>NW_023416295.1:44738738-46087488 GCF_014176215.1 Rousettus aegyptiacus
ACATGTCAACTTATTCAGATAGGTGGATGTAGCACCTCTGTGGGTACAAAACTTTTATGGACCTAGATTCATTCTTATATTTAATTGTGCTTGTTGGGTCTTTTTGTGGTGCTAAAACTGTTAGTTTCTGAGGGGCTGGTTACTTATTTACTTAGCCAAGTAGACACCAAGAATAGCAATGAGTTCCTAAACCTGCAATACAACATATAAACTCTCAATGTGCTGTCATCTGCTGGACAAAACATTCAGTCTCCAGTAAGCATTTACCTCTCTTGTGTTTACAGGTCCTACCTGAAGCATTAAGGGAACAATTCCGTTTTTCCAATATGGTGAAACAGATCTCTGGTGCAAGATCATGATTGCTGGTGCCTTTCCAGAGGGCAATCTAATCTTCATTGCCCCTTTCTCCACTTTCCCCAGAGACTGGCACACGTATGTATACCCTTCTGGGACTTTATTTGATTTCTTTGCAAATGAGGAAAAGAAATGGAAAGAATGGAAAATGTCTTTATAGACCCCTCTCTTTTGGTCAGACAGCCAGAAAAACAAGTCAATTAATAAGCGATCAAATTTCCTTAATATTATAAATTGCTCAGGGAATCCTTGTAATTATCAATATTAATTACTTAAAAGGTTGACCCAGAAAAGGGTGAATGAAGCAGCAGTATTTTTCTGGGAATATGCTGACACAGGATCTTTTATAACAAACCGCATCAAAAACCAATTTTTAAGAGAAAATTTGAATCAGTTCAAACGTCTGGGCAACTATACCTATAAGAGTTTTATAAAATGACATAGACTAAATCTTTCAGATGTTTTCTTAATCATGGAAGGCACTATGAGCTGGAAAAGAATAATTTGGAGAAAATCAATCTTTATGAAATTAAAAAAGGAATTAAATATACACAGACTTGATGATCCCTCCAATATATACATATCGAGTCAGAATTTTAAGGGAGTGGGGATGTGGATCTAGAGAATCTGTACGTATAGAAGTTCCCCAGGTGATTCTGATGTGCAGCTCTGGTTAGCTGGGAACCACAGAGACCCAGCTTACCAGCTGCTCTTCATCTCCATGGCAACCGAGGCAGAAGAAGCAAACATTAACTGTGGCATGAAGTATTTAAGCTAATGTGAGTTTGCTTTTAATTACTAGATTTGCATTTGTCGTTATAACCCTTTAGTGGTTACCTTCTCCTTGGTCCCATGCCTAAGATTTAGGTAGCTTCTACTAGGTGACTGCCAGTGTTCTGGGTTATAGATTTTTACCTAGGTTTTTACTAATTCTGCATTAAAATAATTATGTTAGAACCCAAGTCTGTAGAGACTCATGCCTTAAAAATAGTGCCATACAAAAATAATGGATTTAATTCTAAGTATAAACAATGAAATAACATATAGAACAAGATATAAAGAAATATAAGTGCCCAGGTACACATTTAAGAATGTTATGTACTAAGTCTAACTGTTAGAAACTGTATTTACTTTAAGTCTGGTTTTTCCTACTGAGACTAAATAGGAAAACTAGTATATCTGATTTTATTTATAGGGCCAGAATTCTTTATAGCTATACTTATTCTCAAATTACTTCTTTCTTTAAGGCTTTAGAAATAAGTATATTTTTCCTGCAACTTCGAGCATCAAAAATCTTTTACAATATTGCAGACTTTCATGGAGAAGAAATAATAATAATTAATAATAATAATACATGCAGTTTTCTCTATATATTTCTTGTTCTAATTGCTTTTTCTCCTGCTCTTTTTCAATAGAAGTATCTTTTTTTTCCCCACAGAATTTTTTTGATGTTTTCTAGTGTTCTTTTTTCCTGCCAAGAGGATCCTCTTGCTTGAGCCAACCGATTTTCCCATTTCATGTGCATGAGAGTTTGTAAAATCCCGTGATGCTATCTTTTGTTATTTATTATCATTAATAATAATGATGACAAGAATAAATATCTTAACACATCCTTTGAATATTGTTTCATTTCATCTTTTTAAATAAGGAAGTGTTCCCTTGGCAACCAAATTATATCCTCTTCCTGGGTGGTATGATTCTGGTGTAAAAGTTATATGATGCAAAATAGCCAAAGATTATTTTAAAATTCTCATCATTTCCAAATAATTTAAAACATACTTTGGACCTATGTATTTCCATGAGAAAGGAACAAAACATTTTTGCTGTCTAAGCATTTAAAAACAAAAATAAAAAAAATTAAAAATTATGGTTGTGATTAGAAGAGAGAAATAGTGTATACATAATCTCTGCTTTGGATGGGGCATTAGGAGCTGTTTATTTCTCTGACTTGCAATTTTGTTAATGCTTCCCTAAGAGTCTGCTTTCCCACTTCAGGTGGAGTCAAACTGAGTGTGTGTGTGTGTGTGTGTGTGTGTAAGAGAGAGAGAGAGAGAGAGAACCCAGGTGTAGGTGTATCTTGGGGAAAGATTGCTGTTTGGTAACTGTTATGAACTGAATGCTTGCATCTCCCCAAATTTATTTGAAAATGTACCCTGCAATGTGATGGCCTTAGGAGGCAGGGCCCTTGGGAAGTAATTAGAATCAGATAAGGTTGTGACGTGGAGCCCTTATGGATGGGATTAGTGTCCTTGTAAAGTCAGGAGAGAGCTTGCTTCTTCTCTCTGTTCTCCATCACTGGAGGAAGTGGTGAGAAGTCAGCTGTCTGCAACCCGGAAGAGGGCCCTCACCAGAACTCAACCATACAGGTACCCTGATCTCAGACTTTAGGCCTACAAAAATGGTGAATGATAAACTTCTATGGTTTACAAGCCACTCAGTCTATGGTATTTTGTTATAACAACCCAAACTGACAGACGGTAGCCTTATACTCACTCAAATCATACAGGTGGAACTAAAGAAATGATTCTGTTTTTATAAATAACTTCAATTTTTCTTGCTTGAATCCAATTAAATTATTCACAAAGCACTTTCTGGAAAAAGTGAAAATGTGAAATTCAACCTTTTTTTCTCAATTGTGGGCTTGAGTAAGCAGGAAGATGAATAAAAAATGCTTATAATCTATAGTGGCTTGTTACAGAAATGTAAAAGAGAAGAGTACACATTAAAAATTTTTAAATATTGTTTTATGAAACATTGTAAAAGTGGTATTACACACATTATAGAAAATTGGACAAATTGCAGTAAAAAATTGGATAAAAATTAAACTTAAGTTCCATCTCTTAAAGATAAGTATAGTTAACATTTTGAAATATTTTCTTTTCTAGGATTATAATTTTTTAAAAAATTAATTTTATAACTAAGAAAGGCCCTATAAGAGCTAAACACTATAGAAAAACTATTTCTTTGCTAATATATTAATATCTGGTAATGTATAGTTAAAGGTAAAACATAATGAAAGGACATATTATAACTTTAAGTCAAGATTGCTAACTGTTATGTTGTCCTTTAATTAACTGCATAATGTACCCTTTACTTGAGATACCACATCTGGAAAGCTATCTTCGAGGGATAATCTGAACTGCAGAAAGAGAGACTCAAAGATGTTTTTTACAGAATTACTTATTGGGAAATTGTTAGCTAATGGTATCATAGCCATATGATCAAATACTACACAGCTGCTAAAATTATATATTTCTAAAGATTTTAAAAAATAACATGGGGAATGGCTATGAACTAATGTTAAGCAAAAAAAAAAATTCAGATAATTCTAAGTTTTATGTAATATTTGGTCTCAGTTATGTTTTTACTAAGTAGAAGAAATGTGGTACCAAAACATATCATAAAACACCAAAAGAGTTGTTACATCTGAGTGCTGGGATTAGAACTAAATCTGATTTTTTTCCTATAATTTTCTGCATATTCAAACATTTTCTACAATGAATAAGTATTTTTTACAATGGTATTTTTGAAAAGAAAAACAAGAACACAAACTATTACCTTTCCCATTTTCTGGGAGCCACACTTGGAACACAAAGGAAGAAATTAATAGCACCAAACATCCCTTTCTCAGAACATTTCCTGTGTTTCTAATCACATGGCAGCTGTTTGCTCGATAATAGTCTGCTCTGAGTTTTATAGAAGCCACATATTTTAATTGAGTGCTTTGAAGAGACTTTAGAACCATGTAGAAAGCAAAGTAGGGGCCCTCTCACTGGCGGCTAGCTTGTAACACAGTTTGAAATGCTATTCAGGGATGGTTACAGCCCTCCCTGTTAGTATCTACCTTTTTCAGACGAGGGCTCCTGCAAGCCTGAGCATAAAAAGCACTTATGGAGAAAGCCTCGTGGGACCAGTGTGGGCCCTCTGCACAGAGCTCTTCATCAAGGCTGGGGCCCCTCGCAAACGTGCAACAACAGGACTCCAGAAGCTGGTTCAGGGTTTTCTTTATTTTCCTCTTGGCAAGGTGGAGCCTAAAAATGACACCCATTTTTGATTGTGTAACAGATCTGATTTGGTGAAGCTTCATCTCTGGGCTAGGTCCGCCTACCCTTTTACTGTTCACTGTGAAATTTTTCCTGAGGGCACATTAGTGGCTTCAAACGGCCTTTCCTTTAATTACAAAACCCAAAAAGAGGAACCTGGGGTTTTTCTCTACTTAGGTGGGGGCAGGTGGTCAAACAAAGGGAGGGGCTTACACTACAAAGTATTAGTGGTATTAGTGTAATAAAAGAGAAAACACTTTTATCCCTGGGCTGGTGGAGAGGGAGGAGAGGAGTGGGATAGTGGGAGAAAGGGGGCACAAGATTTTTTCCGAGGCCATTCAGGGCCTGGAAGGTCCAGGTGGGACATGAAGGTTTTGTAGCATCCGTGATAAGATGGAGAAGTCATCTGATCAATTTGACAAAGTTTCTTCAAAGTCCCCGATTAGAAGTGATTCTGGATGCTCTCTGAGTTTGCTTGAGGTTGGTAATCAGAAGGCAGGATTCAAGGGCTGGTTGTCATTTATGAATCCTTCCCCATTACAACAGGAAATGAACAAACCATAAACTACTAGCAATGAAAAAGTCACCTCTATGTCTGTACGAGGAAGCAGGCGCTCCAGGGGCATCAGACTATGGGGCTGATGCATTGCTCCTGCTGAGCTAAAGCAGCAGCTGCTGTTGAGGAGTCATCAGTAAATCTTAGTAGACTGGACTGTACTGTGAATGGCGCTAGAGGCTGGGTTCCTGCCCTTGCCGCCTCCCCTCACTGGTTTGCCTTGGCCCTGGCCCCTGAAATCTACTTTCCTCCTGCCTTCTCCCACTACGCCTTCCAATTCATGCGAGTCTTCCAGCCCTGGGAACTTAGTTTTCTGTCTTCTGGGAAAGATCCTCCTGAAACCAGGGAAAAAAACAATAGTTGCTTGACGCCTACCCTATCCCACCTGCCAGATCTCCATCCTTACCCTGTTCTCACCTCCTGTTCTGTTCTCAAACGCAGCGCCAGGTCAGGTCCCTACTCCAGTACCAGAAAGGGCTTTCCTGGGTGAGTCAGAACTCCACTTGGCATTTTTCTCCTCATTAAAAGGGCGTAGGGAAAAAGAGCAGCTTTAAAATTTTTCTGACTTTAAGAATTATGCATTCTCATAATTATAAAAATGGAAAGAATACAGAAAAATCATAAGAAAAGCAACAACAGCAACAACAACAACAAACAAACAAACCCAAATTCTAACATTCATTGATAACCGCGATTAATATTTTGGTGACCATTATTCCAGATACCTTTATTACTTGCTCCCTTACTCCACTGCCCTCTCCTCAAAAGACGCTCATTCTTTTCTATATTTTCAAATGGGACTATAATATATGCTATGTTGTTTTTTAAAGCGTTTTTTAAAATTTAGAAACCTCAGTTATTTGTTCTTTAATCTTTTTTTATGTTCAACAATGTGTCTGAATTTCTTTTCATATTGCTAAAAATAGAACCACATCATTATCTTTGTGATTGTTAAGTATTTATATTGTATAGTATGCCTTGAGTTATTTAAAAACACTTGGTATATATTTCATTTACTTTCAATTTATATTATTAACAGTACTCCATCTTTTATTATTAGTAGTAATAGAATAAAAATATGAGAAACAATATTGTAGACTCTTCCAAATATCTTGGTTACATAAATTTCTAGAATTAGAATAACTGGATTCAAAGATGTACACTTTCAGTATTTTGACTTATATTGCTAAACTGCTTTTCACTTAGTTCTTTTATTTTTGATAAATTCCAATAACGGGAAAAGTTTTTGGTGCTACAACTATCTTCTGGTGATATGCTTCAGAGTATAAAAAGTTGATTTATTATTTTCCTCTGAAAGACAGAAGTTTACAGCTGCCTTTTATGCAATATTTGTAAAGAAATTAAGTACGTGCTGCGGGTAAGTTGATTCACCTTTCTGGGGCTCTGTATCTCATCCATTCAGTCTTGGATAAATGCACTTCAACATGTCTTACATGTTTCAGATTTTATAGTTTTATGATGCCAGGGAAAAAAGCAGCAGACAAATATCTTACTGTTGCCTGCCTTACTTTTTATATTTTATTTTATTATTTTATTTTTTTAGTGTTCCAATTGGAGTTTTATTTTAGTTATAGGTTAACTTGGGAATGATTAACAACTATACAATGTTAAGCCTCCCTATCCTATCATAAAATTGTTATTGAATGTTATTTCTTCATGAAAATAGTACATATGAAATAGATTATATCCTTTTTTTTTCCCCCTTTTGCCTACTATCTGCACTCTTCCCTCAACCCCTAATCCAGGGCTCTTTAACCCCAAAGTGCCTGTCTAACTTCTAATCGTATACATGTACTTTGATATATGTGAATATAAACAAAGATGTGTGCATATAGTATGTATATAATATATACGTATATGTTTGTATATGTGTGTGTGAGAGTGTGCACATACTTGCACATGTGCAGTTTTGCTCATTGCATCTTACCAGTAGCTTCCATGAGAATGCTGAGGCATTTTGTCAAACCTTGTTGAACAGCTTGGTTCAAAGGAATTCCATTGCTTATTCCAATTTCACTCCAGCATCCTCTACCCAGAACTTATAAAGTCCATCTTACTCAGCCCATCCTTGCCTAGCGGGCATCGTGAACTTGACATGTCTAAAGCAGAGATCCTTATGTTTCTCACACCCTCCCATATCTGCTCTTCTTATGGTCTCCCCCATTTTGGCAAAGGGCAACTCCATTCTCCCAGCAAACGCCGTGGTGTCATTCTTGCTTTCTCTTTCTCTCGCACTAGCCAATGCTGTCTGTTCTGCCTCCATACATGTCCAGTGTCTGGCCATGTCCCACCACCTACACTGCTACCATCATGGTCCAAGTCCCCACTGGCTTTCACCTGGATAATTACATGAACCTTTAAAGTGGGTATCCTGACTTTACTTTTGTTCTGCTCTAGTTTATTCTCCATAAAGCAGTCAGAATGTTTTTTTAATTAGTATTATTGAGGTATAATTTATAGGCCATAAAATTCACTTGTTTTATGTATATAATTCAGTGATTTTTAGTGCATTTACAGGATAGGATAGTGCAACCATCACCAATACGCAGTTTCAGAACATTTCCCCATGTCCATTTGCAGCCAGTCCCCATTCTTAACCTCAGCCCCAGGCAACCACTAATCTTCTTTCTGTCTCTATAGATGTGAATATGGAACTCAGCAGAGAGGGTCCCATATAGATAACTAGCAATATCATCAGGGAATGGGACTCTAAGCTCACAGCCACGAGTGGTGAGCCTTATTCTCCTAGGGCTAATGTGGCAATGCTGGGTGGAGATTTAGTCGTAGGGAAACATGAGAGACCTAATCAGGGATTTAAAAAGACATGTAGCACATGCACACCCACATGCCATAATTTCTTTTACTCCCCAGTCAGCAAGCAGTGAGGATTCAATAGGCTGACTCGAGGGCCTGCAGGATCTGTGGAAGTAACTCAAAAAGACATGTGTGAGACATGAGGGAATGGTGGGGACTGTGGTGAATCAGAGAGCTCAGGGCCTGTCTCATTGTAACCGTGGGCGGATGTAGTCTCAGGGTTTTGCCAGATCTCCCCAACTGGAGACAAGTCTGAAATCTGAATAATGTGTGAAATCTTCTGTTTAAAAAATATTGACAGCAAATTAAAATGTTTCTTAGATATTGCACCAAATATACTGCGCAGACACAACAGAGTGGGCATGAGGCTGTGTGTGCACCCTTTGGCAGGGCGAAATCTCTCAGAATAAAGTTTTCCAACTGTTTTATATCATAATGCAGCTCATCTCCAGTCTACATGTTTTAAGGTATCTTTTCCCTCTAAGGCTGTACTCAAAATCTTGCTTCCTCTGCATACGATTGAACTTGTTGCTGGGTTTTTAGGTATAGTAGTTGGAATTGGCAGGCAGTTACTTAGAATTTCTACTCAAATGCTTTTTCGAAACAACTTTTTAATTAAAAAGTTAGATCCCCAAGATTTACCGAATATCTGGTTAGCCTGCAGTTCCATTACAAGGCTAGAGAAAAATGTCTGTAACTGTTTGCTGGTTTATGTTCTCATTTAGTTTTAAGGATAGACAGGGACACAAGTAACCAACACTGGCTGAAATAAAGTGTGATAGGCAGAGCTGTTTCAAGTGAAATATATCTGGCCCTGAGAACTGCAGGGACCTAAGGTTGCAAATGGGCATGGTGTAGGGGTGGCCAGTAACCCAGCAGGTCAGATGTGCACACAAAAAAAGGTTTTCCCAACAGTCATGGGAGCTGAGAAAGATGTTACTAGTAGACACTTTATCTCTTTTAGGACTCTTTTCTGAGGGAAGGGTGAGTGGAGCATTAGCATCTCAAAGAGAGTGTTAACACAAATGCCAGATGGGAGGGGCAGTTGGGGAGCTGCATGAAAAAGGTGAAGGGATTAAGAAGTAAAAACTGGTAGTTACAAAATAGTCACAGGAATGTGAAGTACAGCATAGGGAATATAGTCAATAATATTGTAATAACTATGTATATAGGGCCAGGTGGGTACTAGACTAATTAGGGGGATCACTTCGTAAATTATATGAATGTCTAACCACTATGCTGTACACCTGAAACTAATATAAAATAATATTAAATGTCAACTGTAATTGAAAAAAAAAAAAAAGAACACATATGCTTTGTCTCCATGCTTGATTTTTCTTTGACCACAGTAATAGACACATTTTATGATGACAGTTAATGGCAGAGTTGTTAAGGTTGTAGGCTCAGGACTTGGTCATACTCCCCTCCTGATCATGGCTCTATCACTTACCAGCTCTGTGGTTTTGAGCAGGTTTCTTCACCTTTTTGAGCTTCTGTTTATTCATCTGCAAAATGGGTATGATAATGCTTACCATACAGTGTTGATGTGAAGATTAAGTGTGATAATCCAAGCTCTGTGCCTGGCATGTAGTAAATGTTAACTGCTATTGTTGGGACTGTTATTATTACCGCTATTATCACAATTGAAAGTAGTGTAGAGGTTATCAGGTCTAACTTCATTATGTCAGAGATGAAGAAATCGACCCCCAGAGTTCATAGGCTCCTCACTCGTCCCACAGTTGTTTCCTGGCAGAAGTAGCAGTGCAGCCTCTGAAACCGTTTTCTCAAACTTATCTTCCTGGTGGCTGAAGTTCGCAATCATTCTTGTCTTCCTGCCAGGTGAAATATTGGAATGGAGTTCCCTTCAGAGTTTAAAGGGAAGGAAATAATAGTTTATAAGCTCTACGGGGCCAGGGACCATGTCTGTCTTGGTCTCTTCCATATCCCTACTACTACAATGTCTGGCATTTAGTCGGTGCTCCATAAATATTTAATAAACAGACATATGTGCATTACATTAAGCATGACTCAGGAAGGAGATGACTAAAAACACATCACAGTGGGAAACTTGCCACCCATGAGCACTGACTTCTCCCCTGAGAATTGTTTCTGGGCACATTTTCTCTTTCTTGTGTTTTCAAAGCTAGTTGTAAAGGATTAAGGTAATTTACACGAGGGGCCATTGCATTCGGCCCTCATATTCCCTCTTTCTATTTTCTCCCACTCTCTTCTTTTTCCTTTTCTTCTCTTTTTTCTCTTTCTCATTCCCCCCCTCTACTCTCAACTCTTTATTCTATTTAACTGGAACAGGCCAGGTTATGTTGCAGTAATAAGTAACCTCTAAATTTCAGTGGCTTAATATATCCAAGTTTATTTTTTTACTTAAGCAAAATTGTCAGGAGATCTGGGTGACACTCCAGGACAAATGTCTTCCCTGCGTTGGCTCAGCTTTGCAAGCTTCTCCGATCTTATGGTACTCCCCATAGAAATAGGTGCTGCTGCTCTCCCCTGGGTTGAGTATGGAGCCCTCGAGGGGCTCATGCTGATGTTCAATCTGCCACCCCATGTCATTTGTACCCACTCTGTCATGGACTAGTCACATGGACCCTCCCAAGGACTGGGGAGGGTCATTTCTTCATAGACCCAGAAGGCAAGGAGAATAGGATCTGGGTGGGCCTTAGCAGGCTCTATCACAATTCCTTTTTTATAACTCAGCTTTTTCCCTCATCTCCTCATCTCTTCTCCCTTCTTTTTTATTTATGTTTTCTTTTTTCCTCTTCTCTCACTCCCTTCCTTCACCCCCCTCCCTGCTTCCTGTTTCCTCCTTTCCTACCTCACTCCAGCTGCTGTCCTATATCCTCCCACTCCACACAAGGCAGATGCTGACCAACGATGATGCCATGATTCTCTGGTCTGATTGATATTGAGCTTCTCGTCTGGATGTGGGTGAAGGTAATAGAGTTTCCCCTCTTCTTTGGGGTTCACTAGGTAATGACAAAGTTATTCCAAGCTTTTGTTTCAGAGTCTGTAAGGACTGGAAAATGCACTTGGGAGACACCGGGCAGCCCCCAAAACACTTCCTTCTCCCTTCAGAAGTCAAGGAGCCACCGGTCCCAGCACATGGCTCAGTGGAGCTAGATGTACATTTGGAAGAATGTGCATTTGATTCTGTGCATAGGCCCTTTGGACTGTCCGTTTACCATTCATTTATCATAAGGCGTGATCACTTCGACTTCTGATAGCATCAAGAAGGTCTCCAGGTAAGTGTTCTGGGTTGCCACAAAGGCCTCCCAGTGCTGTGAGTTAAGATAGAACCTGTTTTTTCTATCACATTTGCAAGAGATGAAGAGAGCTTGTGAGGCGGGCAGCTGGGAAGCACATGGCACTGGGAGCCGGGTTACCTGACTCTGCCATTGATTTATCGTGTTGGTTAGGCGATTCTCTTTCCCTGTGGGTCTCAGCTCCCTCCCTTGAAAAGGGGGTAGTTGGACAAGGTGAACTCTGAAGCAGTTTCTAGAGCCATGATTCTCTGTATTTGGCATATTTTACTTGCCACAGAGGATAATGCATATGGCCAGGAATAGGATGTATTATTTGAGGACTCAAAAGAGCCCATGGTCTCACTGTTCACAGAGAAGAAGAAAGAGAAACAGGGTGAGGAGCAGATTAGGGTACGTGGAAAACTGAGGCACCAGGTGAAGGGTCTGAATATCTCATACACATTAATTTCTTAATTTCTTCAAAAAGTAGCTCAAATTATCTGGTCAACTTTATTCTTTGTAGTTCCTCATCTTTTTACCTCCCTTATAAAAATTTTCATGTCAGAAAATGCTGAGGATGAAAGTATTAGGGAATTTAGAACCAGCTTGTTGAGATATTTAGTATAGACACATCAGCAGCTGGTGATTTCCCCCAAAGTTGAAGGTTATAATTTTTCTACTCTTCCTAAGAAATAATGGTCTCTTGGAATGTGCAAGTAAATTAGTCATACGGTGTCCTGAGATTTGGTCTCTGTAATACATCCTGGTCTCTGAAAAAGAGCTGCGGTTGTGTAATGGATTTTAGAAGTCTCCAAAGCTGGTTCAACTAACGTATTTGTTAGTCTAATAAATGATATTGCTCTTGTCAAGATTTTTCCATATAGCACAATTTAATAGAGGAATCAATAGTTTCTCAGACATGACAAAAGGGCCTGGGTGTGCTTTGATGGCAGACACAAAGTCTGTTCTTATTATAATAAAGCCAAAATGGAAAAAAAAGTTTTTTCTTACCTCTTTCAAGTGTATTTTTATGAAGCTAAAATATACATACCACTTTCTCTAGGAAAATATTTGTTTATGAATATTTTCTCCTACAGTGTCTTTTTACTCTGTTATTACACATGAATATGCATTTTGTTTGCATCTTACTCCTTGCCTTTGTTTGATGAGCTGTCACCAGTACACATTTCTGCAGAAAAAACCTCAGGGCTAAACATATTTTGATCTATGGGGTCTATGAAATATTTTTTTACAAATCTTTTTAGAAATGTTTTGGGCAAACATTGGCATCTACCTACATTTCTTCTCATCATAACTTTTTTAAAGTACCCAAAGTGGTTTTGGGCAGTGCGAGGCCATGTCCTCCAGCAGCTCCTGTGTTAAATGGCGTAATAAGGAGGTTTTAAGGCTGTGTGTTCCATTCCCTGAGCCCCACCGCTGTATTGATACCATTGCTGACTTTAGCTAATGAGTTAAACAAATCTCTTTCGGAGTTGTTGAAGCTGCTTGGAAGGGAAGTGCTTTGGTATTGAGAATGTTAGAACATCTGTGTGTCTCTTCCTCGGCCAAAACATTTAGTTTTTGCCATGGAATGTGTTATTTGAAGGATGTCTGAGTTTCACGGCTACAGGTTCTACCTACTGGCAGAAACAATTTGCTGACATTGTCCCATCGCGGTTATCCTGAAATAACAAAATCTTTAACTATGAACCCAAGCATGGGTCAGAAAATGACTGTTGGGGACAATTTCTATTTAACTGATGAGAAGCTTGCTCTTTGAAAAGCTTACTTAAAACAGCTGAGATTATTGGTCATGACTGTCCTTTGAGACAGATTCTGATAAAACCCTTCAGAACATTTCCAGAGAGAAGACAATTGGGTGCGCTGATATGTTAGGGGAGCTAAAACTGACCATAAAGATCAGCTAGCTGTGTTGAGAGCAGTGGTTCCCAATTTGACTTCATGTTAGAATTACCTGGTGGGCTTTAAAAAACCACCATGGTTTGGCCTTATCTTTAGAGATTTCTGATTCAATTGGTGTGGGGTGGGGCCTAGATAATAGTCTCTTTCTTGCTTTTTCTCCTTTTCAGGTGATTCTAATGGGCAGCCAGGGCTGAGAACCATGAGTCTAGAGCAGTGCTACTCAAAGTGCAGTTTCTTGGCCAGCAGTAACAGCATCGCATTGGAATTTGTTAGAAATGCATTTGGGCATGGGGCCTGAGGGTCTGGATGTTTTCAGCTCTCCAGAAGATTCTGAAGCCTAACCCATGATTCTCAAATGTTAGCACACATCAGAATCACCTGGAGGGCTTGTTAAAACACAGATTGCTGGACTTTAGTCCCAGAGTTTCTGATTCAGTAGGCCTGGGATAGGACCTGGGAGTGTGCATTTAGAATAAGCTCTCAGGTGATGTCGACTTTGCTGGCCTGTGTGTGGTCCACACTGGGAGCAATATTAGTCTAGACGAGTTCCGGGGACTTGAGCTGTTTCTGAATTTGTTGCAAAGATGGCTGTTTTAAGACATGAAGATCTTAGCTCTCATATGGATGGACTTACAGACCTAATTGCTTTGGCTAGGACCTCTTCCTCTCTCCCTCTTTTTTTTTTTTTTTTTCCAGCAAGCCTGCAAAACATGGGATAAAACTCCAAAAGTCAGGCTTCATCACAGATGATAGCTGCTGCTTGACTATTTTGACTAAGACACGTTTCCAGTTTTATCAAGGTAAAGTGAATTAACTTGAAAGATTCCCCCCCCTTCTCTGTATTGATTAGTTCTTTAAATGTATTAGGCAAATTGATGGAAGGTTTTGATTGTCAGACACACTTTAGAAACTGTTTTTGCCTCAATGATAGGAGTAGAACATATACTAGTATCGTTAGGTAAATAGTGGTAACATTTTTTTTCTAATTCACGGGTGGACTGGATGATATTTAAGACAGTGGTTCTCTCTATACATATGGGATGGAGGTGGGGGAGGATGAAGAATCCTCTCGGATGATTCTGATAAAACCCTTCAGTAAGAACCATTGCTTTGGGGCAGGGATCACAGACTCAAATGTCTCCAAGCGTGGACAGGACGGGGTTGGGTGGTGGGGGCAGTGGGTCCCCTGCCCATCTGCAGAGAGCAGCCCTTCTCTTACTCTGGCTGATCTGGCCCTGTGGGAATGCCACACAGTGTGGCCAGAGCTTCTGGTTTTAAAAAGAAAGCCAAGGATACTGCTTTCTTCTGAGAAGTTTCCTGATCTCTGAATGTGGGCAACACATTTTTTAAAATGTAAAAAATGTGCTGACCAAATAGAACACTTTTGGGGGCAACCAGTTTGAGACTTCAGGGTGCCTTCTCTAACATTCCACTAAGAGCCATTCAAAATGAGTTCTATTCAGAGTAACCTAAGAAATATATCCCATTTCCTGGGTTTGCTTTCTAGCATTGTGATTCCGTGGGATATAAGAGGAATAGGGAAAATGTTATTGCACACTTTTAAAAAAGGATAATTTCAGTATCTCAGGCTCCAGTTTACGTGCTTCCAGATTTTAATATAATCATCATCCTTGGTATAACATATTTCTTTGGAAATGAAATTTGGATGCATTTCAATTTGTAATGCATGGAATTAGTAGGATGGGAGTTTGGAAAAGTTTCAAACTCCATAGAAGAATAGCCACAAAAGAACATTCAAAGCAGTAACTAAATATCTCAGTGGTATATGCTTCAATTATTGGAGCTTGGATATTCAGGGTTGACTACCTCTTCCTGCATATTGAATTATTATAGCATTAAGTTCCTGTAACATTTAGGAAATAGATGGCTGGGAAGTGACTGAAAAGAGAAATTTAAAAAGCAGGCATCACATTCCTTTTTATTATGTTTATCTGTCCTCTCAAGGACAGAAGAGGCACTTTTCATCTGTTTAAATCTTGGACTGGCACATCTAGCCCTGAGGTGCTGGAGGGTTTGGGGGTCTCACTGGCACACCTGACTTTGCATTTAACCCCTCAGACCTTCTGTTTCATTAGTGGGATCTGCTATTATGTGTGCTCATTCCTATCTTGTGGTAAAAGCTTTTCTGCTCTCTGCTGACTTTGTTGATAGCTTTGTAGTTGTACATCCTCTGAAGCTGCTGAGAATGTGGAGAGCCGTGAACAGAGCTCATCATGGTAGCTCGGTGGCAACCCCATTTTGTTCCCTTTATATGTTGAATTTCAGTTTTTGTGGCCTCTGAAGATATGATTTGGTATGTGTTGGCTGGTCGACAGAGGGAAAATTTCCAGGGATAAAATCCAAGGTTGTCGCTATTACTTCTGGAACATAAATATAGAATAATGGTTAGTGGGATTTCCCTATGGTCCACACAAGTATATGGGAAATAGGATTCATCTAAGTTATTCACATCTGGCTAATAAGAAAGTGGTATTTTTTTTCACTCTTGCTATTTCTCCTTGTGTGTTTTCTGTCTTGGGGTCTCTGTGGAGCAGATGGAATTTGTATGTTCTTGGCTCTTCAGCCAAATGCCATCTAATTTCTCCTTAACCATGAATGAAGCCTTTACAAACACAGATATACTGGAGAAATGTGAAGTATATCTGGGTAGGGATGCAAGCAGGTTGCAGTTTGAAGAACGAGCACGTAAAATTTTTGCCGGACATAATTTTTGTATTTTGGAAAGTAACTGAGAAAGGGATAGGAACAAGCAGGTCTTTAAGTGAGTGATTTTAGAGAGGAGAAAAACATTATGGAAATTAAAAAGAAATATTTTGGATTCAAATATTTTGGACTCAAGTCCTGGTATGAGTTTGGAATGTTCTAATCTTTTCAGCATGAGCCAGAAATAGTTTCCTAAGGAAAAAGACATAGGCTCCTCCAAGGGGCCTCGGCCTGTGGTTCCGGTGCCACAGGTGGTCTCGGTTCTGATGGCTCTTCTACAGTGTGGCCACTTAGCCACGGTGAGGGTCCACGTGGTATGGCAGAGTGTGTTAATTTCTGTTCCCAGCTACAAAATTGTCCACCTTTTCCCAACCTTGTGACCTTTGTCAGTTCTTGACTCTCTGGTCATCAAGTGCTTTATTTATAAAATCGAGGCTGATGTTGTCTGCCTGCTGTCTCGTCATAGTCAATTGAGATAATTTATCTAAAAGTGCTTTTCAAATTGCGTGATGATACAGAGATATAGGGAGTTTTTAGTCAACCTGTACTACAAGTATGACACACAGAGCTTGGAAACTTTCCAACCTAAATGAAAATGTAGGCAGTATCAAACATCTCTAGGCAAGTCATTTAGGAGCACTGTCCCATTGTAATTGGCCTCAGTAGTTAGTCAGATCTGAGTTCAAATTTTTGCTTCACCAACTGTACGACTCAATGTTTCTTGAGCCTTACTTTCCTCATCTATTAAAATGCTACGAAACCTACTTTATGGATTAATTGTGAGGATCAAATGAGATAATATAGATGAAAGTGCTTATATAGCTTAGTTTCTAGTAGATGCTCAGGAAGTGTTGATTCGATTCACTGAGTCATGCACTGATGAGAGTATTCCAAAAGTATGTGCAGTGCACACAAGGACATCCAAAACATTGGGAACCACTATGTTGACCCAGTCCAGTTCTTTAAATAAGTTTAAAGAAGACAGAATTCAAGGCCTGCCGTACAAGTAGGAGGCACCTACAACAGTGCTATTTTTTCTGGAAAAAGCATTACTTCTCCAAGTGTCCTCTCTACAGTGCATATGTCTCTGCATAGGAAACACATGAATAGATTATTAAGCATGAGCTCTTCAGCATCACTTGATCGAGCTTGAGTTAGAGGAGCATCTTAGGGACAGGGTCAGATTCTAAGGTCAATGACTAAGGAGTAAATTCAATGTAGTCAAAATTACCATTAAATCGCCCGTAAATTCTACTGCAGATGATTTTGTGTATGCACTGGAAAAAGGGAGGGTGAACAAAACTCAAGATGTTTTCGAAGGTCTATGCCTAGTAAATATATAGGCGTTTGACCAATATTTGTTAAATAAATAAATTATGATTGTTTTCAGAAAGTTTATTTAATTTCTGCCCACATCAATGAATATAAGAATGTCTATTTTACAGCAACCTTATAAGCATTATATATTTAAAAGTTTTTCATGCCAATCTGATAGAATGGCATATTATTTCATTTTTGTTTTCAATGTGTATTTAAAAGAACTAATGACAGTCTCTTTATTTCACAGAGTAGGACAGTGAAAACTAGTTAATTGCTTGATCCTTGTTCTGACTCAATCCATGCTACTTTGCTGTCCATGACTTTCTATGACAGTCTCTTGCCCTAAGTGGATTTGTTTGATTTGGGCTGCCCCTTCAAAGTACTGGTCACTTGGGCTTTGTCTGGCCCCGTACTGACTATCCCCTCAGCCAGCTTCCAGTTCTGACCTGCCCTGTGCCAGGAGGTTGCTGATGTCTCCCTTAGATACGACCTCTGCTGAGGACGCATGGTATCCCCACATCATGTGCTGCTCAGGAGCCTCACTCTCCTTTCCTTGTCTGCACCTGTCTAATTTCCACTCTCCTGCTGCTGCTAGCTCAAGTCCTACTTCCTTCTGGGAATGATTTCTTTCCCCATTGAATACGTGATGCAAATGACTAAACCACTTGTTTAACAAGACTAAATGTCAAGTAATGGCATAGATGATAATCAGCGTCTTTTATAATAAAGGGTTTTGCTTATGATAGGTACATGATAATAACAATAATTGCTAGAGTCAATGGGAATCTCATCACAATTATCTCATTTCTGAGATGGAGGAGAATCACAAACTGAGGGTTCAATTCAATAAGCAGCACCTCGGTGTTATAATAGCTCTGAATTCCAGTCATCCAAGGGACTCACCACCTAGCCTATGGCAAACAGCTTAATCTCCATGTCTTGGTTTTCTCATCTGTGAGACCAAGACTGGTAACCTTGGAAAGCTAGCTCGTCTGAATTATATACCCTAAGGCCCTGCCAACTGGTTCAATTAAAGGACTGATTTAAAGGAAGTCAAATAGAAGATAAAAATGACACCACCCAAAGAGAGACCATTACTCAACTCAAATTGCTCTGTTCTGAGGAATTAGAAGCCATGATCTATGATTTGAGTATAACTCAGGGAACAATTTTGATCTAACAACTTCAAATATATTTACAACAGCCTTTCTCCCATTTCAGCCCTCTGCTTTTTACTCTATAAACTTTCTTCTCTATGTCTAAAGAAATTCCGCCTAAATTCCTTAAGGATCTGACCCTTTCTGAGCCTTAGTTTATGTTCTTTTGTTCTTGTACTTGACATTATCTCAAACAGCCTTGTAAAATCTTGCTTCTGTTCCCTTCAGAATTTTATATGCCTCAATGAGGCATTCCCCACCTCCCCCCCCTTCCTTTAGAAAAATAGCTATATTGCTTTGGTAACTTTTTTCTTTTATTAACATAGATAAAAATTTCAAGTTCCTTAAGTGATACAGATTGCCTTTTCTGGCATTATTGCTGTGCACAGAATAACCTAAAATAAAATTATTCGAGCAAAGTTAACATTTGGCAAATCTGTATTAAACCAAGTAATAGCTGTTGAAATGCCTTGGAGAGGGCTGCCTGGAAAAAAGCTGATAATCTAGTCTCAGGGAAATTTAGGGAGTCTAAAATGGCTAGTGGGCTGCTCAGCACAATATTACTGTTCTCTGATAGAATTCATGAACGAAAGCACTGTGTCAATAGCACTTATTTTTATTTATTCATTCATTCAATAGATGTTCACTATCTCAGGTTCAAATAGGTATGGCTTGTTTTCAGGGGAAGATGAACTGCTCAAAACTTTTAAAATAGCAGTCATTTATATAAGAAATACTTTTTGAGGCCCTGTGCCAAGAGCAGTGGGTGAAAAATACAAGACATAATTCTTGCCCTACAGAAATTCATTGTCTGGTGGGGGAGATGGACAAACCAATGGTCAATTATAATATAGTGTGACAAATGCCCTGATAGAGGTCACAACTGAGAGAGGCACCTCACCTCTCTTGGGGGGTGGGGTGGGAGTCAGAGAGAAAGACTTCCTGAAAGAACTGAGGCTTCGACCAGGGAAGCCTACAGTGTGTTTGTGGAGGGGAGAAGGAATGTGGGGTGGGAAGGAAGGTAACACATAAATGTATTAGTTTCCTATTCCTGCTGTAACAAGTTATCACAAATTAAATTTCAAGTTTATTAAACGATGCAGATTATTAAGTGACTTAAACCATAAATTTTGGAGGTATAAAGTCTGAAATGAGTCTCTTTGGGATAAAATCAAGGTGTTGGCAGGGCCGTGTTCCTTCTGGAAGCTTTAGGGAATAATCCATTTCTAGCTTCTAGCAGCCCCCTGTGTTTCTTGGCTCATGGCCCCTTCCTCCGTTTTTAAAGCCAGCAATTGCACGTGTACCCTGCCTCCCCCTCTCCCCGGCCCCCTGCCCCAGTCTTTGTTTCTACCATTTCAGTTCCGACTCTGACTTTCCTTGGCTCCCTCTCTCGCTTATAAGAACTCTCATGATTATGGTTACACTGGGCTCTCCTGGATAACTCAAGACAATTTCCCTATCTCAAAATCCATAATTTAATCACAACTGAAAAGTCCCTTTTGCCATGTAAAGAACATATTTACAGGTTCTAGAGATTAAGACATAGGCATCTCAGAGGGCTGGCTATTTTGTCTGCCACAATGAACAAAGGGCATTTTGAGAGAAATAAGAAGGGACCCCAATCAGAAGTTATTTGAATGTACTTTGAGAGGTTTAGTGCATCGTTTGAAAGACAGCAGCGGACAACTCAAGTCTAAACCATTTACCTTTTTTTGTGTTAATCTGAGTCTCACGTTACAACTGAGAAACCTCATTAATGGCTCCATTTAAGTGAAGAACAGGGCCACCATTTGATGGTTTTTCTTAACAAAAATACAATTAGAACAGGGGTATCTCCTGTAATGAAGCTACCTGAAATTGTACCTTAAGAAATTGTGTGGATTCAGAGATAAATAAGTCTTGAGTAATCACGGGGAAGCCTGTTGCTGGACTCAGTTTACTTTGCTTAAGAGCTGGCTTGTCTCAGTTTGCTTCTCTTCCTGCTATGCTCTTCGAGTTGGCATTTTAGAGCAATAACCTGCAGGAGTGCCTCTTTATCATCTTCCCTGTCAGTGAGACCAAATTTGGGAACCTTGTGCCACCCCTGAATCTGCACTGGCGTCCCCAGCCTGTGTCAGCTGTGCCTGACCCAACTGCCCCGTCAGCTTTGGCAGCAGCAACTAACAGGGCATTTCGGGTCCCACTGATCTCTCTGCAATGGTGAAGACTGGAGTAGGAAGGATGGGGGATGCTCGCTCCAGTGGAGTGGGGCGTGGATGAAGGATGCCCCAGGCAGCTATGCTGTCTGCTCTCGGTGGTTGGATATGAAGATTTAGCTGCTGCAGTGGGCGGAAGGATGTAATTTTCTTATTTTTAGAATTAAACTTAGAGAGTTGATGATGAGACTTTGATAGAAAAATAACTGACAAGTTGACTTTAATGCTTCTAATACGTTTGTCCTACAAATGTTTTAACATGCATTTTAAAATAGTTAAATCCATATTACATTTGCAAACCAATTAAAAAGAAACTCCAAGACAAAGGAAATTTTTAGACATCATTCATTCTTAATTCAGCCTTTCAAGATAGTTAAACAATGCTCACCAGCCTAACATGATTACCAGTGCCTCATTTTTATTTTCCCATTGGTCTTGCCCATGTTGAACTGATTCCCCATATGGTTGCGGTCGATCCTGGGAAATTTCAGTATCTGTGTAAGTATTGAGCTAATGCTGCTCTCTGTAAAATTTGTGTTTTGCCAGTGTTGTTTCTTTTTTGTTAGCATTTCAGATTTGTTCCTACACCGGCTTGCCTTTGGGTCCTGAGCCTTTTCTCCAGGTTCTGTTTGGGAGCCTGAAGTTGCTGCGGTGGGGGCGGGAAGAGCATGGACTCTGATGTCTTGGGCCTGGGGCTGAATACAGCCTTTACCACTTGCTCATTGTGCAAACATGAGCAAGTCATATGGCTGCCATTTGCCGAGCACCATCTGTGTGTGTGACTCCAGGCCCACCTCACATCAGGCAGTCATTACAACCACCCTGTCCTGTCATAGACAGACACACAGAAAGTGGAGACATGTTAAGTTCTCTTGGGTGTGGGATCTGGTTCTGAATCCAGAGGTTTCTGATGGTTTCTTAGGGCAAGGGGTTTGGCAGAGGGAAGCTTTCTCTAGAGTGAGGGCTAGGTGGGTGGTACATACTGGGTCAGAGTGGCTATGAGCCCCTAATCCCTCCTTTGAGAAAAATTCTATTGCCATCTGTTTAATGCTTACAAATTTATTACGAAAAAGCGTTGAAGCTACAAAGGTACCAGAAAAAATTGCATTTTTACTCCATTATGCCTTTCTAAATTATGTAAACTTCTGGAGACTCCTCATCTGCTATAAACTCAGGATAATAATAGTATAATCCTTATAGAATTGTGGGAAAGATAATATGAAGTAAAACAAGTGAAATGTCTGGTGTAAGGTAGGACCTCTCATACCAGTTAATTCTCTCCCACCTAATCATACAAATGCTTTGCATCTTAGGTATGGCTCAACTGGGCCTGGGGCACAACTGAACCATTTGCTTGGATATTTTTACTTTATTTTAAATAACGACTACATAATTTTTAAAAGTATTTGTTTAGAATGAACTGTGTGCCTAAAAATGAGTTGAGTCTGTGGCAAGGGCTGCACTGGTGAATGGGTGGGGTGGGCAGCCATCTAATGTGGAGGCTGTGAGAGGTATCCCAGATGTCTTCTCTTGCCCCATCACACCCTGAAGAGAGCTCAATGTCTGAAAAGCCTCCACTGGGGATTCTTGTCTCTCTTTTCAAAACTTCTCACTAAAATTCAAAGCCGTCAAGAGAGGCAACTTCTCAGTTTTTGTGTTTGTTCCCTAGGAGGGATGACTACAGAGAAACTCAGGGTAGATTTGGATGAAGGAGAGGGATCGGCGGGGAGATAGAGCAGCTGTAAGATCAAAATTTATTTACTCCCTCACTCAGAGTGGGCCTGTGTTAGTGGTCGAGGGGCTAAATTGACACTCACGTTATATTCTCTGTCTTGGGCCCACAGACCTTGGCTAGGAATGTCTATTGGAGTCTGTCCACTGATGCAGGTGGGCTTTCATCTAGGAGACAGAGTTCAGGCCAATGAACTCTGAGGAGACCAGCTGATCACACAACAGAGCCCAGGACGAGGATAAGGGGATGGAGTAGATTAAGAAGCAGTGAGTCAGGGACCCAAAGAGACACACTGTAACTCCCACAGACATTGAGGATGAGAGGGTGAAAATACCAGTTTCAAACAGCAATCCTCCAAACCAGGAAGAAGACCTTGAGAGTTTTCCTAAATTTGGTAACAGTGAGGGGTTATACTAGCTTTGGGACTGCCAAAAATAAGTTGTTGCATAAGTGAAAGAGGCCAAGTAAGAAAATGAAGGTAAAGATCATTCAGAGCAAGACATCTCCTGAATGATGTCCTGCATGAAGAGAGAGTCCGGTCTATACCAAGAGGCTTGTCTGGTCCAGAAAACATACTAGGAAACCTTCACAAGGGACTAGCAATGAAATGAACAATGAGAATCAAATGTTGGTATGTGCCAGGCACTCATCTAAAACCCTTTGTGTGAATGAGCTCACTCAATCCTAATAACATCCTTATGAAATAGGCAATATTATTATTCATTTTACAGACAAAAAAACTGGGGTACAGTCAGGTTTGGGTGCTTCTTGTCTCTGGTCAGTGGTGGGAACCTGACCCCCCAGAACCCATGCTCTCAGGCGCTTGCTTCCTGTCTACAAAGTGACCAGGTGCTTAGGAAAAGTCCAATGAGAGCTAAGGCTGGAGCAGTGGTTTTTAACTGGGGCCAGACCTCCTGCATTGGTGAGCAAAAGCTAGTGTGTCTGTTAAAATTTTTCTTTTTTCCTGAGGAGTTGGAGAACATAGTATTGATCCCTTTTCCAGGGAAACCAATGACCCCAAATAGGTAAGAATCCCAGTGGGTTGGAAGTAATTCCTGCACCCCAGTCTCTTAACCAAGGCTTTGCTTCTTGGCAGCCTCTTGGGCTACAGGACAGAGGCTTATTTTGTCCTCAGTGCTGACTACCTCCAGCTGGATTTCCCAGAAAGCCTGTTTCCAGGACCTCAGCTGTCTGTCCTTGTGGGAACTTTGACTGGGAGGGGTCATCCCCTGGTAAGCATCTCATTTGTCAGGCTTGGCTTGGTGTGTATTTACTCGAAGATGAAGCCTGTTAAAATGGAGAAATGTCACTGCACTGGAACATTTTCCTCTAAGTGCCACTATCCATGACTTCTACTGAAGGAAAAGAAAGGCAAAGTCCCTATATTCTGGGCAAATGTTTTTGCAATTTTCTTATTCATTATAGCGTACCTAACTTCATAACAGATCTACCTTATCCATAAGATAGAATATAGCTTGAAGATCAGAATAGATAATGGGAGACTGGGGAATGAGGCATTACTCTTCTTTTCAGATAGGATTTTGTGTTATGATATGTCACTTTTTCCAGACAACTTAGACTAAGCAGAGGTTCTTTCCATGAAGATTAAATTGTCAGTAGACATGAGCAGCAAATAAATAAATATTTTTTCTATCATCTACGCCTAACAATGATGAAGAACAAAGAATCAGGAACAATTGATATATTAGAGTTATCTGATTAGAGTCTGAAAAACCATACCATTTTGCTTTCATAGACATTAGCATAACTTTCAACGCTCTTAATATTAGAGTTTAGTGAGAGAAATAGAAAAATATCTTTTCCACCAAGAAGATACATTCTACAGAGTCTGATATCAATATTGTATCTCTCCCTGTCCTTTGATTCTTTCAGTGTCCACTATCATATCTAGAGGAGACAGTGGAAAGTGCTTTGGAGTAGAGTAAGACACTCTGGTCTTAAATCCTACCTCTGTCAAAAGTCACAACCTCATGAGCCTTAGTTTCATATCTTTTGTGTCTTTACTGATTTTTTCATGCTTGATTTATTGATTATATATTTGGTTGCACTTCCGGGTGGTTCTGACTATTTTGGCCTAACATATTTTGAGGTTATGAGTATGTTCAAGTTTAGAGTTGTTATATCTTCCTGTTGAACCAAACTTAACATTTTGTAATGTATCCTTTATCTCTGTAATTCTATTTACCTTAAAGTCTGTTTTGTCTGATATAAATCGAATAGAGCTACCCAAGCTTTTTGTGGTTGCTGGTCTAATATTTGTCTTGCATAACTTTTTCCATCTTTTAACTTTTAACCTTTCATACCCTTATGTTTTGCATATCTTGTAATCAGTAAGCAGCTGTTTTTTTTTTTTTAAAAATTCAGTCTTATTAAAGTCTAGAAGTTAATCAACATCTTTACTCTTGACCCAAACAATACAAGAACCTTAGAATATTTTAACACTCATCATTCTTGTTGACTTACATAATAAAATAGCATAATTTCATCAAATATTTTATTTCGACCTTCTTTGTTTTAAGCATTGCAGTGGATGCCGTGTGCACTGCCTCAGTTCCCCTTTCAGGGAAGAGACACTCTTGCCAGATTCTGGGAGTGTTGGTGACTGATGGCTCTCAACTGAGTCCCTTATTGGGAAATATCCTCAGTGGAAGAGAATGACCTTGCCCCAAGTCATGCCCCCTCTCTGGAGGTGGTTCACATCTAAGCCCAGCCGGTGTGTATATGTGTGCATGTGGAGATTAAAGGCCCCCTTTCCTAAAGGCGGATTAACTCTGATGACCATCCCAGCTTCAGAGTTCTCTGTGGGCTCAGAGGATGTTTCGTTGTGATTACATCACAATTCAACTTCTTTACCATTTCTATTTCCCTTACTGCCCAACAGGCGTGGCCTGCTTGAGAACTCTCCCCAAAATCTCCTGGACAAAAATCTCAGACTCATAGCTATTTATATCCCAGGGAATCCTCACTTACATTAAACATTCATGACCAATGTTCATTTAGACTTACTCACATATTTTCCATTTTATTTGCTAATAATTTATTTCTGCATCTGCAATTGGTTTCCTTCTATCTCAATTATATACCTCAAAATTCCTTTAGAAAGAGTCTGTTGAGTAAAAGTCTTCATTTTGCTTTGTTCTGATAAATTATTTTAATGAGTGTGAAATCCCACATTGATAATTCTTGCAGTTCATTGAAGATATTATTCCACTATTTTCTGATTTCCATATTTGCTATTGCAAATTTAGCTGTCAAATGAACTGCCACTCATTTGAAGTAATCTATATTTTCTTTGTCTGCTTTTCAGATCTTCTTTTTGTCTTTGATGTTCTGCAGTTGTTTCACCATTTCTACCATAATGTGTCTAAGGGAGTATTTATTTTTATTTAACTTACTTGGGATTCACTAAGCTTTCATTTTCAGACTGCTGGAGATGGGGATCTTCTAGAACTCAGTTTCCACTTTTATAAAATGGTAATGGTGATAATTTTTGTTTCAATGAGATTCCTAAAAGGGTTACATGTGACAGTTCATTTGTATTTTTTACAAGGAAGAATTTCCCCAGTGGTGTTTCACTGAATTAGGTATCTTCCCTTTTCAGCCTCTCTCAAAAGGTTCTGTGATCAAATATATATGGGAAATGCTGGTTACTGCAGATTCTCTTGTAGAGTTGAAAAGCTCACCAGCATCATGAAAACCCTGAGAAGTTCTACAGTATTCTCTAGACTCTTGTGTCCCAGAACAGTCATTGTTGTAAACATCTCTTAATAGCTCATATACCATGCAACATAATTCAGGGAAATATTGATGTGTGAAATACCAAATGAAATGTTTTATTTGATGAGATGGAGTATTTTCCCCACAGCAGTCTAGGACTTAATATTAAGACAAAATCAAGAAAAAGATAGAGCATGAAGAAACTATGGCTCATGAATGCCTTGTTCCAGAGTGCTGGAATCCAAACCTGCTCTTTGGATGGCACCCCCAATTCTCTTATTGTGAGGCCACAGGAGCAAATTACATACTGATAATAGGGACCTTTCAGGTCACACATGCAGTTGTCCTTCTGGGTGAAGGACACAGAGCTTCTTTCTCTCTCACATGAGCATTGTTTGGATTCAAGGGCTAGTTTTTAAGAAGTTTCTAGTTTAAGAAGATTACAGTTGACTCTGAAGGAATAGATTGAATGTTGATGTGTGCTTAATTTTGGAGGCCTTCAGTCACCAAAGAGAATTTCTACAGAGAGGGCTGAGTAGAGCAGAGTATCTATAATATATTAAGATATACCTTAAGGTTGAGACCCCAAATCGTCATATTTCAAAAAGGAACATTTCTGATGTCACCATGCAGCTTATCTCCATTGTCTATCTTTTGAGAGAAATGAGAATTTGTCTTTTAAGGGGAGGTGCAGAAGGTTAGTCTGAAGTGTTAGAGAGGATAAGGATACAGGACAATTTTCCTACCAGAAGAATAGAAATGTGTATATCTACATATTCATAAAGTTGATTTAGGTTCTTTAATCCCTTTTCCCAAAAGGTTTCAGGAGCACTATCTATTTCTTTGATCAGTGCCATGAAGGATGTTTTTTCCAGTGCTATTTCCAGTATAGTCAAGGAGCAAATAACCTCTTGAATCAAGGCTGGTCTTACTGAAAACTAAGGCAAAGGCTCTTTCTTGTTTTTCTTGACTCTTGGGAGGACATTGTCAGTTTAAGTATGTTCACAACCACCCTGTGGAACTGACAAGAAGTGTGTGTTGGAGGTGTGTTCTGCTCACAGGATTTAGAGCTCGGTCTCTCATTTGGCAATTGTGGACTATCTCCCTCAGAGAAACCTGAGCTCCTGGATAAAATGCAGGTTTCTAGGCCCCACACCAGACCTACCTAGAGCATCAGTATTGTTCATTTTCCCCTGTGACTAGTATGCATATTAAAGTTTGAGTATGCTGTATGAACAGCCTCAGGCATGATCACTAGAAATGGCTATTTGTGGCTCAGGTATCTATGCCTGATTTTTAATGTAAGAACATGAAATTTCTCCTTATGCAAGCTTCAGTGGCCTCTAGGTTTCCACCCATTCTTCAGTTCTTGAATTTAGGTTGTGGTGGACATGCTCCCTTCTACAGTCTTTGGAGCTTGCCAGTTTGGTTTTGTTTGTTTGTTTGTTTGTTTGTTTGTTTGCTTTTTGAGACGATTACATCAGTATGTGCTAGGAGCAAACAAATATAATTAGTAGGAATTTTACATTTCCAGATTACTGTCTCTGTAGTTTTCAAAGTGCTTTTAAAACTAAAGCCACAAACACATATTATTCATTGGATTCTCCTTACAAATCTGTAAGATCAGCAGGATAAGTATTGATACTCTCGTTTTACAAAAGCAGAAACTGAGGCTCAGCTAGATAAAATGATTTATTCAAGGTCCTCAATGTAGATGGCAGTGGAGCCAGATTTAGAGTCCAAGGTTTCTTGCTCGCCCACCCTTCCTTCTTCCTCTTGCATCCCCACTAAACTCTCCTACCTCCTTTTTTTTCTCTCTTGCTTCCTTAAATTTGTTTTCTCCATCTTCCTAAAATTTCTTACTGCCTTTTATACTAATCAGTGTCAACTAAGTGGCTTCTATGTGCTGTTCTGTCCTGGCCATTGTAGACGCAGTTACCTTTGTCACCCTAAAACACTGCAGTCACTTACCACTTTGCTAGTCTGAATTCTGGTAAGTCCTTACTGTGTGTCCTTATATGTATTTCTATAGAAAGAGGAATGTGGTGGCAACTTTTGGAGGAATGTTTTGCTTCGTCAGGCTGTTTTGTGAACATTCTCTTCACTTTACCAACCTTTCCAACTCTTAATTTTATAAAGCTGAAAATAACGTACACCAACAATCACGCCATCTGGAGGTGGGGTGCGCCTGCTCTTCTTTCCCCTCCCAGAGCATGTGTGCTTATCTACAATAAGGGGGCTGCATTCTATGCAGTTTGGCAGAATGGTAAGGGAAGACATGTGCAGAATTCAAACTCTCAAATATTTTTAACTGAAATAATGAGAGTAGCTCTTTTGCTTACTTAGCACAAAGAGAGCACTTTTCCAATTCTGCAATTAATTCGATCCATGCAGATATCTTGTTCTCCAAAAGTCATCTAGCACTGAATCTGAAATGGTTGTCTAAATTACAGAATTATCCAGATAACCATTTAATAAGCTCTTTACCTTCTGGAGCCTGTCTACTCAGAAAGAAAAGAAAAGTTTTCTCTTCTATTAGGTCACATAATTTTTAAAAGTCTTCGCAATGCTTTATCATTCACCTGTATTTATTCAGCATCTGCAGGGCTTTAGGCGTGGAGATTAGACATACACAGAGCACAGAAGTAGATTTGTTCTGCTTTTAAAGAGTTTCATAGCATTATTATGCTTTTTGTGCATTTATTCTTCAAAGCTACTGTTTTTTCCTTCCCCAGCAGTGGGCAAGAGGGCATTTCTTAGCTTCTCCTCTGTAAGTCTCTGATCAGAAGGTCCTCATGGTGAATGGTGATATGTTCTCTCCTGACTGTGAGTAAATGTGAGCAGTCCTGGGCCACCAGCTGCCTGCTAAAGTGATTTAGCTGCCTTGTGCCTGCACCCAGAGCTCAGAACATGAGCTGGGCAACAACCGAGTCTAAAAATAAGCCAGTGGCCACATTCCAATTGCTGTGCTGGGGCCACATCACTCCCTGCAGAATTTCAGTAGGAGCAGGACGGACATGTGAGGCCACGTTCTATACCTGCAGGCCTCTGTGGGCAGCTATTCTCTTTCATGTCAAGTTTCTTATGCAAGTCACTGCATGCAGAAAACAATTGTTGGGATATTGGTGATGGTTTAGTGACATCCTAACTAGAGACAATGCTGTGTTTGTCAGTCCTTATGCAGGAGAAGGAAGAAAGCCAGCCTTTCTTTAGAGATCTTAATAGACATATTCCCTGAAAGCTTCCGAGGCTAATTGTGGTGAAAATGTGCCAGGTAGACCCCTTTCATGCCAACCATAATTAATAGTGTTATCATCTTCAAGGCCATAATGCTCATCAGTTATTAATTAGCAATTCATTTTGTTGAATAAATAATACTTATGATTGATGATAGAACTTGTAATTGGGCACTAGAAGTGGCCCCCCTGGGACTGATGTACCAGCAAATATTAACCACGACATAGTAACGAAAAACGCAGAGGATCATCCAGGAAAATTCATGTTAAACAATTGTGGCACAGCCAAGGTGTCCCTTCTCAAGAGGGGAACAGTCCGTTTTGAGTGTCAGATGTGTATCCTGGGCCTGCATGTGTGAATTGCTTCCGGCCACACATTGTTGGGGTTTTCCATTTCCTCTTAAGCTTGTAATCAGCCACCTTATTATTATTATTTGTCCCAAAAGCAAATTGTTCTTTGCTAGACAATTCTATTGACTTTGAACTACTCTTGTGAAAGGTCCTTTTGAAGTATTGTCATGACATGTGCACACGGACTTGAGGGAAAAAAGTGCTTTTACGAAAAGGTAATGATTGAAATTTTTATTTTAAATGATTCCTTAGATTGAATTCACTTTAGATTAACAGATTTTCCTGCCCAATTGATTTTCTGGCATCCATGCAGTCATCCAGCAGAGAAAAAATGGGGGTTCATTTAGTCCACAGTTCTGAGGAAACGGAGAGCCTGGCAAATTGAACCAGCAAAGTTTCCTCTGCACCCGGTTGGTTGGAGCAGGACAACCGGAGCCGGTCAGATGCTGACCAGATGCTGCCTTCAATTAATATTCCAACCCTCAAAGACATTTATCGCTCACTCTGAAAAGGAGAGCAGCTGAGTAGTAAAGGGAAACACTAAAGCCAGGTTTTTTTTTTTTTTTTGGAGAGCATTTTTAATGGCTAAATCGGTTGAAATAAATTAGCACGAAAAGTAAACATAATTTGTACAGTATCTGTAAAACAAATTCCTAGTCTTGGGAAAATAGAGACAAAGTAAGAGCTTGCATTTAACAAGCACATGCAATATGCTTCATTAAGACAGGGCTTTTTTTTTTTTTTTTTTTCAATTTAAGAAGGGTTAATAAACTCAAGATATCATTGCCAGTTAAACAGTCCTGCACCATTTTAAGGGAAGTAAGAGGCTACAAAGGAGACAGTTAAAAAGAAACCAAGAGACTGTGTTGTAATGCTAACAGGCAATTAACAAACTCATGGGTGTTAATTATCTTCATACTGTATCATGTTCAATTAGCTTAGTCTCTGCAACAAAGGCAACGATGAACAATTGCTTTGATAGGCGTATAGTACTTCATTTGTAGTTAATCGGTTTAAGCCCTCTGGTTGCTAGGTTACCTCTGTCTCCAGAGGTAAAAAGCTGTACAGATGCACTATGTTTAAATGACTACAGAGAACTGTTTAAACTCAAACCATGTATAACTCTTTATTGATTTTTCACAGAACATCTCAGCTCTGATGATAAGGTTTTGATATATTTTCCTGCTACAGCCAGTTCCTTGGAGTATTGCAGAAAAAAATCTGTCAATATGCTTCTATTATGATCTCTTGATCTGTGCCTATAAAAACCTTTAGCCGCAGCCCTTATTATAAATAATGGAAGAAGCAATATCTGATTTTTTTTCTACACTGTACTACATGAAGATTTTTTTCCTTTATATCCTTTGGATCCAAATTACAGAACTTCTTTTTGTACCCGTGCTCTAAAATAATAAAGAAGAATTTCTAGCTCTAATTAATTTGATTGACTCTCAGCAGGATGGGATCAGCTGTAGCATCATGAACTTTAACAATAACTACCAACTGATGGGCAGTTCACATCAATAAGACAATCACTAGCCTCTCTCTCACCTGTCACCAGGCGAGGAGTGAGCAATAACCAGCCCCCCACAGATGCTCCCCGCTTAGCGCTTTCTGCCCTATTAGCAATTTATAATGGTGATCAAGAAACAGTCAGTGGCAAATCAAGACAACTGTCTGGCTGCCTGTTTAATTGGCCTTGTTTGCTTTTTGATAAATGGCTCATGACTACTATAGGCCCCTGTATTTTGACTTTTAATAGGCCACAGTGATTAGACTACCAACAGATACTAGGTCAAAACTGAGGAAAGGTGCAAAAAATGTTAATTAATATCAATAATAGGCAATTATTAGTTAGACAGAAGGACCTACTAGCTGCGTGCTCTAATGGCTCAGAGCTAACTGGAAGAGAAGCTCTGCCAAATTAGCATAACCGTGTATGCAGACTGCATGGTGGATCCTAGCAAACATCTGCTATGTTAGTAATTCAAATAGAATTCCTGCCTTTGGAGTGATACTCGCAGAGTCAGCAATCCCTCTTGGCCATTACAAGGCACTAACAATACCCTAGTGACTGGTGTCCTTCCAATGGGATGTGTTTCCGGCTAAGAACTAAATTGCAGCTTTTCTTTGGAGTTGCGCTATTGAGGGCTTACAGGGGTCACTGTCCTCTGGCCAGCGGAGGGTGGAGGAGAAGGGGTTTGCATGGAAGCCATGCTGACCTTAGAGGGAAGTGTAATGTGGGCCCAACAGACTCAGAGAATGACACAGGCTTTCTACATTTGCTGTTTCATAATTAGTGCCGAAAATACGGCGATGTCCAACATGTCACATGAAATGCTATATGTAATTCCCACAGCATGATTCTTTGTTATTCATTCCTTGATGTGTGTATGTTTGGGCAAATGCGATGATAAAAGGCTGACAGTATGCTTTGAAGCACAGAAAGGAGGTAAGATGGAGTAGCAGTTACGACAATGGAATGATAGGAATCGTAAATACTATTCCCTACATTTCTTATTGACATTAAGGTCACCTTGGGCAAAACCAAATGATAGTCAAAGAATGTTAGAATTGGGAAGGATTTAGAGATCCTTAAGCCCTAATTGAGAAACCAAGATCCAGAGAGGTCAAGGTCCCTGTTTAGTGCCACCCAACTGGTTCAGGGCATGGCTAGGAGACACAGGTTACAGCTTCCTGCCTAGAGCCCTTCGCCTGACTTTGCTGCTTTCCTAAGAAGCTATCGGTTTCTATGTGTGATTTAGTGTCTGGTAGATACTTCTAAAAGGCATGTTTGAAATGTAAATGTGGAATATGTGCAAGAAGTGCTCCTGCTGTAGAAATGTATGACATTTATGAAATAGCATGTTATCAAACATACTTAATTTTTAGGATTTAAAAAAAATTAGTTATAAAATTCTAAAACCTACAACCACCTCTTGAGATATTTTACATTTTAACGTCAGACACAGCTTTTTTTTTTTTTTTTTTTTAGAAGGGCGAATTATAATTATGTTATCCCTTATTCTATGTTGAGCTTGTTTTCTTATATGTCTTGCTGGAACCAAACAGGGCGAGGATCTGTGTGTGGTGCCCTTTTCCTTCTCCACTAGAGAACTGACATTTAAGACCCATTTGACTACACATTTTCAAGATCTTTTGAAAAAAAAAAAATAGGTGTGTGTCTAGGGGGATAAATTTTGTTTCTTTGAAAATTGAAATTGAATTGTGGATTATAACGAACTACAATTTCCCGCCTTCTTCTTCCAACCCTCCCAGTCCCCTTTCTGCCCCCATACCAAAAAAATGTCTTCAGGCTGTACCTTTTCCTGGACCGTTTATCCTTTTCAGTATCACAGTCTTAAAGAAAATAGGGTTACTTTTTCATTTTTATTCCTGCAATGAACTTTAAAAATCGTTTGGTTTTGAGTGTATGATGAAACTATATGTATGTTCAAAAATAACATTTTCAAATAATTTATTCTTGATTTTTGTGTTTCACCCTCTTATTCAACAAAAATATTTGTTGAGCCCTGGGTCAGGGTGTAAAAGAATCATAAAGATAATGATCAAAATAGTACAGTTCCAAATTATTTATGCCTACCAGGTGGATCTCTTTACTAAACATTTTATATGCATTAGTCATTGAATTCTCATAGCAACTCAGTGAAGCAGCTGCTTGAATACCTATTTTACAAGTGAAGAAACTGAGGCTTAGCAAGTTTCTATTTAACTTAAGTTTAAGTCTTAACACTGCATAATATAAATTGTTTTCCTTTTTTTGAGGATTTTAAAAATTTCCCCAGTTCCTCTGTATTAAAAATATACTAAATAATATATTTTAAACAAAGGTTGGGAAGCAACAACAACCTGGTTCACTTCATATAATATCTTTTTCAAATTTTACATTTTTTTCAGCGATCATAAATGTTACTGTGGCATTTTAAACTTTGAATATTTGAGAGTGAGAGGAAATGATACTCATTTGCTTTTAATTATTAGGGTTTTGATTATTCCTATAAACTCACCATGCTGTGGCATATTTGCTGCCTACGCTGTATTCCATTGAATCTAAGATGTCACTGATTATAAGATTTACCATTATTTACCACAAAGAAAAAGTAGTGCCAACTAAATTATGACATGATATCTTCTAATATTTACTTTCGGGCCATCAAAAGCATTGGTGATACAGCATTTCCTTAAAAAGTGCTCCACTGTTATCTTCCATGTCGGTAACACCTATTCTGCACGTTTTGATGCTGATATTTTTAATGTTCTCACATGAAAAGAACATGACAACTGTCAGGACTGCAGACTAACTGATGGTTATAGTGTAACACATCTGGATTTCAGAAATGTTAAAATGTGCAAAAAAAAAAAAAAAAAACCCACAACAAAACACCTTATAGTCCATGAGATGTATTAGTATACCCATCAGTTATCTATCGGTATCCAAATATCTATAGAGTTATATAATTTTCAGATAAGCAAACACAGTAATTAATTCCAGCCTATTAAGATGATGTGTGGTCACGAATGTATTTCTCATAGCAGTGTTTATAGACAAGCTGTTGGTTGTGGGTTGACTAAACAGTGAATATGGTTAAGAAATCCTGAAAGTTCTCTCCAGTATATGTAGCTGGATATGAGTCTAGTAAATAGAGTCTTTGGGGTTTCTTTTATGTGTTTGTTACTAAGACTGACCTATGTAGATGTTAAGAGCCAAATTCTACATGTGGCCTATTATGCCTTTAGGGCTTTACTTTTACTAAGGGCACCACCATGACCCGTGAATGGAAGAAGTTCTCTCTCTAGCTTGTTGGAGTCAGGACCACCTGGAAAATTACCCTTAAGAAGTCTGGAAAGCTGAAGGCTTGGACTTAAGTGGATATCAGAGTATCTATCTATGAGGGAAAAGGCCCTATTTTCAATGGGCACCTGTGAACCTCATGTGGGCATCAGTCTCTGCTTCTGGTGATGTGCTGGAATGTGTAGAACCTACTATTCTAGAAGAATTGTCTGCTTTATGTTCTGGCTAGGGCTATTCCTAGACCACTTTTTCTCCTCCTTGGCAAATGTTAGTACTTGCACAGATATTGACATTAGTTGAGCCGAATATAGCCATGACTGCTAATAAGGGGCTGGTAGTCTTCCTCATGGGAAAAAAACATATTGGTCAAAAGACAGTGTTTTACTGTCATGCAGACCTGAGTTCGAATACGAGCATAGCTACTAACTAGCTGTGTGATCCTGGACCTCACTTTTCTCATCAGTAAGATGGTGGACCATGATACCTACTCCACATCTGTTTGTAGGTATCTGAGAAAACATATATGACACTATTTATCTAATTGCTGGTTGTAGTAAGTGCACAATTGATGATGCTCATTGTCATTATTATTGCTATTATTAATAGACTCTGTCAAGCTGTGGGGGCACCTGGACTATACTAGGTCTCCAGATTCTTGCTTCTCCAGAACACTTCTCTACAAATGGGTAACATTTTCAGGAGCTATTTCTAACTGGTCAGATGAGAGCCCACTGCTTTCCTAATGCCCTCTCCTTGTTTGGTGTCTGGCTATCTGGTTACACCTATCTTCTTCCCTGACATCTAAATTAGATCTATTTCTAATGTTCTTATTAGTTATGTACTGATTTGTTGTTGATACATTGTCATGGATGTGTCCTTTTAAACAGCACCATCAGGTGAGCATTAGATTGAAAGTTGTTCATCTTAGATCCTAGTCGTGGCCCCATCACCCTAGTCATGTGACTTCCCTCATCAGTAAAATATTTTCTTTGTGGTGCTACCTCATGAGGCAATCACTCATTCTAACTACCATTTAGTGAACGTATGGTCAGTGCCATCCAGGTGTTAGTGACATGCTATGATTCACCTCTAATTCTCGTGACAATCTCACAGAGCAGTTTTATTCTCCCCATTTTCACTCTCCCACATAGCTAGAAGGGACAAGCGAGATTTTAGTCCAGGTCTGTCTAGCTCTTTGAACATACGTGAGGAAGTGCTTGTTATACAAATGCAAAGTACCCTGTGAAGGACCTTCTGTCTGGAATAATCCTGGAAGAGAGAGTGGCTGCCTCAACCTCCCTCTCAGCTCAGGGCTTCCTCTTTCTCCTCTCCTCCTTTCTGGACTGTTATCTGCTCCCCCGCACCACACTGGCTGCATGGGAGGGCCATAGGCACTGGGGTGAATTTTGCTTCTCTTAAAGGCTGCAGGTTTATTCTTAAAAAAAATTGTCGTAAAATATACATAACACGAAATTTATCATTGGTGACATTTAGTACCTTCACAATGTTGTGCAACCATCATCACTATCTAGTTCCAGGACAGTTTCATCATCCCTGAAGGAAACTCCTTTCCCAAAGAGCAGTCACTCCCCACTTTTTCTCCCCACACCCAGCCTCTGCAACTACTAATCTGCTTTCTGTCACTATGGATTTGCCTATTCTGAATTTTCATATAAATGAAATCATACAATAGGCGACCTTTTGTGTTTGTCTCCTTTCACTTAGCATAATGGGCTTGTCTGTATCTCTTCCTTCTCTACACCAGCTCCAGAGGGACACAGAAAAAAATTTCCTACTCTTTATTTTCAGCAAGCTTTGCTGTCCGCTGCCTCTCACCACCATCGTGGCCAATCAGTTTCATTAGGACAAAGCTGACTATTTCTGTGGGACTTTCCTGCAATACATTGCATAGGACCCGTAAGCCCATTAAATGTGGCAGAATCTGCTTGTGATACAAATGTTCTTTTACCTGATGGTTTGTGGTCTTTGCTTCTTTATGTCATCCTTCTCTTCCAGTAGCAAATTGCTGTTCAATATTCAAGATGTCTCAGGCAAGGCGGAGCTTTATCCTGGCCCCACTTATGATCTATGTAGGAGCCTGGGCCAGCCCACATACCACTTAATAATTTTATCCAGAAATAAAGAACTTAGGTGCATTACCCAAGCAGGGGACTGGGAGAAGGAAATAACGAATAATTTACAAGGCTTTCCAAGTCTAAAATGCTACCTAATAGGATTGATATTTTTCTAATCAGGAACAATGAATTACCAAATGACAACATATCACAATATACATAAAATTAAGAGTTAAGTCAGGTTTAAACAGAGAGAATGGGTTGGTGATTAGAATAGAAGTCTCTGGTTCCTTTGACACTTGTACTTATTATTGCAAATGGTTACACTGGCATTTTGGTTTTATTAAAACAGAAGCAATAACAACCTAATATATCAAAAGGACAAGAGGACATTAGATTGTGGGTAAAGCCCAAAGGCAGGACTGGATAATCTCTTGAGGTCACCTTTGGTGTCCTAATCCTGTGTGTCTGAGTCCTCGTTTAGCTTCTTGAGGGGTTTTGTGGGAGAAGAAAAAGGAGATGCCACACGACAGAAGGCAGGGCAGCTTGTCACTTCTTTATCCATCTTGGTTTAAGCGCATTTTGCATGGTGACTTTTGTTTGGAAAGTGACTTACAGCAATTGCGGGTAGCAGAGAAAGCTTGTTTCAAGGCAGGATTTGAAGTGAAAAAGAAAGGACCTTGTCCAAAGCTTTCTTCAAGGCAGGTCATGATGAGTGAAAGTTTCTTGTTGGGAAAGAAAAGAATTCCCCATGGGCCCTGTCTTCTCGTCCAGCTGACAGCTCTATTGTAGGTATGGTGCCTCCCTAGCCGTCAGTCATTTGAAGGGAACTTCTGACTCTAAGACCTCCCTGGGTTATTAAGGGGGATGGCATATGTATGTCAGGCTGATGACGGCATACATGACATTGAAACTGTCACAGAGCAAAGATGGAGAAGCTGAGCGCCTGCCTCCCCAGAGCGGCCACCAAGTCATGCCTGATGTCAGTGTTCCCTTAGGAGGCATACTGCCTGAGGGTCATACATGGTGTGTGTACGTGTGTGTACGTGTGTGTGCGTGTGAGTGCGTGTGTGTTTGTGTGTGTGTGTGTGTGTGTAGAAAAGGGTGGGGTGCGAGAGAATATCTTGATAGAGTTTTCAGTTTTTCTTGTTTATTTCATTCACACAAATTCTGAATTAACACCTCCATTCATGTACTCGATGTTACTGCTGAATACTGATCTAGGAGGTTCTGACATCTGGAACCTTACTTGTTTCTGCTGCCTACAGAACTGCAGCAGTTGGTGAGCACTAAAAATGCCCAAATAACAACACCCTAGGATCGTTGCTCATCTATACTTTGAAAATAGATATATACGTTTCTACATGCAGGTATGCTATGCACATATTTTAATTTTACTTATTGAATAAATATGAAACTTAAATAGAAATAAATCCATCAGAAATATGTGTTTAACAGCACATTTAAATAATCACCAATTGGCACTCATGGCTCTATAATGATTTATTCTCATTTCAATTTTCCAAATGGATGAACTCTACTCAGTCCTTTTGAATTTCTTATCCAGGTCCCATAATTTCGAGAGAGTCAGAGAGTATTCTATTTGTGCTATGATCTTCTTCAATGGTAGCTTATTTTAAAGTTGAATCTGTACCAAGTATAAATATTCGTTAATAACAAATGATGCTTAGAAATCTTTTATATTAGGCCTAGAATAGATTTTTAAAGCAATTTGAAATAGATTTTCAACATATGTGTACAGGTACATAGTTCTAGTAAAAAAGTTTATTCATTCACTCAATAAATAATTAGGGATGCAAAGGAGATAATATTTATACATGATCGGACTGATAGGCTGTTCTTCACATTTAACTAAAGGGATGATTGTTTTAAACTTCATATCTGACACGTGGCTTTGAACTATACCGAACTTGCTGATATGACGTGCTAAAGGGGGTGATGGAATCCCTTAGAGTTCTGGGAGGTGACATGAGCATCCTTTTCAGCAATTTCTGTACAGAGAGGTTTTTTTTTTTTTTTTTTTTTTTTGGAAGTTTTAGACTTACAACTTTTGAAGAAATAGAATTTAGGAAATATGGGGTTCATTTTGACATCTGTTCTAGGACTGCGAGTGCTCAAGAACCGGGAACATGATATTTATCCTGGAAAGATGCATAAAAAGGTGGGATTCTTCAAAAACCTTCAAAAAGGTATTTCTGAATAAAATACCTTATTAATACAATGCACCATTTTAACTTCTAATGCCCATCAAAATGTTTATTAGAGAATTTCTGTTTAACCTTTGCTAAAATAAAGTATGTACTCACGTTAAATTAGGAATATGTCATCCAGTAACACTGATTAAAATTAGGTTTATTCCTGAAAGTTCTTAACTATCAACAGCTAGCTAGAGGACATGCTTAATAAGTTAGATATATTAATCCAGTAAGTGGGAGGATTCTTTCTGTCCCCTGATGCATTTGATTTTGAGACCCCTGGTATCAAGCATCTGTGAGGTATCAGGGTTTGATCGGGAAAGCAGATTAACTAACTATGAATGGCATGGAAAAATGCTATTATAGAGATTAGACATGATAAAACTGTGAGAACTGATGCATTCTATTTTATCCAACAAAGATAAATTCCTAGATCACATTATGTAAGCTGATTTAGCTTTATTTTTTATTTATTTTTCAATATTGCTTATCAAGAAAAATATATTTAACTTCTGGAAACTTTTTGGTTAATTGGGCAAAAAAGATATTTTCCTTGTTAATTAAGCTAATTTTTTTTCATTCTCTATTTAATTTTACCTATTTGCAAAAAAATTGCAAAATAGTTGATGTTTGTCTGTTACAGAGGAAATGTAATGGTTAATGTCCACAATATGTTTATTAATTATCTTTTTGTTTATATCTCTATTCCTAATGCTAGTGATTTGCTTAATTAAGGATTTATTTATTGATCAGGATGTGTTATATGAAGGTCATTTTTATGTTTAAAATTGGAAACTTGTGAAGTCTACATATACATTTGATGTCTAAACATCATGATTTTACTTTGTCAAAAGCAGAGCCTCTTTCTTGAACAATGAAACAATATTAACAAAACTAAAAGATGTGTTATGATGTTGCTATCCTTTTCCCTACTGTAAATCTCATCTTAGATTGTTTTTAACCAAGTAATCAGGACATGCTGATGGACGTAATCCACTAAAATGTAACATTTACTACATGCAAGGCACTGTTTTGGGTGCCGTGCCATGGTGGTGAAACATAATGGTTATGTTCTATTCTTTCATTTTCTAAGTTATCTTTTTTTTTTTTTTATTTTTCTATTATTGAGTTAGATTTGTTCAGACGAAGTACAGTAAAAATGCATTCATTGTGCATGCTCTAGTAACTGACCTGCTCTAACTGTACCAAGTGGATGCTGTAGTAGTTAGCTAAGCTAAGGCCGGATTAACAGTTCCCAGAATGCCCTTCTCTATGTGGTTTTGGGTCAAATTCACCCACAAGAGAAATTTACTTAAGATTTGGGGGACAGAAGTGAAGCAGCAGCTATTATGCCTTGCAAGTCAGTGTCAGGTGCCGGGCTTCCTTGAATCTCATGAACATTATCACTGATCTCTAAGCTGGCTCGTCTGATTGCTGTTAAGACTGAGCTCACAGCTCCCACTTGATCTTTTCCTTCAACTCACTCCATTGCTTGGATAGGCACATGTGAAGGACACCAAGTTCTTTTTCAGCTCTTCTGCTTCATTAGGGATGGAGGTGGTGAGAGACAGATGGAGGTTCCAGTTCGTCCTCGTAGGCTCCAGTTTTTCCTTTCTTTTTTCCCTGCTTCATGTTCAGCTTTTCTTCCTGACTGCGGGCCCAGTTAATGTTAGGCCTACCACCAGATTTCTATAAACTTTCTCAATCATATTACTCATAGTTATCCTGCTTTCTTGACCAAACTCTCTCTGATACAGACACTTTGTATCAGGGGTCTAAAAATCAAGTCTCATCAGTCACATAAGTAACATAAATGAATGCAGCAGATCTGATGTAAGAAAATTTATGTAACCTTCTAATTCTGTTTCTGTTTCCCATTTTTGGTAGAGATGCGGAATTAAAGAAATATGCTTCTATAGTAAGCATACATAGTAAGCATGAATATATTGTTAAATGATAGCCGACTCTTAGATGAGTATCAAGGAGACAATAGGAAGAGGTGGAGGCCACCAAACTGGAGAGGGTGCACCTCAGTCAATGTGGAAGTCATGACTCAGCTCCCGCTTACGCCCATCATGTTTCAACAGAAACCCGAAACTGGATTCTGAATTTTTATGTGACTTCTCCTGATTTTTAACGTGTTAACTAATTATACATATACACATGCGTAACCATAATGACAATCCATGGGGCAAATACACATGTGTAGGTTGTATTTTGCAAGGGTGTCTGCTCTGAAAGGGGAGACTGTTGGCCAAGACCCTGCAGTGAGAACAGAGGGGTAAAAAAAGCAAGGGGATTGTTGGGGAGGACAATGTTGGAGGGAGATAGGAAGGAGGGACTCCCATTGCTCCTGTGGGGTGGACTCTATCGGTGGATAGGCAACTCCATGGGAAAAATAATTTTTTTTGATGTGTGTGTATAATCATCAATAAGAACTATCACTTTCACAGTAATTTGCATTATACATAGGGACTTCACATATGCTATTTCATTTATTCTCATTTACTATCTTACCTACTATCTTGGTTGCGAGTGGGATCAAAGATAAATCACTCTTGGTTTCTGCCCTCAACAGTTGCAATCCATGGGGGAGACTGATATGTTCACAGTCAACTATAAAATAAGAATGAATGTGATTAAGTGTCATGGTGGGGGGAAGGGTTTTGACAAATGGAAATGGGGAATGGGAAGGGTACTAGATGACAAAAAGTATGAGCAGAGGCAGCAAGGAGAATTTGGAAAGTCAACAGTAAAAGCTGCTATGAAGAAGGAATCAGTAACAAATGTTCTACCAACATAATTAAAATTCATTTGTGAATTCCTGAAATGAGTGACCTTTGGCCTGCCTTAATTCATGGTCAAAATGTTGATTGGGTAATGGCTTGAATTTAAGCAGCCTCAGTTTGAGGGGAAGGGAACACTCATTGTCTTTGGTAAGCGAAGGAGTACTGAACTGAGTCTGGAATTCAAAATCCAGAAATGATAACCAGATTTATCCAGAGGGAGGATCAAGTGCTATTAAGTTTGATGATGCCCTACAAAAGGCCAGACAACAGATAGGAGAAGGCTAAAACCAAGGGCTGTTAATTACCAGAAAGAACAACAAATGTGTTTTAAAAGGTTGATAGTAAATAAATTGGCTGCATTTATGTGATCCAGAAAATCTGAATAAATCTATGTCTCCCTTCTGCTTGAAACTCTTCGTGGTGTGTTTAGAGTTCCCACTCCTCTGTGACATGATGTCAAGGCCCCTTATGACCTGGCCCAGCCTTCCTTCTCCAGCCCGGTGTCTATCCCCTGCTCCCACCTCCCATCTCTCCAGGTATGGGATATTTACTTTTCTAGCCATGAGACACTACTTTTGGTTGTCTTGATGTTCCAAAGCTCTGTGCCTTCACATATTCTATTGCCTTTTCCTTGGAAGAGCCATCCTTTTCTTGATTACTCTTTAAACATCTCAAAGTGTTCTATATCTCCCTTATTGCCCAATAAATCCTTCTCTGCTAACTCTATACTCTATATAGTAGAATTTTTGCACTTATTTTACTATGATGTAATTATTTATGTCCCTGCCTGTCATTCCATATGCACTATTATAGGTGTATTCATCAACTCTTTGCTGAGTGGCTACTCTGTGTAAAACACTGTATGATGTGCTGTAGATACAGCAATAAATAGGATTAATTGTATTCTTGGACTCATGAGGCTTACATTAAAAAAATGTTTATTGAACTGTAAAGAAGTCACAGAACATTTTGAACTTCAGTTTCAAATTTTATGTATTGATAAGACTTTCGCTTTGATAAATCCTAATTTCAATCTGTTTTCAGTTCACCATTTTGTAATTGAGTGCTCCCACTGTGTTGTTGAATTCCTGAGTAATGCACTCACAGAGCTTATTCCTGCTGCATTCTATTGGTAGCGCTGGTTGGTAGCAGTGGTTGGACTTTTAGGAGCTTTTTGGTTTTGTAGACCTTGGCTATGTTTGGGCAGTCTTTCTACAAAGGCTTGGGTTGTCTTCGAAAGAGCCTTGGGTACAGGGGTTCCACTTTCCCAATTCGCACCTGTTGTATTTGTCCTATTTAGGATGTGCCATTTAACCCTTTATCTCCTAGGATGCATATATTTTAGGTTATTTTTGCTCTCACAAACATCTAGGATGATTTCTAGAACCAAAACCCCACAACACACCCCGACCATTCTAAAATCTGTTTGATCCAGCCCTGACGCCTCTTTCAGCCACTGGCCATTTACTATGATTCTTTTTGGAGAAAGGAGGCAGCTTTTCTCTGATTCTGCAAAGCTCTGCAAAGTGTCAGTTCTATCTGAATCTGGCACTTTGGAGAAGGGTGCTTCTCACATTTAATGCTGATGTTCAAATTTACACTATGTATTACTACTTTTTTTGTTTTGTTTTGTTTTAACATTACCTGCTTGGCTACATTCTAGAATAGTTTTTTCAAACTGCAAGTCATAAAAGTGACCATGAAATACCTTTAATGTCATACATAACCAGCATTAGAAAATATGAATTGAATAAAATAGAAAAATATCAGAATGCATCATGTGTAGTAAGGGTGAGTTTTGTAAAGCTTGTCATACATAGATACACATGTATGTACTGGGTTGTATACAGCTCTCTGTGTGAGAAATGGTAAAAAGTTTAGAAAACATGGCCCTGGAATAATCCATTTCCATTTTTTTCCCTGCTTCCTTCCTGCTTTTTTAACTCTGGTTCTATAACAGGTGTCTTTTTGATATGCACTTAAATTATTTTATTTGGCTGGCCACATTGAATAAACTGAGTAATTTTGTAGGTCTTCACTTTTCTTTCTATTGTACATTCACCTCTAAACTTGACTCTTTAAAGCTTTTAAAGGCCATAGTTAATGGAGTATGTTTATTTTGATAAGATGTTTAAACTATACTCCTTGTAACATTTTGGCAGTTCCCTTCCATTCTTTGGAAAGTTCTAGTTTCTTAGTGTTTCTCTTGATGAGGGATCTTTTTCATGGTTAAACTTTAGGAAAAGATCTAGGCAAACATTAGTTAAAAGGAAAAACAGGAACAAAAACAATTCTTTGTCCAGCAAACTATTTTATATTACATCCAAAATTATGCAGCAGTGTTTTTTAGTTGCTAATGATTTAAATAATATTTATTCAAAAGGATTTATGTACACTTACTTTCACTCCAGACTAATTTGAATTAACTACTTTGAGCTCTTTAGAATAAGCAATAACTTTAAAAGGATAAACTATCTTAAAGGAAACATTTGAATAAGGGAAACTCAGTTCTTTATTGTATTTTAAAATTATGGAAAATCGACTTGCCTTTTTAAAAGGTTCTTTAAAAGGGAAGTAACAAGACAGAAGGTCCCAGAAGAACTGAACATAGTGCAAATTTCTGAATGACTCTCTTAGGACTTGTTTTTAATCTGAATATTTAATAGAGTGGCACTGCAAAATTTGAATTATGCTACTCAATTTTAATGGTTAATCTGCTTTAAAAAATACACAAGCTTAATTGTGACATACGAAAGTCCTTATTTAGGGTAGATTTCTAATTTGAGTGCTGTTGGCCCTGCTGTGTAAAGAGTCTCATGGGTGCAGAATTTTCAGAGTGTGTGTACGCCTTTACATCTCGCCAAGTAACAATTCCTCCTTGCGGAGTCCGCCTCAGCCTCTCCAAAAGCTAGGAGCAGACAATAGATTCATCCTAATGGAGTTGTGTACTTGCCATCTGTAGGAGCAGCTGCTGGCCCGCATCTGCACAATATGCTGGGAAGGGGAGCTCCGCTAATCTGCATAATAAGGAAGAGGCTCATTCCACTCCAGCTAATAATCACGAGCAATCGATGCACTTCATTCCCTCACTGCAGAACACAACGGTGAGGGCTTCCTGCTCTGCGCAGACAGGGGTCAAGTGAGAAGGGATGGACTGGAGCTGAGAAGCGCTCCATTTACAATCTAAGGTTGCATCTGTCCGCTGGGACCTTGGTTTGGTCTTTCTCTTGAGTCATGCTGACACACAATGCAAAATCCTGGGAATTGGGAGGAAAAGATGCTAGCATGTCATTAAGATTGCTAATCAGAAATGCTTTTGAAGCAATTAGCGTATTGACCAATTTGCATTTTAAAATGCCCCCTTTTGTTGGAAAAATGGCACAAGCAAGTTCTCAGTTTATTTGTGAACTACTTTGAGTCATTTGATTTTCATTGATTTTTTTTTTATAGTTGCACAATGCTGAGATCTGACTTTTAAACTGTTAACATACACCCCTACTGTGAAATAGACTATGTGAATTAATGAATTAAATTTATGTTTATATTTATTTATGACCTCAGGGTGAAACGACCACATCTTGAGGGCAGTAGTACTGGTAGTAGAAAGAAAGATAACTATTGAAATGATATATTACTAAATGGCCTAAAATCACTTTTTTATTAATGGAAATACCAAAATGGCTTCCCTAGAAAAATCATGTAGTTACAAATATAATTTGATTTCATAGAGTTGATTTAAAGGTTAAAACATTTGAACTTGGGTGACCCAGATTGAAGACAATATTTTGAATCGAATCGCAACTTGCCATTATTTATAATGTCTTGTTATAAGAAGTGTTGAGACTGCCTAATTTCTTGCAGGAGAAATATTTGCATAATTCACCACCCATCAATGTAGCACAGGGAAAACAGCATTAATTTATGGAGATGAAAAACTGGGGCTGAAGAAATAATTGCTTTCACAAGTAAACACAGCAGCTCGCTTAGCATTCATTTCAACCTTTTAATCAACACCATTTGGTTAAATAAGATAGCATCTTCCAGTGTGATTTAGAAGAAAACTTTATAAACAGTAATTCCTTTTAGATAGAATCAATACTTCTGTCCATGGATAAAAGAGAAAGATATGACATCTTAGAGAACTATGTCAAAGTTTGTATAAAATCTTGGTGAGGTGTTCTGCAAAGCTAATGCAGTGCACTGGATCTTACCCATCCAGCTGACCAACCCTACAGTGTTATGATTAAATGAAGAGCAATGTACCAGGTGAGCTGAAAGCATTTGTCCTTGGTTTCCTAATTTTAAAGCCCATGTGTTCCCGTATATCAAGAGACTTAATATATATTCTTGTCGAAATAAAAATGGCACACTGCTCTAGAATGCCTCTGGAAGTTTTGGGAGTCACTGAAAGTACTTTTTGAGTACAAAGAAGTCTGAGATGGCTGCAAATGTAGGATCCCTTCATAAAAATTTTAGTAACTCCCAGAAATTAGAAAACAAAGGCAGTAGGGGGATAACCACACTAATAATAGGCATAAACTTGAGGATTAGTCAGGGAAGAAAACAAATTGATAACCTAAATCTCTAGTTAGATTTCATTACTCTATTAGTATCTACGCAGTACTTGTCATGATCTGTAAATATTTGGTTCATTCATTTATTTGCGCGTTGATTGTCTATTTCCCCTTATTGAATGGAAGCCCTAAGAGAGTAGGAACATTTCTTGCTGCATTCCCAGCATCTAATAGCAAATAAATCCTCAATAAATATTTGGTTGAATAACTGGTGAATGTAGTTGCAACTCCCACTCCCCCCACCCCCCACGAGTGGAAATGAGTTAGGGTCTTTTAGGAGCAGCTCAGGAACATGCTTCCTACATTCAGGTTATTTTTATGCCAAAAATATAAAATATTCCTACTTGAATTGGACACTGAAAACTTAGAGATGGATCAGGCCAATGTAAATTCATGAATATCCTGATAAAATATAGGACATTTCTTTTCAGAATCTCAGAAGATAAGGCCTCTATCTTATACATGCGTCTCTGTGCAACAAGAAAGTAAAAGCTCTACCTATTTCCATTTATCTCTTGTCAGAAGAGACTTGGATTGATCCTTTGAATCAAGTGCAAAATGGAATCAGTCACTTTTGAGGAACTTTTTCTGGGCTGAAGATCTACAACACTTTCCAGGCCAATTCTAAGAGAGATGGGCATAGTATGGGAAGTTGCTTATATATAAATGACTCATTTATTTATTTCATCCATCCATTCACCCCTCCCTCCATCTATCCCGTCCTCTTTCCCTCTACCCAATATTATTTTAGTGCTTACTATGTGTCAGGATCTTTTATGGGTGCTTAGATGCACTAATGGTTCGGTTTTTCTTCCGTATCTCTCTTTCAAGTTCTAGGAGGGCATTCTGGAGAAATTTCCTGCAGGGAGATGAGAGAGTTATGAGATTCCATGGTCTTATAAAGATTTAGGGTCCAGATATGAACTAGGTTTGTAGAGAGACATGAAAGTTCATCACTCTAATACTTTCAATAGTCACTTAAAAAAACCTGTTCTCAGTAAAGATTTTATCATAAAAGGCTTTAGTATTTTCCCTGGGAATTGTGAAATTTTTGGTGGATTTTATGAATGGAAATTTCTTTTTATTTATATTTCGTAATTAGTTGTTGATAGTATACATGAAAGCTGTTGAAATGCAAGTATTTTCAAAGAGTCTCCCTCATTGAACCCTATTATTCTACTACCTCTTAGTTTGTTTTTGTTTGTTTGCGTCTAAGCATATAATCATATCAGCTAGAGATAATGGTAATTTTATGTTCTCCATTCCAATAATTATTTTTGTTTGTTCTCATAATATTTTGGATAGAATTTTTAGAACATTATTAAATGATAGTGGTATAATGGGCATCCCTGACTTGAATCTTATGTTTCGGGCATGTCAGTGACGAATGATAATGTTGATAATGATAATAATGGCTACCGTGTGCTATAATGGTGGATTTGTCTATTTCTCCTTCCATTTCAATCAATTTTGCTTCACGTATTTTGAAGCTCTGTTATTAGGTGAATATGCCTTTAGGATTGTTAACTTGGTATATTCATCATTATAAAATGTCACTTTTTTCTGCTGATATTCCTTGTTCTGAAGTCTACTTTGTCTGATATTAATATAGGTGCTACTTCATTTGATTAATATTTGCTTGGTATGTATTTTCCATTCTTATACTTTTAACCTGTGTCTTTATAGTAGAATTGTTTTCTTTAGACAGCATAGAATTGATCTTGCTTTTTATCCAAATTTTTATAAGTAGAAAGAATACACTCTAAAACAATAATAAAACATAGTACAGTGAATACATAAACCAGTAACATAACCATTTATTATCATTATGTAGTATTATGTACTGTACATAATTACAGGTGTTATACTTTGATATGGCTGACAGCACAGTAAGTTTATTTACATCAGCATCACCACAAGCATGTGAATAATGCATTGTGTTATGACATCAAGATGGCCACAATGTCATGTTGGCTACAGCATCACTAGGCGATAGGAATTTTCAACTGCATTATAATCTTATGGGATATGTAGTCCATGTTTGACTGAAATGTCATTATGTGGTGCATGACTTGTAGCTAGTTTTTGAGAGTTGCAGTGACTGACAGGCACTGAGGAAATTGGGAACAAAACTTTGGCTGTGGAGTTCACCAACAAAGCAAAGAAATAACTGCTCAGTTTTCCAGTTTGCATAGACATGACCATGAGACAGTAGGGCTGGAAAGAAAGATTTTCCCATCTATTATGAGACGTGCTTAAGCACAGAAGGGCCCCTTATTGCATTGCTTAACTCGGATACTTTGAGCATGTCAAGGAGCCTTTCAGATTCCAACTTGGATGCCGTTGGTTAGTCCTTGTCCTCTGTAGTCTGGTTAAATTTTATAAATTTTCTCTATTTTCATGTGTATTTTAGGGTGAATCTGGGAGAGGTTATGCCAAGGGCTGCTAGCCTCATGTTTTTAAAACTGGAAGCCTCTCATTTATACAGGAAGTTGTCCTGAGGTAGCTCAGGCCATGTATGTTTTCTGTGTAAAACCAGATAAATCCCTCTTTATTATTTTTTAATTGTAAACATTATCATATAGTAAAATGAACTTCTCCTTTTTGGTGTACAGTTCTATGGATTTTAGTGCATGAATAGACTTGTATTACCACTACCACAGTCAATTATAAAACAGTTCCATCATACCAAAAAACTCTTTCAGGCTATAGTCACGGCTGTCCCTAGCAAACACAGAGCTGTTCTCCATTACTATAGCTTTGTCTTTTCATGAGTGTCATATAAATGGACTCATATACAGCGTGTAACCTTTTGATACTAGATTCTCTCACACGGCATGACTTTGAGATTTATCCAAGTTGTTGCATGTATCCATTGTTTCTTTAAAAATGTTCTCTTTTATTACTGAGGAGTATTATATTATCTGGGTGTACTACAGTTTGTTTAACCATTCCTCTGTTGAAGGATATTTGAGTTGTTTCTGGTTTTTGTCAATTATGAACAGAGCTGCTATTAATATGTAAAGTTTCTGTGTAAACATAAGTTTTCACTTTCGTAAGGCAAATACTCAAGAGTGGAATTGCTGAGTCATGTGGTAAGTGTATATTTAGCTTTATGATAAGCTGTCTGTTTTTCAGAGTGGCTCTATCATTTTGCACTCCTATCAGCAATGTAGGAGTATTTCAATTGCTTTCACTATCACTTGGTATTGTCAGTATTTTTTATTTTAGTCATTCTAGTAGATATATCATCGTGGTTTTAATTTGTATTTCTTTAATGGCCAATGATATTAAACATTGTTTCATGTGTTTATATCTTTGGTAAAGTGTCTGTTCAAGTTTTTTGTCTAATTTTTAATTAGTCTGCTTGTTTTCATATTGTGGAATTTTGAGGATTTTTTTTTTTTACATATTCTGAATATAATTACTTTGTCAAACATGTGATTTGCAAATAAATATTTTCTCCCATTCTGTCACTTATCTTTTCATTCTCTTAACAGGGGTCATTGGTGAGCAAAAGTTTTTAATTTTAGTGAGGTCCAATTGACCCATTTTTTTTCTTTTATGGATCATACTTTTGTTTTCATGACTAAGAATTCTTCAACTCACCCCAGGTCATGAAGATTTTGCATATCTTCTAATTGTTTTATAGTTTCATGTTTAATTTTTGGGCCTATGATATGTTTTGAGTTAATGTTTGTATGAAGTATGAGATTTAGCTTGAGGCTTATTTCTTTGCAGGTAGATAGATGATCAATCTTTCCAATACCATTCATTGAAACCTGTCTTTATTGATCTGCTAATAAATATGTTTATATCTTGAAAACAGTGATAATATTTGAAACCAGCACCTTTGACCTTTTAGACAACATCACTCTGTCAGTCAATAAGTCAGGCCAACAACCAGTCAGTTAGACATTCAATCATTTAATAACTCAACAAACATCTGTAGTGTACTAAGGCCAGACAGAAAAGAGTTTATGCTAAAAGGTCAGCTGAACTATTTTTAACATCCCGATACCAACTGGTTTAAAAGAAAGATAAATGTGGTTGACAAATGTTGTAGTTGAGTTCTTTCTCAGAGTTGCCTATAAGAAGAAGTGTTCTTTTTTTTCTTTCTTTTGAAGGCTTTAGTGAGCTATAACTTAAAGTTTTTTTAAAAATTTCTGGTAAAAATCAAATAAACATGTAAATCAACAAAGCAATAGCATTCCCGATAATTACTACATTATTTCTTTCTGTCTTCATGGCTAAGATTGTTTTAATGGCACATTATGTGCTTGGAATAGTGTCATGATCCTTGAGAGGCCCCTCCCCCACCATAATCACCACTCAAGTAAAAAAATCTAACCCTCTCAGAAGGCCTTCATCTTTGTGCAGCCCTCTGCTTTAGTGGTGGGAACACATAGAATTCTTTTTTGTTTTTCCCTACATAGGGAGATATGTTAAAGACATTTTAAATGTAGTCATCCTCAGAGAGAAACTCAGCAGGATTTTTGCAAACATGAAGCCCACAGATTTTAAGTTGCTTTAGCTTTCTAGGATCATGATGACTTTCTCAGGCCACTGTTTCTTCTGTTAACCTGGATGGGCTGATGTCCTAAGTAGAAAGTTTCAGACAACATGGATGCCCCAGAGTGTAGCATATAAACCAATGGATACTGAATTGTGTTCTTGTGACCATTGGGGGTGTTTTGAGGCTCTTCATTTTCTAGTCCTATCTTCCCATGGTAGTCACACCCTTTTCCCTCCTCTCTCTCAATATATGAGGTGGATTTGAAAATGAAAATCCTGACATAAATATCAATCAGTAATTACTTCTATATGCTGTAAAATAATGACAATATTTACTTAGAGAAAAAAAAAGTTCCAACTTGAGCTATAAATGGAGGTTTCCAGACAAGTCTTTTTTTATTTTGAACTATAATAAAGGCTCATTCACTGATTAATTATTTGTTACGCTTGCAGCTTCGGAAGTGTTCCTCATGCTGCTGAGAATGTCTTTTTGGTCATATGTCTGGCCTCCTTGGATATTTTGGTTCCTAAGTATAAAATTTTAAGATGACTTAGTTCCATTTACTCCTGGCATAACTTGAAGAAAGACCAAGTTCAAAAGCTCTTGGAAAGCTTTTATAAGTCATTTTGGATGACAGTACATTCAGACCAAGACTAAAATGAGTTAAGTATAAATGAATCAGAAACACATGGATGACATTTCCCCATAGTGAGCGACTGTCCTATTATTGTGGGACTGGGACGAAGAAAGCCAGAGATAATTTAATTTTGATTAAGCTCACATGGCAAAGGGACATTGCTGAACTCCAAGCCAACTTGCTACTGTATGGTATACCCAGCAATGCAAGCAGGAGCTGTGTACCTGTGGCTGCACCCTGGGCATCATGGTGCTCCCCACACTGATTGGGTCTAAGGCTCTATCGATATTAAAATCCCAGATTCTGTCTCCTATTACCAGTGATATGGGGGTTTAGTGTGTGAGCTCTGGAGTTCAAATCCTCTGTCTTCTACTCATTAACTGTTAGCCTCTTGACTCTTAGTTTTTCATTTTATAAAATGGAGATATGATCATATAGAAGCTGTTACCTAGCATTGCTCTGAGAATTAATTGAGGTTGATATGGAAAAGGATTTAGGATTGTTTCTGGCATGAAGCAAGTGTTCAATAAATGTTGGATATTATTATTGCTGACTTAAACATCACCATCGTTTATTTATACATGAATAACGGGCTTTGTTATGATTCTTGTAATGGACCTAGATGGATTACGCTGTCATCATCAGAACATTTGGAAGTAGATTGAGGCCTGGACAACAGAATTATCATCCGGTATGGAACCATTGGCACACAAGCCCTGGCTGGCTGGCCTTTAGACTGAATTCAAAGCCCGGCACCACCCACCTGCCCCCGCTTGGCTTTAGAGCATTGTGGAATAACCTCAGATCCAGAAATTCCAGTTAGAGTTGATGACAGCAGGCTTCAGCCTCACTTTTTGTGAAAGCCCCATGACAAAGCATCACTCCACATCAGCGTTCTTCAGTGAGCCTCTTTTTGCCCAATGTGCACAGATGGGTGGTTCCTTTGTTAGCCAGTTATGACTCAGGTGCTCCATTTAAATGCGCATTTTGCTGTAAGGCAGCCATTAAGGCCATAAACTCACTGTGCCATCCACGTGCTGGGTACTTCACGCATCTCTTATGCATCGCAATATAGTGTTCTCACTGTTGGGAATTTTACGAAGCCAGAAAATGCTAGAGAAAGAAAAAATTGGTGATTCAGGAAAGCTTTGAACTGGCAAAATAGCGTTTATTGTTTCTCCTCATCATCACCTTCAGCTTATCTGCCAGTTCTGATCTTCTTGTTCCCTCGAACTAGCTTCCTGCCCTCCAATAGCTCTTGGGTACTAACAGTCCCAGTGTCCGCACCACCCCTCCTGATGTCAGTCAGCTGCGTGGCAGATGGGGCAAAATGTTCAGAAGGTGCTTTTAGAATTAGAGTTAAAAAATAATGCTTCCTGTCCCTTTCTACTTGTTTTTAATCCGGGTGTGTTGATGTTGCACATAACAGCACCAGAGTCTGCCCTTGGTGATGGCAACATGAACAGGGTGGGTGGTCATTCAGAGGCATTATCTGTGAATATGTCCATTTTTGAGAAAAATAGATCTTGTGGTTCATGTTCTCTTTTAGTACTAAACAAACGTGTTTATTCACGGACTCACTGCTTTTAAGAATCAAGATGCTGCTTTGCACAAAGGCTGTTTAGGAATTACTCATTCATATTCTGATAATTTTAATGAGTCTTGTTCAAAGCATTCCAAGCAGACCTCTTTTTTAGACATTGGATTCTGAGTCCAGTTTATTTTAAATGCCTTGTATGGTCTAAGATGTAATAAGACAAGTCCTCCTTGTCACCTTCCTTCAGTCACATGGAGTCTGATGAAGAGACTCACTGGTCAATCATAACTTTCCTGGCTGTCCTCAGACTCTTCCATGTTGGACATTCATTCGTGAATTACTTCTTTCATTCAATAAACATGTATTAACTTTGTGGCGATCACAGTGCAAGACATTGGAGATCAAAGAGGGTAAGAGAGTTCCTTTCTTGTGAATAAAGTGTAAATAAGACAGGAACATAAACAAATTGGTCTATGCCATTTGCTAAGGGCTAATAGAGGTGAACAATGGACCTGTGGGGAAACAGAACCAATGGCCCTGATGAGACTGCATCCTTTGGGAAAAATTTTACAGGAAAGAGGATGTTTGAGCTGAATTTTAGAAGATAAGCTGGAGTTCTTGAGGACATGTGCAAATTTAAGAAGATGTGAATATGATTCACTTAGGATATGGCCTGCCTGTACTTTAGAAAGATGGAGTCAAGGGCTTCCAGAACCAAATCACAACCTTGGGTGCCATGTAGGCTCAGATGTTTCTGCAAGAGACAGAGTTGTTAAAGGTTTAGAGTAAGAGAGTGACATAGTTAGGCTTCAAGAGATAAATCTGGTGGCAGAGTGGGAGATGGGACAGGGAGTATGACTCAGTAAGATGGGATACAGGGAGGCCAGCCAGGTGGTAACAGTAATGACGGCCTGAACCCAGGCAGAGGCTGAGGGGACAGACAAGAAAGGTATGTTGGAAGGAGAAAACAAAGTGTTTTCTTAAAAGAAGAAGTGACCATAGCAGTGTCTCTCTAGGGTTGCAGGAGAACTCATCAGCTGGAAAAGCTGATTAGTAGGTACATTATATTATACAACGGGAGGCCCCTTTGGGAAACAGTTAAATTAAAGTGTTCTATAAAAGAGAGTCACAGGAATTTTTAATTTTCTGCTGGCCCTGAAAGAGATGAGTTTTGTGGGGACTCTGGAACTTGGAGGAACAGTGGTAGACCCAGCTGTGGTCTGTACAAAGCAGGGGAGAGGGACCCGAAGGAATGGTGCAGGTTGGCTTTCGAGGAGTTCGAAGTTCCCTGAAACTTCTGTAGTACCTCAGCTGAACGGTGACCAGAATGATTTTAAGTTGTTTGCTGAAATGTGCTGACTTGTGTCGTCTCCTTCTATTATTCCAAAATCTTCAATAAAAGTCTGGTCTGTGTGAGTGGTGCTTTGGGAAATGAAATGGTGAACAGTGTGTGTGTGCTTGGGATGGGAGGATGAGGGAGTGCTTGGGTTTTCCTGGACCAGGACGGGGGTATCATTTTCAGGGAAGGCACAGGCACAGGTTCAGGAAATTCAGGCAGTGACCAGCGGAAAGTGAGCGGAAGCCCCATGTAGGCATAAGAGCCAAAGCAGGAGCCGACAATGGCTGAGAAGCAGGCAGCAGGGTCAACTGAATCAAAGGCAAATGTGAAAATAACCATCTTCCCTTAAATATACCAGAGGGAAGTGACCTCTGCAGGGAACGAAGAAGCGAAGTCTTGCTGTTACGTGGCTAGCTGCTTCAGAAAGCGGCTGTTTGGGATTTAAGAGATCCATAGAAGGAAGAGTCAACGGAATGTGGTGACAGGTCGAACATGGGAAGAACAGAAGAGGTAGGGATTAAAAACATCAAAGGGATGCCAGTTACGCTCCTAGCTACTCTAGGGAGTTCAGGGAGGGTGGTGAAAGAAATTCTTCTTTTGAAAGGGGGCTTGGGGAATGGGAATGGGAATGGAAATGGAAGTGTTTATAAAAATATCCAAAGGGAGAGGCCCAATTGGTGTCTAGAACCATAAATGTGGGGGCAGGATGAATATCTGAGATGAAACTCTAGATTTTTTTGTACAGCGAAGTCCAGATGACTGGAAAAGATCACTCAGAGAGGATCCAGAGGAGAAAGAAAGAAGAATGATAGAGACCGAGATGAACCAGCATTCGAGTCCTTTCCATATGGGCCACTTTTGGGCTCCTTTTCTTTAAAACTTTGCTTTATTTACTTGGACATTATTTCTTTCCTCTCTTACTTCTAGCAGTGCTCCCAGGCAATGGAACTATAAATAGGAATTACTTCTTTACCCAAGGGACTATGTATTGCCTTTTATAGTACCTATTAATCTTCTATGAATCAAGAACTTTTCATTAAGGGTCTATTGCGCTCAGGCACTGAGAATTTAGCAATGTACTTCAAATATCAGCTCTATCTGAAAATGGTCACAGTTTATAAATCTACTTGTACTGCTGCTTCTTGAGGAACCCTGAACAGGCCATTTTTCATGCAGATACTAGAGTCACTTCCTATCCTATCCTGTCCTGTTCCTCTCCATTCTACTCCAGTCTATTCTCTTTCTATACAGGCAATCTAAATGAGCAGGTGTGTTCCAGAAGTAAATATGGAAGTCAATAATTTAAAATTTGGATCGTATTTTCTCATCGAATTAATGTTCTAAAGACATGGTTTAACTTTTATGCCGTTGGCATAGGCCCTGGGCCAGGACCCCTGATATGTGGCCAGAAGAGTAAGCCACAAATGAGGGAGGATGTTTTTCTATTCAAGACTCTGGGGTAAGCAACCACCTTCTCTTTATGACCTTCAAGCTCCCAAATATCTGCTGTCTTTATAAACCAGCCATTTGGATAGAACGGTTAAATAAATTACTTAACTGGAACTCAAAGAATGAGCAAATGAATTAATCTCTGAGTCAGTCTACCTCAAGCTATACAATCTTTTCTTAATTCTTTCTACCTCTCTCTAGAAAAAGCCATGAATGAGAAGAATACTCTTATTGGAGACATCAATGAGATAAACCAATTAACAGGTTTAATATCGAGTAGGGCAGGAGATGACGGGGAGAACAGTGGAGGTACAAGAGGCATAGTGACACTAAAGATCAATCTAAATTGACTGGAGAAGTATAGCAGGTAAGGTGGTGGGTATGCGCGGAAGTCTTGAAGTCTATAGAAGTCTATATTTAGATCAGATCTGAAGGGCTCTGTCAAAGGACCAATACATTTTAAGTTAATGGGAGAGATATTCGTTAACTAATTAATCAACCGTTTGTTGACAACCGTGTGGGTGGCAGGGAAATAAAGGTGAACAATATGGGCCCAGACTTTGGCTTCTGGAGGGCTTAACATCTAACATAAGAGGTAGGTAAATTCTCGGTTGAGGAAAGACAGAGTGCTATGGGAACCCATTGGAAGGGAGGCAGTTCCTCAGAGTCAGGAGGCCACGGTGTGTGGGGGAAGACTTCCTGGAAGAATAAGAATTGGCCAGATGAAGACAGGCGGAAGAAAGTTCCAGGCTTGGAGACCAGAGGAAGCAGCGCAGCTGAAGTGTGTCTGTGAGTGATAACCTGAAAGAACTTCATTTTGCTGGGAGCTAGAATGCAGAATGGGTGGAGCAATAAGCATTTGGCACTTAGCAATTTCTAGAATTTAGTTTCTTTAAGTGCGCTAAAATTTAAAACCTAATGTAAAAAAGCTTACTAAATTCTTGCAATAAAACAGAGATTGCTTAACCAAAAATAGAGTATAGAATATTTTATAACTAGTGTCAGAACTACTTTTCGGGGGGTGGGGAACCCTACTTACTTTCTGCCACCAATTGGATTTTTCCCTGACATGAACCTTGCATTAGATCTGGGAAGTTCTTTTGTTGCTGAAATTATGTAATTTTAAACTTTTAACAACTATGCTAAGAGAATTCCCTTCATATGTCTAAGAGATCCTAAAACCAGAGGCAAAAATTATAAAAAGCCAACGAGGACATTTTCAAGCTTTCTTCTTATTTGTTTAAAAGGAGCAAAATGGTATTTTTCCCCCTCCTCAAATGATCAGGCAAACCTTCTGTAGGGAAATTCTTCTACCAAAGAGGACTCTTTCAGTTTCCTTTACCTCCATCTGAAACATCCAGTCCATTTTCTCTCTCATCGCCTGCTTTGACATAGTTCTAATGACTAAAGAGTCCCGGTGGGTATCAGACACAGTAATGAACTGAGCCCCCAGGAGACAACTTCACTACCACTTGCTCTTAAGTATAACAGACAGGAAGTCAGCTTGGTCAGCCTTCACATTTAAATGATGATCAAAATGCAACTCCTGTAAACATTTCAGAGGATTCTTTGTTGTTAAGCACTTGCATTTCTAAGTTGACTTAACATACTGGATCAGAAATGGATATATTGACATATAACTTGTAAAGGATGTTTTCTCTATATATGGAGAGTTTGACATGTTTCAGGAGGGGAAACAGTGATGACAAGCAATAGCTCACTAATGGAATTCATTTCATGATCCGAGGTTCAGGTACTGCCCAGATTTTTTTTTTTTTCATTCAGGTTGTGTATAAGAGCATGAAGTCAATTTAAAATTCATTTCTAAAAGGTTTTTCAAAATAAGAATCTGAATATTTGAATGGCAAAAATTTAAAGGAGAATTGTAGAGATTTAAGATCTAGTTCATTTATGAATATAATTCATGAGTCATGTGTTTGTCACTCCATTTTCTTTTGTAGCTAAGAGGTCACCATGCCACTTGTTCTTTGCTACTTTGGTGGGCTGTGAAGTACTCTCAGCCCCCAGATAGTTGCAGCTAACTAACATCTACTGATGATGCAACATGTGCCCAGCATTTTACTGTGTCTGACATGTAGTATCTTGCTAAGATCATGCAATAATCCTAGAAAGCAGGCATATACAAAATGCCCATTTTACCCAGGAGGAAACCGAGGCTTATTGCATTTGAATGAGTAGCCTACAGTCACGTTCATAGTAAGAGGAGGAGCCCAGATTTGACCAGGATGAACTGATTAACTAATCAATGTCAGAGCCTGTGTTCTTAACTTCTGCATATTGCCTTGCGTGACAAAAACTACCATGCAGAATTTCACCCACCATTCTAGGAACACAGTGTTTCGTGGTTTAAAGAAAGAATTACCTTAAAGTGCACTTGATCAACTAGATGAAGAATCCACCCTGAGTAAATACTAATGAGGCAGTTTATTTTCTTCCTCATGGCAATTTTCCGGAGAAATGGATTCCTGAAGGGAGTCACTCTAGATGTATGTATATACTTGTCAGTTCTGCAGGAATGTAATAAGACTGTTTTAATTATTACTCCATTTTACTCATGTTCCTATGAAATGGAAACCTCCCTTTACAACAACCCTTTAGAGAAGTCTTTATGAAGCATTTGGGTCATATTCATGATAATTATTCAACATCAGATTGCCAAAGAAGCTTTATTTTGAAGCTGATGAGTGTGAAATGAATCATTAAGAATATAATACAAATTTTTTGTTATAAATGGGAATTCTTAGCCTTTATTATTCAGTTAAAAAAAACTGCCTCTGATCTCAAGGTAAATTGCAAACTAAAGGGCGTTTTTAAAATGTAGCTAAAAATTACTCTTTTAAATAAATCAACTTTACTGTGGCATAATTTACATACAATAAAATGCACCCAAGTTAAGTATACAGCTGAATGAATTTTGACAAAAGTAAACAATCATGCAAACACCGCAATAATTAAAAGCCATAAGCATTTCCATCATCTGCTTTCTAGTCACCACCCAGCCCTGGCTGGAGCCATTCACTGATTTGCTTTTGTCATTATACATTAATTTTGCCTTTGCTGGAATTTTATGTAAATAGAATTATACAATCAATATTAATTTGTATTCGGCTTCTTTCACTCATCGTAATGTTTTTGAAACTCATCCATGTTGTTGCACATTTGAGTAGTTTGTCTCTTTTTATTTCTGAGTACTATACCATTGTATGAGTATACATACCACGCTTTATTATCCATTCGCCTGTCAATGAACATTTGGATTATTTCTGGTTTTGCTATTATGAGTAAAGCTGGTATGAACATTCATGTGCAAGTGTTTATATGTTTTCTTGTCTCGTAGTTGAATGCTTAGGATGAGATTGCTGTGTCATTAGTGTAACTTTATGTTATGTTGAATACAATATGTTTTCTTGAATGTTATACCATTTCACATTCCCACCTGCAGTCTATGTGAGTTCCAGTTGCTCTATATTGTTGCCAACAATTGATATTGTCAAAATCATTGTCTTTTAAAAATGTTTGTTTTTAAATCTTAAAGTCAGGTAAAAACAGCCTCTTAGAAAGCTAACTTTAAAAGCCAAATTTTGTCCATATTGAATAGGTAAACAAATTTACTCTCTAGTAGTCAGTGGGGGCAGAAAAATACTTTGCATCTGCTTCTCTGGAACTGAGCTATTGGCAGTGTTAACTAGGGTCCCCTGGCTTAAAAGCACTGTTAGGAGGCTCCTTGGGTGGAGGGCAGGGGAGGTGATTTCTTGTCTCTTCAGAGGCATTACAGAGCCACACTAACAACTTAAATGATGGTTGTTCCCTCACATTCAGCACTTTATATGGTGTCCAGATGTTTCACATGCTTCAGAGATTACTATTGTTTAGCTCTGTCTCCTGAACTTAATACTTGGCTGGGAGAGACCACAAAGGAGGCTCCAGTAAGTAGCACTGACAGGCCTACCAGATAACACAATAAACATGACATGATATGAATCCTGTGCTATCTCGTCATTAGGGTATTGTTAACCATACTTTGAGTCTTCAGCTATTAAGAAAAATGGTGCCAATGTTTGGAATGGAAAGGCTAAAATTTAGAGGTAGCTTATCTTTGACCTACTTCATCTGACAGAAAACTCAATAGTAGTTAAGCTGACTGATATTGCTTAAGATAAACACGGAATGAATTATAGTATTTAGGAACTAATGTTGGACTCAGAATCTATTCCATGTCTGCCACTGGAATGGGCAGTGTGGACACAAAGATGAAAGATGTACCCTTCCCTCCCTCAGTGGAAAAGATAAGTAAGCTGACTAAATAATCGAGTGTGCACATGCTGTAACAGAGCTAAGTACAGGGTTTCCTGAGAGTACAAAGGAGGGGCTCCCATCACAGGTTCAAATCCATTCCATATTTGTGTAGCTGCTATGGACCAGGCACTGAGCTCGTTGGCACCATACACTTTCATAGAATTTCTAGTCTAGTAGGAATATGGGTGGAAAACCAATAAAGCAAGTGAAGCAAGTGAAACTTGTCACAGAGAAGGGAGAGAGCATATGGCAAAGGGCGTCGTCTGGGTTTGGAGGGACAGGAAGGACTTGATAAATGGAGGGAGGTAGGGGAGGGGCTCCGATGGGGTAGTGGTGAGTGGAAGAGGGTTCCAGGTAAAGGCAGCAGCACATGGACAGTTCCCGAATCTGGTGGGAATGTAGGCTATGCCAGGAATGGGAAGAAGACCCACCAGGACCAGAGCTCAAAGGTGCTTGTCATAGTACATGAGCAATTCTTTAGCGTGTAGGTACAGGGCCAAACCTGAGAGGGTGAGGCTGGATGCCAGGTTGTGGCACAGGATGTCGACTTGAGCTTTTAAAAAGATGGGGAGTAATAGGTATATTTAGGGCTGGGACAGAGTACGAACCAGTTTAAGATAATACTTTTATCATGCTCCTTCACCCTTAAATATATGACATCTAAATATGCTAATATACATTTTAGCCAATAAACTTATCATTTTACTTGGAGCCTTTAAAGCTTCTCTTCCCCCATATTGTATAGCTTAACATTTCTCATGTTTTCCATGAACGGAACTAGACATAGCAACTTATGATCCTAAAATGCCAGCTTGAGGGTGTCATTGAGAGATTGTAAGGACATGATCTCCTTTTCCAGAAAAGGCAGTGGAGAACTGTCTTGACTAGGCCGGCCTTGAACCTAGAGCTCAGACTATTCTTCTCTTCATCTCTCCTGTAGACATGTTTTCTCCAGTGAAAATCCTTATCAAGTTTCCCAGAATCTGGAATTTATTGATTTTATTATTTTGGACTAAGTTTTCAAGTTTTTCACAAGTAAAAAATTTTCAAATCTTTCCCCATTTTAAAACTCTAGGTATTTTATCTGTTTTCTTTCCCAGGACATAGAATGGTGCCTGGAACACAGTAGGCACTCAATGACTATTTCTTGAGTGAATGAATGAAAACATTGGCAGTTAACAGATAAAAAAAAATTTGGTCCAATTTTGCTATCTTACACACACCATCACTTATGCTTCCTATAAGCCCTTCCTTTCAGTTTGAACTCTAAACTTTAGTAAAACAACCCTTGAAAATTCAATTATTGATTTTGAAACCTAAATGTTAGTCATTGTCACCTCCCCACCCCTATAACCATTCCTCTTTGTTGCTTTTTAGAAATAATAGACTATTTGGGGGGAAACGCTCCCTGCTTTTTAAAACCTATATTTGATTGCTCCAAAGGTAGAATAAAATTTTATTCTTGTGTCTTTTCTCCTAATTTTTAACCTATATGATAAAAAATCATCAGCTTTATTAATCATGTGATACTAATCTCACATTACTTTACAACCATCGATTCTTATCACCTCCTGGTGGTGGAGACAGTGTAGATTTACATAATTCCTTGGCAGAGAAGCAATACTTTCATATTTGTCTGAGCTATGAAATTTGCTCTCTAGAAAAGTGTTTGTTAATAAAAGGAAGGCAAATTACATTTTATATATCGAAAGTGTCATTGTCGTTATTCAAAGATGCTTCTGCATCCACCTGCTAGAGTAGAGTTGAAAACAACACTATCTCCAGAATAGTTAAGAGGGCAAAGAATATATGCTTTGAATGTTCCTTTAGCCCATCTGAAGTCAAATTGGAGAGGACACCTTAATATTTGTACCATTTTTTTGGGTTACCATTTTCTTTTAAACCTCAGGTGAAAGTCTCAAGAAAGCCCTTGAAAATGTGGTGGCAAGCTAGCTGGTTCTGACTAATATGGCTACAAATATGGGCTGGTGACAATGACTAATATGGCTACAAATATGGGCTGGTGACAATGACTCTGAGTCTGGACTTCTAACTTATTAACTGTAATATGATGTTTGTGTTGTTTTAGGCCACTAGGTTTGTGGCTTAATAGAACTACTAAAAGTTAATAATAGAAAACTAATAATAATAATGGAAAATGAGTGATAGAAAACTAAATATAGCCCTCATCAGTCAACAGGTATCTACTGGATATTCATCATGTATCCAGGACTATATTGTTGGGAAATCTCAGGGACATAGAATATACAGAGTCTGCCCTCAAGGAACACCCTAGGAATAATGCATGCAGAACGTTTCGATAGCAATTAATGAGAGTGCTAATTAAGTGCTAATTAACTTGGCAGAAGAATTTGAAAAAAGTTTGCAGGAGAGGATATATGAGCAAAGGGATCATGGGCAAGAATGACGAATGAATGTGAAACTTTGGGGTTTCTAATTAATAATGACCTCAGAGTCCTAAGGAACTTCTTAATCAGTGGACTTACTTGCAGTATATGGAACTCTCCATAATACACAATAAATATTGGAGTTCCTCTAGGTACAGTCTTAGACCCTTTTCTTACTTTGTATTGTCTCTTGAGATGATTTCATCCATATACATATCAATGCAGTAGTGGACTGAATTGTGTCTCCCAGATACATATGTTCACATCCTCACTCCTGGAACCTATGCATGTGACTTTATTTGGAAGAAGGGTCTTTGTGGATGTAATTACATTAAGTGTCTTTTTATGAGACCATTCTGGATTAACTAAATGGGCCCTAACTATAATGACAAGTGTTCTATAAGAGTTGCACAGACAGAAGAGAATACACAAAGAAGAGAAGAAGGCAATATGAAGACAGAGGCAGATATCGAAGTGATGTGGCCACAAGTTAAGAAATGCCTAGGAATGCTGGCAGCCACCAGAAGCTGGAAGAAGCAGGTAGGATTCGTCCTAGAGCCTTCGAAGGGAGCATGGTCCTGCTGACCCTTTGCTTTCAGACATTTGGCCTCAAAAACTGTAAAAGAATAAATTTCTGTTGTTTTCAGCACCATGTTCTGGTAATTTGCTATGGCAGTGCTAGGAAGCTAATACGCATGACTTCAGTGGCTAACCCCACATAGGTGTTTCACAGTTAATATCTCTAGACCAAGCCTGAGATCTCTGTGCCTGTTTATCCAACTGCCTACTTCATATCTCCTAATGTTTCAGAGCCACTTCAAATTCATTATGTGCAAAACTCTTCTCTGTCCCCAAGCCTCACCCTTTTCCATTTTCCCTTAGAACATTAAAAAATACCACCCTCCATCCATTCAGTTGGGCATATCAAAGCTTAGGAGTCGTTCATGACATCTCTTTCTCCTACATCTCATATGTCCAATCTTGAGTCCTATCGATATTATTTTTCAAATCTGTCTACTTCCCTCTGATTTTCTGCTATTTCTACCCTTGTCCTTGCTCTTACCATCTCCTGCCTGAATTATTGCAACTCTCCCTTAACTCATGTCTTCATAAAAATGGGTCCCGACTGCCCCTCAATCTCTTTTTCACCTGTGCCATTGTGCTATAGTCGAAATGCAGTCTTGATTATATTAGCCCCTGTTTAGGTTCCTTCAGTGATTCCCATTGCTCATATGATCCTTACAAACTAATATGGACTTAGGAGTGCTCTAAGGCTCAGCCTCAGCCTGCACTAAGCTCCTTTTTTGAGGTCTCTTCTTCAGTCAGCCTGGCCTGCTCTAAGTTTCTGCCTGCCACAGGGCCTTTGCATGTTCTGCCCCCCTACACACAATTAGGAATGTTCTTTTTTTCCTTCTTTGCCTGGCTAACCCTGACTTATTCTTCTGATCCCAGTGTTACTTTCACAGAGAAATTGTCTAGATGGAAGTCCTCTGCTTTTTCCCACTTTCACAGTGTTCTGTATCTCTCCTTTAAAGATCTTGTCCATATGGCAATTTTACATCTTCTTGTTATTATTTTATTAATGGACTCCCTTTCTTAGTAGACTATGTGCTCCACTAGGAATAGAGAAATTGTGTCCCAGAGCCTAGCATCAGGCATAATAGGTGCTCAATAAACATTTCTTGCATGAATTAATGAATGCATATGTAGTGTATAATGTTACCCATAGTCCAAGAGGGCTCTTGTATTATATGCCTTGCCATTTGAAGGTTATAGTGAAAGGGCTAAAAATTTGGTCATCAGGCACACGGGAAGAGAAAACATCCTCTTCTAACCTTCCCCCCGCCCAACATTCGGGGGGCTCATCAGCATCGTCTGTCTTCTGATTTGCTTGAATATCACATGCTATCTCTCTGACTTGGTTCTGGAAGAATAAGAGTATAAAGTCTATTTTCAGGAAGCGTATGAGTCAGTTAAGCTTTCATTTCCCAAGTGCTATGCGAGCTTGTTGTGATTTTAGTAGGATGCAACAGGTGCCCATATTTTTAGCTTTTATGACAAGTGTTGTGTGCTTGTCCTCAGGAGTCCCCAGCTTGAATGCCCTTCATCGAAATGATGCTGAGTGGGAAGAGCTTACCAACAGCAGTGTGCTCGTTTGGAGAACAGTAAAACTACTGGGAAAAAAAAAACAAAAAAAAAAGCAAAAAAACCCCAAAAAACAAAAAAACAAAAAACAAAAAAAAAGAAAAAGAAAAAGAAAAAGAAAAAAAATGAAAGCAAAACTCCCAAAACAAAGAACAAAACTTTTGTTCTTAACAGAAGCCATCAAAAACATTAAGCTTAGACTTAGTAAAAATGGCATGATTTTTGGAAAAAGAGGCTGATTTTCAAACCAGCATGGAGACAATTGATCATTGCCTGAAAATAGGACACAAGCCCCTTAAATGTGCTTAGCTTCTCCTTCAACTCTCTAGGGAACCTTCAGGTGAAGGTTTTGAAGAGGACTTTAATTAACTTGTATCAAAGAGACCATATATAAGAAAGAATTGTGTAAAGATTTCTTTAATTAGTGAATTTTATCAGGCCTTTACCAATGCCCATTAGTAAAGTAGTTACTGGGCTGCCTGGGTCCTTGGTGGTATATTCAGTCAATAAGCTATTCATGACTTTGGCAAAGTAGCTAGGTTTTTAAACCAAGGGGAATTTACTGGACAATTTGCCTTTGCTACCTTTAGCTACATGGATAGAATCTATAAACTGTTCTCTTTCTAAGAAACAAAGTGCTGAGGTGAGCAAGTGGCCAGTAGGGTCTGTAGCAGGCACATTAATTGCCCTGTTGAAGAAGCATGGGCACATATTTACTTTTAAATGTAATTAAAGAGAGGTTGTAGTGTTGTATTTGGTGGGTATGGGGTGGGGGGTGGGGAGAGGAGAGCAAAATATCACATGTGTGACAAGTACAGTGTTAATCCAAAATCATTTTTTGGGTGGTGTAATCTTGAAGAGTCCTATGCATTTCATTGTCTTTCCAGAACAGCAATAAAGCCTGGAGAAAGAACTCTCTCCCTCAGTAAATCCAAAGTTACCAGATGAAAGGTCAAAATGCCCAAAGCCACGAGGACATTAACACTTTGAATATAAAGATTCCCTAAGAAACAAATGATCGCCCTCACTTTGGAGAAAGCAGACGTCTTATCTTTGTGAGTTTACAAAATGGAGCCAAACTGTACCCATAGCCACTTTAACTAAACCAAAGCCTGGATCTTTAGCAACCCACAGTCATTAAACCTCTCAGAAAGCCTCCCAGGAGCCGATGTGCTTGCTTAAGTATATGCTGTAAAAGGTCCCAGAGATTTACAAGGGACTGCTCCACGCTAAACCAGGCACCATCTGATAAACAAGCAATTTTAGCTGCAGGCTAAATGATGCTCTTTGAGGCTTTGATTTACAATACTGAAGATGATATATTTGTAGTTTGGGCATAGGTTCTGCTAGGGGCTTGCTGTGATTACTCACCCATGAGCAGAATTCAGGACTCAAGTTTTCAACTTGGAGGTCAGAAAATTGCCAGTGGAATGAGAGAAGGTCGATAAGGTTTATTGGGATGCTCTTGTGCGTGCTCTCTCTCTCTCTCTCTTTCTCAATCTCTCTCTCTATGTCTCTCTCTCTCTCTCTCTCTCTCTCTATATATATATATATATAAATATAATATATATATGTATGTATGTATGTACGTATATATGCAAAATTTATTAAGCCAGTGATTTTGAAGACTTCTTAAACTTTCTGGGGACCACAGTTTTTGTTAGTTTGCTTAAGTCCCAAATATATGAAAATAATCTGTAAAATTTATCTGGTGGTCAAATTTTATTTTCATTACATTTAAAAAGCAAATACAGGCTTGGTTTATTATTGCTGACATTTAAAAATAAGAAAAAAATGTCCAATTTAGCATTTATGTGATTGCTCTAAAGCTAAGAAATGTGAAGGCAACTTTGAAGCAAATCAAATCACCTTCAAGAACACTGAGGAACAGACTCAGAGAACTTGAACCTGAATGAAGAACTGCAAGAATACAGTTTAAAAAAACTCACGGTCCTAAGAAATGATTTGGCAAACTCCTTTTGCCCAGAGGTTTTATATTTAATGAATATGTGAGTGTCTACTAAAATTGGCACTGTACTGGTACAAAGTTAAATATAATTTAGCCTCTCTCCTTTAGGAATTTACTGTTCTGTGGAGAAAGGCATAGACAATTTCAGTCAAATGTGAGAAGTGTTAAGAAGGAGCTCTGTGAAATGCTGTGGGAGCGCAGGGGAGAACAACTAACTTGTCAGACTTAAAGGGGGCTTAACAGGCAAAGGGAGGCCTTCCTGGGTACCCTTCTTCCTGTCTCATGACTGTCCAGGTAGCCAAGCACACAGAGAGAAGACTAAGGGAAGAGACATTTTTGGCACCACAGGCATTCTAGCTTGCAGCATGTTCAGAGCTGTGGTTAAATATTCCTTTACTAAGAAGACCTCAGAACCCTGGAGTCCTGGTTCAGGCAACACAAGGCAGATTTGGAAATTGCAGACACAATTTACTAGTAAAGGAATCAGTGGCTGATTATACGTAAGGAATTAGGTACAGCCCTGAGGTCAGAGCTGGCTCCAGGCTAGAATGTCGGCACAACCTTGGCTTTCTGGTCCATCCTTCTTTGGAGGGTGCAGGAAACACAGCTTCTCTCTCTTCACTCAGGAGAGGACCCGATGAAGTTATACAGAGTGTGGCGTGCATGCTAGACACTTGGAATGGTATATTTCTTTCCCAGGCAACTTATATTGTTAGAGAGGCCAAAGCCCTAAACCATCGGACTTAGAAGATGCAACAGAGTATGGATGGAACTGCCTTTTGGGGAGATTAGAAGCAAGGGGTAGTTCTCTCCGCTAATCAGTGTTCACCATGCACTGTTTCCTTATGGATAACAGAGCCCTCGCTGGGCTGAAAGGTTAGTAAAAAGGACTAACATTTACTGAATAGGGCCAGGCACTATTCAAAGTGTTTTATATCTAAGAGTAAGTCATTTAATTTTCAGAACAACCACATGAGGTAGGTACTTTCTAATCTCTATTTTACAAAGGAGGAAACTGTTAAATTTGCTCATGGTCATAGGGATGATGAGCACACTCAGCTGCCTCCTAGGACAGTGAATTCGACAACTGATCTGGCAGACGAGGACCTCTGTGTTGGAAATTCAAGGCATCCTGCCCTGACTCTTCAAGCCGAATCCTTTAGATTGGTGTTTCAAGTCAGCACTCAGAGATCCTTTGTTTTCAGGCATCTCCCACCCTGATCACCACAATGCTTTTCTGAGCCTCAATTTCACAGCCTGAAAAAAAAAAAAAATCCCTCCTTCTACTTCCTCTAAAATAATTGGAACATCAACTGCATAATGCCTGTAAAATACTTAAGGCTATGCAAATGAAGGATATTACAGAGACACAAGGTGACAATATGTTATAGCCCTCCCCCGCCCCCATTAAGACATATTATTGGAAAGATAGTGGGTTGCATTGAGTTGCACCTTTAACTAGTTCCTTTTCTGAATTTTAGCATGGACTTGCATATGCTTTTAAAATTTGCCCTCACTAATTGTCTTTATAAACACAGACCTCTGCACAAGCTTGACTAAATCTAATAAATTCTCATGGCCAAAATATTTTTCAGGTATTATAGTGTAATTCACTTTATCATGTCCAATCTCAGCCAAATAATGCATGATTCTCAGGAGCCAAGTATATTTCATGAAGCTTGCAATTACTTTTATAAAAGTTGCAGTAAAGTATAATGATTTTTAATGGCATCAATGATACCATTGTATATATCGGTTTCAGTTTTGAAGTAGACTTAAGTTCAAAGACCCAAGGGGACCATTCTCCTCTCTATGCACTTGTGTTTCTCCCATTAATGCTAATGGGACAGACAAATGCTGCTCTGGAGGAGAATATATCTGCCCTTAGGAAGGTAACAGGTTTTAATTAGTAATGCTTTGAATCCTACAAAAGCAGCTTGCCCTCTGTAAACAGCAAGTGTTTTCAGAGATGAGAGCAGGGATCACAGCCTGGTTACTCACAAGGAATTTTCTAATCTGAACTTTGTAAATGGTGAATACACAGGACTCTTGTCAACTTAGAATGAGAGAAAGGGCCTCAATTTGTTGAAATAAAATCACAGAACTAAAGCAGCATTTATTAAAATTCCTAGTGCCTGAGTGCCAAATAGAATCTCTGCAATGGGTTATAGTGATGATGCTATCTTTGAAAGGGAAACTCAGTTAACCCCATACTCTGGAAGTGGTTGCCTGATGGTACAGGGTCCACCTTTTATATGATGGCAAGCTTTAAACATGAAAGGTGAAAGTCTTGTGAGACTTGCCCAGCTGGAGGGCCCCGGGGTGGCTGTGCTAGAGCTTGGGCAACAGAGCACGTTCTCAGAAAGTGGTTCTCAGGCTGGAAAAGCAGACACTGGGTGGAAGACAGGAACTGAAAGGAGCTGGCATTTTGGCATGTTGGCTGCTCTGCTTCACTGTCTAGGTGGATGTCTCCAACAAGGGCTTCATAGAGAGGAGGCCAGGAGGTCAGTTTTCACCTTCTATGTGCAAATCTCTAGCTTGATTTCAAGAAACTTGTATGTTTTTTGATTTTTTGGATTGAAATATATTTGACATATAACATTGTGTAAATTTAAGGTATATACATGTTGATTTGATACACTTAAATATCGTGATGTGATTGCCATTGTAGCAATGATTAGCACCTGTATCATACCACATAATTACAATTTCTTTTAGTAATTGGAATCATTAAGCTTTAACAAAAATAAGAAAACATATATTAAAAAAATAAACCTATATGTAAAAATACAGTTTTTAGGTGTGACTGTTTACCCTAGATAATACACCACAGATTTCAGTTAGGGTTTAAAATACATGTTTAACATGAAATTTTTGGAACTAAATCCCATCATGAAGTGAGATGAATTTTTATTTATCACCTAGATTTTGTGTTTACATTTAATACTTCAGTGTGGTTTGATCTCTGAACCCAGTAGACTGGATTAGAATAACAATAATATAGAGAAGTAGGTGTGTGTTTTTCCTTTTTCTTTAAAAAAAATCTTTTTAGATATAGGGATATTAATATAAAACAGTATTTATTAGGCTTGATTATAACACCCGGAACAAGAAACTTAGTGTTGGAAAGAGTATTCGAAGGAAACTCTGGTTGCAATAATATTCTACTGGTTATAAGCATAAATTTTTTTTCATATAAATATTCAAGGAATACTTTGCTTTAAAAAGACTTTGAAGATTTTCAATTATATGAGAGGACACTTCCTGCCATTTCACAAAGAAAATATAAATATGTAAGGCAAACAGTGTTTCTATTTGCTCCAGCTACTCTGTCTTGCTTCCCCTTCTGTGACTCTGAAAAAAAAATCCCATTTATATAAGTATTAAGCTTGTAGTAGAAGAAATGTCATAGATACAGTCTCAAACTCATGAATTCATTATCACACATATTCAGGCTGTAGATGTGAAGTATAATGTCCTTTTCTCTGCGGTGCCCCAAAAGATACACTCCATTGTAAGGACAATTTCATTTAGACCCAATTTCCCCAGATCTTTTAATATTGCAGAGACCTCTGTTCTGTCCCCATTTCCCTTTCTTACTTACTAGAGACTATAAATGTCATTAACTTTGAAGTGTCTATTTATGTCACTCGACAGACCATCACCCTCCTCCACCCCAATCCGACAAATCTCAGGTTTTAAGTTTGCACATTGGAAGCAGCCCATTAAAGTCTGTTTGAGCTTGAAACAACCCCCTGAGTAACACATCAGGGGGAGCTGAATGCAAACATCAGTCTTTTTTTCTGCCCAAATGGTAGCAAACCTCTTAATGCAAACTTCCTGGCTTCTTTTCAGTATGGCCGTGTCATTTATACTACCTTTGATTTTTTTTTCTCCCTGTTTAGTTTGATATCTTTTTACCCTAAAAGTCCTTCATTACAGCATAACAAATTCTCAGAGCCACTTGGGGATGCATCCTATGAAAACGCTCTGGATTACAGAGTTACAGAATTCGTTTGTGAAGTGTGGGAATAAAGTGGATTTTGGATATTTAAACAAATTCGAGGCCCTGGTAATTTCTTCACTTAAATGCTGAATACTTCAAGGTCGTGACATCCAGATTATTTTGCCATTACCATTGCTTACTGATTGGAGCAATGCATGAAACTGCATCTGCTCTCTTGGATCCAGAAACGGAAGCTGGGCATAGAGAAAAGCAGCCTCTGGACTATTGTTACATTAAAGATTACGTAAACTCTGGTTTAAGCCGCTCTAGCTTTTGGGATTCTAAATGGCACCTTAGCCTGCACACTCATACAGTTTATAGGAAAAACGAGTAGGGAAAACCATCTTACGGATTGTGCACAATGTTTGAGTGAAGTCAGGAGCTGGGTGGACATGTGGGTGTCTGAGATTGGGGGTGGAAGTTCAGAGCTGCAGATCAAATCTATGAGGGTGTGTTTTATCATATTGCTTAGCTTGGTTCTCACTGACTCAGGGTATGGAAAGATTGAGCTGTCGCGAGGCAGGTCTTCCAAACCCTCAGCTGTGCAGTCAAGAACTGACCCTGGTGACAACTCGTACAGTGCATTGTGACAATATATAACTTCATGTCTTGGTTCCATCATCACAACTAAATTGGGAGTTACCTGAGGGCAGGTTCTGTGTCTCCCACTTTGGTATCACTTACAGTTTAATAGGGGCTCGATTAGTGATGGTTTGTTGCATCATTTAAATGGATAATACATTAGAGCATGAGTTAAAGAACTATAAACCCAAGTACAATTACTGTCTTTCTATCCTTAGAATTGAAAAGAACCAACTTGCATGATCTTCTATTTTAGCCTTAATTTTATAGGTAAGGAAACTGAGGTCTAAAGAGGCAAAGTGATTCTTCCAAGGTCAAGTAGTTAAAGACAAAGACAGCACTGCTACTCCAACCTTCTGTCTTATAAGAATCACTGTTTACTCCTTTCAGAAGATGCTCATGGATTATCTTGCAGATGTGAGACTAGCCTATTCTGCCCTTAACATTTAAAAAGCCATACATATTATAAAACATATGTAAAGAAAACATACTTTTTAATTTTTAAGCAGGAGAAAGTGATTTTTCCAGAGTAGTTATAATTTTGCAAAATTAGAAGGAGTCTTTGGAAAATATGTACTTTTTATTCCTTTGGAAGAGGTATTGGCTAATGGGCCTTTGCTTTGTTTATGCTTACCTGGATGCTTAGGAAGAGAATCTAGAACCCTAAGAAGTATCCTTAGGGCAAAAGGGAATCCTGTTACTCTTAGCATTACCATGCTAATGTTGAAGGATGTAAAGGGTGTGGGAATTTTGGGGAGGGAGTGTTAGTTGAACTCATAATCAAAATATTCAAGATCAAGTTTAATAATAGTCCAATGACAGAGGACCAGATTGTATCACTTCACACTCCTTGGGAGTTCTGGATACTATCATGTCCAATCATACTGAAAGTCTCCCACTTAAAGTGAAGCTATAATTTAGGACTCCGTATTTCACAATGCATCCTGCTGTCTCTTTAGTGTGTTTTGTCTTCTGGAAAGTATCAGTGCATTAAGGAAACAATGAACTGTTACTTGGATATATTACCTCTGAAGGGCTATTCAAAAATCCCCACTGGACCTTTATTTCTTAGAGACTAACTTTGGTCATATGAATATGTAAATGCTTTCCAGAGCTTGATAGTGCAGGACGTGGCTTACAATAATGAAAAAACAAAAAAATTAAACACGAATGTTTCCTGGCAAAGGGGTAGATGTGGAGTGGAGGTAATGGGGCAGTGCTGAGAAAAGATAACCAGTGGGCGCTCAAAACCTTAAACTTCCACTGCTTGGTAAGAGAAAGTATATTCCGTCAGGCAAGTTTCAGGAAAATTAAGTATCCTTTGACAATGGTTTTTACAGATATAAACATGTCTAAATGAAATCTAATTATGTAAATGGTAAAGCTTTTTCAAATTTGCTTTCTCATTCCATCAGTAAACTTCAGTATAGTTTTTATTGTTTTTGGCCAGAGGCCATTACATGACTTGCTGAGCATTGAGCAGGTTCAGTGTGATCTTCAGAATAAATTACAATTAAAACAATATGGTTGTATAATACATTTCAAGAACTAAACTAGCTAATGGGTTAAACAGGGTACAGGTTTTGATTTTAACTAGCAGGCTTATCCCTAAGGTTGGCAAAGGTCCTAGCAAACATGAGTTAACAAAGACTCAGGGGCTCCCAGTGGCAAAGGGATCACTTACAGCAGGGAGGGAGACTTGCTTTTCTTTCTCTTCCTGTGGGCTGATCCCCTCCTGGCTGCCAGTGTATGTCAACAAGTTCACAGTCTTTAATTCATTGTAAGCCCCAAGTTATTGCAAAGCAGCACACTTCCAAGAAGAGCGATGTCATAGAAATCCAAGTTGCATAATGGGACACCAGTACTAATCAAACTTGTTATAGTGGTGCTGCCCCATAGTCATCAGAATGATGCTACCAGGACTCTTGGCATTTCTATAGTGACATTTCCTAGATTATTTGACATACTCTGTTGGACATTCTTCTTCACAAAGGTTTATCTTGGGCTTTTTATGAGACATAGATATCACAAAAGACCAAGTCTGAGCTGTCATCCGGGGCCTTCTAAACACTTGCTATTTTTTCTTATAGGTAAAATCATCATAATAGTGTTAACCTCTGATTGTCATTAGTGCTGAATGCCACTGCCTCTTAGTGTTGTGGCATTATGGTACTCCAAGGCCAGGAGTGGCTCAGAGGACCCATACCTATGGTCACGAACCAGAGAAGATTATGTGGTTCCATTACCAAGAAGAAGACCATGTTGGAGATATCTCAGTTATCTCTTCTGGATGGATCCCAATTGTTAGATTTTGAGTGGTTGAGAAGACGGTAAATTTTTATGCTTTGTCATCTAACTCTGTAACCAGTCTCTTCAAAACTTAGTGACATACTATAGCATCCATTTTATTATGCTCATTGATTCTATGAGTAAGGAATTCAGAAAGGGCAAAGGGCTCTTCTCTGTTTCCCATTGTCTGAAATGTCCCAGACAACTGGGAGTGTCTCAAATGGTTGAGGCTGGAATAGCTGGGTCTGGAGATCCACTCCCACTATACCTTCTTCTCTCTCATGTTTGGCACCTGACTAGAATGACTGGTGGATCCCTTAGCTGGGACTGTTGACCTGAGTATGTTTATGTGGTTTCTTCAGTATGATGGTCTTGGGGTAGGTAGATTTCTAACATCATAGCTCAGGGCTCCATTGTGAATATTCTAGCTAACAGCAAGGAAGCTGCATAGCCTTTTATGACCCAGTTTCTGAGGCCAGTAGCATCATTTCCGTAATTCTTTATGAATCAAAGCAGACACAAGCTTTCCCCCAACTCAAGGAGAGGAGACATAGATCCCACTTCTTTATGGGAAGAATGTCATAGAATTTGCAGCCACATTTTCAGATTTCCACATGAGGTTTCATGTTGGTCTGGGAAAGCTCCATTGACTAGAGCAGCCCCTTCATTAACAAATCTGTCTTTTCTAATCCTATCCTAAGGTAGGGGACTGCACCCCATACTAGTTAGGGTGAAGCCTGAGTTATTGAAACAGAAACGCCCCAGAACATAGTATCTCGGATAAGATACAAGTTTATTCTTCTCTTGTATAACAGTTCAGATGTAGGTAGTGAGATCCAAATTAGTTACACCTCTGCTCCATAAAGCCGTTCAGGGATTCACATTCCTTCCATTTTGTTGTTTCATCATTCCTGAGGGAGTTAGCCTCTTCCATGTTGTCAGAGGTGGCTTATCCCCAAGTTTGCATTCAAGTACATAGGAAAGGGGCAAGAGAAAGTGGAAGGTAAACAACTTCCTTTTATGAAAGTGACATGGAGTTGCACAAATCACTTGCTTTCACAGTCCATTGGAAATAATTTTATAACGTGGATATGTCTAGCTGCAAAACAAGGTGGAAAATATGGTCTCTAGCCAGATGTCCATAAGCCCTGATAAAAGTGTGTGTGTAGGATCCTATCACTAAAAAAGAAAAAAAGAAGAATGGATACTGGGGGGAAATTAGTAGTTTTTACCACCATCTTTTGAAATATCTCTGGAATATTTGCCAAGCATATTCAAGAATAAAGGTTGGCAAACTTTTTCTATAAAGGGAAAACAGTAAATAATTTAGGCTTTCAGGGCCACATGGTTTCTGTCTATATTAGTTTTCTATTGCTGTTATAATACCACAAATTAGATAACTTAAAACAACAGAACTTTATCTTTGTAGGTCAGAAATCTGACACAGGTTTTGCTGGGCTAAATTCCTTTCTGGAGGCTCTAGGGGAAGATTATTTTTCTTGCTCATTGGGGTTGTTGGCAGAATTTGGTTCCTTACAAACAGCTTCCCACTTCTTAGAACTAGCACTGAGGCATCTGTGCTTTATTATACCACCATATTTCTCATTGGTCACAGCTGGGGAAAGATTCTCTACTTTTAAGGACTCATGTGATTAAATTGAGCCGTATAAAGTAACATAGTCACAAGTTCTGGGTATTATGATGTAGATACTTTTGGGGGCAATCATTGAATTTATCCATTGCAGGTAAAAAGTAGCTATAGACAACATGTAAATGAATGGGCATGGCTGTGTTCTGATAAAACTTTATTTAAAAAAACAGACAGCGGGTTGTATTTGGCCTGTGGACTGAATTTTGCTAGCCCTCTTTCAAGAGTATGGAAATGAATTGTTGAATTAGGGCTCTCAGGCAGGCAGAAATCTCCCATCACTACCACCCTGGCAGAGGTATGCCATCTTCTGTGTTATAAGCGCAGCAATCAGTTGCTTCTGCTAAAATCACCTTTACACTGAATCATAATTACTTCCTTCAGTCTGGTTTTTGTCCCCAGATTGTGAGCACATTGAATGCAGGAACCTTGTCTAATTTATCTTCGTATCTTTTTTAGTGCTTAACAACATCCAGCACTTAGTAGGTGCTCAGTAAAGAGTCATTAAATAAAGGAAACCTTAAGTAAATGAGGGAGGCATGAGTTGAAACACACATACAAGTGTTTTTCATATGATGGGGGTAATATGTTTTCTCTGGGCAAATCTTCAGTTTTGATAAGATTTGACTTTTGGGGTTTTATTCTGCAGGTTAAGTCTGACACTTGTGAGTTTCCATAGGATTCCTGAAGATAGACCTTTAAAAATCTTTTAAATCAATTTTTTGTTTCCCTGATGAAAATTAAAGGGCAAAGTCAGAATTATACATTAGCTGGTGGAGCCAGTAGTATGCATTTGACAGACATTTAATTTCTGCCTGCATTTGCCAAAATAACAATGTGACCATAAGGAAATTTGCAAATGGAAATAATATTTTCCTGAGTGTTTTCCCAGATACTGGACTTCAGTGTGGGTTGAAAAGTGCACAGAAAGGTTTTTTGACCTGCCAAGCCATGAGTTCAGCTGTTGTAGGATAAACACAGAGCCCCGATGACATTAACAACATCTGAGGCTGAAATGGGCCAGGAATCCATCTCTACCTTATTGATGTGAAGTGTTCTCACACTCACAGCCTGTAGCCAAAATAATAACTCTGTAGGTATATAGGTATTGGGGTCTTTAGCTGAAAAACATTTTATATGCAAGGTATTATAAGAACGACTCCTTACATCCCAGATGTTCAATGAAAGTAAGATACACAGAGGGCACTTTTATCCAACAACCGAGGACCTGTCTTGAGTTGGGACCCAGCATGGATGCTTATTAAGCTAAATAACTAGGTAAGACATGGCCATAAGTTTACTCTATCCAAGTAAAATTGGCTCAAGTCTCTTAGGTAGACTGAAGGGAAAAAAAGCCTCGACTCATAGTGCGAAGGTTATGCATTTAAAAAGCTCACTTACACTTAGGTTTCTGCTTCAAGGTGGTAGGTCTAGAATTCCCCAAGCTCTCGCTCAGTCTAAGAGAATCTTTTGCATATTCCATCTCTATGCTTTCTGCTTTCCTGGCTTTTACCAAACAAACCTTTACCCTCAAATTGTTGTCAGTTGCATGGTCAGCATGTCCATTGAATCACTGTACTTGTTAATAAAAATGTTAAGATATCAGATCAAAATCTAGCTTTATGGGAATGCCCTTATGCTGACATCAAACCATTAAAAGTACATTTTGGAGTACAACCCTATAATCAACAATAGGGTCCTTTCCATGTCATAAGAGCTTTTGTGCTAAAATTGTCAGCTTCACTGAAGTCTACATATACTGTTTCTGTTGCTCTCTTTGCCTTTCACCCTAATCTATTAGTATGATTTGTACAGAAAGCAAAAGCCAAAATTCTATTTTAAAAAAAGCCAAAGCCCCATCTGATAATATTTACCCTTCCCAACACTTTACTAGCTACCAGCTAGTCCCTTAACTCCTTGTGAGAATTTAGCATGAAATTGATAGTTTCTCTGGCACAGCTCACCCCTGTGATTTGCAGGGGATGCTACGCATGCCATTCTAACCCCTCTCCTGGTCTCCCATCATCCAGAAATTCTCAAAAGTATTACCTGTTAAACCTAGATATTATGGATGATAATTCTTTGGCGCTCTATGCTAGGTACAGACAGGCCATGTTGAATTAAAAGTAGCAGGCTTTTCAAAAATATCTTCCAACTATTTCCTTACCAATTTTACTTTGATGTTTTAGCTTCCTGTGACAGGTTTTACAGTTTTATTATTTACGACCTTGAGTTACTTTTTATAAAGTAAATGCAAGTAAAAAAGGAGACTCAGTAGGTGTTTGTCTTTGTAGGGTCATTCATGGTTATGGGCTGACTTGTGTCCTTCCTCCCCTTCCCAGTTAATTCCTGTGTTGAAATCCTTACCCCTCCCCCCATCTGAGAATGTGACTATATTTGGAGAGAAGGCCTTTAAAGTGGTAATTAAGGTAAAATGGGGTCATATGCATGGGCCCTAATCCAGTATGTCTGGTGTTTGGGTAACACACACACACACACACACACACACACACACACACACACACACGGAAGATCATGTGAGGACAAAACCAGAAGATAGTCATCTACAAACGAAAGAAATAGGCCTCAGGAAAAACAAACCCTGCCAATACCTTGATCTTGGGCTTCTAGCCTCTAGAAGTGTGAGGAAATTGATTTCTATTGTTTAAGCCACCCAGTCTGTTGTATTTGTTATGATAGCCCTAGCAGACTAATCTATTTACTATTAATTTTGTTCCTTTTTCCTAATCAACATTGATGATGCTTCTAATGTTTATAGATTATGCTGAAAGAGATCTGGACAACATGTTGTGGGCCACAGGAAGTGAAATAATCTCATGTAGATTCTGCATGACAATTTCTAAGAGTACCATGCAAAGTGACCAGAAAGTTCTATCATTTAGCAGTGTCATTACAATAACAAAGACCTTAAAACATAATCTGAAGGATGAGTGAGTATAGACCTGACTTTTCTAGACATATGTTTTATAGAATGGATTACAAATGCTACCTTGGGGAAGCTCAGGGACCATGTTTATGACAGACATGTTTGGCCCACAGAGTGTTTTAAAACAAATTCTGCCACATAAAAAAAAATCCAACTTTCTTGCTTCTCCTAAAAAATTTGGAACATCTATCCTACTTTTTTTTCCATGGACAAAACTGAGCAATAGCTGCCCTCTTAATTGGTTGCTACTCTGTGCTACTCTTTAGAGTACCACTCCGCTCTACCCATCCCTTAAACCTGTCTGTTTCACTTATTACCCAAGCTGCATGGTCCAGATAATGGAAATATACATTAGTGGCTCCTATCTGATCGATTCTGAAAGGTGTCCATTGAACAAAGAGTTAAGAGGTGAAAAGTTTTGTGAAACTCCACAGCCTTTATATACATTTCCTTGGAGATTTTCAGTGTTCATTAACATATTAAAAGACCTAAGAAGTTCTGTAATAGAGAAATCTATTTAAGTTTGTTCCCCAGCATTCTCCATTCCTATGTGACTAGGAAATCCCATTTATTTGAGTAGCATATATTTGACATCCTGTGGAATTGGTGTTCTGTGGAACACACTTTGGAAAATGCTGAAATGGATTCCTACAGTCTGGTTCCACCAGAAGGTGGGATGCATTCGAGAATTAGAGTTCTGTAATTTGCTAAATAATTTGTATATTCATTAAAGAGCACTTGAAAAATAAATGTGAAAAGAAAGTAAATGTAAAGTTATTTTTTGTTAAGGAACACAATTATTTTTGTGATGTTATTTGACGCATCAAGGAAATCTACATAAATGACCACAAGCCACCAAATGCATAACCCATGTTATCTACTGTGGGAAACAGTCTTTATAAAAGCGAAATGTTTTGCCCATTGTGAAAGAAAAGTAGACTTCAGCTTCGAGAGAGCTGTGTTCCAATTACTTTTGTTGTGCTCCAGCCTCTTTGTTATTGCACCACCGCGAATGCATCACTCTCTTCATATTTTAGGTTAATGATCTGATCGGACTGTAAACATTTTGTTAGACAAAACTTACACCCATTATATGTGCAGTCATTTAAAACAAGGAATATGTGCAAACGAACCCAGAGATCCTTTTGTATTAGCTATTTTATTAGAGTAATAATGTGCGAATCCTTATTTGCATATTCAACTAAATGATTGCAAACAGTTTTTGACACATAAATTCACGGCTCTTCTACTTGCTTCCACTGAGTTTGGCAAAAGCGAATTGGTCTATTTGAGTTATCCTCCTTTGATTTCTCCAAGAAAATCAATATAATAAAGTAATTCTTTCCTGCCATCCTCTTCTTTGCTAAGCTCTTCTGAGAACAGTCAGAAGGTGTTTTTCCTTCAATTATTTCAGGCTTGTTTGCATTAAATCCTTTCCAACAGGCGCCAGTAAATGTGTTCCCTTAATAAGGATGTCTCCCTTTGAAATAAGCTAAATAAAATTTTACATTTAAGGTGAGTAAGAACCAGTTATGGAGAAAATTGCTCAATATCTGTTTTATTCTAATTTCTTTTTCCATGCAAAGCATGCTGCAGCTCTATATTGAGGAACAAGTGTGATGATGTGGCATGCATAATTCATGCTTCTGGCTTTCTACACACACTTATTTTTTTCAACAGAATTCCACATATTTAGATAAGGTCAAAGATTATTCTTTACTGTTATCAGTAAAAGTTATTTTTAAGGTCTATGACATAAAATATGTGGATTTTTTATTCTTCAGAAGAACATTTAATTGTAGTACTCTCGCAATACAGGATTTTGCTTGTAGATACTTTAGATTTTGTTTGTTTTGTGGGGTTTTGTTTTGTTTTGTTTTGTTAGATGGCAAGATCTCATTTATTTAAGTAGATAGAATCCTTGTTTGTAAAGATTCCTAGATTGAAAGCTCACTTATTTATTAGGAATTAAGGCAAATCATGCCACTCCATTCCAAAAGATTTCATCATTTTGTGGAATTTCTTACATTGTTCTCTTTGCCAAAATGATATTTTAATGATAAGAAAAGTACACCAAGTTTTCCACTACACGAAGTCCATTTCCTGTTCTCCTTTCTCAACTCTGTTCTCTTACTCCTATTAAAGTTGTTTTTATACCTCATTAAGACTGTTGGTCTTCTCCATCTGAATCACCACAGGCATTTCCAACTCAGTATGTTTATAGCTAAACCCATCATCTTCCTCCTCAAACAAGTTTCCACCATGTAGTGAGTTGCAGGAAGCCAGAAACCTGAGTGCCACCTTTGATTCCTTATTTTTCTCTGCTTGACACATCCAGACTATACACAAGTGTTATCAATTCTACTTCCTCAATATCCTTCAAGTCTGTCTTTTGTTAATTTGCTTTCCATTGCCACTTCCTGGCCCAAAGTGCCATCATTTCTTTCCTGGATACCTTGTCACCTCACATTCACACACATGTGCACGTGTGGTGAGCACTTCTCCTGCCCACAAACACACACTCAAAAATCTAAACCAGTTGGCAAGGTGGTTGAGAGATCATAGAGGTGGTCCTAGCTTGTATGTTCCCTCGTCTGGCCTTCTCTATTAATCACATTTAATAAGTGTTTGCTTTGTGAAAGGGCCCCTCTGTTAGGAGCTATGAAGAATTGAAGAAGTTGTGATCTCTACCTACAGATAATCTAGATAATCTAGTAGAATTTTATGGAGGGCACATGTGGATGGAGCTACAATGAAAAGCACTGATCACGTCTTAGCCACCATGGCATTATTTCTACATTAACACCTTTGTAGGGAAAAAAATCAAAAGAAGCTCACTGCTTTTAAAATATTCCTAATTTGCCACCAACTACATAGTGATATTCTTAAGCATAAATTTTAATCTTTGAGATTAGAATTTCAACAGCGAGGGTTGCATCCGATTTCAAGGAACATCCATAGGTCGACACAATACTAAAGTTGTTTCATCTCTGCTCTGATGGTCTGGTGGTTATAAAACTTTCTACCTCATTTTTTTTTCCCTCAAGATCACTATAGCTGCATCAGGGGAGGAGAATTGGGGGTGGTCACTTTGTACAATTTACTACTCCCTGAGATACCTTCCCAATAACAATGGATTTTCCTAAGATCCGGGACATGTAATGCACGCCATCAGATTTTATATGATATTTCTTCCAGATGGTTTTTGAGTTGTCGGGGAAAGGTTTGTACTTACAGAGCTGCAGCTTACCCATATCCTCTGTGCACAGTGACATTCTCTGTCCCCCTTACCTGCCTCCATTCTGTGCCCAGGTTTCTAGAGATGGAGCAGCAGCATTCACATTAAACAGGAGCAGATAGCTCAGATCAAATCTCCGTGGTAAATCGGCTTCTCAGCATCTGGTGCCGTTCCTTTAATGAAGCCTTTTTCTCTCCATGATATGAATCCATTAGACACTGAGAAGCTGGAGTATGTAAAATATTTTGTTTATCTGGCCCTTCTCAGAGGTACTGTCTGTCATCATAGATGTCTGCAGTAAATATAGCAACAGCATCACTGGATGTGTGAAGCGATTAGATTTATGAGGCACATAAACTGCAAAGCTTCTAATAACCATAATTCCTAACTTCAATCATAATACCAGTATTAGTGTCATGTTTTCTGGAGGATTTTGTTTCTAAAAATATCCTAATTGTGGTTACCATTTTTACCCTGTAATTTCTTTAATTTGAAAGTAAAAGAGCTCTGCCAGAGATAAAGCTAGAGAAAACAGCCCACCCTTCTGTAGTGTTTATATGGGCAGTGGGGAATGATGGATGGCCTGTCTTACATGTTTTGCAATTAAATTAGATAAATTTCCTTGGGAAAAAGAGAGTCTACACTAATAAGAAACAACTGATGACAAAATCAAATGTGTGGGTGGGGAATAAAGGGTAGGATCTTCATCTTTGCCCCTGTTTACTACCCTAGTCCCTAATCATGGGGGAGATTCTGTCTGAATGACTTTAACATGATCTCCTTCTAATTATTTGGCATCATTTGAAAAACCTTTAAAAGGATGCCAACCATCAGTCAATTTTCCTTTTGACCCAGGCCTGAGATGTTAGTTCAGGTGCTTGACACAAGATTCTCGGTCTATAAAGTCTTTCTTTGACTTTTAGCAATAAAAAGAAGGCAGACTTTCTTAGATTTATTAGAACAGACACACACACACACACACACACACACACACACACACACACACACACACACTAGCAATAGCTGTTTTGTATCTTTGTGGCATATTTGAAGGATACTCCAGATTTAGCCATTGAAAGATGATTCCATACATATGTCATTGAGTTTAAGACCCTGAAAGATGACATGGTGGATTCTGGCCAGAGGCAGGGGCACTTGTTCAATGGATATTTTTAAAAACTTCTTTTTGAATAGAGGCAGAATAGAAGCTTGTAACATTCAAATGACAGAGATGTAAATATATAATTTTATCCTCTAAAGATACCCCTGTTAACAGCTTGGTGTATATCATTTCAGGCTCTTTTCTAGTAATATCCAAATATATTATTATTTTAAATAAATGGAATAACACTATACATGCTGTTTTATAGCTATCTTTTAAATTTAATAATATATTACGGACACTTCTGGGGAAGTGAATACACATTTCTCTCAGTCTTTTCAACTCTTCTATGTCATTACATAGCATGGTTAGATCATAATTTATTTACAGTTCTCTGACTGGTGAGTATTGTAATGGATTTCAATTTTTTGTTCTTGCAAATAATGTTTCTAAGAACATCTTGATTCATATATCTTTATATACTAATGAGAGTATTTCTGCAGGATATATTCTTAAGAGTGGAATTAAAATATTGACAGAGATTATCAAATTAATAGATACATATGTGTTAAAAAGTTGCTTTAAAATTGTGTACTTCTTTCCATTTTACCAATAATATATAAAAGTGCTGTTTCTCTACACTCCAACATGGGAATTAGTCATTCTGTTTAAGTTTAGGTTATCCCTTAACTCCTTGCTAAATGCTCAGATAAAGCTATCTCACTCTTTTGTTATTACCTGGATTAATAATATGCTAAATCTTTCCATGTTCCTTCTTTTTATTATTCTTTATTCATATCCTTTTCCTATTTTCTATCACTTTTCATCTTTTCCTTATTAATTCATAGGTACTTTTTATATATTTATGATAGAAACTGGAAATAATTTTCTAAGTATTTTATTTATTTTTCAACTCTATCATATGCTCTATTATACAGACATTTAATATTTTTTGGCAAAACATGTCAATATTATCCATTGTGATTTCTTACCTTTTTGTCCTGATAAGAAATGCGTCTTTCACCCTAATAGAAACAAATTCCCCTGTATTTACTTATAGTAATTATCTGATTTTTAAAAATTGTTAGTAAATTTTAAAAAAATCTATAGTAAATCATTATATCGTAGAATAAAATAGATAAGAATCTAATGTATTGTTGCTCTTCAAATGGTTATTAATGACCTCCACGTGATTAATGAGTTCCATGGCCTTGGGCCTGGGCTCTTTGCACCAGCCCCCGCTGTCAAGTACGGTCTAGTTGTATGCAGAACCCTGACTTCTGTTTCTAGATCTAACCTGTTGATCCTTGCTCTCTAGAATTCTTTTCCTTACTAGATTTAATTGCTGTACTTAATAGTCACTAAATAAACATATATTCATGAATCTCCTTCTGCATTCTCTGTTCCATTAATCTGTCCATACTAGTGCCATGTTGTTTTAATTACAGTACCTTTAAAATATATTTGAATCTGGTAGTACAAATTCCCCTCTCATTATATTTCACTTTCAAAAATTTATGATAGTCTAAGCATTTACTCTTTCAGATTAACTTCATTATCAATTTGTAGGGGTTGACTAAAATCAGAATTTTTGGAATTTTATTAATGGTTTATTTTGAGAATTGTCATTTTCTTCTAAGGGCATGTCTGTTTTCTCTTATTACATGTGTTGTGAGAACTAACTGCTCTCCCCAAATGAGTGTGTGAAAACCATAGACAAAAATAATGTGGGCTAAAAATGTGGATTTTGAGAAAGGTAATGTTAATGATAGGCTAGAAAATGACAAATGAGTCAAAGCGATAGTGATACAGGAAAATGGAAAAGGGCATAGATGGAGGGAATAAAATATAGAGTGAGTATATAATGTGAGAGTGAGGGGAGAGTGGAACCGAATATAGAGGGGGTACAGTGAGAAATAATAAACTGCGAAGGATCAATTGAAGGGCAAGATAGAAACATTGACGTATGGCCGGCTAGGCAGTGGATTCCACAGTCTCTTTCATATTGGGTTGAGCTGCACAGAACTTGTTGAGCAGTGGCCAAGTGGCTGTGGGGATACAAAGCCAGTGGTGGAGGGTGAGCCTGGAAAGGCAGAGGCGAATGTGGAGTCCTTTTGCCTATGCCTTTGCTTGTCCAGAAAGAATGTCAAGTTCAATCAGCACAAGGAGAAAGAAGATTAATGGGGGGAGGATGGGACTGGATAATATGGGCAAGTAACAAGGCCCACATCAGAAACTGGAGGAAGAACTTAGATGGAGCTCTGCGTAGGGATACGGGCCTTGTACAGACCTAGCCTGAACACTAAGGTCAGGGCCTTAGCTCAGAACATTTCTAACCATAGGGACCTCGTTAAGTCCCCCTGCCCACTCTCCACCCCTTCCTGCTTTCTACTTTTTTGGTGTCTGCTGCAGGGTTATACATGTGCAACATAACTTGCCCAGTCTAGCTATAACTGATTTGTGCAGTGGTGGCACTTGGCCAAAGCTGGGCCATACATTCACTTCCCAAAGAGAATTGGCATTTCAACAGAGGGAGCAGATAGATCTTTCTCAGAGCAACTGCATTTCAGTACATAAATCTCTGGAGATCTTGGTGACTGTGCTTGAGGACTTAGAGGCAGAGAAAAACAATCTACTTTAAGAAAGAATAAAATATATACATAAAAGAACAGAGAACAATTCTTCTTTCCAGCCTGTTTTTGAGACCCAGCTAAATTCTATACTTTGAGTGTGATAAGATACTTCAGAATCTCCTGTTTTGTGAAAAAGCTGGCTCAAACATAATTTGTGTTATATAGAGTCCTAGAGGTCTTAAACAATAGAGGGATTAAGGAAGAGAAGATGGCAAAGTAGTGAATTTCCTTTTTAATAGAAATCCAAGATCTAAATTAATGGACTGAAATATCATTGGTAGAATTCCAGAAAGCAGAGAGTCAACAGGTTAGATCTGGAAATAGAAGTTAGGGTTCCAAATTTAAGTAGACCAAATGAGGCAGCCGGGGCAAAGAGCTCTGGACAGAGAAGAAGGAAGCCAGGTCCAAGGCCAAGGAATTCTATAGCCTCGAATGAGAATTGCTGGGCCTCTATGGATAAAACAGGGCAATTGTGCCTGTTTTATAGTCCCTGCCACATGGGAATTTTCTGAGGTGTGTGGCAGGGACCAGGTGCACCCAGTGGGCTATAAAACACTATTTCCATGGAAGTCGTTGTTGCAGCCGCCTTGTAGAACCCGTATTATGATGCAGTGCTCTCTGGGGTAAAGTGCTTGTAAGCTCAGTAGCTGACTGACATGTGATCGCTTTCTATGGTAGGAAGTGAGATAAGAGGTAAAGGGTGAGGCTGGGGTCCCATGCAGGGCCCCTGGGTAGCATAACTCCAGAGGGTGCCATTTTTACTCTCATCAGTGAGAATGGTGCTCTCAGGGATACAACACAGAACGCCACGTGAATGAGGCCTTCCCAAGTCGTGTGATGTGGCAGGCCGGTCCCAGGGTCACATCTAAAGAGATCGCCCTCTTATGCTTGAAGAGCTGGCTGTGGATAAATATAAAAACAACCCTCGACTGGAGGAATTTCTCTGGCAACTTCATCACAGCTGTGTTGTCCAAACCTTTGGGAAAAGGCGAAAACATTAGGCAAAGCATGGATCTGGCTGGTACTCGAAGGCATGCACCCCATAAACTGTGTCAGCACCCCATAAACATGCCACTTTTAATGATGAGTGCATGTCCCTATTCACCACCATCATTTATTCTACTACAAAATCTCCCGGAACTTTGTTTCTAGAATCCCTTTTATCTTAACCATTAAACTGCCTTGGGGAGATATTGAGGTCAGTAGTCCTGGACCTGAGTCATATCTCCTCCTGACCTCACCTGAGTAGTAAACTAAATAGCGACAAAGGCTGTTGAACAACGCTAACCACCTTGTTGAAGGCTTCCTGACCAGGTTGGCATATGTGGAAAGCCAGACCCATCAATAGGTTTATGAATGTTCACTCTGGAATAGGAATACCTTGAAACATCTGCTTTGGTGATAATTAACATACATTGGTACCTGGACATTAGAGGATACATTAAAAAGACACGCATACCACATGGCAAAAGGGGCACACAGCCAAAGATACACACAAAAATGCGGCGTAATGCTGGGGAAATGGTGGCAGGAGGGCTAAAGTTGGGGGTTAAAACTGGGGAGGTGCAAAAGCAACACAAACGAGGAAAAACCCAATGAAATCAAATATACTCACCCCACTCATTAAGGAAAAATAACCCAGAAAGAATTTTTTTTTTTTTGTCAGTGGGAAGCAAAAAGAAGAACAAAGAATGGGCGCCCTGCTGAGCGCTCTGTTCCAGAGCAAACAAGGCTTGTCCTGTGAGTTTCTGAGTTTCTGTCAAGGAGAATGGGCTTCAGACAGCAAGGCCCAGGAGGAACTCCGTTGAGGGGACACTAATGCTCATGGGAGACCAGCAAGTCGGCTCTCAGGTAAACGGCATGGATTGAGGTGTCTGGGTCCAGGCTTATGACACTGGAGCACTCGGGGGTGGAAACAATTTGCACAAGTGAGGTGGGGGTACTCGAACTGGTCAGCCAGTTTTGAGAACTCCTGGACGACTGTAGAGGTGCCAAAGATCAGAGGACAATTCTATCTTGATTTCAAAAAAGAAAATGCTGACAAATATAGATGACCAAGATTACTGATCTGCCTAAACTTGGAACAGATTCTGACATGGTGTATGAGCCCCTAAGCTTGTTTATTATTAGGAGCTACATGGATTCATAAAAATAATTCATTTCAATTCAACCAACCATTCTCCCTACTTTCCTTCCTCCTTTCCTCCCTATTTCTTTCTCTCTTTTAAGTTAGAAGTTGGACAGATAAGGAACTTCTGGAGATAAAATATGACTGATATCCTAAAAAACATTTAATATCTTTCATATTTTTGTGAATAAGATGGGCGATATAGGAAATATATATAATAATTATATCATTAAATTACAGTATTATTATATAATCAATATATTAATATATGATTATCACCATTGGCTGAATATTTGTATCCTAATCCCAGTATGATGATATTTGAAGGAGGGAATCTTTGGGAGGTGATTAGATCGTCAGGGCGGAGCCCTCATTAATGGGATTGGTGCCCTTACAAAAGAGATCCTAAAGAGCTCCTTTACATCTTTTGCTGCATGAGGACATGATGAAAAGAGCTGTTTATGAACAGGAAGCGAGTCCTCACTAGATACTGAATTTGCCAGTGTCATAATCTTAGACTTCCTAGCTTCCAGAACTTTGAGAAATAAATATTTGTTGTCTAAGCTACTCAATATGTGTTTTTTTGTTATCGTAGCCTGAATGGACTAAGACAGAAATATAATCATATAAGTTCATACATTAGAATATATTATTGGTAATAATATATGATAAAATTAACATATAACTTAATACTATATTTTTATGTAAAAAGATTGACAATATCTTAATAAGATGGAAAAATATATAGTTAAGTGGCTAAAGAGCTGCTTAATGGATTAGCATCAACTAGAGGAAGTAGAATGGCAGAGTGCAGAATTTTACAGGACCATCTTTGGAGCTAATTAGAAATGCAAATTTCACCTACCAAAGACCTATTGAATACCTGGGGGTGGGGCATGGGAATCGCAATTTTAAGCAAATCTCCAGATTATTCTCAAACACACTCATGAGTGTGTACCTTTAGACCTGACTTCTCCCCTGCATTCTGGACTTGTATACCTAACAGCCTTCTCAACATCTCCACTTGGATGTCTAACAAGAATCTCGAATATAACTTTCCAAAACTAGAATCTTCTTCCTTCAGTAAATGGTACCACCATCCATCTAGATGCTTGGTCAAAATCTAGGAGACATTCCCCTTCCCCTTAAATTCTATTTTGGCTTTGCTTCTTAAGGAAATCATGATGCTGCCACTTCTCACCATTGCCACCGTCACCAACCCTAGTCTAAATCAATACCTTCTTTCTTCTGGGCTACTGCGGTTACCACCCCCTGCCTCCCTGCCTCTACTCTTGTCCCTATTCCTTCTGATCTTCATTACCCTTCAATAGCATCTCACCGCATGGACAACTGACCCCATATGTCTTCCTTGGCCTAATAGGACCTCAGCCTTGTTGCTGACTACCTTGGTTCATGGCTCACTCTCTGACTTCCCATATGCCAGCTGCCCTGGCTTCTCTTTTATCCTTTGAGCACATAAAGTTTGTTTCTGCCTTTGTGCTTGCTGAACTGCTTTGTAGTGGACATCACAGCCTCTGTTTCCTCATTTAGGCTTCATCTTAAAGTTCATCTCCTCAGAGAAGCTTTCCTGATATTCCCAATTCACTCTCTACCTCTTTACTATTTTATTTTACTAACTAAACTTCTTAATTATCTATTTATTTTCATGGTTTCTGACTCCTCAAGAGAATATAAACTCCCATGAGCAGAAAATATATGCCTAGAACATTGCTTAGCACATTGTAGGTTCTCAATAAGTGTTTATTCATGAATGAAACACTGGTATAACAGATGGAGTCTGGATTTTGCAATCAGATGTTGTTTGAGCTTCCAGCCCAACACTCCTGAGCCTGTGTAAAAACCTCTGAAGCTCCTGCTGTCCTTCGCCCATCATCTAATCACATGCTCTTCCCACTCCATGTAGCACATTTACTAAAGACTTTGCCTGCCTCATAATCTCCTCCCTTTCCCCAAGGATCAGGATGACTCAGGAGATGTCACTGTACAGCATCACAGCACCAGCATGCTCAACAGTGGCTGCGTATTAGAATCATCAATGATGTTTTAAAACAATACCAGTGTCAAGATGTTATGCCCCGACTCTTATCTCCATGAACCATCAAGAAGCCACATTGATGCAAGAGCAAGAGGGAGTTTATTTCAGACTCGAGTCTGGACCGCACTCCGCACACCAATGCAGCAGTGAGTAGGAGGCAGTCCTGAACATGGGGCTTCAGGGGTATTTGAAGGGGAAAATTGTAAGCATGGGGAGTGATGTCTTGGCATTACAGGATTGGTACAACGAGCTTGTCTCTTAGCAGGATTGGCTGGGCGATGGCGCCAAGGAACAAGGAGGGGAATTTGGAGAGTTACTTTCCATAGTTGCTCTGATTGGCTGAGTCTAGGGTGGGGTGATCATCTCACTATCTGCGGCTTTTCTGGGAACTGGCCTGTGCTTAAGATAGAGTCTTATACCTAAGATGGAGTCACTTTGGTTGTTCAAAGATACCTACAATGAGCTACTTAGAGGAATCAAATTCATAGCAATGGAAAGTAGAATGGTTGCCAGGGGACGGAGGGAGGAGGAGGAATGGGGAGTCAGCGTTTAGTGGGGACAGAGTTTCAGTTGAGGAAGATGAAACAGTCCTGGTGATGGAGGGTGGTGATGGTTGCAGAAGAATGCACTTAATACCACTGAACTGTATTTTTAAATGGCCGAAATGGGAAATTTATCATATATTTTACAATTAAAAAGGAAGCAACAACAAAACAACAACAAAACAAACAAAAACTCCACCAGCGCCCAGCACACCAGCATTTCTGGGTATAGAACTTGGGTGTCAGTATTTCTTAAAAATTCCCCAGGTGATACAGCCAGGCTTCACAGACACTTCCTTCCCGACTTGTTCCCTACCTTTGCAACTCCGACCACCACCATCTGTCATCCGTTTCAGCCACCCCCTTCCACGACCGCACCCTGGAGCCACAGCAGCGGGAGGGGCCATTTAAACTTCGCTTTGTCCTCTGGCCACTCCTCTCTGTCCTTCCGTCAGCTCCCCTTGTACCCTCACAGCCCCTGCTCTTCGGTGCACCCCTTCTCCCCATAAACATTGACCAAGTACCCACGTTCACCATGTACTGTGCTGACAGTGAGAGTACAAGGGACAAAACACATTTCATTCTTTAGATTCCACCTCCTTAATATCACGGGACTCTTTTTTTTTTTTTTTTTTTTTAACCTGACCGAATTTTCATTGCTGAGTCTCTGGTATAGGCCTTTATTCCTGATTATACTGTAACAATCTCCTCACTGCTCTCCAAACTCCCTTGCCCCCAGATACATTCCTACTGAAAGCACGAAGCTCCTTATGTCACTTTTTTGTTTATAATCTTTTAATTATTTTATACTCTCTTTAAGATCTAGCTTCTAATTCCCCCCTTTGCCTTTAATTTTTTCTCAACCCATGTAGGCAAATATAAAGGAATTTCTACTTTTTAAAATTGTCACGAAATATACATATACAATTTACTATCTTAGTTATTTTTAAGTCTACAATTTAGTGGTATTAAATACATTCACATTGCTGTGCAACCATCACCATCATCCATCTCCAGAACTATTTCATTGTTTCCCCCATTGAAACTCTGTACCCATTAAACACTAACTCCCCATTCCTTGTACCCCTTGCCCCTGGCAACCACAATTCTTTTTGTCTATGAATTTGACTGCTGTAAGTATCTCATGAATGGAATCAGATGTAATTGTTGTTTTGTGTCTGGCTTATTTCAGTTAACATAGTGTCCTGAAGGTTCATCCATATTGTATCATGCATCAGAATTTCCTTCCTTTTTAAGTCCCTTGTATGGACAAATCACATTTTGTTTATCCATTTGTCTGTCAATGGACAATTGGCTTGCTTCTACCTTTTGGCTATTTTAAATAATGCTGCTGTGAACATGAGTGTCCAAGTATTTTTGAGTGCATGCTTCTATTCTTTTTAGTATGTACCTAGAAATGGAATTGCTGGATTATATAATAATCCTATGTTTAATTTTTTTTCAAGAACTGCCATAGTGTTTTCCACAGAGGCTACTTCATTTTACATTCCTACCAGCAATGCACAAGGGTTCCCATTTCTCCACATCCTCACCCAACTGTGTTATTTTCTGTTGTTGTTGGTGGTGTTTTATGACAGCTATCCTAGTGGTTGTGAATCTAGGCAGTTTTTAAGACCTTGTTGGTATTGGAGAAAACAATGTGTGTGAGACCGGTCTGTGGAGTTGTGTGGTCTTTCTAGCAGGGCTCGGCAGTTTGGTTGCAGGGCAGAGTTTGTACCTTAGCTCGTAAAACCATCAGTTTGATCAATGGATATCATGGAACCATTTAAGAAGCATTCATTCTGGAAAAGGCTAAGATTTTTTCTTAGTGACTACTAGATATGGGGTTCACCCATCTTTCAGGGAAGCGGGATAGGAAGCCAACAGTAAAAACACACTGTAGTTTCATCTACACTTTATTCGTAGCTGGTAGTACAAAAATGTATGGTTAAGTTTTACCCCGGAACTGTATAATAGCATATGGGTTATATTGAGAGGTTAATCTTTTGCGGGAGCTCAGTTCTTCCCAATCTTTTCTTTGATGGAAAACCTCTGGCTGTTGTTGAGGAGAAGTACTGAGGCTAGGTAGCTCTGGTACTGTTTCTAATGAGCAGAGCTGACTTCTTCCAGAGAAACTCCTCATCCTTCAGAAGTTGCCGCTCTTCCCAGCATGTGACAGGGCTGAGGTATTGTAGTGAGACTGATAAAAATCCTACAGGGCCCGGTGCTGCCCCTGCTATAGCATTCTGGTCAGGGAAGAGAAGAAGTGTGACTTCTCTGTGCTGCTCACACTGCACTTGGGCTAATGGGTTCTGTTCCGGGAAAGACTGTCTCAGGTGGAATTTCCAAAATGAAATGGTTCCAAAGGGACAAATAGAAAAATAAAGAGCCCGGAATTCCTATATAGAGCAGTTGAGTTGAAAGGACAAGTGGTATTCGGCTTGCAGAGGAAAAGGCTAGTGGGATGGGAAGGAGGGGAATGAGCTAGCTATAAGAAATGCCTTCAGGCCTTTTAGTGGACCACAATGTACTAGAAAATACATTCATGCTGGGTTGCTCCAGAAGGTTGTATTGAATAAATGACTAAAAGTCATAGGAAAATATTTTGACTCTTTTAAGGAAGATCCTTTTGGAGCTAAGCACAGGAAGAGAAGTTAAGAGCTTTCTGCACCTGGAACTGCTGAAGCAAAACTAACCGACCTGTGGGCATCAAAGCGATAAAGGGCTGAACATCACTAGGACTAGGAGAGCCTGTGACAATCATAGAGCACCAGCTATAAGCGGGAAGTAGCTAAACGGAAACATCATTAATTTTTGCTGTTGAAGAAGTGTGTTCAGTGATGTTGCACAGTTTCTACATAACGAAGGGAACCCATTTTCGTCTTTCATTTCAATCCAGATGTAACCTAACCCTTCTCAAACAAAAGGAAACGAAGGCATATAGTTTATTGACACAGCAGACAGATAATGCTGAGGTTAGAGCCAAAGATTACTGGCCTATGGAGAAGAACCAGATATAAAAAAAAAACCTAGCTCCAGCTTGGCACAGTCAGGCTAGAGGGCCTGGTCGCTGCAGCCGGCAGAACCTTCCTTGGAATCACCTGAGAGGGCCTCGTACCTAAAGGGTGCGCTTCACCAGAGCACGTGTGTTTACAGGAAGGCTTAGCAACAGTGGTCTTCCTGGCTGTAAGATGTGAACTTGGCCTTGCAGAGAGTGTGGTGAGAGCCCTGTTGGACACAGAAAAGGACCACGTGTAACAAGAGTCTTCTGGGAATACTCGCAGACTTCTGTTAAGGGAAGATCCGTACACTGCAAAATCTCTTCACTGATTGTGGCAGAAACATTAATTCCAAAACCTGCATTAAATGAAGCGATACAGGTTTGTTGGTTGGTTTGTTCTTAAATCTTTAGGGGGTAGAAGAGTACTTTTGGGAATTTCTAACACTAGTGTTAATTTTCTTGTGACCCGGACTTAGGATTCAGTTGATCACTCTTTTTTTTTTTTTTTTTACCACTCCTCAATTCTGGGATTTACTGGGCCTAGTTCAGGAAGAGGACTGTCCCTTGCTACTTGCCTTTTTCTCTCCTTCCTCAACAAGGTTTGCACTGGAACATCTGAGCGCCTCGTTAGGAGATGACACCGAAGAGGAAGTGGGACTGTAGTAATCACCAGTGGCTCTGCATAGGTGAGCTGTGACACTTCTATTTTTCTCACCCCTTCCTAGGCGCCAAAAATCACTAATGAAGCTGTAAAAGGAAATATGATATATCAACGACTCCCTTTTCAGTGGTCTATGGAAAGAGAAAACAAACAAACAAAAAGATCCAACCAAACAAAACCCTTTATTGTTCTGAGCTCTTAAGTATATTTTGTCACTGCTCATTGTTAATTACTGTCAGATAATGCTTTGGGTGATTAATTGACCTTTCTTAGTCAAAACAATAAAGGCCATTTTACTAATACAGCAGAAAGCCGAGAGCACATTTTGTTGCACTGCTATTTCTATAACTGGGTGAATCTCACTCTGCCCACCCCCGCCCCCTCTGCCCCACCTTCTCCTCATTCCTCACCACACCTGCTTGGGAAATAATTCTACAAATACCTCCTCTACTTCATCATGGGTCCTCGCCAGAAAGCTTCAAATCTATTTGTAAATACTATTCTTGGAATCATCAAGACAGATTGCTTTACTCTGTAGATGAGTTGTTTAGTAACTTAAATAAACTTAGAAATAGTGTACAAACAAAGACATTATTTTTGTTCTTGTTTCTGGGCAGCAGTTCACCTCTGCTTTAAGCTGGGTGTAGTAGACTTTATGTCAGAGCCCGAATCTGTTTTCCTGGTGCTGCTAATATCTCATGTGGAGAAGTTGCTATATGCAAAATGCTGTGAGAGATGAAAAAATGAACTATTGATTTGACCTTTCTGAACTCACTGTGTAGCCATGAAGACAGATATACACACAGAGTTTATTTGGGTTGCCCAGGGTCCTTGCTCAGGCAACCTCCGCTCTGACATGGCTTCCCTTGTCAGGTAACTTCCTTGTCAGGAAGCAGGTAACTCCCCACATGGAGCTCCTGCCTTGGCCTTTCTCCTGAGCTTCTGGTTTATATTTCCAACTGCCTTCCAGCTGCCCTGTAGGCATCTCCAGTAGAAAATGCCTACCATGGAACTTTCCATGTTCCTTCAAATTTGCCCTTTCTCTTGCTTTTCTTACCTCAGTGAACGGTGCCTCCAGTCACCTAGAGCCACTTGGGTGTCTGAGACTCCCCTCTGACAGGTAGAACTATTAGGATAGGCTGATGGGAAAACATATTTTACAGTAGCTCCTCTCTCTATTCCCTTTCGCAAATTACACCATCTAGGGAGTTACCTTGAGTTACTATTAAAATTTAATGTAATCTGATATATCTATTAAGGTTATTAAATCTGGCCCAATCTAAGAAAATAATTAAGTTCTCATAATTCTGAGCACATTTCTGGGATGGAATTCTTTGCATTAGTATAAGAGCTGAACAGAGAACTATTATTTTCTTGAACAGATTCAAGATGAAGAAAAATGTATCCCAATGCCAGGAATATTTGTGAAGTGGTCTGATTTTGTAACTGCTATTCTTAAGCTCATGACTCCTGGAGTATTGCATGGGATATGTCTGATTTCTCTAATCATTCCAAGAGATGACGAGGACTGCTCTTAGCTTAACAGGAAATGGAAAATTGGCAAAGAAAAGGACAAAGTTTGCAAATCACGGCATGCAACCTTCAATACAGATTATTACAAGGGAGGACTGAGACATTCTCTAGGAAATGCTGTTCAGCTCTTCCTACTTCTTATTCAGCTGTGGTGATGACAGTAACTTTGTCGTCTACATTGACCACCCCACCTTTCTCTTGCCAACAAAATGGCTGGGTAACAGGTATTGTGAGGGGAAAATGTGAGGCAAGATCTAATATATCATTTGTGCTTCATTGAGAGCCAAGATGGTATTCCAGAGCCAGCCAGAGGCCACAGGGGATCGATGTGGCTTCCTTGGAGCCATGATGAAGAAACATTCAGTGCCAAATAAACAATCACATTTTCAACTTCTAACTTGGAAGGGCAGATGTTTATGTCATTTCAATGGCAGAATCCAAATGATATCCATTGATATTATCGTCTTATTTGATCTTTCTTAGACTTGGAAAAGAATTCACCTCTCTGAAGTATGTTTGTTTGGCTGAAGTGTGTTTCGTGTTTTCAGTATTGCTAGGGAATAAGTACACAAATGATAGCAATACATTTCACACAGACATGTATACGCATTTATTATCATCTATTGAAAGTAATCTCTATTTAAACTAAAAATCATCAGAAATTGTATATCGTAGCACTCTCAAGTCTCCTGGCAAGTGATTCATTTTTCTCTCTGGTTCTTTTAAACCAGTGCTTATCAACCTATCAGTGGTTAAAGGCCATTTAAAAAAAATTCCAATACTTTGTAGATCCGTACTTCTGTAAAACACAGTAAAAAATGAATCATTAGAAAAAAAGATGTACAAAATACAAACATCATGTTTTTTATTATTATTAGATTCAGCAGGATTTGTCAAGTTGCTATGGAATTTTTTCAATGCTTGCTATCTATTTCTATTCTTACCTGTCATTGACCTATAACACATGGGCAAATTACCACACTTTGAGTAGTGTAGGCTAATTATTAAGTAAAGTAACAGGACCACGGGACTTCTCCTTCCCCCTGTCCTCAAGGCAGAAGACTCATTATCTTAGAATTGCCCCTAAGTTTCTGGTCTATGAAAACACTGGGGCTTTCTCCTGGGTTCATAATCTCTGGGATTCCCTCTTCCCATGGAAGGGCAGTGCTTTGAGACATTGCTCCAGATGAATTGGTTTTTATGTCCCCTTCATGCCTGAACTGACTTAATGGACTGGTAACCTTGTAATGTCGATAAGCAGTGCCCTTAGAAAAACATGGCATAGGTGATATAATATCAGGCGTTTTGCATTCCAAATGATATCTTTTGTGTATTGAATGTTTTTCAGAACAAAAATCAAAACACAAAGAAATGATAAAAACAGCAAGAGTTAGTAGCTAAAGGTTATGGGGATTGATTGGGAGTGGGACCTCATGGGAATGGGACAAAGGTCACCAGCAGCAGGAAACAGGGATTCCCAGGAGCAGAGAGAACAGTGATGAAAGGGAGCATGAAAGGTCCCCGAGGAACACTGCTGTCTGGGGTTGGTTCACCTCAGTGGTGGCGTAAAGACATAGGATGGGTCCCAAGAACCAGACCCTCAACCAGTGCCTCAGAAAAAACATGGAGCTTGAGACAACAGATGTCATCACCCGATTTTGAAAAACAAAAAGCAAGATATATATTAATGCGACTCCTTTAAAGCAAAAACAAAATGTTATTTATCAGATTCATGGTATTATTTACTGTCCATCATTTATTTGGGAAACTATTCTTTAATACTCTTGCTTTCAACTGACTTAGCATATTTTCTTCTTAAGAATTCCAAATATTTTCACCTATATTATTTCATTTTGTCCACATATCATTGTTGAGATATTATTATTCATTTACATATTCTCTCAACAATTCTTTATAGAGGCTTTCTGTCTAGTGGTTCACAATCTGCAAAGCAGTAGGAGCCATAACAATTTCTCTTAGATTTATGAGACTAGACTTTAAAAATATTCTTGATGTTTTATATATTTTTAAGCCTTAAAAAACCACTATGGGCTTTGGTTCACTTCTAAAGTGAAAACAATGAGACAATCTGTGCTCTTTCCATATGATAAAAAACTGCTTGCTAGTTTCATCACAGAAAGCCCGTGAGGTTTACTGACAGGGAACAACTTTAGAACATTTTGGAAGCAGTTTGTTAAGTATGTGTTTATTGTTGCTTTCCATTTGTTGTTAATGCAGGTCCTAGCAACACACGACCTGTTGGAATTAAAGATACCTTGGCTGAAATTTGTTTTCCTGTTCGAGAATCCGACTATCCCCTATGTCTAAACTTGCTCCAACTCAGTGCATTTCCGCTAAGTTTTGTGAGATGCTTATCTTCCATGAAAGGCTGTATGCAGTGGGTGCTTACCTGATGTCAGGGCGGTGAGAGCAGGCTCTCCCACTGAAGAGTTTAAATGAAGTTGAAATAAATGAACACAATGTTCTATTTCATAAACATTAAATTATTTCTTGTACACAATTGATGCTCAATATGTACACATTTACAGTCTGGAAGTGAACTTTTTATTTTTTAATTTCCCAAATCTGAATCCCATTCCTGTGTTTGAGGAATTCTCCACCTTTGGAGGTGATGTGAGAAGCAGAGCCCACCTCCCACTGAGATGCTGAAAATGCTGGATATTCTTTTTATCAGACTTCCAGGGGCTCAGCTCATCAGATGCCCTTGCCCAAGATTTGGCAAAAATGGGTAGGGGTGCAAAGAAGCAGCAGTCGTGGAGAAATCATCCTAGTGTGAGTGCTGGTGATGGCTGGGAGAGGGGAGACATCTAGCATTAAAGTGTGAGTGCTGGTGATGGCTGGGAGAGGGGAGACATCTAGCATTAAAGTGTTGTGGCAGAAGGCTCTTTCCTGGGCTGGTTCTAAGTGTCATTTTGGTTTTTGTCCTGGCTTTACTGGACACACATCTTTCCTACCTGTTTTCTGAGTGTGATTTTGCAGTCTTCCTCATGGTTCTGTGAACTACTCAACACATTCTGTCCCTTCCTTCCTTCCTTCCTTCCTTCCTTCCTTCCTTCCTTCCTTCCTTCCTTCCTTCCTTCCTTCCTTCCTTCTCTCTCTCTCTGTCTCTCCCCCCGCACCCCCACTTTCAGTTGGTCAGAGTTGGTCTCTGGTGCATGTAATTGAGAACCTCAACTGATACGCTTTTACATATTGAAATTATGGGAACTTGATCATTGGTATAATGTGTATTGTCCTCTTCCCAAGTCAACTGAAGGAACACTTGCTTTTAGAGCATTTCACGGGAACTTTATGACAATTTCTGAGACTTAGCTCTGGCCACTTCAAAGGAGAGCAAGGTGAGCCCCGCCCAGTATTGGGCAGAGCAGGCAATTTGTATTATTCTGGGATACTCAACAGCCCATGCTTGGGTCCTGCATGAGATGCTGCTGCCCAGGTCCTCCACTAGTTCATTTAGAGCCTTTGAGAATTAGATAGATACAGCCCTTTCCAGGATCACACTTAGCAGGTGGACTAGGTGCTGAATTTTTGTCCCCCGTTCGCTCTCCGTTGGGAGATTGTGCAGGGCTTAATCTGCACAAAAGTGTGTTGTAACCCTGCTGTCCTCAATAGTCATGCCTCTAATAATTCTCCAAAAGGGCTACAGATAGTGAAGACTTTTTAATCTCAGACCTCAAGAATGTTACAATCAAATTGGAAAAATAAAGTGAAAACATGCAGCTTGGCTAGGTAACATTAAAAGAGTTTAGTAACACTTTAAGACAAAAGAATAGGACTATATTAGAGTCCTCCAGAGAAACAGAACTAATAGGAGATAAATATCTCTATCGCCTATCTATCTAATTATCTATCTGTCTATCTATCTATCTAATCATCTATCTATCAAGAAATTTATTATAAGGAATTGGCTAATGTGATTATGGAGACCAAAAGTCCCAAGATCTGCAGGGTAAGTTAGCAAGCTGGGGACTGAGGCGAGCGGATGGGGTAGTTCCTGTCCAAAGGCTGACTGGCTTAAGACCCAGGGAGAGTCAGTGTTTCAGTTCGATTAAACACAGGAAAAAGTTAGTGTTCTAGTTAGATGGCCATCAGGCAGGAAGAGTTCTCTTTTACTTGGGGGAGGATCAGTTTTTTGGTTCTATTCAGGCCTTTAACTGATTGCCCATCCACATTAAGGAGAATAATCTACTTTATTCTGTCTACCTATTCAAATGTTAATCGCATCCGAAAACACCCTAACAGAAACAGTCAGAAAAATATTTACCCAATATCTGGGCATCTTGTGGCCCCAGTTCAGTTGACACATAAAATTAACCATCACTAGGACATATCAAAGATTGTGCATAATTAACTGCCCAATGATTATACAGATAAAAAATTCTCTGAGATGTCTGAGGGAGGTGAGATAACTTTAGTCTGTCATATCCTTGGAAGGCAGTTAGGTGAGTACTGATAAACTTGGGAGTAAGAAAGTAGAAGCTAAAGTCCCCAATACCTTAACAGGGAGTGTCTAACTGAAACCTAGGACAGTAAATACTCACCTTCAACCCTTTCCAAAAGATAAAGCCCAAGCTTTATAGTTTAAGTATAAAAGTCTTCACCATTGGAGCCAAATCAATCATTTTGGTCTCATTTCTAAGAGGGCTCTCTTTCTCAGCCATTCTATTGCTCCCTTCAATCCTTCAGCCAACATTTAATAAGTCCTATTGTATACTAGAAGCTATAGCCAAAATAGTTGATTCCTGGTCCCTCCCACACTCCTTGCCTTTCACTCATGTTCTCTCTTCCTCAAGGCTAGAAATTCTTCATTTCTTTTATTTTTCTCTCTCCTTGGAATGAACTCTCTCCTTTTCTCTCAAATTCATATTTACCATGTAACTCGTTCAAGATCTATCTTTACCATTAACTCTCCACTATCTCCATAAACACTTTATCTTCTGAACATACCTACAATTATTTTTGGTGCAATTCACTCAAAATAGTGGCAGATCAACTTGAACTATTTTAAAAATGTTTTGTCTCTGGTTTTTTTTAAAAAACATATTTTATGTTTCTTTCATTTATGCAACTGGATTATAAAATATGAGACCATATTTTCTAGTATTTTGATATCCTTCATGAATGCTTTAAAATAAGCATGAGATGTTTGCTGCTTATACTGAAAGACTAAGCTAGTGTTAATGTAAAAAAGGGGCACCTTACCCCTAGTCATAGGGGCAGGAATACAGATTTGGAGTTGAGACACCTCTCCAACCTGGGAGGGACTGCTTGCAGTATCTTCTTCTAAAGAAAAAGACAACTTGCTCAGGTGATCATAATGGCGATTCCTAATTTGAATTCCTCTGCAAGAATGAGAAATAAATGAAAGTGAGTGGATAGCAGGACATATCTCCAGAAAGCAAAGCCTAATTAAAGTTCACTTTGCAGTTCTTTTTAGAAGTAGCAGTTCTTAATTGCAAGAACTATATAAATGAGTTTCCAAATGGGCTTTAGAGCCTTTTAAAAGCTCAAGTATTGAGCAGAATGAAGGGAAGAAAGCACATTATCTTCCTTTTTGTGTACAAGCAAACCACCCAGTTATCTGACATCTTTGCAATTTCACTTAGAGGTCATGGATGATAACTCATTTCCTAATGCTGGACACTTAAGTAGAAGCAGATTACGATGCAAAAGCAGAGTAAACAGCATTCCTAATAAAGCCAAGCATCAATTTTTTATTTCCAGTCCGATCACTAAACTTTTAACCTAAACTACATGTGATCCATTGTAGGTGTCCTTATATGTCAATAAAATTGATTTGAACGAGTTGAATCAAATCTACAATTAGAGTGAAATTGACAACACTAATATGTGTTAATGATAGGCGGGCCACCTAATTTTGAGAAATAGTAACGATTAGGATGCAGCTTTAATCATGTCTGTTGGACTTAGTGAACTTAACTTTACTTCTGGTTTTGGCTAAGGTAACATATGTTTGGGAAAAGGAGCTCTTTCTTTGGGTTATAAACGGAACATTTCATTACTGCTCGAAACTAAACTACTCAATGAATTGTTTTCCAGCTAAAACAAGGATAAACTGCCACCTTTAATTTGGTTAGTTGTATTTTCTTACATAATAACTTATACTTACTTTTTATTGATCGAAGCAAGTCATATGGCTGCTCTGGAGGCCAACAGGGGTGGAGACAGTTCTCCCAAAAGGAGATGCATCACAAGTCACATGGCCAAGCCTAACATTTGTGGGCCAGGGATGTAAAATCCTTTCACAGAGAAGGCAAGAACATTTTCGAAATATTATAAAATCTACTGTAAAACATGACTTCGTTTTAGTTCATTTTCCCCATCAACCTTTCAAAAGCTCTTTAAGAATTTCCTCAAGGCTAGAAATTCTTATTCCTTTTATTTTTCTCTGAGGCATAGTGTTAAGTTCCTTTCCCTCCTCTGAGCATACTTCATTTAGCCTGCATTGCTGGACGATTAAGCTCCATGATGACAGGGACTGTGTCTGTTTGTTCTCTACCAGATCCCCAAGGCCCAGTACAGTACCTAGCACTGAGGAGGCATAGAGTAAATAGTGAATGAATAAAATGTTCCTTTTAGTTTGTAACCTGATCAATACAGGTTGTGATGAAAATATCACCACCCTTACTGTATATCTTGTACACCTTTTAATATAGCTTAGAACCATGTGTACAGAACCACACGACCCTATGAACTTGTTCTGCTTCCATTGTTGACTAAAATATTTTCTGTAGTTGTTTTTAAACTTTTCCTCCTCGCATATTATTGTACGATTGGGATTTTGATCCTGTCTATAGACCTTGACATTTACTTCCTTATAGCAGCATCTTATTCCATTCAGTTTATTATTCCAGCTTATCAGTATTTCCTGTAATCATGATTTAGTCACCTAGCACATTTAGTGTCCTCATAGGTATCATATTCAATCATGTGCAAATTAGGTGAGTCTACCTTCCACTGCTTTGTTTAAGAAACTAAAAAAAGTGGAGCAGGAAACATTTTCCAAGAAATGTTTTGTGGCACATTGTCTGAAATGTCCTTCCAGTCTTCTGTTAATCTGTTATTGGAAACTTAATGGTCGTGGGGTTGCCTAGACAAGCAGGGCTGCGTGAGCCCACGGTGCCGTGGGAGCCCGACTCTAGGCTCCATCACTTACCGGCATACTACTTTACATGTCTGAACCCTGTTCTCTCTTTGTAAAATGAGGGATGGTGGCGTTGGAGAGGATAAGTTGGATTCATTACAGTAATGTATATGAAATGCTTAGCTCTGTGTCTGGTTTCTGATAGGTGCTAGAAACATGTTTCCTTCCTTTTGTGTTCCCAGGGTGTCCTGTTTATAGCTCTTCTTGGGTTTCTTTTCATCGGGTTCAGAATTAGAAAGCAAATTTACTGAGTCCCTTGATTCAAGTATACCTACTCTGGATGTTGGAACATAAATGTGACCCTCTAAAGTGTCACCTTTTAGGTAGCCAGGAATCTTGGGAAAGTTTTCAAATGTATATGTACACACACATACACACACACACAGATACATACACATGAACATATATGATCCTAGGAATGTCTTTGGGAGCAGCCCTGGATATTTACTTATGAAAATAACACTAATGTAACTCTATTGGGATTCTTGGACTATGCTTTGCTTTTCTTTTCTTTTCCTTTCTTTTTTAAAAAGTGAGATTCTCCTATCTCACTGTATTTTGCTTAGGCACATCCAAGCTAGATTGAGCTGGCTAATGGAGGAAAACACAAGAGATATTTGGGTCTGAAAATCTACAATCTGGAAAATCCACTTGTAGCTAATGAAGAAGAGCTTTAATGAGATAAGAAAGGGCTCTGGGGATTTCAGGATGTTTCCCTTCTCTTCTCTTGACCTTAAATGTCAATTCATTTTACCCTAAACTTCTGACACATTTTCACTAATGAAATACCTACATGTGTTCAGGCCTGCACTAGGGTAGTAAATTTATAGGCTAAACATTATTCTTCACTTTAGCTGGATGTGGAAGTATGCCCAAGTTTTAGTGCATCAAGGATACCACACTTCACTTTAAGTACCTTTTTATGTGTGCTGGATTGGTTATTCAGTCATTACCTTAGCTAAAGGCCTTCTCTGCTGGGACTCAAACTCCATAGCTGGGTCCACGTCGGCAGAAGGCCCCATTATACAGCTCAAGACAAAGGTCGAAACATTTCTAGCTGAAAGGAAAGTGCAGGAAATAAGAGAGTTGGGCTAGAGATTACCCAGTGTGAAGAGTGTAAGCTTGCTCCTAGGGAGTCATGTGGATGAGAAGGAAAGTAGAATGTGACTGGCTCTGGTCAACTGAGACAAGGGCCTGTAAAAGTGAGGAGCCGTGGGTGCACTCACCAGACAAATCCACCTGACCAATGGCAGTCATTCCCAACTGCCTTCAAGTTGTCAGGCCTCAAATCTGTGCTGTTTATCAAACATTTCCCATTATTTTCTCTATGCCTAGTTTTAGTATATTTCAAAGTTTTCTTTTCTACATTTTTCAATTAAGTCATCTGAGGTAATATTGAAGTCTTTTGTGGGTATTACCATTCCTTTTCTGAGAAAAAAAAAAAAAACAACAGAGTAGGGAGAGCTACAGATCACATTAAAAAACCTAAGTCAGATTACTGATGCTCAGAACCATCACTTTATTATATGATAGTTGACGTTTGTGAATTTGGAATCCAGGAACTCAAAATTTATGAAATGGAGGCAGAGATCTCCTCGGTTTGTCATCTCAACCTCATTTAGGGAAGGCATGCTATTCCCTGTATGTTAGACACAAAGGTTTACTCAGAAAGTTATTAGTATGCTGATCAAAAGACATCATTTTCTATTCATCGGAATAAGTCTGTAAGCATCTCTATTTTTAATAATTTGTAAGCTTCTGTCCTTTACTGGGTGTAATAGTTTTTGTTTTAAAATATTTCTTGTGTATGGCCGTGCTACCCTGAACAAACCCGATCCTGTCTGATCTCGGAAGATAAGCAATTTCTTAATTTAGACTAGGCTACCACTCATTAGTCCAAATCACTAAATATTTTATCTTACACTAAAATGTCTGTTAAGGAGTTTATAAACAGACAGATATTTGCAATACGGCCTTTCTATTTAATGGAATACAGTTTCAGTACATGAAAATGGAATAAATATATTTGTTACAAAAATATTCCAGAGAATTTAAGAGATTATATTAAGGAAAAGGCAACAAAAATGAGAAAAATAAAATAGAATGGAAAGTAACCCATGTTGAGGTGGTGAAATAAACCTGCTAGAGAGTTGGTGAGAAACCATATATTATACAGTATTTTGGTAATTTAAGAATGTACCAGTGAAAAGGAAATAAACTACCAGATGAGAATGAGAAGAACAGTATTCTTAATAGTACCGTCAGTTGAAGTGAATTTTAGGGGAAAGTATTTAGTCACATACCTGGCTGTTCTCTGAGATATCACATTGCAGACTCCATTTTCATCTCTAGTGATGGAGTGCAGACGAACGTTTTGGATAATGGCAAGGGATTGAGAGGATTACATAAAGCGGTGCTATTGAAAAGCTCAGTGCAGAGGAGATGTGTTCCAGTTGTCCAGCTTCCATTCTGGAGACTAGAAAAAAGTAAAGATGACTTCATTACCCAAATGCTCAAGTCACTGCAAAATGTTGGCTAGGCTGACAGACATCAACGCCCTCTCTTCCTCGCTGGATGAATAGTGAACCACATGTGATAAAATCAGAACCAGATGTCTCTAAAACTAATGCCTCTGCTCCTCCAGAATGTATGTGTGTACATATTTATATATATGAAGACATATACATGGCTGTGGCATAGTACATAAGGAAGAACCACCTTTTTATTATGTAAAATTTCAAACGTACACAAAGCAAACAGAATAGTAAAATAAACTTCCATGTACCAATCACTCAGCTTCAATTATTATCATTATTCTTGCCCTTCTTGCTTCATATCTACCTCTACTCATTCTCCATCCCCTATCCAATAATTTTTAAGGTTTTCAAGATAAAATTTACATATATTAAAAAGTTTTAACTGCATAAGTTTAACAAATGGATATATCTGTGTAACCCGTAGCATTATTTCATTTTAAGCCCCATGTTTTTCTACAAGAATGTGAAGCAAGACTGAACTACTTAGAGTCTGCTTTAATGTCAATCTCAATGGCTTAGATTACATGACCACGTAGTGGCGGATATATTGAAGGGATGGCAGGTAGGGAGGGGTAAAATGTATATATCTTAAAAATATCTGAGGAGCATAAAAGGTAGGAAATGTACCCTGCAAGTAAGAGAGTTGGAGTTGAAATGGTCTGTGAAAGAAGATAGTTAAGCCACAAGATAGAGAAGAGATTTTCTAACTTCATAGACTCCATGGTGGGGGGGAGGGAGACTTCCTACTTTGCAGCTTTTAGATGGCAATTAGAGGAATCCCAAAACTGGGCCTAAGAGATTACCTTGACCATCATTGTTTTAAGCTCTCCACAAGCTGTGGAAAAGGCCTAGAATGGAGCTTTGCTCACGCTTGACACAGAGCCTTCAGCACATTCTCCACTGCATTCTACATACCAGCTCCTTCGTCATGAGCCTCCTGCTTATTCCCAGCATGACTCCACGACTTAGTCTTGTTGTTGATCATTACCGATATTTCTATTGCCTCTCAAATCTCACAGCATTTGGGAAGAAAAGGCACCAGCAGATGCATAGCCCAGAAGAAGGTCATATGCCCATACTCAGGGTGCCTTTTTAAAGTTCCTATGCCCCTTCTCAAAGTTCCTTCCTATACCAACTCCATTTTTATGACAGTTGTCTAACTTGCAAGATCTACTCTTCTTTTCTACACAGTGCTGCCAAAGCAGCCTCCCAGAGGGAATGTGTCAATGTGCTACATTGTTTCCTGGTGAATTCCACTACCCTCAGTTTTTTTTTCTGGATCCCACCTACATTTGCCAGGTGATTTCTTCATCTTAGCTCAAAGACTATTTTTGCAATTAGTGCTGTAGCTTGAAACTATACTCAGACATCTATTCCAGATGACTAATCTCAATTGCTAATCTTGAGCTCTTCCCCACTCCCATTTGGTTCTGAATTACTGGCATGGGCCAAAAACCAGATTCAGCAATAGCCTTTTGCTTGATGGTGGGCAAAGGCAAGAACGTTTGAGCAAATGACTATGAATTATATAGCAATTTAAGGGCAAGAGACAAGACCATTTTTCTATTGCTAGAATAATTTCAGTTTTTTTCTTTAAGGTGTCTGGTTCCCCAAAAGGACTGTAGTATGGTAAAGCTTTAATATAATACACCCGATTTTCTTTTTTTATGACCTGAAAGTCAAGTCAAATTCAGAGACCTTATATTCTGTTTTCCTCAAAGTGGTTCCTTGCTTTGTAGTTTGAGAAAAAATGAGTTTTAACATATTTGTAGGGGGATGTGAAGGACAATATAGATCAATGAGGTGTTATTTATTTTTTCATTCTTTCTTATAAGCTCACAAATTTGGTTAAGAATATTAGATTTAGTACATAGGTTTAATCACAGCACCTAAACAAAATTTTGGAGGCTAACCACAAGTAAAAGTGAATTTAGAATAACTTTAGTTTTCTTCAATAAACTCATTTAGCAACTTAAAATTTAAAAATTGACTCAGAGAGTATGTATGTATGTGTACATTATACGTAATACATAAGCACACAACTATTCTTAGAAAAATGAGTTCTTTATTTTTGTATTCTTCCAAAAAATTTCCAAGAATTGCAGGATTTGGTAAATTGGTGTTTATTCTATCCATATGTTTTTGCTTTTTTTTTTTTTTTTTTTTTTTTTTACTTCTTTTTAACCCCATCCCAGTCTTTGACTTTCTAGATAAGAAAATCTCACATTTCTTGGCCTATAACCACATAGAAACTTCTCTAGCCCCTTGGCCATTAAAAAGAAGTCTGGTCTGTTTCTTTGTTGTTATTCTTTGTTTCTCTCATTGAGCAATCCTGAGCTTTTATTTGTTCTTAGTCCTCCTTTCCTGCTCCCAGTGCTTCAAAAGTACAATCAGATCTTTGCTAAACTTAAAATACATATTTTTTACTACTCAATTGATACTTATCATCTTATATTTTTTACACTGTTTACATGTTCCTCCTTTTTCCCTCTGCAAGGATTGACTTTAACGGTTCTTCAGTTTCTTTAGTCTTCATGATACCTCTTTGTCATCTCCCTAAAAAACAAAAAAACAAACAAAAACCCCAAAACTAGTGCTCACTTCTGACAGCTTGATTTCTGATGGATTTACTTTATATAAACACACAGTACTAAAGTACTTTTGAATTGTGTATGAACTCCATGTCCAGATTTAAATAAATAATACATTTGCCAGCTGTGAGCCTTTAAGGATTGGTTCTGTTTATTCCTTTCTGCAGCTGAGGACCATTGCTGGTTTAGTTTGAATTCAAGGGAGCAAATGAGCCTTTGAGTGTAAAACTGTATGTCATTTGGAACTGGGCGGCTTTTGTCCACCTCAGGTACAAAAATGCAAAATGATGAAAGCCTGGCATTGGTGTAATTGCTAGAGGTAGGATTGCTGAGCTGGCTGAAGGCTGAGACTTCAAGTATTCCATGACTAAACTAGTTCCTTCTTTATTTTTACCTGAATTTTTCCCCGCCCTGGTCAGTAAAGCCATTTTCATAATGAACAGTGACGCCTATAACCTGTATATTCATATGTTAAATCTGAATCTATCCAAGTCATTGTTAATAGCAAGGTAGAGTGAACATATACTGGTAGAGTTAAAATATGTTTCAGGCAATCAAATCTTTGCCCAGCTTCAACAGTAGCAAAAAATATAATTTCCTCTAGCTTAGCAATATCTATGAAAGTGTGTACAAAATCATGATCGAGTCTTGAATCTCTCCATTTTAGGAGGAATTTTTCTTGAATATATTCCGTAGATCTGTTTGGCGAGAAGAATCTCTAAATCTACCCATATCACACTCAGAAAAAGCTGCAAGACTCTTTGCTTTTTCTGGAAAAAAATTTTGAGGGTAAGTTGGGAGGATTTTGATGTTGTTGCAGTGGTAAATAGGTCTTGTCCTCTAAAGAGATCCTTGTCACTCAGGGTTACCTGCAAGGAAACTCCAGTTTCTCTTGTGGCGTGGCTCCTGAAGACAACCCTTCCAAGAGACATGTAATTACTGAGGAGTTGATTACTACCTCACCCCATGCTCAAAAATCCATGCTAAAGGAAACGAGTTATGCTTTCGTTAGCACAAAGTCTTATTATTATTTTTTCTTTCTTCTGAATGAAGAAGGTAGAGGATGCTATGGAAAGAGTGCCATTCTGTTTTCCTTTTCTTTAAATATTGGACCCTTTTCTTGAAATACTTAACCCTTTACCCTTAGATGCTGCCAGCTTCAAGGTCAGGTTTAGCTTAGCTTATCAGCTCTAGAAATGTGATTCAGATAAGTCAAAGCTACAAGAAGCTATCTCGACCATTTTTCTCATCTGTCTTTGTGAATTTGGTAGGTCCTATAAAATCTGAGCAGGAACTGGGCTGTTGGAAGCCGGCACCTCCCTTTCATTCAGCCTGATTCCCCATTAGAAGGACAGGGCCCAGCATGGACCTGGTTAACAGTGCATGAGATAGTTTACTTTTATTCATGTTTCATTAACTTCTAAGCGGTGTCCAGCATCTTTTACTATGTTTTGTGTCATTTGTTACTACTGCACTGGGCATAAACTTGATACAGACTTTGATTATGTTTATGGGCTTGAGTCACCCAGGACTATAGTATTTAAAACTCTCTGGCCTTCTTCCAGGAGTTTGCTTTATAAACTTCACAATGATACAAAATGAGCTCCCAGAAAACCAAACCCTTTATGTCAAACAACTGTGTCTGGTCTTTTGTTCGCTTGTGCTTTTCTCTTTCAGCAGATACCAGTGGATGGCAGATCTTCTCAGGTGGGAGGTCTGAGGAAAATGCCACGTGATTGACAGAGGCCCACAAAGGGTCATTCAGGTCAGACTTGACATATGATCAGGTGAAAATTTAGCTCCAGAAACTTGGAGAAGACCTCAGCTCCGGAAACCATTTTTAAAGAAAATTAAACTTTCTAAAATGGTTTAAACACATGTTTTTAATACTTGTTAAATGTCTTTTTCTTTCTGGAAAAGACATGCTTCAGAAAAATGAAGAAAAAGATAAATATTTGGCAAAATAATCTTTTCTACAAATGCCCCTGGGTAAAAACAAATGAAAATTGTACATACTACCAGGCTGGGCTCTGTTCTACACCTGCATTTTGTTTTTCTTCTCTATTATATATAATAGTTTGCTTCATATGATTTCTTAATTAAATATTTGTCAGCACATAAAAGTGGAGGTTGGGTGATGTTAGAGCTGTGTTTTATTGCAGTAGCTTAATGTGTGATTTTATACTTTGTGGTGTTGTTTTAAACCACATGGAGGTCTCCCTTCCATGCAGAGACCTGAGTACATCTCACAGATAGGACTTCAACCTCTGTTAGCTCTGAGAACCAACCTACTAAGTGCTAACACACAAGCCCCCATGTGTCTCAATTCAACTGCTTCTTTAGAGCAGAGCTCCCTTTTGCTTAGTGAGAAAGGATGCTTTGTTGCTTTGTCATTTCTTTTAGAAAGTCTGATTTGTCTTTAAATAGAGTAGAAGAGGGGAAGAGATGGAGAAACAGTTTACAGCAGGCAGGGCAGAAAGGCAGCTGATTATTGGCAACAAGGAGATTATCATTGACCTACGATGAGTTACAGTATAGCCAGTTGGACTTGAGAAGAACTTAGCAGCTTAGTATATGTGTGGTGATAAGATATTTTGGGGTTGTAAGGGTATCAAAAGGTGAAATGCCAAGGGCCTTTAATTAGCCCAACTGTAAAGCAGATCATTAGAGAGATGGTTTGTTCAAAGGTAAGTTGGGATTTGGACAGGGATTCTCCTTTGTTCAAGTTGGGTGACTGTGGTGATAGAACTAGAGATTTGTGTGGAGAGGAAATTGGGAAGCCTTTCCTGGGTGCAAGTAGAAGAGCCAGGGATGAAGTCAGGGTGCTAAGCAGAACTCTCTGTGGCCTTTTGTCGAAGCCTAGAGCCATGGTTCCTAAACCTATTTAGGTTGTGGACCCATTGTAAATGTGATAAAAACTTCTATGGAACCTCACTCTAAAATGGGGTTTTTCAACATTGAACAAGAGACATTTTGGGCCAGATAATTCTTTGTTATGGGGGCTTTCTTGTGCATTGCGGGATTGTTAGTGGCATTGCTGGCTTCTGCCCAGTAGATGCCAATAACTCCCCACCCCCAGCTGTGACACCACCTGCGTCTCCACACATCGACAGATGTCTCCTGGGGGTGGGGATTGGGGGAGGGAAATTGACCCTGATCTGAGAACCACTGCTCTAGAAATATACAAATACATCCAAAATTTTCAAGGAATGAGAGTGTGCTAACTCTTGAAACCTATTCATGATCCTCCCTAGGGTTAATAATATTAAAATATCTCTAGCACCTCCTGTTCTGACTTCTTGAAGAAGCCAAATCTCTAACGTCATAGAATTATGGGTCTAAGAGCCACAAGGGGTCCACTTACTCTGCCAACTTTCTGAAAGGTATAGAGAATTTTTTCCACACACACACACAAAAGCGGGGGCAGGGGAGAGCCAACTGAGGTTCATGAAATTTAAATTACTTATCTCTGGTCACATTTAAATTACTTACCTATGTGTCATGGGGTGCAGAATCCAGATTCCTTATCTCCTGAGATAGATAACATCCTTGTCCAATGGTTCCAGGCTACTAGCCTATGAAACTTGGGTGAAATTATTGTGGCTAAATAAACATATCATTACACTCCAGGGCATCTTTCTTCCATCTTTCTCTTCCTTTATATTCAACTCAGTGGTCCCTCAGATGTGACTGCTTTTCTGCCAGATATTGTGCACACAGATTAATGAAATTTTGAATGGATTATGAAATCGATTGTAGTAATCCAAAGCAGTATTTTCTACAGGGCAGTGGGCACTGTTGTCAATGCACTGTCTGTGACACTTGTAGGTGAACAGGGGCATCAGGGTCAGCTAATGGTGAGTAGGAAGGATGCCAGCTATAGATTTGTGGCATGCTGCTGGGACAGCCTTGATATTGGAAAGTCAGATGTGGCCAAGGACCAGGGATGTGTATGTCTCTTCAGGATGTTCTAGGTCACTTGTTGACTCTTTGGCTGAGTCCACAATACTTTTGCCCTGTGAAGAGCTGACTCAGTGATCACATAAGCAAGTAAATACATGTTTATGTTTTGTGCAATAGGGGTATTTTCTGAAAATAGTGTTTCTTCACCTGGATTATTGCCAATCCCCCTTCAAGAACAGTGGTTGAATTGCCTCTGGGCTGTGGGCAGGGAGACACCTTAGAGATGTTGGGGCGCGGTGCAATTTTGGTTATAGAAAATTGTAGTGATTGGAGAACACTACTGGCATTTATAAGCATAGGCCGGGGGTACTAGATATTGAAGATTTGTGCCATAATGTACGTGAATTTTGAACGCACAAGATCTGTTTATAATTACCTGAACTTTGAACCTGATTCTATTTAATATAGAAGCACAAAGTAGTTTTGTTCAGTCTTAATACTCACTGAATTTTTAAGCATTATAGTACCATTTAATTAATAAGAGATTGTTCTTTTCGTTTGGAAATTTACCAAGAATTTTTCATTTCCAAAATCATGTTACTGATGTTACTGATGACAACTGCTGATTTGAGTTACCATGATGCAATATATTTGTATCCGTCTGCATTTAGTGTAGCTATATTTATGATAATTCTGTGTATATTAATATAACTATATAAAGATGTATGTGTGGTGTGCGTTTATACATATGTATATACGTATGTATATATTGGTTTGTGACTACCATCATTGAGGAACCACCATTTCAGCATAGGTCTCCAACTCTCATAATGATTTTGGATCATAAAGAAGCACTGTAGTTCTCATCACAGAGTATTGAGAATTTTCAATTCTTTACATGAAGCCAGAACTTCAGCTTCAACCACAGCAGGCAGCAAAGCAGAACCTTCTGATGCTGACGAGAACAAGGGTGCTCCAACTCAGTAAAAGGAAGCTTTTATTGTTTCCATCGTACTTCTCTCTCTCTTTCTGTCTGTCTGTGTCTCTCTCTGTCTCTGTCTCTGTCTCCTAGGCTCTCTGTCTCTCTTTCTCTCCTTTGATCCATGCTGGACGTGTTCATGTGTCTCCCTCATTTCCAGGAGCTCTCCTACTTTCTATCTCCATGCAGATGAACTGCTCATATGAAATATCGAGATTATGAAGATTATGTTCCCACAAATCTTACTTTTCTCAGAATGATCCTCCCATTAAATATTTCTTAGGTCATTTTTTCCTATTTAAAGTTGCTTAAGTTTATAATTATCATCCCTGTTGGTCTTGGGGGAACAGAAGTTCTTGAACTCCAGAGCATGACGACCTCTATATTTGCTATGAATATTGCAACCTTTCCTTTATATAAGATTTTCTTCTACTTTTAGTGACTCCTTTACTGTTATCATTAACTTCTTCTCCCGGATGTAGTATCAGTTATGATTTATGAAAAGAAATGTTCAAATAAGATTTTACTTAGCTGACAATTAAAATGACCTTTTATTTCTTAGCTATTTCTCTAACAGAAAATTTAAAAAGTTTATTTTATTGATTGCTCACTATATGTTTGGCACTATTCTGACTTCTTTATGTGAATGGATTTATTTAATCCTAATAAATAATCGTGTGAGATAGATGCAATTATTATTCCCATTTTGAAGATAAGGAATCTTGGAAAGGTTAAATAACTTACTCGAGATTTCACAATTAATAAGTATCCTTTTCTGTCCATCAAATGTAAGTCATTTAATACTCTAAATAGAAAAGCATCTCGGAGAAAAATAAATTGAGAAAGTATACATCCATCACCAAGACATTCCATCAGAATTGTGGTTGTGATAGGCCTTGCTTTCCCCTAAATATTGGCTTGCAATCACATTCTCATTACTCATATCTAAACTATATATAGCAACAATATGTCATCTAGAGAAGGATGACTATAATAGTTGATGCTAACAGATTTCAGTGTAGGTCTCCTTTTACTTTGGCTGCTGTTCTATTTAATTGGTAAATTATTCCTAATTAGAGAAAAGAATAAAATTTAAAAGCCAGTTAGTTTCTCTGAGCCTCGATATCTGATCACAAATGTACGAGCCTCGCCTTTCTTATATTTAGGGCCTGCTCAATTATTTATTTAGTTTACCATACACACATGGATATTTATTGTATGTCCTATGGTGCATAAACCATTACTATTGTGATTATTATAGTTTTTTTGTTGCTCAAATTGTCCCAGCTTTGGTTATTGGGGCTCTTTCAAATTGGCTTCTGTGTCCTTTCAATAGGTTCATCATTTTTTTTGAGCACTTCTTTACTTTTCCACACCACAGGCTGTTCCAGATTCATCTTATATTTTCCCTATTTCAGTTTTAGATTGTCTGCTTCTCCTTGGAGCCCTGGTCTCTTTTATTGGAGAATGTTACAGTAGTTTCCCCTTGACCATGAGAATGTTACAATAGTTTCCCCTTGTCCATGCCTTTAGTGTCAGTTACTTGCAATCAATCATGGTTGGAAAATATTAAGTGGAAAATTCCAGAAATAAACAATTTATAAGTTTTAAATTGCATGCTGTTCTAAGTAGTGTGATGAAATCTCACACTGTCTCGCTCCATCCCGCCTGAGACATGAATCATCCCTTTGTCCAGAGTATCTGCACTGTATAGGATATCCATTCATGGTGACTTAGTAACCTTCTCAGTTATCAGATGGATTGCCACAGAATCACAGGTCTTGTGTTCGCGTAACCCTTATTTTACTAAATAATGCTACATCACATAAATTTTACTACAGTATATTGTTATAATTGTTCTATTTTATTATTGGTTATTGCTGTTAATCTCTTATTGTGCCTAATTTATAAATTAATCTTTATTACAGGTATATAAGTATAGGAAAAAACATAAAACATGCAGGGTTCAGTACTAGCTGAGTTTTTAGGCATCCACTGGGGGTCTTGGAATGTATTCCCCAGGGATAAGGGGAGACTACTGTATATCCTTAGGGGAAAAGTACAGTAAAACCAACAAGTAAACAAACATTAAACTGTTTTCAGCAATTGTATTATAGATATAAGTGTAGGTATTTTTTTTTTTTGTCCAAGACTCTTCTAGAGCATTATGTAATAAAGTGAATGAATAATCATGTTTGTGTCACTGTGTATCAAGTTTCTCAGAGTAGGAATCATGAAATATAGATGTAAGGTCCACGAGGTTAAATTAAAACCTCTGTAATCTTGAATTGCAATTGGAATTAACAATTTAAACTCATAAAGTATTTTGTTTTTGAAAATATATTTCTCAGCTTTATTCACCTGGAAGACCAAGAAACAATGACCAGTCAGTCCATCAGTAATGAACACATTTAGTGCAAAGACTGTCATCTCTAAATATAATTTTCCATTTTTAAGAACCAGCATTCTGGGAGAAATGACTGATTTTAGGCTGAGGGTAGGAAATGTATAAGATGCACCTGGAACATCTTGCCATGACGCAGAGCAAGAAAGCTTTCAGAGACCAATCATCCTGTGTCAGAAAAGCTCAGGGGTCAACTTGTAAGTTTCCATTGGCTACATGTGGGACAATTTGAACATCAGTAACAGTAATAACTGTAATGGGTAGAAGCACATAAAATAAACACATGAGACTATCATAATTTAAAGCAGGAAACATCATCAGCTACCTTTGGAAGATGTTAAGGAGCCAGCTTACATAGCGGATGAATAACTTTTTATTCTGTCTTTCTTTCTTGTATCTCACAGTAACTAAATAATTGATTAGAAGAAATATATTTTATAAAAGGTTCTCAGGTAAGAAATGAAGAAAAGATAGAATTAGAATATCATTATTCTGTAATCCCTAATAAATTAAGGCAGTGATCATCTAATTTCTGATACCAATTTCAACGTGTGTGTGTGTGTGTGTGTGTGTGTGTGTGTTTGGAAGGGGAGGTATTACCACACACCACCAAGAGATGCTCAGATACCAGCCGAGTGTCCTACAAATCAACTCAATTCTGATACTATCTATCCAAAGATAGCATCAGATTCTGCAGGTTAAGGATTTGGTCCTACAAAACTGAGCTCCCCCACCTCACCTCTCAGATACCAATCACAAGCTTACTAGGTTCATATTGGGGTTTCCACCACCATCTCCTTGGGTTCTGTTAATTTGCTAGAGTGGCTCACAGAACTCCAGGAAACATTTTACTTATTAGATCATTGGTTTATTATAAAAAGATACAACTCAGGAACAGCCAGATGGAAGAGATGCATTGGGCAAGGTATAGGGAAAAGGTGAGGAGCTTCCATGCCCTCTCTGAGTGAGTGCTCTCCCCGAATCCCCACATGGTCACCGACTAACAAATTCTCTGAACCCTGTCCTTTAGGAATTTTTATGGAGGCTTAATTACCTAGGCATTCTTGATTAAGTCATTGGCTATTGGAGACTAATTCCACCTTTAGCTCCTCTCCACTCCCTGGAGGTAGGATGGGTCCTTAAGACTGAAAATTCCCACCCTTTAATCACATGGTTGCTTCTCCTGGCAACCAGCCCCATCCTTAGTGCTTTCCAAAAGTTACCTCATTAACATAACAAAAGACACCTTTGTCTCTCTCATCACTTAAGAAATTCCAAGAGTTTTAGGAACTCTGTGCCAGAAATGAGAACAAAGAACAAATATTTATATTTCTTATAAATCACAATATCACATCATCAGTGACTGCTAACATTACAGAAAGAGAGTAAACCAGATAGTATGTTAAAATACACAAAACTATCTATAACATATTCTTGCCAAGAATTTGAAACCAAGTCTAATAAATCCACTAGAACTAACTACCAAATTACAGAGAACAGAGGATAATGTTAGACAACACCATGGAATGAAATCAGTAAAACCCAGACTGTGGGTTTTAACATACATAAATTTATGTACGTGTACAAAAATTATAAGAACAAAAAAGTAGTAGTGGAAGGCATTTTATAGATGAAAAGAGACTTAAGAAATATTGAATAATTGCAATGTAGAGTCTTATTGGGATCTTGATAACAAACAAAATCATGAAATAATTGAGGAAATTTCAGTACTGTCTACATAATTGATTATATCAGAAATTATTAATTTTATTTTGGGTCAATAATAATTTTATGGTCATGTTTTAAAAGAGTCTTTACCTTTTATAGATACATATTGAAGTGGAGAAATCATTGAGAAGAAATGATACTTGTAATTTGCTTCAAAATAATCCAGAGGAGGAAGAATTATGGGAATACATATGAATCAAAATTGGCCATGAGTCGATCATTGTTGAAACTGGATGACAGGTACATGGGGTTTATAATTTTACTCTCCCTACTTTTGTATATGTTAGACATTTTCTATAATGAAAGGAGAAGCCTAAGTTGAAGATCTTCTCAGCTCCTTGGTTTCAGGAAATAGAATGCTCCCAGTTCTCAGTGATTGTTGTTTCCTGTAAGTTCCTCAGACATTTCCAGGAATGGTCATTCTATATCAGAACTTAAATAAATTTCAGAACCAACTTTGTGCCCCTCAGTTTGAAAGAATGAGGAGAAAGAAGCTTCAAAAAGAGTATGTTTCTGATTGTGGCTGTAACAAATTGCCACAAACTATGAGGCTTAAAATAACACGAATTTATTATTTTGCAGCTCTGGAGATTGGAAGTCCACAATGAGTTTCGCTGGGCTAAAATCATAGTGTCCACAGTGTTGCATTCCTTCTGAGGACTCCAGGGACAAATTTTTTCCTTGCCTTTTCCATCCAGAGACTGTCTATATTTCTCGGGTTTATGTCCGCATCACTCTGAACTCTGCTTCTGTCTTCACATCTCTTCCCTTGACTCTACTGCTTTTCTCTTTCACTTCTAAGGACCCTTGTGATTACATTGGTTTTACTCAAACAATTCAGGATAATCTCCTTATCTCAAAATCCTTAACTTGATCACATATGCAAAGTCCCTTTTGCCATGTAAAGTAACATATTCAAAAATTCTGGTGATTTGGATGTGGACATTTGGGGTAGATGGGGGCAGTAGGAGGTTGAGGGGTGATTGCATGATTCTGCCTACCACAAAGAGAAATGGAGAAGTTGAGAAATAGACTTAATAGGAAGGGTATAGTAGAATTCATCAGGAAATAAGAACCATTCTAATATTTTAAACAGAGGACATTTAATATAGAGAATTTGTTACACAAGAGACGGAAAATCAGAAAAGTCAAATTAAAAAAAGGCAAAGCACCCCGAAATTTGAAGTACAGTTGCTACTGAATCCTTATCACTTTAGTACTATTGTAAAGTCAAAAATCTTAAGTCAAACTGTTTTAAGTTGAGAACTCTCTGTTGATTTTGTGGTTATAAAAAAATCTTAGTAGTGGACAAATTTGCAAATATGGAATTCATGGGTAATGAGGCTCTACTGTACTTCCCCGGACAGAGAGATGGTGTAATACCGTGGATTCTCCCCATTCTGGTCTTCCACAAGGGTTGTCTTTGGCTAAATCATTTGCATGGGAGTCTGGGAAACAGAATTAGCAGGAAAAGAATGGAGAATATATCTGATACAAAGAGATGATACACAGCACAAAAAGTTTAAAGGACTAAGATCTGGTGATGAAAGAACTAATGAGAAGGGATTCAAGTGCTTAATGATTGCCTTTAGATTTATAGACCCTATTATAGAGAGGATGATGACAGGCTCTTTTTAATTTCCATAGAACCAATATCAATCGACTTAAAATAGAAGCTATGGATGGAAGATTTATGAAAACTTTTCTACCTGTAAGTATTGAGAGATCTAAAAATACTTTAGAAAGGATAAATGAGGAATTCCTTTCCTTAGAAATGTTAAAGGACCTATTTATTTGCAATTATTTGGTGGCCTGCCTATCTGGAGGTAGGTGAATGTTCTGTGGGTTTGAGCTGGCCCTCACTATAATTCTTTTTATGGTTAATATCACCTTGAACTCAGGAGCATAGCAAATACCACTGCAGCTGCCTTGATGCCTTAGATCTGAGTAAGCAAAAACAAAACAAAGCAAAACAAAACAAACCTGTTGTGGCAGAAGGGTGGTGAATAGAAAGCAAATCAACCAAAAGATCATTTCAGCACAGGGGTTGGTGGCTTACTTGAGTAAGTGATTTATGACACAATGTTTTTATTTGATCTGGCATTACAGGGATAAATTATTGAGTGCTAATTGTATGTTGATAAGCTGTTCCTGCTTAAATTTATTCCTTCCTCAGTTTGTGTTAATTGGGGCATATTGGAACAGAAGGGGAATTGCCCACTTACTGCCTGGTTTGGTTTATGCTGTTGCTAAAATACTGAGTTGTAATTGTGTCTTCACTGTTATTCATGCTAAGTGAATAAGGGAGCTCCTACTGGTGAACTTTTTTTCCTTTCCATTAATGCATATTTCCCTTTCTCATAAATGAAATGTTAAAGAATAACATCACTCCTATTTATTTGTTCAAGTTAACTCAAGTTGCAGCAGAAGGTAGGGTCAGAGGTGGACTGGCAGAAGGCTGGGGAATTTTAAATGCATATTTTATCATTTGAAATTTAAATCCTTTTTGGATAAAGCCATCTTGAGGGGAGGGTGAGTGGGTGGTAAAACTGAATTTGGCTTTATCCCTAACCGATCTCTCTCTTTCTCTGTGTCTCTTTTCCTCCCTCCCTCTCTCCTCTTCCTCTATCTCTTCTCTCTTAGCATGAAGGAATGCTAGTGGTGTGTGAGAGGCCAGCAACTAGAATCTTTGTGTGCCATCTAGAGATGTGGGTGTGGGTGGGAAAGGGGAGGTGGTAATTGTCAGTTTTGAGGGCTTGTCCCTCAGGGGTCTCTGTAAGTACTCTAACTCCAGGGAACTCAAGTGAGTTCAGATTTTAAGAACTCAATCAGACACAAAACAGTAAATGGACAATAGATTTATAAGTAGAAAAGCTGGGTTGAGATGAAAGGAAATAGTAATATTCCAGATACAGAGGAATACACCAGATTCAGGGAGCGTGAGGGCTGTCCATATGAGTCACTACATATGACCCAAGGCGGGACTTGTAAACACTACTCCCAGACACAGTAATGGAAAGAGAAAAGAGAGAAGACAGAGCCCTGGGTTCTAGCTTGGCTTTCTCTATTGACAAGAATCTGCGTGCTCTTTTCCCAGGAATCTAAGGATCTCTCAGGGGGAGATTCCGGTGCCAAGGGAGCTGAGGCCAGGAGCTGGGCTTTCAGTAACAGGACTATCTGGAGTGGTGAGGCACAGCAGCATGCAGAGAAAAAAGCAGGGATTCAAATCCCATAGGCCAAGTTAGAGTGTCAGAATTGGTTGAAAGACACTAGAGACAGTTCAGTGTGCATCGTCAGTAGATTCCACCCGTGTCAGTCTCTGGGTCCCAGGCAATGAAACTGTCCAATAGCCACCAATAGCTTTAGATTGACAGTAGAAAGCTAGAGTGAGAGGGGAAGGTAGAGGCCATCCAGTGTAACTCAGAAAGGTAAAGTGAATTGTTCAGGGACACACAGCTAGAGGTGGCAGAGCCAGGACTAGATATAGTTTTCTGAACTCCCAGCAACGCTTTTTCTGTTATAACCTCCAGCCCACCTGTGACATCTCCACGTCCATCCTGACCTTGGGTGAAAGGGTACTGAAATCACCCCCAACAAACCAAACAAGAAGACAGGAAATTAAAATGGGACTCCAGAGTTATTTGAACTTCTTATTAAACTCTTTTTCTATTTTTAAACTTGGTCAGGTAAGAATTATAGATGATGCTGATAAAATTCTTGAGGAAAAAAAAAAAGGGTAGTGAACATTAGTAAATAGAAAGTTGTAGATAGTTTCTGCTCCACTGAGCTGAAGGTTGACATTATATAAACTCTTTTGGTTTTCTTGTAATTCTTGACCTTCTTGATTTGATTTTCTATATCCTGGGCTGTTCTGGTTAAGATCTGGGAGGTGTAAATTTGCCCTTGACCTTACTTCTCAGAGTGTGATCCCCAGACCAGCAGTATCAGCCTTACCTAGGAACTTGTAAGAAATGCAAAGTTCCCCTCTGGGCCTATGGAAGCAGAATCTCTGGGGAGGAGCCCAGAAATCTGTGTTTTAACAAGGCCTCTAGGTGATTTTGATGCGCACTGAAATTTGAGAATTTCTGAGCTAGAATAAAAAAGCAGTGTAGAGTAGCAGAATATAAAAAGCAATACATAGTAATGGTTCACACTCTGACAATTACCAGTTAGGAGATCTGGGGCAAGTGGCTGTCTCTCTGTGCCTTAGTTTCCTTGATTCTGAAATGGTTGGGTCTGCTTCATGAGGCTGTTGGGAAGCTCAAATATAATACAGGAAAGTCCGTATATAGGACCTTGCCCAATATTTAGTGGGTACTCAGTACATTTTACTTAGTAGCCCTATGATTATTACAGCCCCAGATGTCTCCAACCCTGGCAGCCATGGTGAGAGTTCCAGATCCATCCAGACCCTTCCTGTGCTCTCTCTCTCTCTCTCTCTCTCTCTCTCTCTCTCTCTCTCTCAACTTCCAGTTCCATCCAAATCTTGCAGATGCTATGGGGTGAGCACTGTAGCACTGGGTGTGGTAGCCTCCTGAGCACCTTAGAGAGTGGATCTCTATCCCTCCACTGCTTCCTGAGTCTCACCATGAAATCAAGACAGAATTAAGCCATATTCAGTCAAAAAGATTGTAGGAACCTCACATTCTGAGCCAATGTCAAGACACATTAACAACAAGCACAAATCTTAGGGAGAGAGAGAGGCCCAAATCTCAGCATTGGGACTTTCCTCAGAATTTCGAAGTGTCTGGCCACATTGGTTAGATGATCCCATCCTGGCCATTCCTCGTGGGTACTCCACACAGTCTCTTTCAGAGCGAGAGGCCAGCCCCCTCTCTCAAGAAGCCTGACTTTGCCTCTGCCTCACAGAATAGACACAGGAGTGGCAGTCTGGAGCAGCAGCTGCTGCCTCCCTTGGGGCCACCATAATGTCTCTCAGGGGGCCAGCCCAAGCCTGGATGAGCCTTGGAAAATTAGTGAGTAATTCTGACTGGTTTAATTTTTCTCTTCTAAGAAATTGAGACCATGTCCTCTTAATCATCTTTTGAGAAGAAAGACAAAAGAAAAGAGAGACATTCAAGAAAACACAGAGCAATTAATCTGTTCATTCATGTTTGGTAAACGACTGTGTTCTGAGTACTACCATTTCTTTGTTTTACAAATGCTTATTGGGCACACATTCTGTGTGGAGCGCTGGGGTCATCAGGGAAAATTAGGAACATTTCCGCCTTCAAGAATTCTGTGAGCCGCTGGGGAGGAGGACAGGCAAAGGGGACTCTGCCATTTGGTGAGAATTTCCTGTGTGCTGTGAGTTGGGCTACGTTCGTAATCCTCACGAGAACCCTGTGAGGTCTGTATTCTTATTCCCATTTTACAGATGAGGACACGGAGGCTGAGGGAGGTGAAATGAATGACTTAGAGTCACCTGCTTGGAAAGTGGCAAAGCTCTGTGACATGAAAGCCCTTCCTCGCTTACTTACTGTACCACTTCTGTGGGAGCATTGCATTCATTTCCAGTGCAAAGAGCAGGAATAAGTACCACAAGGAAGTGTAAGTTCAGAGGACCCCTGGAAGCTCAGAGGGCAGGGAAATTGCTCCTGGATGCCATGTGCAACTCGAAGCATAGTCCTAGGCAGGGCACAGCCTGGTGAGGCGAGCAGAGGAAAGTTCCTGAGCAACACTGCAGGGGAGGCCGGTAACGGGGTGGAATGGGACAGGTGGGCCCTGGATGTCTCTGTTTGCCCTGAGTTTCAGCCCACAGAAGTTTGCTATGGAGAAGCAGAAGGACCAAGCAGCCATTACCTCAGGCCAGGTCTTACCCTCAGGGTGATCCTGGCCAGTCCCAGTTATCAAGCAGGATTAGATAAGCCAGGACAAACCTTGGAATATGCCTTTCACTTCCAGATAAGAGTGCAATAAAACCTTGTCTATGTGTTACACTCGCTTTCATTTTTATCACTGTTGCCTCTGCACCCACCCACATTTACTAAGTGCCCACATGTGCATGAAATGCTTGGCATTGGGCTTGGAACAGGTCTGAGGGTACTGACACATCGCCCAGGCCCTCTCCCTTGTCCATATCAGTTCAGAGTAGCCACCTCCATTCCACATCATGTGAGGAAGTCAGGAAGGTCCTAGGTGCTCCGACATGTATAGTGTACCCTCAGAAGACAGTGAGATGACTCGCACTTTAGGGATGTAGTCACTGAGGGAAGCCGTGTGGTGAAGGACTCAGCGAGTGAAAGTAGAGCACTTTCTTTCCAAAGCTGGCATCTTAGGAGCCAAGGGGGCAGTTGGCAGTTTTCTGGGGACAAATAATGATGTATGGTAATTTTAGTTGATTTAAATCAATCAACTAAATTGATAAAAGTTATATACCTTGTATTACCCAAGTCGAGGCAGCATGGTAAAGGGGCAAAACAGACTGGACATTGCAATTGGATAATCTTGGGTTCAAATCCCTTTAGCCTTTCTGGGTCAATTCATATACCTCCTCTGAGCCTTTCTTTTTGCATGTCTAAAATCAGAATAATAGTACATACTTCATAGGGTCATCAAAGTGAACTGATAGAATTTATGTATAATATGTAGATGTTTTTGGCAAATGGTATCTCCTCCTCTGCCCTATCTTCTCCAGCAAATGTTTGCTTCTAGATTAACTGGTTTGAATGCATAATTATTGACCATTTTGGTCTGCTCAACCTGGCTATTATTTTATTTATCTGAGTTTACATGGATAGCCAGATACTTTGTTTAACAGCCAGGCACAAGGAAGCCAGGACAATTAATATGACTGCATAGTTCTCTTCCAAGAATGCCAAATGATGTAAGTTTGCATGGCTGACCCTTTGAAATTGCCTTGGTTTCATAATTTCATGTAAGTTCCATATGGCAGAGAATGGCCGATTATTCACCAACCCTTTTCCCTTTTCCTTGCAGCTAGACTCTATTTTCCAGTTTTCCACCAAGTTGGGTGATTATATGACTGAGTTCTGGCCAATGGAACATAGATAGAAATGATGGGGATGAGGAATGTGGGTGAAACTCCTGGCCTCTAAGAGTCTCCCACAAATCCTCCTCTCTTTCCTCATCTGCCTCCAGATAAAGGACCCAGTGATGGACTCCAAGGCTATGGCAGATGGGGAGCCACTAGATGGAAGGAACCTGGGTCCTTTAATTACCGAATGCAGCACAGTAAGCATTGCACAGCACAATCTGCATTGGTCTGAGCGAGACATAGACTTTCACTGAGCTGCTGAGTTTGGGGGCTACCTGTAACAGCAACTAGTCTGCCCTAAATAAAATAGCCTGTTTATGACTTATAGCCAGACATTTTCAGCCATAATTCATACTCTCTCCAAATGACCCTATGAGATCATATAACCTGGGAGGGGTACTATATTTCTTTGCATTCGCATAAATTAATTTATAAGCTTAGTCTGGACCCTCCAGATACATGGCACTGGTTTTGATTGCAGATGCAGCTGAGGTGAGGAGATGGCTGGTACGGTGGTTCTCAGAGCATCAGTATCATTTAGCAACTTGTTAGAAATGCAAATTCTTGGGCCTCGTCTCATATCTACTGTATCAGAAACACAGAGTGGGGCCCAGTAATCTGTTTTCACAAGCTCTTCAGTGATTTCGATGCATCAGACTAAGATTTGAGAACAGTTTTAGGAGGAGGACTGATGCAGGCGTGGAGCTCACATCTGGGAAGAGTAGAATCGAGTGGGGTTCACAGCAACTGCTCCCATGCAGACCGAGGGCACTGGGTAAAGGAGGCAAGGGGGAGAGGGACCAAAGATTAATATTTAACAATTTTATTTATGACTATATCATTGACTACGGTACAGAGCTTAAGAATTTGGTTTGTCACTCCATAGAGAATTACTATACCTGAATTCTCAGTATTAGTCTGCTAGGGCTGCCATAATAAAATATCATAGATTGGGGGCTTAGACTTCAGAACTGTATTGTCTCACAGTTCTTGAGGCTGGAAGTCCAAGATCAAGGTACTGGTAGAATTGGTTTCCTCTGAGGCCTCTCTTTTTGGTTTGCAAATTTCTGCCCTTAGTCTGCCTCTTCACATGGTCGTCTCTCTGTGCATGCACACCCTGGTGTCTCTTTTCCTGTCCTAACTTCTTCTTCTTATAAGGACATTGATCAGAACAGATTAGGGCCCCATCCTAAGGCCCTACTTTAACTTAATCACGTCTTTAAAAGCCCCGTCTCTAGATAATAGTCACATTCTGAGGTACTGGGGGAGGGAGTAAATTTGGAGAGACACAATTCAGTCCATAACAGCTCCGAAATCTGTAATGTTTCTACCTTATGTTTTCCTATCCCTCTTGTAACTCCCTTGAATAATCTTGGTCCCAAATGCTAAATTTAACATATAGTTAGGAGTAAAAAGCTTGCTCCATTTTATTCTAACAATGAAGTTATAGCTGAGTTAATACTTTTGGCAATAAGTTGGCTAATTAAAAATGGATCCTGATAAAAATAATGCAAAAGTAAAGGGTCTTATGTTAAATAGAGTTTCCTCTGCCTCTTGGGCAGCTGGAGGTTAATTTGTAAATGAATGTAGAGTATTTGGCAAATAGGGACTGTAAAACAAATTTATAATCTGATGGAAACTTGCATCTTGTCCTGAGCTGCTTACCAGTTAATGACATGGTAAATGGGAAAATACTTGTCTTGATATTTCAGTCTTTAGAAATAAACAGGAGGATGCTTTTGTTAGGATAAAAAAATGAGTTCCTCTGAGATGCTCTCGAGTCAGTTTGTCTTGTTATTTAGTAGGCTCTGGTAATAATCTTAAATAATGACTGAGTAATTAGCAGAAAGTATATATGTGGAAAAATAGAATGGGGGAAAAATAGACTGGCAACTCTTCTTAAAACTCATGTTTCACAAGCTCGTATGTTTTTCCCAAGAGAAATCGTCAGCATGTCAAAGGACCACTTTCTCTTTCATCCCACACTCTCTATTCATGCGGGTCTCCCCTTACTCTGCTCTGTCCCCTTCATATTAACGAGCAGGGGTCATGGATTTGGTAACCCTGCTGCCAGGATGAGCTTTGCCATAAGAGCTTCAGGTAGTCTAAACTTGGGGCAATTTAGCTGCCTTTAAAATCCCACTGAGTGAACTTTCTTATCATTTGTTAACTGTCAGGGCAAAGTTCACTGGAAAAAAAAAAAACTGTTCTCACTGCTAGTCTGTGAAACAGTGGCTGTTGAAGTTCTATAAATATGGGCACGTTAGCCTGTGCTCAAAATATGCTTATGGGGCAAATTCTGATATGATTAATGTTGGCATCATTGAGCATACATTAGTGGAATTTGCATATATAAAAATTTGAATAATGTTCAAGGACATTAAATGATTTCAGATTTAATGATGATAATAATAGCTAACATTTATTGAAGTATTATATGCCAGACACTACTCTGAACATTTCACATAATAATTTCATTAATCCTCACAACAGCTCTATGAAATAGGCCTTATTATTATACCCATTTTACAGATAAGGAAATCAAGGCACAGCAAAGTTTGATAAGTTGTCCAAAAGCACATGTCTAGCTTATAAGCAGCAGAGCTGGGGTGGGAGCCCAGGTAGGCTGACTCCAGGGCCTGCACGCTCATGCCCTGTGTCACTTGGCTGTACTTCTTAAGCACACCGAGGCAGGGAAATGGTTTTGCTTTGCCAGGGCAGGTTGTATGAGAGCTGGATGGAGGTTTTCTCTCTCAAGATAGGCCTTTGGCCAACTGATATTCATCCAAAAGTGTTATTCGGGGAAGTTTAAAAACAAAGCATAAGTCTGTACAATTGGGATCCTTGGTCCTTCCCTCTCTCAACTTGGAGAAACTCTTATGTGTGTATGCCTATGTGTACTCAACAAGCATCTGTTGAAGGCTATTTGCTGGGCCCCTGAAAGCTGCAGTCTTGACCAAGAGACAGCCCCTGCTCTCCAGGAACACAGAAGTAAGTGGTGGAAGGGCCCAGACGTTAAAACATAAATGACAACACAATCTGACAGCAATGAGAGTAGACGTCAGAGTCGGGAAGCTGGGTGGGAGGGTGGGGGAAGAATTCGCAGAGGAAGTACTGAGTGAGCTGAGTACGAGGCGAGTAAGGGGCCTTTGAGTAAGGGGCGAGGGGGTGTGCCAGGGCACAGAGAGGAGGGGCACAGGGCACTCCTCACTAGGAGCACAAGTAGGGGCCGTGGTGGGTGATGAAGCCCAAGGGCTGAGACTTGGACTTTGTCCTGGTGGGATGCAGAGTCAGTGAAGGTTTATAAGCAAGATACTGCTACCAAGACACATTTGTTCTTTTAGCCAGATAAGGATGGATTGTCCAACTGGAATGTGGATGATTCATGAATGAGTATTCATCATTCTAGAATGGCCTTATGCTAATGGGGAAGAAGTGGTACTTTTGGTGTCCCAGCACACCTCCCACCCCCACTCCTATCTCTCCTACCTGTTTGCTGATGTCGGAATCCCACCGTTAGATTTATTCCTTTGTTAAATCTCCTACCACTTACAGGATATTTTCATAAGTCACTTAAACATAGCCACCTTTGCATACATAAGCAACTTTCCTGAGAACGGGTTTTGGTGAGATATATGGAAGGTGGGAAAGGAAGAGAACCTGGGAAAGAGTGGAACTGGGAATGTGAACACATGGAAAAATACAGCAGTAATCCAGAGCTGCCTCAAGACTCAGTCACACTGAACGGTAATGTAATATCAGGGTCAACTTGGAAATGGTGTGGAGATGTGAACTGCTTTCAAATGATGACCCTAAATCTTTAGCGTATTAAATATTTTAAAACCATGAAGATTTATCTCAATCATTTCGAGAAGCTATTAAAGGGCTTCTTAGTTGCAGACAACAGAATTCAGTCTTGGCTAATTTAAGCTGAAGGGGAGTTCATTAAAGGATACATAGTAGCACACTGAATCTCCAGGAGGGCTTGTGAACAGGTGTGAAGGCTCTGTGTCTCGCCTGGACTGGTGAGCAAAGCCGTGCAGCAGAACTGGTCTACTGGACCACTCTGGTAGATACTGCACCAGGCCCTGCCAACACCACTGATACTGCTGCCAAACGAGTCCACCAAAACTGCCAGATCGCATCTGGACATGGCATCTAACATCACGAGAATTAATTCTAGGAAATGCCTTTTTCTTGGGTTTTGAGCTTCCTTGGTAAAGTCAAGCAGGGTGCATCTGATGGATGGGCCTAGGGTGCATGACTGCTGCTGGTGCCATGGGCTGGAATGTGAGTATCTGGCACAAGTGGTGATAGGTAGACTCTCTCTGATCAAGACTTATAAAGGGGGATGTCCTCAAACCTGAGGGCCAGGGGCTTTGAAGGAAGCATGAAGGCGTAACAGAATGACAAAGGCCTACCATAAAGAGTAGCTTTTGAACATGCTTCTGATGCTGCCTGGGTTACACAGGACAGAGTGAACTTTAAGCCCTGCTAATAATAGCAATGCTGCTAAATATTTGAAAAGAGCAGAGCCTTTAAGTTCTTCCTCATCCACTTGTTAAAAGCCAGGGCAATGATGTCAAAATCAGGGGGTAAATCTCAGTTTTAAAATAATTTTAAAGTATGTTTTAACTTTGGACTTAGAAATTTTTCCTGCTGTCTTCATTTTTTTCAAAGTGCCATTTCTATCATAGTCTCTAAACCTAGTTAGAAATAATGGAAGTAAGTCTTTAAAAATATATTATGTAGCAAACAGTTCTAAGGATATATCTTCGTGTATGTTTGAAAATGAAGCCATGTTATAGCCATAAATTTGGACTTGATGGCAGAGTGGGTCAGTCAGAAGGGGCATGTCATGTGACCATGATGACAGGCATTCATTCATAATTTGATGACTTTTCCACCCTAGAATCTGGCAGCCTGACAACCCAGCACCTGCTCAACCTCAGCAATGAGTAAGGAATCCCTCAGCAGTAAATGAAGGGTGTGGATATAAAAATATGTTTTATCGTTCAGTATTTTTTTGATCTCATTGTCCAAGTATGTTAAATTCAGCCTAAAACCTTCAGGTTCACCATAAAAAGAATCGAGGACCTCATCATTCTGCTCAAAGCTAAAGGGGTTTTCTGTAGAAACAGTTTATTTGCTACAATTTTGCAGAGGTATAAAAATAAATATGTCATAAAGAACATTAACAATTTAGTGTTATAGTATCTCTGTAAAATTTTTAGTATGCATACTCACTTTAGGGGAATATACCCTACAAAAAGTGAAAGCATCAGTATAAAGGGAAATATCTACAAAGATGTGTTTATTTCAGTATTGTTTGTAGTAAGAAAAAAAATCTCTGAATGTCTATTAGTAGAGGAATAGTTTAATAAATTCTGGTACATTCTTAATGCAAATTATTATAGTATATGCTTAAAAGAATGGTTTAGATCTGTATGTAATGATCTGGAGGAATGCCCATATATGTCGTTAGATTTAAAAAGCCATTGTCAAAAAATATGTATAGACCTACATTTATACAAATGTGTGTGTGTGGATGTGTGTGTGTGTTTGTACATTTATACATTTACTGGTGAACATTGAGAAGAATGTGGAAGAATATAAGCCAAAACATCACTTTTGATAGGGATTAGAGTTTGAGGGACTGTTTAATATGTTACAACAAGCATGTATTAGTTTTGTAATTAAAATACAAAGTAGAGAAGGAAAACCTACTTAAGCATTCAGGATTTGATGAGGATTCAATGAGACAGTATTTGTGAAATGCTTATTTTAATTCCTTGTATCTACTAAGCACCTGAGAAATGCTGGATATTATTATTTGATTTTTTTTTCCTTCCCGGGCTGATGTAACATACAGCATTCTGGCCCTGGCCTTCCTCTGCATTATTATTTATTACATTCTATGTTCCAGATGTTTTGGAGTCTCTGAGCACACCAGGCACTCTGCCACCCTTAGGCCTTTGTATGTACCATTCCCATTCTTGGAACCTTGAATCCCCATCTCCTTCACCTGTTTAGCTGCTTTGTGTCCTTCATGTCCCAGTGTAAGTGCCTTTGCTGACTCGCAAGTAAAGATGAGAGAGAGACCTGTCCTCTCTGGGCTCTCTGTCCAAACACCATAATACTCAGCACCCTGTTGGAATTGTCTGTCTTTCAGGCTATGTCTCTCCATCTTTGTATCCTCAGCACCTAACCCGGGACTATAGAATGGGCACTTGAAGAACGTTGACTGGCGACTGCATTACTATACAGGAGGCAGAAAGGCAGGCTGAGTTTCTCAGGAAAAGAACACAAACACACTGTGTTTGTGTTCTACATGCCTGCTTGGGTTATCTAAGTGTAGCATTTTCATTTCTCAGGTTTTTGCAAATTAAAAAATGGACTAAGTTCCTGCTGGTTTTTTAAATGATTAATTTGTTCAGATTATCGTATAATGTCCCTCCAATTTAGAAGTTATTAACTTTCCAGAACAGTTAATAATGACTCTTTATTAACTTTCTGGATATATACAAAACCCTCAGTTTAACCAGTGTCAGATAAAAGCAACTGAGAAAATACACCATAGACTGGAAACTCTGAGAAGGGCTTTTGCAGATGGTGACCACAGCTGCAGCGTGAACAAGTTGTGCAGTCCTTAATGGCAGAAGACTCATTTCTTGGCCCTGTTTAAAATATGGTTTTCAAAAAATCAGGTAAAATCATGACTCTCACACAGATATAAAATGAATACATGTTAAAGATTTTCCTTAACTCATTAATCAACTAGGGAACACAGATGGATTTAAAAGCGAATCCAAAGAACAGATACGCTAGAAATGACCAACCTCAAGAGAAATGAGAAATGGAGTCAGATCTGTTTTTTGCATGGGGAGGTGACAGGGTCAATAGAAAATCTTCCCAACAGGGCAGAATGTGTGTGTCTATAGACAAGAATCATCTTGTTCATAAATTTTAGTATGAGTAAGCTCCAAATATTGCATGGAACATACTTGCATTGAAAAAATGTTTATCTGAAAATAAAACTTAACTGGTGATCCTGTTTATTATTTTTGATTTTCCCCCTCTAAATCTGTCAACTCTATATGAGTTGAGCATTATTATAACAGATCACCTCTAAATCCCCTAGATCAATAAACCCCCTAAAATGGCAAATTGTCATGTTTTCCACCAAACTGATCCCCTGATCTATATTCCACATTGCGGCACTTGTCATCCTCATCTACTCTTATCTGAGGTCACATTCTCTCTCCATACTTACATCCAATTGATTATCAAGGTTAATGGATGTGGCCCCCAAAACATTCTCAACTCTATGCTATGTTCTTTTTCTCTACTGCCCTAGTTTCTGATCAGGCCTAGAGGTTTGTAAATTTCCTAAAGTAATCTTTCAGGTTCCATTTTCTCCCACCCCCTCCTACCCAGTGTCAACAAGTTGTATTTCTGGATTAAGTTTTCCCTGCTTGCTTCCAGTAAGAGATGGTTCAAACCTCTCAGCAGGGCCCTTCACCATCTGACCGTGTTCCACTTCTCTACTCGCCTCACTGCCCCGCTCTCCTGCTCTAGACACGAGAGACATTTCTGAGGCTTTGCACATGTCGCTTACTGTTCCTGTAATGCTTTTTCCTTCTGTCACATTCTCAGCTCCTGCTTCGAGAGCTTACTTAAATGTTGCCTCCTCTCTAAAGCCTCCCTATGTTCTCAAGCTTTCCATTTTCACTCCTTTTAATCTTCTTTGCGTTGTGCTTCCGTTATAACATTATATTATTAAAGCACTTATCAAATTGTATTGTCAATAATTGTACAGTTTCTGTATTGCTCACTAGACTGTGAGCCTCTCAAAGACAGGGATTATGTCTTAGTCTTAGTTTTAAATATATAGCACCTGGCAAATGCACGACTAATAGTGTGCATGCAATATCGGAATAAGAAGTACATGTCTATAACTCTTTTTTGTCCATCAGCGAAATTGTCATGGAGCACCTGAAGAAGATGTGGCAGCAAATGGAAGTAATAGGAAGTTAACCAGTTAAAGATGGAATACATGCGGATGTCTATTCTTCTGGCTCATTGGCTTGCACACAAATGATCGTGCTCACAGATATATTAGCACGAGCAAGTGTGTGTTTGTTGAGCACGATGCATATAGGTACAGATGTCTAGCACAGAATGAAGATAGCAGGGAATGAATACTCCCAGAACTGGAAGTTACTAGATGCGCCTTCGTCACAGCCTGATGACACTTCAAGTCTAGGAATTTGGGAGTTAGGAAAAGAGTCTGACTTTCTGTCCTTTACATCCCTCCAAGTGTGCGAGGCACAGATGAAACTTTTCATTGTAACAAGATACATCTGATCACCTTCAACATAACAGCATACTTTTCAACTCATCCAGAATACTTCTGAATACATCCAACTTTTATATTGTGAACAGTTTCCCTTGCAGAGTTCACTGTCTGGCCATGGCCTACATATGAACCCCCAACTATGCCCCCAACAATATCTAAGAAGCCAAGAAAAGAGAAACTCATTACAAGCATTACAGTATTAAGGGTTTTGCTTATTTTATTTCTTCCATCAGGACTGTAACTCATGAATTTCTTATAGTAGAATTAACAATTGTGAGTTAAGATATTACTGATGAAAGAGAGATAATGCAGGTTTTAAAATCTAGTCCAAGGATCACCGCATTAGGACACTTTGATGTACTTGTTTAGAAAGCAGATTCCTGTGTCCAGTCTTCATTTAGCAAATCAGAATTTGTTAGAGTGGGATTCAGAAATCTTCATTGTAAATAACCTCCATAGCGTATTGTTATAGATAGTAAAGACTGAGAGCCAGTGGAACAGACACAAGCAGCAGGGCAGATCCCGCACGGAGGCATCCGAAGCACTCCACTGCACTGTGAGGCAGGTGACACGAATTCACTCTCAAAAGGCCAAGCTCTTCAGGTCATCACTACTGCTCCATTCTGGGCAATTGCCGTCATGGTTCTGCAACTGTCCAAGCTACCACCTGTGATCCACAAGGTTCGAAGCTGCTGCTGTGTGAGTCATTTGAGTTGGCAGGAGAAGTAGGTAACTCTGTGTGCTAAGAATAGATATTTCCAAGAGGACAAGAATCGAGGATAATACCTAGGATCTTGGACATGGAATGAAGGGCGTATTTCTGAACAGGGGATTAAAGTTTACTACGATGTCTGATGTCACCGCAATAAGGTCAAACTAGCAAGGTTCTGCTCCTGGAGGCTGGTTAGGTCCTCCTAGACATTCCACTGGAGACCAAATAAGACCTACATTTTTAGACTTGAGTGTTCAGTTAATATAAAGAATTAATCTTTATATTTATTAATATAAATAATTAATAAAACACTTATTACCCACCCTTGCATCTCAGATTTAAATATGTTGGCATTTGGAGCGTGATGTAAAGAAATGTGATATGTGGGCACATTTTGGTGCCTTCTCTTCAAGGTTTAGCCTAAAACTTTTATCTACAGCTTTTGTCATATATCTGAATCTAAAATAAAAAATATGATGAACAGATCATGTTTCTCCTCTCTTCTCACTTACCCAACCTCAGTGCCTCTCTTTTCCAGCTAGCTCCAGCTGCCTGCATGAAAACAGGATCAACAGGAGCAGCCAGTCCCTCTGCTCAGTCTCTTACTTCTCACTTCCTTTCTGATGGTCAGCTTTAATTTACTCTGAAATATTTCTCTGCTCCAGCCCTAGATCTTCAGTATTTTGCATATTCATGTCTTAAGAAGCTAAAATTTTTAATTTCCTTTGTATCAAACAGCTGAAACACTTATAGTGGTTTCCTTCTGGGCCCCTGGGCACAGAGCATGTGGTCAAAGGACAGGATATAATTAACTAATTCACATGTATCAGACCCACGATCTCGGATTCACATAGGATACTGAGCCAAATTGCTGGAGACAAATAATCCTCCAATGTTTTGAATTTACAGAGGGTTTTAAGTGTATATATTTCTCTTCCCCCAAATTCTTGCTAATCTATTATCTCATGTTGATGTCACAAAAGTTTAGAAAATTATAAAGAGAGAAGCATGGCTAGATCTATTTTTCTTATTCTGTTTTATGTTTTCATTTTCTCTTCCCTCCTTTCTTCTCATCTTCTTTTCTCTCTTCTCTTTCTTATTCACAGAAAGAGAAACTAAAGGGGCAGAGATGTTTAAGTAGAATGTTTAGAAGTCAGATCTAAATCAGTGTAATTGCTCCCATATAAGGATATAGATGGAGACAGGAAAGTGTGTGTGTGTGTGTGTGTGTGTGTGTGTGTGTGTGTGTGTGTGTTGAATGGAGGGAGAGAAACAGCAGTTCACAAGTGTTTCCAATTCAAACTTTCCCCTGATTATCCAAACCTCTGTATCTTAGAAGGCACCCTAGGAGCCATCTGGGTCAACTTCCTACTGCTGGACGGCACCGCTCCTTGATCTAGCTCCTCTTGATCATTTCACAGATGAGATGCTGATATCTCACAAGACAGCACATCTTAGTTTGGATCCTTTATGTGGTAAGAACATATATTGGGTTGAAATTTGCCTCCCTGTGACTTCTATACCCTATGGGAATACATAAACAAGTGTAATCTTTTCCTTAACAATCTCTAGTCTAGACATCTGAGAATGCCTATCATGACTTCACCAAATTGTCCCCCCTCCAGGCAAGCATCTCTATTTCCTACAGCTTTGCCTCTCTATGTTTATATTGCATTTTATCCCTGCCCCACTTAAGATGTATAGAGAACTAAGAGCCAAGCTCCAACTCAGAGAACAATGGGCAGTTACTTACCCTGAGTTGAAAGTCGTGTACGTGGAGATTAAGAGCATCTCTGGGAGCAGATGCAGGCATTGTTATCCTAACTCTGCCCCAAGATAAGTTACCTACCCTTTGTCTAAGCTTGTTTTTTCATCTATAAAATTATGGTACTAAGAGAAAATAAAATAATGTTTGTGAGTAGTTTGGAACAGTGCCTGACATATAAGTCTATTTGTGAGCTGTCATTACAGTCATATTTTTGGCAGTCATGCCACACTGTTAGTCGACTAAAGACCACAGCCATTTATATACAAACCACTAAACGTCAATGTCCCTTCTCTCTTATATATGTGTGTGAGCAGTTTGTATTATGTGTGTATTTGAACATAAATGAAGGACTCTATTCCTATTAAAACTTATATGATTTATTTTAGTATCTCTTGCAGCCTATTAAGTGTTTTGAATCTTGATGGTGTCACCTAATAAATACATCTAGTCTTCCTCCCAATCTTTTTTATTTTTTGTTCTCTGGGGGTTTGATAGACATGCCTTTTATGACTTCAACCTTATTATTGAAAAAAAGAAACCAAATAAAACTGGAACAATTACAGAGCACTCTAGTTTTGCATCATCGTCCAGCCTATACTTATTTTTCTAATCTAGGATAGTACCAGCTAGTTAATTTGATGTTTGTCTAAAATCAAAATATCCACTTGGCAAGGATTCTATATTGACTTATCAATGAGTATTCATATATTAACACAAGGAAAGGAGATTAGTTTGGCATGACTTATTTATAAAGCAAATTTCTGGTTTGCTCCTTCCTCAATTCTCTTAGCTATTAATAAATCACATTAAACGCATGTGGCATTGACTATAATATGCACAGTTACTGCCGTAATTTTGCTCATGCACTTGGCCAGAACCTATAATTTCACTAGTGGAGGACTAAATAAAAGTGTGTATTTCTGGTTTAGCAGAAACTAATTGCTATTAATCCATTGATTGCTATTATACTTATAAACTATAAAAGTTTTTTCTTCAAAATTCTTCCATTTTTTTTTTGCAGAAAATAATTTATTTCTCTTCATAAATAAACAATCTCGACAAACAAAGAAAAGAAAACCAAAGAAAAAAGCATGTCCAGAGATTCTTAGTTATTTCCTTGGAACAATCTAAGAAGTGAGTAACAGAACCAGTAAAAATCAGATTTCCTCTCTCTTTGCCCAATATTTTCTCCCCAGAGCAATCCTACATTGTATCGGCCCTTGTATCTCTCACGGGAGCACCTTATCAGGTAAGATTTTGACTAGAGACTTCAAATAGGTTCACATGGGGCTTCATATGTTTGAACTAACCAACCTCTAAATCTTTTGAGGTTCGTCCATCATTAATTTGCAGTAATTGTTTTGACATTGTTGATCTCTCAAAACATAAAAAGTATTCCCTAACAATAAAGGGGCTGTGATTTCATTAAGGATTTGTTACATTTCAAGAGGGAATACAATATTTTATGAAAAACAAAAAGAACCTTGTCATATTCTATTAAAGCAATCTTCTAACCCCACTGAAATTGCCTGAGAACTTGCACGGCTCCTAATTATACGCCGTCTACCTTAGATTTTCACATAATTTAAACGAATGGGTCTTGTACTGAATGTCTCATTTTTAAATTACTCAATGTCTCATATGTAAATTGTTCAAACTCAATATTTTGACCTCCTTTCTCAGAGTCACCTAAGAGAATAGAAGATTCTGGACAAAGGGACCCTATCTCTCAGAAAGTCATCAACTTACTTATTATTATTATTTTTTTAAGACTCGACTAGTTCACAGTTCTTTACTAAAATCCCATAGAGGGTTTGCCATGGGAGGAGAGAAATGAATGAATGGATTGAGGAAAAGGACTTTATTTCTCCAAACATTTTCCAGTGAGATTAGGAAATGCTTATTATGCCACCTTAAAATCTGATCCATAGGGCTCACCCACTCCTATCTGCATAGGAGGGAAGTAAACTGCCAGATTGTAAACACAGCTTGAGTTGCCTCCTTTCTGACGTTTGAACTAAACTTAAGTCCTCTTGGGATCGGAATTTAGTTTTGACAAAATGCAGATCTGTTTCAACAAGGATAAAAGGAAGGAAATTACCTTAATATGTCTCCTTCTTAACCTAATTGTCCTTAAGGTGGTTATTTTAATAAACTAAAATATAGATTTGAGAAAAACATTTAAAATCAATAGAAGTTTTTGAGTTCTTGGTTTAAGGTGAGCTTTTTTTAAATGTTTGAAAAATATTTTCAGAGCTCAGTAGGACTGGGACCTGAAGTAGCATAGGGTAGGGGTAGAGGAGTTAGGGGCTGTTAATTATTTCCTGGCTGTCCCTAAAACTGGGTCAAAAAAGAAAAAAAAAGAAAAAGAAAAGAAAGGAACATCAAGCTTTCAGTCAACTTAAAACATATCTTTTTCCATGTCATACTTTATTGTTATGGAGCTGCTGGTTCTTTTGTGCAGACCTTTCTTTACATCGCCAAGTCCATTCACTGTCACAGTGATTTTTTAATGAAATGCACAAATAAGGACGAACAAAAATTGTTTTGTAAAGCGTTATAAATAATAATAACAAATATGATAATAACAACTAATATTCATTGAGGACTCACCATGCGCCTTACAAGAGTCCAAAGTTTTTTACATGTGCTCATTTGTTTAGTTATTACCACATCCTATTAAAATAGGCGCTATTATTATTCTCATGTTTCAGATGAGGAAACTGAAGCACAGGCAAGTAAGTAAGTAAATCAAGTTGCCTCAGCTTTCGACCAGTGCTACTTAACATAGTTTGCCCTTTCTGTAGTATGAGCTTAGATTTCTGGAAACAAATCTTGCCAGTATCTCACAGGAAAGGCATTCCAGGTCGACTGGACTGGAGTTATGTCCCGGTGTGTTGTCTTGGTGGTGCCAAGTCAGTTCCAATGAGGATAACTAATAGTAATGTTTTGGGGAGCGACAGTGGTGGGGAGCGGGAACAAAGTTTTATCATTGTGAAGAATCGAAGAAAAGCAAAAACTTTCAGGATAGACATTTGAGAAATGAGTAGGACTTGGACTTTGGCTACTCATTGATTCATTCAGCTAATATTCATTGAACATTTACTATGTGCCTGGCATTCTTTTCTCAACTGTGGGAATATGAGGGTGAACCCCCGAAATAAAGCCCTTCCTTTCATGGAGATGACATGGCTTCTTATGCAAGGCTACTTTTCACTGACACTGTCTGGATTTTCAGTTGTCCGCAGTCCTCTGCTTTAGAGAATGTTTCTTCTGTGTTCCAGCTACTTGTCTGGAACCTTCTCCCTATAAACAAGTTTATTTCTGAGGCACAGAAAGGGATTATGCACATTCAGTCTATAAGATCAGGGGAGGGAAAAGCTCCTGCAGGTTATTTAAAATCTGCATAAAGATATACAAGCATGACTTACATAGTTCTGGGCTCCAGCCCAAGAATGAGCTGATCATGTCCACAACTACCAAGCTGCATAAAGACCTACATTAAAACAGTAATAACAGAGAAATTTTTTAAAACGTAGAAGTTATAGAGACAGAGCCAAAAGGGTTCCTGAATTAAATCACTTTTATCTAGTCTCATTCGCTTAAGGATGCAATCAACTCAATATTTCAGCAGCTTGGGACCTTAGAAATGTATTTCAAAATTAATTATAAAATGAATTCTTTAAAATGGAAAAATATACCACTTTCCTATTACTCTTAACAACAGATTCTAGTTAATAAAGCCTTGAAGCAGTTTAGTGGTTTGACTGCCACCTACTGTTCATTTTTCGCCACAACTCTCATGTAGCTTGGGCAGGAGGTAAGAAAAACGCCTTGGACAAACCATTTTTTAAAAGAGTATTTTAACATATGTGCTGTAATGTAATTATTTTAAAAATTTAAGAGGTTGAGTGAATGTGATTGATTCCATTTCCAATTACTGTATTTGTCTTAGTAGTTTATGACAGTCACATTGGTTAAAAATGCAAATTCTATCACATTCTGAAAATGTATATAAATACGCAAGATATTTCATTTAGTCCTGACAAAGCGTTATACCTGAAATTTATAAAAATATGCCACAAACACAAATGTATCAACCTGAAACTATCATCTCATGAAGTGGTGTCTGATCTTTAAAACAACAACAAAAAAGAGATTTCTATCAGCACACTCTTATGTTTACACGGCTTGTGTAGACTTCAGTATAAACACTTCTATCTAAATAAGGAGATCGAATACTGTACATCCCAGCTATTTCAGAATGACCCAGGCATTTGGTAGAAATCTGTTCAGTTAATATGACAGTCTTGAGATTCTATTAAATGCTTAGAATTCAGAAGGCAGTATAGATTAATGCATTTTTCTCTCATATCTAAACTATTCATTTTAGAGTAATAACTAATTTTCTAGATATGACGATGCTATTTGCTATTTAAATATAGAGTCCTGGTGAAAACTTTGTAAACATGTGATCTTAAGACATAGTCTATATGAGTTATTTTAGTTTTTTAATTGTCTTTTTCAAACCTTTGTACTAAATTACGCACGTAAAGAAAAATTTTAAAGTGTTTATACATTTTTGCTGATGCATTACATAATATATATGTGTGTGTGCTTTTGTCTTTTAAATGTGTTTGTAGATTATTTCATTCACATTTAAATCCAGTTACGTTTATTATGTTTTTTAAAGCATAAGGGAAAAATCACCTAGAATATTTTGCCTTTATTAAAATGTGCTTCCTGCAAAAGATATGTTGCAGGTTTTACTATAAAATGATGTCAATAAATTCTAACATTCTAGAAATCATTTTGGCTAACATTTGTTTTCTCTACCAGGGGCAGATATAGAATAGTGGTAGTTTCATTTGTTAAGACAATATTGGTGAAAAACAGCATAAATACCCTTTTTTTTCTTCCATAATAGTATTTTTTTCTGATATATGAAATAGCCACCTTAGATTTAAAAATCACTATGGGTTCTGTGATTAGGCCTCTCTGTATATAGTTTTACAGATAAATACATTGCTTGAAAATCTGTCCTTTCTGATATCAATAATATAAATATAAAACAAAATCTTTCACGTAGCTTTATTTACAGTGACACTGATAGAATTTATAAAGAATGATATAAAATAAAATTAAGCAGCCTGAGCAAATTTGATCAAATACTAGTTGATTCCATCCAATAACAATGTCACTAATCTAAAGCTAAAGAAAATAATTTTACCTAAAATATTGGTGAAGAAGCAAAAACAAAATCAAGTTGACCTTTTAATAAATGTCCATTTATTGATTTAAATTCACTTTTTTCTTTTTCTGAGCAATGCTGATGAGGTCTGTTAGAATACAAGCATGTATAATAACTTGGACACAACCATTTTTATTTCTTTTGTATGTCATTAATGAAAGATTGAAACAAGCGTCACCTAAGTGTAGTGATGCAAAAATAACAGTACCCCAGTCTGGCTGCGCAAGACCGGAGGCAAACAAGGGCTTCATATTAAAGTGCCTTCTAGGTAGCTGACATGACGCATCTAGTCAGACGTAAATAATGACAGACGGAAACTATCATGAGGTCTGTGAAGCATCAACATACTGCTATCATTTTCTCTCTAACCTTGCCTTGCTAGCAGCTCTCAGCCTTACAGGCTGAGAGATCATTTAAAAAGCAAATCCTAATGACTCTGCCCACTGTAACAACAGTCAGTGAGATTGGCATCAATTTAGCTCAGTTTAGAAACTCAGGATAGCAGCCATTGTTGACTTGTGACACCCTAAACTCCAGTTGTTCTCTGCAAACTAACCCCCGCCCCCAGCGCTCCCCCTTCCCCGTGGCTATTTCCACGCCTTGCAAAAATATTCTCTTCTCTGGTGGGAAAATGGTTCATCTCAGCTTTTTTCTTGGTGCTCTGTATATAATCTCTTACACTGCACCTCTTTTTCTGGACTAGCTCATTTGGTATAAAATGCTTTAAGTTACCCCCTCCCCGGTTTCATGGGGCACACATTATTTTGTGTATATTATGTATGCACAAGGTAACATAACATCCCGGTGTCCCTGTAGCTTAAGACTAATATGGTTATGGTTCAGATAAACACATCTGTACATGGCTGCCATAATCAATGTGGAATGGCAGAACAATTTTGCAGATGCAGTCCCAGGAAGATTAAAAAAAAAAAAAAAAAAAAAAAAGCTGTCTTGTCCAGATTCAATAGAATCCATTCACCAAGAAACCTGAGATAAAGCAGTTGTACATTTTATTTGTTAAGACAGTGGGAACTGAAGCTGATGCACAATAGGATAATAGCATTATCACTTTGCAAATCAGCATGTGGCTTTGCTTGGGTGCTGGCTGAAGGGCACGGGATTCTGAGAGCTCTAGCTGGTAACCTGAAAAGGCAAGGAGATCAAATTACCTGGCTGTGAGTGTAAATGTATGAGGATAAATTGCCATGAATCTCCTGCTTGGTTAAAAACACCTTGCATATGCGTGCTTTCACTGTTTTGTAGGGGGCGAGGAGGTGAACGTAAGGGCCTGAGTACGTATATGACTGTGTGTGAGTGGGGCTGTGAGGAAGCGGAGAAGAATGGGGAAGGCTCACAATGGCCATCTCGATGGAGAGCTATTGATCTCATTTCATAACACTTTAATCTCCAACTAAACATCTTACTTACCTTGTGTAAAAGAGATGCCAAGTCGAAATAAATAATAAACACACAATATTTTAAGGACTTTTGAATTTTGCATGGTAATAAATATTAATGCAGCTTGTGACTCCCAAAGAAAATAGAAGGCACTTAATTCTGTTGTTGATATCAGGTACTGTGCAGGTTGATTTCCCGAGGCGAAAGTGAAAAATGCACTATTTGGACTTAAATTTAGATTTAATAAATAACTAATTTAGGATCTTGTTCTATATGCAAGGATATAATCACAAGGCATTCGTTTTTAAAAGGTTTCATTTATTCTTGTGAGCTTAATTATTGCAAGGAAACTGTGAGCAATTTGTTTTTTACCAGTGTCTGATTTCTGAGAATGGTTATTAAATATTAAATGGATGCATAATTCAGGCAATTAAGAAAGTAATCACACAAAGTAATGTAATGGAAGTTAATTATTACTGCATAAGCAAATAGTTCATTAATGCTAGTAGTTGCTATGGCTGCATTCTTAATACATGCAGAACTGAAGCATGAATCCTCTGTGTATTCAAGGAGCTGGTAGGAAGTGTGATGCTACAGAGAGCGCCCCTAATGAAAACCAGAAGCAAATAAGGCCATATTGACCCCTGACTTGTCTAAATAAGGTGGGATCATCATTACTTAAGAGAGTTTTATCGAAACAACCACTGCACAAGCTGCTTATAATTTTCTGGGTTTGTAACACAAACCATGACTTAAATCAAGGATAAACCAAAAGGAATTCAGCTTGTTAAAAAAAAAAAAATCACCAATCATACTTCCTTCGTTGTTTTCTTTTTAAATCAACTCTTTTGTTAAATAGCTAAAATCACCATTGGTAACTTAAAAAGACTCCATAGATTTGTTTTTTCATAAAAGCATTACGGCAGATAATAGGCCTTATTTTGTCCTGCTGCTCAACCCCAAGTGAAAATTCTGACATTCCTTTACTAACATCATCTCCCTAAAGCATGCTTTGTAAAGACTATTGTATATTAATTTAATACATATGGGTTCTGGTGCTCTCCAGACTTCATGCTGCTGCAAGGCACCAAGGTGACCAGAGCAGGCTAGGCCAGGCAGAAAGAGGGAAGAGCAAACAATGGTGAGGATTCTGCCCTGAGCCCCCAGAACCAAGCCAGGCTTGCCTCCAGAGAAGACAGCTTCTTCAAGGGTTTACTTTTTAACTACCAGGAACAGTCCAGGGCTCACTGCTTCCTAAAGCAATGACACTGCCTGCCCCATTTTGTCACAGAATTTCACATAAAGAAAGGCAATTCTGTAAGGCCAGGTGCTCTTCTACCATTTCAGTTTAGGCATTGACATGCTACAATCCTGAGACCTTTTGCTTACCTACTTGCAATGCCACTACTAAGCTCTTCGTACCACCTCTCAGGAAGGGAGCTGTGCTATGTGTGCATGGTGCAAGTCAAGAAGCATTGTCAAGGAAACACTTCTAGCCATTCAAGGACAGTCACCTTTCTGTTCCTCGTGCTTGAGTAGCCACTGAAGGAAGTAGGAAAGAGGTATAAAGCAGACTCTACCTCCTCTCCAAAAAAGCAGATTACATTCCCCTTAGAACAGTGGTTCTTTTAAACTTTGGGGGGACCATAGAGCTCTAGGGAGCTCTAATTACCTGGATATTTACATAAAAATTTACAGTCAATTTATAGGGTTCATGGTCTCTCTAATTCTACCCATGGATCTCAGATTTAAGACTCTGCTTTAGAGGAGACCGATGTCTTCAAACAGAGAGTGAATGTTTAGGAGATAATTGGCTTTTTTGACATATAGACTATAAGTACAGCAGAAGGGTTGGTAGAGTCTGAGGTAGTTTGGGGAAAGTTTTATGGAGCAAAAGAGCCTTGAGCTTGACAATGAAGGATTCACAATACTTTGAAGCCAAAGGCAGAGCATTTTGCGTGGAACAGCATGAGTAAAAGAAGAAATGTAAGGCTTCGCTCATTTATTCATTAACACACTTATTTATTTAAAAAATATCAAGCACTTACTGAATTAAGCAACCAAAGAAAGTAAAGGTAAGGTATGGTTTCCTGACTTCACAGAACTTACAGTCTATAAGATAGAATCCAGCAAGCGTATTAATAACTGTTACTAGGAAAATGTGATTATTCCAAGCAAAATCTAAATACCTATAGAAGGATGAATTCAGTCAGGGGGTTTCAAAATGTTTGATATAGGAGCCACATTTCAACAAGGCGTTATTGTAAGAAAACTATAATGATACGGACAGATGCATGGCACTGTCACGATCTCGCCTTTGGTTTGAATGTCACACCTTAAGTAGAGGAGGAAAGTGGTCTGGCCAAAGTCAGGGAGGTGGGGAAATGTGTTGTATGTTTATAAAACACGTTTAGTTTGAATAAAGCACAGGTTGTGAGTAAAGAAGGTTTTGAAAGGTGAGTCGGCCCAGGTCATGGATTCTTTTAACTAGTAGATAAGGGAGTTAGAGTAAGTCATGGTGAATCACAAATTTTCTTTAACGTGATGTTTAGGAAGATACATCTGGCTATAGTGCTTAGGAAATATTGGTGTGGAGTGGCCCTAGCTCTGGGGAGACCTCATGGGCTTCTGAAATAATGCAGGAAGGAGCCACGGGGCAACTCTTGTGAGTGTATGTCTGAGGCAATTAACCTGGTGAACAAGAGAGGGCAGATAGTGAAGGGGGAGGCGTGAGAATCTCAATTCACACCCGCTTGCTGGGACAGAGATGGGACATGACTCATGGGCCACTTTAAAAAGAAGACACCATGTTTACTTACTAGGAAAGAAGCAGGCATGTCATCATGAGAGTGGACTTACATGGCGCCTCTGCCATTCACTTGTATAAAAGAAGCCTTTCCATGTGCTCCTCGCTTTGGAAGGACAGGATGTGGCTGCCAACTGTACCATTTATTCTCCTTAACACATTTTATATCACCTCACTCATAACTGTTTTTAAATATAATACCTGGTGTATAAGTCCAGATCACTTCCACAAATGTTTAGCCTTTAAACCAAACTGTTACTCTGTCAAGGGTCAAGACCATTTCTTTGACTAGGGCTTGAAGCTTTCAGATGATGGGCTCTCTCTGGTTTAGGAAAAAGCTGATCTTTCCTTTTTTTTTTTTTTTAGTGGAATCTCTTACATTACCTCATTTGACCTCCATAAATATAAGAAGTAAATTGGAAAGATATTATTATTAATTCTATTTTGCTGATGAGAGGAGAGAAATAAATGCATAGCTTAAGATAACATAGCTAGTACAAGATGACTCCAAGATTAAAACTTTCTACCTCAAGAGGGTATTGTGTTCAAGACAGCCCTGAGTAGCAGAAGCCTCAATTTTCTCTATCCTGATTTATGGAATTTCTTTGAGGATCCTCAATTTAATTCTAACATTCATAGGTTAAACTCAAATTGGGTTCAGGCAGAACATTAGAAACTTTGAGCTGTGCCTTCATTTTTTGGGAATACTTAGTTTCCCATTCAGCATTAGGTTTATTCTTTAACAGAGATCTCTCTCATAACAAGCTTGTATTCCAACTCCGCTGAAGTATTTTTCTTACTCTACGTAAGTCAAATATCATTTCTGCATAGTTTCTCTACTTGGGAACAAGTCTTTCATCCTCTTTCAAGTCACAGATGACTTTAGATTTCAGAGCTCATCCCAGCAATACAAAGCAGGCACTTTGCATACTTATCTGTGTATCCAAGTTCCATCAAAAGTCTCAGAGCCATCGGTTTGTTAAACTAACTCTAGAAGTTTCCAGAGTCCCATAGGACTTCCAAAATTTAGCTGCTTCTTCATCACTGATGAAGGAAAATATCATCAGATTATAGAATTTTACTGTTATGTTTAACATTGTTACATCCGATGCCACAAAACTCTCCTTACACACGTGCTGAATTAGCTGCTAACCAGTTTCTTGCTGTTCACATTTCAAAAACTTTAAATCCTAAAAAAGCAAGCAGCCACAATCCAGGCCGAAGATATGTGTGTTGGACATTAAGCTGTTGTAATGGGCATTTACAACGTCTGTTTAGGACTATGCCCAATTCTCTTTTGGCAGTCTTCATTGTGATGGGGGTGGCAGGTGAGGGGCAGGGTTGGAAGGAAAATCCCCATCTCACGTGAACTCAGGGCTGGCCTGCATAGCTTTTATTAGACAATGTTTAAGCTGCCAGAGACGGGCTCAGCTCTCACAGTGGAGCTCTCGCATTAACCCTCTGCATCACCACAGTGGGAGAAAAAGGCACCTTATGGGGACTAATGACTAATTCCCTACATCATGTCTTATGTTTCCCAGGGTGCTAACTTCAGCGCACCTGCCTCCGCTGCTGCTAAGGTAATGAGAGCACTTGTGAGTTACTGGTCACTGACAACATTTATAATATTCTTCAACCTAATGTTATTGCATAGGTCAGTCTGTGGTGTTCACTAGGAATGGGTGGGTCCTGCTACCCTGAGAGCCCCAGTTTTATGGGCAGTTGGTGGGAGAAACCTTTATAAATGAGGCGGATGCGTTTGGAAAGGTTCTAGGTGTCCCATGATACCCTGTTAAATTTTGTTACTAATTACATCATCAAGAGGTAATTATAGCACTCTGAGGCCAGAGATTTTAAAATCATAACCATCCAGAAAATTTAGCTCATAAAAAAAGGTATGCGGTGAGGCCTGGATAATGGAGGGTTGAGGAAAAGTGCTGGGGTGGCATGGGACAGACAGCTTGGAAACCGGTTTGCTTGAGTTCAGTTAGCACCCAAAGCTATATAGTTGTCACCTTACAATCTGTGCTGTGGAGTTTGAGTGCAGCTGCATTAAGAACATACTTCTCAATTTTAGAGAACCAAAAACTACCCAACTCACTCAGAAATGTATCTAGAATAATTATTTTCTTTTTCTTTCTTAAATCAGTCTCTTTCTTGGTGGGTATTGAGAAAACAGAGCTGACGTTCAGTTTAAAATAAGAAATGTGAACATCCTATGAGCAACATTTCAAAATAATGTTTAGTTTTTTGACACTAAGTAGCCAAAGATAAGTACAATGCAGTGAGGCACAAGTATACGGGGACTCTCTTTGGAAGAGTGCTTTAGACTTGGTCTCTTAATGCTGTCTCTGTCCCCCTTTGAAATTCTGCCCTGAATGAACCAGGGTGAAGGACATACTGCCTCCTTCACTGAGAGGTACTCCGGTGTACTGGTTAAGAATGGGGACTCTGGAGTCAGAATCCCCTGATTTGCTTTCTGGCTCCTCCAGGTTAATCTCATGTATTGCTTAGGGGAGCACTAGTCACTGTAATAAATAAATCCCAAATTATCCGTGCTTTGATGCAATAGAAGTTTATTTCTCACCCACGTAACAACCCAGTGCTGTTGTTCCTGGTGACCAATCTTCCATGTTGTGATTCAGAGATGAGGCTCCTTCATCTTGTGGTTTGTGCATCTTCTAGAACCTCAGCATCTTCTGCATCCAACCAACAAACAAGTAGAGAGTATGGAGAAAGCACAGTCAGTGAGTAACAGGGCTAGAAAAGACACACATCCCTTTTACTGGCTTTCTTTGGTGAGGACTAGTCACATTGTGCCACCAAGATACAAGGGAAGCTGGGAAATGTAGTTCCTAGCTGGGCAGCTTGATTCTATGGAAGGGAGAACACAAATTGTGGTGAAAAGTTAGCAGTTCTCGCCATACTTAAAAAATACTTCAATACTCTGTACTTCAGTTCAGTTACTTTGCCTAATTTCTTTTAGACAAGGTAACTGAACTGAAGTACAGACAAAAACAGCGCCTACCTCATAGGGTAGTATATGGATTGAATTAGATAACATATATAAAATGTTTGACATACAGAAAGCATGTAATAAAAGTTAGCCATTATTTCAATAATTGTTACTGTTGTTGATTTTTCCTTGAGTTACTTTATTAGTACCCAACAGAGATATTCATAATTAATATCTCACATTACTTGAATTAAAATAACTAGCCAAACAATATGTGATAAGGCTTCTGTTTATTTTCTGAACAAAGAGAATCTATTTGATGGTGTGTAAAACTACTCCGTGTGACAGTCAGACAGTCCATGAAGGATGTGAAGCCTGCCGATAAAATCATGGCCCCCGCCCCACTCCTGCTGTATGTTCTACGCACGGAAGGAAGAAAAAGTTCGAATTTCTCGGAAGGGATGACAGGGCAGTTCATCATTTCATTGTCTACATGTTATTTTTTGGTATTTATTTCCATACCATTTCCATTAGAAATTATAGGAAGGTTTTGTCCTTGAATCTACATCTATATGTACTTAAAAGACTCAAAAAGGGCCTTTGGTGTGTGAGTCAGTTCTATTCCAGTAAAACTGCCTCATGAATAGCAACCAATTCAGTAAGGTCAGTTTTCTTGCTGCTGAACTCCTCTTCCAGAGTGCAAAAAGAATTTCCTAGTCACCAACGGGAATCCTGGGAAAGTAAAAAGGAATTCATGAAGCAAATCGAGGCACAATTTTATACATGATGGGGGGTATACTGCTGATTAGAGTGTTATACTCTCTAAAGGGTTTTGTGTACTTCTATTTAATTCCTTAAACCAAACCTAAGACAGGCCAAATCACACCACACCTGACTCAACCCAACCTGGTTTGGTTGGAAAGCTAAAAGTCAGGGTAATACGGCAGAATTTTTAAGCAAATGGGTTCTGTTAGCAGAAAGTCTGAGATGAAATCTTGACTTCACTCCCAACTGTACCTGAGTAGCCTTGGGTAACTTAACCCTTCTAAATCTTGGTTTTATCATCTCTCAGTTGGGGGAAAAAAATAATACTTGCCTTCTATATTTATGAGATAATTTATGAGATATACTAATCACAGTGCTTGCTGCATAATAACAGCAAGTACTTACGTGCTGTCTTAAGAGCTTTTTTTTGTATTTACTCATTTAATGCTTAGAACGATCCTACGAGGTTAGATACTATTATTCTAATTTTACAGGTGAGGAAACTGAGGCCCAGAGGGGTTGTGTAGTCTCCCTAAGATAGTTAAATAACAAAGTCCAAATTAAAATCCATGCTCACTGGCTCCAGGGTCCATGCCCTTAACCTCTGTTTTATGCTACAATTATGCTAAATACAATGCAGGGAGACATGGCATGCCTGGACTCTTTCCAGAAGAGCTCTTTACACTTGGTCTCTTACTACTATCTCTGTCCCCCTTGGTATTTCTGCCATGAATGAACTAGAGTGAAGAGCTCAGAAATGTTAGCCATTATTTACATTTTTATTAAAAGGCAGAGGTTAAGAGTTTAAGGAATGTTTGATAAACTAGCTCTTAAATTGGGGATACTATGAATAAGAGACTGGAAAAACTTTGTTCATTAATACCTTTTGAGTTAGTAAGTGAATGAATAAATGAATAAGTGAATTAGCATGGATGAAAACAAATCTTGCGTAATCTGAAGCCAGGGATGCGTCTCAGAACCATACCCTAGAAATTAGCAGCAGTTGGAAGACATGGGCATTGCACTACCACGGTGTGACATTCAGCATAAAATGACAGTTCTGATGTACTAGTTGCATTTGAGTCAGGAAAACCTCCCTGCTGAGTCTCAGACTTCAGGTGGGGGAGGGCTGCCGCCCCATGAGAAGCACTCAGTGTGATGGTCCTATGTCAGTAATGTGCCTGCGAAAGTGGCTTGCTAGAATGCAGCACTGGCCCATGTAAAATGCATTTTTATCTGACTTTCTAAAGCCACATTTGGTGCTCCATTAGCAGGGTGTAGGAGGCCTGAGTGTCCTCTGCATTACGTTAATTGTTTAAGCGTGACAGGTTATTACTTCAGTCAGAGGGGTAATGTAGATGGGGGTGGGGTGGGGGGAGGGAATAGGGCACAAACACAATTTTCGAGTTTTTGAGAAGCAATTATAAATAGATGAGAAGCCGTAAAAATATTACACGTGAGATAACTTATCAGAAGCACAAAAAAGGCAGCCCGTGCAGCCAAGAGGAGGAGTGGTTCAAAGCTGTCAAGTCTACAGCGATGATTTAAAAATAGCAATGGTAATTCTGCAGCAAAACAGAACAATGAAACCAAGAGTCACAGTGCTCAAAAAAGACATTGGCCCAACACAATGCTCTTTCATTGGGTAAGCTATTTTCATAGCAAACCCAAATTTTAAAATGTCAGCCTGATAAATAGGGGATATCTGAAAGGATAAAGTCAAGGTGTTTTGTGTTAATACTTAAAGAAAAAAAAGAAACTCTTGTTTTGAACCATCTTTTAGAGCTTTAAGGAAAGAGGATGTTGTGCTTTGAAAAGAGATCAAGTTATATCTTGTCTAAATGCTATTTTAATATATTAAAGCATTAAGTAGGTTTAGATCATATTATGAGGCTCATTTTTTTCTTTATAATAGAATAAATGTTGGTTAGAATTCAATAACCATGAAGAGATATAAAGTTTAAAATATAATGTCTTACTCTGATTTCCATTTTCTCTGAATATAAGTATTCTCTGGGTATGGTAAGATTACATAGGGTCTACTATAGCATCTGGGATGAAATATGTGTGTGTGTGTGTGTGTGTGTGTGTGTGTGTGTGTGTGTGTATGTGTGTATATATATATATGTATATGCATCTGGTATAGCATATTATATATCAACCTGGCAGGGTGGCTACAAGCAGACTTTAGAGTTACAGAGTCCTAGGTTTGAGAATCATTGTTGCTTATTGGCTGGTAGAACTTGGACAATATTTTATATTTCTACAGTTCCCTTTTCTCATTTCTAAAATGGGATAATTAACATCCACTACACAGGGTAATATTAGCATAAATTGATGGGTGTAAAGCACTTAGTATGAGCAAAATAAATGGTAGCTACCATTATGGTTACTTTTACTGCTATTGCTTATAATTTTGGCAAGTCTCTTGATCTCTTTGTTTCTTGGATCTTTCCAGGAATTGAGCTAGGTAGCTTTGAGGTCCCTTGAAGTCTTGAGATCTGAAAGATTAGATAGATAGATAGATAGATAGATAGATAGATAGATAGATAGATAGATAATGGGTATAGTCATTCTTTATAGAAACCTCTGTGTAGCTTAAATCAGAAGTCTAAACAAGATTTTCCAAGAACAGTGTGTCCCTTAGAATTCAGGACTTTTCATCCCACTTGTTCCTCTTTCTAGGCAAATATCCTCTTAAAATCAAATTCCATAAATGAGATTAGAAATAAAACTATAACTGATTTCAAGGTCTAGGCAAATTGGCACAGCCTGCGAGAGCAGTTCACCTTTATATACCAGCTCTGTCTTGGAGGTACATTCCTGTGCACTAATCATTTAAAAAGAAAGGAAAGATGTTTCAGGTTTGGTCCTGTTCTGCTCTAGTCCTCAGTAGAAAACACACCTAGAATTAAATAGTACCCATCGAGGAGTAGAGTGCAGCCCTATCTCAAGCTCCTCGACACTGTTATTTGCTTTGTGATGAGATAGAAAAACCATCCATAAAGTTTCAAGGGAATGAGAAAGTGGCGCGGCTGCAAAGCCCAGGGCCGATTTCCACCTGTATTTTGACATTGCTTGTGCCTGCCTTTGCTACTGAGTGTCATTCCAGTCAATGGGACTACAAGGGGGAGTTTAAGGGAGCGCGGGGAGAAAATGATACACAGAAGAGTAAAGAAAGTAGTAAAAGGAAATGCTCAAAAGGCTTAGCTAGTTTGGAGCACATGGGCCGAAGGGCCAGGCGGGAACCACCCCATCGAGGAGGTGCCCAGAGTGCAGGCTATGCCCCTGGCTGGCTTCTGCAGCTGTCACAGGTCGGTTATCTATTTTCCATCTTCCCATCTTCCCTTGTGTTCAGATAACGTTAGTTATATTTAGAAATTGTTTTGTTTCAATGATCTTGCAAAAAAATAAAATTCATGAAGATGTGAAAAGAAGAGAGTTAAGTGCTCATTCATGAGAATAATAATAATAATGTCTTACTTTTATATACTACTCGATGCTTTTCTATATATTTTATCTGCCTAGGCCCTCACAAATATGCTATGATATTGTTATAGCCACTCTATTAGTTGGATGTATTAAGCTGCAAGTAACAGAAAACCCAATTCAAAATATAACAATTAGTAAGTGCATTTTTTTGGTTCAGAGATGTAGCCATATTTCGGAGTTGGCTGATTCAGTGAACCAACATTATCATTCAGATCCCCAGTTATTTCTATCAAACTGCTATCACCGGTGCTGCCTCTGTCCCCGGGCTGGTAAGACAATGGCTGTAGTGGTTCCGGGAATCACAACAAAGCCCAAATGTTATCAGAGGAAAATGAAGTCATTTTTTTTTTTCTCCTATGGATCTCTTCTTAGGATTAAGCAGCATTTTCCCCCAAAAGCCCTCCTGCAAACTTCCCTTCACATCTCATTGACCAAAGTTGCCTCATATGTACTTCTTAAACCAATCATTGGTAGGAGGAATGGGATTAATTTCAGACCGTCCTTTCTATTCCTGTGACTGCGGATGGGATCAGGGTGCCCTGAGACACATACATGGCTATATGGCAGAGAGGTGAAGGATACCAGAACAGAATGAGGTTTATATTAAAAAAGAAGAAGCGGGAAATGTATACAGGGTAGGTAACTCAGTGTCCACGACACCCAATACATAGATAAAAGGACACTGAGACTCAGAATGGTAAAGGAATTGCCTAAAATGTGGCAGAGCTATGGTTGATAAAAACTATATTTTTAAATAAAGAATATGTAGAATATTCACAGAACACAGAATGTTCAGCTGGAAGAGACAACAAAGGTCATCAAATCTCTGATCTATCCTAGTACTTCGAGAACATGGGCCTTGGTATTGCTAGCTCCTCAGCCAAAAGGCCTTACTAACGCATACCTCTGAATGTAATTTATCCCTCAAATCTGTCAATCTTTCCTTTGAAGGGCAATGTGTATGTGTGTCCTATAAAGGTTTTGCATGGTGGAAGAGCGGGCTAGGATAGCTCCATCACTGAAGTTCCTCCTGCTCCTGAGGGCATAGGGTGGGAGGGTCAGAGAAAGGACAGAAGCTTGTTTCTAGCTCACTGTCTTCCATGGGCACCGGGGACGGGAATGGGAGGCCCCTCCTTACACCAAACAGCCCTCCCATCCACCCATGTCCACCCCTGGAGGCCCCTGTGGCCTTGTTCTCTCTTCTTTATTTTTTCCAGTACTCTCTCTCTCTCTTCTGCTGAACCCACTGCCCCAAGTTCTGCTTCTTCTTCCCGTTCTCATTAAGTCCAGGCATTGAGTTTCATGTGGCTTTACCTTCATAAATTTAGAGTAGGAGCTGGGAATTGTTTTCAGGTTCTGCAAGTAGAAGGTCAAAAACAGTGGCATTGCCTATCCTGATAAGCAAACCTTTCTCCTGCAAAAACTGACTGACTGCACAGAGCATAATTCTGGTGTGTGTGTTAGTATGCCAGCAGAGTCTTTGTCTCTTTGCTGAACCTTATCAAATATTTCTAAGATTGTCTACCTTTTAGCATAATTGTAGAACATCTTAACGCTAAAAAAGCCACTTTCCCCCACCTCATCAAAGACATGTTTATCCAAACTTGGCAGGGGCAGGGATGCGTATGCTCCCTAACACCGGGCCTTCTGCAACACTGTCAGGGCTGTGGGCCACACCATCCCTGACTGGGCTGCCAACCATTTATCTCTTATTCCTTGGGCTTCTCATCCCATGATTCAAAGTCTGGGTGGGAATGTCTGTGTGGCTGGTCCTGAGTCAAGTGTTTTTGCTCTGGTGTGTGCTCGTGTGGAAGCTTTAGGGGCTGTGGAGAGGGAGCCAGGAGGACACTCCTACTTCAGTTTTTGGAGTGGAAGTGGGGCGCCCTCTCTCCCACCAAGACTAACTCAATGTAGAATGTAGATGTTGGGGTTCAAATGTTGGGCAGCCAACAAATGACCAGGGTCCACGAAACTAGGGCATGAATTGCCTGAGTTTTTAGAGTAGAGGAAAGGCTCAGACCCAACCAGAACAGAAAAGTCAAGTTAAAGAGCAAATGGTTAGCAGAACAAATCAATCAAATGTTTCTTAGAACTACTCACTATTGGCAGTGGTTCTCAAACTTTTGGACGTGTCACAATTGAGGGGAACTTAGTAAAAATACCATTTCTAAACCTCACCCCAAACATACCGAATGAGACTCTTTTGGAGGTGGGGACCAGGAATCCACATTTTTTCATAAACTCCCTGGATAATTATGATGAATTGGGTCTACAGAACTCCTCTGAGAAATACTGCTAGGTAGGGCCAAGGAGAAGGGATGAGCATAAAAATAAAAAGCTAAATTTAAGTAGGGCTTTCTATGTTAAGCACTTTATACAGGTTATCTCATTTTAACCTCATAGTAGCCCTAGCAGATAGTACTGTATTGTCTGTTTTACAGATAAGCACAGAAATGTTAAGTAACTCGCCTAAGTTCACAAAGGTGGTAATTAGTGGGTCCAGGTTTGTAACCCACATCAACTCCAAGTCCATGCTCTCAAGCCTGAGCAGAGGGCTCTCTGCTAAGGATGATGATTCCAAATATTGTAGTTTGCAGTCCTGGGTTTTATTAAGGTTTGTGGATCCTGGGGCTAAGTCCCCTGGATGCTACAGAGGAAGAAAGATGATTATCACATCCAAAGAGGACAGGAAGCTTGAAAATAAAAATATTAGTATAATTATAGTGGCTAATATGTTCTAACTTAATGTCTTTTAACATTTTAAAATTTTGCCCCAAAATTTTGAAACCAGAAAAGAGATAGAAATGGGCTAGATTTTGTATGATACTAGCTAAAATTGTGTTGTCTTGATTTCCTTATTTTCATGGAGTAAAATAGCTAAGGTTTTAGAACCCATCCTAGTTCAACAAACAGCAATCCTCAGACAACTGGATTTATTCTCCTTGTTTAACTGGAAAAAGAAAGGCAAATGATAAAATGTTAACCAAAGAGAATTGTTTTTAAAAATATCATCTTCTAGGGCATGTTCTCAGACCAGTACTCATGAAACCCAATAACTTATATGTTCTTTGTTTCTAAAATACTGTCCAGCGAGACCTAACATTTGTACAGACTGCCTGTAGCCCTGCAAATCAGTCACATAACAAACGTGTGTGTGTGTGGTGCTGAACTTGTTAAGGAATGAAGATAGCTTGAAATACAAAGGTTTAATTTCAGCTGGCCAGAGAAGTCAATTAACCAGAGAATCCTATTTGTTGAAAATACAGTACTTTCCCCGCCCCTCTTGATACCATGGTTTCTGTATCTTTGTGGGAGGGTGGTGGGGGGAGTCTTAGTAGGGGTGGGGAGAGGTCAGCCTCTGTAATGCATATTCTTTTGAAAGAAAAGGAGTAACCAAGTGTTCCTTATAAAACAAAAGGAATCAGTCACCTTGATGAGTTTGGATTTAACATAATAAAGAAACAGGAGAGTTTCAGAAAAAGAAGAGTAGCTTCCTACCAGTCTGAGTGGTGGGTCCCATCGGGAGGTAAAAAAATGTACAAAAGTCTTTTTGTACCCATGATCCTTTGATCCTTTATTTTTATAGGAGATAAGGCAGTAATTTTTCTACTGACCCACAGAAAAATTCCTAAGAGAAGCCCAGAAACCACCCTGGATTATGTTGAATTTGTAAAGCTGGCAGAAAGCATATATAAAGGTGATTTCTTTCACTTTATTTTAGATACCACTTTCCATGAAAAAAAAAAAAACTCACTTAAACAAATGTTTTCTTTTCTATCCTGTATCCTTAAGAAGTGTGAAGAGGAGACATTGTGAATATTGTTTCATAGATAGGGAAATAGGGGACTGAATCTACCTGGCCTGATCATCTCGGGTAATAGAGAGGTGGCGGAGGAGGAACGTAAGTTTCCTTTGGGGCCCTCACTCATTCTCTCCATTAACTAACTCTACCTTTCATTAATCATCTAGCAATGTGGCCTCCAACTATTTTCTGCTTGAAGTCGCAACCCATCCCCATCTTCGCTCTAAACAGGATCTTGGTCAAGAAAAAAATAATTTTGAAAATGCCATTTCTTGTAAGAAAAATGATAAAAACATGTAATTTCACTGTAGAAGTGAACTTTCTACTTGAAGGGAGAAAAATAAGAAAGATGGGTGACTATGGAATTTTCATAGAAGTTTTTCACGTGGCAGGTGCCATGAGCTTGTCTTCCATTTGCAAAGCAAGTGGCCCTGTGTGTGTCTCAAATTGTCCATGGGATTTTACTGTCGATTTCGATAGGAGTTTTTGAGATGTGGAAGAGAAAGAGACTTACTGACCTTTAAAAAGCGGCTGATCCAATTGTAGTCTCTACTGCCAACGCAGTTGCTTCAGGATTTCAGTGGAGGTTTTTAATAGAAAGGATGTTCAGGAGTCACACGTTTTATTTCTACATGACCATTGGGAATTACCATATTTGACCATTTGGGAGGTATTATAAATGTTCCTTAGTGTCACTTTACTACATGGCAATCAAGTAATAGAGTTTGTTCTGAGGAGGGAAGAAAATGGTAGCCTTGTAGGAACTAGTTGATGTGGAACAAAAGAGCTAGTGAAAAAAATTAATTTTTCTATGGAGTTAAAATAGACAAGTGAGTCTGTTGATTCATGGCCTTTTACAATGTACAAATGGCTGGCTTTCATTTGAGAAGAGACAGATTAAAGGCAATGGTGAGATAAAGGTTGTTCATGTCCTCTCAGCTGGAATAAAAGTTATTTCATTCCCATACTGGAAAATTCTGAAAACAAAAACAAAACCATTTTCCTTGAAGGGTTAGTTTTAGTGTTCTTGTATCAATGAAATAACATACAGAAGTGGAAATGGGAGAGTGGGAAGGAGCTGCTCAGGATGGGGGCCTCCATGCCCCTTCCAAACAGCTGGAACAGGGTCCCTTGATGATTATGGGTGAGATAGCCATTGCTTTAGAATAATTGCAAAGATAATATCAGAAAAAAACCTTGAAAAATAATAAGAGCCAGGGTGGTGGGAGGTTGTAATCATCCAGGGTGATACGATCAGAGCCTAACCCAAAAAGCAAAGATGAAGGGGAAGTAGGAGAAAGGTTTCATTGAGATACAATTTACAGTATTTGGAAAGAGACCACAAGGTGGAGTGAAGGAGAATTGAAGAGGCGACTTTAATTCTGGGATTTTTATTTTTATTTGAGAGTTTACAACTGGGCAACATTGCCATGTGTGATGGGTAAACACAGATGAATTTGGTGTTTGTTAGCAATTATAATCACTTTGAGCCAGTCTCGAAAACAAAGTATAGACTTATGAACTAATGAGGACAAAACGAGACCAGACAGATCTGTGTGGCACCTATGTCTGTTTCAGTGCTACGCGTGGTTCTTGCAGAGGGGCTTATTTACAGAATGCCTGGAGAGGGCTGTAAAGCCATACCTAGCCACAGGTAAAGCAGTGTATGGCACATTGTGAAATGTTTCCCAAGTGATTTAGCAAAGCCACAAAAATGTAGTGAAAAAGGAATAGGCAAAGTATATTGATCAAACAAATGTTATTGAATGTATTGAGTCAATGAATAATTATATTGAAAGCAAGGGAAGAAGATCTCAATGCATAAATGTCTCTGAAAATTATATTATTTTGAATTCAGGCTATTAAAAAAAATCCAGACTACTTTTATTTCCTGACAGAAAAGAGAATATTCCTTAACTTTGTTCACCCACTGTAAAGAATGCTAGCTTTACATAATAAAAAAAATTAAGGATGTGAAAGTTCTAGCATATTTCTTAGCATGAAGTTATTACTTTATAAATGTGAATGTGTTGAATCTTAAATTAAGTGAGATTCTCAAAGTTTCAGTTTTATTGTTAAGTTACTTTATCTTTTCAGTTGAATTTGTATAATATATATTCCCTTCTAACTACCTACATCCCTCTTCTACCTTTCTTAAAAGAATCATCTAGCTAAATTATCCTTATTTCTTCACTTTCTTCCAATCGTATGGCTTTGCCCACCTACCCTCCATTCAAATTAAACTGAATGAAGTTACGAATTACCAACTTCCATGGGATTTTCCGTTCTCCATTTACCAGACCTTGCTGGAGTATTTGCACCACCACATTTTCTTTCCTGCCTCTGGATCTACCTTTGGCTTCCCGGATATTTTGGTCTCCCAATTTCTCTCTCCCCAATCTTTCTGAATTAATCTTTTCCAATTTCCTCTGAAAGTGTCACTTCTCTCCAGCCCTTAAATGCTGCAGTTTCTTATGAGTCAGTCCTTCTACCCTCTGTCCTACTCTTTCCTATTTGCACTCTTTTTTAGTGTAAAAGCACATCAGTGGATTCAATTACCACCTTTAGGCCAGTGACACCAGACCTGCATATGCATCTGAGGTCTCCCTTGGGTTCCAGAGAAGCAGTGCCAACTCCCTGGGGGATGCCATGGATAGCTCAGCATTACCCTGCCTAGAACTGAACTCATTTTGACCCTCTGCCCCGTAAACTTCTCCTCCTACATTTCTTATTTTGGTGATGATAACACAATCCTCCCAGTTGCCAAAACCATGAATCTAAGATTCATTCTTAACTCTTTCCTCATGCCCAAATGATGTCCATGTCAATCCTTACCTTCTGTTGACTGTTCTTTCATTTCCTACTGCTATGAGTTCAAACCCTTATATTGCAGCCACTTTCATCCTTCTTGCCTCCAACCTCACCATTCATTCATTTATTCATTCATTCACAGGCAACACAATTATGGAGTGTTTTCTAATATCCAGGCATTTGTGCTGGAAATGTAGTTCAAGAGGTGAGCATAGTAAACCTGGTCTCTGCTCTCATGGAGGCTACACTGGGGCCCGAGTGGTTACCTTAAAACCAACATATGATGATGGCATTCCTTGTTCGGCATTCTTCAGCAGGTTCTCAAGCTTCAGTCCTGTATCTCCCTTTCTTAGAGGGGTTTGGAATAGTTTGCGTAAAACACTGCTCACTGCCTCCCCAGGGGAACCTCGATTGCAGCTGGACACAGGGCCACCCAGAATGCACAGCTTCCAGACCCTCATGAAACCAGAAACATGCTCTGTACATTATTAGTGCCCATTTGGAAACATGCCCCATACCCAAGGGCTAGACTGAGCCATCTAAACCCAAGTCTTCACTTCACCACTTAAAAGACTTGAATGGATCTGCTTCCTAGCTTGAGCTATCCAGCCTCTTTAATGGGCCATGAGGAACCTCTTCTACTACTTCGGCCTCATCTCTTACCACCATTTTGCCTTTTCCTCTGGAGACTGAAGTGATTGTCCTTCTCAGGTAGCATGTACTGTTTCTTACCTCCAAAATTTTTCTCCAGCAGTTTCCTTTGCTTAGATTGTTCTACCTAAAAATACTAATTCCACCTCTTGCTTAAGGCTTTCAAAACTTGACCCAGGGTTCTTTCTTCTCCCAGAACTCTTCCCTCAAACCCCACTGCTGGGCTAGATGTGGCTCCCCCATGCTCCCCAGGTGCTCAGCTCACTCATTGCACTCGTCTCAGCATTTAATAGTCATCTCCATGTGTCAGCCCCTCCAAGCGTGGAAACTGTCTCTTGTTCATCTTTGAAACTTTCTAGTGCTTGGCACATGACAGGTGCTCAAAAATATTTTAGTGAATTAATAAATAAGTAAAATATTGAATGGAAATGCTCTCAGAACCATGCAAACAACAAATTTCCCTTGACTTGCTCTGACAAGCCATCCATCTACCATTTTGCACATTTCCACATCATCCTGGATGGGACTGATGATTTAATCAGCTCAGATGAGAGTTTGAAGTCACATATCAGGAACCAGCCCAGTGCTGGAGAAAGATGTGGAACTGACAGTAACCCCTTTATTTAAGCAGAAGATTCTGTTTGATTACTGTGAACATTCCACCTCCTGGTTCCGAGCGTGACTACGACTCCCTGTCATGTCGTATCACATCACGGAGAACCTTGGGGTGGTCACTTCGGCTCCAGAGAGTTATCCTTTACCTAGAAAATAACCTGACATACCAGGAACTCCTCTACCTGGAAACACCGAACCAGTTCATTTAGCAGCTTCCAGGGTCTTTGGTGGAGGTGCCACTGTCTACACGTGTCTGAGATACTTAGTTGCCATCCCTCCAGACTGGGTTTTCTCCTTCTCCCTGCAAAAGGTGCTAGAGATTCATATATTTGGGGGCACAGTTGGTGCTGATAAAAGGTCACTCAGAACCTATGTGATCTTGGATAAGTTACCTAACCTCTCTGTGCCTTGGACTCCTCATAACAAGCATGACAATGCCTATGTCATAGGATTGGGTCATAGGGTCATATTGGTAAGACTATTGCAGAGGCAAGATCCATAGTAAGTGCTTATAAATGTCAGTTGCTATTATTACTATTCTAATAATATTGGCCTGTTTACAGAGAACCAATCCTGAGATGAGAACTCAGAAAACTATCCTGGAGAGAAACTGAAATGAAAATGTAAAACATAGTCTCTGTGTTGGAGAATCACTTCATTAAGGGAGAAAATGTCATGTCATTTAATGATCTAAAGCAAAACAAAAAACAAAAGCCAGAGTTTATGTGAAAATTTTGAATCAGACTGTTTTCATGTTGTATGATTATTATTACTTTTTTTCTTCTCTCCCCTTTTTGTGCTGTCACTAAATTCCCTGTGAAAAAGTCACCTCTTGAGTCTCTCATGTCAATTTGGCTCAATTACCTTTCAGAGCTGCTCTGACCTGCCTATTTATGGGAAGTGGCAGTAGCTTTCTCCTGTCCCCAGGGATCTCACTCCTCTTTTCACACAGAAGGTTCTGACAGAAAGTGGTTCTTGTTTCTTTTAAATACTAAGTGCTCTGCTCTTGCCTGCATGAGAGGATGTGGCTGGTCAAAGGACTATGTTTTCTACTAAGGAAGTTTGAAATGGATGAAAAGGGCAGGTGGTGGGCAAAGCCAGGGAACACTCTGTGTCCAAAAGAACCTCGGCAGTGGGGAATCGTGGGGCCTGCGGCCTGATAAGAAATCCTTGCATTGGCTTCGCAAACATATGTGCCCATTTGTGCCCATGTCCTCATTTGTCTTCCACCTCACTGCCCACTGCTTCTCTGTCTGCTTTGTTGGCTTCTCTTTCTCTGCTGGTCTTTCAGTGCTCATGTCCCTCGGGGCTCTCTGTTCATGGTTCTGAGCTCTTACAGTTTTCTTTCCCTGAACAATCTCAACTCTCCCAGGGAAATAGGAGCCAGATCTGTCTCCCGGGCTCCAGACAAGTTCATACAACTGCCTTCCGCACGGTTTCTGCTTGGATATCCCACATACAGATCAGTAAAACTCAAAATAATAAAAATCATACATATAGTTTTTCTTCTTCCCTCAAATTTGCTTCTCCCTCTCTGTCTAGGCAAATGGCACCACCCTTCAAGCCGTTACTCAGAGAGCAATCTGAGAGTTGACCTTGACTTTGTCCTTTTCCCTCTCCCTGCCTATTTAGTCAATCACAAATTTTGATCAACTCCTCTCGTTCTCTTCTACAGCTCCATAGACGTCATCCTAGTCCGGGTCGCCAGTGCATCTCTCCACAGCCAGTGCAGGTGTACCCTTGCAGTCTTCTCCACTTTTAAGCTTGTTTCAATCCATTCTCTATTCTGCAGCTTGTTAGATAATGTAACACTGAAACTCTGCCTGATTTAACACTTTCTCCTTGCCCTAAGGATAGTGCCCAGGCACCTAAACATGCTCCAAGGCCATGATTCAACTTTGACCTGGCTTCCAGCCACATCTCTCTTCGGCCACCTCATATTTTTGTGCTCCAGGCACACTGAGCTTCATGCAGTTCCTCAAACGTTCCTATGCTTTTTCTCACCTCTGCACCTTTGTATATGCTAGCCCTCTACTTATATCACCTACCCCTAATTCTTGATTTTTGGCTCAGCTCTGTTTCTCTCTTACCTCCCAGCTTAAACACCACTCCCTGTAGGAGCCCTTCCCTGACCCTTAAGCTTGAATACATTGCCATACCTCTCTCTACTTCCACCACTACTACTGGCACCATTACTTGTTCAAGATTTACCCTGCTTGATAGTGTTGATAGTTGACTTTTGGTGTTTTTTTTTTTTTCTTCTATAAATAAAGGCTTTAAATTGTTATATGCTCAAATCAATCAACTCTTTGCATGAAGATTAGAAAGGGCTTCATATAGGCAAATGTTTGCATTTGCAAAGTCAGGGAGCATATCTGACATTTCCTCCGCAGGTTTACGTGGGCGGTTATGCCTGAGGAAATATTTATTTCTTGCTTTGTTATAACATTGTGAAGCTTTTTGTAGTTTTTCTTTTAAACAAAAAGTATTTAAAAATGACTATTAATACTTTCACTTCCTAAAGATGAAGTCAATATCTTTTTCTCTATTCCTCTTGCTTAGTAAAAACTAAAACCTCTGGAACTTACCTAAAAATCAAACTCAAGTCTCCAAAAGGTAGAAAGAGAAAATCAGACCATCTAGGAAACTTGCAACCCCAAGAACAACATAGCGATGAGTTCCCGGATTTCTTCTGCCTCATATGTTCCAGTCTTGGCGTTGAAGAAGCCATTGTAAACCAGACACCCAAGGGCAAAGACAAAAGTAGCCCTGACCGAAGCTTTCTCTCCTTAACTAAAGGACCAGGGAAGAAGCAACCTGGTGGGACATAAAACATTTTGACAATAACCACTCTACTCTAGTAAGACATCAAGGAGAAAACTATGGGCACCTTCCCATCCATGCCAGTAAAGGCCAAGTTGGGGGGGCACTCCCACCCACCAGAGGCTGTAACCAGACACCTCAATCCTCTTCTTCCCTGCTGGGGTGGTGCCAGAAAATGTCAAGTAGGGAGGTGAGACGTTTCGAGAATTCCTCTGCCCCAGCATCAGTGGAGACTATGTAGGGAGACAAGACTTCCACTCCTCCCAGCAGTAATGAGGCTCCTGTTCCCAACCCAACAGTGTCGAAGGAAGCCAGTCAGAGAGTCAGCTTTCACCATCATCCAGGAGTAATGAGGCCATGCCCACTGCAGTATAGGTGGAAGCCACATGGTGAATTGGAACTCTCATCCCCAGCCGGCAATATCAAAGACCCCCACTCATCCTTCTGGCATCAGTGGAGATCAAGTGGCAAATGCAAATGTCCACCTCCACCTGGCAGTAATGAAGCAGCCCTCTGTCGAAGTGGTGCCAGAAGAAGCCAAGTGAAGTAGAAAGTTTAAATAAGATCCAGAGTCTTCTAACTTAATATGCAAATGTTCAGGCTTCAATTGAAAACCGGAAAGATCTCAAACAGTGTGAAAAAGACCATCGATAGGTGTCATATTTTTTTCCTAGGCTGCTGTAACAAGTTACCACAAATTTGGCAAAAAACAACAGAAATTTATTCTCTCACAGTTCCAAAGGTCAGAAATCTGAAATAAAGATTTCAGCAGGGCTGGGCTTCCTTCAGAGGCTCTCAGGAAGATTCTGTTCCTTTCCTCTTTTAGCTTCTGGTGACTCCAGGTATTCTTTGTCTTTGAACTGCATCACACTAACCTCTGCCTCCGTGGACACATTGCTTCTTCCTCTGTATTTCTAAGAATACCTATTATTGGATTTAAGGCCTGTTCAGATAATCCAGGATGATCTCCTCAACTTAAGATCCTTAATTATACCTGCAAAAACTTTTTACCAAATGGGGGTAACATTCATAGGTTTCAGGGATTAGTATGTGGATATATCTTTTTTCGGGGGGGCTACCATTTAACCCACTATGGATGCCAACACTGAGATGACAGGTATGTTACAATTATCAAAGATTTTAAGGTAGCCATGATAAAAAAAAAATACTTCAGTGAGCAATTATGAACATGCTAGAAACAAATGAAAAAATAGAGACCTTCACCAAGAAAAAGAAGATATCAGGAAAAATCAAGTAGAAAATTTAGAACAAACAATACAGAAATAAAAAACTTAGCGATGAGCTCAACAACAGAGTAGAGGAGACAAAGGAAAGAATCCATAAACTAGACAATAGAGAAATAGAAATGACACAATCTGAACGACAGAGAGAGAATGGATTGAGAAAAAACTTAGAGCCTCAGGGAGCTTTAGGTCTATAACAAGGTCTAACATTTATGCCTTTGGAGTTCCAGAAGAAGAGGAGACAGAGGGTGAGGCTACAAAAGTACTCAAAGAAATAATGACCAACAACTTCTTAAATTTGACCAGAGACATAAACCTACAGATTCAAGAAGTTAAGAGACTTTTAAACAAGATAAAGCTGAAGAAATTCATGCCAATTTGTATCATAATTAAATAAATGTCTGAAAACTAAAGACAGAGTCTTAACATCAGCCAGAGAAATACAATATCTTACCTATAGGGGAAAGACACTTCGAATGGCATTGTATTTCTTATCATAAACTATGGAGAAAGAACTAGCACGATATTTTTCAAGTGCTAAAAGAAAAATATTCATAATTCTACACTCAGTGAAAATATCCTTCAATGATGAAGGGGAATCAAGATATTCTCAGACGAAGGAAAATTATGAAAATTGGTAATCCACCGTATTAACAGACAAAGAAGAAAAATCGCATAATCACGTCAACCGATTCAGAAAAAGCATTTAACAAAATTCAATATTTAATATAAAAAAAACCCAGAAAGGTAGAAATACAGTGGAATTTCCTCCATTGATAGAGAATGTCTACAAAAACCCTTTAGCTAACATACTTAATGGTGAAAGATTGAATTCTTTTCCCCTAAGATTGAGAGTGAGATAAGGACATCGACTTTTACTACTCTTAGTCAGCACAGTTCAGCAAGTTCTAGCCAGGGCAATAAGGCAAGAAAATAACTAAAAACCATGCATGTCAGAAAGGAAGAAATAAAACTATCTCTATATGTAGATGACATGATGGTCTGTGTAGGAAATTCCAAAGAATCTTAAAACAAAACAAAAACAATAGTCAAAGCTAATAAGTGACTTCAGCATAACTGCAGGATATAAGATAAATGCACAAAAACAATTGTATTAACAATAAACACAGGGACACTGAAATTAAAAATGCAATATCCTTTACAACCACTCAAAAAAGAAAAAAACACAAGGGTAAGTCTAATAGACTATGTACAGGATTTTTATGCTGAAAACTTATAATGTTGATGAAATAAACCAAAGAATAAATAAATGGAGAACCATACCTTGTATATGAATTGAAAGATTTAACGTAGTAAAGATGTTCAATTCTTTCCAAATTGTTGTACAGGTTTAGTGCAATTCCTATCAAAATCCCAGACAAGGTTATTCTGAAACTTATAAAAAAAAAAAAAAAAAGGCAAAGTAACTAAAATAATTAAATCAACTTTGAAAAAAAATAATTTGAAAAGGAATAATTTTAAGAACTATAATATAGTTAGAGTAATCAACACTGTACATTACTGATGGAGGGATAAAAAATGGAACAGAATGGAAAGCCCAGAAATAGAACCATACAAATATGCTCGACTGATTATTGACAAAAGATGCAAAACCCATTCAATGGAAGAAGCACATACATTTCAACAAATGTAATTGGACATCCATAGGCAAAAAAATTGGATCTTGACTTAAGTCTCACATCTTAACAAAAATTAACTAAAAGTGGTCATGTACTTAAATGTGAAAGCTAAAACTTTAAAACTTTTAGGGGGATGGGGGAACAGGAGAAAACCTTCAGGACCTAGGGCTAAGCAACACCAAAAAGGAAAATTGATAAATTGGACTTCAAAATTAAAAACTTTCTCTGAGAAAGACCCTGTTAAGGGAATTAAAAAACAAGTTACAGAGTGGGTAAAAGATTTGCAAATGACATATTTGACAAAGGACAACTATCTAGAATATATTTTTAAAAAAGTCAAAACTCAGACGAACAAAAATATAATTAGAAAATGAGCTAAAGATATGAAAAGACATTTCACCAAAATGACAACTGAGCACAGAAAAAAGTATTCAACATCATTAGTCATTAAGGAAATGTGAATGAAAACCACACTGAGCTATTACTATATACCTATCAGAACGGCTAAAAAAGTTTGACAACACCAAATACTGGTGAAATGTAGAGAAACTAGATCACTCATACATTGCTGATGGGACTATAAAATGGGCGTGGCCACTCTCAAATATAGCTTTGGCAGTGTCTTAAAACAGTGAACATGAATCTACCATGCGACCCAGCAACTCTACTCCTAAGCATTTATCCCAATGAGATAAAGGCTCTGCTCACACAAGATCTCGTGCATGAATGTTATAGCAGCTTTGTTTGCAATAATCATAAACCGGAAATAACCCAGATACCCTTAGTTAGTGAATTGTTAAACAAACTGTGGTATGTTCATACCATGGAGCAGTACTCAGCAATAAAAAGGAACAAATATTGGCAGAAAATAATCTAGATGAATCTCCAGGGAATTATGCAGAGTGAAAAAAAAATCCCAAAGGGTTATATACTGTATTATTCCATTTATATAACATACTTAAAATGACCAAATTGTAGAATGAAAAAAAGACTAGTGGCTGCCAGCGTTAAGGGAGGGGCTATAGGTAGGAGGGAAGTGGGTTTGGCTATAAGAGGGCAACGATTGGAATCGCTGTGATGGCAGAGGTGTTCTGTGTCTTGACTGTCAGTGTCAGGATCCTGACAGTGATATTGCACTAAAGTTTTGCAAGATGTCACCCTTTGATATGGGATCTCTCTGTATTATTTCTTGCAACTCTGTGTGAATCTATAATTACGTCAAAATGAAAAAAATACAATTTAAAAAAATCCATTAAAATGAGATTTTAAAACATTTTAATGTTTTAAAAGTAATAATACATAGAAAAATTAATTTGGGTTGTGTTACTATTAACAGAGCTAAAAATTTTTGAGTTTTATGGCATAAAATTCTTTTGACCAATTCACTTACTATTTCTATGTGGTAAACTTCTGGATACATCGGTGTTTTATTTCGTTTTTTATTTTTTGCTTTCCTTTGAGAAACTTTGTCCTGAAAATCCAAAGAAATATATTTTTTTAAATATTATGCAACACTTGAAAATGAATCCTACTTCTTTTATAATTCAAATTACATTTGGCCTCTCTCTGCCCTAAATTCTGTGTTAAAGAATTAGGAAAAAAGTTCTCAAAGCTTGGAAAAGACTAAGTTCAGGCAACTGTACTTTTGACCACAATGAACCTTAATGTTTTTACAGGATATTTTGCTTTAGAATATTGGAAAAAAAACATAGAATACACCACTGTAATACCTTTGCTCTGTCACAGATGGGTTACACTCTGAGTAAATCATATCCCCTGTGTACATCTCAGGGCATGCGTTGCTTTATTCATTGAGGCTCCACAGCTTTGTTTGTGATGTTGCTAGTTTAAGTTCAGGTTAATCATCAAGATCAAGTCTAAATCCCAATTTTGTCCCACTTGAGCTCCCGTCAGTTAGTCCAACATGGTGGACTGGAAGAGTATGGGCCTTGGGGTCATCGAGTCTGGGCTCAACTCTGCCTTTCTCATTTACAAGCCTTGTGGCATGGAGAAAGTCACTTAACTTCCTGAGCTTAAAATCTTTTATTTGTTACAAAAGAAAATTATATCTTTCACCCTGGATTATGAAAAAATAGAGAAAAAATATATAAACAGTCCAGCTCATTATGAACTTGTAAATAGACCTACTCATGAGCTCATTAAGTGACCACTCTTACCATCATGGTTATTTGGGCTTAAGATAACTTCTTGTTCTCAATAAGGGCTAAGTAAAAATATTAGTCAACAATGAAGATGATGGTATAAGTGGAGCGATTGAAGGTAATAAATCACGTTAAAGTTCCCTTAACAAAGATGTGCACAAATTTTCGTGCATTAGAATGAAATAGGTCGCTTAGCAAAACAGATTTTGTTCTCTACCTCCTACCCCAGAGAGTCCGATCCAGCTGCCATAGGAATCTGCATTTTAGCAAGCTCCCTGAGTAATTATGGTGCAGGTGGTCCATGTGCTGATCACATTTAGAGAAACTATGTTTTAGAAGATACATTTATGTCGTGCTGAGTGTTAAGTAGTAAAGAGATGCCCATATAATACATAAAGTGGAAACTGATGATCATTTAAGTGAAAATTTGGTCTGCAGGGTCATTCAAAAAATCCACTCTATCACAGAAGTGCCAAGCAGATATTATAAAACTAATCAAAACTTACTTTTCAGAAGTTAATTAACATGTTTTATGTCCTGGTTATCTTAGCCAAAACTATATATGTACATGCTGTCTTTTTGGCTCCAACTTACTTAGTGAAGAGAAAATAGAAATGGAATAAAATGCCCACTGGGCATTAGACTGCAAATACATTTATTCTGCAGCAAAGCATTAATTTATAAAGATAACTGTAATACATTATGCATTTGGTCCTTTCTCATTTGGCCCCCAGACTGGTCTCTTAGTGGGACATTTCCTTTCTCTAGCTGCTGCTATTTAGGACAAAGACTTGGAACCAGTAACAAAATGATAGTAACTACTAGGAGTGCTACTCTAAAACACTTATTTTTAATATCAGGAAGAATTGATACAAAATTAAACGAATAAGGACTGGTGGCAACAGTTATGTTCTCCTTCCACCAGAGGGACATAGGGACCATTTAGAGACAGTAAAACAAAAGTGATTTTGTTCTTCAAGAGACAAATAACATAGAAAAGAGCTCTTATTTCCTTTTAGCTTTCATCCAAAGACTTCAAAATATTGATTAAGCATAATGTCCATTTTCAGATGGATGACATAAAAAAATAGAACTTTTTTTTGTTAGGCTATAAAACTGAAAGTAATGATTTTGACATCTCCATTCTTACATTATTTACAAACAACTTCTATTAATGTATAAATTATGCAAAATAGAATACAGAATTAGTTTACTAAGAAATTGCAGACCTGTAGAAGATACTAGTATATCACATGTGTATTCTGGATCTCAATGATAATCCAGCAGTCCTCGGCCCTGACATGGCTTCTCCAGTGAAATGAGCACAACTGGCCCCTTCTGTAAGATATCTCAAACATTTTCCATCCTGAGAATATGAAAAAAAAAAAAAAAGACTTTGATAAAAAAAACAAAACTGTGTTCTTAGATCTTGATTCTACTCTAACTCTGCAATAATTACAGTAATTACAAAGATAAAGGGTAAAAGTCACAAAGTGCTGGCCGGGACATTCCAGAGCAGGAGAAAGCTTGGCGCCATTTTTATAGTTATGCCTGTTAAGATTTAATAGACGGAAAGTTTCATTAGTGAGCTGTGCTGCAATTAACTTCAAGGAGGTTCCAGACTACTGTATGTTGCTGTTACTGACAGAAAACTGTTTAGATTTCCCTCTTGAAAGAGTGTATTGGATTTTCAACACTTTAATTATAAAAACTAGTAGGAGGCACAATTTTAAAAAATTTAATGTAGAGGTTAGCTTTTTCTTATTATAGAATGCATAGTAATAACAGACTTTTATCCTTCAGTTGACATGCCGACTATCTGGGAGTGAAAGTTTTCTTTTGTATTATTATTATTATTATTATTAATTATTATTATTAGATGAAGCTACAGATATCTTTGTACCTATCTTCTCTCTCTCTCCTTCTAGCTCATGAAGTCATGTCCTAATGGAACTGTGGCAAAGTTGGAAACTATTATTTCTCTAAAATAAAGGTTTTCCTGAACTATGTACTCCACCTTTAATATAAAAAGCTTGCTCTCAACTCTGATAAGTCGGTAAATGCCATCTCTGGCATTTAGACTAGGGAATAGATTCCCATAAAGACTAGAGAATCCAATGACTTACTGTTCTCCAGTGATCAGTCAGATTCTAGTCATACTTTTGGAGTTTGCGTCTAGACGTTGGACAGGAGAGCCCATAGGTAAAACTTTGCAGACCCCTCCTCACTGGAAGTTAAGCTGGTGCTCCCCTCTGTATAAACAAACCATTGACTGTCATCCAAGCTTATCCTCACGGAAATTATTGCCGTGCTCTAGGTTTTGTGTCTTCCAGGAGACTATCTAGCATATTAATTTCTCTGTCCTACTGTGATATGGCTAGACTGCTATGGTCCTCACTATTATATTTTCTTGTATGAAACAGCAGACTGCTACAGCTCTTTTAATGACTTAAAGAATGAGACCTGCATTTTATGACTTTTAAAACCTGACTCGATGCTCATTCTTCCAGTTAAAACCCACCCTCCCCCTTTCATTCTACATATGTTTCCATTAATAGGCTGCAGACTTTTTAGGTGTGGTAAGCATGTAACCATGATAAGCACTTTGAGAGATGTATTAGCCTTTTCAGACCACAAGGATATAGCTTGGCGTCTAGAGGCAATAGCTTAGTTTGACAAGCAGTTATGGAGTGCCTAAAAGACTAGAGTTTTAATCAACGTGGAATTATTCCATCCCATGGACCAGTGTGTTTGCTGCTGTCCAAGCAGCACAAATGAATCAATTTTCCTCTACCTGAGTGTGAAGTCTAGAAGAGGGGGACACTTCCATTCCTGAATTATGGGTGGTTTGGAGACTGTGGTCTATCTATCAGACTAAACTTGTCCCTGAACTTGGTGTGTCCCCCAAAGTACCACCTCTGCCTCAGTAGATGATCCTCTATAAAATTCTATACCTTCTTTATTTTCCAAGTCCTTGACTTCATCAGACCTCTTCGTACCATGTCCCAAAATGTAACAAGTGTATGAAGAATGGAAACATTGTCATGACAGGAAGTCATGCTCAGAGATTCTGCAATCCCCCAGCAGCCTGCAGGACTGGATTCAGGCCATAGCACAGGGGCCGCATCAGGACAGGGCTCCACACCCTTTCCACACTCCACAGTTTTCCCTACTCTGATTCTCTCTGATGTTTTAGAAAGGTAGGTTCTGTTTTTTGGAAAACCTCTTTCGGTGTAGTTCTGAGAAAATCATTAATATTTGGGTTAAGGTTGGGTCAGAGTTTAAGAGATCAGTGTGTTCATTTGGGTTTTATATATTTATGGTTGGTTTTAGTTTCTGCTCTTAAACACCAGCAGCGAATTCTTGGGGTTTGTGAAGCATTGCGTCACTTTCTTTATGTCTTCTTGTGACATGGTGTTTTGATCATGCAGCTAGAAATCAGACGGAGAATTAAAGTCTCTTTGTCACAACTGAGTGAGTTCTGACCTCAGGTGCAGTACGTTTGCATGATGTTATATGTTTTTTAACTTCTTCGTTAATCAACTTGTTTGTTTATCAATTCTCTCACAGGAGGGTAGTTAGAATTAATTAATCTTTAAAATGCAGGTAGGCAGTGTAACGTTATCAGAACTGGTTTTTGTGTGTCAAATGGATCACTACGCTTTGCATATTTAGCTATCTTTATTGGTCTGCATTCTCATTTGAAGAAACATTTAAATTTTTATAAACAAGGACAGTATAATATACAATACTACTAAGCCTAATATTCAAGAATGTTTTCATACATGTCTTAGTATTAATTAGGGAGCAGTTCTTGTTTGACATGTTTACTTTTAATTCTTAATAGGTTTCCAAGTGGGGTAATGCAATAAGTACCCAGAAAAACTAACAATTATCTAGTCTAAAGAGCTTTGGATTTCACTGTAAAATTAAAATTGTGGAGAAATTGTGTTTTCATTCTACTCATATTAACCTTTTCTTATCCATATTAGCTAAAGGTTAGCTTGTTCTTGCCATTTTTATGAAGTGAGAAGCAGGAACTTTGTCTTTTTATGAAAGGAAGCACAGGAGTGCCAAGCATTCATTAGAGATTGAAATTAGAAGCAACTGTGAGATTAAGTTAGAATGTAGCTCATTGTACAAGCCCAATTTGGACTTTTGTAAGTGCTGATATTAGGAAGAGTGAGCCTATATGAAATTTACCTTCACTTCACCCCGTCTGATGCCAATGCATGTTGGGAGACACAGTGCTGTGACTTCGTGGGAGGGAAATGAATCTTTACAGGCGGGTGTCACTTCTCCCAGGGATCTGTTTTAAATATCGCCCAGTGACCAAGAATGATAATTCCTGTCTCTTCTTTTCTTTTTTTATTTTCCTGGATTCACCACTGTGTCACCAAGTAACTAACTCGATTTCTTTCTCTGCCTCACACAATTGAACAATACAACCGAAGGAAATATTATTAGGATCTTCACAAAATGGCAGAATAGAAAAGGACCACTAAGATTTTAGATCTCATTTCACAAGTGCTTAGTGAGTAGGTGAGTCTAAAGGGGAGGAGAGGGGCCAGTGGCTGGCTCTCTGGGAGTCGATGGGACAGTCGTCTCCAGTAATAGCAAAGCTTTCCATAAGGGTACCTTCTCCCAGGCATACGAGGAAACAAAAATGGGAAATAATTCCTGTTTATTAGATTTTTAAAAAGTCAAATGAAAACATTTTTAACCTCCCTAAAGAGAAAAAGAAAACCCAAGTCTTTTAAAACACTAGCCTCCAGTCAGTGAGGTGAACTTTTCTCTAGAATTCATCCCATAATTTCTAAATGAGTGAACAGAAATAAGAAAGGTATTATACTATTTTATGCTGAATTAACCTCACTATATACTGCTAAAGATCTATCTCTGGAGACACATCATAAAAACTAAACACTTTGCCACCATGGCAGTATTAAAAAGTATTTCATATTTTACTATTAGGGTGTAAAATTACTAATCAAGGGTGGGAAATGAGCAGAAGAAAACAGGAGAAAAAGAGACTCATTGAAACATGCTGAAATATTACCGGGCTTTCATTGAAAGCTTTCACGTGTGTTTCCCCCCTCATCTTTCAGAGCCAGCACCTTTTAAAGAAGAGGCAATCTGTTGAGAATAATAGAAGAACCATAGTAAATAACTGTTGAAAGTGAACAAATTCTATCTTGTCTAATAAATCGTAAGGGCAGAAGAGCCCTTCTGAATGCATCATTGATTAGCGTGAAGGACAGACTTCTCTGAGGTCGTGGGCCCTTCCACCCCGGAGAACTGCTTTCCTCATGCCGCCCCAGGGTTGAAGGAATGATTATGCCACTTCTGGAAGGAGGATGTTGAATTGATGTCTGATTTTTAGTAAATACAAAAAAAAAATTACTCTTTAATAAAGAAACGTATGTATCATATACATATTTGGTAAACTCTAATCTTTTGGAGAACATTCCACAGGTCCCTGTGACCCTCCAGGGTTTCCCTAGCGTGTACATTGAGATCCATCCTACTGAGAGCGAGTGCTGAAAATCAGGACAGTAGCATTGCATTCTGAGTTCCATCGTGCTATATCTTAGGTAAGCTTCTGAGACCCTCTGATCTTTAATTTCCCCCTCTCCTGCTGTGCTTTCTTTCCCCTACGTGGCAAGGAAGCATTGGGAAATTTAGGTGATGAAATTTAGGTGAAGGAAAGGGTAGGGACCCTTTCCTTCTCGTAAGAGCAGTACAGGCTCTGGAGTCAGACTGCACACACTGAAATCTCAATTCCACTATTTACAATGCCTCAGTTGTCTCATCTATAAAGTGGAGACAATATGGTTTTTCCAATAGTGTGATTACATAAATTAATATATGTAAAGGATTTAGAACAGTGCCTAGCACAAAGTGACTACTAAAAAAATGCTATTTTTATTGTGAGATTATTACTGTCTCTCAAGCTCAGTGCAAAGGCTGCTTCCTCGCTGATCTTTCCTTGTTCTCCTAGGCAGACTGTTGTACTTTGTTCCTAATTCCAGTAGAACAGTTTTTATTTTTAATTAACAGTAGGCTTCCATATTTATTTCCTCACTAGACTGTGGTACCTTGAGGTAGGGGCTGGAAGATGGTGTTTTATCTGATTAGTCCTACTAGCATAGTTCCTGGCATTAAGTAGGCATCCAGTGTTTGTGGATACATGAATGAATATATAGATGAAGGAATGAATGCATATTTCATGTGTTATCTCCTAATATCCATTCTCTTCTATTTTTAGCAATAGAGTTTCCAAATTTTAGTGAGCATATGACTGTCCAGCTAATGACCACATTTCTGCTGGGTGTGGCCATATGATCAAGTTCTGGCCCATGGGTTGTCCACGGAAGTGTGCTCTTCCATTTGTGGGTTATTCCCTTAAAGGAAATAAGTATGCTCACCATTTTCCTTTCCCCTCCTGTCTCTGGCTAGAATGTGGATGTGAAGGAGATCTGGAGCAGCCACCACAGACCATGAAATGGATAGCACTTGTTAGGGATGACACTTGTTGAGGATGACAGCAACAAAGTCTAACAATTCCTGGGTTCCTAATGACGTGGAGCTGCTGTACCAGCCCTTGGTGGTTTGTATTCAAATTTCTTTCTTGTTTAGAGCCCGTTTTGCTGTTGTTCATTTGTTTTGGTGGTAGATGGGTCTTTGTTTCACTAAAAGAGTCTATTTACTAACACACTGCCCACAAAGCTATATTTACTTGATTCTAGACCTTTGATAGATAATTTTCTAATCAGATAAAACTGATAAAAATAGATGTGGATTAGATTATTACAGCTGATTAGAACTGAGCAAGTGTGTGAATTAAATATGGCAACAAAGGCTTTGGCTTAATTAATTTAAAAAAATCATTTAAACCTTGTTGTTACTCTAGTCCCAGTTGCTTAGTGGTTGCTCTAACTGGTGATGGGAGGAGGGGGATGAAAGGGACAAGACCCTAGGTTACAAGGCTGAGTGCAAGGAGCCGTACTTATCCCAGGAAGTGTTTTTATTCAAATCTCATTTGGTTGGGCAAGAGGGACAGAATTTTGCCCAGGTAACTTTGCTCATTTTAGCAAAACAACCTTCCTCTCTACGTGGTGGCCCCTGTTGCCAAGTGTTGTGCTTGCTCTGGATAACAAGGTCAACAGGGAAAGAGCAGCTGCCCCTTTATTTGCAGTGAACTCCTTTATGACTTTCTAGGCAAGAGCTACTAAACAGAAAACTGTTTGGGTCTCTGGATCAGGAATTCAGACTTGATGTGTAATTATAAGTTAACCAGTTTTCTAATGTGAATAAAAATTTACCAAGAGATTTACCATGATGATGTTCCACAGATTTTCACTGTAAAGGAAAACTATTCTGGAGAAAATTAAAAGGTATAGCAACAGCTTGGTGATCATTTCCAGGGATATAGAGAAAATAGTGATAAAATACAAATATTCAGATACACATAGATACAGTTTTGAAATTTTTTATTAACATGTAATGTACATATGAGGTGTCTAGTTTAAGTTAGTGTACAGCCTTATGTGAACATTTATTATGTTATTATGTACATAATTTTTAATTTGGGGGAGAGGTCAATGTACCCATTTTACCAGAGTGCAAATCAAGAATACGCAACACATATTTCTAACATCTGGAGCTACATGATAAAATGCTGAACTACAAATTATAATATTTCTCATAAATAACAAACATTTTCTCCATGATTTCTATAATTTTACATTTGTAAGTCAGAAATAGGAGGAACTCATGTTTTTAGATGCCTAAATCTTTTAGCTCAAATTTTTAACAGAAATATATGAAGACTGGCACCACTGTAAATATAGATAATGAGGAGTCAGAGGGATTTATCTCGGTCTCCTCGGCCGCTGTCTCCTTCTCAGTTCCACACACACTCTCTCTGTCTTTAGCGCTTCTCCAGTACTTCAGTCAAGTTAGTTAACCTGGAGGCCTTAGTTTTGACAACTGTATATTGGGAACACAGCTGTGCATAAAATTGCGGTGACTAAGTGAGATACTGTATAGAAAGAAGTTTACATAATGTTTGCATTGGAGGAAAACATCAGTAAATGGTGTTTTGTTATCATTATCAATGCCAGTATCAACTGATGCCATAGCCTCTGGGTTTGGAAAAGCTACAGAAATAGCTATATAATTGTATTAAACTATATATTTTTCCCCCTTAAGAGGGAGGGCTAGGTTTGAAGTGAGATTGCCCAATTTATGTCTTTGCCAATGAAATGTGGTTCCTCTAGCAAGAGGAGGTAAGAGAGGTATGGTTTACATGTGGGCTCCTGATTAAGACAGTTTATAACTGATGAGTTATCATGTTGGAACTGGTGTAACCCTGAAGAGAATATTTTCAAATGGTTTTAAAGGAATGTCATGTAGCATTTATTAGAGTCACTGCAACAGGGACGCTTCCCACTTGCTTTGATTTAGTGACATTACTTCTGGTTAAAAGCCTTAGGTAAGGCCACACACAGTGGCTGGCGATTTGGATAATTAGAAGGAATGGCAGAGGCCTGTCTCTTTACAAGAAAGTTAGCAGTGACATGCAATTAAAGCAGACCATGGGTGGGGAGCTGTGTAGCTCTAAGGATTGTAGTAGATTGGGTGAAATCAAACAATATTTACAGGATTTCCTATTCTACAAAGTATTTCCATTTGCTTATTTTTAATAAATTATTCCAGAGATAACTATACTATTTTTACGAAAAAAGAAGAACAAAAGGAGCAATATAACTGACTCCATAGTTATTTTCCTCATGATTTTCTAAACTACATAGGCCCATTAGTAACGCTGTTTATCCACTGGATCTTGATGAGGTATCTGAACCATAAATCATCATGCATTTATTAGGGTTTTATTTTCTCCTTTAAAAGATGCTTTCATATTCAATACCTATTACGATCCCCACAACTGTATGAGGCAAGGGGAGCAGTTGTTATGATGTCATTTCAAACATAAAGATTTGGAAACTGAGCTCTGAGAAGGGATTCGCACAGTTCACTTATGATAGAAGCAAGATTAAAACGTGAGTTGTGTGGCTCAAAGGCAACTCTTTCTAATACATGGAACTATCTTCTCAAACATAAATGTGCATTCTTAGTTTCTGAGCTTTTCGAGAATATGATTTTCTTGCTCTTCCTGAGATACTGCGGTGGTCGGAGCGCCTTGGAGAACAAACTGAAAGCTCTAGACCTTGTCCTCGGAAAAATGCACACATGTGCACACATGTAAAAATCTGCATCACCTTCAGACCTCCTCCTTCTAAAACCTGTATGGGAATTAGTATAGTGTGTGCAGAACATGTTAGCCTGGGCTTGTGGCAGGGGCTGGTAGATGGCATCTGGCCTTCTCAGGGAAGAAGAATGAAGTAGAAGCCATAGTTAAACCATAAGTTTTATTCAGCCCTTACTAGAAGCTAGGTGATACACTGCACATACTGTGTTGGTTCAAATCATACAACAACCTTCAATGGTAAGCGTTACTACTGGATTCATTTTACAGATGAGGACACTAAGAAGAACACTACCCGAATTTAAAGCCTGATGGACACTTTTCGCCACAATGCTGCACAGCCTCCCAGAGTGATAACTGTCCGTGTTGCGCTGTTTCCCTACTAGGCAGCCCAGGCCTATGTGGGGGTGTGGCTAGGAATGGGGGAAAGGGGTTTTTTAGAAGCCTTTTGGCAGCAAGTGTTCCTTCAGGGAATCTTTTCTTAGGAGTGATGGGTTGGAACTGTTAATGGCAGTAGAAATGTGAAGTGTGAAAGAGTGTTGAGATACAGGGATATAAAAGAACAGGGTAGCATCCATCGAGTGGTCTGCTTCTCTTGGGATATATGTCGGATGTCCAGCTATTGCATTAATTTTTATAGATTCTATGCTGCATTCTCCTACTAAATTGGCAAATGATTCACGAAGTTACCGAAATGGGGTGAGTAAACTGCTCATGAGCAGAGCTGGGGCAAGGGAAAAGGAAAGGCAAGTCTTACATTTGGGGTTTCCTGAGCCATAAATAATGGCCGTGTCACCATTCCCAACAATATGCTTCTGTCGTTAATTAACTTTTATGGAAAGCTATGGTGTTCATGACTTTGGCCTCTCCCTGCTCTTGATCTATGTGGTGTTATGTGGTGTAGACAGCAGTGCTCACAGGTGGGATTTGTCTAACAGGGGAATCTGAATTAGCTAATGTGGAATGCTGGGTAATATATGGCATGCCACAGCACTGGGTGAGTGGGAGGGGAGAAGGCAGTGATGACACCTTCCCTGTTTCTGCTGATTATTTTTCCAGCACCAACACATGGGATCAGAATATCTGGTTGTATGTTAGGTTAAAATTTAAGTGTGAGCTTTTTCTGGTGTTGTTGAAAGTACTGAGCGGTTCCCCTGCCCCCCTCTGAGGTTTGGTCGTGTGTTGCTTTATACTTGATACAGAGAATAATAAAGGTGGAAAGACCTTTTGGAGTCTCAGGGCCCTTCCCATCCCTAAGGGACAAGCAGGGAAATCAGTCCAGCCTTCTGAGATGGCCCACGCCGTGTTAACGACCCTGCCAGAAAATTATTCCCCACCTTAGACCTAAAGTTCTAAAGTCTTCCTGCTTAGTTTCCAGAACAGTGGGTTTTAATCATTGGCATGCATCAGACTCACCTAGAGAGCTAGTCAAAACACAGATTGCTGGTCCCCACCCCCCGGGTGTCTTTTTGCCCCCAGCTTTATTGAGATGTTATTGATGTACAACATATGTAAGTTTAAGGTGTACAATGTGATGATTTGATACACATACATATTGCAAAATGATTGCCACAATAAGGTTAGTTAACATCTCTATCCCCACACATAATGATGATTTATTTTGTGTGTGGTGGTAACATTTAAGATCTACTCTCCTAATAGCTTTCATGTATATAATACTGCATTGTTAATTCTGATCACCATGCTGTGCATTAGATCCTTAGATCTTATTTATCTTACAACTAGGAGTTCATATTTGTATCCTTTGATTAACATCACCACATTTCCCCCACCACCCAGGTCCTGGCATCCTTCGTCCTACTCTATGAGTTCATCTTCTTTTGATTCCACATATAAATGAAGACACACGGTATTCGACTTCCTCTGCCTGACTTTTCTCATTTAGCATAATGCCTTCGATGTCCATCCATGTTATTGCAAATGGCAGGATTTTTTTCTTTTGTATGGCTGAATAATATTCTATTGTATACATACTACTCTTCTGGACTTGCTGACTCAGTAGGTCTGGAGTTGGGGATGAGAGTTTATGTGGGAAATGAGGTCCCAGTTGATGCTGTTGTTGCTGTTTCAGGGACCGAACTTTGAAACCTCTGCTCTAGACTGTGATTACAAGGATAGTGGGTAATACATGGGTTTTGGAGTCAGACAGGCCTGGATTTGCATCCTGCTGTACCACTGTGAAACTGTAGAAAGGTTTCCAAGCCTAGGCTTGCTCACTTATAGGGAGGGGATTGCAAATGTTTTGGTTGTTTTGTTTTGGTTTGTTAAGTGTGGATAATGTAAAGTGCTTAGCACACAGACATGACTTTACAGATGTGAGCTTGGGATATGGATAGAGTCTGCTTCTTAGAGCTACATCGCCAGAACTGCTGGCCCAAATGTTAAGGCACAGAAGCCTGCTTAGGGGAGTCTCTCAGAAAGTCAAGAAGGTTGGAGAAAATGTGGGTGGGAAGAATTTGTAAAACAGAGACCATAAGAACATATTAAGACTTACTGATATGCCAGGAAAAAGAAAAAAAAAAAAACAAGCAAAAAAATCAATTTTATACTGAACAGAAGAGAGTCACCCCAAAGAGACGCAATATGAAAGGAGCAAGAAATGGAAACCCTAAGCCGGGCATTGGGACTGTTAGCATTTAACATGCGATTCCCAACAAGTGTGTGTAGAGTCGAGTGAAATTTTTTTTTTAAATGGACTTTGGAGGTGACAGGACGAGGACTGTGTAAACCAAATAAAGTGAGATACAGTGGAAGGCGTAGCACCATCTACATGAGATGTGTATTTGCAAAGAGAACAGGTGCCTGTGCCACTTATGAAACAAGTAACATTTGTCATCCTGACCCCAAAGTGCTCCTGTCTTCATCTTATTTCTGGCTTTCTGTGGACTCTTTACTGAGTGAAGAAAACTAAAACCTCTCTTCTCCTCAAGCAAAACAATTCCCAAGAAAGAATTTACAAAAATCAATTATTAGCACAATGTAAAATTATATCCTAAATTATGACCACTCTCCAGGACAGTCTCTTCGAAGCTGTGTTTCTTCAGACTATGACTAGGCAGTCTAAGGGAAAGGCATTCTTGATGGAACATATATTTGCATATTAAATGATATGAGAAGTCCTGAAGTTTTAAAAAAAGTTCCTTATTTTTAATTAACTCAGTGTCGATTTCCTCCTTTTTCTATTTCTGTATTTTCAACATTTTTCTATAATGAGCATGTATTACTTTTATAATAAAATATAAATCAAGTATATCAGGTTAAAAAGGAATACAACTAAGGCCATCGGATGTCGCTTCTAACCTGCTTTCTTTTTCACCCTTCCTGTTGTGGAATGAATGTGTGTCCGCTCCCCTCCCAAATTTGTATGTTGAAGCCTTAACCCCCCCCCCCCCCCAGTGTAATAGTCATGGAGGTGGGGTTTTGGGGATGAGATTATTTAGATGAAGTTATTAGGATGGGATTCCAATGACAAGATCAACGTCCTTATAAGAAGACGAAGAGAGACCAAAGCTTTCTCTTCCATCATGTAAGGATACGTCAAGAAGGCACTATTTACAAACCAGGAAGAAGGTCTTCACCATATACCAAATCAGCTCAGACCTTGATCTTGGACTTTCCAGCTTCCACAACTGTGAGAAATAAATGTTTGTGGTTTAAGCCACTCAGTCTGTGGCATTTTGTTATGGCCACTTGAACTAAGAAACTACTCTTCCTTCACTCCCGTAGGAAAATCAAAGATGGTATAATGTCAAATTCTAAAACAACAAATACTTTATAAAAAAAGTTTTTTGAAAGGTAACTGAACACGGGTAGTCTGCATAATAGTTGAATGCTTCCAGTACTTGCCATATTGGAAACCCAGTTAAAGACATGAATCCACAAGGCAACATGTACAATTAACTGCTTGAGCTAGTTAGCCCAAAGGAGAGAGTCAGTCAAATTCTGGGACCTCAAACACTTTGTTTGTGGGCAAGGGTACCACAGAATCTGGGCACCACACTCAACTTTACTCTTCTAAACTTGAGAACAGGCAGGTGATCAAGGGCTTCCGTGCTACATTTATAGGAACAACTCAAGGAACAGGCTTTCCCTGAGAGAGGAGATTTTCTCCCAAGATTGGGTTCATTACAAACTGTAAGAGCACTATCCAATATTGCTTGGAAATCTTGCCTACACTTCTGGGAAGTGTTTGCAACTTGTCAGTTGGGGTAGGGTGGTGATTTATGGGCTGCATTCTTCTTGAGGAGAGAACTTTTGGTGTTTCTGGTGTTTTGAGAATAATCAAGGATCCAAAATGATCAGGTGAAATGCCTTTGGAAATAAACTGAAGTCTGTGTTAAAATTAGGTTAGAAAGCAATATATATTTGAGTCTAGCAATGTGGGACAGATTTTTTTCTGATTGCCAATGAAGAAGCTCAACAATGCTAGTCTCTCTTTGGTGGAAGTCAAATATAATACTAATTGGATAAGTATCACCCAGGCCAGCAAAATTGATGGGACTCTGTCTCAAGTGGGCATTGAGGTAAAGATAATGCTTTGATCTTATGGAGGGGTACCACTTCTGGGCAACAACAGGTCATTTGGGCTTTTCTGAGCTGGGATCTTCAGGTAGACAAGTTCAAACTCAAAGGAATGCTGGGCACAGGAATTATTGTGCTGACCTGTCTAGGATGTTGGTGAATTAATGACAAAAACTAGTAAGCGTAATTTTGGTAAAATGAATTTCCTACTGGAAAAAAAAATATTGACTTCCTTCTTAAGCAATTTGATAACTGAAATAACAATTTAATATTCTTAATTTTTAAGTAGTCAGTTATTTAACATAAAATTGCCAAATATACCATTACTGAAATGGAGAACAAGGGGATGACAGGAAAATGAGAGCTGGACACAGGCCCACACTGTTAGTAATTGTACGTTTCACAATTGTAAAAGCAAACATTGAAAACCACTGCACAGCCTACCCCACGCACCTGGCCCACAGCAGCGATGGAATTCGGTGCTTGGCAAAGTGCGTTCTGAGCTCTTGCATGTTGTGGTGCTGGAAGCATGTCTCAGTGAGTTGGGTGCTCTCATTCCCAGCTGCAAAATTGAGAGAAAGCTCGAGTACTCATGCACAAGACATGTCATGGTAGCAATAATAGCACTTACTCACATTTACATTTATATGTCTGGCCTTTTCTCGATCTGTTTCTCAGACAGAAAACTCAGATATCAAACTGTCTGGTTTAAAACCAGACACATGGCAACTGTATTTACTAAAACCTCACTGGCTGCCAGGTACTGTGCTATTTGCATTCACACATATTATGTGTGTTATGTCTTATTAAATCCTTGTAATGCTGCTGTGAGTAAAGTATCTTCTTACTAGTATATAGATGAGGAAACAAGCTCAGAGAAGTTAAGTAACTTGCTTTCAGTCACCCCGCTAGTTATCATAAGATAGAGTGGACTTGGAAGGCCTAACTTCACATTTCTTTATTTTCCTTTGATATTTAATGCATTGAAATGATTTAAGATTTTCTGGAATATGTTATCAAGATTTTCCTCAAATGATCTCTGGATATGGATCACTTGAAAACTTAATAGCATCCTTGAGATTTCAGAAAGCGTGATATCTATGAAGTATGGGGAAAAGATTTGAAAAGTATTGTCGACAACTAACTGTTGATAAATTTGATTGAGGCCAAATTTAAAAAAAAAAATTCCCAACAGTCCATTAAAGACAAGAAGAATGATAGGCTTTGATGGTGAATAGCATCCCTGTGACTTGGTCAGAAGCCACTTCAGGGCTTCAATTTACTATTAAGTTTCAGGACCTACCTAGCTGGAGACATCTGCTGGCTACTGGGGATCCTTATTTGATTAGATTTTACTCTTTATTATTTTTTTCAAAACTTTAAAGTGATTTGGTGCAATAGATGGAACCAGATGAGGAGACACTGATGCCTCTTTCATCTTCCTAAGAAAATGCTCAGGGAAAGCACATGACGTCTTTTAGATCGGTGGCTTCTCTGTTGGTGTGAGTGCTTTAGCCTATGATTCCCAGAGTTGTGAACCAATTTCTTCCCAAGAGTCTTTTCACTCTCCCTTCCACTGAAAGTCGGAGTCTCCTGTGAGGGAGCATTTCGCAACAAAACTTCTAGAGTCATCAGCTGGATGTTGGTACAAATTTGATGAATATGTCTTGATTTTAATCCTGGACAACCAAAAGGAATTCCAAAATAATGTTGTAAAAAATATGTTTAACCGTTTAGAATTGACCTATGGTTGCATGTATGACCATTTCTATTTCCAAATCAGCCAGAGGCATTTTTCCTTGACCTTCTGAAAATGATACAAGTCCTAGATTTGACTGCCACATAGCCAGGTGATGGGAACTCTTTCTCAACTTCATTTTAATAGGTATGAAGAGTATATAACCTATTCTTCTTTGGAATCCGTACTCTGGACTGATGTCTTTGTAAGCAAAGCACTGATGAAGTCCCTGACAGCATGAACAGAAAAGATGGTTTATTTATGATGTTATGCAGGATTTCTGGGGATGAGTACTTCCTTTTAGTAAAAAGCAGAAGACCCATCCATTAGAAGCTATCCCCTAGTTTCTGAGGCAAGTAGAGCTAGACTAGGATACTTTATTGGGCCATTAGAAATGTGACTTTTGGATTGTTCAAGAGGCTCAGAAATTCCCCCAATTTTGGGGCCGAGAAAGGGTGCAGTTCTAGGTAGTATAATACGCTCATCAGTCTGTGATTTCTTTTCACGAAATTTAAATTCCTTATCGATAATTGATAGGGCAGATAATAAGCACTTTTCAACTAATCTGATCGTTTATCAAATGCCCTCATCTTAAATGAAGCAAGAATAGTGAGAGGCTTTAGAAGAACATATGTTGTGCCTCACAGATGTTCAGAAATACAGCAGGAATGTGTTTAGGGTAATTTTTTCTTATATGCTTCAAAACACAAGAAGCCTCTCATGTAAATGTTGAGAACTCTTTAATTCACGAGGAACGGAAACCTGGCTCAAACCAGTAAGAATGCCGAAGAGGACTGACTAGGTCAGAGATCTGGGGAAATCTGAGGCAAGAACTATCTTTGTAAACAACATTGACCAACCTGATGTCATTGGCTCGCCCTCTCTCCTTTACTTGCTCTTCCTATCTTTCTAAGTATTAGCCTTACTGCTTTTCTCCGTCCACCTGAATGCTTTCTTCCTTCAGGTAGACAGCTGTAGGTTGGCATCATCCTGTTTAACAATCTCATGGAGTAAAAAGAACTTGTTTTTCTCAGAGTCTAATATAAAAATTCAAAAAAAGGACTCCAGTTTTTCCTGTGTTGTCATATGCTTATCACTAGCCCACTATTTCAACAAATGTTTGAATCACTGGTCCAGCCAGTATGAGGAAATCAAAAAAGAGAACTTTTAAAGATTCTTGATCTCCTACAAAATGATAGGAGGTATAGGGCATTAACAACTATCACATAACTTGAGGCAGCATGTGATGTTGAGACAAAAGAAGTCTAAAATGATGATGGAAATCAGACAGATGGAAATGTGATCCACGCTCTTTCATGAGGAGAAGTATTTCATCTGTTTATTGAAGAATGGATTTGACATCAGTGATGGGGAATCAGGGACAGGGGGAAAGTCATTCCAGAAAGAAGGAATGGTATGTAGAATGGCGAAGAGACAGGAAAAGGGGAAGAGTTAGGAGCTTGATTTGAATAAATGCCAGTTTTGTAGAAGAAGAAATGTGAAAGGTAGTTAGTAAGAAAAGTTAATATCAGATCATAGAGGCTTTAAAAATTTTAATTTCAACCTAAGTCATTTACAACATTTTTTTTTTCAGAAGGACATGTAGAGGCAGTGATAGTGTTAGAGCTAGAAGAGATAGGATCAAATCATTCATTAGAGAGCTTCGAGTGGCAGCCATAGTGAGAAAGGACTGAATGGGGGAATTTACTTAACAGTTTGAAGAAATGCAGCCTAACTGTGGATGAGTGAAAGCCAGCGCCCTGACTGTGTGAATAAAAGGAATGAGATTGTTCTTCTTAAAAAAAAGCTCTAAGACTCCTAGATATGATTTAGGTAGTGGCTATAAATTGCTTGCCAAGATCAAGCTTTATTTGTATCACATGGACTCATCTTCTCTCCCATATTCGACCACATCTTCGACCAGTAGCTGGCCATTTCCTTGTAGACCCCACCACTACCTCACATTCAATGCTACCTCTCCCAGAATCATTTTCTTAGCAACACAGGCATGGCCATTCCTAGGACTAGGCGACGCCTTGGGTGAGTTACTGTGATATCCTTGAACACCAACCTTTTTACGTGGATAAAAATCAAATTAAAAAGAGCATGAGAACCCAGTGAGAGAGGAAGAGCATACAAGTCAGCTTGCCACCTCAGAGCCTGGATGCCAGGAGCAGGGACAGCCCCGCCCTCTCTACGGGCGAAGTGAACTGGGGGAAGTTAGCTAAAAGTCTAATTGCTACAGACTGACAGACAGAAGCCCCTGACCATTTTGAGCAGTGATGGATAGGGACTTTTCCTTCACTTCTAGCAACTGAGTCCTCGAGACGAGCCTCCATGCAGTAACTCAGAGACCTCCAAGAGGCTTCATCTAGGTTCATGATAATCATGTTTTTCATCGGAATACAGGTTCAGCTGCTATCACCGAGATCCCAAAATAATAGTGACTTCAATTAGATTGAAATTTATTTTTCTTAGGCAATAATCTAAGCATAAGCTGAAATGGCAACTTAATGGCGTTAGCAATTTTGGCTCCTTAACACATAGTTTTCATCTCACGGACTCAACTCATGTCCAAAATCCCATCAACAGAAAGGGGAAGGGTAGCCCCCTAAGGGGCACTGAAAGTTGTACACATCACTTTCACTTACATCCCAATAGTCTTAACTTAGCCATAAACCTGCACAGAGCTGAAAATGCTAGGGCAGCGTGCTCAGCTAATAATAATACCCGACTTTTACATCATGCTTCCTGAGAACCAAGCACTATTCTAAGAGCTCTACACATATCAATTTACAGCAACCTCATGAGATATGTACTAGTATTATTCTCATTTTACAGAAAAAGATAACTGAGGTACAGATAAATGGAGTAACTCACCCAAGGTCATGAGAGAATAAGTGATGGAGGTGACATTCAAACTGTCACAGACTGATTCCAAAGTTTGTAATGTTAACCATTATGCAGTACTGCTTTTAAAACTTAGGGTTCTGTTAATAAAGAAAGAATGAAAGAATGAAAATGGGAGATAATCAATTATTACTACTATAGTACCCAAGCATCCTTGTTTGTCACACGCAGCAATGGCTCCAAGCTTTGGGATCTTCTCCCTCATTGCTTTGTTCTGTCTGGTTTTCCAGCAGATTGCCACTCACAGCCCCTACTGCATGTCCCTGAAGAGAAGGGCTCACATGGTCACTTTCGGGCTAGCCTCCTGGCTTCCAGCTTCTCCATACTCCAGCCTCTCCTATACCTTTACACCAGATGAATCTTCCCATATGCCATTTTCATCAGGCCAAGGCCCTCTTTAGAAACCAACAGAGGAAAAGCTCTACTTAACTGGATCAACTTCCTTTTTATGAACTTGGCCTTTAAGATCCTTCACAATTTACTTCTAAACATACATTCCAAATGTACCGATCTCTCCTCAGAGCGCACACAAATCCTCTCTACACCTGTCAGATTGGTCTACTTGTGCCATTTGTATTCCTACAACTCAGCTTTCTGGATAGAAAAGGAAGGGTCACTTATATGTAGACACTGGGATTTTGCTCAAGTCTTTTGGTCACTGAGAAGAGCTGCACCTTGCCCTATTTTCTTGTCTGAAGTCTACCCACCCAAGCTTGCATCCTACCTTATCAGTGGCTAACTCAAGAGCTCTGCATCCATGTGCACTGGTTGGATGAATATATGCTCAGTGGCCACCCCACTAGCCCATGTAACCTACTTCTTCCTCTTCTCTCATTACTTTTCCATCCCCTGGCCAAGGGTGTGATCCTTCTTTCTATGTAGGTAGCTTTGCACTGCATGAGACAGAGGCCAATTTTTGTCCTACTGTGACCACCTCACTGGGGTGAAATTCTCAATATACCTTGTTGATTGACTAATGGTTGGTCCTAAGTGGCTGGTTTAGTCAACTTTGAGAATCCCTGTAAGTAACATAACTTGGAAAATGATTTTCCATCTAGTGTCCTATAATAAGCAAAAATGCTACCTTAAATCTGCAAGATTGCTTAATATAAAATGTAAAGAAAATAGGAATATCACATCTTTTCCTTTGTCCAGGGTGTTTATTGTTCACCTTAGACAGTTAGAAAAGGCCAATATAAATTTAGAAGGATGTTTGATCCTCAAACACTTCCCTGTATTTTGTATAACAAGAAGTATTGAAAAGCTCTTCCAGCTATGTGTAATAACCCTGAGCTGAAGTTGAACACTAGCCATCTCTTGAACATCAGTTCTAAGATATGGGGAAGAAAGCCAATGGGTATTAATGAAAGATCTTTATTTCAAAAAAGATGGGATCATGTGCTTCTGGAATAAAGGAAGAAGAATGTATTTCAAAGGGATACTGTTCAGGACCCTTCTTTGTGCTCTTGGCTCCAGAGTAAGAGGGAAGAAGTGGTGACAAGAATATATTTTAAAGTCGGGACATTGTAAGCTTGTCTTAGACTTCTGAGCTTTCAGAATGTTTGTTCAGGAGGTGGTTTCCAAGGTTTTACAACTTTGCTAAAAACATTTGGTCTTCTCTTTAGATCTATTCAGCTGATATCAATTTTAGTGACTTCCGAGGCAGCATTGTTGCTGAGAATTGATACAGCAATGAATCTTTACTAGCGCCCATCAAAACCGGACTTTTGTTATCTCGCATTTTACTTTGACTACATTTTATTTCTTTTAGAAATTCCCTGGAAAGCAGTTTTGTCTTGTGAGTTGAATAAAAAGCATGGAATTTATATAATCACTGCCTTGCGACAGTGCAACTGATTTGCATCTTCTGGTTAAATGCAAATTGTCTATCCTTAAGTTCAACGGCAATTTGCTTCTTTTTAACAAATAGCACTAAAGTTACTTGTAGGCATGACTGTTTGTTTAGCTTGGCTTCTCTCTTTGATCTCATGTTAACATACCTTAATGGCAGGTAATGATTGATAATAGAGTATTGTAAAGTTCAGGTAATAAATACTGCTTAACTCATAATAATGCTGAATAATGTACTTTTTATGACTTGGTTTGATGGAAAATTTCCTTGTCAGCTTGGTATAATTGTCCAAACAAAACCACCCATTACTTGAAGAAATACATGTCCACCCTAGACACATTAATTAGGGTCATGGCTGGGCTGCACAAAGGAATATAGTAACACTTCAGTTATCTTTAAATGTAATCTTTGGACAATCTTACTAATGCTAAACTCAGGTTTAATGAGAAACTTTTGTTTACACTTGCCCTTTGAGGCTTATGGGCTACATTGGAATCTATGGTGATGGCGGTGGGCCACATGTACACACACCAGGGTCTTTCCTTTGAGGCTTCCAGAGGTCATCAGTGCTAGTGGTTTGAACATTAAAAGTCACAGCAGTATGTTCTCTTTATCTTGGTGTGGAGGAGCAGGGGATTTGTGTAATAAGAAAAAAAAAATCTTTTTAATTTGTTATTACTGGATATTTAAAGACACATGGCATTGAGATTAGAATAAAAAAGGAATTTGGTGTCTTGGTGTTGACAAGCTCAGGTGCCGTACATCAAAGTGCTTGGTGCTGTCCTTCTTGCCCAAGCATGGTATTTCCATGATGCTTGACTGTCTTTGAAGACCCAGGACTGTTCCAGAGAATCCAGGAGATGATCATGTGGGCTTTTAACAAAATGACCAACGTAATACTCAAGATTTGGCTACAGGACATACCCATAATGAATCTAAAACTAGTTCTCTGAAAAAGGGTGCTTGGTTTTCAAGTTTGGAATGATTCAATTCATGATTCCAAATGAGTGAACTGCTATTATACTTGACTCAGAGGCTAGTTTCCTGCAGATTGTGAAAAAAGTGTGTGTTTAATTTTTCAGATTTAAGCCAAATTGCCAACTCATTGATGATAGTTTCACATCTTATTTAATATCCAAATTTCAAAGGAAGCCCACAATGGGAAACGCACTATGGAAAAAATATTCATTCTCACTTTGTTGCAATTGCATCATTTTCTTTCCTGATGACACTCTATAAATGACTTGTTCCTTATGTCTTATACATTTATGGTTTTTACTGTCATTAGGTACCCAAAATGGCTCATTTTTACAAATAATACTACCCATTTCTCACACATTACTTGCTGTTTACCTCTAGTCTTACTTTTTTTAAGATTAGAATATTTCTGATTGGCTTTAAAATAAAAATCTGTTCTTAACAATTTTGCACTCTCATTCTAATGATTAATTTCATGCCCTGCTTCAGTCTATTTTGGCTGAAATTCTTGGAAGATTATAGAATCAAAAATGACATTCTTTAGAAATTTGGTTTGCTGGATTTATGCAAAGATTGATGTCTTGGTGGGATTGATTTGCTTGCTCCTTTCAATTAAAAACAAAGTACTTTTTTCATTGTTAAATATGAGAATACATGCGTAAAACTCTCATAGCAGTTAATACACCATGGACTTTAGAAAATGATCTAGGTTAAGCACCGCGTTAAGAACCGTGTGAATCATATACTACGTTCATTCTACTATATGATGCGGGTAGTTCTTACTAGGTTAATGCCACTGCCAATCAACTGCTTTCCTTTTCCTGATGGTTGCACACTGATGTTTGGTGAGGTTTACTAATTGACATTTGTCGCATAAGTTTGTAAGATAAGCTAATACAACAGGAATGGTTGGTCATTTGACCACTGTACGCTTGGATTACATTTATCTTTTCTAACTTTTTATTCATTTAGATAGAAACCAAGTCTTTGGAATCCTTATTTTTATGTATAATCTATTTCAAGAAGAATCTTTTTCAGCTGTATTTTAATGTCTTTAAATAGATATTTAAAAACCTAGAGATAGTGCAGGTGTTCTCAATCCTGGCTGCATGGTAGAATCACCTGGGGAGGTATTTTGAAAATACCGATATCTTAGGCTCATCCAAGAAAAATTAAATTTCAGGGTTGGGGCTCTGACTTTATATAGGATTTAAAAACAAACAAATTAACAGACAGACAGACAAACAAATAAAAAACTTTCCCAGGTGGTTCTAAGAATCCACTGACTTAATGCAATGTTTCTCAAGTTGAGGTTGAAGAATTACCTGGGATGCTTGTTAGAAGTGCCTTCCCAAGCCCTGCTGAAACAGAATCATTTTCCAGGGGAGCCTGAAGTTCGAATTTCTGTGTAAACTGCATGTAAATGTCACCAAAGATTGAAATGTACTACTCTGCTCCATCTGCTTCATTTCTCAGTCTCACATAAAGTTAAAATATCTCTTTTCATTCTCACAACCACCTTTTTACAATGGCACTAAGATTACCATTACACAGGTGAGAAAACTGAGGCAACAAACTAGCAGCCCCATTGTTCCACTGTGGAAGCGGGATTTGAACCTATGAAGTCTGACTTCGTGGTCTGTATGTACAGCTGCTACTTTATAGTTTCGACTTAGGTACTTAAACCACTGCTCTGTGGTGATTACATATGCCAGCTTTATGGTAAGTTACACATTTCTTAAGCACAGTAAGGCACCAAAGTATGATGAGGTACAGTAGTCCCCCCTTATCTGTGGTTTCAGTTACCCATGGTCAATCCTAGTCTGAATATATTAAATACAAAATCCAGAAATAAACAGTTCATAAGTTTTAAAGGGCCTGCCATTCTGAATAGCATGATGAAATCTCGCGAGGCCTGCCCCGCTCTCCCTTCATCAACATATCCATGCTGACACACACTCCTGGCCCATTAATCACTTAGTAGCCACCTTGGTTGTCAGACTGACCTTCAGGGTATTGCAGTGCTTCTGTTCAAGTAAGGCTTACAGTCGCTTAACACTATGTCACAAGTGTCTACGTCATTCACCTCGCTTCATCTCGGCCCTTTGGCATTTTATCCCCTCACAATATCACAAGAAGGGTGAGTACAGTACCATAAGATATTTTGAGAGAAAGAGAGAGACCCCATTCGCATCACTTTTATGACAGTATATTATTATAATTATTTACTTTTATTATTAGTTATTGTTGTTTATCTTTTACTGTGCCAAAATTTTAAATTAAACTTTATCATAAGTATGAATGTATAGGAAAAAACATAGCATATATAGGGTTCAGTACTATCCGTGGTTTCAGGCATCCACTGGGGATCTTAGAATGTACCTCCCGTGGATAAGTGGGACTACTTACTCTACGTAAAATGGGGGATTAATTCTAATCGTTGGTGAGCGTTTCAGGAAAAGCTCCATGGACGGACCAGGCATTTGAGCCCTCTAAGGATGGGAAGGGCATCTATAGGCAGAGATTGTGTGAACACGGGCAGGAGGGTGTGAGGCGCTCAGAGAATGGCAAGAATTTTCTATGGCTCAGAGCAGCATTGTGCTGGGTGAGATACAAGGCCGGAATCGCAGATTTGAGGCATTCTGTGGGAGGGTCAGATTAGGTTTGCTTCTAACTATTTTTATTCTACTCAACCAATGAATATTTTTATTCCAATACTAACTAGTGGTTAGTGAGCAAAGGGAAAAAATTTTTAAAGTGGAATCTCTAGTCACTGTCGTTCAGGAACTCACACTCCAGTAGTCACTCATGGATACTTCAAAATATTCTATGTTAACTTTGAATAGGAACTACATTAGCACGGGATAAAATCCAAATGAAGAAAAAGCTTTAAATTAAAAATAAGTCTCTCACTCGCCTCTCACCATCAGCGACCCAGACCCTTTCCAGAGGCAGCTATTATTATTCAACAAGTGAAAACTTTTGCTGCCTCTTCCTTTTTCCTTCTGCTATATTCACATGGTCACATGATCTATATAATCATAAACCTTCTCAGCCCCATTAGCTCGTCAAGTTTCAGACAGCAATATGGTTATACAAAATGCATCCAGGATTCTCACAGATATTCAACAAACATAACTGACTGCCTACTATGTGCTGAATATTGAATGTCTAGCTAGACTGGAGATAGATAGGGAGATCAGCAAGATATAACACTTGTCCTTAGTGATCACACAAATAAGAAGGTAAACTACCAAAAAGTAATTATTACAATGCACTGTGGGAACTGTTGTAATGGCCATAAATGCAGGGCTTTATGAGGATAAGAGGGCTCTAAAGCCTGAAGTCTTTCTAGTTGCTGTTGTCTCTGGGCAGAGAAAGATGCTGAGCCACTGAAGTCCTAGGCTAATGTCATACTTAAGGTAAATTGTATCCTTTCAAACTCACCTAGTTTTTTCTTTTGCATATTTTAATCCATATCATTCCTCCTCATCAAGGTCTCTTCCACACATAGGCATTTTCAGATGTGTATACCCTTGTTATTTTATTATTAATTACTAATCATGATTAATTATCTATTTCAGTTGATTTACTTTACTTCTCAAGTACTTTTGCAACACAGTTGGGTTTCTTGACAACTGGTTTAAACCAAAAATTGAGAGGTTTGTGCCACTGGCATGTGGTTCCAAACACTGCTGTGTTCTGTTTAATTCTTGCGTGGTCTTACAGAAATGTCAATAGTTTATGAATATTCACAACAGTGCAGGTTGCAGTAACTCCTTTTACAAAAAAATAATGTGGCGTGTCATACATAATAGTTTTTATTCTTTTGAGACAGTTTCTTAAACTGTGTTTTCAGTTACCTTTATACTCAAAAGCTGAAAACTGTGTTTTCAGTTAACTTTATACTCAAAAAAGGATTCTATTCAGTACATTTGAATATGAAGAACTAAATGGGCTTCTTTATTCCAGAAATTCTCACAGCATTTAATATGCTAACATACATTGTGAATATCTGAATAAAATATTTTAAGAGAGAACATTGTATGCCAGGCTTCTTAAACCTACTTGACAATGAAAACTAGTTTTTGTTTTATTGTTTGTTTTTTAGAAGAATGCCATTGTCAGCTTGGGACATTCCATTTTATTAGATGACTGATGATGTCTAGTGCAATAGATCTGCATGTGAAATGTCCTTAACGAAGGGCTCCCCATCAGAAGAGAAATGCTCCTGAAAGTGTGTGTGTGTGTGTGTGTGTGTGTACTACATTGTGTAACTTAAAAGGTAATTTATTTTTGTGCATTGATAGAACATTCTAGGTTAGTTTCTTAAGCTCTTTGCTGCATTCTCGTGAGGCCTTGAACTTTCATGACTCTGGTTTTACCTAAGGAAGAGCCCCTTCAACTCTGGGGCTGGTCTTCTGTTTGATTCCTCTCTCTCCCTTTTTCAGTCTTTTGACTTTTGTTGACACTTTCCTTTTTCCTTCTCCAGCTGCTCCTTCTGTCTGCGGGGAGATGTGGACAACAGATATTGATGGCAAAGATGACCAAAGAGGCAGAATGAGAAAAGACTGGCAAAGAGAGCACAGAGATAGGAATGGGGAGTTAAGAGTGAAGATAGAGGAGAGAAACAGGGCACCACAGGCTTCTATCAACCATCTTTAAACATTTATTTATGCCTTGTCATTTATCCTTGTGGTCAGATGAGGTATCATGTGGCATGCAAATGACGTAAACCTGGACATCAGAAATGTTCCTAAATTGCAGGGAAGTGTTGGGCAATAAAGAGGAGCATTATCTTTGTTGCCATGCAGTAAAGACAATTTTGGAAGTTCCCTAGGAAAGTTCCGGCCCGACAAACCTTTCTTGCTCATTGCTACTTTCCCCACCAACAGATTCTATGCATCTATTGTCTTAGTTTGTGTTCCCAGAAAGAGCAAAGCTATACTTGACCTCTTTCTGTATACATTATTACTGCTTTGCTAAGAATAAGGAAAAGGGGTATGGAGGAAAGAAAGAACCTCAGAAGCTCAGAAGATGGCTAGTGAATGAGTAGAACAGGAGAAGCTGCAGACAAAGGTGAGCAGACTCCAAAAGAAAGCATTTCTGAGGATGCATTAGTTAGGGTTGTATTCAGATGTGAGTGACAGAAAATCTAAGATAAGAATGGTTTAAACAAGATAGAATTTTATTTCTCACCTACAAGTGTGGGTCCGTGGGATTTGTAGGGTGCTACACATGCCTTATATTTTTTTTTATCAGAGGCATGACCTTGACCTCACGTCCCATAATGCTAGCATTGTAGGCAAGAGGATGGAGCAAGGAATGAGAGAGGTTGGGGTGTGGGGAGCGGGGAGTGGGAAGGACAGAGGGCAGGGGAGAGAAAGAGAGAAAGAGGTTATTTAGGAAAGGTTTCTAGGATAACTACACAACATTTTGCATATATTCCATTGGCTATAACTGATATTGGCTAATAGCTAGCTATAGGAGAATCTGAGAAATCCATTCTTTATTTGGGGCAGTCATTCATCCAGTGAAAACTTGAGCTCATTTGCTATGCAAGAAAGGGATAACCAACATTGGGGGATGTGGTAAACTGTGTACTTATTCACAAAAATGTCTGGCTCCTCAATTGACATCAAATTTGGTCATGTGACTTACTTCAGCCAGTGAAATATAATCTAAAGCTTTAAGAACTAACCAGTAATTGACCACGTCCTGCTTGCCCTTTGCCATGGGACTGGCAGTGTTCCAGTCAGAGGCTGTTTCATCACACTGGGTCCTGGAGGGAAGATGACAGAGAGCAGAGCTGCAGCTGGCCTGTGAGACACGAGTGGGAAATAAACCTATGATTTGGGGGTCATTTGTTACTGCAGCCTAACCTGCCCAGTGGTTTCCAAGTACCATCCTCAGACCATCACCATCAGCATTGCCTGAGAAATTGTTAGAAATGCATTCTCTGCCTTAGACCTTCTGAATTAGAAACTCTGGGGCAGGGCCCAACAAGCCCTCCAGGGGATTCTGATGTGGCTAGTGTGCCAGCCACTGTCCTGGTCCATTTTGGCTGATACGGGGTCCTAGGTGTCTCTCACACATAGGCTTGACTGTCTGCCACCTCTAGGTAGAGCCAGGGAGCAGGGGCTGCTACCCATTCCTCCTGAGGAGACAGAGAAACAGAAGAGATTCAGTAAGTATGAGTGTGAAAGTGGAAAATTCCTGTCATTTAGTGTGACTTTAGACCCAAGAAAGGAGACCACAGATACACAAATTGGGAATCACCACTCTTCATTCAATCCAGTGAGGAAATTCGTTATTGTAAGAAGTGAATAGTTGTGCCCATATCCTTGAAGAAGCAGAAGTAGAGTAATACCTTAGAAACTGATTTCTAACTTTTTTGACCTTATGGTACTTTATTTATATAGTCGGAGTGCACACAAACCACTAAAACAACATATCTTAAACATTAAAATAAATTGCTCTATTACAAGGTTTAGATCTTACTTTTCCCATTTCAAAACAGTCAAGACACCCAAGTCTGTTCCAAAACATGGCCTACAAATTACACTTTGAATTCTCAAATGTGGCTTAGTTTAATGTGTCTGCATCCTGTGAGGCTGGCCGCACAAAGGCCAGGGTGTTGCTCTGTAGGGCTGGGACTAAGGAAAGACACATCCTCATAGTAAGTCTTCAGTGCTCCTTTTTCACACCTTTGCAGAACTTTTGCATTATCCAGATTGCTTTGGTCTACTAGATAGAACTAAATGTTAGATCTTTCCTAACAATTCATCGTCTCCACTTTCCTATGTATTTTATTATGATTCCAGGTTCCATGATTAAATAGATGAGAACTAAGATGTCTGCTGGTAGGTTGTTCTCCTAGATGTGGGTTTCATGTCAACACTGCCAATCACAAAGTGTAGACGCCTATAGTGCAGGCAAAGTGTGGGAGGACAGAAGGAAGCATGTTTGAGCCCAGGAAACTCGACATATGCTAGAGACATGGCACTTATATCCCTCCTTACCTCAGGCAACTGACTATATTTCCCCTTCTGCTATGCTTTTGTGAGAAATTCAGGTTTCAAGTAAAATACCAAATAACCCTAATGAGGCAGCAATTCAGCTTGAATCGACAATATTCTACATACATTTGCCTCACAGTGTGAACTGAGCAAGCCTCTCATCGTGTGAAGGTGCAGTCACCTCATTTGCTGCCTTTGGCTGAAGAGTTGCCATATTTAAAAGAACAAACATGATTTCCCTAGGATATGTTTTAATGTTTGATGCTAAATTCTCAGACTAAGCTTTTATATTAGTCATTTGGCATTTCCCTCAGAGCCCACATGGAAACCCCACTGATTCCATCTTGCCAAAAGCTCTGTGCAAAATACCACTACACCAAAGAAACTGAATGCTCTGAATGATGCAGGAGCAAACCATGGAGGACACAGTTCCAGATCTGATCCCCAAGCACACTAGGGCCAAAAGCCTGTGTCTCTCTGCCTGCACCATCTCAAGGACAGGGCATGGCCCGGAACAAATCCTACCCTCCATTGCATAATATATTTCTATAAGGAAGATCAGATTTAAATGAAGGTCAAGGGAAGCAGAAAACCAGAAGATGTCACACAAAGACACCATGATGCCAAGAGCTGGACAGGCGTGAATTGTGGGGAAGGAAGGCAGACCCAGTGTTTCTCTGCTTGTGGGTCTACGGACTCCCAGGATCTTTGATTTAACACTGGTCAGTTGACATTTATAGTGAGTTTTCAAACTCTGAGGTTCGTTCTTTTCTTGGGAACAAATAGTATTGCTCTGAACTATTTAGTAACCATGAGAACACAAGCAGCTTCTTTAAACTTCTTGCTGTCTCAATTTATTTCAAGACCAAAAACAGACTTTGGCTCATTTGGCTTTGTTAAGATCAACTCATGGAAATTTCTTGGCTCTCAGGCTGATGAATCCACAATGGAGGCTTCCCCACCAAATTATCTCTCCTATACATCAGACTTGTTGCCCATGAGCTTCCCATCTGTCCCTGCCCTTCTCTCAGGTTTTTTATATCTGTACCTCTTCCCGATCTGATGGTTACTCATTATCATATCTTTTTTGGACATATCTCAACTCTTAACCTAGGTTGAACAATCGTAGTGACCTCTTTTACTACTATCATTTTCTGAAGTTCATAGGCTAAATTAAAAACTATATATACATATTCTAATGAAGGCAAATAATTTGCTATTTTCTAATTTTTATCTTCACAGTCAAAAATTTCACAACACTCTCAAACCACAAAGGTAGAGACATAGTAAATGGGTAAAGACCCTGCCTGCCAGCCTGCCAGCCTAACCCCTTCCATGCTAATGGGCTCTGATGAGTTCCCATGCCAATGAGGGGGAGTGAGGTCACATCGCCCACAGCACTAACTGCACCCAGCACTATGGCACAGCCCTGACTCTAGCCTCCAGGTTGCCTTATAGCTGAATTCTGTTCAGTACTGGAAGAAAGCACATGCTGTCATCAGTAGCTGGGCTGCCCACTCCACGTCTGCTTGCGGGAAGAGAGTGGTATTATTGCATCATCCCTTCCCCCCCCCCCATAAGACCTCTGCCCCCACGACTTCTGCCAGATCTTCTTCCCAGCCTCAGGGCATTGCCCCGGGCTGTTCTGATGCTGTCAGGCTCAGAACTGCAATGAGGTGTGCCCTCTGCTCCATTCAGTAGTATCCTCTTCTGTCGCTCCTCCCATTTTTATTGTCTCTCCCACCTCATTCTCCTGTCCTTATGTATGGTATTTCCCCTCAGTTTTTCTTATGCTCTGTCTCCTCCTTCCAAGAGATTCCCCTCTTATACAAAATGCTATCATTGAGCAAAGAATAGTAAACAGGAGAAAGTTTTCTAGTGGCGAATTCTATTTTTAAAAATTTCATATTAGTATCTGAGTCTAAATTATTTTCTCTCCAAATTTTTATTTTGAAACATTTGAAACCTACTGAAAAGTTGCCCAGATGGTACCATTTGCCTTCACCTTGGTTCACTAAATGTTTTCCACATTTGTTTTCTCTTTCATTGTATTTATATTCGTTATGATTATTTTCTTGCTGAACTGCTTTAGACAGTTTCAGATATCATAATCCTTCATCCCTAAATATTTCAACATGTATCTCTTAATAACAAGAACATTCTTTCACATAAGCACTACATAATTATCAAATGCAGAAAATTTAATAGTGGTACAATACTACTATCTAGTGATACAGCTGTGTGAATCTATTTAAATATTTGAAGGAGGAATTTGCATTTGGCTTTGGTTTACATAATCTAAAAATAGAGTTTTATTGCAGTTTCACCAAAATCCACATCAATAAGTATGTGTGGTAGTCTCAAAGAAATGCTTACCCCCCCTTTATCCCTTAATTTATTTCACTTATAAAGTACCGATACCACTAATTATCAACCAAAAGAATTATCTGATGTAATTGTATTTTCAGCATGTCAAAATCATTGAAAAAGTATTGGGGGGCTGGGACATGGTCTATACCCACAAAGACCAGTGTGCCGTTTACAGATAACTCCCAGGGTCCTTATGTGATATTTTGATATAGTTTAATTTCATGAGGACTCACATTTAGGGGCTTTTTTTTTTCATGGATGTGTTTATAGTAGATAACCCATTCAGAACAAGAACCGAGATGATGTTGAAATGGAACCCACAGCTCTTTGTTGTGTTTTTAAAGAGAACGGTGGGTGCTTATACACATGTCAACAAGCAGATGTACAATGTGCAACACTGTTGGTTTAAAAGCCTCTGTATTCCTGTATACCAGACAAACAGCTCTGCCTGACAACAGCTGAAGTCCAACATTTGACTTGAGACTGATTTCACCAACATGATTGGAATAAACCAAAAGACATGCCTTTCTGGCAATTCACCAAACCCAAATCAATGTCTCAGAAATTTACACCTTTCCTGGTTTGGTTGTTTTCCTGCGACATTAAGAGGGCATCCAGTCTCTTGCCAAAAGGGATTTGTCCTTTTTATCTAGTCAGGAGAATGCTTCAGCTATTTGCATTTTTGAATTGCTTAGCTGCCCAAGCATGCTCTGTGTGTGCTGTTTGAAATGTGTCATTGAGGCACGTGACTGCTGTTCTCAAGCTGATGTTGGACTTTCTCCAACAAATATGGATTATGTTAAAGTCGGTTCTGAATTGACGAGGATATGTTAATAACTCCCAGATGGGCATCTCTGTGCTCTCCAGCAGGGAAATGCAAGCAGTCTATGGCAGGAGCAAGTGTTTGGCAGGTCCATCATTCTGTCATTAAAGGCCACATTATTACTTACAACTGTGTTTGCATGACAATGGCTGCGATGAGCCAGTCTCACAGTCATGAGCATTAGGAATTAGCTTTTAGGTAGATTGTTTTCCAGGTGGTAAAAAACATTTTGTATAAAAATCCCTCTTCCTATCCTCAAATAAGATATGAATGAATCAAAGGACAGGGTGGGAGGTTGGGAAGTGGGGGTGGGGGGGGTGGTCTATGTTGTTCCTTGGAGATCCAAACAAAACAAAGATATAATGGCCAAGAATCCTCATTCAGAACAGCCCTTTCTCAGCAGAGCAGCTTTTCTCTGTGCCTGTCCTGAGCTTGTGTCCTTCAGTGCCTACTTCCTACCCTAGCAAATTCCAGTTGGGACAATTAATTATATCCCAGTTGTTTGCATTATAATTGCAGTTTCCATTAGATGGCATATTTTCTTTGTTTTTGGTCTTAACACTATAGTAAAACGGGCATTTTAATATTGTTTTGCAATTGTTCAAAAAAGAAAAAAAAATGAAAAAGATACACCTTCTATAATTGCATTTCCAGTCCAGAAGGAAACGAAATATATTTGATGTTAAATATGAATGTGACAAGTATTACCAGGTTGTGGAATATGTAGCTAATATAGTTAATTGTGGTGAAATTGGATATTACAATGAAAGGGGATAATTTGAGAGAAAAATCATCATTTTGGTGATTGTGTAGGTACTGCTATAGATTTGCCATATTTCAGTAGAGTGGTGAAAGGTAACAGAGTCTCCATTTGCAAAGTAAATGCTGCATGTGCATTTCTTTCACTTAGAATGTAAAATAATCTTTCGTTCCAATATATATGTTGTGGTGAGAATGACCAAGCGCCATAAAAAGTAATTGAAAACATTCAGTTGCAGATGATGCGCTTTTCCCTTTGCTCTAAGTCCCTATTTCAATAACAAGTAATCCAGCCACAGAAAGTCCCCTCGCTTTACAGTCAGGTATTTTATGATGTCATTTCATCTGCATAGGCATATCTATATGTTCCTTTTTCCTTTCCAGCAACTCCAAGGAATTTAAAAGTATAAAACCACATCTGCCAATAACATTAGGATGAACCATTTAGGATTTGGTTTTTTACAAGGCAGCCGCACTAAATGCCATTGATTCCCAGCATGCCCTGGTACATTTTAAAGCTAACAGTCAGGATTTTAAAACATTTTATTTTAAGTCATTTAAAAATATCTAAAGATCAGCAAAGATTTCACAGAGCTTTTGCATCGAGGCCTGCCTGAAGAGGGTTTGTATGGGTGTGGGACCATGAAAGTTAGCAATTTGGTATTCCTGAGGGTGGGGGAAGAATAACTAGTCTACAAGGTTTACCTTCAGGTATGGCCACAGAGCTCCCCATAGTCTGCAGTCTTTAGAACATCTGCACAGAGGGAGGATTTTTGCCATCATTTAAATGCAAGCTACCCAGCCCTTTATAAATGTGTTACAACATGTTATGCATCCTTATGTACGAACGCCATTAAGTTTCTATAGTCCAATGGTTCGCACAACCCTAAGAGGTTGTATATTTATTGAAAATACCTTCTGCTGATCCTCACATTGAGAAATGCAAAAGATATCCCAGTGGATTCAGATCTATGAACTCCAATGCAGGATTGTCAGGCTCCCTTGCTGGAATTCGCGCATGCAACAGAAAGGTGGAAATTGTTGCTTAAAAGACACTATTAGTTTATTGACCCTGAGTATATCCTAAGTCTTCAAAGTGTTTTTAATACCATTAATATTTTATCAAAGAACCTCAGTTAATATATTTCTGTTTGTAGAAATTTGGGGTTGGCAGGTGCAATAGAAATAGAAGATATTCTATTTTAATGGCCATTAAGTTGAAACTTTCTGAGATGCTGTAAGACCCCAATTAGTTATCCGAATATCATCAGCGGTTCATCATTGTCATTAGGTATTAATTAGGCAGCTATGGAGTGCTAGATGCTCTGCAAAACTCACAAAAGCAACTGTCCCATTTGGGGGAAACTTACTCTTCTGGGGGTAGTGATCTTTGTTGTTGCTACATTACCATTCATAATGAGCATTAGCAGAATGAAGTCCTTGGTACTCTGAAAGAGCTTTGCAGTCTTTAATTATAGCCTCAGTCACCTGCACCACACAATGTTCCATTTGCAGGAAAGGAAACCAGCTCTGAGCTGGCGTTGCAGTCAAGGCTTTTTGACACCTTTTAAAATGTTGTGTCACCTGTGACAGAACCTGGCCTGATGACCCAACGGTATACGTAATAGGAGAGTGCGAGGGAGAGACCCTTGTGTAAAAGTACCAATGGCATTATTAATCAGAGATCAACATAGGTGAAGGGTGAGGTTTCTGTTTGCTCCTTCTCTCTCCTTTACTACAAAGGACAATATTCTCCTAATGACGCTCAACTTTCTGGATTGTTAAAAAGAAGCTTATAAGAGCTATTGAAAATAATGTGGGCATTTTAATATTGTGACACTTAATGCGACATAAAACCTTTGTTTCCTACAGGTTTATTGAGCTGGTGTATTAGATTTCCTGCTGTATGAGCAGGAAGATTATGGTGGCTTAGGTCTAAGTATGCTTTGGGGAGGCATTTTGTATTTTCTCTATAAATAGTCTTTCTAAAACAACACAATTGTGTAACTATTAATGTTTATATTGCATTATACATCTCCCAAAGTTTACTATGCATAGTATAGAGTACGGTAACCAAAGGAAATGTTTTTGTCTATGAAACAGGCTGGGAATTTTCATTATCAAAGTAAATCTATTTTACTTATTATTTCATCAGTAGGATTTTCATGGTTTGGTGTGATAATACTACATTATTATGCCTGTAAGCTTCTAGAGGTTGCTAGCACTTATACATATATATGCATACATCCATATGCATATATGTCTACGTCATGTTTTGAAATAAAAGCCATAGCAGAACTGAAAGACTAAAATGGAAGTATTGACATTTAAGTGAATCCAAAACGGGCAAAAAATTTGAGTATATGGCTTTTACACATGAAAAATTTGATTGAGTACTATTGTTCAGAACATGCATCAAAGCTTATTTTTCATACTGAAATAATTTCTCAGGCTTAATGAAACTAGCCAAATCATTAATTCCCTTATTAAATGTGCATTTTAAAATAGCTAATGCAAAATAACCCTCACAAGTGCAGGGTAAATTGTAGCCCTGCTGAATTACAGCACAGATTTCAACTTGGGTTACACTTTGGTTCCTTTTCCTGAGGAAATATAACCTATGGTGAAATTGCATTTCTTTGTGTGAGTAATTTAATGAGAAATTTCTTCAGACTTTATAAGAAAAGGGGCCCACACCCAGCACTACAGGTCTCCCCAGAGCCACTTTTCCTTTCATATATGAAGAGCCAGTTCCACTATCCTCAGAAACATATCATGAGAGAAAGAAATGGTGAGAGGCTGTTCCATCCAAAGAAATGAAAGATTATCTTCTCCAAGCAGCAGAAATTAGCGGTGTGGCGCCTACCTTTGAATCACTCGTAGGTTCAGATAGAACGTGACGTATGAGTAATCTGCAATTTGCTAGGGGCATTGTTAGCATGCTTTGCCTCCAGGGTAGGATTTTAACCAGGCCTCCAGCAGCTGGGTGTTTGGCATCTCGGCCACATTAGGTATACAGAACCCCCCGCTATTACCCTGGTGAAACCTGTGCCAAGGCCCCCGGTGACACGATGGAGGTATTAGGTCAGATGAGTTACATTAAGTGGCAAGTGATAAATTCAAGATGACAATTCAAAACAGCAGTGTTTCTTCTAGTAATTAATTCCAGTGGTGCCTGAGGCAGTGCTCGGTTGCTGCCACTGGTGTGGCAATGCTGCGCAGCTAATGAGAAAACATTACAGCGAGGATTAGGGGCCTGCGCATTCTGGCGGGCTGAGGTCACTGTGATTAGGAAATATTAACACAGACTTACTGTGAAAACCATATACACCCAGGAAACTTAATTTTTATTTTATTCATATAAAAACTGTTGAACATTTTACAATGTGGTGATTCACTAAGTGGGCTGTGGAAAGGGGTGAGGCGTTCTACCCTGCGTCTGGTCTGGAGCGGCTCCTCAAGGAACATTGAGATGGTGACAGAAGGGCTGGCCAGAGCCACTGGCCCTTTTTTTCTTCTGTCTGTGGACACCGTGTCTTTGGCACATAGAGATACTATAAAATGACAGGCCTGTTTTATTTTCCCAGATGTGACTTAATGAAGGCCTTTTGTTATGTGACTCATTCTCCTTGTTTAAGAAATGACTCTGCATTGGTCGTACAGTGATCTAGTCAAGCAATGGACTAGGAGTTTACTTCCTCTTGCTAAGTCTGTCCTCGATGAGGGTGCCTTCGATTTTGTAGTGCTATCGAGTTTTCAGAGGGCTTGCTCACATTTATTCTCATGGCCAGAAATCCTGTGAGCTACGTGGAGGAAGCGTTTTCAATTCCATTTGATAAACAAGAAACCTGAGGCCAGAGCTGCACAGAGAATGGGTGGAGATCACACAATCCATTTGCAGATACTTGGGCCTAGAACTCAGCATTCAAAACACCTCGGATGTTACTCATATGAATGTCTCATAGAGAAGGATGCAGAGCCAACCATCCAAGCTGTTTCCTAATTCTCAAAGCATATACTGCTGGGCACCCTTTTGTGCACATACACATATGTATGCATGAACACACACACACACACACTCACACACACAATGTAAACTCATCTCCAGTGAAGGACTTTTAGATTGAGCAGCTACAGATGTTTTATGGTGTATTGGATAAATGACCTATAAAATACCTACTAAACACTTTGCCTTTGGCACTGAAAAATGAACTGCTTCTAGAGGTATGACTGTTTCCTTATCATCTGCAATAAATTGGCTCTGGTGTTTGATACTCAAGTTCAATATGTGCTGTGTCCCACAGGTACGTGTGTGAGTGAAGGGAGATGAGTAGAAAGGCCATTAGCAACACATGTTCTCTGAAACGTTGAAGTGCTACCAAATACTCACATCTTTGTGTGCTGAGCATCTAAGTTTATTAAGAAGTCAATTACATTTTAGAGAAAATTCTAAAAACTCTTAGTATAGTGTATCTTCTTGTTTTTCTGAATTCTGTAGAACTCATGATATTGATTTTGCATTAATGACAATGAAATTCAGATAGTTTCATTTTCTAGAATTGTAGAAGAAACAGAGAGAGCTATTTCTCAGTGTAAGTAGAAGAGGGGAACTCAGTTTCAACAAAGCAACAATTAAAAACCACTTGTAATGATTTGTATGTAACTCCTGTCATTTTTGTTTATGAGAGAAGAGTTTCTACAAGCCTTTTCTCAACTCTCTAATTGAAGTGGGTGAGAGGCATAAACATGAGAGTTGCCCGAGTTAGGAAAGGAATAGGTGGAATGATCAGGTTCAACTCCTGGGTTGTCCACGTAGGCAGTAGTGACCAAACTAACGTGTGATGAAAGGCAATGAATTTGAGTGAAGTCCAATGACTTTTATCTTGATTTCAATATTTTAACCTTGAAAAAGTCCTAACTTTTTTGCTTACTTAAGTTTTCACAGGTGAACAAAAGAGCATTATGTTAATCATTTTCTAGAAGGCTAAAATCTACTAAGAACAAAATGTAGCTTCAAAAATGTGTAGGAAGTCATAGTTCGAAAATATGACCCTAAGCTGACTTCCATTTTAGGTAAAGAAGAAAGACTGTATTCCTTTTTATAAGTGCTTAAAATTATATTTTGTTCAATTTATATCATAGTTTAATCTTCTAATTTTATCTATAAGTTCACATTTAAGAATTTTAAATTACCTTTAGAAAAAAGGGAAAGAAGTCCCCATTTCGGGCCTTGGTTGAGAGAGACTTTTTTCCAATGACAAATAAGCCAGAAAATAAAAGATTTCTAGTGTTTTAAAGGTTGTCTTATGCCTAAATCACTGGATAAGTTTTAGCTATTTAAAAGAATGTTAAGTCTTACATAGAAAAGTTTCTAGAACAAAATTATTAATATTTGTTTGGATTTAAACCTGTTTCTCACCTCCATCTAGTCGACTTTTTTATTTTTCATTTTATTTATTTATTTTTAATTAAGTTTATTGGGGTAACTTTGGTTAATACAATTATATAATTTTCAGGTGTACATTATCATTTGACATCTGTATGTTCTATTGTGTGTTTACCACCCAAAGTCCAGTTTCCTTCAGCCACCATATATTTGACGCCCTTTATCCCATCTATTTTCTCCCTCCTCCCCCACCCCACTAGTAGCCACTAGTTTTCTGGTAACCACTAGCCTATAGTCTATGTCCATAAGTTTCTATTTGTTTGTTCTGCTCATTTGTTGCTTTTAGGTTTATATCCCACATATAAGTGATATGTGATTTTCAACTTTTTCTGTCTGGCTTATTTCATTTAGCATGATTTTGCAAATGGCAGCATTTCATCTCTTCTTATGGTTGAGATGTGGTATATATGTACCACAGCTTCTTTAGTCAATCATCTATTGTAGAACACTTTGGTTGCTTCCACGTCCTGGACACTGTGAATATTGCTGCTATGAACATCGATGTGCAAATATCTTTTTGGATATGGGTTTTCAAGTCTTTGGAGTAAATGCCCAGTAGAGGGATTACTGGATTGTATGGCAGATCAATTCCTAGGTTTTTTGAGGAAACTGCATGCTGTTTTCCATAGTGGCTGTACCAATTTGCAGTTCCACCAGCAGTGTATGAGCGTTTCTTTTTCTCTGCATCCTCTCCAACATTTATTATTACTTGTCCTGTTGATTATAGCTATTCTAACAGGTATGAGATGGTATTTCATTGTGGTTTTGATTTGCATTTCCCTAATAGCTAGTGATGTTGAGTATCTTTTCATATATTTGTTGGCCATTTATATGTCCTCTAAGGAGAAGTGTCTGTTTAGGTCCTCTGCCCATTTTTTTGATTAGATCATTTGTTTTTTTGTTGTTATTGAGTCGTTTGAGTTCTTTGCATATTTTGGATATTAGGCCCTTATCGGAGGTTGCTTACAAATATATTTTCCCATTCAGATGGTTGTCTCTTTACCTTGTTGACAATTTCTTTTGCTGAGCAGAAGCTTTTTAGTTTGATATAGTCCCATTCATTTATTTTAGCTTTGACTTCCCTCGCTTTTGAGGTCAAATTCATAAAATACTCTTAAGTCCAAGGTCCTTGAGTTTAGTTCCTATGTTTTCTTCTATGCATTTTATTATTTCAGGTCTTATATTTTGGTCCTTAATCCATTTTGAGTTAATTTTGGTGTGTAGTGATAGATAATAGTCTAGTTTCATTCTTTTGCAGGTGGCTTTCCAGTTTTCCCAGAACCATTTATTGGAAAGGTTTTTCTTTCTCCACTGTATGTTTTTGGCTTTTTTGTCAAAACGTATTTGCCCATATAAATATGGGTTTACTTCTGGACTCTCAATTCTGTTCCACTGGTCCGTGTGTCTGTTTTGCTGTCAAGACCATGCAGTTTTGATTACTGTCACATTGTAGTATAATTTGAAGTTGGGCAGCCTCATTCTTTTTTCTCAGGATGGCTTTGACAGTTAAGGGTCTTTTTTGCTTCCATGAGAATCTGATGATATTTTTTGTTCTATTTCTTTAAAAAATGCAGATGAGATTTTGATGGGGATTGCATTAAATCTGTATAATGTTTTAGGTAATATAGTTAATTCAACTATGTTGATTCTTCCAATCCAAGAACATGGAGTATCTTTCCATTTCTTTGTATCTTCTTTGATTTCTCTTAATAGGTCTTATAGTTTTCATTACATAGGTCCTTCACTTGTTTCATTAAATTTATTCCTAGGTATTTTATTCTTTTTGTTGCAATTGCAAAAGGAATTATTTTTATCACTTCTTTTTCTGGCACTTCATTATTAGAGTATAGGAAAGCTATGGATTTTTGAACATTGATTTTGTATCCAGAGACTTTATTGTATTTGCCTATTGTTTCTAGTAGTGTTCTTGTGGAGTCTTTAGAGTTTTCCATATAGAGAATCATGTCATCTGCATATAGTGACAGTTTGACTTCTTTCTTTCCTATTAGAATGCCTTTTATATCTTTCTCTTGTCTAATTGCACTCGCTAGGACTTCCAATGTTAAACTGAATAACAGTGGTGATAGTGGAAAGCCTTGCCTTGTTCCTGATCTTAGAGGGAAGGTTTTTAGTTTTTCACCATTAAGTATAATGTGGGCTGAGGGTTTGTCATAGATGGCCTTTATTATGTTAAGGTACTTTCATTCTATACCGATTTTGCTAAGTGTTTTGATCATTATTGAATGTTGTATCTTGTCAAAGGCTTTTTCTGTATCTAGTGACATGATCATACGATTCTTATTTTTTAATTTGTTTATGCGGTGTATCACATTAATTGATTTGCATATGTTGAACCATCCCTGTGCCTCTGGGATGGAGCCCACTTGATTGTGGTGTATAATCTTTTTAATATGTTGCTGTATTTGGTTCACTAGTATCTAATTTAGGATTTTTGCATCTGTGTTCATGAGAGATATTGGTCTGTAGTTTTCTTTTTTTGTGTTATCTTTACCAGGTTTTGGTATCAGAGTAATATTGGCCTCATAAAATGAGTTGGGAAGTACTGTCTCCTCTTCAATTCTTTGAAAGAGTTTGAGGAGATTAAATATTAAATCTTTGATTGTTTGATAGAATTCACTGGTGAAGCCATCTGGCCCTGGACTTTTACTTTTTGGTAGGTTTTTGATGACCATTTCAATTTCCATATCTTTAAGCACATCTTATTGGCCGAAACTGAATTGCATGATCACACCCATAGCAAAAGAGGCTGGGAAATATAGTCTTATTCTGAGTGGCAATATGTCTAGATAAAAGCTAATTATAACTCTAAAGACGAATAAGAGAATGGCTGAAGGGAAGGCAATTGGCAACCTCTTCCCTAGTGTATATCTGTCCATACTTACTGTTCATGCTAGTACAAACATGTACAAGTATATAGAATTTCATTTGGTGGTTCTATTGTGGTTGTTTATTAAAGTGAATGATATACACATTTTTTAAATAACTTCTTTTTTTCTTAATACATTACAGACATATATCCAAGTCGATATATGGCTACTGGACTTAAACTTTTTAATAGTTACATAATATCATATAATATAGATTAATAATATTTACTCAGTCTACTATCGATAAAAATTAAAATTTTCCATTTTACAACCAAAACTTTTTGAAGTAAATATTTTTATATCTTGGCCATATCTTATTACATTTTTAAAATTATAACTGCCGTTCTATGTACAAATGAATATATATAATGTATATGCCCAGTTTATAGAATAATAAGACAAATGGATGTGTATCCAGCACTCACTTATGAAAAGAAACAACACTACGATTACCTTACAGCACCCGTACACTATTCACACAGTCTATCCCTCCTCCCCCCAGATATGAATTTTATCATTCCTTTGCTTTTCTCTATAATTTCGCTACATGTAAATATATTCTTTAAATTATTATTTGGTTTTGCTTGTTTTTGAACAAATCTATCAATGAATTTATATTGTATATATACTGCTATGAATTGCTCTTTTGGCTATACATTATATTATGAAATTTATCTATGTCGAATGTGTGTAACTATCGTGTGAATATACCACAATTTAAAACAATCTTTTCTCCTGTTGATGGACATTGGTTTCTATTTTTATTGCTAACACACAAAAAAATGCTGTTTTATGCCTTCTTGTTTGTTCTTATTTTTTTATGTGTATGTGCAAGAGTTTCTCTTGGTTATGTACTCTGGAATGCAGGAACTAAGTCATAGGGTATGTGCATTTCTCCCCAAAGTACTTATCCCAAATTGCACTACCTCTGGCAACATGTGAGCAAGCCCGTTGTTACACATCTTCATCAAAAGTTTGTAGTGTCAGACTTTTAAGGTTTTGTCAGGTTAGGTATAAAATTGCCTGGAGGGCTTTTAAAAAGTGCTTTAGCCCAAGAGATATTGATCGAGTAGGTCTGATTTGGTCATCTTTTGAGGGGTCCTAAGAACTGTATTTTAATAAATCCCTACTGATTCTGGTGTCAATCAGGTTTGGTACCACAAGACTAGAGAAAACCCTTTACTCAGTGGTCCCCAACCTTTTTGGCACCAGACACTGGTGCTCCTATGAGAATCTAATGCCTGATGAGCTGAGGCTGAGCTGAGGCAGTGATGCTACTAGCGCTGAGGAGCAGCTGCGTATACAGATGAAGCTTCACTCTCTTGCCCACTGCTTTCCTTCTGCTGTGTGGCCCGGTTTCTAATAGGCCACAGACCAGTACTGGTCCCAGGCCCAGGGGTTGGGGACCCCTGCTTACAGTGTGACTATTTTTAGGTTCTTTGTTGCCTTTCATTGACCGCACCGATGCCACCATCTTGGTCTGGGGATTCTTTCTCTGCAGAGTTCTTTGCATTTCCATTTCTCCTTCCTTTCCACTTCTCTAGCCAACATACAAGTCATTATTACTTTATTCCAAGATTAGATATGACAGAAAATGGCTTTTAGTAGCAATGTAACTTTTAGCAAATTATCTTCTCTGAGTCTCTGTGTCTTCAGCTATAAAATGGGAATGATAACAAGAGTACGTATCATATGGGCAATGTGAAGATTTAAAGAGTTAATATCTGTAAAGATCTTAAAACAATGCTTGACATACAAACAGTATTCACTGTTTGTTGTCATAGTTGTTGTTGTTAGTTCAACAACCTCCTGGAAGAGTACGGGGAATTTGAAAGAGAGTCTCACTGACAAGCTCTTTCTAACTTTAATTCTCTTTATACCAGAGTATGGAAATAATCTTCTATCAGCACCATTTCATCATATTCTCCACTGTTCAAGAATGTGCAAAGGTCCCTTTTACATGTCTTGGGGAAGTAAGCGAACAAATGCTCATGGAAGAGTCATTGGTATAAAACATTTGCTTCATTGGAGAGAAGCAGTTTTCCCTTTTTCTTTCTGTTCCACTGTAGTTTGTCTTTGACGATACTTAAGTGTATTATGGTATTTGTATTAGCTGAGATTTTCATTCAGCTGCTTTAACTGAAGCCAAATAACAGTGCTTTAAATAAGGTAAATGTTTATTTTTCTCTCAGTTAACATCAAGCTTCTAGGCATCCTGGAAGGTCGAGTGGCTGCGTTTTGTGAAGTCAGACCCTGGATCATCTGCTTGTGGCTAGACCATTCTCTAGAGCAGGGATTAGCAAACTTTTTAATAAAGGCCTTATAATAAATAGTTTGGGTTTTTGTGGGCCATTTGGTCTTGGTTGCAACTACCCAGCTCTGCTGCTAGAGCATAAAAGCAGCCACAGAGAGTGCATAAATAAATGAGCATGGCTGTATTGCTATGAAACTTTATTTATGGACATGAAAATTTGTATTTCGCATCGCTTTCATGGATTACAAAATGTCCTCCTTTTTAGTTTTTTGAATCATTTAAATGTGTCAAAACCATTCTTAGATTGTAGGCTATGTAAAACAAGTGGCGAATTTGGCCCATGGGCCATAGTTTGGACTCTCGTTGCAGGGAGTTTCTCTAATCTGTATAATCAAAGATAGTTCACCACCACTATACCTACATCCCAGCTCCAAAGAAATGAGGCAAGAGGAAGCAAATGGCAGTCATCTTCCTATAAATAGATTAGAATTTACCTGCATTACTTCTGGCCATTCTGTTGGCCAATGTACAGTCATGTGGCCATACCTAGTTGCAAGGGACTATGGAAAATATAATCTTTAGCTGAGCCGCCATGTACCCAGTTAAAACTTGAGAGGTTTTACTACTCAAAAGTGAAGGAGAGTATGAATATTGAGGGGCAATTAGTGATTTCAGCAGCATTCTAGAATTGAATTACAATAACAAAAGAAAGATTATCTCCTCAACTTGGAGTCTTTTGAGAGTTGTCTTCTTATCATTGCCAAAGATGAGATCTGTGATGCTCAGTGACTATAAAATAAATCTCCTTCACTGTCCATGAGACAGACATGATGATTGTAGGACCAAGGGAAAAGGTTGCTGGTCACTCAACAGGCAACTGTGACTGCAGAATGTGGTCAGTGTTGTCAAGCCACTTGGTGGAGAACTGTTATTTAACACTAAAGTGGATGTCAGAAATAACTTCAGAAGCAAAGTTCTTCTCTTCTTAGTTTTTATCCTCCTTATCTAGACATTAAATTTAGCCTGACTACTCCTATCCCCCAACTTTTAGCTCATGCTGAAAGAAGCAAGAGTGAAAAGCAGAAAGTGGGTGTCCACTGAGCCTGTTCCTCTAATCAGGAAAATAGGAGCTCTCCAGATAGACTCAACCTGTAAACTTTCAATTTTACAATCAGTTAAGATCTTTTCTGAAGCTGGGGACATTGCTCCCCTAAAAAAGCTGAGGTCCTATTAGTAAGGGAAAGGATAAATTAGTTATTGAGTGGACAATTAGCTATATCTACCACGCCCAATTCAATTGCTGAGTTTGAAATATATTTACTGGGCCCTTACTATGTGAAGGGCACTGCACTCAGCCCTAATAAGGCAAAAATTAATACTATTTTAAAACATTTGCTCTTGAGTTCATAGTCTCATAGGGAAAATAGATTAGCAGATTCATAGTTAACATTTAGTATGAAAATAGAAGTTTGTATAAAAGAAGAAAGAGTTCAGATCAGGTAATGGTTAACCCTGACTTTGGGAGGGCAAAGAAGGAGGTTGGAGAAGCATTAGCAGAAACATTGGAAGGAGAAAAGCATCATCTTCCTCCAAGAGAATAGAGTCTAGTTGTGGACAGAGTAGCATCCCATCCTGCATGGATGTGTTATGAGAGTACAAGAATGTTCACATCAGATGTGTGGGAGAGTGTGTGTGTACATCAGTACCAGAACTACATGTTTCCCCCCTGAGTCGGAGTTTTACTGCCTGCAGTTGCTGTTATGTGTATTTACTTACCATGGTGCAAGTACCTCTCCCAACCACAAGGGCCATTTTCACAAGCACTACCTCATCAAAAAGCTATGATTTAGTTATAAAAGTATGTTTAGGATATATATGCTCATTTTTCTTATTGGGTGCTCACTTGGTGAGAAGTAATATTAAATACCTTTCTTAGGGTATGGGGAAATATATGCCAGAAAATTCCCTTTTAATTTCTCAAGTGAAGATGGTTTGGTTATTGTTATATAGTAATACTTATTTTTTTCTCTAACCTGAAAGCTGCCTGTGTTTGCATATTGGGCTTAGGCATCACAGACCCTAACAAGCATTAAAAGCAAGAAGTGGAAGTCTTGGAGAACATATAAACACTGAGAGATGACAGGTTTTTGTGGCGGTTGGAAACTGGGGAATAGATAATTACATCATTGTCTCTCATTCTGTTCCCACGTGGATTTTGCTTAAATGTCATTTCCAACTGCAGGTTCTCACTCTTTTCTTCCCTGGAAACCTTATTCAACCTGTGCTCAGACATCATGAGAGCGGAGCTTCTGCCCAAAGTGCACCCCATGGGGAATTTTTATTCAGGCATCACCAGTCATTGACCTGGCTATTGTTGTTTGTGATACTTACTGGTAAAGTTTCTCAATCAATACAACATCAGCCCAAAGAGCTCCTGGGAATGGAAGCCTGCAGCAGTGTACTTAATCTTGGAGCCAGCTTGTGCTCTCTGCTCGGCTGCTAAACTGGGTAGTTGGCCTACTTGATGTGGCATTATTGCTGCTGAGGTCAGATGTGAGCAGCTCCATGAGTGCTGATGAATGGCTGTTCATGATGAGGCGCCTCTCCCGCCCACCACGAGACATTTAATAATGATAGACCATAACTGCATTCTCACAAAAATTCGTGTTGCTTGTTTGTGAGTCTTATGGGCTGGAGGAGTAGAAGAATAGGCATTATTATGGAAGGAAGCTTTAAAAGTGGTGGCTTTTTGGTTCCGACACAGCAAGGATAGCGGCGAAGAGAAAGGGACTGTTGCAGTATTTTATATGTTAGTAAATAAAGTTATCTCTTTCTTCTCGGAGAAGGCAGTTTTTATATGTCTGTTCTGTTATTTCACGTGGTTCTTTTCACCCTTTGTTTTAACGTGACTTCGAAGCAGTGTAGGAAAAATAAACGGGGAATTATTTTAACTTTATTAAAATGGACCATTAATAATATGTTCACTATTAAGGGAGTGATTATTCAGAATGTGAAACATGGATTTAGCAATGTAATACCCATTAATATGAAGGAGAAATTAATATCTGAATAATAACTCAAAGTAGCATTGAGCCCTCACCCCCTATTGTTCAAGATATAACACTACAAAGCCTGAATAATTCTAAAAACAGTCATCCTGCAAGAGGTTTCAGTGCATTATTTATCTGGCTATTTCCTGTTCAGTCCAATCCTTTTTTTAGTAATCAGACAAAGAAAAAATAAAAATGTTTGGCGTGACCTAAATATTGTCTGTTATAAATGAAGTCAGGTTTCTCTGTAAATAAATAGACCACAAAATACTGTCAAAGTAATCAAAAGTGTGAATGTTAGGTTCAGACAGAATCTACACAGAATCAGAGGAGTTTATTAAAAATTTGATTACATAACAATTATCTAGTGGGTAGGAGAGTAGCAACTGGATTTTCAGAGGTGTTATTAGCTTACCAAGTCTTTGGTCTGTGCATTTAGGGAAGGTCTGTGGATAATAGTTTCGTGCCTGGACGGAGGCCCAGATTTATTCATTATCTATCCCAGGACCTAACACAGTGCCTCAAGCAAAGAGGGTCTGCTGTAAGTACGTATGGAATGAATGGAATGGAATAAGAAATGAAATGAAGTAAAGGATTTTGGGGGGACACACCTTCTAATATTAAGGTGCTCCTCCAACTCTGCAAGATTATAGTTTTCTATCTTCCTAGTGTTGGCGACTATGCTATGCTGACATAACTAAATGGAAGTTTGGTCTGAATGAGGCAAAATGTTTTTTTTTTTTTCAAATATTTAAGGTAGTTTCAACTCACTCTTATGATTGAATGTGTTTGTGTGGCAAAGAACCTTCACAGATGTGCAAAGAAAATTTAACTTTTCTATTTTCCATGATTGATGCAGTCTTTTGTATACATTCCAAACCTGTTGTGTAGCCAAGACAGAGTGGGTGTGGGAAACACCCAATTAAGTCCAAATTGTTCAATTCAGTCTCAAGCAACAATTTCAATAGACTGTTGTGGTATCTGCAGTCTTACCCATTTTCTCTTCTTTCTGTGCCCCTCCAGTACAGCTTTGTGGGTGTCCGGAGGAAAGGATTTATTTAGACAACCTCTTAGTAGTGGGGAAGAAGGGGTTCTCGGATGACAGGCTCAAGTCATTGTACTGTCTTCTAGTTGTTCGAGAAATGGATATTCTATGTCCTCCATGACCTTGAGTGCCTGGCTGGCATCTGATACAGATTTCTGCAGCTGATGAACCTGTGGTCTGTTCCCTTGGCTCCATTTGTGTCTGGTGAATTGGCTCCACCTTGACCTTGGAGGTGCTGTGCGTGCCCTGAAGTCTGCCTGCAGTTTCCATTTATTCTGGCCTGGGCAGCCTGCCCTATAGATCATGCCTTCAGGGCTTCTCTGCTTCCACTCTTGGGGTCTTTTATGTTGGATCCTTGTATTGGTCCCTGCCCCCCATTGTATGGGGCTCTTCCACACACCCCACAGCTCAGGAGTGCTGACTCGGGTGCTGTCTTTGCTCGGTCTCATAGCAGCTCCAGGTTATTGTGAAGCATCCCGTTAGGTAGTCCCTTTCTCAAGCCTCACATAGGAAGTGGAGAAAATACCCACCCTGCTTTTGGCTTCCCTAGATGTATCCAACACACTTCTCTCCTCCAGGGCTTTGGCACAGAGTAAGAGAGACAGGAGATACATAGCTCCTCCTCTCCCATCTAGCCTCCTCTTTCCCCCGTAAACCCTCAAGGCCTGAGAAATGAAGGTGATTTGTTCCCTCTTCCAGGCATAGGACTTCTCCTTTGTTAGCTTGTCTTCCTTTTTCCCAAGATGTCATTTCCCAGGGGTTCCCTGGGTCAGAACAGTGAAACTAGGTAAGAGTACAACCCAAGGGAGGAAGGAATAATAAACTTAACCATTTTTGAAATGTTATCCCTATTACACGTACCTCTTTATTTCACTTCTCTCTAGTTGCGGTATTTTTTTTTTCTATACCTCAGTGACACACAGCCAAGGCAATGCTTGTACGTGAGTTTCAGTTTTCTTCTATAGTTTGGTGTCATACGAGGTGTAGTGGTTAGAGTGATAGCTCTCAAAAATATACATCCACATCTCGAAAACTGGGAATGTAATCTTATTTGGAGTAAGGATCTGTGCAGACAGAATTAAGCTACGGATTTCAAGATGAGATTATTCAGGATTATCCAAGTGGGCAGAGAAGAAGACATGGAGAAAAGAAGAAGGCCATGTGAAGATGGAGGCAGAGACTGGAGTCAGTGGTCACAAGCCAAGGAATGCTGACGACCACCACAGGCTGGAAAAGGCGAGGAATGAATCTTCCCTATGACCTCTGGAGGAAGCATACCCTACTGACATTTCGATTTGGACTCTGGCAATCAAAAGTTGAAGAGAATAAATTTCTGTTGGTTAAGCTATCCAGGAAACTGATACATCAAGTGATGTCATATTGCTTTTCCCAGCCATAATCCTTTGATTATGAACTTCGTGAGTTTCCAATAAACATTCTGACTGGTTCCCATGTGCTATTTCTCAGTTGCTTCCCTATGCTATTTACCTTTTCTCAAGTATATCTCAGTTAATTTTACAAATATTTCTTGAGCACTTTCTCCATGCCAGACACTGTGTGAGGTATGGTAGGAGACAAAGATAAATAAGACCCAGTCCTTTCCCGTCAAGAAATTATGTGCCTGTGCCTATTAGTGTAAGAACATAGTGATGTGTCTTTTGCTTTACTCTTGAATTGGGATGCCAAATGGGCCTCTTTTTACGCCTCCTTCCCTATCCAGCAGAATAATTTCTAAATAAATTTTGAACCAAGAAATTTCCATGGTTTTCATGCCAGCCCAGTTTTCAATCTTTCTTCCCAAGATTGTCAAATTATTCCCTGTTTTTTGACACTGACTTCCCAGAATAACAATAATAAGGACAAATATCTCTAGATAATAAGATAACCTGGGAATTAAAGCATGTACCAGCATTCATTTTGTAGTGATTAGGCTGTGTTCGCTGGACTAAGATGGATAACAAGTACTATCATTGTACACAAATGCAGATTAAAGTGATTCTGGGACTATTCATGGGAACCCTCAGAGGTCACCAGATCATTAAGTTCAAATACAGATTTGGTTTCTCTAGCCACATTTTTAATTTATTGAGTGCTCTGGGAGGGCTGGGTTTACATGATAGGTCAACTGTGTCCTGTTGGATCTCCAGTGTATATTTGGGATCTGGGGGCAAGAATTATGGGTGTAGGTGTTGGGTGCTCTGTATTAACAAAAATAAAAGACAGAAACTTGAAAATCTAGAAGTATGCCAGCAATTCTACATGATTTTTAAAAAGGTAGCAAGAAGTTGAGAATCTAGAACCGCATCATTGATTCAGGCTTTGAAGTGAAGCAGAGCTGACTTTAAATCAGGGCTGACATTTGCTACCACACAATTCGGGGCAAGTGCTCCAATTTCCTCACCTGAAAAATTGAGACACTGCTACTTCCCTTTCAGGCTTACTAAAGGATTAGGACTGGCCTTCGTAAAGCACTTCATACTTGGTGGTGAGTCGATGAACGACAGCTATCATCATCATCGGCCTTCTTATTCCTGTTCGTTGTTTCAGCAGAAGCAGCAGGGCATGAACAGGTCCGGGAAACACCTCTACTGGCACATGGAATAGGGGCCCATGGAGGGGCAGACTCTATACAGAAAAGAAGGATGAGAAAAGGAGAAAAAGGCCTATTGGCCGGGAGGAATCAGAGTGCATGGACAGAAGCCTGGCCTTGGCATCAGGAGGTGGAGTTCTAGCCCGGATTCTGCTGCTCATTTGCTGGTGACCTGGGAGAAATAGTGTATGGCCTTGTGTCTCAGTTTCTTCATCAGTAAATTGTAGGATTTGAACTAGATTAGTGTGTTCAAACACCTACCTGGCAACTAATGCTAGTTCATGACCAAATTTTCACTGGTATATATTGAACTAAGAAAAATAAGGACATCGTAGGCAGTTTTCATAATATTAAACTGGTTATATTCAAAGGATTGCCTTTAATCTGAAATTCTGTCTGTTCTGACTTTCTGATGTTATAACATCATTTCTTTTATGAAATGAAAGTTACAATAGATGGCGACTGCTCTTGGAAAAATACAAAAAACTGGCAAGCTTACAAATGTCCCAAAGTTTGTTGTTGTTGTTTTTTTTTTAACTTATTGGACCATATAAATCCCAGACTTGGGAACCACTGAGCTAGATGATCTCAAGTGCCTCTTAGCTGTAAAACCTCTAGCCCTACAGAGTATTACTAATAATATTTTCGCTCTTAGGTTGCTTGCTGGGATGAGAACTTGATCCAAGACAACTTATAGGAGGAGTTACAGTTCAGGGAGGTGCGATTTGAGAAGGGAGTGAACGAACTTGGGTGCCATTACAGGGGCACAGCCCATCGATAGGCGGTGAGATGAACCAAGTAGAGAGAGGTCCTGAGATCTAGAAATCAGACCCGTCCATCACAGTTGAGCTGCCATTTGGAGATGGAGGTAACCTGAGATTATCTAGCTCAGTGGTTCCCAAGTCTGGAGATTTTTCGGTCCAATAAGTTAAAAGAAAAACCCAAACCAAAAAACCTTGAATAATCATAAGGTTGCCCACTTCTTTAACATTTTGCCAACATGCTGATGTCATCTACTATTGCCTTCATTCCTTAAGAAAAAGGGCATTCTAACACCAAAAAATGAGGAGGGACATGATCTCAAAGTAAAAGATAATCCTTAAAATGTAATCAGGTTACTGACGTGAAAACATACAGAGACAGCATACTGTCCAGATGATATGTGGGCAGGTGACCCGAAAAGGTCCAACCAGAGAAAGGGCTCTGGCTGCTGAGTCAAGTGGGGAGAGGGGCAGGCATCTCAGAGCAGGCAGCAGTGGCTATGCCAGCAGGCAGCTTCAGGCCAGTATCAGGGCGCTTTGGTAGCTGGACATGATCATCTCAATAAGGACGGGGTTCAGGAACTCTCTAGTCCTGGAGAGTGGCAGATGGACAAATGGTGAGAATAAGGCAGGGGAAGTTTGAGCAAAAACCTGGTTGTCAAGCTGATGAATCAGGCACAGAGGTACGAGACTAAGAACCATTTACTCAAACTGGGAGACAAAGTGACGCTTCAGAGTGGAACTGGAATCCAAGACCAGAATGGAAGTGAGCTTCCAAACCAAGGTTACTCCAGGGGTCTAAAACCTGATCAGCTGGTCAGAAGCATCATTGCCCATATTGCGTCCTGGTTCTGATGCCACTGTTGTGGGGTTGGTCCTAGGCTTCTCTGCCTTTTTAAAAAGCTCACTCAGTTGATGCTAATGTGCAGCTAGGTTGGGGGGCCCTGGGCTACTCGAAGCTTCTGTGGAAAGGATAGGATATGAGCTAATAGGAGAGCACTGAGGTCTGGTCGAGCCTACAGGTGAAGACCAGGAGGTTTTGACTGTGGGGAAAGTAAACATGTAAACATAAAGGAGGAGAAGAGAGCCAGGCAGAGAGTGCCCAGCGCATATGCAGGAGCTGCTCCATGGCTGGCTGAACAGGAGCTCAGGGAGAAACTAGCTTGCTGAAAAATTCAGAGGTCTTTGCTATTCACTGGTATAAGCTAACACCCCCATTTGGGAGCACTGGCTTAGCAAATATAGCTTTGTGTGTGTTAATTGCTTCAGTAGATGTAAGAAGCATGACAGGTATTCACTCAAGCAGAAAGAGCAGAATTTCTTAGATATCTTCCACTCATTTTATTTAAAATTGAAAGCATAGTCTGCCGTCAGCTGGGGCATTCTGTTCTGCACAGGAAACCCAAAACCTTTATCAAGCTGAAAACCTGAAGAAATGGGGACAACCCTGAGTTCTTCATATGTAGTTATTTCTGCTGTTGGAAGTCTAATGTTAAATTTTGATTTGAAACCATAGCAGTAAAAAGGTCAGGTGGACTTTTGGGCTTTGGTGGTTTGTCAAGCAAAGGAAAACACCCCAGAAACCATTAGAAGAGCTTGAAAACCTTTTGGTAGGAGACACATGACACCAAATAATAAAAATAATAATAATAATAATTCACTAAGTGCTTATCATTTCAGTCTGTTCAGGCTGCTATAGCAAAATACTACATATTGTGTAACTTAATCAACAGAAATGTGTTACCATTCTGGAGGTTGAGAAGTCCAAGATCAAGGTTCTGGCCCATTTGGTTTCTGGTGAGAGTTCTCTTCCTAGTTTGTTAGATGGCTGCCTTCTTGCTGTGTTCGAGAGAGAGAGAGAGAGAGAGAGAGAGAGAGAGAGAGAGAGAGAGAGAGAGAAAGAGAAAGAGAAAGAAAGAGAGAAAGAGAGAGAGAGAGAGAGAGAGAGAGAGAGAGAGAGAGAGAGAAAGAGAGAGAGAGAGAGAGATGAGACAGAGATTGACTCTCTGGTGTCTCTTCTTATAAGAACACCAATCGCATTAGATCAGGACACCCCCCACCCCAACTCTGCCATGACTTCATAATTTCACCATCTTATAGACCCAATCTCCAAATACAGCCACATTGACGATTAGGGCTTCAACGTGTGAATTTTAGGGGGACACAAATCAGTCCATAGCACTTACTATGTCCCAGCAAAATTCAAATTATGTACTTTAATCCTCTCTATCTTGTGAAGAAGATACCTTCATTATCCCCATTTAACAGTAGAAGCTCAGAGAAGTTAGGCAACCTGTCCAAGGTCACATAGCTATAAGTAATCTTTTTGAAATATCAAGTATACCCAGGAATGACCAGGCTGAGCACTGCTACTACTTTCTCTGATCCTTGCAGACTTAGTCCTCTTGGTTATATCAAGTTCCCTGGGGACTCTAAACAGCTAATGAGCTCTGACACCCATGATTAGGAGAAATATATTGGGAATATTTGATACTTATTCCCCATCTCTTAACACTGAATCAAAAGCTCAATTCAAATGCACAGTCTCACATTTGTCTGTAATATCATTAGGCCAATTCTACTTCATTTATGTATTAACTAATAGTTTTGAGAACCTACACATATTTCAGGCACTCAGACTTTTTTCTGTTCTCAGAGAGTTTAAGGGAGCCAGATATATTTATAAATAACAAACTAATATAATAAACTAATGAGTGTTTATATACTAATACTGTATACAATAGTAATAAATTGTATCCATATGATTTCATTCATATGTGGGATATAAAGCTGAAAGCAACAAACAAACAAGCAAACAAACAACCAAAAACTCATACACAGACAATAGTATGGTGTTTGCCAGAGGGAAAGAGGGGTGATGGGGAGGTAGAAGAGGGTAAAGGGGGTCAAACATATGGTGACAGAGGAGATTTGTCTTGGGTGGTGAACACACAGTACAATATACGGATGGTGTATTACATAATCGTACACTTGAAACATATTTTATTAACCAATGTCACCCCCAATAAATTTAATAAAAGTTTTTAAGAAGTTGTATCCAGGAGCTCAGAAAGAGATGGCAAGGATCACAGGTCACAGAGAGCATCACAGGAGAGGTGGTGCTTAGCTCGCATCTTGAAGGACAGATGTCAATTGACCAGTGAGCCCTGCAGGGAGGGCCTTCCGGGCATTAGAGGCCTTGCTCCATATGGGGTATGGCAAGTAGTTCAGAGAGGCTGGGCTGAAGGGAGCAGGTTGGGGAGCCATGGCAAGATAGCACTACAAGTCCTGTTTGGGAAAGAAGCCGAATCCCAAATCATGCAGAGTGCTCTCTGCCCTTCTGAGAAACACTGCTGCTGTGGCTGCTGGCAAGCCTTATGACTTTAAGCCCAGGGACAACAGGACAAGGGGTGTGTTTCTGAAGGACAGTAGCAGGGAGGCCAGAGAGCTGAACCAGCCACCTGAAGACAGGGGACGATTGCTGTAGATCTTGCCAGAGATTTTAGGAAGCTGAACTTAAGAACTAGGAGTAGAGATGGAGAAGCTGGAGTGAAATCTTGGTATTTATGATTTACATTTAGGAAATAAATCCAGTAATGCTCAATGCCAGAAAAGAAAAATGAAACTTGCTCCCCATTATCTGATTACATGTAAATATTACTTCTTGGAGAACATTAAGCATTTTTCTTTCTTACTAGCTTAAGATAGTCTAGATATTTTTAATCATCAAAAATTATACTATTAGATTGCATTCACATCTAGAGCTCTCCAGTTGCCAATATGAATTGACCGTAATTATTGTATTGTTGAACAGTTTACTTTCTATTATACTGGAGACTCATTTATGCATTTCTTCAGACTTTTCTTGGTTCCATCGCTAGTGTAAAGAATAGGCCAGGTGGGGAGAAATTAACAATCACACTTCTTCCCAACTCTATCAACACCCTGCGTCTGTCTTCATCAGCTCCTCATTCCTCACCTCCCACATGCCTCCAGCTGTTTCCAGGGACATTTTCTCCTTTACTTTTCTGGACTTGAGGTAAATGGTTTTCATAATTCCTTCGTTTGGTTGAGATAAAGTTGGAAATTTTCAAAAGAAACTTTGCAGAGGATAGATTTCTTATGTCAATGAAAAAATCTATTTCTTATAGATTTTCTTATGTAAGAAATAGCTTTCAGAATTTTATTTCAAAATGTTTTAGCTTCCTGGAAGAATCATTATGTCTTATCCTTTCTTAAAATGAAAGTGATCTCACTTTTCACTTTGGTTATCAAGAAGCTCACAGCCAAATTTTGCATTCGACCATAACAAATGTTAGAGTTAACTCTGGTTTCCTCATCCCCAGCTCCCCCTTTCCTCCAGTCCTTTAAATTTTTTTGAGCTTATGGTGAGTCATCTCAAATCCTTTCAGTAAAGAAGTGGATTATAAGCACATCGTCATTACTAAATTCTTGTCAACTGAACTTGAGATGCATATTGACTCTCTTAGACCAAGTTCTCAGAATTCAGTTCCTTGCCGTCCTGTCTGATTCAGTCAGATGTAATGATAGCATTACATCTGTCTATGGCATGGTCACTGGAAAAGTTTGAAGATACTCTGGAGCAGAAACTTGGCCATATCAGAGATCGCGTGTCCCCAGAGTGGGCAGCCTCTCCCTGATGACCTCACCTCAGTGCCCTTCTCAGCCAGTAGAAGGCACCTCTGCTCCCTGCTCTAAGCTCACAATACCGCTTCCCTCCTAGGTCTCACTTCCATTCTAAGTGGTCTCTCTAGTTCTTTGCTTGTCTTTTAGAGCAGAAGTTACTGGCTCGCTCTGGCCCAATAAATCCTCAAATCTTTCCTAACCAGGTTACCTAGTGCTCACACTTCTCTCAGTAAGTGTTCTGACTAGTAATAGTTACATTAATAACCAACACAGATTATGAACTTATCATGTGCCTGGAATTGTGCTAAGTACGTCCAATAAAGTCTGTTCTTTAATTTTCACTGTGCTCCTAGGAGTTCAGAAATGTCATCATTACTATTTTTGAAGAGAAATCTAAGACTAAGAGAAATCAAGTAGCCTATTCAAGGACACCTAACTCAGTAAGTTCAAATCAAAGCCAGGAGTTGAACCGAGCCTTAAACTAAAGCAGTCTGATTCTTGGTGCCTTTTCACAGGCCTCGCTTCACCCTTTACCATTAGGTGTGCTCCACGCCAAGGAGTGATCAAAGCAAATTCTGATCATCATGGTTTGGTAATGTCAGTACCCCATCGACTTCCTGGAGCAGTAACAGGGAAGAGGTAGGTGGTTGTCTTAGACACCTGAGTCTAAATTACTTTTGATGGTTCTGTCATGTTTGGCTTGAGGACAGATGGGAATTTTGTGATGAAAATTGCCCAGTACATACTATTTCTGATAATTCTCATGCTTATTGTGAAACTACCTTTTGTATGTTTTGTATTTTCAGATTACAAAAAAGTAACTCCTTACAAATACAAATTCATTCCTTCAAAGAGTAGTGAACAGGACTTGATTTTTGCCTGAAATTGCTAACAGTCACTCCTCTCCATACACTGCAGACTTTGAAACTACATGTATAAAATGTTCAGAACTAAATAATAAAGGATGATATTTATTATGCAGAAAAAAATACCTCATTGGCAATAACTATCACATTCAGAACATATCGAATTTCATTGTTGTCTGTCTAATCTAGCATATGGGGTTTCTATATGCTCTGGGAGAAATCTTTAAAGTTAGTATAAAGGAGAACACCTTGCTTTGGCGGGGAGAAGGATTTCTAGTAAAGAACCTGTATCAGGTTATGTTGTTCTGAGAAGATAATTCTCTCTCTCTCTCTCTCTCTCTCTCTCTCTCTCTCTCTCTCTCTCACACACACACATACACACACACACACACACATAGAGAAATCCTTAGCTCACAATAGGCAGATACCTCTGAATGGGTTAAAAGTAAATAGAAGCCCTCGAAAGAAAGGCAGAAACAGTAATGACAGTTTTGAAGTATCCAGTACCTGTTGTGACAGGAATAACAAATTAATTGGGACTATAACGGATTCTTTGTAAAGGTGAAGTAAACACACTTGACTGTATATTTTTCACCATCAGTTAAGTCTCAATTGGTTCTAAAAATAAACAGAAGACATTGAACAGTTTTAATGGATTCTGACACCTAGGTATTATGCTGTCACTCCAGTATAAATGAATCATAACTTTGGACTGCACCTAGGAATTACTACACATTTGGAGAAAATTTATGGTGCACCAAGCTTTGAATCATGATGTGATATCAAAACTAAAGTCAAAAGAGGAAAAGAGCTAGGCATAAATTATTATACTCAATCCCATATGTATCTTTCAATGCAACAGGTAAAGGTTTGAGGATGTAGGAATACTGCCAATAATTATCATGGATGCTGAAGCAAATTTATCCTTCTAAAAGTAGTTTGTTCTTAAAAAAAAAAAAAGAAAAAAGAAAGAAAGAAAGAAAAAAGGAAAAATAAGCAATCCAGCAGAAGGCTAATCTTGTATATCTGAAGAGATGTTTACGTTTTTTTTCCATGTGTAACCCTTTTTCCAATCAGACTAGAATCTTCTTGGGGGCAGGAGCATTTCTGCAATCTTAGGGGATCTTTCCGGGGCCACTCCTTTCTACAGCTGATTCACTGAATTGACTACTTTAGTAGCCACAATCAGTCAAGCTCATTGTTTCCAGCAACACTGACAAAAATCTGTACTTCTTGCTTTTCGAATGGACAGTTGGCATGGTGTAAGCATTGTGTTGAAGTCCATGACCGATCATAAAAGGAAGGCAGCCAGAGAATATGCTGTTTTGAAAAGAGAAATCTGTGAATGAATATCTTAATGTTTTGAGACCCCAAGTGTATCACTGGAAGACTGTTAAATGTTCATGTATTTATTTTGGTTTAAATGTCAGGTTTTAAAAATCTAAAGATAGCAGATTCAAACATCAGGGAAAAAGTTTTATGAAGTGCTTCTATTGCATAATAGAAATAATAATGTCATAGATTTTTATGGCATCTGACATTTTTCAAAGCATTTTCATCAGCAGTACTTTATTCTGTCTTCTGTAAAGCAATAGGGCTGGTGTATTATGCCATCATACAGGTAAGGAAATGGAGACAGAAAGGTTAACTCCACCAGGGAAGAAGCAAATATTAGAATTCTCTTCTTTGCTTGTTAGACCAGTATTCTTTCTCGTTTATTTTTCTTGTGGATAAATAGAACAAAATCTAACATTTGCATAATGCTGTACAGTTGGTTAGGGAGTGCAGGTAGTTTTATTTCCATTTTATAGAGAAGGCTAATGATTTGAGAGGCAGAGTGAATTTTCCATGGTTGCACAGAGAGTGAATGGTAGAATTCAGGGAGAGAAACTCCTGTTCTTCCCAAAAGCCTCTTCACACACACTGGCTCCAGAAATCTGGCCAATTAAACAGGGCTCCTTTTCCCCTCTCCTATTTAGCCTACTATATTCTCATGGTTCCAAACAATCCTGCTAACTCACCGGGTTAGTTGATTTTCTCTGAGAGAATTACCTTGCAACAACTGGGGTCCTATATTCTGAAATATGGGTTGAAGGCTAACCAGCAACAGCTTGTTGCAGCTGGTTTATACGTTATTCTCTCTGATGTTTGAAGAAAAAAATTGCAACGAAGGTCCTCATCTTTTAATGATAAATCTATTCATTGCCGAACACATACCAGGCTATATAGGAAACTCAGAGTAGATGTGTTCAAGTTCCACCTGTCTTTGAGATAAGTGGCTACTCTGGGTTCAGGTAGGACCCAGAGAACAAGGCAAATACCAGATGTGGAGGGAGGGGTGAGAGTAGGGTAAAATGAGAGGAGGATGGAAATTCGGGGGTAGAAACGACAGGGAAGGGGCAGTATGGAGGTCTCCCTATCTTCAGGCCAGTATCTAGAAACTCCTCTCACCACCCTGGCCTTGCACGCAAGTTGTTCTGGTGACACCTTTCAAGTCTGCTGGCTCCCCTCTCCTAGGAGGCCATTGATACACGCCTCCTGAAATGGCATCTACATACACATTTGTGATGTGCACTCTAACTTCTAGGTTTAATCCATCCCCTGTGGCCATGTGTGTAGTTTCAGTTTCGATGCAATCCTTTCCACATTGACCTTGTACAATTATAAATGTTTTAACATCCTTTAAAAAATTAAGGCCTGTGCTCCCATAAAGAGCCACAAACAGAAGTAGTAGGAAGATTTGGGGCCACGCGACACTGGTCGCCATAAGGCTGACCTTACGTGAGCTTTCACGGCATCCCTGAAGTTTAATGGCTGTGAATATGGTTATCGCAGGCTTTTTAGAGGGCATTATATTAATGTGACCGTTGGTAAGTACCGACCTCACGTTTTTTATTTTTTTATTTCCGCTGCGAAGGAGGTGGTTTCCTATGCTCCTTTAGAAAGGGAACCGGGGCTTTGCAGCTTTTTTAACCCCCTGGAAAATAAACCGCAGCTGCAGTATTCACAGTCCACCCGCTTCTGGGGCTTTCGGAGCTTTACTTCTGTTAGGAAAATGTGCTGTTTATGCTCAAATGCAAGTTTCCTGGTGTTTTTGTTTTTAAGATTAGAAAACAATGGAGAGGGAAAACAAAGCTTTTAAAGCTTCATAAAAGGTTGCGAGTTCACTCCTCTTTCTCAGGGTTATAAACATGGTTCCAGAAAAAGCTCCATCTCGGGGCTGAGAAACCAAGCAGATATTTAAAGGGGTAGCACCTTAACTTGTCAATTTCGAGAATACTAAATGATCCTGGAGGTTTTTTATTCCTTTAATCAGCTGTAATTTTCAGCTCTGATGCTGTCTGACAGGCTTCATCTCAACCCCTGTGCAACATTGCTCCTCTGGCTTCTTCTCTGCGAGATACAAATAAGGGGGAGGGGATCTGGAAAATAAACTGACAGCATAAATTGGATGGGATCTCATCATTCTATAGAGACTGGAGCCACAGTTGGAGTGTGTGAAGGGAAAGGGTTGAAAGAATGCCCACTTCTTGGCGGAGGGTCATTTTCCCCCCCTTTTTTTCCTTTTTCTTTCTTACCTTCCACTCTCCTTCCTCTTCCTTCCTTCCTTCCTTCCTTCCTTCCTTCCTTCCTTCCTTCCTTCCTTCCTTCCTTCCTCTCTCCCTCCCTCCCTCCCTCCCTCCCTTCCTCCCTCCTTTCCTTTCTTTCCCTGTTTCTTCAGTTTTAAGCCCAGTTCTCTCCTTTGGATAATAGATACACAGAATTTGGATCCAAGAAAAAGTGTGATAGGCACACATATGCACATATATACACTGAGAGACAAACACATACACATGTATACTCACGGGGACATTAATATCTTGCACACTGAACAGCAGCAACAACAATAATAATAGTAGCTTGCACTTGGTCCATGCCTCACAAAGCATCATCTGAGTTCATCCTCAGATCATCTCTACGAAGCTCATTTTTACAGATAAGGAAGCTGGTGTAAGCTATAAGTGAGGATGAAAAAGAGACCAACTCCAGAGATCCACATCCTACAGGTCAAAATGTCCCTACTTTGAATTATTCTTACTCTCAGTTTTATCTACAATAGGTAATCCTCTATAAATACTGACTTTCAGCAGTAGGAGTTTGCAAGGAGTTATATAGGGACCGATGGCCCTGATGAGGTGTGAGGACCAGAAATGTTCATACTCAGGTCCAAAAGGCACTTTTCCGTTATTGCACCTTCATTCAAGTGGGAGTTGAGGGGATGAGAGAAATGTGGCCAGGAGATGACCGTATGAGACACAAGGACTGCCTTTTTATCAGAGATGCCAGCAGGGAAAAGAGAGGTAGTTCTAGGAATTCTTTCTGATCTTATACCCTGGAAGGGGTCACCTAGTTTTTTCTGGGCAATCTGTCAGATAGAAGGAGGACCTGTTTCCATCAAGTTGAGACCCTAATGCCAGTTTCCACATATGCAGTGCAAGATGATCTTTTCTCCCTGCCTCCGTACTTGCATGCATAGAGCTTCAGGCCTTTCCTGGGGAATGTATCCCATCCTTAAAAATATCAAATACACACACCCTTAATTACTTCAAAGTCATTTTTAGGAATTCTTCTATGTTTACATAATTAGTATTAGAGGTATTCACTGCATTTCTACCTTAGTTTCCATGTGGGTAAAATCGAAACTTAATGACTTCCTGTTTGGAATAGATGACATAAGAAGATACTAAGATAAAATTAATTTTAATAATGAAACAGTTTTATATGGGTAGCATATTCCTGTTCGATAATTTGGTCATTGATAGTTACGATGCACATTATATTTTGTAGGTAAATCCATAGATATCCTAGGCAGAATTGAAAGAGGATGTGAAAGTCATACTCCTTTCTCATTTACATCTAATCATGGGGTATGTCCAGTGATGCTTTCTCCCCCATCTTTATTCCCCTCCTCCTCCATCGCCCCACCACAAAACAAATCAAAACAAACAAAACCAAGCAATTGATTAGAGTTCCTATAAGGTCTTTTCTTATTAAGTTCATAATTAAACAATTCAAGTACTGAAGTCATTCGATTCCCAAATGCATGTGTTCACATATGTCGCATATCCTGGTTTTTCTACCTTTTTTTTATATAGATGGAAAATCTCACAATGTTGTAAATTTGCTGCTCTTCATCCGAATATTTGTTATTAAGAAGTCTCCCTGCTAAATTACAGTTCAAGGTCATTACTGACTTACTAGTTCAATAAACTATGATAGTTCTAGAGACTCGAATCCTTTTGTTCTTTGCACAATGCTTTTAGTTTTAAATAATACTGCACCATCTAGCTACCAAACAATGTCAAAGATGCAAAGTATTACCTTGAGGAAGTAAAATAATTGTGGGCCTTATACTAATAAAAACACCTGTAAAATCACAGGTAGATGAGACCATCACACATCATGAAGAGAATTACGTTCTACTATTATGGTAATTAACTACCTCTCCAAATAGCTGGTTTTACTTGTAACCCTCACGTCAGGATTAAATCCTTGAAATAACAGCCACGTTTATGGTTCTAATTTAGTTTGCAATTGATTCTCCTAAAAACCATAAGCCAGAAAAGTGCTTATTTTACGGAGCACAATACAGCCTTCATAGAAACTATTTTAAATTTACTCTGGTGTCCTACAAACTTCAAGATCTTTTGTTTTCATAAATTATGAAAGGGAAATGTCACAAGTGCTCATGGTCATGGTGCCCCCGGCTCTGCTGACAGCTGTATGATGCACACTCAGTGCGGCTGGTTGGGAGCTGAGAGTTTCATCAATAAATATGACTCTGATCACTTCATGTCGACAGTCAAGGTAATGGCGTTTAGTATCTTGGAAACATACACCACCACTAGTCACATGTGGACTTGATTGTTGAAATCCACAGTGTGGAGCTCATCACATTCTTCCCTCTTGACAGGAATTTCACTTTTTATCTTTCTCACAATTCTTGATGATAATCTGTTTTTAATACTGTCATATTTCTTACTTGTACTTTACCAGCACATAAGACTGCTCATATACTGTGTGTAGGATGTGGAGATAAGAGTTGAAACTAATATTGTCTGTTACATTAAGTATTTCACCTCCCAGCCAGTTTTAGCATGGGAAGGACCCCTACTTGTCTGGATCCCTAAAGACAATTAGAGCAATGTTTTAAAATATAAGAAAAGCCAACCACAGACAGCCAGGGAAACTAATCCTACATATAGGAAGAATTGTGTGAAATAAATCTCCAGGGCACTTTTTTTTAGAAATCAATATTAAAACATTTTGTGTGTGAATTAATTTAAAAATAAACTGCAGCTCTCCTTAGTATACAAGCTGCCCTACTTTGTCAGTTTTTTTAAAAAAATTTACCTTTTATCCTTTATCTGCAGACATCTCTATCATGAATGATATTTTGCATGGAAGTTAGATCCAGATATTGTATAACTAGCCTTTAAATTCATTAATTTTGTTTATTAAAAAAAATTTAAGTTTCGTTTCTCTCACAATTTAGTAATATAGCATAATTTATAAAAGTGATAGATTAAAAAGGTGTTTTTGATAAAAAGATAGTTTTTTGAAAACAGGTTAAAGTTACATGATAACTTTGGGTATTTTTCTTTTTAGCCTGCTTTTCTTGTTATGAAATGGTTCTTTTCCATCAGTTCTTTGTCTGTAAATGCTCTGCTTGGAAAAAAATGTAAAGTTAACATGAAATACCTAGGTTTAAAATGTCACACAAAAAATTAAGTTTATATCTCTATGCTACTAAATTTTTGCTTCAAGATTTTCCAGTGTTGACTTATAACATTTTTTAATATCCGCAGTCACCTTGACAGAATTTTCAGACTCTGAAATATAGTGTATTAATTTGACTGTGAATATTTCCTTAAACCACAAAATACAGAAAGGCAGGAAATCACGAAAATCCTTGCATCTGGGAAAACTCAGGGTGGTAAGTAGGCTAACATGTTACTGAAACTATAGGAAGATACAGTTTTTGACATATGAATGTTAAGAACAAAATCTTGTAGACATTTAAGCTGTGTTTTTATTCTTTTGAACATATTTTTACACTAACCATAATTGAAATAATGTTAAAGTATAATAAAAAAAAATCTCAGCAAAAATATTGAAAGGACCAATTTATATGTAAAAAGATCAGGACAAGACAGGCTAATTTTTAGAAAGTCCTATGTTCCCAGCATTAATTCTCAATCTCTGGAAAATTCATTTATACTTATAATGACTTTCTCTTTTTGTAAATAAAATACTTTTTTCCTCCTTTATTGACCAAACTGTAATGAGAAAATAAGAAATTTAATGCCAATGGATTATTTCTACATTTTTTTTTTCCTGGAGATCTGGAAAAGAATTGGCTCCAATTAATGCCAAGATCACTCTATTTGTGTAAAAATATAACATGGTTAATAATATGTTAGCTATAAATAAAAATATAACTATAGTGAAATGCAAATGTGGATACTGCTAATGTGTAAGACTGAATACCCATGTTGATTTCTTTAGTGGAGAAAAATATCTATGATGCTCTCAGTAAATTAAATTACATCAGAATGAATTCTTTAGGAGGTTTTGGAAGCTCTGGATTTCAGGCATTAATGCCTCCACACAAACTAACTTTTGAAGGCAAAGATTTGAAACAGATAAAGCAACATTTTGCCTAAAGTTCATTCATCAAAGGGCTGCATATTTTGAAAAGGGTAAAAGTACTACTAAACCCATCAGGGATAAGTAAAGGCTATATACTATAGATTATTTTAATCCCCCAGCTAGATATAAAAGGGATAATTACATATTTGTGGTTGAAGCCATGTGGTGGAAAAATCAATACAACTTTTTTGTATGACACTTCATTAGTGTGAAAAATTTTTAAAGCTGAGAAGAACTGCCTTGCAATTAAATGCCTCTGCTACTTCAGCTCCAGTAATGGGTTTGTATTATTATCTAGTTTATTTGAAATAGTGGTTGCACTATAGAAGTAATTGGAAAACATTGATTATGCACTTGTATCTGGAAAGCCTGGCAAATCATTACAGGGCCCGGCAACAGTTAGTTAGCCTTACTAATGAAGCACTAATTGCTCTAAGTAGGTTAACATGTTAGTGAAACTATAGGGAGATAATAGTTTAGAAAATTCTGAGGTATTTTGCCAAACATGCATTTTTATTTAATATTCCAGAGATAGAAGCCATGTGTGTGTGTGTTTTTTTTTTCTTTTGTTTTGTTTTGATTATGATACTCTCAAGGAAAAAAAGAAAAAGAAAAGAAAAAAAAAAAAAAGAAGCCTAAATGAAGTTCCCACATTCATTGGGCTTGAAATGACTTCATTTCCTTTCATGCTCTCTTCCTATTAACCCAAACACTTTCAACAAATGCAACTAAGCCACTATCAGCATGGTTGCCTCGAGCAGGTTTCTGGGTTGTTTAGTTCAGAAACTTCTGACATATTCATCTATTGTGGTTCATTCTTCTAGCTCAAGGGCTTCATGATTTAATGTATGCAAAAATTTCCTGCTGTTGAATAATCATTCCATTGTCCTACCTAAATAAAAACTATAATTAAAGAACTATCTATATATTTTTACTTGAAATTAATTTAATTAGTGGAATTTTATCAGAGCCTTACTAGCGGAGGGAAAGCATCACATTCCCCCACTGCCATTACTGGGATTTTTAAGAGGGGAAAAAAAACTAATGTTGGAGAAATTCTTGCATATGTGCACCATGAGACAAAGACAAGACTGTTTATAATAGCATTATCTGTAATAATAACAGACAAACAAACAAAAACACTTGAAACCACTCAGTGCCCACTGAAGAGGGAATGGCTAAATGTGTTATAGTCACACAGGGGAGGATTATGCAGGAGATGAATATGAATGACATATGGGCACACACATAATGAATGAATTTAGAGGTAAAATGTTGAATGAGAAAAGAAAATTTCAAACTACATGGGATATGATAACATTTTATAAAGCCTCCAAATCAGCAAAACTAAACTGTTGTAGTGAATATACATATATAGCAAAATTATACTTTTAAAAATCTGTGAAATGATATAAATACTAAGTTCAGCATAGAAAAGTTACTTTAGGAAGTAGGGTAGGGCACATAAGAGGTGTCCAAGGTTTTGGTGGTACTGTAGTTTTTGAATTGGATGGTAAATTCGTGGGTGTTCATTTTAATATTATGACTCATAACTCAAATTTATGTTACAAATGTTCTTTTGTACATTATAACAGAACTTTTTAAAAAAAAGATCAGTATCTTCCAACCCCTTAAAAAATTACATTATCTTGCCAAGTCAAATAACTAAATCTGGTTTTCTAAGGAAATTAGAGATTAAATATTGCCATTTTAAAATCGTAGTGTTTTTTGGGGGGGTGAGTGGGAGCTAATTATTGAGAATATAAAAGTAAGAAATTGAATGAGAAAAAATGTTTTTCTTCAATTAAAAAAGAAAACTGTGTAGAAGTTTTAAAAAATATAATTCACTTCTGTATGTTTATGATTTATTCCTGAGTATTTCTCTTTGTAAGGTATAGGTGGTCCTCTGTACCAATGAGTATGTCAAGGTTTACATCTGAGTAGCAGATTCACCTTTTGGGGCAATTATGGAAACAATAATAGCGTAAGTTGGAAAGGGTAAACTTGCCATTCTTACAAAAAACTTCCTTTTTTGGCAACGTTTACCAATATAAAAGGCCATTGAATAGCATGATCCCTGTAAGATGTGCAACAAAGTTTAGAAGTCAGCCAGAGAGGGGTGAGTCAATTTTGTGGGCCTTACATTGCTTGCCTGGATGTTTCTTTCTTCCTTTACCTAACACAGAGCTTGGCATATAGTAGGTGGTTGATAATGTACTTTTGAGTTAAACTTTTTGTGGAACCGACTTCTCCAAAGGTAGATACCTTGAAATATGCAATTATATTTAAATGCCACAAGCGATTCTTTACAAATAATAAGACAATGGTTCACAGAAGAAAAGTTCAGCTACCTAAATCCCCAACATAAGTGAGAAAAACATTCCTCTGAAACAAATCGGAGACGAGCGATGTTCTTCAACTTTTCTTTATCCTTTTAATGTGTGGTAGAATGGCATTATTTTTGAAAAATGAAGCTCATGGGGGAAAAAAATGCCCACATAAATCTTAGAGGGTTTGAGGTTCAAAATGTTTCCTTAACCTGTTTTTTTTTTTTTTTAAATGCCAAAACATTCTTATCTTTTAGAGATACCTACTGAAATGTTTGTAAGTATGAAAACGATACGATGCCCCAGGGTGTGCTTCAAAACGGTGCGAGGTGGGGAGTGGGGATGTAGATGAAACCAAGTCGGCCATGAGGTGAGATGACCCTTGCTGGAGCAGGGCGATGAGTAAATGGGGGTTATTATTTCATACCGTCTGCTTTTGTATATTAAATTTTTCTGCAATAAAAAGTTTAAAATGTATGGGGACAGAGTTATTGAATTTTTCATGGGAAACTATTTTGTTAAATGGTTAGTGCCTAGCTAAATACTAATTCTATTTGAGTTGGGGGGGAAAATGTCAAATTCTCATCCCGGCCACCGATTCCTCTGAAAAAAAAAAAAAACTTATTTAAAGTGACATTGGGTGGTAAACAGGTGTCATTAGGTGATGCCAGTTGAAATGGAACTCTCAGCCATCAATAGGGGTTTGTGTTCCCCTCAATGTGAATTTTTTTTTTCCTCTTGAAGTTATTGGAAGGATCTGGCTGGGGCGGGTGGTTGCAAAGGGGATTATTGTTTAAATGGAACCCTGTTTCTAGCCTTAAGTCAGACAAAAGCCATTCTGGGTACATTCAACATTGCAAAGAAAAGTAACAATGCTCTCAGAAAGCCGCTTTCTACAAAGCAGCTCATTATTGTAAATGGGGCATGTTTAGACTGCTAAGGCAAATCATAAACGTCCAGCTTCGACCGCAAGTTCCTTTGACAGTAAACACTGTCCTCAAGTCAGATATACTCTGGGCAGCCCCCACACCACTGACCTGGGTAGAAAGCTCACCAGATGATTCTGAAACGTGGAAAGCGGAGTTACAGAAGTATAAATGTGCACAGTGAACATTATCTGCAAGGTCTTTTATGTTAAGGAAATCATGACACCTGCCAATCTTTCAAATTCCAAAGGGTAAAGCATGAGGCCTACGAGGCTGTCATTGAACATGACAGGCTTAATGCCAAGTTTATAACAGAAAAAGGGCAATCTTATTGTGGTTTATTCAGTTTTATGGTGCTGGGTCGGTAGGAAGGCACTCTTTCTCTCTCTCTTTTTTAAAAATCTAATTTATAATATTTGCAATACCAAACAGATTCTTTACATATCTCCTGAGCCCCTGCTCCTCTTCACTACCCCCAGTCTCTTCTTTAGGGAGCAACCCTAAATCCTTCCAATTTACCATCTTTGTGAATCCAGACAATGGTGTTAGTTGAGCATTTCCTTTCGTTGTTATAGAGCTGTTTCTAACAGCAAACATCTCCGTTTAATTACTGCTTCGACTGTTGCTGTATTTTCACCCAACCTGCCCCTCGCTGGAGCCCATTGGGCTGAAGAAAGAATTACTCCCCACGCTGGTCCTTAGCCCTGCTTGCTCAGATCTGTAATTGGCCCTGTGTTTTTGACTTTTTGCTAATAAGCAGCTTACTTTCTCTCCCCCTAGACTCAACCCACCACTTTTGTTTCATGAATTTTACAAAGGATTTTAATAGATGCTTTAGGCTATGCAAAATGTTATATGAAGGGAAGCATTAATGCAACAGCCTTGACACAAAGGACGTGTGAATGGCTGCTTATCATTACAGTCAGGTCTCAAATTTTTCATTAGGAGTTCTGGAGGACAAAAGAAGGAAAAAGTATAGCTATATGAAGGAATATTAACCTATACTGTGTAACCAACTATAATTGCTTAGCATTTTACATTAACTCTCTTCAGACGTGGCCTCTCATTATTTTTACACATACATAATAACTGCTTATTACAGCGGTATAGCCCACATCGATAACATTGTGGATAAGGTTGTGTCAGCACTTCTAATATAAGACCCACTTTCATGGGTTTAAAAAAGCTGTAAAATTTACCTCCAGACCAAAAATTGGTAATCAACTTTCCACCTGGAGAGGGAATTTTGTTTAAAGTTAAAAAAAAAAAAAACCTTTCATTAAGAAAAAAAGTTTGCTTGTTTTAAATTATGGATGTAAACAAAATGAATGTGCCTAAGGCACTTTTTGAATTTCTCTACATATGAAGATTTACTTAAACCCACTCTGAATTGTGTTTTTGATGATAAATGTAAATAAATGAGTTTTAAACAGCACCGAAATTAAATACCACATCCATTAATAGACTATTGAAAATATTTATATTCCCAACAGATTACATATATACTATGATACTAAGAACTCTGCATATATTTTCAAGGTGTTATTTATAATGCATAGTTTTCATTGGAAAATGAATAAAAATATTTATCAGTTTCAAGTGTTAGAGCCCATGAAGAGTGATCCACTTACAGAACAACACGCAGGCTTTCAGAATTTCTCTGAAATTCTGTTTTCTGAAAGTCTCTGAACAAATTGGTTTCAACTAAGAGAAAGAGAGTAGGAATTCAGCAAAACACTGGTCTTGTACTTTGATCTAAAGTCAGAGACTGTTAAGAGTAGGCGGTAGATTTGCCATATGAAAAAATGAGTCCATTTATAGGGGTTTGGGCATCTGACATAAGTAATCCAAAGGATGATATTGCTGATTTTCATTGACTTTGCAATATACTCCAGTTTTTTCAAGTTTTCCACTTTTTGTACAAGATAGAAAAGTATTTTGAAATCATGCTCAAATAATAATTATGAGATGTATCAGCATTCACCACCACACACACACACACACACACACACACACACACACACACACATGAATGTTCCCAGTTCATTTGTCATGTGTTAAACATTTGTTTCTAAAGGAAAAGGAGGCTACAAAATAGCATATCATTTCTTGAAGTTATGGGAGAAACCCTTCTAATAAATGAATGATAACATACATGGAAATTTTCCCTTTCGTTGAAAAAAGCCTGGAAAAGTATGTTGAAAATAATTTCAACTATACTACTTCTATAGCAAAAAAAAAAAGGAAATATACCCTTAAATACGTTGTTTATGAACAATAGATCAACTCTATCAAACACGAAAGAGATAAGGTAGAGCTTGTGTCCTTAATTCTCATTAAACTTCTGGTTTCCATTTGCTCCTTTCACCCTTTTAGCTTAGATGAGAAGGCTAATCTTAGTTACGTTTCTCACTTAGCCAATTCCCTGACATAGCTCAGGAACTGCTAAAAAAAAAAAAAAAAAGAAAAAGAAAAAGTAAGAGATGTTCATTTAAAAGTACAAACCCACTTAGAATGATATCACATTCTATAAAGCAACGTTTTCTACGACTATCTATTGAAGTGACAGCTTACAGAAGGTGGGGACGTAGACTATAAAAGTGTCTCTCGGCACAAAGACATTAGTTTCACAGTTTTAGTGCAGTACGGAAGTAGCAGCACTGTCCCTAAACTGTTGGAGTGAAGAGCTTGCGGCTGGCATTTGTGCAACGACTCCTCTGCGTTGGAAAAGCTGCAACTTGTTTGTACAGTTCCAGTAAACAGAGTGCCGGCCTCACATAGCTAATTAGCTGTGGCCCTGGCTTGCCTGTGCTATGTAGTGACAGTCTAATCAGAGATGATTGTCATCAGATATCACAGATGTTTCTCTCTTGCTGCTCAGCCCAGGCCGGCGCTGGTGCAGTTTGGGGAAGGAGGCGCTAGATGTTCAGACACTGGGTCTCTGGTGCCTCAGCTGCAGTTTTCAGGCAGCTCGTCACTGCTGCCTGCTGTGAGGAAGAAAGCAGGGTTAGGCAAGGGGAGTATCATACCTGTAGGGTTTTCCAGGAGGCAGTGATGCAATCAGTTTGAAAGGAGAGGTTTCAGAGCAAAAAAGATGTAACTGGAGCTACTCAGGACTTTTTTGAGCCGCTTGGGATTCTTGGAGATGACAAATGCTAATTCTTTCCATTCATTATGTGTTTTTGAAATGAGTATCTAAGAGGGTTAAAGGAACAGGCTTAAAGATTTACAAGTCACAATCAAGCATGTGCTAAGAAAAATAAAGCACTATGCGCAAAGAGGTGTGATTTTAACCCTAAAGCGTGAACCGGATAACCCTATAATCCTCCACCTCTCCCTCTCAGCTAGTCCTTCTCACTTCACTCTCATAAGTTTAGAACACCCTCCTCTGTTCTCTGACCCCTCCACCTAGCATCCTGTTATCCCTCAACAATAATGGCATGTCCTCTCGCTGGGGTTGCTGGTAATCTTCCACTCTACAAGTCCCTCGGCTTCCTAAACTTCTCTCAGAATAAAAATTGTCATCCCTCCCAACACCCCCAAGTACCGCTCTCCCCCCATCCCCACATAGCGTCTCCACCACTCTTTCTGCTTCCCCAATTCTTTCTTTGGCTCTGTCCTTCTTCCTTGTGTTGTCCCTAACGTTGGAATCTCAGGGGGTTCCACTCACAGTCCTTGCCTTCCATCCCAGTCCCCTTTACATCGGCCAGGCTCCTACACAGCCTCATCTGTAGCTATGGCTTCAACCACCAAGCCCATTCCAGAAACACCCAGATTTTCTGCCAGAGCTCTCATCTATACTTCACTGTTTATCGAATGTATTCTGTGGACGTCTCATATTTAGCTTGCCCCGATATAAACTCATCTATCCTGTGTCCCACTCCGTCTCACCCTGAGGTTCTCCCTCTAAAGCAGGTCCTCCTTTGTATTTGCCATCTCAGTGAAGATTCCACTCTCCCCTTGAGTCATCAGAGTCAGAACCCTGAAATCATGGTGGGCCCCTGCTTCCCTTAGCTCCTAAAGCCTGGCTCTTGGGAAGCCTGGCTATGTCCTCCTCCTTCACATCTCTGGATTCATTCCCTCTGCTCCATTTCCTTCCATCTCTGGCCTTTGCTTCTCCCTGCTGGGCTAATTCTTAGACAAGTACACCCTCCACCCTGCATTCAGCGTGGTCTTCCTAGAAGGCAAACCTGATCCTGTCATTCCCTTGCTCAAAACCTCCAATAGATCCTTACATTTTGAGGAAAGCCTGGTGTACAGAGCTCTCTCAAGTGGATCCAAGCCTCCCCTACTGGGCCTGCCTGTCGCTCTTCCTCACAGCACCGTGTGCTGCAGCTGCCTCACGGCCCCCACAGCCCCGGACCTCACTGTCCCTCTTCCTGTCACAAGTCTGGCTATGAGTCTTTGTATGTAAATATAATATACCTTTCCCTTTTCTGACACCTGAGTCATCCTCAGACTCACCTCAAATGTCTTCATTTCCAGGAAGACTTTTCTAACATTTCTAGCAGAAGAAAGTCTACTTCCTAAGTGCTCCCAGAGTCACATTTTCATGTCTGTTATATCTAATTGCATTCCTATGGATGTTAACATATCTGCCCACTCTACCTGACTGCGGATCCCTGGAGGACAAGCAATGTTCATTTTCGTAACTTTTTGTCTGGCCTGGTACCTGATATATAGTAGAGTCTTAAGTATTTATTAAATCAATGAATAAATGCAAAGATAAATGAATGAATAGGAGTGTACCACTGCATAGATTTAGATAGGAAGACCAACACCTTGACAGTTTCTTCGACTTCTCACAAAGTCTTAGGGAACTCAGAGCCTATGTCAGGATGAGACTGCAAAGCACGGTAACAATAATGGTAATAATAATAGTAATAATGATCACCATTCATTGGGCAGTTTATGTTATTAAGCCAAATTTACATAAATTATCTTAATCCATTTTAAATAAGTATAGTTTTTTTCTCTCTTATAGATGAGGAAACTGAGGTTCAAGGTCATATAGCTAGTGAAAGATAGAGTCAGGATGTGAACTGAGAAACGCCTGCCTGTGTCAAAGTCTATAGTATAAAACATTAGACTTACATTGCCTACATTTTCCACAGACAAAGTCTTAAGAGTTTTGCACTTTGGAATTTAGGCTGTAAGAGTGCATGAAAAGGAGTTATGAAGAATACCCTTACTACTTTGTGGTTAAAAATAAGATGGAGGATTTTATTACAAGCTGCCTAGTCTAGTATCCCCAGCTGATTATGGTGCAACGCTTTGCTGAGGGTTCTGTTTCTCCACCAGTTAGTTATCTTTCTCAGTCCTGGGGCCACAGATGAGTCCCTTACCTATGACAGTCACCTTGCAAATTGCATGCAGGTCTTCATTCATGAATGGGGCTTGGGAAGGAATTAGATTCAAAAAGCATTTAAGTTGCTGACAGAGTGGACTCCTTGCCTAGGAAGTTCAGCAAAAATGTGGCCAGAACGTTCGGTTTGCAAATGAAGCATTTTCACAACCCACTTGTTATTTGTGAGATGCGATGTTTTTCACTAAGTTAGTAGAATAATTGAACCCAAGGTTGTTGTGGCACTGAGCGGACAACCTCAACCGCACACAGTATAAAGAATGTGTGTTAGAGCAAAGCGAGAATGTGGGAGAGTTGGGTGAATTTAAAACTTCTGGATGCTTGTAAATAATATTGAAAGGCTGTTTTCCAACATTTAATTGGGTGAAATATAAGGGCCTTTTTATTTAAAAAAATTTTTTTGGAATGGCGAGGAAGTACTGGAAAAATATGTCTTTGGCTTTGGCACTGAAAACATAAAGTTATTGTGCCTTCTCTCCTGCCCTCTGCCTTTTCTAATATGTTTACAGATTTTTCAGTCTCTGGTTTGAACTTTATTCTGTTAAGTTTCTAAATTGTAAGAAACACAAAATTTCCTAGCAGCTGAAGCAGATACTGACTCATGTTAATTTGAACCATTTTGCTAGGCTTATTGAAAAACAACAATGATCTTAAAAAGCCACAACACTTTTAAAAGCACAGTAAGGTCCAGGGAGGACCACTAAAGGCTCCTGATTTGAGTGTGAGTTCATAAGTTTAATCAATACGTAATCTGTTATTTTTACTGGGGAGTCTTTTTTCAGCCCTCAGGTTATATATATACAAAAAATGTGTGTGTGTGTGTGTGTGTGTGTGTGTGTGTGTCTGAGGAAATAAAAATAAGTAAAATAGCCTAAATAAGCTAATGCTGATTTTAATCCTTTATATAACCATATAGAGTAATACTTCAGTGATATTATTAAAATTTGCACTTATGGTACTTTCATGTATATGGTCAGTCACATTTGGACCATGGCAGATAAATATCATTATTCCTAATTTAGAGAAAAGATAACTGAGTTTTGACAAGATAAAATGACTTTGCCGTGAAACAAGTAGGTTTTCCGAAGCTTAGTGTTTTCTCTCCCTCATCACCACAAAGCATCAAATGCGCATGTATCTGTGCATGCTAAAGCTGTGCTCAGAATGCAGACTCTAGTTTAATTCTGGAGCAGGATAGAACAATAAGCAAATTTAAGATTGTGCAAAAGTTTCATTTCTGATCCCTTTTATTTGGTTTAATAAAAGCAAATCAGCCTTAATTATTGCCTAAGTAGATGAAAGTGTTAATTAAGCTCAGCTCTCAGGTTCGAAATAAAAGCCTGTGAAATTCAAACATACCTGAGGAATGTGAGCAGGCAGCTGTGAACCTGTGACAAGGGTTAGGCACATTTGTTATTTGTTTGTCTGGTGTCCAGCTTGGGGACTGCAGGATAGTAAACCTGTAACAAATGTGGAAGGAAGTAAAGGAAAAAAAATAAAGGGAGGGAGGAATAAAAGAGTGAATGAAAAGTAGAAAGGGGAGGAAGAGAAGGAGCAAGAGACAAACTTTATTCACTAATTGGTTGTATTCAAGGTGAATATTAATTAAGGCATGGTTTGGAGAGTTGCCAATTTGTTCTTCCTACCCTGGCTGTTAGCTTACTGCCTTTCATGAAGTATGAATATATATCCACAAACATTCACAGGTAAGTTAACAGTTCTGTATACACTCACACACACCAACACAGGCATGCATGCATGCACGTGCACACATGCACATGCTCACACACCACACCTACACACTCAAACTGAGCTTCCTATTTATCATAAAGTGTGTAGCAGAGGTATGATCAAAGAGGAGGATGAAAATACTTCAGATGAGAAAGGGGAAAGAGGAAACATTTCAGGTGAGAGTTATAGATCTTTAAATAATGAGGACAACAAAATTGAAACACACATATGCAGAGTTTCCATAAACTTGGAAAGTGTAAAGAGGTGACTATTTGTTCAAATGGGGTTAAAAATATTCTGTGAGATATAAAAGCAGCTCAAAGTAAGGAGCTTTCTACAAATCATAATAGGGGAGAAAACAGCCCAATTTCTGAAGATGCTAGCCAAATTATGATCCATTTCCAACAAAGGGATCCACCTTAAGAAAGGTCCAAAGAACTCAACAGAAACCAAATACAGTAAGAGGAAGTTGGGAGTGTGGGTGTCAGGCTGTCAGTAGTCTGACAGCTATGGTAACTACCCTCTAATCCAGCCAGCTCCAGCCACGCTCTCGGCTGACACCACCAGGACTGACTGACAGCTGAGGAGCAGGCACTTTTTACAGGCTCAAGTGACATCCAGTCTATTAAGGCTGACAAGCACAAAGCAGAGATTTGCCCTGAATGGTTTGGTACTGAAGCCTAGTAAAGGGGTTATTTGAAAGGTCTTAGAGAAAGTGTCAGACTCCCGCTCAGATGATAACAATATTGTAATGATGGTACTGGACAATGAAGTGTTATGATTGCCCATTCGGTCCAGGAAGACCGTAGGCAAACAGGGAACGCAGAGAAGGAGCACACAGAAGCTGATTCTCCAAGGCCAGCAGGCAGCCATTCAAGGAATTTCCTTTGTTGGTGTGTTTGCTTGGGCCTTGCAGGGCTTCCCAAAATTTCATATTAATTGTGTTGTTCGCATGGGGAGAGAGGCAGTGGAGAGCGGTGAGTAGCAGTGAAAGAGAAAATAAATAGTAATTTTCAGACTATTGTTGCTTATTAACTCTGGCTGAAAAGTAAATTAGCAACTGCAATGATAACGTCATGATTGTCATCCCTGGTGTCCGTGACTGCACTGGCTCCCACTGGTGCCAGGCGCCGTGTCAACACCACCGCCCAGAATTTATTCAGCAGGCTTTTTCCCTAAGGACAGTGAAATGAATTGTTTTTCCTAAGTGTCACTTCGGAGTTCTCTCCATGAACTAAAAAAAGAACAAGTATCGTAATTCTATTTTACCGATAAGAAAATGTCTCCTGTCACTATACATTCTCATTTGGGTGAGGCATATCCTTATGTGTATATTTATTTGTTGCTCGTTTATCTATTTATCCACACATATTGTATTTTTATTATAAAACAAGTACTAAGGTAGGTTCTGGGGATAGCATAGTGAGTAAAGTAGTGTGGTCCCGGCACTTAGAATTCAGAGCTAGAGGCAGATGTTCAGGTTATACATACCACCACCAGCATGCCAGCTGTTAATATATTGAGGTACTTCTGAACTGACAAGTAGCTGCTGCTCTGAGTCCCAGGCAGTAGAACCCTACCTCCCCCATCTGCTTCGTGGGCCCCTCCCTCACGATTCCTTCAAGTTCCCTGTGATCCGGCAACAAAAAAACGCCAAATACCTGGCACATCAGGAGCCCCAGGTCCCTGCTGCAGCATTTTATCCAGTTTCCATTCCAGTTGCTCATTCTGATGTTCATATCTACAACTTGTGAAAGAGTTTAAACACCACCACTGATAGAGTTTATAATTTTAAAATTTGTGGAAAAATTTAAAACTCTCTTTCTCGACTTCCAAATTTACTTTTCCAAAATTCTTCTCAAGAGTGAACTTTAAAGTTTTCAAACCTAGACCTTTTCTGAAAGTCCAGTACATAAGGAAAGTTGAAGTTTGATTACTGATAATAAGAATCTTTAAATGTGAAAACAGAACTCCGGCATTATCTCTAAGAAACTGGAATTTGCTCTTAGAAATTTGGATTTTTCTATATAACCTACACTTAAAATGGTCTCAGATCTGATCTGGCTTCTCCAAACTTTTCTCTAAAATTATTCATGAAGAGACCAAAAAATGGCGAAAATTTATAACACATCTCAAATGTTAGGGAAGACAAGTAATTATTATTTCTAGTATGTGGGAATAATAAAAGCCTCAACACTGTGCTCCCAATGATGCCGCAATGTAAAACAAAACCGAGGACCTGGCACTGCTATACAGCTGAAAACCAATGACACCTGCCACCAAAAAGATAAATAGGGAAATAATGTATTCCTCTCCATCTGTCTGCCCCATGGTTGAGAAACTAAAGAACTGTACCAATCAAAACACTCAGTAGTCAGGCCTCCATTAAACGAATGCCACTTTTTAAATGAAGAGGTGTACTGTACTTCTGTCCATTTTCCCTGTTATGTGTTTTGAGACTTCAGCTTCTAGAAAATTAATAAAAATAAAGACCGGAGGTGGTGCTTTGCATTTTTGGAGGCACAGTACAAAAAAATAAAGTTTACCGAGCAAAGTAAGAAAAAGAATACTGGAAACTATGTAAAGGATTTTTTAAAAATAGTTTTCAGTGTTAAATATCTTAAGAATATAAGAGAAGCAGGAAATGGAAAGATAAAAAGATTCTATATCTACCCAGCATTGCTAGATAAGATGAAAACCTGTTTAACATTAGAAGTTTGTCTAGGAGTTGAGCATATTCAGCTTCAAGGAGGCTATCAAGGGTTATCCAAATAACCATACTGTTGACAAACACCAAATCTGGAAGATTTCTTCTTGTTTAAGGTTGAATGAGCAGAAAAACAAAGCAACATGAAGTCATTGAAAAGGTTATTACGAAACTGGAGTAATGACTATTATCTGGATGATCGAAGTAAAGGAATGAAGGAGCAGAAGAAATAACTTCTGTAAAACGGGAACAGAAATCTATTAGGAGAAGATATCTTAAGATCAAAAAGGAGATGATAAAATAAGATCAGATTTCATGGAAGTAAAAAGAGCAATGCTAGAATTAAAATCCTTTTGGGAGTGGGGGTGGGGAGTAGAAAAAGGACAGCTTGTAGAAAATTAAATTGCTGATACAGAAGACAAGCTTGGAAAACTCTCTCTCAGAATTTTCAGTCAATATGACATCATAAGATCATGTTTTGTCCTTCTTCTTCATTGCTAACATCCCAAACATAGCAGTAATAGATAAATATAAAAAATAAGAAATCACAAGATATACTGTGCTCAAAATTAAGATAAATATATCTGTATACCAAAACAAACAGAAACACAGTGCAGTCAACAGGACCAAAGGCACTAGTTTGCTGGGCATGAAGTCAAGAAGAAGGCAAACTCAACCAAGAGTTTATATCCCAGAGAGAGCAGAGCCAGTCTCATTGTGACAAGTTGGGGGCTGAGGAGATAATGCCAAGACGTAAAAGAAAGATGAAGAAAAAAGGAAGGAGCAAAGAGATGGGCAAGTGGGACCTGGGCCAACCATCCTAAATGGATGTATCTGTTATGGATTTCATTGAGACTATAACATAAGACCTGGTTCTGGACTTTAAGATCAGATGGAGGTGACAGGAATAAGATGAATGAGCACCAGAGAGAGATGAAAGGTAAAAAGAAAAGGAAGAGAGAAAATGAGACTCAAACTCAGTTTGGGCCTCCTAGCCACAATTATAAAATATATGAAGGTTAGTAAGCCAGATAAGAAAGAGGACCTCGAAATCAACAATCAGAAGAAGAATACATTCCAGATAAAAATGTAGAGTAATCTGAAGGCGAATTTCAAAAAACAGCATGTTTAGGACCCTAAAAATAACAACAAAAAGTAATAAAAGATAAACAAGAAATTATAAAACAAAATAGGCAAAAGCGAACAAGAACTGATAGATTTGAAAGAGAACCAGTAGAAATTTCAGAAGTTAAAAAAATATGGATATTAAAATAGAAAAACCAGCAATACAAGCAAAAATGATGGAGTGTGAACCACTGAAAATTCTGTCTTCCATAAAAGCAAAGAAAAAAACTGGCAGAGATGGTGAAACAACTTTTTCAGAACTCTGAAATGCCTGAAACAACCAGGGACTGTTTATGCAAGAAAGGCAGCTGAATTTTGGTAACAACCATAAGCTTTGTGGTGTTTTAATTTGCCCTGCTCCCATCCTTTATTCTCCAGCTCTGTGGTAGCCTTGAAAATCAACAACCTGAAATTGCAGTGAAAAATGAGCAGCGTGGCAGCCATTGGAGTGTTAGACAGGGTTAGAGCTTCTCCAAAGCCCCATTCCCAGAGCACAGTCATTCCTTGACCTTTCTGCTGGTTCCCTGGAAGACCACATTTGAAAGGTTGTCTTTATTTGACCTGAATCAGAGCTTGCTCAGTGCAAAAAGCCTTTTTCCTATGGGTGATTATTAAAAACAGTGTTGGGTAATTCTTTAAGTTTATAACTGCTTGAGGAAGTAGGTTAAAGTTAGGGTAAACAATAGACTAATCTTAAAGGAAAAACTGGAGAATAAAATGTCAATAGAGGTGTGCAAAGCTCCAGTATATTTCTAATACAATGTAAATGATATGTAAGTAGTCATTTTACTATTTCATTTAGGGAATAATGGCAAGAAAAGGAAGTCCTTACACATTCAGTACAGGTGCAAATATTGTGGCCTAACTACATAGTACATGTCAGCAAAAATATGCCATTTGTTTCCAAATATTTTCATTCCATAGTTGGTTGAATGCACGGATGTGGAACTCACAGATACAGAGGGCTAACTATACTCTGCTGCCATTGAGTGTTCTACAGATGTTCCATCTGGTTAGTTTCTAATGTTGTTCAAGTCTATTTTCTTGCTGATTTTCTAGTCATTATTAAAAGTAGAGTATTGACGTTTCCAAATATTATTGTTGAATTATCTATTTCTCTCTTCAGATTTATCAGTTTTTGCTTCTTATGCTTTGATGCTCTTATTGTTAGATGCTTATATGTTTATAATTATTATATCTCCTTGATAGAGGTTGACACTTTTACATTATAACATGTCTTCCTTTGTCTCTAGGTACAATTGTTGTCTTAAAGTCTATTTTGTATATTACAAAATCCAGCTCTCTTTTGGTCTCTTTTTCCATCATTTTACTTTGTACCTATTTGTGTCTTCAAGTCAAAGTGATTTCTTTCAGACAGCCTGTTGTTTGATTAAGCTGTTTTTAATCCATCCTGCCAATATCTGCCTTTTGATTGGAGTTTGATCCATTTACATTCAATGTAATTATTTGATAAGATAGAATTTATGTTTGTTGTTTTCTTATTGTCCATATGTCTTACGTCTCTCTTGTTCTATTTCTCCACTTTTGCCTTTTGTGTTAAATATAGATTTTTTTTACTATACATTTTAACTACCTTATTGTTTCATACCAACCATATACCAAAAATATTTGAAAAAAAATTCAGTTGCTGATGTGTTCTATGTATTTAGGCCTATGCTGCTTGTGTCTGTATTGAACATGTACCTTTTTTCTTGCCATTATTCCCTAAACAATATAGTACAACTATTTACATAGCATTTTCATGGTATTATGTATTGTAAATAATCTAGAGGTTATTTAAAGTATACAGGAGGACGTGCATAGGTTATATGTAAATACTACACCATTTTATATAAGAGACCAAAATCCATGGATTTTGGTATCTATGGGGGTCCTGGAACAAATCCCCGGTGGATATCAAGGGATAATTGTACACATACTTCTGAAACAGTCCTCAGGATAGATCATATATTAGGTCATAAAACAAGTCTCAAAATTCTTAAAAATGTTGAAATCATACAAAGTGTGTTCTGCAATTACAATGGAATGAAGTTAGAAATTCATAGCAGAAGGAAATTTGGGTAATTTACAAATGTGGAAATTAAACAACACATTTCTAAATAATCAGTGAATAAAAAAGAAATCATATGGAAAATAAGTAAACACTTTTCAGATGAATGAAAATAAAAACACGACATGCCAAAATTTATGATACGCAGTGAAAGCAGTGCCCAGAGGAAAATTTATAATTGTAGACACCTATATTAAAAAAAGAGAAAGATAATAAATAACCTAACCTTCCTCTTCATGAGACTAAAAAGAGTGAATTAAAACCCAAAGGAAGCAGAGTAAAGAAAATAATAAAATTAGAGCAGAGATAAGTGAATTAAGAATAAAAAAAAAATAAAGTCTATGAAACCAAAAGTCAGTTCTTTGAAAAGATCAATAAAATTAATAGACCATTAGCTAGGCTGACTAAGAAGGAAAGATAAAAGACTTAAATTACTAAAAGAGGAAACAACACTACAGATCTCATAGAAATGAGATTACACGGGAATGTTATGAACAATTGAATGCCTACAAATTAGATAATCTAGATAATATGGACAAAATCCTAGGAAACTAACAAAAACTAAAATTCAAAAAGTGAACAAAACTGATTCAAACAAGAATAGATAATCTGAACAGACTGATAATAAATAAGGAAATTAAATTGGTACTCCCAAAGCTTCCCACAGAGAAAAGCCCAGAATGAGGTGGCTTCACTGATGAATTCCGTTAAAAAATTAACACAAATTCTTAAAAAAAAAAAAAAATTTCTCTACTCATCTATGAGGCCAGACAAGCAACAGAAACTACAGACCGGTATCTTTTATGAAAATCCTTAAGCAAATACTAGCAAACTGCTTTAGTAACATATAAAGAAGATTATATATCTTGATTTATCCCAGGAATAAAAGTTTGGTTCAACATATAAAAATCAATCAACATAACATACCATATTAATAGAATAAAGGTCAAAACCCACATGATTATCTCAATAGACACAGAAAAGCACTGGACAAACTTTAACACCTTTTCATGGTAAAGACACTCAACAAACTTGAAATAAAAGGGAAATTCCTCAATCTGACAAAAGACATCTGCAAAAAACCCCACAGCTATCTTCATGCTTAAGGTGGCAAGACTGAATTACTTCTTCCTAATATCAGGATCAAGACAAGGGTGACTGCTCTTTCTCTTGCCGTTTCTATTTTACATTGCACTAGATGTTTTAGCTAGGGAAATTAGGCAAGAAAAGAAATCAAAATGCAGCCAGATTGAAAAGGAAGAAGTAAAACTGTTTCTATTTGCAGATAACATTATGTTATATATTAAAAATTCTATGAAATACACAAACAAAAAAAACCCCTATTATAGCTAATAAACAAGTTTAGCAAGATTTCAGAATATAAGATCACTATCGAAAAATCAGTTGTATTTCCATGCACCAACAATGAACAGTCCAAAAATGAGATTAAAAAAAAAACAGCTCCTTTAACAAAACCACAAACTTAAAATAGGAATAATCTTAAAAGAAGTTGAGAATTATACACTTAAACGTCATTGAAAAAGGTAAAGAAGACCTAGATAAATGGAAAGATAGCCCATATTAATGCATTAAAAAATTTATTAATGTTAAGAAGGCAATATTTCCTACTTTATTGTAATCCCAATAAAATTTTAAGCTGCTTTTTTTTTGTAGAAGTTTACAAACTGATCCTAAAATAAATGAAATGTAAGAGACCCAGAATAGCCAATACAATTTGAAAAAGAACAAAATTGAGCCATCACAATTTTCAGCTTCAAAACTTACTACAAAGCTATAGTAATCAAAACTGTATGGTAATGGCATAAAGATAGACACATAGATCAGTGGCCTAGAATTAGGAGTTTAGAAATAAGCCCATAAATTTATGGTCAATTGGTTTTTGACAGTGAAGCCAGGACCATTTGATGGAGGAAAGAAGTCTTTTCAATGAACGGTACTAGAACAACTGGATATCTAGATACAAAAGAATAAAGTTGTACCTTTATCTCACAACATATGTAAAAATTAACTTGAAATGGATGAAAGGCTTAAAGGAAGAGTGAAAACTATAAAACTCTTATATGTAAACAGAGGTATATTTCTTCATGACCTTAGATTAGGCAACATTTTCATAGATATGACACCTGAGACACAAACAACAAAAGAAAAAATAGCTAAATTTGAATTCATCAAAATTAAAAACTTTTGTGACTGAAAGCCAATGAGCACATAAAAAGATATTCCATGTCATTTGGTCATCAGGGAAATGCAGTAAGCACATGAAAAGGTTCTGACCATCATTAGTCATTACGGAATGTAAAACCACAATGAGATACCACTTTATGTTCATAATTAAAAAGTTAGACAATAAGTATTGGCAAGGATGTGGAGAAATTAGAATCTTTATATGTGGTTAATGGTGATGAAATGGTGTGGCTACTGTGGAAAATAGTTGGAAATTCCTTCAAAAGTTAAATATAGAGTTACCATATGAGCCATCAAATTCTACTCTTAGGTGTATACCCAAGAGAATTACAACATATGTTCACTTAAAAATGTGTATACAAATGTTCATAGCAGCATAATTCGTAATAGTCAAAAAGTGGAAAGAACACAAATCAGCTAATGAATGGATAAACAAAATGTGGTATATCCATAAAATGGAATATCGTTCATCCATAAAAAGAATGTTATTATTTTGTGCCACAATATAGATGAACTTTGAAATTACTATGCTAAATGAAAGAAGCCAGACACAAAATGCCACATTTCTATAATTACATTGATAGAAAATGAATTTGTTATGAAAGTAGTGAAAACTAATACAACTGCTAAAGCCAAAGTGCTATTCTATGCAACAATGTAATGCTAGTATGTTATGATCAAGTCAAAATTTTTGTGGAAGTAATTTAATATATTCTCTTCAGAGTTCTAAATTCTCACTTATATTTGATGAGAATCAAAACTGAAGCATAGTTAGCTTCCCATCATGGGGACATAGAAGTATGTCTCCCAGCTGCCCAGGCCCCCAGAATTTAGCTGTGATCCTCAACCTGAGAGGAGCCCTTGCCAACTTCAAGGATGTCAATTTCCTGTGTGGCCTGTACCTTGTATCAATCATGTGATTCAATGCATTTGTCAAGGGGGACTCTAGTAAGGCCATTTGTCAGGTCCTAGGGAGATTCAAAGTTAGTGAAGCCCTGGCTTCAGGGAAACTGCAACGGTGACAGAGATGGGTGTAGATTCCCCCCCCCCCCCGCATGATGAAGACCACCCACCGAAATTTCAGCAGATGTTTTCTTTGAGACCTTATAATAGGAATGTCAGGGAAACCATATGTGCTTGGAAATTGACCTTTCTGATCGCGATTTTAAAATGTGGATTATGGAAAATTCCCTAATCCCAACTGAGAATATCTGAAAAGAGGAGATGAGAGAAGGGAAAGTGAAGGGGTGTAGTACCAGATACAATGTAACCAGAGTTTAAGCTCGACTTTGGTTCTTATAGACCGTGTAACTTGGGACCATCTGGGAAACCTTCTCACTCCTCGGTTTCCTCATAAAATGGGGGATAATAATAGTATCTATTTTGTGTGATTATAATGGGGGCTAAATAGAGGAATACGAAGTGCTTCTCAGAGTACGTGGCACTTCATAACTGTTGAAAAGCCATCAGATTCCTCTTTGTCCAATTAATTCTGGAGGCATCCGATGAACTAAAGCTGGTGTGGTGTGTTTTTCATGAGTATCACTGCTTGGCGTTAAAAAGTTAATGCCTTTTAGAGGATTTTAGGTAGTTATAGGTTGATGTTTTTTCTTACATATCTGGAATGGATCTCTAAATCTTGCACTTTTAGTAGAATCTTAAACACTTAATATTTCCAATTACCAATTAAGCCAAATGCCAATTAAGCCATCTAATCTACCTTTGCTGGGCTCATATGCCACTATCCTATATAGGCAGTTTATACTTTTAATAGAATGATGTTGACTCTCAATACAGAATGGTCCATATCTGGAAACCAAGGTTTCCAGATCTTGGTAAAAGAATGCAGAAGTCATTAGTATTGGCACCAAAGCTTCCCTCTCACTGGTGCCAGGAGATGAATACTATTTTTGGTTCTAGACAGTATGAATATTTATTGGCTCAAAAAGTCATAGAGTAACATGGGACTGAAAATAATACAGGCTTTGCCAGTGATCCACCCCCTCTCCAGTGTAATTTTTGATTCCAGAAACTTCCTATCATTGGAGAAAAAAAATTTGACATAAGAAGAGTCTTTGAAATGTGAGTTAGTTGACTCAGTATGCTTTGAATTCAAATAGATGCCTACAGTTTACTAACAATGCCCAGCCATTTAATTACCATTTTGGTCATTTTAGTTATGATATTTTCCCTTGATTTTTTTGTGTTAACCCTCTTACTTATGAAGTTGTTATGACTTCAGCTCAGAAGACAAATTTGATCATATCCTGTATTCTTCAGATTAAAATAGCTTGATCCTCCTTTTATCAGAATAACAAGAATTTGGGGTCTTTCTAAGGGCATCCCTCTACATTATCTAGGAAACCCGGGAATTCCCTCATTCTAGAGAGATCAGCCCTGCTTCCAGATGACTGTTCTCTCAGGGAACCGGAGAATCAGACCAGGCTGCCAGATATGAAGGTTTATAAATTACTTACTACCCTTGTTGGTCCCACACTCTGATGCATCTTTGATGGCGTAGTGGTTCTCTTGCTGGTTCAGATTTGTGTACAGATATTACCAGTGGTTGGGATAATAAAGGTTGGTCCACATTAACATGTTCAGCTCTTATTCTTAAAGCAGGTGCACATAGTGCCAGAACCAGCCCTTTCTGAGTCAGTCTAGTTGTTGCCTTTGAGCCAGGAGGCCCATTGTAGGCTGCTTTCTCTGCAAGGATTTCCTTTTTGGGTAGTCTTCACTTTCTTCTACTACCAGTAGACCTCAGTTGAGACTATCTGAATCCAGCAGAGGCATCTAAAGATGTTGAATTTCAATAGAGATGGGAGAGGGCTGGAGTCGGCAGTGCCTTTCTTTCCTTCCATAAAGCTTCTTGATGTCTATGACAATTTCCTCATTTTCTCCACAATGATCCGATTTATATACCACGTGTCATTTGGAGGGACTGCAACTGTCAAGCCACAAAAAGTGCCTATTATTCTCTACCAAGCGTAGCCGTGGCCCAACTAACTGACAATTGGATAACTGAGAGGCATCTTTCCTGTGACTCTCCCAGGACAAGTTCTGTTGCAAGGCAACTTGCCATGTCCACCTAGACAAACATGCTGCTGCAGATTTTAGAAGAAATCTTTTGAAGGAAAGAAAAAACAATGTTCCAGCTAGATATCACACTACGCAAGGGATTCACAGAAGAAAATTCAGTGTAGACAGACTTTAAAGTTAGCCTGTTATCTATCTGATTTAATCATGCATCTGCCATTTGCCAGCTGTGTGTGCTCAAGAAAATAACTTAATCACTCAGAGCTCATGCAAGTACTGTGGCCTTAAGTAGTAAAGAATTGAAAAATAACAGCCTTAACAAATTAGAGTTTTCTTTTCTTCATCCATAAGGAGAAGTCCCAAAGTTGGCAGTTGTGGACATTGGTTCAATAGCTCAAGATGGCAGAGCCAAGGGCTTTGTAATTCTCTTGGCATTCCTGTCATAGTCACAAGGCAGTTGCAGATCTAGCTGGCATATCACATTTCAGGCAGTAGAAAGTAGTAAAGAACAGGAAGAAGGAAGTGTCAGTGCTTGTTTCAGGAAAGCAAGAGCATTCCAGAAATCCCCAACCAACTTTGGTTTATATTTCATGGGCCAGACTTGTGCCACATGGCCTCTCCCAACTTCAAGAGAGACTGGGAATGGGAGTTTCAGCTTTCTAGACTTTAAAGTATAAGGAGGCACTAAAAAAAGGGAATGTAGAAATAGATGTGGGATAAATCAACCTACAGTACTTGGTACACAAGTAAAGACCAGAACTGAGGCAATAGTGGCAAAGATGGATTAAGATGGACAAGATCGAAGCTGGAATCAACAATGCATTTTGCTTAACTGAGGGTAGGCAGTGATGGGGAGGGCACAGGTCAGCAACAATGTCTTATTTTTTTAGTAGCCTCCTGAAGCGTATAATAAAGTTCTCAAAACAAAATTGACTGTCAAGAAAGACTGGTTCCCAAATGATGTTCAGAGTTGTGATTCTGTAGATGTATGGTATGACCCCAGACTCTTCTGGGAGCTGGGCCTTACAGAATAATAAGAACTACCTATTAGTTCTTGCTTGATTTTTAGCCAAAGTTTATGCCAAAATATTTTATTAGAGACTTTATCCTGTTTTAGCTTTGTGTCCTTATGTTAGTGACCGATTCAAACAAAAATTCAATCACTTGGTATTAAAAGGCACTTTAATGGCATAAACGAGAGAGATACAGGGCCCGATAACCTCTGGAATCCTCTCAGAGGTGTTGGTGAGTGAGCTTGATTTCTGTGAGAGCTATTTGGCCAATCTTTCGGAGCCCCTTTTACATGGGTATCCTATTATTTAATAGGCACTTTAAATTGAGACCAGCATCCTGATTCTCAAGCAGCCCAGCTTTTATTGGAAGTCTCTGCCACGTTTAAACATCTTTAATACATTTTAAAAATAGAATTGTAAAAGGCAGCAACCAGACTTCAAAGCATAGACATGTTGGCCAGAATTGTGAAGCTGGCGACAATTTTCGCTGGTTGTAAAGCTCAAGGAACCTCTTTCAATCCTCAGAACAATTGACAAGGAAGGAGTTCAGCATACATTCCTCCTGGATGGACCCGAACAGACCAGGTGCAGGACAAAGTTGGCAGGGAGATAGCAACGCACTTCAGGGTAGATATGGAAAGGACTAACCGAATAATCAGATCACAGCAGAACCAAAAGAAAACAGGCTAAGTAGAAGAGATGAGACTCAAGGAGGTATTGCCCATGCCTTCTGAACTTTGATTCCTTGTGTTTTCATCTTCTGCCCCCTTCCTCTTTTTACTGTTGAGACTTCAGACATCCTCTGCCCTCAGCAAATCTGAATACTCTCTTTTTTGCCCCCACCGAACTCCATACAGACACTTATTACACTCTAGCGAAATAATTTATTTACATTGCGTTCTGTCTCCTACTCCCAGCCTCAGACTGCGAACACCTTGAAAGAAAGAGGGGTATCTTATTGATCTCATGTGTGTTTAAAGAAAGTTGAGTCTCTTGGGAGAATCTGGGCAATAAGAATCTGGGTTGGGGTAATTATTCAGGCAGGTTGTTTGAATTTCCTTAGCCTAAAGCAATGTTTCTCAAAGTGTGGCCGCTGATGCTCCAGGTGATCCCGATGCACACTAAAGTTCAAAAATCACTGACTTAAACTTTCCAAACCTGTTTCCTCATCTGTAAAATAAAGCTAATAGCAGCAACCTCAAAGGGCTGTTCCGAATGGAATTAAATGATATACGTATGGTGCTCAGTCCAGAGCCTCATACATATTCACCATGTAGTAAAATTATTGAAGGGTGAATATTATATTTTGGTTTGCTTTGTTTTGGTGGATTGGTGACTTTTGGAAAATATCCCAATATTGGCATCATTCCATGGTGCTTTTGGGGTTACTCAAACAAAAGTTTCCTTTGTTTCATCTAAATTTCCAAGTTTACCCAGCTAAGCCCTATGCTTTTGAAGTCCTTGTAGCTCGAATCCTGTTGACCCCAATAGGCCCTGCCCTTTTCCCTCAGGCACTAGAGAAGATAGATCTCAGGCATCCCTGTTTGTGCTGTACAGGGAACACTCATCTGGGCCCACAGCCGGCCTACAAGGAAAAAGAAAGGGTCTTGAAGAACTGCTGCTCAAAAAGAAGTTTCCCCAGCATCCTCTGACAGGACATGGAGGCGATCACATGGTTCTGTAATTGGTTCTGTAATTGGTTCTTCAAACGACCAATTAAGACAGTTAAAGTTTTCCAATTGATTACCTCTGAGTCACAATAGTTTAAATTTAGTCAACAAACCACATCCCTCCTTAAGGGAAACAGGCAGCCCCCCACTACTTTACTTAATTCTGCCAGGCTGCTAGCATCACCCCCTCCCCACTTCTCAAAAATTCAATTTAACTCCTCTGTGTTTCCTGCCCTAGATGAGCCTCTCCTCCAAGGCAGAAATAATGCCTGTGAACCTATTTTCAAATGGCATCACCAAATAGACTATTCATGCGCGCGCGCACGCACGCACGCGCGCGCGCGCACACACACACACACACACACACACACACACACACACACACAAATATACACGTACTCAGCAACCTAGAGCATGTTTTCCCCCTTTGATTATAAGTGATGGGGAGGGCAGAAATACAATTTTCAAGGGCCATATCTGCTCAATATATCATGTGTGTTGGGGTGGGCAGAACATAACCAGTATCTAAAGCACCTCCCTCTTTCCCAGAAGCTACTGCCACGTGACACGCCATGTGGGCTCCGCTGAAGCACCGCAAGGGCAGTTGACAGCAACCAGGCTTCTGAAATGTCAGGCCAATGAAATCTCTGTCCTTTCATTCTCAAAAAAAATAAAGCTTTGAAAACTATTATTATTACTGTTTATTTTTAATGTCTGCAATGCCTCAGTGCCCCCTCCCTGCCACCCCCCCCCCCCACACACACACACTGATTTCCATTTGTTTTCCTTTGAAGCTGGCATCTCCCCGAGCAGGGTGAAGATGTAGTATGCTTCTCTGCTGGGCTGACTCTCGCTAGAGAGGCTCAGTGGGGGTGAGTTACCGCCTGGTGGCACTTTTCTCGTTAGCCTTTCAGGCAGCACATGTTCCAGCCTGGTCAGCCTCAGGCTCTAAGCAGAGAACTCTGAATATTTTACTAGAAATTAGTTATAGGTGCACAGATTGTGACAACTCGTTTATTACCCCTCTGATCCGTCTGAAACTGTAAGAAATAGGTAAGAGGAGACTGCTCCACTCAGATGACTAGGTAAAAGGAAATAGCTGGGGAAGAAGATAATAATTGATCCTTGATATCACTATAACTCAACCTCTGCTGGCTGACTGGCCATCTAAAACAAGTACTGGAAACAAGTTTTAAAAAGGCATCAGCTGAACAAATAATGTGAATGCAACAAACGTTGAAATATTCTTACAACAATATATCTCTCAGTTGACTTGGTAATATAAGATAAAAGAAGACTGAGACATGGCCCCTGCTCTCAAGGAGCTTATAATTCAATATGGGAAATAAGACACCTACACAAATAACATCCCCAAACCAGAAGTACTTAAGATCAAGAAGAGAGATTTAAACAAAAATACCATGGGCTACCATGAGAATTTAGAGAGAGAAGAGAAGAGTTCTGCCTGGTCAGGGATTGCAAAAGTCATCATGGAGGAGGTGTCTGAAATACAGTATTTCAAGAAGCAAAATGTGGGAGACCCTGGAGTTTGCCTCCTCATTTGTTTGGCCTCTCAACTCACTTCTTTACTAAAAGAGCCAGCCTCCCAGTTTAGAAGTTAGCAATGCCAGATATTCACTTTTCCAGCCTTCCTGGAAGCAAGAACATGATCTTTCGATTCAATGTTGGTTAATGGTACTGAAGAGGAGTTGGCTAGGGGGCCTTTGGGGAAAATGTTACTTCCTGATTTAAAAAAAAAATAGCAACTGTCTTCCTTCCTGACTTGAACACTGCCACTAAGGGTGTGATACTTGGAGTTGTGGCTACCTTATTGGTATCTGGAGAGAAAGTAAAAGAATCACAAAAGGCCAAATTTCACCCCCAAAATAATAACCAACTTTCAAAATTCTTTTTACATGCACTAAGAATTTTTATTTGTTAAGTCACTTTTAGTTGGTATTTAACTTGCAGCTGAGAGCATCTGAAGTGATTCACAGAGATTAGGGAAATCTACTCAGAGAGGGTGAACTTAGTGAGCAAAGAAATGAGGTTACACTAAGGAGAGCATGCTTATTTTGGCTGATGCTTATAGTATATGGAGAGAACTAACATGAAGTAAAGCTGGAGAGTAGGGGCCAAGTTCCAGATGAATTCTAGGATAAGGAACATAATTTTATTCTCAAGGCAGTGGTGGTAAGACAAAGGCATTTGTATAAGTTATTGTCCTTATAGAGCAGGGAAATAGGGAAGTTACTACTCAGGCAGAGATTTAGAGGGAGGGTTGAACTGGACAGAGAAAGAGGTGGGAAAACACATAGAATTTCTTTTGCAAAGAGTCTAACTCAGGAGTTATCAAGCATGTCTTCACATTATGCTCCCCTGAGGAAATTTTAAAAATCTACTAAAATCTAGATTCCTTCCTCAGAGCTACTGATTCAGTTGGTTTGGGAAGGTGAGCTGACATGGTTTTGTTGTCATTGTTTAAGCTTATCACGTGAACTACAGCCACTACCGAGAACCCCTAGTGCAACTGGCTGGGACTGGGGCCAAGGAAGAGAAGAGAGAGGCATAGGGGAGATTTTGGAATCAGAATGGCAGGATGTAGGGGGCAAGGGGAGAGGAAAGAGTCAAAACCTCTAAGACCCCTTTCAAGATGGGGTGACTGGGAGAATAGCAGTACCATTTGCAGAAATGGAGGTGCCAGGAGAAGGAGCAAGTTTAAGGAAGAAAAGTTCAATTGGGGAAATATTGAATTTGAAATGTTAGGAGCAAGCTCTGTGCTCTAGAGAGAGCTAAACTAGAGTTTTGAACCACCTATATTTGGAGATCACTGGTGCTTTGAGAGATGTTGATGCACCAAGGAGGGAGTGTGGGGGGAAAGAAAAGAATCAAGGACCAAACCTTGGACATTAAGGAGAAAGAATAAGCAAAGAACACCCCCAAAGAGGATTCGCTTTGGGGAGTTAAAATCAAATTCCCCTCATCCACTTAGACTAACATATTGACACGCAGGTAGCTGGTGGAGATTAGACATCAGGGTATTATGCTGTCATTGTTGTAAATTAATTTAGGGAGCTACCACCCTTCCTATCAACCATACGGCTGAGCCGTGACATGAAGTTATCCGTCCTGCCTCATCGTCACAGTAGAACAAATAAAAACACTACTTCTAAGAGTGAATTTGATATTAAACTGTTAAAAACTAATAAGCAAAGTTTTCAAATGCTATTCCTGAATACATTTCACACTTTTGAAAAAAAAAAAAATGAAACTTGTTCATATGCCCCAACAATGAGACCACATGGTCTGATAAACAGCTGATTAAGATCAGAAGCTTGAGATGTTTTTCATTTAAATGAAAATTCCTAAAACCCTTCCTTCATCTTTGTCTCAACTTTCTTTATGAAGAATTAGATGAATGCGAATTCCAGGCCTCCTTAGTTGGTTGTGATAATAAGTGAGCTAATCCTTGGGACCACTGAGAAATAACATTGTTGTGCAATTATTATTTAATGATATTAATATTTACATAGTAGTTATTAACATTGCTAAGATGTTTAATACTGATTCAATTAAAACTATTAATTATTATGTTGTATCACTGTCATATAGATAGAGCCAAGATTTCTTCTTTTGTAAAAACTTTCTTGGCCCTGTAGCCCTTTACACCATACTCATTTCCAGGAGGTAGAATGAATCTGCTTCAGATTGTATAGGAGATTGTTTCCATTATTTTGCTTTCACTCAGCAAACCGTATAATGGGTATAAAATGTGGTGGTAAGGTTTGTGGGATAATGGAGAATCATTCGCATATTTGTGAAAGTAGAGTTTCAGGTGGTTCCTATTTAAAGGAAGAAACTGCTAAAGTTATCAGATACTTTTATACTTCAATTTCGGTATAAAATGCAAGGAAAGGTCTAATGAGAAAAAACACTTGGTCCTTCTTTTACTGTTCAGTAGTACTTCCTCTGAAGTTAAATGTTCATAAACCTTAACTTCTTCAGGCAAAATTTCTAATTAGGTTTTCTATCTAGGGTAAATGTACATTTGCTTAAAATCATCCACTTGTCCGAAATACAAAAAAAAAAAAAAAAAATTATGGCTACAGCCAGGGTTAATTGTCTTTAGTTCTCCAACAAAGTTGGTTGCTATAATGGTTATATTACTGAGGAAAGAAATAGCTAAATTCATGAGTTGCTCTGTTGCCTTCTTAGGTTCATGTGTGACCTTGTAGGTCCTTTCTAACTCCAGGAGCCCAGGATTCCAGAAGGAATTATACCTGGTGTACTCTCATAGCTGTCTTAAGGAAAGGGAAAGTTGGCTGAATTCCAGCATATTTTTTACTTTCAAAACTGCTTAGATTAGTTTCATACAGTGGAATACTTTCAGCCATTAAAAGTTATGTTTTTTAAAAGAAAACATAAGGACAAAGAAAAATACTGTCTACACACAAATACACACCTATTATATATACTGTGCTATTGCAATTTTGTCTAAAAAATCTGTTAAATAAATTCTGTCAAAATTTTGAATAAATTATAATGGTTAACTCTGGGAGGCAAAATAATAGGTGATTTAAGGTTTTTCTATTTCCTATTTATCAGTAATTTAGTGGAATATGTTGAACATATTTTGATGAGAAAATTTATTGAAATACTGATGTAGTTCACCCCACTCATATTTATAATCCATATCCTTAGGTACTATAGAAAGCTATCACCACATAAACACACATACACACACACATTAAGATAAAATCCCTAAAGAAACATTAATAGTGTTCTGAAAAAAGGCATATATTCTAGATTTGCCAACCACAAGAAGGACACGGTCAATTCTAATTGGAGGTCAAAAGAGGTTTCTCAGAGGTGACCTTTAAAATAAGCCTGAAAATGTGTTGGATTTTGACATGCAGATAAAAATGGGGAAGCAGTCAAAGGAACATGGAACATGGCATTGCTTCGGAGCTACAAATATTTGCCATAGCTGTATCAGATGGTACAAGAAAGGATGGAGAGAGGAGAACTAAAATAGGAGCCCCTAAGTCAGTGGTTTCCAAAGGGTAGTCTCATGGCCAGCAGCATCAGCTCTGCATGAGAACGTCATAGAAATACAGTGCTTGATCCCTACTGACTCCTACTGAATGAGAAACTTGGGATTCTCCCAGTGATCTATGGTTTAACAGTCCCTTCAAGTGAACATGATTGAGAATCAGTGGTCCATGTCATAAATAGTCAGTTGAGAAGGTGCTACAGTTTTTTGTTCTTACTCCGTTGCCTAGTTAAGAACAAATCATCTTAGATTATCAGGGTACTGGGCTTTTCTTAAAGACCATTTCAGAAATCTTTTAACTAGACTGTTATTCTTCAGGATTTGTTCATGAAAGAAAGTAGCAACTTAATAATCTTTTGTAAGGCACAGCAGAACAAGTGGTTTCTAACCCCCTGTTCGCGACCTGCATGAGACCTAAAAATGCCCTTTCATTGTGGGACATTATGGGAAGAAAATGAATTTACATGATGCCTAAATGGTAGAATGGTTTTATTACTCTTTATATGTCAAGTTTGTGGGAAACAGCATATAATACTTTTGGTTTATATTTCTCTATAACAACTTATTATTTCCAAAGATTAAATTACAGTCTAGCAAAATGAAATGAGCTACATGGTCACTTCTTCATGGAATCATCTTCTAGTGGCAGTTTTGAAATGTGAAAGCTCAGCTAATTGAAAACAGAGAAACAGTTATGTTCCTAAGAGATTTTTGAAGTAGCATCTGATGGTTTACAATACAGTTGTACAGAGCTATCAGACCGAGAGTGTCTTCATTTGGGCTGCTGACCTCCAAAGGATGATCAATAAGTAAGAAACCTACAGTCACAAGTTCTGCTGCAGTAGATTTGCCAGATAAAGATAAGCAAATGGTAGGTAAGAGCAAAGCCAACAAAATACCAGTTAAGCCCTAGATCCTCAAAGAGAGGCCTGGTTACTATGACTGATTATGGCCAAAGTCTACTACCAAAGTAAGTCAAAAATGGAAATCTACTCTAATGTTGTTTGTTGTCATGTAAAGCAAACACTAGGCTGAGCAAAGATTTTTTTTCTGTTTAAATTATCGATATTAACGCATATACACATCCTGTCACTCTTACCAGATCCTATCCATCTACCTACTCCACATTCTCTCATTGCCTCTTGGCTTATCTAAATCTATTCACAATAACACTCACCTCAAGTACCCATCTTTTGCAAAACCACTCTTACTTAATTTGATCCCTTAGTTCCGTCTTGGCAATTTCTATTGCATTTATTATTTATGCCAGCATTTCCCACATTTCTGCCAATTTTTATTACCACATTTACAAACTTTATTATAACATACCACCTGTACTATAATTTACATGAATATTTAGAAATTTTCTTAAATTGATTCCTTTTTTGCTAAAATAAATGTATTTAAAATTAACTTGATATTGATGCTATAAATGGAAAATCAGTACTTGCCGAAAAATAGAAGGCACACATTTAATACACATTAAAACAAAAATGTAACTAAGTAAAAAATATTTCTTCCATGTAGCCCTTTATATGATTATGGTTATCACCATTTGTCTGGCAATAGAGTTCAGAACAAATTCTACAGTGTCCTATGGCATGGATTCTCAGACTGTGGGTCCTGGACAAGCAGCATTGGAAACTCGTTAAAAATACAAATTTTGATGAGGGGTCACTTCAGGCATACTGAATCAGAAACTCTAGGGGAAGGGCTATCAATTCTATGTTTTAACAAATCCTCCAGATGATTCTGAAGCAATGTCAAAGTTTGAGAACCACTGGTTAAATAATAGATTTTATTGCAGAAATTAAAATCCAAGGGACAGCGAGAAGAAGCGCTGGTTCCATCTTATTCCCATCATCCCCCAGAGAGCTGCTGGAGCAGGTGCTGCCAGACACACAGTGGATGTGTGGCTAGTGGGGAGACCTTGCCTTGTTTTTGGTCTTCCTTCCTAAAAGGTGAGCATGGAAGCAAACCTGTCAGTGAGTAGACAAAGCATTTTGGGTTTGGGTGCCAGCTAGTTCTAGGAGTTGTCTGGGGAAAAACCAATTGCCGAGCATATGTGGGAAGTTGCACTCTTGCCAGGAAGAAGGAGCCATCATTCCCACCAGAAACTAAGTTCAGTACAGCCTCATCCCTGGCGAGAAGGAAACACTCTGCAATTCCAGCTGGCTCACTGAGTGGTCCTCTCTGAGGCAGCTCCCAGGGCAACTTTCAGGTATTCCTGCCCAACACGCTGTACCAGAAGCACCCACTGCATGTGTTGGGAACCACAAGCCTCTATAACTTTATATAGATTTCTCTGCAGTATTCCACTCGAACTGTTAAGCAGCTCTTCTATTGGTATTTAATTATCAAAACATTTTTTCTGCTTTCTTTTGTCTTCTCTGTAGCACTGAGGTAAGTGAGAAAACCGAGGCCCAGAGAAGTTAAATGATTTGTTCAAGTTCACACATTTAGTTAGTGGCAGACAGGGTGAAAATCCACGTCTTGATTCTTAGTAAGGCATTCTTCCAATATTAAAACATAATCAAAATGGTCGCTTTATCAAACATGTAGGGCACATTTCCTTGCATTCCGCCCTTACCAACTTGTAGAAGCGTATTATATGCAAGGTTTCTTTAAACTAAATTTACTACAATGCTCCCCACTATAGAAGTATTTACCAAGTGTTTATATTGCCTATGGAGGAAAGTTATTTATAAGTAACTTATAAAGAGGACTTACTTGACCGGCCAAGATGATTTTTCTTCTGAATTACATCCTAATATGTATAGCTCTCTTGCTCTCAGCTTATTCCACTTGGAGCTATGCCCAGCACAATTTACGTCTATGAACTGCTGAACATTTAAGCAAATTAAGTGTCCAAAAAATCAAACACAAATTGTATCTTGGTGATTTATGCCTTCATAAAGCAAAACATATACAGTGTGCCGAGCACAGGCCAGATTTATAGCTCCACTGGTTAGGGAAAATGAATAGAAATCTTCTAGGGAACGTGTCGAGAACCGTGCATGTGTGTTTAATTTTTGACCATGGAGATTTTTCCCGAATGATATTTATCTTACAAATTATCCTCAATGCTAATATGCAATGTAAACCGAGAATGAGAAAGATGTACAAGAATTCTGGACGGAGATTTAGAAGCCAGTGAACTTTCACCAGAGGCCAAAGCAGGCAAGCAACCGAACAACCCGGATCTTCCATCTCCATCCTGCCACCCTCTCTTACAGTGTGAGCTAAGCAATTGCATTTGAACTTTGGCAGATAGAAAGTGAGAAGATAAATCAAGAGTGTCAGAGTAAACCAAAGAGCCTAAGAGTTGACTCAGATCTCTACTAAAATATATCTAGGACCCCCTGGCCCTTACAGATAGTGTCCAAGTGAGACAGAGCACAGTGCGGGGGACAAGCATTTGTACATTGTAGTCAGAGAAACAGGTTTGAAACTCAATCCCTCTACTTACCACTGTGAGCGCCTGTTTCCTTATCTGAAAATGGGGATTAGCAGTGTCTGCTTCACAGGAATGTTGTTTGAATTAATGAGACAAAGCTTGTGTGATAGGTGTCCTCTCAGATATTTCCCAGTGATCCCCACCTCCTGGGATTCATGTGCCCCTCTTGAGTATGGCCTGGACCTAGTCACTCACTTCTAGTGCATAGAATATGGCAAAAGCAATGGTGCCATTTTCAACATTCATTTACAAAAAGACTCTGACTTTCGTCTTGCTTGTCTTTTCTTGCTCACTTTGATGAAAGCCAGCTCTCACATTGTGAGCTACCCTATGGGAAACCCAGGTGGCAAGAAACTACCCATAGAAGGTCAGCCAACAACCGACAAGGGACTAAGGCCCTTGGTCCAACATGAACTAAGTCTTGCCAACAACCACACAAGTGAGCTTGGATGCAGACCTTCCTGTTGAGTCTTAAGATAATAGGGACTCGATACCTTGATTTTAGCCTTTGGAGAGGCACTAAGTTCGCACCAAGATTTCTGACCCACTGAAACTGTGAGAAAGCAAATGTTTCTTGTTTTAAGCTGCTAAATTTGGGAGTATTTTGTTATGCAGCAATAGATAACTAGTACAGGTTGTGAAGTACTCAGCACAGTACCTGGCACGTAGTATATTCTCTATAAAGGATTGCTATTGTTGTTATTAATGATTTTGTGCACATGAAATACTGATAATTTAATCACTTCTCTTTCAGCTTCCAAATAAAGGTTTGGGAGTACACAGATTGTTTGGTAACTTATGGACAATGTTTTAGCCTAAAAGAATAAAAATTACGCTTTCTGGAAGAGCAGAGTTTATGGAAATGGTATGAGATAGAATGTCACCTCTTGAGTCAAGAGTCACCATTTTGCAATATGTCCCAATACTCAGAGGTAAATTAGTCCTATTTGAGCTGTAGAATGGAGACATTTTTATTGCAATTCACTGCGCCTAAAATCTCAATAGCTGCAAAAGATTCAATCTCGTGAAAACTGCTTAATTAAAAACCTGACATGGAGACCCTACAATGTGTTTTCTCTTAGAAAAAAAGCTACAATGTAATGAGTACTGGGCAAACCAAAGATATTTCAATCCAAAGTCAGGTCGTTTGTTGTTGTTCTCAAAGTCAAATGAAATTTATCCTGAAGGAATAACCAAACAGTTGGAAACAGATTTATGTGCAAGGATGTTCACTGCAGCATTACTTACAAACATGAACAAAATGGGAAACAATGTAAACATTCAACAACAGGGAACTAGCTAAATGATTTGCAGTGTGTTTATACATTAGAATATTATGAGGCTGTTAAATATGTTTATAGGAATATTTACTGACCTGGGAAAATGCTCATAAAAGTATTGTTAAGTAAAAAAAAATGAATATAAAACTATTTGGATGGTGAGATCCAAATTTTGCAGGAAAAAAATATAATTGTGTGCATATGTGTATATGCATCGTGTGTATGTATGTGTGTTTGAATGAGTTTTCCTAGCCTTTCCTTTTCCAACTTTCCTGCCCATCAACATAGTTTATTTCCATTTCCTGCCAAAGTAAGACTTGTTGTAGTTGCCATTGTCAAAAACAGACGTACAGGAAAGAAAAAGAGGGGATGGAGTTAGCAAAGAGAGTAATTTAATTTACATAGTGAGGGAGGAGGGAAGGGAAAGGATCAATAACAGTGAAGTGGGCTGAAGGTAAACATGGAACTGTTGAAACTGTGGTTTTAATTGCAAACCCCCGATCAACTGAACCATTCAGTTACAGTTTCATAAGTATGACACGTGAACAGAAAAGACTGAGCAAATGTACACCTTTGTTAGCTTCTAGGGGGTACCCAAGAACTCCTCCATACTCCAATGCCATTTCTCCTACCAAATGAATCTAAAATAAAGGCAAAAGGATGTATATTGAGCCCTGGTGCCAGGAGGTTGTTCTTCAGTATAAGGAAATGGAAGTTTAAACTTGTTACTGTGGACCAAGACTTAATCTTAAATTCTTTTCTCCTTTCTCTGACATATGGTTGGTGCAATAAGACTAAAGATGCTTAGGAGGTACCCTGCTATGGGGGGTACCCTGCACTGAAAGCCCCAAGGTAGAGCCACTGGAAGCAGCTGAGCTCTAAGCCTTGTGAAGAATTTCTTTCTTTCTTTTTTTTTTTTTTTGCTGTTGTGTTCTTCCTTGTGCTCTTCTTCGCTTGTTGCTTGCCTTTTACACCAGCCAATTGATAAACTCTAGCAATGCATCTCAACTGAGCAGTAGCATCAATGAATCAGAATCTGGTCTTACCCAGGGACCTTGATCAAACACAGGTTCTGATTCTGTAGGTCTGGAATGGGGCCTGAGATTCTGCAATTCTAATGAGCTTCCACGTGAGGACAGTGAAGCTGGTCTGTGGATAACACCTAGAATCTCAAGATATGTGAGGTCTGAAATTAGGGTGTGTGCATAGAGGAAATGGACTGAGGAGGCTGCCTTATCTGCTGTTAGTATTGACTTTGGACTAAAGGCGCAAAAACAGTCTTCGTAGTTATTAAGTAATTCTATCTAGGTCATCAGGTCTAAAGGTTCTAAATGAGGATATAGCTGTTAAGCCTTGTAATACTGAATATTGTGTTTCTCCTGGAGTGCCTGTCCTACGTAGCTCCCACAGCAACTGAGGGCTGTAGTAGAAGTCAGATGATTCGGTGATCCAATGGTAACCTCCGTCTGGCGGGATCGTAGATGCTTTTAATTTTCTCTTTTATGCTTTATTATTTTCTCTAATATAGTACTTCTTAATCATAAAAAGTCAAAGCAAAATTCTTCACTGGCTTCTTATCGAAGAGTCTCTGATTTTTATTAACAAAATGCAGATTATTTTGTTTTTTAGAAAATGTCAAGTTCTTCATGTTCGTTCATGATCTTTGATTTTTGGGAGCAGCTAATTATTGGCTAGGAAGTAAGGATGACAAATAGAATGGCACTGGTTCCACCTGACAAAGAAGAGACTCGAGAGGAGTTTTCAGCATTATCAGAGTCAAGTCCATAGAGGACAGGACCTGTTTATTTATTTTTTTCTTCATTGAAGAAAGAAGGAAAGATCAGTTTGTATTTCAGCAGAAGGACTGAGATTAGTATTGGAAAATAATTTTCCAGTGGTGTTTTCAGAGATGGAGATTATCATAGGAGATTTGTAATTGCTGTCCTTTCGGACCTTTAAAAAATATATGTGTGAATTATCAAATTTGTAGATGATATGTGGTATATATAAAAATCCCAAAATGATATATCCTTCTCACTTATCGTATTTGGGCCCCTTCTATTCACCAAAAATTAGCATGAAGTCAGGGTGTGCAAATTAATGCTAGTAATCACATAGGAAAAATGTAATTAGAATCCCAACTGCTATAAATAGCTTAAATAATGCAATCTAAAAGCAAATATAAGTGATTTTTGGTTAACCACAGTTTGGGATTACCCACACCACTGCTCTATTAGTACAAGTAATTGAAAATTGACTCTGTAATCAATCCGCATTTCTTTGATTTAATTCAGGTGAATTCCTCACCAGGGCTAGGGGAATACACTCTATGGCTTCACAAAACCGCTTGTGGTCTGAAAGATCTTTGGTTATGATTTTGAAAGGTGATAGGTTATTGATACAGCAAAATTATTTAAAGCAAAGGAGTTAAACTTTCCCCTTTCATACCAACATGCTCCCATTAAAATTTAAATAAACTTTTATTTTATTGAATCACTATGAACTCTTCATGTAAGTTGCTGTGGTCTTCCCGAGATCTTATGAAAGACTGAAATAATAATACCCTAAAAATCTGTGTCACCATGTTTATGACGTGCTGATGGCATCCTAAGTTTGGACAGTGGTATATCATAGAAAACACTGATTCATCATCTTCGTCTCATCACAGACCTGATCTTTCTGTAGGGGATCTCATCTCAGTGACAAGAACCATCATCTACGCACCATCTACCCAGTCTCTCAACACTGGAGAGTCATCTTTTTTCACTCACTCACCCTCATATGCTACACCCCTTTAATTACCAAGCCCAGCCAATACTACCTCTTAAATATCTCTTAAACTAATTCTCTTCTCTCCATCTCCGCAATCTAGTCCAGGGTACCATATTTTCTAATCTGATTTCTATGCCTCTCAATGGGTCTCTACTTCTAGGCTCACCAGCTTCTCTCCCAACCCAATTCAGGCTACGTATGTCAGCCAGATTTTATCTTTCTATACAAGAAATCTAATAATGCCATTCTCTGGCTTAAAACTCTTTAATGAAACACTGCATCCTGTGTGATTCCATTTATAGAGACAGAACATAGATTAGTGGTAGCCTAGGACTGAAAGGATTGGAGAGAAATGGGGAGTGACTACTGAGAGGTATGGGATTTCTTTGTGAGAGGTGGTGAAAATGTTCTAAAATTGATTGTGTTGATGGTTTAACAACTATAAATACACTATAAATGATTAAATTTTACACTGTAAATAGGTGAATCATACAGCATGTAAATTATATCTTCAAAAAATGTTATTAGAAAATATTCATTGTCTCCTCAGTGCTCTTCATGTAAAGCTCACAATTTTTGACATGGTCTATGATATTCTTGATGACTTACTCTCAGCCCCAGCTTTATTCATGCCCTATGCTCATGTACTTCAACCATCTTGAACTTCTTTGGATCCCTTAACCTTGGAATCCTCTATCTTGCCCCTGGATTGCTACACTTGTTCCCTCTCCATTTACCCCACATCAGTCCCCCCAACTTTCACCTGGATAATTCCACGTGTCTTTAATGCCCGGTTTAAGTATTACTTACTCTAGGAAGCTTCCCTGAATCTTGCTATTTGGATGCCTTTTCTATGATCTCCCTGAAATCTGTATTTATCATATAGATGGACCTTTGCTTATTTTCCTTTCTAAATCCTCCCTAACTATAGGTGCAGTAAGGTGTTAAGGACAATGTCTGTGATGATCACTCAGAGTCTAATATAGTGTCTGGCACATATTGGATATGAAATAAATAAGAAAGTTGAATAAAAGAATGAATCGATGACCTATTCAAGTTTTATTGAAAGGCTATCATTTTTTTTCGTTTCCCACTAGGATTATGTACCCAGTGTAAGGCTGACTTATTGAACAATGATATATACGTGTTACTTCTATTTCTTCATTAGCTATCTAGTAGGAGCTCTTTGTACTTTCATAACTCTAATAAACTCCATCTCAAAAGTTAGCAAAAGGCAATTACTAAAGGCAATAAGTAACTTTTTTTAGTTTTCATTTTCTCTATTTTCAGCCATGGATGTTGTCTCCTTCTGTCTAAGCCAGTAACTCACAAAGTGTGGTCCCAGGACTGGCAGCAGCAGCAGCACATAGGACTGTGTTAGCAAATTGTTGGGGCTCACCCCACACCTACTGAGTCAGAAACTATGGTAGACGGGGCTCAGCAACCTGTGTTTTAACAAAGCACTCTAGGTGATTCCAATGCATATTAAATTTTGAGAACCACTGTCCAAAAATAATATGCTTTGGTAAGCTTGACTTTCCTTGTCACAGCAAGCGGTAAAGAGAGTGATCTAGATGGCAAGCTCTCACAGCTGCTCCTAAGCCAAGCTAACTAATAAAAGCTTTATAATTTTCAGCTTATGATTTTCCTCTCGTATAGCACTGGCTACCAGGTCATATAGGTTAGGCAATGTGGATTTTTTAATGTAAAATTTACTTTTCCTGACCGCACCATAATAGTGGCAAAAAGAACCAGTATATATTATTTAAGAAATCCTCTAGTTCACAAACTCAATATAATCCCTTTTCTTTATAAACCAGATTCATCTTTTTAAAAAGTTATTTATTTTTATCCTTTATACTCTGCCCCAATCTTTCTCAACCCCTTATTCAGAACTTCACAGATGGTGAGGCTGGCTAGATCACTGGCCGCTCCATCCCTAATAATGGTTTACATTATTCATATTTGGTTTTTCCTCACTAAAGTACCATTAACATAAGGAGGTCCTGCTAATAGCACCACCAAGCAGAGTAGCTCATGCAGTTGACTTCAGCTGGACTCTCCTCAGTTTGACTAAAATCTAACCAAGTGAAATGCTAGACGTACCCACTTCTGCCTTACTGAAAATTTGTCTTCCCTTGACCTCTGTGATGATGATTTTCTTCTAGCCTTGACCACTTTTTTCCTGGTCCTTCTTTCTCCTCCTATACTTCACTGGGGACCATTCCCAAGATTTAATTAGATTTTAATCTTCTATATATATAGACTGTTTTAGAGAAGTCAAACATTTGACTATCCTTTTTATTTAAATGATTCACCAAATTATATTTCTAGTTCTCATTGTTTCCAAACTTCAAACCCATATAGTCAATTATCTCATGGAAATTTCCAATGAAATGTTTATGATTTCTTCAAATTCAACAATTTCTACACTCAAACTTGTTTTTCTCCCACCCAATTTCGTTATGCCAGCATCTCTTTTCAGTTAACTCAACTTGAAAACTTACGGAGTTATCCTTGAATATCCTATCAATTTTCATTTTCACTACTCTTGTCCATTGCAACTTTAGTTGCAAATATATCCTAAGAGACTTCTTTGTGTTTATTCTTTTTCCATACTCCAACCTAAATTCACTCTGCTCAATGTTTCCATTTTACTTCCTTGTACAAAAATTCTCAATGGTTGTACGTTGCCTAAAGATAAAATCCAAATGGTCTGACATTCAAGAGACTTCATGAATTGGTTCAAAACGTCATTTCTAACCTCAACCCCCACTACTACCAATACTATCTCTCTGCTCCTATCCAAATGGTCTACTACTGTTACCACCACCACCACCATCACACTGAGCAACAGCAGCTAACATTTAGAGAGTTTCACTATGTGCGAGGCACTATGTTAGATGCTTCCAATTCATCATCTCTTTTAATCCTCACAATAAACCTTATAATTATCATGCTATTATCTTCATTATGTAGTTGAGAAAACCAAGAATTACAAAAAGTTAAGTGACTTGTTCATGTTCAAATAGTTAATAATTGGCAGAGATATAGGTTGACTCTAGGTCTGTCTATGCCAATAGACTGTAAATTCTATGAAAGTAAAGACTGTTTTTACTCTCCATTGCTTAGCTCAGGGCCTGATCCATATGATCGATAAATATTTTTAATGGATATTAAATGAATTTTAAATTTCATCCTCAACTGTTGTGATCCCTTATTGTTATAGTCTTCTAAATATATTTTGTTCACTCCTATTTTATGTATCTTTTTACCCTATTAACACCATTTCAATTATCTGTACTGTAATCTCTGTCTTCCTAAATCTTACCCCATTTTCAAGGTACTCACGAAGTCTTGGCATCCTTCACAAATCTTTCCCAGTAAATTAATCCTTCTCTGAATTCCTAGAGGAACAATATTATTTTCTACTCATTTGATTTTAACATATTTTGCTTTGTGTGATTCTTTAACTTTTTGTATGTTTTTTCACTCACAGGAGTTTGAGTTCCTCTAGAAGAGAGACTTAGAGCTAACTTTTAATAATTAGTAGAGTTAAATGAATGAATCTTTAAATGTCAAAAGATAATCAAAAGGAGAAAGTAATTTTCTCACAACTGAATCTTTCTTTATGACTAGTAGTATGTAGTTTTGGTAATGCTAATGAACAGATAAACTCCAGAGTTACATGGGCTTAACTCAATGGAAATTTATTTTTCATTTATTTAACAGTCCAATGAAGGTGGGTGGCCTTCCCCTGCTTACTGATTCCATCCTGTGGTTCTGTATCCTGACAACAGGAGGAAATTGGAGGAGGAAGGCAAAGACAGTACACCCTGTATTTATCTGTATTGACTTTGAAGTATCGCATCACTTTGGCTTCTTTTTTATTGGGAAAAACCAGTTGTATGGTCCCTCCTAGATACAGGAGGTAGAGAAATGCAGCCCTGGGCCAGGCAGCTATTTCACAAAAACAATGTCATGAAAGGAGAAGGATGAATATTGGTAGACTAAGCCATCTATACTAATAGTGGTTAGTGATTATTCCTTATTTCCAGGGATAACAATGTATAGTTGAATCAGCCTTTTAAAAAACTCAACAGATTTAATTTCTGAATCTCAGTCCATAACATTCTAAAAATTCCTAATATATTCCATAAACAGTGCTTTGGAAAGTACTGTATAATCTTGAGGTAATGTGCTCGTCTACTGCCTCTAAGTCATACCCTAAAGGCAGCTGTAGAGAAGTCAATGATGCAACAGAATGTGCCTCTCTAATTTTTAAGGCATTTTATTTACTTCATCTAAATCACTGGAAGCAAGCTGAAAACAACCAAATTATAGAAATTTTAGAGCTTAGAAATAACCATAGAGATAACCACCAAGTCTCTAGTTTTCATCACTGAGGCCCATCTTCTTGTTCTTTGACTACCTGCTCCAAATCCCATATTGTGAAAAATATTTGCCTTTCAGATTTAATTTAAGGAATAAAAATGGCTTATATTTACTGAGCGGTAATTATATGTAAAAAAATGTATATGGTGCTTTATAGCATGTGTTTAAGTCTCACAGGAACTCAGTGGAATAGGTATTATTACTTTCACTTTAACAATAGAAAAATTAAGGTTCAAAGAGGTGATGTTGACTTACCCAAGGTAAATATAAGACTGAGCATTTTATAGGAAAAGTCATAGGATCTGAACCTAAGTCTAACACTAGAACACAAGTTCATCATCATTATACTGTACTGCCTTTCTAATTAGGTAAAATCTATTTTTCTTGAGTTTAAATTAGCATAATATAATAACATTCTAATCAAAACAATGAAATTGGATGGACAAAACCCAAGTGTCCATCAGCGGATGTATAGATAAACAAAATGTGATCTACACGTGCCATAAAAAGGAATGAAGTAATGATACATGCTACAACATGGATGAATCTTGAAAACATGTCGAGTGAAATAAACCAGACACAAAAGGACAAATATTGCATGATTCCACCTATATGAAATATCTAGAATAGGCAAATGTGTAGAGACAGAATGGAGATTAGAGGTTACCAGAGGCTAAGGCGAGGGAACAATGGGAAGTTATTATTTAATGGGTAGAGTTTCTATTTGAGGTGATAAAAAAAAGTTTTAAAAATAGATAGTAGTGATGATTGTACAACATTGTGAATGTAATTAATGCCACTGAATCATACTAAATATGGTTAAAATGGCAGATTTTACTTTATATATATTTACCACAGTAAAAAAATAAAAATAAATACCTAGATAACCTTATTGTGCATACCTATGATTTCAGTTTCTTTGTTTCTGTAAATATTTTGAAATGTAAAATAGGTTTTACTTAAATGTCATATCAGTGGCTCTCCAAGCAACCAGACGGTGCCATGTGAGAACCACCACCAACCTCTCGCCATCACACACCTATGTGATGGTGGAACAAAAATGGTCTCCTCACTCCCAGTTACATGTTATCCTCTATAACAGGAATAACAAACAAAATGGTGAAACTATGAATTAGTTTTGTAATCCCATCAATCTTTACACATATTGAAATCACACTGATGAGTGACTCTCTATCCTTTTCCACTGGCTGTTAAAAAAGAGCCAAGGACATAACTACTCCCAACAGCACCAATCACACTCTTCCCCCACTTTTCAGAAAAGCATGGAGGATACATCATGAAGGAAAACACAGAGGGGAGAGCAAGAGAAGACATAGAAAAGGCAATAAAGACAATCATAGATATCAGAAAAGACAAAGAAGAGGTGAAAAGTGTGCAAACAATAAGACAGAGAAGGGAGTAGACAGTCTCCTATGCCAGATCGTCCTCCTGTACCAGTGAACACAGGATAGGACTGAGCAAGGATATCTTTTCTATTGTTTTCCAGTTACTTGTTTCTATATGACCAAGCCTTGGTAATTTCCAACTTTGGCTTCCCCAATAGCCTCAATTACTGATTTCTGCCCACCTGTTCCAAAGCCCCATTTTCCGAAAGGACTAAGTGTAGCCCTTAAGCCTGCTAAGGGCTGGGGCAACATTTTAGTTCTTTATATCTCTGGCATCTAGAAAAACGCAGGATGCTCAACTCATGTCTGTCAACCAAATGGGTGAATAAATGAATGTAAGTCATCTGAACAAAGTGGTAAGCCATGTGGCTGGTTTTATGCAAGAGTGATTAAGGGCATGACAGGAAGGAATATTTTAAATGAAGAGTATCCCAGAAAATCAGGAGTATCAGATCCCCACAGAAACAAGGGGCTTTCAAGTTCCACTTCAATTTAGTAACGTGGTTTTACAGCTTAGAGAAGAGGTAAGGCTTTGCTGCAGTCCTGTGGAATGATAAAGACAGTATTATTTGTACCAAAACTTTCATGAATGGTCACAGAAGGATGAGGAAATTGATAACTAACATAGTAGACTTTTTCTAAATATAGAGGAAAAGAATTAAAATTTGAATAGCCGCTGCTGAGGCAGTAAGCCATTTTCATTATCAAATCAGTGTTGAAGCAAAGGGACTGCTCTTTTTGAACAAGTCTTAATCAATAAATCAGAAAAACAGAGTGATGAGAGTACTTGGGAAGACACATTGGTGAACTTTTCCTTGCTCGTCATCCTTCAGAGGAGGAGCCTGTGATCCTAGCTTCTTTCCATGGGTCACAAAAGGGTGCTGGTTTGGGCTCAACTCTAAGTCAGCTGAGCCCAGCAGGTGTATGAGCCAACCCTCAGATGGGCTTGTGAGACCGACACTACTATATGTGGGCTTTGCCATGCCTACAAAGACAGTCAGCCAGCTGCAAATAAACCATGATACCCTTGCCACGTTTTGTGCCAAAAGGGAAAGCCCTGGATATGCCTTCTATATCCCCACCACCACCCCTGCATTTGGTTTCCTCAAGTCTCTGGGTATGGGCTGGGCAAAATCCTCGGAAAGGTTCTTGTGTTCTCTAAGCCTCCTGATCTGGAGGAGGAGGAGGGCTAGGAAGGACAATGGGAAAATATTCTAAACCAAAATTATGCCAGCGTGTGATTTTTAGAAACTTAAAACAACAAAACAAAACAAAGCAAAACAAAACAAAACAAACGAAGGAACAAGCAAACAAATAAACAAAAAGGCACATAGAGGTAGAGAGATTTTTGAGGAATATGTCCATTTTCGTAATGTTTGCAAAATACAAATCATCTAGAAACAGCTAGTGAACCTCAGTTATATGTGTTTTAATTCCACGTAAGGACAAAAATTTCATCAGCACTAAATGTGCTGGAATGCTGCATTTCCCCTCTTCTAACCCCACGCTAATTTTTATTATTTTAACTCTTCATATGCTAGTCTGATTGTTTATAGAATTTTGACCTCTATTTCCTAAAGGTTGTGACTGAAATGGGGACGTCAACCTTTCACTATTGTTCTGGTGATAATCTCAAATGTCTCCGATATGGACAATCTCCAATTTCTTATGATGCACAGATATAGCATGAGGGAAAATGCATAATAAGCTAGAAAAGGACAGAGAATAAGAGAGGGTTAAAATAACAAACCATAGTCTTCTGAGAATTATGTAGAGCCGCTTTTTGGATACATTTTGTATTATTTTTTCCCTACCCGTTTAAATGTAAACTGGGCAAGCTCCATGTCTCCAGGAAGCTTTCCCCCTTTAAAGCACTCTTTACTATTTAAACAGATACAGGATAGATATTTCGATGCATAGCCCACATAAAATCCCATATTAGGAATGATACCAAACTTAAAGAATGTTGTAAAATGAGAATGGAAAAAAATGTACAAAATGAATTCCTGCCCATTTACATGCTTTCCGTCAGGCTACTAGATACCAAGCCTCTGTCTTTGTGTTAACACTGCAGATTAGGTCAAGTTTTTACCCCTCTGAGCTCTTTTCCTGTAAATGACGGGTTTTGATGTGAAACAAGCAACATGTCAAAGCGAGTTGAAAGATGTAGGCATTTTATGCCATGTCACAATGACAGGCCGGTGAATATTTGGGCCATTAGGGGCTTATTAGTGAATAAATGACCAGATGGTTCAGTGATGCAAGGAGATGGACAGAGCTGGATGCTCCTAATCAGCACTGTCTGTACTTGATGTCAAATCACATGACACAGTAACCCATGGATACCAAGGAAGAGTTACCATTAGCAAGTCAATTTGATATCTGGGTGGTGTAAACAGACTTATAACCACACTTCAGGGCTGCCTCTGTTTTGAGGAAGAAAAATACAGTAGAGTATTAAAAGAAACACACACACACAATAAAATCTAATTGTTATTTGGTAATTATGCAAAGAATTTCTATCTCAGGTCTTCCTCTTTATTCTGGAGAAAAGAACAATGCCTAGATGCACAAGAAAAGAGATCATCAAAAATAGAGAGGTGGAGCTGGGCATACAGCTAAAATCAAAGTAAAGGACACATGAAAAAGATAATGTTGGCAGAGCAGGCCATTAGTGAAAAGATGTGGGGCAATCTTTTTTATCACTCTTTGCAATAATAGGTGAAAGACAAAGTTTAGGCACAGAGAACAAACTACAAACACACACTATTTGCCTTTGCATGCTGCACACTTATAGCTTTCCAAATGTCGATAGCCTTAACAGCCACCTTGGGTTTTTCCTGTAGGAATGTAGAAAAGTGTTTGTGAAGGAGAGTGCACAATTTCTTTTTCCTCATCATTTTCAGTATTTTCAAACTGACAAGTATTCATTGCATGGTGAACATCCCCAACTACTGCTAAAGAAAACATTCTTAAAACCTAAGGAAGAAACATGCTGGAAATAAACTCTCACTTCAGTGTTCCATCAGAAACTAGTAAGTTTGAAGGCACAAATTCAATGCATTATACATCTACGATGGAAACATTGACAGGCATTTTCTCGCAAGACCATCAATTAAAGCAATTCAGTCTTGAGGGAGAGAGGACTAAATGATACTACTGTAAATTTTCTTTTAATAACACCTATTGTTTGCATAAGATTTTTCATTTATAAAGTACTTCATGAATATTCAATCTTTTTATTTTCTTTTTAGGCAAGTATTATTGGTTTATTTGATAAATCCTTCCTAGGCATCTACTGTGTGTGTCTACTTCTGAACAAGATGCTGAGCACGGAGGGTAATAAGGAAGGGAATTCCTCAAAGGGCTCACAGTTGCATTATATAGGGCTTTTTAATGAGTGCCGTGTAACATTTGATGCTGATAAAGAGAATATATGTAATATATATGTTATAAAAATAATTTTTAAAAATTGACCTCTGTGACCTCATCATCCACTGTAGGAACCAGAATATCATTAATAATGTTAAAGCTATGAGTGTGCTCATCTCAGATCAGCACCCCCCACACACCTATCTATACCTTACCCCTTACTATTTGAAAATAATTTAACCTCACATGGTTCTATTTCTAAATAAGATGTGTTTTTTAATTTACTTGTTTTACATTTTTATAAAAATGATATCACACTATATGTATTTTCTTGGGAATTGCTTTGCTTTTTTAAAATTCAATAATAGATTTAAACCTTAACCATGTTATTTTATATGACTGAAGTTCATTCATTTTCACTATTTTCTTATGTTCTTTAGTGTGAATACTCCACAATTGATGTACCATTCTCCTGTCTGTAGACACTTGGCTTGCTTCCAATTTGGGGCTATTACAAATAATACTGCAAAGGCCATTCTTGTACATATATACTGGTATAGATATGCACCAGTTTCTCTAGGTGTGGAGTTTCTGGGTCATGGAGTAAATATGTAGTCACCTTAACATGATAATGCCAAACTAGTTTCCAAAATTTACCAATTTACACTCCTACCGATAATACATGAAGAGCATTCCCATTGTTCCATATCCTTATCGACACACTATTTTTAGACTTTTAATCCCGCCAATCTAGTAGATGTACAGTCAGCCTTAACAGCCACTCTGAGAAACAATAACCATTATCTATATTTTACAAGTGAAGCTCAAAACTCACATAGCTAGTGAGTAGTAAAATTAGGACTTACATCAGTTTCCTGGCCTACAAACTCAGAGGTCTTTCACAATCACACACGGTCTCCCTCATCTCAGTCCCCATTGACTCACACTCCAAATTTATAAGCACAATTAGCATCCAGAAGCAGTATTGTGTTCAATTTTGGACTCGGCTACTTGTTAGCTGTGGAACTTGGGCAAATTATATAACCTCTCTGTGCCTCAGTTATCATGTCTATAAAACAGTATTAATAACACCTCTTATATGATTACTCTTTATATGTTGCATTAGTTTGCAATGGTTGAACAAGTTATTTCACTCTCTCACACACACACACACAATTAACTAGACATTTAAAGAAATACACACTCCAATTTCAACCTTGCCAAGTAGAGTTTATATGTATGATCTCATCCAGATGCCCTCTTTCTTTTAAGCAAATGGCTTTTTCATTAACAACCTGCACTTCATGTTTGTGAGCTGGCAAACATACCCTGTTTCATATGCAGCTACATTAAAGCACCTTTTAGTTGGTGAAAGAACCTTTTAGTTCTAACACCACGGTGTCATGATGACCAGTACAATCAAGTTAAAGTTTTTTTAAAACATGTGTTTTGTAGGCTAGGTAATATCAAAAGTCATTTAAAGTACTTAACTGTGTTTATGTATGTATGTGTGTGTGTGTGTGTGTGCGCGCGTGCATGTGACAATGTAATGTTTTGTCTTCTTTGCTAGACTGGTTCTAGTTTTAATCACAATTGTATCCCCAGCTTTAATATTTAATAAATACTTTTTAATTAAATCAATGAATGAATAAATTTTAAAAAGCAGATTAATTGATGTGTTTTGCTGAATTTATGTCAGTCAAATGCTCTTTTTTTTTAAAGAGGTCTACAATTTTTTTCCCTGAAGTCCCTGGAGCCTGATATGTTTCAGAATTTAGAATTTTTTCATTTAAAAAAATACAGTATATGTACTACACAATATATGATATCCACAGCAGGACCTGGGAACAACCCAATAACCAAACACATTAAAATTTCTGCAATAAAACATATGGATAGACACTTAAAAAGTGGTTTTCAGGGACCACAAACAGCATCACATTGGTTCAGGTCAAGTCTGCCACCAACAGAGTTATGGAAATGCTTAGTGTCTTCACAGATTTTTGAACTATAGAATTGTGGGTTAAAATTATGGACCTATAATTTTTTAAAGTGTGGAAATTCGAATTTGTAACTCCTTGGTCCCTAATATATTTTATTCACACTTTTGTGCATCTTACTCACACTTTGTTCCTTGATCTCCAAGAAAAATTATACTAGTTATGGTGCATTGGCACTTATTTTAATAGGCCAGTGATTATCCTATTGCCCTGAGGCCGTGGAAATGTACAACTTATTCCTAGGAGAGGCATAGCTGAATCTTAACAAATAATAAAAACTATTGCAAAATTAAAAACTGAGATTCTTCATTAAGAGACTTATAAAGTATTTATTCTCAATATGGGGGTAAAATCGCAAATACTTCCAAACTATAATTTTTTTTCAAATTTTAGAGGTTTTATAATCTTTTCTAAAAAAGGTGTTCTTCTCAGAGAGAGAAGTAAGTTTTTTAAAGCTGATTTTGGAAATTCATAAAAGGCAAGGTTCACTGTATTTGATGAAGAACTAAATAGAATAAAACAGTTGTTTTCAAGACCATGAGAAGGTCTAGAGTCTATTATGGCCCTCAGGTGTGAGCAAGAATACTGTCGGAGAAATCAGATAAGCAAGACATCCAAAGTCCAATTCTTCAGTACATTTAAATATATGTGTGCCAAATCTCTCACACTATACTTTCAAGCACCCACACACACAGAGACACACACAAAACCTCTCGCACTGATAGTGTAGTCACAGGAAACTGCTAGTGTCAAAGCAGCGTTCTATTTTTTTTCATCTTCAGGTGTAATGTGTGACTCAGATGACATCATTAACTCAACTTATGACCTGCACATGGTGAAGTGTGCTGACTCAGAGGTCATGTTGCCCTGCGAAAATCATATCTCAGACATTCACAAGCCCCATGCTGTAGGAAAGTTATTTTGCTTCTCTGTCTCAGTTTACCCATTTGTGAAATGTGGGTAATAATAGACCCTAATCCATGCAGTTGTTGTAAGGATCAAATTATATTTAGTATGTGTTTGACTCATAGTAAGGGCTTCATTCTTGTAAACTTTTATTCCAAACTCACGTTAATTCTGAGAACCAAGAACCTCCTGTGGTCTTGGCAATTACCTTGATAGTAATCTGTAGCTTATGTTAAAACACAGTAACACCGTGCATTATGCTACCAATAGAACTTCTGACACTTTGCAGCACCTCGGTTCTATTCCTAATATTAGTTATCTTTTAAGGCTGAAACAATGGATTAAATGAATATTATGAGTTCTTTCCTTTGAATAATATTTACTGTAAGTATCAGCTGTCTCCAACTTAAAAACAGGCTGAATTGCAAAAAGTTTATTTGTATGTGAGTTATTTACGATTTGAAACACATTTTTCCATAGAGGCAATGTTTTAAAAGAGATTGGGTGCCTAGGCTGACACAATAAAAGGCAGCGAAGTGAGAATCCACCCCCTAGGTTGGAGGGTCTCAGAAAATCAACACAGCTCACGTAGAGCCAGGATCTACCTGTTCGACCGCCCAACACTGCATGGGATGGGAGTGTTGATGGCTGAACCTGGGCAGCTTCATCTAAGAAGGAAAGAAATGGAATGTCAGAGGAGAGGTTTGCTTTGCCTCAGTTTCTAGTCACCATCTCAGCTAGAAGGGGTATGAGCTATAGAAGAGACTGCTACCATCACCATGGTTAGAAATGTTTTGTTGCTCTATACCAGATTCCTCATAGTGATTAGTAGGAAGCTCCTTAAAACCAAATGCTCTTGGGAGCCCACAAGGTATAGGGGTGAATGGGGATTATATTCCACTTTAAAGCTAGTAGAGGGCTAGAGATAAGTGGCGGGGGTGGGGGTGGGGTGGGGAGGGAGGGTATGGAGAGAACCCCAAAGCATAAAATGGGAAGTGCCTATCGTAAAGATGAAAGGAAAACAGGCTGTGTAAATCTATGTCACCAATTTGCCAAATATGGTGTTCATGGGAAACGGAACACACTGCCCTTATTGGTAATTTAAGAAAACAAATAGATGAGGTCACTTGAGGCTCATCATCAGTTAACATTAAGTATCCATATCCACAGAAGAGTTTTACTTTGTTTCCCGACCTTGGTTGCATATTAGAATCTGGGAAATTATATTTAAAATTCCAATAACCGAGCTATTAGGCAAACCAATTACTTTAGAATCCCGGGATTGAGGCATCAGAAATGTTAAAGTTCCTCCATGTGATTTCAATGAGTAGCCATGTGTGAAAACTAATTTAATATCAACCACCTCTAGGTGTCCTAAAATAAAGACTAAGGTGGTGTGGCCTCCACAGAGCTCTGGAATACTCCAAACTTGAAGCCGATTGCCAAAATTGCCACGTATAATTAAATGTCCTCTCCTACAAAAAATCTGAGAATGATTCAGTGAAACCAATTATTCACATTATGATTTCATTTGCTAAGAAAGTAAAAATAATTCCAACCACCGTATTCATTAAATCTGATAGCAAAGTACTTCAAACATTTTATGTGCAAACTCAAGAGCATTCTAGAGATTAATTTGTCCCACCACGTGCCAAGCATTGTGCTGGATGCCCAGGACAAAATAATTACAAATGCATATACAGCCCCTGCCAAGATGGCAGCTTAGAGTCAGTGACGATGGCAAGAGTTAGCAGGGGAAGCCACTAGATAATGTTGACCTTAAATAGCCAGCTATTTTTCCAGAAAATGGGTTTATTCAGGAAAAACGAAGAACTGTAACTTGGGACACGAGGTCCAACGGCAAACCACATCCAAGTCCAGAGAAACAAAGGTAAACAACAAAAAAAACCCTCTCCTTATTGGTTGTGAGAAAGGGCCATTGTAAAGTAAGAGTTCGTTGGAGGAACCTCTAATTTTGAAGTATAATGACTTTTCATTGGCTGCGTCATGGCAGTCTCTCATTGGCTGAGCTGTTCCTCAGTGAGGAGGAATGTTTTCTTCCACCTGCTGAAGTAGTGACGTACAATCGCTTCTGCTCAGCGTTGCAAGGTGTGTATGTCTCTTCCTGGGGTCGATCTGTGTGTGTTGAGTGACACGTGCATGAGAGGTCTCTTCTGGCTTCCAGATTCCATTTTAAATGAGGTTTCTCTTTATTTATTCTTACAATATAAATTGAGCACTTGACCTGCTGAGGCCCACCAAGAGGCAAGGAGTTAAACCTGTAAAGACTGAGTGACCTGTTTTAAATCATTATGTTTTCCGGGTCCCAAATGTTAGTATTGCTCGGAGGGTGTGGCAGTGTTCCGTCAGCTGAATTCTATTTACTGAGAATAGACCTCCACTTGAAGTGGTTTCATCAGCTTTCCCCCTCTCTCTCTCTATGCCTTTTATACTAGGAGTGCCATCCCGAAGTGTGACTTTGTGTGTGCCCATGGCTGCTTGCTTGCCTCCACTCCTAGGATAACTGCCAATATTACACGTTGTCTCAGTAGATTATTCAGAATTACTCTGTTGATCTGCATTTTTAGGAGAGAGGATTGTGGCTGCTGCCTTTAGAGAAATCCGGCTGTGTGATTAGTGTGTCAGCAGCAAATCTCTTGTATACCAGTCGCTTCAAGGGTTTGGGAACTATCTCGCCATACCGTAAGTATGTCGTTTCTTTCTGCTTTGACAGGGTTAGCATCTCTGGTGTTTACTGGCACAGTCTCCGAGCTTCCTAGAACTTGTGTCATTAACCATGCAGTGGGGTCTGACTGCAAAAAATGCAGAGCACATTAAGCAGGCAAAAACAGCCCAGGTCTTAAAAAAGTCTCTGCATTGAAAAAGTCTCTGCATTGAACAAGTAACTCTAAATGATTCTGTTAACATGTCTGACATCTCGTGCATGCTTCCCCAATTCATTGCTGCAGAGGATTCTAGACACATGAAACGTGTCCTCCCTCCTCCTCTCTGTACTCACTCCACAAAGGGCTCCACATAGACATTATGATCAATCTTGATCCTCCTGGAAGCCGCAGATTTCTGCATATATATTCCTCTCTCAAAGAAGTGCAGATAAGGAGAAAATATGCAACAGATAGGTATGTGAACCAAGCAGTTGTCAGATAAGTCATATTTCCATAGTTTCAAAGCTCTTTGCAAGCATTTGCTCTTTTAGAGAACAATCTCATGATCTAAGCCCGTCCTATTCAAAACTAGGAAGAAAACAGCCCATCAGTACAAAGTGTGGGCCGTTTCTGATCTGTACAAGCAAGCACCAGCATCCTAGCTTTAAAGCAGGTCTAAATGATTCAGAATTGCTGCTTTACAGTTGTTAAAGGAAATTTAACAGGTGACATTATAAGGTCCACCAAACCACTAGTTAAGAAACATCATGTCCAACTTGTGAAATAAACTCTATATAGTTGTGTTGGTCTTCGGTTATTTGCTTTCAGAGCCATTCCTTGCTCTTCACCATAGGACATTAAGGGAACTACATCTCTGAGGTTCACACGCCTGCCAGTTTGGGGGCAGGTCCAACTACAGGGAGGCACTGGTAGAGGGGAGAAGTCAAGATGTTTCTCCTCCTTTCTGTTTTGGGTGGCATCTCAGCATCTATCTCTTCCATTTGGATGTAGGATAGCACAAATTGGGGGGTGGAGAAGACCAAGCCCTGCACTGAGAACAAGAGGGCTCTCTGGTGGAGTGTAGAAAGAATTTACCACACACGCCAAATTTGGGTCTAAAGAAGAGTTTATTGAAGAAGAGAAAAGCAGACTAGAGAAAGAAAAGACAAAAACCCAAGACAAGGTAAAAAGCCCCAGTCTCAAGGGGATCCAGTTTAAATTTCATTCTTTAGTTCCTGCGAGTTACAGTTTAAAGACTTTGTTTACCCATTTCCTTTGATATGCGCATGAGGAAGGGGAAGAGTATAGAGCGTGAAAAGATAAGACTGTGTCGTGTGAAAGGCCTGCTGACGGTTCCCAGCCTTTAATCCATAGATTCCCTATAGTTTTAGCCACAGGGAATGAATGACTTTATTTTGTGTAGGGCAGCCACTTAAAGACTGTTTTTCCTGTTTCCCCTTTCACAGGTGTGGGAAATAGGTTGTTAGCAATCCCAGCAGAAATCTCCCTTTGTTCTGCAGGAGTCCTCGTGGCCTGGCTGCAGGGCTGGTCAGCATAGTGCAGTCTTTGAGTATGGCTTAATTTAACGTTTTAGTTCTCTTGCCTCCTCCCTACATTGGTGGCACCATCACTTGCCAACCAGACCTGTCTTCTGTAGCCCCAGCTCCTCCTGGGCAGACCCACGGCAGTTCAGATCCACTGCGTGGCCCTATATTCCAAGCTGCTCCGTGATACCACCCCCTTCCTTTGTCCCACCCACGCCAGGAGAACGAATATCTTCCTGTGCTTATTCATCTCTAGATTGTTTCTGCTGGACTTCTCAGCTGTTCTGTAACCATTTCCTTGCAATATTCCTTGGTTTGAGGTACTTACAGTAGTTTCTGTTTTAATCAGCTGGTGTAATAGTTTCCTGTTGTAAGTAACTCAACATGTCATCTATGGTAAATCTATATGTAAAAAAGAATTGCTGTTATGGGCCAAATTTTGTCTCCCTAAAATTCACATGTTGAAATCCTAAACCCCAGGATTTCAGAATGTGACTGTATTTGGAGATAGATAATTAAGGTAATATGAGGTTTTTGGGTAAACCCTAATCCCATCCTGAGGTGTCCTTATAAAAAGAGATTAGGACATAGCCCTGGAGAGAATACATCTACAAGCCAAGGACAGAGAGGCCTCAGAAGAAACCAAGCCTCCCAATATCTCGATCTTGGACTTTAAGCTTCTAGAGCTGTGAGGAAATAAACTTCTATTGTTTAAGCCACCTAGTCTATAGCTTATGATTACTAACAAATGAATACAATTGCTTACCTTTGAAATTTAGGGTGAATAATTAATTCTAAGCCCCAGTGTCCTGTCTGTAAATTGAGGATCATTATAATACACAGGTTATTATGAAAAGTAAGTGAGAAAAACTTATTGTAGTACCTGCTGCTGTGCTCTATAAATGTTGGTGTCATTGAGAAATGAGTTTATATTGTTATTCAAGGAACGAATTGCAGTGCAACTTTTTTAGAGTGCCTGTGACTACCCACTAGGTATGTTTTGGTTTGGACAGAAAAAACGTTTTTCACTGGTTGCTGCCTAGAAGTCTCTGCCCCAGGACTCAAATGCAGATCCTCTAGCATCGTTGCCTACAAATATTCACATCATGGAGATAAAAGGAACTACCTGCCTGGAACCTTTTGCACCTGCAGCTGAGCTTAACCAATTCCCTGGGTAGTGGCTTATCTATGTTGGCAGCTGCAGCCTCCGTATTCTGCCTCTGTTTTACTCAGATCTTTCTCCTTCTGCAGTGATGTGCCTAATAATTTGGGGCACTTGGTTTCCTTTTCTCCATGGGATTCATGAGTCCCAGTGTGGTGCGAAAGACTAATTGCTACCCTTTTTATGAGAATATTTGTGTTGTGGCAAGTCATTTAGCCGTCAGCTAAAGGAATAAAGCTCTAACAGTGTATTTGGGGCACCAAGTGATGGGACATTTGGGGCACCTTTAAGTAGAAATACTACCTTTTAACCAAATAAAGAAAATACTAGTTAAAAAATCTGAAGGAAAAGACTGGTGTTCCTTAGCTAAAGTTTTGGGAGAATGAGTAAAAAACTGGTTATCTCTTATAAAGGAGTATTTCAATGAAGGTCGCCTTCTGTTAGTAAGCCCAAACTTGTATATTATACATGCGTGGAATATTTATCATTTAATTTATTATTAAATGCCTCCTTGGTGATTGATAATATATGATGAACTTCCCAGGGAAAGAAAAAGAAAGAGAAAAGTGGGATAAAACAAAAGCAAAGAGAAGCCCAAAGCATTTTTATCCACTCTATATTTTAAAAGCAGAAATTGCGATTTTTTTTTAACCTCCCAATGGTTGGTTGCCATATGGTACTAATTCTGCCTGTGGAATGTGAAAAATAAAATAAATGTCAACTCTTGAATCACAATCGCTAACCTTATAGCTACACAGAATATAATGGTTTTCTCTGTACATCAGTTTCTGTTTTAAGGGCCAGGTGGTTTCTGCTAAATCTCTAGATTTCTATTAAATAATTTGCCTATTACTGAGAAGGAAAGATTCCAGAATTTTGTTTCCATGTTGTTTTTGCCTCTTCCCCATTGGTATTGGACAGAAATCATTTTGCTTCTTCCATCTTGGTATGACTTAATAGTTACCTATGGCCCAGGGATCCCTTATAGGAATCTCTAGCTAGTTAGAATACTCTGCCATTGGATTCCAGACTGTATTTCCTAGCCAGACTATTTTTTAAAGTAATATTAAAAAAAAAAAAAGTTGCTATGTCATGGTATTGCTAAGCAAATTTACTTGGTAAAATAATGAAAAATATACATCTACTTGTGCCACTCTGGGAAAAATCGCATTCCCCAACATAATTTCATTTAAAATATACATATATATATGTGTATGTATATATGTATATATAAATACATATATATATCAAACATGCATATTGCTAATCAGCTTACAACTATCAATAGGTTAGTGTTTTGTGTCACTTCTAATTTTTGATGGCATAAGGTTTTCCACAGTCTAAAGGAAAGTTTTATTTTATATTGCACAAAGCAAAAGAAAGTGTCATTCCTCAGTTGTGGTTGCCCACCGCCCACTGCCTCAGCTTGTTCTCTTTCATCCTCCTTCCCTTCCTCCCTCTCTCCCCGTTCCTTCATTTTCTATGAGTATGGTTTGATAAGTTAGCAACAGTTGAGCAATCTTTAAAACACGATATATGAACTCTAAAGGAAATACAAAATTTGAGGAAGGAACCCACTTGCTTATTCAAGAGGACAAAGGTAAGAACAAAACATCCAATGTTGTCGCTTCCCAAGGCACAAAATTAGCACATGGTTCACAATTCTCATAACTTGTACAAGGACACTGATTGCCTTTTTGCTGATAGGCATGGTCATTCATTAAATAACCATATGGGCCTTGCTACAGTTAAAGAATCGTTCAGTAATTCAATATCAATTCGACAAGTTATAAAGTAAATCAGACAGCAATAAAATTACAATACTGTAGACTTTTGAGAGGTCAGGAAGTATTACTGGGCTCCTAATATATCCCAGACACTCATCTAGCTTCTTTTTTCCAATATTCCATTTAAACCTCGTACAACCCTTGAGATATGTACTACTGTCTTCATTTCAAAAATGAGAAATTGAAACTCAGAAAATCAAGATAAATCAATGTCTAATGCTGACTTCTTAACTCCAGCCTGGTGGCCACCTCTAGACTGCTCCCTGGCTTACAATTTTTTGTTGCATTCTCCTGACTTTTAGAATGAAATCTGAACATGTTACCAAGTCTTTCAAGGTCCTTCATGATCTGGCTCCAGTTAGCTTCTCAAAAGGCAAAACCTGCCAATCTTCACCTGAAATTCCACTCTCAGCCATACTTATCTGCTTTCAGTTCCTGAATATGCCATGCTTTCTTCTGCCCCTGGGATTGCGCTCATGGTGTTGTGTGCCTAGAACAAACACCCTTGAACATACCTGCCCACCCCTATGACCTGGCTAATTCTCACTGGTCCTTCAAATCAGAACTTAGGTATCACTGCCTCCAGGAAGCTTCTTCTGACCTCCTTGGTGACCCCTTGTTGGATCCTGTGGCCCATCATAGTGTCGTACAGATTGTCTTGTAATCTCCTGTTTACTTGTCTTGACAGTAAATTCTTGGAAGGCAGAAACTGAGACTGTCAGATTCTCGTGGTATCCCAGTATCTTGTATAGAGAATTAGTGTTCATCAAAAGACTAGACGATTAAGAGAATGACATTTGTACTTGGAGAACTTTGTTTTAATGACAATGTTACAACAATTCTGTGGCAACTGCTTCAGAAAACACTATGCGTTGTAGCAGTGTGTTAGGGAATGTTCAAGCTACTAGCAGGGTGTGGTTTTCTGAGCTATCCATTTTACTTGAAAGGTAATTTAAAACATTAATTTTTAATAAAATACAGATATGTTATACAAACTAATACAAAATGCATATAAATCTTTATGATAAAATTGATGACTTCCAAAAATTTTCCACTTTGAGTTAGGTCCCCAGATATTGAGTGACAATCGCTGTTCCCTGAGATGGTCAAACTTTATTTAGAAGGATGCAGTTATTTGGGGACAGAACTTAAGAAGGGCAATGTCAAACTTCTAAGCCTGCAAAGGAAACTTATGTTTTTGAGGAATATTTGAAGGTAATAGTTCTGCTTAATCTAGAGAAGGCTGTCTTCACCTGGTTTAGAGGCTATTATCTAGAAGAGGGAGCAGATGAATTTTTAGAAATGCATCTTTAGAAAAAAGAACCAGGGCCATTGGGCAGAAGAGATTCGGCTTTATTTTAGAAAGAACCTCTAGGTTGTCTCTAGATTGTGGGAATATGGGGTATTTTGTTTAATCCTTTTCCGTATGTCCTAAGTGTTCTATCACAAATTGTACCAAGTTATCAGATGGAGTTATTTAAAATGAGTTCATATAACCATTCATCAAGATTACTACAGAAAGAATTCCTAATTTGTGTAGAACACTCAGTTTGTCTTTCCTTCTAGTGTAAAAATTATACAAATCTCTAAACTAAAAAAAATAACAAAAAAAAAAACCTGAATAAGCAGAGTTTGTTTCTATCTAGTTAGGTCGACCATAGGTGCAACCTGTGTAGAGCTTTTTTTTTCTTATTTCCATACTAATGTATTGGTGCCCCAGTAAACACTTAACACTGTGTTAGGAAATGTTCAAAGTCACAGGCACAGTGTGTCTTCCTGGACCATCCATTTTACTCAGTGATAAATAATTTAGAATATTAAGAGTTTTGATGAAAAAAATAATTCAGATGTATTATCCAGAGGAATATAAAGTGTATACAGAACTTCATGGAAAAACAAAGACTTCAAAGACATTTTCCATTTTCAATTAGGGCCTCAGGCCCTCAAAGATAAGTTGACTTTCTTCTGCTATTAGAGATATTTCAATGGAAAATTTTGAGAAGTACTTGTTTAAGCTCTTTGGAATCTTTTGAATGCCTGAGAGGATTCCAGACAAACTGGGGACTAATTATGATGGCTGAACTAGGTTCTTAAAATAGAAATCAGCCAAGAGGTCTCAAGATGGGTTCCTCAAAGTTAATGTAAAGATACAAAAGAAAGAAGAGGGCAGGAGAGCAGAATGAGCTTTTTTCAGTTAGCCTGATAGCTGGATCAAGGCCAGATAGAAAAATTGGTTTGTGTGACAACTCAGAACAGAGTAATTTTCTATGTTCACAACGGGAAACATAAGGTTATCTTTACTTTGGGCTTTTGTAGCTCTTTTTAAAGGAAGTCTCATTTTTGTGAGGCTAATAGATGTTTCAAATAGTGAATTCTTAACTAGAAAGTCAAAGTTTAATCATAGCCTATTCATTTATCTTATTTTACTTGAACAGAAAACTTAAATGCTCTGATGAACGAACATTTGAAAAGACAGGCGAATGCTTGTTAGTAATTCTAGCAAGTGAGAGGATTTGCTCTAGCCTTCTTTCTCTTGTTCAGTTTCATCTAGTACTTTTAGACCAGGGGTTCCCAAACCCTGGGCTAGAGATTAGCACTGGGCCACACAGCGAGAGGTGAGCGGTGGGTGAGGAAACAAAGCTTCATCTGTATTTGCAGCCGCTGCCCAGCACTAGCATCACCGCCTCAGCTCCACCTTAGATCATCAGGCATTAGATTCTCATAGGAGCACCGGTCCCTGGTGGCAAAAAGGCTGGAGACTGTTGTTTTAGACCAACTGTACAATGAGGTAGAGTTTCCCATTTTCTTTAAGCACCTCAATTCTGCATATGCCAAAAATAGTTGTTTGTTACTACTCATGGATGTTTTTGTTCTCCGCAATAGCTGCAGAGTAGAAGTGAATTATGTTTAAAAATGAATTTTTTTCTTTCAGACACTTTACATAAAACATCCTTCGAATTCTGAAGGACTTTAAGGCTGAGCTCTAAAAGCCTACAATCCACATCTAAAATAATCTTCCAGCTAACAGCAAAAGAACTGGTCAGCTGACCTCTAGCTCTTACTCATTGGAAATATTCCTTAGTGTTTAACAGTATTTAACTTATGTGCATTTATTTCCAACTGTGTTTATTTTAAAATCATTACTCTAGACCAGGTAAATGGATGCAATAGAGATGAATACACCATCCATCATATTTTGTGGACCTACATAGCTGAACGCAATAATATTCACTATAATTATGCTGTCTAATACTTGCTTGAAATGTGTGTCATACATTATCATATGCTAATTGTGCATAATTAATGTTAACTATTCATGGGCACAAGATTAATTAATGACATAAAGTAAAACTTACATACAAAAGAAAGAAAAAAAACCTCCCCATACAAACATAAGAACAGACCTTTCATTCTCTAAGGCATATTAAAAAGATTATAAATGAATTGACCATTTTAATATTAGAATGTATACAGTAAATAACACGTGTAAAAATGCAGTCGTTTTAGGTCCCCTGGGGGAAACAGCAGTAATTCTTCCTCATGTGAGAAGCATGGAAAGAATGCCATCAAAAGAGGCTCAATCAATATATTATCTTCAGAACAAACAAGGGAGCTATAGACGAGAGCTGTGGATGGATATTATAGATGAGGGATTCTGTTGTCATAACCACTTGGAAAACTTGGCAGGATGTGCATCCAATTCATAAAATAAATAGTCAACTTATTATTCAGGTTTAGCTCAAATTTTGGTGAGCTTGGCAAAATTTGTCACTGCAGAAATGTACTGTGAACTCAAAAAAAAAAAAAAAAAGGCTAGTTTTGTTTAAGAGGCAGCTCTCCAGAATTGAATAGAAAACAGGAAGTTAAGTGCCTCATCCCCCAACTTTCATTAACCCTCAGACTAACAGGAAGGCTGTATACATTATCATGGGTGTATCTCTTTTCCCCTTGGAGGTACTGAAGCGAAGCCAGAATAAGTATCTTGCTTAATGTGAATGCACAGTTCAGTGCAAAGATGGCTAAAGGAACCCTAAACTTGTAGCTCTCTGTTAGTCCAATGTCTCCCAGTTTGCTTTCCCCAGGCATCCAATTTCAGAAAATCTATGAGCCCCTTCACACTTTATCTATTCCCTCAGCCATATGTCGCTGCTTTTCTTTTTCTTTTTTTTTAAAGAATCTCGTATGACTCCCTGCTCCCTGCTGACTTTGTCATTAGTACACTTGACCTGAAAATTCTGACTCCTGATCTTCCAGAATAGGATGGTTCTCTCCTACCCCTTTAGAAACTAGGTGTGGTCATGTGAATGGAAGTAACAAAGGGAGGACTCTTTAAGAAGCAGCATGTGATTTGCCATACTGGTCTGGTGATCATTAGAAACACACATCAAAATGAGCCTCCATCTGCCAGGATGCCCAAGTGATAACAAGGAACAGAGCCCTCCTGCTGACCTTTAGTGGACACGGGCCATAAGCAGGAAATAAACTTTGTGTCACATCACTGAAATTTGGGGGTTGCTTGTTACTGCAGTACAGTCTAGCATACCCTGAATGATACAAGTATAAAATAAAATCTAAGCTTCTTTCATTTGACATTGATGACACTCTACCATCTGGCCTCAACCTATCTTTTATACATCTGCTTAACCTTTCCAGAGCTATGGTGTGCCAACAACTGGTAATTCCTAGCTTTAAAAAGATAAAAGGCCCATGCCCTCAATGGGGAGACATACATGCAATGGAATTGTTATAATACAACTTGATAATTGCTATAGTTAAGCTAATGTTGAGGTCTAGGTAGAACAAGAGAGAGACCATTTTATTCCTCTCTGGGATGACATTGAGAATGGTGCAGAACATTTTGTGCAAGGAGTCATCAGCACAAAAAAAGGCACAAAAGTGGTAGAAAGTAAATTATGTTTACAAAACGGCATAGCTAGGTATGGCTGGCTGACTCTTCTCTCAGGACACATCTACACTGGCACACATCCATGCCTCTATCCATGCTGTTTCCCGTGCCCGATTCCTCCAAACCATTGTAAGTGAGGTAGGGAGGGCAGGTGACAGATGTCAGGGGGCACAGAAGTTTTTATTTTAAACTGGTCTCACTTTCATATGGGCCCTCAAGCTTAGATATTTATCTTCTCCCCTAAAAAGTCAGTACAGAGAGTTGCAGGGGTAACTGATGGGATTCAAAGATGGTGTTCCTTATGCCTCTTTACACCAGACCACTCCTACAGAAGACTAGACGTAAACATTTTTTTTTTTTTTTGCAGTCTAACAATTACCCTACAACTACAGTTTTATTGCGTTGCATTTTCTATGCAAAAAGCTTTCTAGTCAAAAGAAACATTAAAATATATCTGAATTTTTATAACCCCGCTTTGAAATTTACTTCCTTTCTTTTTCTTTTGTTATAAACTAGCACCGGTTAAGAAAAATAGTTAAGCTCAGGGCTTCTTTGACCAGTGAAAACCTTTGGATAGCATCCCTCCCTTTTCACATGTAAAAATTTTAACATCCTAGAAAAGGCCCAGATGGATAAGCTCAAATGTCACCTCCTCTGTGAAGCCTCCCTTGACATGTATTACTCTTTGATCCCTCAGCATTTTGTGTGTAACTCCTTTTTATGACATTTAATATGTTCTTACAGATAAGTAGTATTTACATGTCCACAGCTACAAGCAGGTTGCTCTAAGTGGTTGATACTATCTTGTTAAGATCTGCATCTCTCACAGCCTCTAGCAAAGTGCCTGGACAGAATAAGCAAGCAGTACCGTTGAAATGAATTGAGAATGGGAGCAAAATACCCAATAGTTACAAAGATGGGGAAAACTGCTAAGAAAAATTTTTTTTGGCCTAGGAAATGTACCCCATCCTCATTGTAACCAGGTATAAATTTTGCATAAACGAGCTTATCCAATAAAAATAAATAGTGAGAGCAAACCCTAAAGAAAAATGTGATGGCATCCACTACTGTACGATTTTACAGTATCAAAATCTCTTATCTAAAACCTGTAGACTAGATATGTTTTAGAATTTAAAGTTACCTAGTTTAGAAAGGTAATGTGGTATGTGAACTTATAAAACATCCCTGACAAGGCAGGGTGGGGCAGCACTCTGTAGTCAACATGGTAACATTTTTGCAGAGAAACACATGGGGGTGGTGCAGAACATTTTGTGCAAGGAATAAAGATGTAAGTAGCCTCACATTGGTTTGGGTCAGGTTTCCTTGCCAAATACGTTCCAAAAAGTTTAGGATTTTGGAGTTTAAGAATTGGAGATGAGAGATTATTGAACCTGTAATAGCTGTTTATCTAGTACACAGAGAACTGATTATTGTGGAAGATAATCTCTATCCAATCCATCTTTATCAAATTCGAGTTTCAAATATGTATTGCCAAAATACCTTATAATTTTTAAGAAACCAGAGGTGAAATTTAAGATGATCTATTGTTTGTCAGAAACAGATTTTTTTTTAAATTAGAAGTTTAAACACTTCTTATTTTTTAAAAAAGTTCTTATTAGCAAAAATATTGATATACAGTACAGATTGGATCTAAATAAGAATGTCGTGTGTGGAGTATTACACTCATTTTACAGACAGATATGAGTTAACTACTGAAAGATACTGGCTTAAATGTTTAGTTCCTACAAAAGCAGATCCTTGGAATAATAGAAAATGTTTTCTCAGGGTGTCAGGAATAGTCTCACAAAGACTGCACAGGGCTTCCCGGGGTTACTGGAGTAGAGCTGTGTAACTGTGCATCTGGCTAAGATGACACACACACACGTTTGTAAATGTAAATGCTTCGCCATAAACATAAATTTAGCAAGAAAAAAAAATCTCATTTTATCTCAACTATAACAACCAACGTTGGCTTCATAGCGTTATTGTAGGCAAAGGGCATGAGTAGTGTCAAGAAGAATGCCTGAAAGACTGCACAATTTTAAAAATAATCTCATGTATTTTTATTTTCCTCTTAGACCTTTTAGGTCCTAGACATGAGGAGCCAAGCTAGTTAGTAGGACTTCTTTATAAAAATTCTAATCTGTGAAATGTGGCTTTTCAGAGTTCGCAAGGGAATAAATATGGATGGCCGGGGTTTTTAAGTGAATGTAGCAACTGAGGGCTATTCTCTTTAGAGAACTCGGCAAATAATCACATCGGCTTTAGGGAAATATGAGTGAAGGCTTCAGCAGGCAACGCTTTCCAATGTATAATTTATATTAAAAAAAGATACATGTGAACTTCATAACTAGAAACAAAATAACACATTTTCTGTCTGAGTTCTAAGCACTCTGAAGATGAAGAATCCAGAACTTTGCAGAGGCTCAATACATATTTGCTGTTAGACTTACTTTCAAATGGCTTTTACACCAGATAACTCAGTGAAGTGTTCTTGGGATGAGGGTCAGTCTAATTTAAGGCCTAAAAGTAAGAAACATGAGTGGATTTGGATGGAAACAGATTTAGAAAGCAAGACCTTACATATAGAAAGTACCGTTTCCACTTTCTAATTTGGGAATTGTCAGGAGCTCAGTCCAGCTGATGCCTCAGTAGGCACGAGCACAAGTGGAAAGTTGAGGGTACCAGGCGACCTCCCCTTTTGCTGTGGTCCTCAAAGGCCCAGGGAGCCTGGCACCAGGCACCGGGATTTGTGTGTGCGGCCTCCTGCTGCAGACCAAAGCTCTGGGCAGGGGGAAACTCGCCAGCTGCTGCTGCTGGGGGGCAGCACGAGGCTTTTGTTTTTAAAGGGTGAGAGCATAGGTCTGGTCTTTATAGCAGAATTTTTGGAGTAATTCTTTGAGCTGAGAACTACCAGAGAACACCAGACCTTTGTCTGCCCTAACTTCTGGTATGAGGGACTCAGTTTTCAAGTTCAAGCAAGGTGAAATTAAAGAAAAATAAGGAGCAGTCAGGGACCTATGTCTGGCCGTTTGAGTAGGCTCCAGCCCCGTATCTTAAGTTACTGCGAGCTTGAGCCTTTCACATTTGCTCTTGAGTTTATCCTTCAGGTGCAGATGCAGGTTTAGCCAGGTAAGGAGATCAGGACTCTCCCAGCTGGGCCTCCTCCCTCCGGGTGGCTTGTGTGGCTTGCTCTATCTCCAGAACTCCCTGAACCCTGGGTGGTAACAGTCTGCCAGTGGTTACAGTTGTTAATCTTATAATTGAAATTTAAAAGGGGCTTGCAGCTGTCAGGAACAGATTTAACAGGGTGTCTCTGTTCCAATATTGCATGCGGCTGCGACTTTGTAATTGTGCGGTGTGTTTACAGGCATCACAAAGAAGGGGAAAGGAAGGAAGCAAATAAAGAAACCGCTTGGAACTGTTTGTAGGGTTTGGGCCCCCAGGGCAGGAGGGTATGTTGGCCAAAGGTCTAAAATAACGTTACTGAACCAGCAGGATCTCTGGTTTGGGAGATTGGGCTGAACTACATTATAGTTTGTTTTGTGTCTACTTGATAAGTTAGGTTTTGAGGACAGCACTTTAATGTCCTTCACTACTAGCGCACAGAAGTCTCTCCTCTATCCTGTCTTCGCTGGAGATTCTAACCTTCCTTTAACAACTGCCCTCTGCTGAATGCTTTGATTTTCCTTTGATTGCTACATTGGTTGTTAATGATGCCATGTCCTTGGCCTCCTTTTACTTGTATTTTTAAGGTAACTCCTTGTTCTTTTACTTCTAACCTTTTTCTGTCACTTTATCTAAATTTATAGTTAAATAGGAAAAAGGGGAACTTGACCTCTCCCCACAGACATAACTGGTAAGTTTGAGCCCACTGATCTCATCTTGTTTCAAGCTTTCTGGGTTTTATTCATTCCGCTATTTTAATGGCTCTCTTTGTTTTGCTAACTTTACACAGCAGTTTTTTTCTTTTTCTCTTAACACTAGCATTTTAAATGCTATGATTTTAACCTTGATAGCCAGAGACTTAAAAAAAAAAAGAAAAAGAAAAAAAAAGTCAACTAATTTACAACAAAGGAGCTGAGAACAGATAATGGAGAAAAAGTCTCTTCAGTAAGTAATATTGAGAAAACTGGAGAGCTACATGTGAAAGAATGAAACTCGACCACTATCTTAAACCAGACATAAAAATTAACTCAAAATGGATTAAAGACTTGACCATAAGACCTGAAATCATAAAATACATAGAAGAACACACATAGGCGGTAAGATCCTTGTCATCAGTCTTAGCAATGTTTCTGTGGATTTGACTCTAACAGGGAAACAAAAGCAAAAATAAAAAATGGGACCACATCAAACTAAAAGCTTCTGAACAGTAAAGGAAACCATCACCAAAACAAAAAGGCAACTTACTGAATGGGAAACGATATTTTCAAATCATACATCTGTTAAGGGGTTAATATCCAAAATATAAAGAACTCATACACCTCAACAACAACAACAACAAACAAGCAAACAACCTGATTAAAAAAATGGGCAGAGGCTCTGAATAGACATTTTGTCCAAAGAAGACATGCAGATGGCCAACAGGCTCATGAAAAGACGTTATTGGGAAAATGCAAATTAAAACCACAACGAGATACCATCTCACACCTGTTAGAATGACTGTAATCAAAAAGACAAAACAACAAGAAGTTTTGGAGATAATGCAAAGAAAAAGGAACCACGTGAATGGTTAGTAGGAATGAAAATTAGTACAGCTACTGTGGAAAACAGTATGGAAGTTTCTCAATGAATTAAGAACAGAACTACCGTATGATCCAGCTATTCCACTTCTGGGTCTTCATCCAACGAATACAAAAATGCTAATTCAAAAAGATACATACACACATATGTTCATTCCACCATTATTTACAATAGTTAGGATATGGAAACAACCTAAGTGTTCACTGATGGATGAGTGGATAAAGAAGATGTGATATATATATATACACGCACACAATGGAACATTACTCAGCCATAAAAAGATGAAATATTGCCATTTGCAACAACATAGATGGACCTCGAGGTTATTATAGTAAGTGAATAAGTCAGATAGAAAGAGACAAATACCGTATGATTTCACTTATGTGGAATAAAAAAAAGAAGAAGAATAAAAACCAAAAACAAATGCATAGGAACAACAGATAGGTAGTAACCAGAGGGAAAGGGGATGGAGGGGAGCAAAACAGGTAAAGGGGATCGATTTTATAGTGATGGATAGAAACTAGACTTTTGGTGGTGAGCGCAATGTAGTATATAGAGATGTTGAATTACAATGTTAAACACCTGAAATTTGTGTAATGTTATAAAGCACTGTTACCACAATAATTTTTTTAAAGTGTGGATTTTGAACTCCTACTCCTTGTGACCATTATTTCAGAGATTATTTGTTTTGGCTTCAGTCATCACCTTTATTCACTCCTCCGCCTTTGTGGCCCAGGTTGATCCATTCTTTAATTTTTAAACTGTGATGTATAGAGGGGATGCTAAGAGTGTTTTCAGTCAGTAAGCAGAGTTCAAAGCCCGGGTACTGCTTATTGGCTTGTATGTCTTTAGGCAAGTCAGTTAATATCTGTTTTATCCTCAAGTCGTCATCTGTGAAGTGAAGACAATAATAGTACCTCCCAAGGTACCTGCCAGGACTGAATGAAATGACATACATAAAAACCCAGCACAGAATCCCATGGCCAGTCACTGTTCTTATTATCATTGGAATATTAATTCAGAAAGCCAGCTCCCGTTATGTACCCTTTGTCTTTCCAAATATATCTTGTCTTTATTTGTCGAGCAAAAAGGATTTAACTGTTATAAGGCTAACTGTTAAGCTATATGAACTTCATAGAAACACTTCTTTACGAATTAAAGAAATACATCTTTTGGCTAAGTGATTTCCTAGGACTGGAGGTGATAGAAAAAGTTTATTGATTACTCTAGTTAACAAATTCAGTTCCCACTGAAATCTGCTTTCTGTGAAACAGCTGTCCCCTCCCCAAAATCTGGTTCCACCAGGAAGCCGAGGTTCCCCTGCATTCTTACTTTGACAAAGATCTCCTGGCCTTGGGTTGCTTCCTCTGGAAAGAAGCATTTGCTGTTCCTCCAAACTGGAGGCTTTTGAGAAAAGAGGGTTTAGGGAGCTAATTCTACCTCTAAAAATATGTGCGATCCTCTGGTGAAGACTTCCTTCAGGGCCCATTCCCTCGTGACGAAGGAACCACATTATTCTAAACCTTTTAATAAATAATTCTAATTGTTTTTTTTTTTTTTTTGGTCTCATCAGAAAATCTTGATTAAAGCCCGAGCACTCCACTGAATACGCTACAACAGACCTAAATTCATGTTAACCTAAAAACTGCTGTGTGCCTACTATGTGTCAGGAACTGAGGGAGGCTACGTAGATGAGAATTTATGAACTGGACACGTTCACAACTCACTGGAACAGGAAGTGTTAGGGGAGCACAGAGGCAATGCAAAGACAAACATGTAAACACTGACACCCTCTAAGCCTTTGCCGTCTGAAATTAACAGCATGGAAAAGGACATCAAACAAAGGACACACACACACACACACACACACACAGTAATACGACTGTTAATGCAGCGCATAGGAACATGCTCCTGCACGTCCCTTCCAGCAGCAGCAATGAGAGGGAAAACTGAGATGGTGCTTAATCCATGCCAGGCCCTACTCTAAGGGCTTCCCATGTGTTAACTTTTTGTACCCTCACAGCAACCTTATAAAGTAGATAATATAATTTTCCCATTTTAAAGATGAGTAAGCTAAGGCACGTTCCCACCTAGCAAGGCACTCCTAGGAAGCAGCAGGGCCAGATATGAACATAGGAAGTCTGGCTCTAGAGCCCACATTTTGTTTTTGGAAACCAAATTATATCGGGCTTCAGTGTCACCAGGGTGGATAGAGTATTCAATTTTAGTCATCATAGGGCCCCCCCCCCTCATCTGAGGGTCTAACAAGAGTCTAGAATTCACATATCCCTGAAAATATGGGGAAAGGCCAGTTTTCAGCCTACCATGATGGCCCTTAGGAAGAGACGTTCCTTGGCAAGCCAGCTTCAGCACACCACTGCCTTAGGTCATACTCCCCAAAACCTCTTTCCCCTCTCCCCAAGCCAAGGTCCCACCATGCCTTCTAAGTGAGAGAGCCCATCATCCGTGGCCAGCCATTAGCCGACTGCCCTTTCCATACACACATCTTCCTTCCAGCTGTAGGAAACCACTTCCCTCATAAAGATGGAGTCCTCCCTTATGTCTGTCCTCCCTTCAGGCTCAGCCCTTGTCAGACTCTCTGTGGCCGAGACTTTGGAAACAAATACCTCTTCACTCTTAGGAGAGACAGGAGGGTAACCCCGATCTTCTTTAACATCCCTGCCGGGTAGATGAGCAGAATCAACCTCTCGTTCAGGTTAAATTGTTTCCCAAATATTCTTGGATGTGAGGAGAATTTCACCTTTCTTCTTGCAATGCTCTTGTGAAGCAAGTCTCTTTAAATACAGAAACCACATTTGGGCTAAATTTCAAATTAAGGATTTCCTTGTGGTTCTCGTACTTGAAATGATACAAACCATCTATTGAGTGAGCATAGAAAGTAGGGGAGGCATGAGGACTGCCAGGAAGCCCTCAGCCACGGAGGTGAATGCCTGACCCTGTGATGTTCCTTGTCTATATAATTTGCTGCATGCCGCATCATACAGAATATGCCAACCTTTTTCCGCCTGCTCAAAAAAAAGGTGATGCTAATTAGATCAGGCAAATAGCTGCTGTTGTTGATTCATTTGAAAATGATTATTCCAAGGCAGTGTGTTATTAGCCAGCAAGTCACAGCTTTGCCTATTAATGCTCTGAGGTGGCTGCCAGACTTCAAAGTCAGAGGTGGAATTTGAGGCTAGCAGTGGCTGCTGGCCAGAATCTTCATCTGAGGACAGGAATAATCTATCGAAATTTAGGAATTTAATCCCTTCTCGTCGGTATGGACTTCACTATCAAGTTAGTGCCAACAAATCAGTTAGGACCCTTATATGCAAAACATAATATAGTGGGTTACACAAAAACAAATATGAAATTAAATTTCACTATTAAGGTGCTTACATTCAGTGAAAAAGCTAAGATGCTGAGCCAAGTAACAATGCAGAATGTTGCAAGTGCTATAATTAAGTGAAATAATTAAGTAAAATACATAGGGTAAAGTGGCATGTTTTCCACATATTGGTCATTTACTTAGTATATTAGAAATATAAATAATACGCTATGGGAATACTAAGGATGTAAAACTTCATTTTGCAGAAGATATGCATAGAAATAAAGGTTGGAAAAAACTTTATGAAGCAAGAGCATCCGAGTTGCTTTCAGAAGGGTAAGTGTTAAAAAATCAGTAAAGCATATGCAAGAGCCCAAACAAGAGCAGGGAAGCTATGTTAGGTGGTTCAATTTAGAACTAGGAAGCAAAATAAAAAAAAAAAAAAGTAATCCATGTACTTAAAAATATAATCAGATCATGGAGGGTTTTGAATCTGAACGTAAAGAGTTTGGATCTTCTTTCTACTGAAATAAATAAATGATGATGCAGAAAATAAATGTTTCTCGGAAAAGACTAAATGCAAAAAAAAAAAAAAACAACCCAGTGCCTATAAAAATGGCCACAAGTAGGTAAACTTTCTATACAATTATTGAGGTTAACCTAAAAAATGTGTGAAAATAATTTTTATTCATTTTTGAGGGTTCCGTTTCCAGAGGCACAGTTTCGAGATAAAAATTGGGCCATTATAATCCAATAACATCAAAACAGATTTCATTGCCACCAAATAAAGAACATGTTTTCCCTTTTTGTCTTCTGTTTAAATTCCCCTTCCTCCTTGTGAAACTGTTAATATGCTAAAGTGGAGCGCTTAGCCCACCTCCAAACCCTTAAAATGCAGTTAATTACAAGATAGGCCAATTTAAACTTTACAGCATTCTTGATAGCAGAATGTATGGTGGGTTGTTTTTGTTCGTCAGCAGAAGGAAGGTGGTGTGGTACAGCAGGTGATGGAAGAACCTGAGCCGCTCTGGTCTGGACACAGATTGTCATCCCAGCTCTGCCTCCCGCTGGCTGGAGGACAGATCACCTCACCTCTTTCTCAAGCTACAGAGTGAGGAAATTGCACTGAATTGTCTCCCATCCACATTTCACCTCAAATAGTCCATGAACCTAAAGAAGAAAAAATACGAGATATGTGCATCTTAAAAGCATTTAGTGAGATTGCAGGAATGATTGGTTATGTAAATAGTCTTACAAAGTTCATTCCTCGTAACAACACATGTTAGAGCTGTGGGTCCACCCAGGCAAAGCAGAGGAAGCCAGAGACACAGATTACCTGGAGCATGCAATGATTTTGTTTTCAAATAACAGAATTCCATACTCTTTTTTCCCAATGCTCAATCTACGAATGGCATTTCAGGAAGTCAGAAATGGAATGCATCCTGTATAGCATAGTCGTTTAGCCAGAAAGGGCCTGAAGTCAGGAATCCTTGACCCATTTTGGGCACAAAAGGTATCCAGGTGTTAGCCTGTGCCTTGTGGAAGACACAGAAGGTTCCTGAAGGTGTGGCTGGTGAGTTGGCCAAAAGGACTCCCTCATCAGGAACAACCGTCTTTGTGGCTGAGGACACTGGGCCTGGCAGGGGGTAGCTGGATAAACTACAGGATATCCAGTTAAATCTGAATTTCAGATGAACAACAAATAATATTACATGTAATATTTGGGACATACTTATACTTAAGAAAAAAAATCTGAAATTCAGATTAAGAAGGTCTCCTGTATTTTTAATTGCTAAATCTGGCAATGCTACCTAGGCCTGACTGAGAGCTGCAGCCAGGCTGCAGTGAGTGCTGAAGCTAACCCAGGAGAAGCCAAGCCGTACTCACACCGAGAGCATGACCAGGAACATGAGCACGCCGTAGGCTGCACCTGCACCTGCCAGGACTATAACTGCAAATGCCAAGAAGATACACACAGGCAGAAGTGGATGCTGCTTTGGCTGAGTCAGTGGAGGTGTGAACACCTTGTGGACCTGAGTGCCTGTCTTCATGCCCCGAGGTCACATATATTCCATCCTGAAGCCACATTAGAGAGAGAAACAGAGGTAGGGAGACATCCGAAAGAGCAGGGTTTTTTCGTTTTTTTGTTTTTTGCAAATTATTGTATCAGACTATGCTTTAAACTGGACTGAGCTGAAAAATATTTTTCCCCTGATACTCTGAGCTGGGGTTCATGAAGAAGTCAGTTGTAGAACCAAACTCTAAAAGTGCATTTTCTCTGCACATCTGCATTGCAATGTGAGCAAACTGTGATTTCCTAACTCTACCTGTCTGCAATGACTTTTCAACAAAAGTAGAGAAAGAATGAGAGATTATCAGGAAAAACTGACTATGCTCTTCCCAATGAAGTTACACCCTCACTTCTCACTCCTAACTCCTCAGGCTCTAGGGAATTCTTTAGGCTCACAGCTCTGCCCCACAGAAGAAACTCTGTGGATGTTGGTCGCGGTTCTTCCCCAGCCTCCCCAATCTAAACCTCTGCAAACAGGCATAATGAGGCTTCAGAACCCCACCCTACCCCACATTGTGATAGTATAGGAAGACAGACTAGAAAGGTACCTTGCAGGTCTCCAGCCCTGCGGGCACTTGGAGGGTCCCTCAGCACACCACATGCTGCCTCCTGCCAATGCACAGCACGAGGAACTTGCCACCTCCACCCCTTGGAGAGGGTCCAAGTCTCCTTTCCTTCCTTCCAAGTAATGAGAACATAATTAGCATAAGCTGGAACACATTAACATAGAGCTGTGGAAAGGGCTACATATACATTCTTTAGAAACAGCCAAGACATTTGGGACATTTTAAACTTCTCTGAAAGTTTTAAGTACTCCACCAGGTAATAGAAGCTAAATGGTTAAAGGACCTGAAGGCCCATCTGTTGTCCAGCTTCCAGCTGACACACGAATCCCCTGTACTGCTCTGGGTCAACTGGTTACTCAGGCTCTGCTCAAACCCTCCAGTAATCAGGGTCTCATTACCCCCAAGGGACAGTAGCCATTCCTGACCCTGTAATGGCCATTGAGAGGATGCCAAGCAAAAAATGAGTTCCAATAAATTTGAGAAGCCCTGATTATTACAATTCCTACTTTCCAAGCATTCCATCTGACCATTTTTCAAGGCCCAAGTGTATGTTGATCTTCATAATTAAGGAAAATTTGTTGAAGAGAAGATATACGAAAATCTAAAGAGAATCAAGGGATTAGAAGACCTCGGTGACAGATGGATATTGTTTTCTACAGTTTGCGAAACCCAGGTCTCAGCTGAGATTACCCTGTATGTTAAAATGTAATTGCAGTCTTCTCTAGCTTTCTATCTCACATCCTGTGGAAGTTCAGGGTCCTTCCCACAATTTCTGAAAATTTCCAGGGGCTTGTGTTCTCATTGCCACCTTGGGTCCTCTGGAGTTTACTCTTTGTCTTTTGGGCTCTTCCATTTTCTCTCCTTACTCTCCGTCCTGGTCCTGCTCAGGGAACTCCACCCCGAACAAGTAATTTCTGAAACTTTAGGAAGATGAGCTATGCAAAAAAACCTTAAAACTGACTATGAGATATTCTTAAAAAATCCTCAGGCACCTTTCCATGGAAATCTCAGCAACCATCTTCCTGAGTGGACTCCAGCCTCTCCCAGTGTCTGGAGCTCTCTCCCCATCCTTTCTCCTCTTTTCTTTGCCCTTCCCCCCTCCCTATTCTTCATTTCTGAAATAGAATCATTTAGCTGTCATGTTTGCTCTCTTCTTCCAATGCCCTGCTCCTAAATCTTATCAAGTTCTCAAAAAACTGAGTGCCAAGTATAAATATATATAATATATATATATTTTTTTTACCTGCTATACCATCATAGAGAGCGTTGTGCCTTAAACCCTAAGGGACTAATTTTCAATCTTTGATCCCTCACCAGTCATACTGTGTATAGAGAACATGGGAACACTAACCTTGAATTATGGTAACAGAGAAACAGGGCCAGAGCCTTCCTGCGCAGGACTGTAGAACTTCTTGGCTGACATCTCCAAGATGCCCTCTTTGTGGGTGAGCTCTGCGCCCCCTCCACTGCAGCAGGTCCATCCTGCTTCCACATATGCAGCAGGGACCTAGGAACGGGGCGGGTGGTTGTCTTCAGTGTAGATGCACTTACTGGCGTCAGGGGGAACAGGAGAGAAGCCAGTATCTAATATTCAAATTCCCAAAGGTCACACATGTGTGCCCCACACGACAGATGAGTCATGCATAACCAGAGCACCTCAGAGTATCCAGGGGGACCCTGACAACCCTACTCAGAACTTTGTTATAAAAGTATACCTGGCGAGGCAGGCAAACAATTGGAAAGCACAGTGAATCAGAACAAAAACTGCCTCTAGGTAAAGCATGGCTGAAATATGCATTCTCTTCTTTGTGGCTTCTGTTTGCGCTTGTACTCAGGTGTTTGTGTTCTTCCGAGGAAACAATAGGCTCATTAGAGCACAAGTGGAGAAGTTATTTAATAGGTTCGTAAGTCACCTGGTTCTTACAAGACAACAGCCATGCAGGGCTGCAGATAAGTGAGGATCACTGATGAAGCTTTAAATTGATACACTCACTGAAGCGTGAGCTATCAATACTGACCTTGTTTGCTGCTTCCCAGGCAGGCAAGTGGAGCTCTCTGGAACCTTTGAGTAGCAAGCAACACACTTAAGGTGATTTCAAAGAATTTCATTTAACTTAACCAAGAAGCTCCATTTAATTGTTTCTAGGTATCCAAGGATTAAACTATTCCTATTAGAATAGTGGTTTTAAACTTTTATTTTAGTCATCTAGTTTTTTTAAAAAATCAATTCTGGCAGAAGAGTCTCAGCCTGATCTTCTACATGTGTCTTTCTAGAATGAAAACATAGTCGAAGGCTGGAGGAGATTGCAGCTGGAGCAAACCCAAAGCGCTCTCATAATAGCAGCCAGCATTAATCTACTGCTTGCCGGTTACCGAGCCCTGTGATATGCACTTAACATGTGTCATTTTATTTAATCCTCCTGTGACCTTGGGAGGTACAGCCGAGGAAGTTAATGCTTAAAGAGGTAAAAAGCATTGCCCAAGATCCCAGAGCTAATTCGGAATTAAGATTCAATCCAGGGCCTAAGCTCTTTGCCACTACCCTATCTTGGCTCCAGTGTGATTCCACAAATATATCAGTCCATGACTTAATTAATAATGTAATTCAGGAAATAAAAGTTGACCAGAGTATTATTTCTCTTGTTGCCTATCATGTGAATGGGATTTCATTTGCCCAGGTGGTCAGCTTTACCTAAATTAGGAAAATCAAAATCCAGCCTCTTAAACACCCTCTCCTCTAGTATTGCTGTATGTTGGCTCTGCTCTCTCTCCAATCCAGTTTCCACACTGTGGCCAGAGTCCTTAGGGTAAAACACAAAGTTGGTTATGACCATCTATAGCCTCCTATTGACTACTGTCCATCAAATCCAGACTCAGCACAGCACCCAAAGGCTGTCATGATCCAGCTGCGATCTCTTTTATAGATTTATTTTTTGCCTTTCCTCATTTGTACACTTCAGTGATCACATTACTCTTTATTTCCCTAACTCAGGTTCAGAAAACTTAAGTAACTTACCTACCAGCCTTATCTATCACAAGCGAGCAGAGTTCGGTAAGATTTCTGGGAGAAGTAGAAATTATAGTTTGGGGAGTAGAAGAGGTCTTAGTGATTATCCATTATGAATTTTCCTTGTTTTTTGATGACATATGAAAGTCTAAAGTCAGAGAGTGCCCTGCCCAAGAGCACATAGCAATTTAGGGTATCTTAGCCTATTCATACAAAGTTTCTCCCCAGACCAAGAATTTCTGCTCTGTGATTTGTAAATTTGGTGAGTGAAAGTATCCATCCGCCTTTTATTTTAAATCTCAAAATTTCTAATGTGATTGCATTGCAAGCTTGTACCTTGTAAGGATAAATTGTCACATTTAGAAGGCTTCCATACATAAAAAAACAAACACACAAAAAACAAAACAACAACAACAAAACTTAGGGACTTCTCAACCCTGTAGTTTCCTAGCCTATTATTCATTCTCTAAGTCACCAAATATTTACTGATACTACTACACACCAAGTATTCCACATACCAGGCACTGTGGAGCAAAGATGAGAAGATTCTTTTTCCTTCCAGGAGCTCACCATCTAGTAGACAAAAATGTGTATACATTTCTTTCTTCAGTCAGTAGAAGAGCTTTAAAGAAGGGATGTACAATGTTCCAAAGAAGCACAAAAAGATAAACAGATCAAGGAAAGTTTGTCAGGAACAATGCAGAATTAGTGGGCATTGGCCCAGGAGAGGCAGTGAGAGGAGTGAGCTTGCATGGACACACTGCCCACTGCTCTGAGAAAGGCATCTTTTTTCTCCGAAGGGTCTTAAGATTTCAAAAATAACAATGGCTAATAGTAGCATAGTGCTGGCAATGTGCAAGGCACTCTTTAAAATGCTTTCGCTATAAAAACTTACAAGATACTCCAAACAATCCTGTGTAGATGAGGAAAGAGTGGCACAAGAAAAAGTAAGTAACTTGCCTTAAGTCACACAACTGGCAAGTCATAGAGCTGGGATTGGATCCTGGCAGCCTGGATTCTGAGTCTGTGAGTTCAACCACAACACTGTTCTGCCTCTAGTATATTTCAGAACGCAGTGCTACAACATTAACCCAGGTGGTGGAAGACGATTACATTCTCATCTCAGTCAGTTTGAGGCATAGTATATGTACCTTGAGTTATATCATTGAGCTTCTTAACCCCTCTCAGAAATAACCAGACAGAATCAATCTTCCTGGGTCTAGACCAGAGGTCAGTGAACTTTTTCTACAAAAGGCCAGAGAGTGAATAAGTTAGGCTTTGTGGACTATATGGTCTTTGTCACAAGTACTCATCTCTGCTGTTTAACACAAAATACTTAGACAATATGTAAATAAGTGCATGTGACTGTTCCAATAAAACTTCATTTACAGAGACCGACATTCAAATTTTATATAATTTCACATATCACAAAATATTATTCTTTCAAATTGTTTTCAACCATGTAAAATGCAAAACCCAGTCTTAATTCATGGTCCATACAAACACAGGCAGTGGACTGATTTGCCTGTGGCTGTAGTTTGCCACCTCCTACTTTGGAGTCTAGAGCATAATTTCCCTTTTTTAAGAAAACTCTATAGGAATCAGCCCAGTTCTGTATGCCCACTGGGTACTCGGTAAGTGTTAACACTCCAGGGTGGCTCATAGGTGTGGCACAGAGGGAAAATCATGACCTGGAAAGAGCATGGGCCGAGGGAATACCAACCTGGAGCCCCAGATCACTATTTACTAACAGTCATCTTAAGACCATCATTAATCTCCAACCAGTCCTTGGTTTCCTGCTCATTTATCATTGCCAATGACAGGCCATGGTATTCTTATAATAGCTACATTTTCTTGGGTCATGCTTACAAGCATGGCACTTTGCATATGTTAATGTACTTAATTCTTATGACAGCCCTATGAAATGGTTACTATAATATCCCCATTTTACAGATGAAGAACAGAGACCAAATAACATGCCCAAGGTCATATAGCTAGTAAGTAACAGGAGCCAAACTTGAACCCTTTTTGGCTTTGGAATCTGGCTTTTCACCCCTAGGCTGTAATATCATCTCTTAAACAAATGAGGAAGGTCCCTTTCTCAACAAAGAAATGCACACATAAGCCTCTTCATGTCAGCAGTGAATCAGAGGAACATAAGCTCAAAAAAAGTATGTATATGTGTGCGTGTGTGTATGTATATATACACACACACAAACATACAAACATACATACACACACACACACACATATGTAAATGATCTTCTGATTTCTACCTGGCATTTATTGAGCACTTATTACATATTAGGTCAGTTATTTTACTCTATGTCTTACCTCATTTAATCCTTCTAACAACAACTTTATGAAGTAAGCACTATTATGAGCCTCTCTCACAAATGAGAAATTGAGGCATAGATTGAGGCTTAGAGAGGTTAAATAGCTTATTCGGAGCTCCAGGATGGTAAATAGCAGAGCTGAACTTGAACACAAGTCACCTGATCTCAGCACCCAAATGTTGCCTTTAATGCAGTGCCATTCTTTCAGCCATACTTGTTGTAAGTGTACTGTTTAATAGTGCATTCAGCTACATTGTAGGTTAAATATGGCTTTGACAGCTGGCCTGAGATCCTAGCTACCATCTAGAACTCAGCTTCCTTAAAAAAGAAACCACAATGTGAGTTTGAAGCAACTGATTTACAAGCAGATTTTGGAAAACAGCCAATAGGTGAATTAGGGGCTGCATATGTGCCTTTGCACAGTTGGAATGAGGGTCATGCTTTTTGGTTTGCTTACATGCATCTTTATCTGTCCCATATGTGTTAGGCAGCTTTGCCTTGGAGACAGACTTCTCTCATTCCGCTTACCTCCCTAAAGTGCCTGCTGCACAACTTGGCCCACAGTGGACAGCCAGTGATCTGCTGGTTAACGCCTAGTCACTAGAGGAGGTAGGTGTACAATGACAGCTCTCAGCAGCCACCCCAAATTTTGCTTCCAAACATACTGGAGAAAGCAAAATAATCTATGAATACACATGCTGCACTGTTATTGAGACATGTTGAATTGAAAGGTTATAGATCAAGGTCAGTGTGAGTGCTGACAAGGAGCATAAAGACTGAGGAGTGGCTCTTGTCATCTCGGAAATGCGGCTCCTTGACAAGGACCTCTGTGTGAACTGTGCAGGCGCTGGGTGGCTTGCCCAGTAGTAACAACAGTCCTTAGTAAGCTTGTCTTGTTCATTTGCTTTTAAGGCATGTGCTGTATTTATTAGCAGTGCTTATGAAGGAGTCTCCTTAATGTTGGATTAGCAACCCTTTCCCTGGAGTATTTTCTCTGTCCGAAGCTGTGGAGAGGGGTGAGAATGAGTTCAAGGCAGAGATCTGGGGCTGGTGTGCAGTGTGACCTTGCACAAGTCACTTTATCACCACCCTTCTATTTCCACCTCTGTAAAAATAACAGTGCGAATACCTGCCCTCTTTCTCTCAGAGATAAATCAATGTCTGAAAAGTGCTTTGAGCTTTTCGATATAAAGGCGAGCATTTCTTAGCATCATTAATTAGCATGTATTAATAGAAAGAGTAGTACAGAAAACTCAAAGGTGATCCAAAATAGTGATGAACAAACCTGCCGTCTTATATTAGTAACTGTCACAGAGCAGGCAGGGGAAATAAACAGCTTCTCTCCCTAATACTGCAGAGTTTTTCTTCCTACAAACTGATTCATGTGAAATTCAATTTAAGGGGGAAAAAAACCAACTTGTATGCCAAGTTTCATTCTCTTGGAAATTTCTTAGCAAGTAATGTAGTTTTCTGAAAAGGGGTTTGGGAGGGAAGTCTCACCTCTTTCTTCCTAATTTCATCACTGCCAGGTGTACAAAGTCCTATAATAGGGAACGAAACATCCATTGACCACCATTACAACCAGGGCTTAAATATGAGGAAACATAAATTTTTTAAAAAATGCATTACCTCTTTTCTCCTTCATCAGACTACTTTGGCTGAAATATTTGACAGCAAAGCAGCCTTTGGTCTTGTCTGAAAGGTTTTGCTCGCTCTCTCTATGCACCTGTGCCGTCCGTGCAGTGAACCTGACTGGAGGACGCCCGTCACAAATGAACTGTCAGATCATCACTACAGTTGATGCAGCATAATCTGTCTTGAAATTAGAATCCGTCTGGCCAGGATAGGCGCTCACTTGCCACAGAGGCTAATTCACTTCTTGAATATGCATTCATGGAGATGTGCCTCGATTTGGAATCCAGGGGGAGTACACGTTAAGAGCAGATTTTCTGGATTAGCATGGCACGAGGGAAGGGTCCTTCATTTAGATGGCTGCAGATGCCGCTCCCTCTTGTTCATTACAATTGCATTTCATCAGCTTTATGATGTCCACATGTCAATTGAGTGTGAGGATTTTTCACACAAAAGAGCCTCAGGGAAAACGACTCCACTAGCTAATCAGCTGATTATCATACCTCAAAAGGGCTGCGGTACTTGCTGCTCCCAACCTGTATGGGCAAGAGCAGAATTGGGGACTGAGACTGCAAAGAAAGAGGGCTCTTCAGCCAGTTTAATGAAATTAAAGAGGAATTTGTCAGTGAGAAAAAGAAACAACTACAGGAGCTGAAGAGGAAGGCTTTGAAACAGATGGGCATTCGAAATAAAATGACTAATGTATTTCTTTAAACGAGGGTTGGTGGGATAGGGTGAAAGGTTAATTAACTGTATTATCTGCCCATTTATGCCCAGCTGTGTAAAGCTCTGTCCACCCTGCTCTGGATTTTAAAACCTAGATACAAGAACCCAGCCCAGTGTCAAGAAGAGTACCTTGGAGTAATTGAATTATTTTCCAACAAGTCAACTATACACAACTGCCCCTGGGCACCTCCTTACAGATTTCCTTGGATTGTTTGGGAATTAATTGATTAATAACAAACAAATGATGATAAGGGAAGGAAAACACAGCCATACAACTCCATAAAGAGTGCTATCTCGGGGAACTATTTATGAAAGTCATTAATTGGGATTCTGTCTTCAGAGGCAGATATTTATATTCTTCGAGGAAAAGAAATTAATAGGTGCTCTTTTTTCCATTTATGTCTGAAATTTACCAAAGTTTTCTCCCAGCTCCCTAGGGTCTTCCTCAAATCTATCTAAAATGCAGTTAGAGCAGAGGCTGTCTTTTGCTTCACGGCGCGTCTGCCTTATGCTTTCATCAGAGGAGTCTAACTCACACAGATGCACTATTTAACAATGCCATCCCCTGCTTTCATCAGAAGGGGGAAGGTTGCAGAGCCGAGCCCTGCAGAATAAGGGGGGCAGGTCCCCTGTGATCGGCGAAAGCTGAACATCGGTGCCAGTTTCCATCTGTCATGATAGCCTATCTCCGAACCTTCAATCTGTCAAAAGCTTGCTGCCCGGCTGAAGGCTCCAGGAGATTTGGTGCACTAAACACATTTGACAACAGCATTATCACTGCAAGGAGCCAGCAAAATGCCATCAATGTGTTAATTGTAACTGGCTATGTAAAGTGTCACTTCCCATATCATTTAACACCAGCTTCGCCTCTTTTGCAGTTCCTAATTTTCTACACTTTATAAACATATGGATTGCTCTTGTAACAACAATGTGATCTTCTTAGCAGAGGTTTAATTTTGCTTGGATACACTGCAGCCAAGCTTCTAATGAGGAAAAAGCGATGTGGAGGGGGCTTTGGAGGGGAAGTGGGGAAGAGAAAATACAGGAAGGCTTGGGAGAAAGGAGCTGTGGAGGGAGGTGGGAAGGGCCAGCAGGAATCAAAGTGCTTCTCACACAGGCTGCTGTGATATTCTTTTAGATGTGTGGAATGGTGGTGCTTATGTTTTTTTAGGATGTGTTCTTGCTAATGGGTAAATAATTCTGTTTCTCTTGCAGAGGGTGAAAAATGTATATCCAGAATTTTTGCAGGCAGTGAGTTTTCTTCCATCATAATATGAACAGTTTTATAATGATAAACATGAGAGCAGCACATAAATAAATGAGAAATCTCCCTTGAAGATCCAAATGGGTTTTTAGCACCCAAGTACCTAATATTCAATTTCTGGTACAACCAGGGCCAGGTGTTAAATTTCTCTAGTTACTGTCACTAATGCAAATTAGATTCTTTTTCTGCTCGTAAAAAATCAAATCCACATTAGAAATTAGCTATAAAATGTAATGACTTAAATGCTATAGTGTTTTACAAATCTCGCTGCATTTCTGTGGTAGGTAATGCTGTAAAACTGAGAGGTGATGATAAAATATGATCGGAAGTTGAGTTGTTTAAAGGTGTTTTGTGATGCTCACTTAGAAATGTGATGTATTTTTTTGCTCTTCTCCTTTCCTGTCCCCCTTCATTGTGGGAAATGAGCACATTTATGATTCCACTGTTTTACAAGCTTAGAAGCAATCAAAATTCATTTTTAAATGATGCTACAAGAGCTGGAGAGATCATTTGCATTATTGAAAAAACTACCACCCAGAGAAGTTTACAATACTTTTGCAACTTTTAATCATTGGTATTGTAACCATCCTGAGGAAAGTTTAGAGTGGTTACATAAAGAGCTTAATTCGAATTTTTAAACTCTTCATTAACAGTATCACCAAATTTACATAGGGGATAGTTTCACAGTCTATACCCGCAGCCCTACCCCATTCCCCTGTACAAAAATATCCAAATGCAAAAGAGAATCATTCCTTAAACCATTAAAAAATTTTTACAATACACAGCAGAGTAAAATTGAACTAGGAAGATCATAAAAGCTATGCATTTATCAAAATTTAAATCCTAGCAGCATTCCATTTATTTAGCTGTAGAATGCATATTTCATTCCACTTCTGCCAAGTACCCAATTTAGGTCCTTAAATTAAAATCATAATGAAACTTTCGGCCCCAGATGAATAGGGAGTTCTTCCAAAGCAAACAAAGTTATGATTAAGGTTTTAACATTTCTGAACTCAGCAAAAAACCTTAGATCACAGAACAAGTTTATCTGAAAAATAAACTTGATGATCAAGGAAAGGGGAGGAGAACATTTTTTGAGCACATACTATGTGCCCAGAATGGTGGTTTACATGAATATTTTTACTTAATTTTTTCACTGGAAACCCAGACAATGTAAGTAACTCACTCAAGGCTACACAGCTAGTCCAACTCCTCACCTATGTTCTTTCTGTCATCCCCTAGAGAGACCTGCAGAGATCACCAACCAAAAGAAGGTGTCCCTCTCAGACTCCACTCAGGACCAGTCCTGCCCTCTTTCCTCTCCCATCACACCAGGAGCCATGGCACTCAGCCCAAGATATGGTTATCATGTATAGATTCTTCACCTTGGCTGGGAGAGCTTCAGGGCAGGACCATTTCACATTCCTCTTTGATTTCCCAAGCATAATCTAGTACTACAGACCTCCCAATGGGTGCCTCATGTTAGAGCAGGGAAAAAAATAGGAAAATGCATAGCATTTCTCCTAGGGGATCTCATGCATTTTTTAAAAACTCATATCATCCTGCCTCCACAGTATTTTCAGAGGACTTGCCTCTATACCATCCCTTGGCAAGTGATAGGTCTTGATTCCTATAAATAGATGTCTCTACCAATAACCCACAGAAAGCTCTCTTCTTCCAGCTGCCTTTTGTTCTGAAGTTATTGTGTCTTTGATCTTTGTGTGGATTCATCCAGACTTTCTGCTTCTGGCAACTCTGCCCACCTTTTTCTTGTTCTGTGGCATTTCCCTATAACTTTGTACTTCCTTACTTTAGCTTTCCCCTACATCCCTCATCCTAATTGGTTCTCAAAGAAATTTATTCACAGTAAGATATCACAGCTGATATGATCTATTGTTTTGCCTTAATAAGTACTATATTACTATAAGTACTATATTACTGCTGAGGCAACATGGACAGTGGATTCAGATTTGATGTCTAGATCTATAATTTATGACCTTACTAGCTACTGTGTGCCTTTGAACAAGTAACGTAAGCTCTTAGAACCTCAGGTTCTTCATCTGTTTGATAAAGACAAAACGGATACTTCATAGAGTGGTCGCAAAGATGAAATCAGATAACGTCCTGAAAGTAGCACTCGGTAAACACCTACCCTATTCTACCCCACTCTGCAGCAACACACTATATTTTGTGTGGTTCTTGCTTTTTTAAATTACTATGTCAAGATTCAGTACAAAAACATACTAAAAATTCTAGAGCAGCATTTTAGAAAGGAACGAATGTTTACTTTCAATGCATTTTCCAAAAAATGCTAAGAAAGGCTTAAGGGCATTAAACAAAGGCCAACTTACACATCTGATGTGTGTGTTTTCTCTACACTAAAGTGATACACTGCATAGTCCCCATACCTGCGTGGCTTTAGCCCACAGAGGCTAAGCACTTTGCCTGGACTTTTCACACGTAATCGAGATGCTGTGATGTAATTCCAGTATAGTGAATTCTTTCATTTTCTCTGCGTAAGCTTCGCCATCGGCTTGGCTCTCACCATCACCAATTCTCTTTCCCCTTTTCTCTCCTCACTCTCAGATTTGCTGCCCACATTCTGGTGTTAATGAGATCTGGAGAGAAGCTACTGGGGAAACAGTGGAACGCCATCTCTTCCCGTCACATTCCCCATCTTCGATAGGCTGCTCTCTCCCATGTTGGATGGCTTCTGTTTCATTGAAGCTAATATTAATAGTGCATGGGTGGGCTGGGAGGATGGAGAATTGATAGTCAGATTTTCCAGTCTAGTCATATTGAAAAAGTACCACAACCCCGAAAAAGTGTTTCAGTTAGTTTTTGCTACTTAAAAAAACAGTCCGAACTCTGTAGTGTAAAACAACTCATAATGGAGGCTGGATTCAACTGCGTTTACCTCTACAACTGCAGTCAGATGGCAGGTCACTTGGAGACTGGGTAATCTAGGATGACCTCTCTCATGTTTGTCTTTAGGCTCTTGGCCAGAGTAATGAAGGTACTCTGCAGGCTAGCCCAGCCTTATTCTCATGTTGGTTGTTGTAGGGTTTCCAAGAGCAGTAAGAGGGGATATGTCCTAACATCTAGGTCTCTGCTTGCATCATGTTTGAATTGTCACATTGACCAAAACAAATCCCATAGCCAAGCCATGTGTTAATTGGGCTGTCTAAGAGCGTGAGTGAAGAGGGAAATAATTTGTGGCTGTTTTAAAAATCTACCGCAATTAGTATTTCTCATCCTTTCTGTTGTCTGAATGAAGCAGAGCATTTGTTCTCAATGTGAATTTGTAGGAAATCTCCATTATTTATACGTATCAGAAAAAGAGAAACGAGAACCTAAGGAAAATTAAGAAGTCCCCAACTCAGCAGGGGGACTTCAGAAGAACTCACAGAAATAAGTAACAGGTCTACTTGACAGTAGATTTTTAAAAATAGCTCTCATTTAGACTCTCCAGAGAGAATGACAAGAATAATCTCTAGACACAAAAATTTCTGTATATCTCTTTCAAATGTCTTTTTTTCTGCAAATGTTAATTCAACGAATATGTATTGGACATTGAAGTAGGTGCTGAGGATACAGATGTAGGTCTCGGTTCTCATGGACCTTAGAGTCTAGTAGAGAAGATCGATGATAAAAATTACATATTCATAATTCTGATATGCTGCACAGGTGAGGTCCAGGGTGTGGGGGGTGGCACAAGGTCCTAGCCCAGTTATAGGGATAACAGAAGTTTTCTCTAGTCCTATAAGATGAGTTGAGTCCTCCAGATAAAGAGGAATGGGGAGGAAAAACTAGGCAGAGGCCAGTGTAAGAGGAGGAACCTATAAATGAGCAGTGTAGAAAGATGAACTTTCTTTCTGACCATGTGAATTAGAGGACATGAGATATGAGAATGCTGTTAATTAAACTATATACATGTGAGCACAATGTTGTAATCTACCATGTACCACACAATGCCAAACTGTATTCTACCCTTTATGGTTTTTATTATTTATTGAATAACCAGAATGCATTTGGTCCCAGCTCTGTCCCCTAAGCTCTACAAATCCATTCAGGATAGGAGTTTGTGAGGCCACAGGGACTCATATCTCTAACATTTAGATTTCCTGGCTTTCCTGAAAATGTAAGAGAGATCTGGCAAACCTTGGCTTGCACTCCCGTATTGGCAAGAATTGGTAGAAGCGTTCTCTTAGTTTAGATATACTCCAGTTTGCCACATTCCCACCAGCCCATTACGTTTCTGCCTGGCCCCTGTAAGTATCTGAGTTTGTAGCTCTTTAATTTTTCTGTGCCAAGGCTTTTATTTTTAATGTAACTAATAATAATTGCACCCAGGAAATGCATTCAGGTCTATACGGCAAATTAAGTCAGCATGCAGAACTGCCTTTTCTTTCCTTCCTTCCTTCCTTCCTTCCTTCCTTCCTTCCTTCCTTCCTTCCTTCCTTCCTTCCTTCCTTCCTTCCTTCCTTCCTTCCTTCCCTCCTTCCCTCCCTCCCTCCCTCCCTCCCTCTTTCTTTCTTTCTTTCTTCCTTCCTTCCTTCCTTCCTTCCTTCCTTCCTTCCTTCCTTCCTTCCTTCCTTCCTTCTCCTCCTCCTCCTCCTCTTTCTCCTCCTCTTTTTTATTTTTTTGATGTTATTTCCTCCTCTTCTAAAATTTGGTCCATCATAGTCACAGGTTTAGATTTAGTGAATAAAACGTGTGTGCCTATTACATCCATAGCAGACCATTATAAAAATGCACTTTTATAATTTTGTTAATAAGATAATGCTCTTATTTCACAACATCATTAATATATTTTACCTACTTTTTTACTGGTGTCAATTTTGAAGTTTTCAATCTTTCAGGGCAATCATAATAACTGAAGGCATTTAAAGAGATTATACTTTAAATTTTAAGTTACGTACCACATTTGTAAGGAGAAACAGAAACAGAAACAATTGTATGACCACAGATGAGACATTTGTAATTCACTGATTAAATTTAAAAACCCAACTTAACAGATAATTTCTGTAGATAGTGAGCAGATATGTACTTCTTTAAGCTCTGGCCGCCTGCTTTATTTTAAGACCTTCTTTCACTTCTTATCTAATTCTATTCCTGGAAATAAGAGTTTCAGGAGTCACATATCACCATTACCTTTTGAGAAAAAACTTTAAGACACACTTCATATTATACCTAGAATTAGCTATTCTAGTAACTTTCGTCATAGTTTGTCTTAGGATAAATGGCACCGCTGAGTAAAAGGCAAACCAGGCCTTTTGTGGTTTTGAACTCTTCCTTTTCTTTGATTCTTTTAAAAGGGTAAAGGAAAGATAAGACTAGTTTATCTTTTTTTTTTTTTACTAAGCTTGACTAACATTTTATGTTATTATTCCAATACTTTGTACAATATTTTTATGTCAATGTCCGTCTCCTCCAAATAAAATCCTAATTTTGTAGATTAAATGTGACCAGGAAATTTGTCTTTGTTTAATAATTTTATTGATGTGAATATAAAGGAAAGATAATTTCTATACAATTGAGATGGACATAAAACTCAAGTTTTTTGTTTCATTTTCCTCCTCTTTTACTGTATCATCACTGTATCACACCCAAATCTTGATGGAAAAGGAAACATAAATGTATCACATGAATTTTTTTGAAATGCAGCAAACTTCTCTTTTAAATACAAAAACACTCCAACTAACTATAGCCCACAGTTAATTGTCTTTGCTACAAATCATCTTGAAGGACAAAGACATGATGGGTACAGTTGGGTACAGACTTGTTATTCTGTATCTAAGCAGTCACCATCAAGGAGATTCAGCACCTCAGGGCCCAGACTCCTGCACCTTCCTCATCAAACCACCACCACCACCATGGTCCTTGGCGAGAATCAACAAGCTGTCTCCAAAACATTGATAAGTAATCCAAGAAGGACCCAGGAGAGTGGAATTGGCGTGTTTCAGAAATGCTTTTCAGCAATGGATTGAAATGAGGACTTCCTTCTTTAGTTAAAAGGGCAATTTAATGAGTCAGAATTTCAGTAACCAAGGTTTTGTGGTCAGATTTGTTATGTCTTATGTTTTATGAGTTATTCGGCATGAGGCTGAACATGGACAGTGGGTGGAGAAATGAGAAAATCTTCACTTTATCCTACTCAGAGGGCATGCAGAGCCAAAGCACTATGGGCCCAGACCTCAGTACAAACTGAAGCACTGTTCTGCCAAGCTACATACTCCAAAACCTAAGAGCAAATGACAGTGCAGGTCTGCATAAGGGCGCCCGCTGCCTTTCCCTACCTTCAGTGGCTCCCACTCCTTTGGAGGCTGCTTCCCTCACCTGCTCGCTTAGTAATGATCTGTGAGCAGTTCTTCCGATTGCTCTCTTACATCACAGGAACTGTGGCAGAGATTCTAGAATAGCAGAATAGCTTTGTTAGTCTGGTAATTAAGACAGGAGTGACATTCAAACACAGCCTAGACAAGACGTGGCAAATTACTGTATCCTTTGTGTGAAAAGCTGTTCCCAGTCTGCTTTGTCTGCCCTCCTGGGATCTCATCATCTCCACTAAAAGTCAAAATGGGATTTTGTACCCTCTATTCCCTTATCTTTTCCCCCCTAATATCTATCTGCTTTGTGGGAGCTATGTTTGTCAAAATACTCTAATTTATGGCATTATGGGGGAAAACGAAACCTCAGCTTTCAATTCTTGTTCCTTCAGGCAGCTCTACTAAGGATCTCTCCTTATTTCTCCCTCCCTCCTCTGTTTCTGGGGAGGCTACTTGCTAAACAGAACATGTTCCCCGCCTCCCCCTGCAACATATGAGGCAGGCAAATGGCCACTCATCATCCCTTTTTCAAGTATGTTATACATACAATTTTCTCACAGCTAATAGCTCCTTCTATTGTCCATAATTTATCACTGTCAGGGTTCTTTACATTTTATTTCCTCCTTATGCGTTTCATGAGAAATCTATGCTTCTACTATTGTGGCCCTGGATTTCATTAGCATAAACTGCGTGATATCAAATAAATATATATTCTGTATCACACTAGAGTCCACATTCTTTGCAAAGAACAGGATGTTATTTTGTTAGTGTGTTTTTTCTTATTTCCTTATGGTCTTTTTCTTTTCCACTAAACCATTATGAAGTGAGTACCAAAGGTATCCTGGGTAATTAGCCATTACAGTACTGTCACAGAGGGTTCCACAGTCAATACAAAGATAATTTGGGCAATGGTGAATGACAGTGCTGTCCAGACTTTTGGGATAATCAAGGACACATCCAGCTGTACCAGACATCTGTCAGACCCATGAATCATTTCAACTGGCTCGACAATAGCCAAGCAGCCCCAGCGAAGGTACACACTATGGCAGGCGGCACTCTCGTCGATAGCAGTACTTGCTCTTGCATAAAACCTGCTTCTGCTGCAAAAGCAGAGCCTTTTGCAGAATAGGAACATTTGTGATGTTTTCATGTTGGTTTAAAAAAAAATAAGAAAAAAAAAAAGAAAGAAAATGTAAACCAAATGGTTAGAAGAAATAGTATGCATATTATGAGACCATCTGTTTTTTCCTAACTAAAAATAAAATGTATGCTCAAGAAATAGTTTGAAATATGCTGGTCGTGATTGCTTTTATGCAATTAATTCTATTTCCAAATCTGTCTGGACTTTTTATGCACTCAAGTTATTTCATGCGTTCGAGGGTTTTCATTTTATAAGTTAACATTGCTTTTGTGTCTTTCACATTTATGATACCTCAGCAAGGGTGGCTGACAGTTTGTGGAGCTCATGAGATGATCTTCTCTAAAGACTAGTAGTCTTGGCTACAAAATGAGAAAAATAGTGACACAGCATTCCAATATGAGTTAGATGTGGTATAATGATTCACTATTTATTTTTTAATGGCTGCCTCTATGAGAATGTTCACACATGAAATACAGGACAACTAGAACTCTGATGACAATTGACAACCTGATCACAAATTGACTATATTGGGGTGTAAATATGACTAGTCTTGGTTAGGTTTGATGCGTTATTTCCTAGATTTCTTTGGCTACCCCGAAACTCCCAAGACCTTTCCAACAGAGATCAGGAGCAAGAAACTTGATCAATTTGCCACTCCCTACCCCTTTGTCTCACAAGAAGCTATTCTTATACAAATCACTTTTATGAGGAATGTAACAGGCTATTCATTCACAGTTCCTTATAAATCCTTTAAATGTCAGCAGAGTTGAGTGCAGAGTGAGCTGAAATGGAGCAGCACTTGTGGGACCTTCAGTAGAACAGGGGAACCAGGGCTCCCCCATGTGATGCTGCGAAGGTGGGATCCAAGGTAACCCAGGTGCCTGTTGTGGAAATCAGAGTCAAAGGTGCATTTGCTTTCAATCTGTCATTATTCTACTTTTCTATCACTTTTTAAAAACTCTATTGAGGTACAGAAAACTGCACTATTTAAATAAATTATACAATTTGATAAGCTTGACATATGCATGTATCTGTGACACCATCATACCAAGGTAATGAACATATACATTACTCTCAAATTCCCTTATGCCCATTTGTAAGCCCTTCCTCCCAGGCCACTCCCTCTCCCACCTTTCCAGGCAACCACTGAAATGCTTTCTGTCACCAAAGATTAGTTGATATTTTCTAGAGGTTTATACAAATGAACTTATTTAGTACATACTCTGTTTTTGTGTCTGGCTTCTTTCACTCAGAATGATTTTGAGATTTATCCATGTTTTCGCATGTATCAGTAATTCATTCTTTTTTATTATCAAGTACCATTCCATTATATGTATATTTCACAGTTTACTTATTGTATGGAATATCCATATAATATAAAATTCACCTGTTGATGGACATTTAGCTTGTTTTCAAGTTTTGGCTATTACAAATAAAACTGCTGTGAACATTCATCTATAAGTCTTAGTATGGACATAAGTTTTTTTTTTTTTTTCTATTGACTGAATACCTAGGAATACAATGTCTGGATTACGCTGACAAATTATCTTCCTAAGTGGTTGTACCTTTTTGCATTACCACCAGCCATGTGTGAGAGTTCCAGTTCCTCAACGTCATGACCAACACGTGATATAGTCAGTTTTAATCAGTTTTAATTTTAGCCATTTTGATAGATATGTAGCAGTTACTTTCCGTGGTTTAATTTTTCACTTCCCTAATCATTAATGATATTGAGCATCTTCTTTGGTAAAGTAACTGTACAAATATTTTGTCCAGTTGTCAAAATCAGTTTTCTATGTATTACAAGGTCTATTTCTAGACTCTGTTCTGTTCCATTGATCTATTTGCCCAGCCTTACACCAATACTACACTGTTTTGATTACTGTAGCTTTATAATGAGACTTGGTAAGAGGTGCCACTAGTCCGCTAGCTGTTTTTCTTTTTCAAACTTATTTTGGCTATTCTAGCTTATTTACATTTTCATACAGATGTTAGGTTCATCTTTATCTATAAAAAGCAAGCTAGCATTTTGATTTGTATTATATTGAATCTATAGAAAAATTTGGAAACAAGTAACATTTTAACAATATTGAGTCTTCCAATCCACAAACCAGATATTTTTCTCCATTTATTTAGGTCTTCTTTAATTTCTCTCAGCAATATTTTATAGTTTTCAGAGTATAGATCTTATGTTCTTTATTGCATTTAACTTTAAGTATATAAATTATATCTATGTTAAGTGCTATGTATTTTTAACTTCAATAAATTGCATTATCATTAACTTTTATTTCAATTTCTGAATATTTGTTGTTAGTATATAAAAATACAATTGATTTTTATATATTGATCTTTTATCATGCAATCTTGCTAAATTTATTAGTTCTGATAGCATTTTTATAGATTCCATTGGATTTTCTACTTAGATAATTACACATTGTTTGTGAATGAGTGTAGTTTTATTTCTTCTTTTTTTACAGTTGGGGTGCCTTTGATTTCTTTTTCTTGACTGATTGCACTGGCTAAAACCTTCAGTACAATACTGAATAGAAGTGAGAGGAGCAGACTTCATAGTTTTGTTCCTGATCTTATGTTTAATTTGTCTTTACCATTAAGTATGACATTAGCTGTAGGTTTTTTTGTAGATTTTTTTTTTTATTAGGTTAAGGAAGTTTCCTTCTCTTCCTAGTCTGCTTTGAGTTTTTATGAGAAATAAATGTTGGATTTTGTCAAATAATTGTTTTATGTCTATTAAGATGATCACATGTGGAGTTTTTTTTAGTCTGCTTACATGACTATTGGTTTTCTAATGTTCAACAAACCCTGCATTTCTAGGAAAACCCCAATTGATCATATATTTTGCTTTTATATGTTATCGAATTTGATTTGCTAACATTTTGTTCAGAATTTTTACATTTATGCTTATGAAAAATAATGATCTCATGTAGTTTTCATTTTTTATACAGGATTGGTATTATGTCTTCCTTAAACCTTTTTTAAAAACAGTTTTGTCAAAATATAATTCACACATCACACAAGCATTCATTGAAATCGTACAATTCGATGCCTTTTAGTGTATTCACAGTTATGTACCCATCACTGTACTCAAAATTAGAACATATTCATTACCCCTCAAAAGAAACACTACACCCTTTAGCCATCATCCAGTCTCCCTATTGCCTCTGTCCCTAGGCAACCACTAATCTACCTTATGTCTCTGTAGATTTGCCTATTGTGGACATCTCATATAAATAGAATCATACAATTTAGTCCTTTGTGACTGGCTTTTTTCATTCAGCATAATGTTTTTAGGGTTCACCCATGTTCTAACATATTCCTAAAATTTTTGGTAGAATTCGCCAGAGAAGCTATTTAGGCCTAGAGGCTTTTTTGAGGGAAAGTTTTTAATGAAAAATTCAATTTTTAAATAAATACAGGACTATTCAGGCTATGTGTTTGTTCTTGAGTAAGTTTTAACAGTTTGTATCTTTCAGAGTTTGTCCTTTTAAACCAAACTTGGTTTAAAAGTCTTTATGCATAGTTTTTCATTATACTCCCATATTATCCTTTTAATATCTATAAAATTTGTAGTGATATTATCTCTCTCATTCCTGATAACGGTACTTGATGTCCTCTTTTCTTTTTTCTCATCAGTCTGCCTAGAGGTTGATCTGTGTTGTTTATTTTCTCAAAGAGCCAGCTTTTGGGTTCATTGATTCTCTCTCTCTCTCTCTCTCTCTCTCTCTCTCTCTCTCTCTCTCTCCCTCCCTCCCTCCCCCCGACCCCCCGCCTCCCCCCACCCTTTATCTTCCCTTCCTTTCTTCCACCCTCTTTCTCTCCCCCTCTTTCTCTCTTTATTTTGTTTTCTTTTTCAATAACTTTCACCCTGATGTTTTTTCTCCTTTGTGTTTAATTTGTTCTGGTTTTCGTGTGTGTGTGTGTGTGTGTGTGTGTGTGTGTGGAGTTTTCTTAAAGTGGAAGTGAAGGTCATTATGAAGCTTTTCTTATTTTATAATATAGGTGTTTAATGCCATAGATTTTCCCCCCAGGTACTGCTATAGTGGCTTTCCATGAATATATAGTATTTTTACCTTCGGTCAGTTTAAAATACTTTTTAATTTCTCTTTTGATTTCTTTCTTTGTCTATGAATTATTTAGAAGTGAACTATTTAATTTCTGATTATCTGGGGATTTTCTGGTTATCTTACTGCCATGGATTTCTAATTCCATTGTGATCAGAGAAAATTTTTGTATGACTTAAATCATTTAAATATATTGAGACTTATTTTATGGCCTAGATTATTACCTAGATTATTACACAAGTACCATGTGTACTTGAGAAGAATTTGCATTCTGTTGTTGAGTGGACTGTTCTTTCAAGTTCAGTGATGGTGTTTTCAAGTCTTCTTGCTGATTTTCTGTCTGTGTGTTCTATCAGTTAGTGAAAGAGGTCTTAGATTCTCTGACTATAATTGTGGATTTGTCTTTTTATTTTTGTGGTTCTCTAAGTTTTTGCTTATGTATTTCAAAGCTTTCTTATCAGAAGCATAGAAGTTTAGAATTCTTATATCTTCTATTAATTTATCCCTTTATGATTAAAAACTGATTTCTTTATCCAAGTAGTATTTTTTGTTCTTAAATTTACTTTGTCTGTTATTAATATGTCCACTCTAGCTTTTTCTCACTGAAATTAGCATATTATATGTATTCCCATTCTTTTAACCTATTTGTATTTTTACATTTAAAGTACAATTATATTTAAAGTATAGGCAGAATATTGTAATCTTGCTTTTTTTTTTTTTTAATCCAATCTATCTCTGCCTTTTTCTTGGGATGCTTAGACAAAGGGTTGACAAACTACACTTCAAGACTCAAATCCAGCTTGTTGTTTTTATAAAGTTTACAAACTAAGAATAGTTTTTAAAATTAAAACATTGTTAAAACAAAACAAAAAAATATGTGCAACAGGGACCTATTGGCCACAAAACCTAGCCCTTTACAGAAGGGGTTGCCTACTCTTGGTTTAGACTATTTACATTTAATGTGATTATTGATATGATTTGGTTCAAGTCTTTATCTTACTATTTGTTTTTTGTCTCATCTGATGTATTTTTTTCTAGTTTCTTTAGATTACTTGAGTATTTTTTATGATTCCATTTAATCTCCTTTGTTAGCATATTAGCATTAATTCTTCATTTTGTTATTTTAATGGTTGCTTTAAGGCTTTGAGTATAAGTGTGTGTGTACGTATGTGTGTGTGTGTGTGTGTGTGTATTTAATTTATCGCTGCCTACCTTCAAATAATGTTATACCTCTTCATATATAAGAAACTTAAAAGATTCTTATACTTCCATTTCTACCCTCCCAATCTTTATGCTTTTGTTGTTTATTGTATGTTTTATCCATGCATATGTTATAAACCCCACAATATATTATTTTTTATTTAAACAGTCAATTATCTTTTAAAGAGATTTAAGTAATAAAAACAGCCTATATATTTATCCATGTAGTTACTATTTATGGCACCCTTTATTTCTTTGTATAGATCTACATTTCTGTCTGGTATCTTTTTCTTTTTGCCTGTTTCAGCTTTTATATTTCTGAAAGTATTCTTATTTCACCTTCATTTAAAAATGATTTTTCACTGGGTTTAGTTCTAGCTGACAGTTTTTCTTTCAGTACTTTCATGATGTTGAACCATTGTCTTCTTGTTTGCATTGTTTCTTACGAGAAATCTACTATAAGTCTTATATTTGTTCCTCTGTCCATAAAATGTCTTTTTTCTCTGGCTGCTTTTAAGATTTTCTCTTTATCACTAGTTTTGAGTAATTTGATTATGATGTTTTGGCATAGTTTTATTTATGTTTCTTGTGCTTATTGTTCATTGAGCTTCTTAAATATGTGTCTTTTTCATCAAATTTGGAATTTTTTTAGCCATTTTTTTCTTCGAATATTTTTCTTTTCCTTTCTCCCTCTCTTCTCATCTTTGAGCACTCTAGTTTTATGCCAATTATGCTGCTTGGAGTAACCCCATGCTCACTGATACCTTTTAAATTTTCCTGGATTCTCTTAGCTCTACATGTTTTATTGGAGATAGTTTCTAGAGCTATGCCTTCAAATTCACTCATTTTTCTTCAATGGTGTCTAATATGCTGTTAATTGCATCCAATATATTTTCCATTTCAGACATTGTAATTTTCATCTTTAGAAGTTCAATTTGAGTCTTTTTTATATCTTTCATTCTCTACTTATTGAACACATGAAGTACACTTATAATGGCTGTTTTAATGTTTTCTTATGCAAATTCAAATAGCTAAATCAGTTCTGGGTCAGTTTTGATGGGTAGATAATTCTAATTAAGAATTACACATCATCCCACTTCCTCATATTCTTGGTAATTATTGATCAAACATTATCAATTTTACCTTGAACTTTTTTGGAAACAATGTGATCCTTTCAGGTCTTGCTTTTATAATTTGTTCGATGTTTCCAGAGCACTCCTCAGTCTAGAGCTAATTACTCTCCACTGCCAAGCCCTTCCTCAGTAGTGAATTATGAGCTTTTCCATTCTGGCTGGTGTTAAAAGGCACTATTCCTGTCCCCTTTTTGAGCAAACCTACTGTTCCCTTTAATTCTTTTGGATATATTTTCTCCCAGCCTCGGGCAGTGTCCTCACACACTGGTGCTGATCTTTACGCTCCTGAATACTTGAGGGAGACCCTGTGTAGATCCCCAGGATTCTCTCTCTCTGGAGCTATCTTCTCCCCAGTACTTGGCTCTGTGAACTTTCTTCACCTTGGTCTCCCAGGACTCTAATCCATTTCCTCAACTCAGGGTACCCATTGGGTTCCACCAGAGTCCCCTGCTACCCCACAGCTTGGAATCTCTCTGAGGCAAGAAAATATGTTGGAGAAATCATAGGGCTTACCTTGTTTATGTCCTTTCTTTCGGGAATTACTGCTCTTTAATGCCTGATGTCCAGTGTCTGGAGAACTGTTTTATATATTTTATATTTTGTTGTTGTTTCATACAGTAAGATAAAGCTGGTCCCTGTTACTCTATCTTTGGTGCTGAGCATTTTCAACATTTTTGTATTCATTCATCTGTTGAAAAATAATATGTCCCATCACTGTGTTACGAGGAGCTGCTCCATGAAGATGCAAATGTGTCTGTTCCATCACTGTTATAGCTCCAGGGAAAGAACAAAGCCCTCAAATTCATCCCAGTGCTCAGGTGACAGGCAATTTTAACCCAATATGCAGACTTAATCTGCACACCAGTACCTGGCGACACAGAAGAAAGTTACCAGGCCGCCAACCGGCACTGGCCTGTTAGGACCCAGGCCGCCCAGCAGGATGTGAGCAGCAGGCAAGCGAGTGAAGCTTCATCTGTATTTGCAGCTGCTCCCCAGTGCTGGCATCACTGCCTCAGCTCCACCTCAAATCATCAGATAATGGATTCTCATAGGAGCACTGGTCCCTGGTGCCAAAAAGGTTGGGGACCACTACTAATCCACATAGGAGAATCCTAAAAGCCACACAGACAGGATGACACTTGGAGTCTGCCAGAGAGATGAGGTAGAGAGGGCATTACAGGCAGGTGGACTGACATGAACGAAGACATGAAGGCACAAAGAAATATGGTATTTCAGAAACTAAAATGTACTTTGTATTTTATATGTGTGAAGGGCAAAAGGTAGGAGCAGATGAAGAGAGAGTGGTAGAAGGTGAGGCTGAACAGGTAGGTAGGAGCCAAATCATATAAGATCTTGTGTATCATGCTAAGATTGTCATTATTTTTAAAAGGAAACACCAGTTGCTAACAAGAAGATTATAATCATTGGAGAAAAGCAGACCAGAGTAAAGATTAAATCATAATGGGAGAGAAGCACAGAGGGCTCGAACCCCACAGTATGAGTGCATGGAAAGCTATTCTCCTGGGAAGCAGAAAACTGGTCCAGGAGTAGCGTGAGGCGATTGAGATACTAAGGGAGGTAAATGTAAGGAGGCCCTCACTCTCAAGCTTATGAAAGTGCCCGCCCTGTACCTAGTTGCCCAGGAGAGTGCATCTCCTTAAATTTGTACTTTAGGCAACACATTGCCTCACCCTTGCCCAGGCCCTAATATGAAGATTTGTCATCTTCTGTAGGCAGACAATAGCATAGAGAACAAACAGAAAGGAGATCAAGACTGCAAATTAATAGGCAACATACAGACATAAATAGTACATAGAAAAAAACACTTATTGGAACAAAAAGAATTTCAGCTGAATCTCCCTTTACTAGCTGGAGCTTTAAGTATCAGCAAAAGACAATCACATACAAAGATTCTCTACCAGGAAGATGAAAAACTTAAATCTTTCTGGAAGTAAAAATTCCATTCGTGCTTCCTGAACAGGTAGTATTTTACCTGGCTGACCAACATAAGTCCTTGGCAAGACTTGGAGGAAGGGCAGCCATACTGGCTTCCAAGAGCCTCCCATCCTAACCTAGTTCCCAAAAGACAACCCCTTGATCAGGTGGGGCCTGTACAGGAAAGGCTAGTACTCTAAAACTTTGCCTTTCAAATTGTGTTTCACTGATGAGCAGAGGCATCAACTGGAAGGTTGTTAGAAATGCAGAATATCAGGCCTGGCAATAGACCTGCCTTTTCCCAAGATCCTTGGGTGATTTACATGCATGTTAGAGTTTGAGAAGCACTGCCAAAGATGGCTTTCTCAGGGTTAGTTCCAAAGGACCTTGCTTCCCAGAATACTTTAATAACAGCATTGGGAACCTATCATGGGTTGAATGGTGGTCCCAACAAAGATATATCCATGCCCTAAGCCCCAAACCTGCAAATATGACCTTATTTGGAAAAAGGATCTTTGCAGATGTAATTGCATTAAGGAGCTTCAGATGAGTTCACCCTGGATTATCCACATGGGCCCTAATCCAATGATAATTGTCTTTATAAGTGAGGTGAAGGGAGATTTGACACAGAAGAGGCAGTGCGACACTGTGGCAGGGTAGCCCAGGAATGCCAAGAACCTCTAGATCCTGGAAGAGGTAAGGAACAAAATCTCCCCTACAGCCCCTACAGGAAGTGTGGTTCTCCCAACACCTTGACTTTTGACTTCTGTCCTCCAAAACTATGAGAGAATGAAATTTCTGTTTTTCACTTACCCGTTTGTGCAATTTGTTATGACAGACCTAGGAAACTAATACAGAACTACCTAGTTTGTTTGTTCATTCATTCATTCATTCATTGGTCAGCCAATAGATTAGCAACATTTATTAATCATCTTCTGTGCACCATTTCAAAAATGTAGAAACTGAGACCTGTAGAGCTGAGACTTACTCATTGTCACACCTTGTGCATAAATGATAGAACCAAGGTCATTTTTATTTCTCATAGATCTGATGCCTAGTGGGGAAAGCCCAGGAGTGAAGCGGGCCAGGGTAAAGACAATTTGTGTACACATGGTCCTTTGGGGGCAGCTAGGACTCATTATTGGCCTCAGGAGATAATATGGCACAGTGGGGCCTGTGGCAAACTGTAAAAATCCTCTTCTTAGTTAGCTCTAAACAACTCACTTTCACCTAAAGCACCTCATTTAAACTGGTAAACTGGTGGTCCCCAGTCCTGAATGCCTGTAATAGTAGGCTTGGGAATGGGAAGCTATAAGAGTTCTAAAGAGGACATCTAAATAAGATATTTCTCATGCTACCTTGAAGAAAATGAGCCATGAGGCCCTTGCGGCATGTTCATTCCCTGGCAGTCACATTACCTGCTCCAGCAGGTTTTTTTTGTTGTTGTTGTTCCTGTTTTGTTTTGTTTTGGTTTTGCATCTAGGACCCAAAGAGAGACCACAGTGTTACAGACTAAGTTCACCTGTATCGACTTTTTTTTTATCACATCCTTTATATTCAGCCTCCATAGTTCACCCAGCACAACCCATTATTCACAGATTACAGGGTCCTGAGTGAACACACACACTAAATAAGCCTCTCAGAACAAAAAAGGAAAGAGCAGAGCTGGGTCTGGGCTGGAGGAGCAAGGCTCCGATGGGATGGGAAGCCCAAGTATGAGGCCACCTAGCAAGGCGGAGGGACTGGGTGGAGCAGAAGGTAGAACAATAAGCCACCAGTGTCCTCTTAAAGGGATGAACTTAGGCTGAACTCTCCAGCATTGGCCTTATTTTGAACTTCATGTGTCCTTGGGAACAAAGCTATAGTTATGTGTAGATCAGTTCCATATTTTCACTTCACCTTTTTCCAATGCCAGCAGCAACCTTTAAAGCTAAAAGCCGCTCCATCTCGGGAAAGAATTGGGGTCATGCAGACCATGCTGTTTCTGAAAGCCAAGGCTGCTGTGGCTCTAAGAAAACCCTTTACTACCCCAGAGAATGGCATCCCAAGAGCAAGGGTAGCAGATGCCTTTTCAGCCTTCCTAAATCCATGATAAATACGTTATCCCAAGAGCTCCTTCTTGGGGAAGCCCATGAGTAGCCTCTGAAAGGATATCAAATCTTAGTAATTATGAGATCATAGTGGGTATTGCTGAGATAATTCTTCATTTTGTCAATATCAGCTACAAATCACAGAGACTAGTGTCAAATTATTTTCATGTACACCCAAAAGTCCATCAAAGGGGTCCTTGGGAGTCAGGAGTGATAGTTGAGGCTAATTGAAAAAGGAAGACAAATCATCTGAAAACGAGTTGTCTCTAAGAATAGGTGTTAGAGACCCCAAATGGGTCAGACTGAGATGAGTTAATGGAGTACTATAGTTAAAAGGAGAAACTTCAAGAAAAGAGAAAACCTAAGTTTAAAAACCCATGTGGGCTACTTGACTAGTTTTTTTAATCTTGAGTCAATTATTTAACCTCTCTGAGCCTTAGTTTTCTCATCTGATTAATAGGTGTAATACTAGCCTTTCCCCATTGGGTTCCTGAGGAGATTTAATGAGATAACATAGCGCTTTGCGCTGTGTCTAGTCCCAGATAAGCACTTCATGAGTAGCACATTGAAACACAGCAGCAGATGAAGACGGTCACAGGTACTGAAGAGCACAGAGGGTGTAGCTGTCAGTCACCAAGCCAGAAGTGGGCGAGAGCGAGGCAGGCAGCGAGACACAGGCTGAAGGCTGGGGATTCTCACATCCCCAGTCCAGCACCTGGGTTCAGATTCCTCAAGCCTGGCTGCACATTGGAATCAATTTAAGCTCATTTCAAGGAGTTTTTATGTTTTATTTTTTAATACCCATGCTTGGACCTCACCCCCACTCCACATTTAATTGGTCTGGTGTAGGGACAGAACGTCAGTATGCTTTTTAATGTTTTTAAATTCCCTAAGTGTTTCTAATATATACCATCAGAATCGAGAACCTCCATTTTAGATGATGCAGGTCTCAATGATTTCGAATTCTGTGTGAAGGCCCATAAGAGTTTGGGAAAGAATGGAATCTAGAATGACGCCTGGGTTCTTGACCTGAATAACTGAAATGGGAAAGACTACGGGAGGGTGAACAGCTACTTTGAGCCCCGCAGTGAGAATGTGAAGCACTAGGGATACTGAGCTGTTCTTCTGAAGCTCACTAGCAGGTGGGGACAGCAGGTGTGTATAGAGATAACGGCATTGCAGTGTGATAAGGGCTCTAGAGGGGAATCTTCACTGGGAGCCACAGATGCACAAAGATGGAAGAGACTAACTCTGCTTCGAGAGGCTTTGCAGGAAGATCAGGCTCTCAACAGTGTGTGGGATAAATTGAGAACATAAAACTGGAGGTGGGGGATAGAATGGGCTGGAGGTCATAGCAAGCAGTGATGGAGGAGCCAGGGAAAGCTGGATAGGCCATGAGAAAGGAAAATGAAGGATGCCTGGGCAAGCCCAGTCTGTTAATGGGTTTGTCAGTGAAGACTCCCTTCTCACGCAGTCTCTCCTCAAGTACCTTTGATTTGCTCCTGATCCCAGAGCTATTTGCAGACATCTGCCTTTCCTGGAAGTGCATGGTCATTCTGCCCTTCACTTGTGTGGCCTTTGAAGTTTCTGCCTTTGACAAGCAGAATGACTAAATGGAATTTGATGGACCTTTCACCTTTTAACTGCCTCAGTCTCCTCCAGCCTCTTAGCGTCTCTCTATAAGTAGTTTCTGCTGCTTGGCTTTGCAAACTCCATCAGTTCAGATACTGATTTATCAGGACCTTTGGTTTTCTTCCACTTTGACTGCCTTCACTGAAAAATTGGTTTTCCCACAGATATGGAAGTTACAGAGTATCAGTAATTTGGAATTGACATAATCTTTGGGGAAAAGCCCTCACATTGTGCCGAGATATTAGGGTAGTGGAATGTCTTTATTGTGCGGCTCAAACGCTGTTGCAGAGTATCAGTCCAGATAAGTAATTCATTTTTGGTTAGTTTAGTTTCGTTTCGTTTTAGTTTCCCTGAGACTTTCTGTGAGGTCAGCACTTTGCTTTGAGTTCCAGCTTTAGAGTTCTCCAAGGACCCAGTAATAACTATCACATTATGGGTGGGCAAGAAAGAGCATAGCAACACCCTGAAAAACAATAGGAATTTAATGTTGTTATGCTGATTTCTGGCTTGTAAATACACACTCACACACACACACACACACACACGTGCGTGTATGTATATATATATATACACACACATGCATATGTATATAAGTATATAGATATATATCACAATCCTCATATGCCAGTATATATGTATATATAATTTATGATTATGAAAAAATATTAACTATGCTGCCAAGCCTTGCCCTAATCTACAGCCCTAAATTATCCTCTTTGGTGAGCTTCGAACCCTCCCTATAGAGTAAATTTCCATGTGAAAGCATTTAGTCCAGTTAAAATCAAGTCCAAAGATTTAACTATCCAGTATTGTCTTTTCATAATCTGCTTTAATTGTTATTGATTTGTATGTTTGGAAAGTACTCAGAGATGATAAAGGCCTCCTGTCTGTTTCACTGCTGACCGTTTGCTGGTTGATCTCTAGCTCATCCTTGGCTCTTCAATTGGTCTCTCCTTAGCACTTGTATAGATGGTTACACCTCTTGCCCCACAGAGGTCTCTACTCTCATAGCAAATCAGATTATCAATAAAAACAAACTAGTAAATAACAGGCAATTAAATAAAATCAATTGTTCAAAAGAAGATTTAATATGGGAAAGTGCTTGGACATTTTTTCAGCAGTGAAGAGACATAAATATATATATCCTAATTTTAAAATAAATATAATTAGAATCAAAACAGGACAGTCAAGTAGAAATTTCTGCCAAGGGCTTGATCAAAGTACTGTGACAAGTCCTGCCTCCTCCATGTTGTGTGGGCGTAGGCTTTCTAATTTTTAGTAGGGGTCTGAAAATGTTTAGTTATCTTTTGGTCTTTGAGTGGACAATAGCAGAGGAAAAAGCCAATTTTAGTCATGCTGTGGGAAGAAGACCGGTATTTTGGTGATGGATGAAGTTAAAAATTCACAGAACATTTTAAATCTACCAACTAGTTTATAATAATCATCAGTAACTTTTCCTCATAACATCATCATTTCTATTCATCCATGCGGAGAAGTTAAAAGTTTTGAACTCATTTGAACGACTTCTTTAGGTTGAATTTAAAGGCTCTAATGTAGGTCTTCTCCTCCAGAATAGGAAAAGAATAACTCAGCTGCTATGTGAAATAGAGAAAAATCAGAACTTGGGCTTTGTAGATCACAGTGAAACTAAAAATAAAGAACGGCGAGACTTAAGAATATATGACAATAAAATCTTCCTTATTCCATAAATTGTATAGAAACCATTTCATATATGTGTTCTAAAGCTATTCTCTTTTGTTTAAATCTAGTATTTTAAAATGTAGGTTCAAGTTGAAGGGAAGGGAGGAGTAATTTTTTCTTTTAGAAATAAAGTAGCCAGGGATGTGTTCCCACGGCAAAATGAAAATACTAAGCAAATTAATGAAAATTAATTTTCTACAGCTTAAGCTTTAAGGTCAGCAGATAAGTATTAGAGTAAGGACATAAGACTATGTGCTGGGGGAACCTTCTATTTTAGAAAGGAAGTCTTGGTGCTTGTGGATATGCAGACATATTAAAGACATGAGATTATCCAGATAAATGCAGTTTTTGACAAACTGCATGTAGCAAAGAGCTTACTTCAAAGCAAAGATGATTCATTGAGGAAAGGAGATTGGAAGTAAGGGATTCATAAACAAATGAGTAATTTAGGATTAAATTCAAATTGCCCCCAAATAATATAGCAAGCAAACAATAAAAAAAAAAATCTAACTAGTAAACAAATGTATGTCTTCTTTCTTCTGAATGATAAGGGGAAGGTGAAACTCTATGAGAGCCATTGATGCACGTCTGCTCTGAATCCCTAAAGAACTGAAGTCACCTTTGGCTCTACCCCAGAAATGCTTTGATTTTAATAGAAGTTGCATTATGAGTTTTCCATATAAATGGGAGCGAAAACTTGTGGTTTTTAAATTGTTCTCTAAATAATAAGGTTGTTTTAGGTTTTTATATGCAAACTCCTTTGAGTTTTTCAAACTTTAAATAAGTGAATATTTGAATTTCTATTTTTTTCTTGACAGTGACTAGTCATTACCTACGTAGGGTTGTTTTGTCATTTTTTTATGGCAGCTAAAGATTTAAGATATGCAACTCACAGTTAGCAAAATTGCTACATTATGGTGACTCAGCTAAATTGTTATGTCCTGGGAAACAAAAATAATAGACAAAGAACAAACAAAAAAGTTGCTTAAGTAACTTTATGCATTATTTGTTGCTTTCGGCTCTCAAATTTGTCTGCTTTACCCTATTGGTCCCTAAAATTGGAAAAATAAACTTTAGATCCAGTATAAGGACCCAAATTCACCTTTTCTTATATTATTATTAGTTATTATTATTATTATCTCTAGTCTATTTAATGACTATGTAATCACACTTGGAAAACATTTGACAAAAATGCCGTCAGTTCCTAAAGTCATGCCTACGAGGACATCCCTAATTGGTTATGGCGCTCTTTTTCCAGTGAGTTTGGACAGAACCACACAACTTATGCATGGTTCCAAGCAGCCACTATGACTGGTTGGAATTAGCATGATGTCTTGGGGCCAGTACCTCAGCTTTTGAAATTTTTAAATGCAAAATGTGAGAATTGTGCCAAACATAACATATATATGGGAAATTAGAAAGAAACAATAAAGGAAGTAGCAACATTCATAATCTATTATCTATTTTGTTTCTGTTCACTAAATGAATTTGTTCTATCTCTGTTGCTATTTAAGTGCAACATAATTACATATTATGGAGAATATATACTACTTTAATAGAGCTTACTATTTAGGCTTTGCCATAACTATTTTTATTGGTTTCATTAGAGTGCATAAATACTTTGGAGAGGGAGGCTTTTTTAAGATGAAAAGATGGTTTTTAATTATTATAGCTTTCTTTGCTCGGAGCTGATTTTCATAATTAACACATATTAGAGTCAAATGCAACCGTGTATTTTATGCTCACTGGAGTATACAAAATTTAACTTCTCTCAGTGGGCTATTTGTGCAGTAGCATTTCCACAATGGCCTCTGCACACTCTGGTAATGGTACATGATGTTAATATGCCTATCTATACCATCTATACCATTGTGAATATTAGATCAATTTTTTTGCAAATTTTATACAATGTCACATTTGCTTGATGAAAATGTCCATAGTAAAATTTTACTTTAGCAATTCAAGAGTCTGATCGGGCTGACTGATCAGCAGGTACAACCTGAGGCCTGTCATCAGAATAAAAGAGGCATGGAATTGTGTTACTGACTTTGTTAAAACAATACAAATTGCATATCTGAAGCTTCGCTTTTCTTCTCAACTTTTCTTTTTAATTTTGCTACTGCTGTTCATCACAGAGACTGGCTAGCTCTTCATCAGACCCATTTTCTTATCTTCCTGGACACACAACTAGACTACATCTTCCAATCTTTCTTGCACTTTAGTATAGCTATGTGGCTCAGATCCATAGAATGTGAGCAGAAGTGGTGCAACTTACTACCAGGCCTAGCCTATCAGAACTTCTCAGATGCGTTTGTCACGTTCTTTCCTCTTCTGTCAGCTTGATATAGATAAGCACAGTGACCTTGGAAGTCAAAATTGAAGATGATGAAGCCAAATGTTGGAAGGAGCCTGGATCTCTGAATCACCACCAATTAGGAACACACATTTGGGCTTTGCAGAGACAAAAGGCAAACAGTTTGTATGATGTTTGAGCCATTATGCATTATTGGATGTGTTGATTATGGCACCTAGCGAGCATTATAACTAACATACAGTTTTTCCAACCAATTCCTTAGATCAGTGTTCTTCATCCAGGTATAGGGTGGAGGGAAGAAACTAAATGGAGTTAGGAGTATCATAAATTTCTAGATAACTTTTTCATCTGCATGTTCTGATCCTCCCTTACTCAGATTCTTATTCAGCCTCTAGCACGCCATACCAGGTTGGGGACTTGAGGGTGGAGCATTATGGAAGAGGCAAGAAAAGCTTAAGTAAGTTGTTCAAAGTCACACAGCAAGGAACTGACAAAGCCAGGATTCAGAATGCCAAGCCCACATTTGTACCCACTGTATTAGCTTGACTCCTGACTCCTGCTTTGCCGTGTCAGAGGACTTAGTCTTTGCTGGGTTTCTTTAATGTGGTGACCTCTGGATTGTCTGTAAGTACACTTTCTACTTGATAGTTTATCTGCAATAACATCCTGATATTAATTTGCTATCACATCCAACCAACAACTTTATAACTTATTTCTCCTCAATAAAAGTGAATGTTTTTGTGAGGGACAGATTTAAGAGGCAGTATCTACTAGAAAAACTATTGCTGTGCACTCTAACGCAATACTTATGACTATCTTGCTGCTGCTTCCTTAGTTTACTTACTTAGTTGAGAGTTGATTCTAATGAAGAGGAAATGGCGCATTACAGTATTAGAAGCATGTTGCCGCAAGTAAGACTAGGAATAGCCAATTGACATGTTTTACAGAACAAGTGAACTACTGGGAACACTCTTACATTCTAATGGGTTCTGATAGAGCTCAGTCATTAAAAAACAAACAAACAAACAAACAAAAAAACATAGTCTTAGAGCCATACTACTCAGGTTCAAATCTGAGTTCCTCTACTGACAAGCTTTTTCCATGAAAAAGTTGATGATGATAATGATGACGATAGTGGTGGTGGTGATGATAGTCACTTTATAGACTTGTTGGACATTGAAGAAGATAATAGATACAAAGGCATAGAAGATTTTCTCCAAATCTTAGCTGTTGTTATTAAAGACTATAAAGCTAAATAGCTAAAAAAAAAAAAAAAAAAAAAAAAAAAAAAAAAAAAAAAAAGAGAGAGAGAGAGAAAAAGAAGGCCCAAAGAACCAATTCTAATCCGGAGCACCCTTGGGAATATATCTTTAAAGAATAATATTTAATGTTGAGGGCAAATCGAGCAAGGTGGCATAATAAGGGAACTTAGAAATTGGTAAAGCTAAGTATGAAGCCTATTTCTGAGACTAGCTGTCTGATCTTTAGCAAATTATATAATGTTCATGAACCTCAGTCTCTTCACATGTAAAATGAATTAATAAATGCAGAGATTTGCCTTATATGTCAGCCCTTTATACGTATTTTCTTCTGTGTGTTGCTCATTTATATGGAACACGTTTTCTATGCTGTTACTAAGTTTAGCTTTTGGTAAGTTCAGAAATCCCCCTGGCTAGGAAGAATAAATGTGAATTCATGGGGAAATTATTGAATTTTTTTTCTTTCTTAACATCTTCAAAGGCTGAAGAGACAACAAAACATTGAGGCTTTAAACTTTTCTCCCTCTATCCATGTCTAGCCTCCCCAGTATGCAGTTAATTGCCTAACTGACTGCATCTTGGAGGTATGTATTTATGGCTATTGCCATAATTCCCCATAATTCTTCCAACAAGTTTTCGCCATTTTTAGGTAAGAAAAATTACTTAGTTATACTTATCCTTCATTATTTTACTTTTGTAAAACATTATAAATGCTCAGACCTTGCTTACTAAGAAATATTTAACGCTAAAAGAAATTGGAGCTCCTTGAGAAATTACTGGGGTAAAGAAAATACAAGAAAAATCTAGAATAGCTTTTGGTCAGAGAGTAAGGAAGTGATTAAAATATAATGCATATACGTCACAAAAGATAGAGGAAGCCAGATTGAAGGGGTTTCAAATGGCCAAATCTGGGACAACTTGAGCATCACAATAAATAATGAGTAATAAATAATAGAATCTATGAGAGTCTAGAGTTCATATGGATTTGAATAAATGAATAAATGAAAAGTAAATGAGGGAGAAGGAAAAGCTCATCTTTACAGTAGAATGCAAACTAATAAATGTAGAAAAATTGAGTTAAAAATCATCATTTGCAATCATAATAGTAATAATAAATTTGAGCAAGAACTATCAATTAATGTAAAAGTAATGAGTAAAATTATGATGAAGAGCAGGATGTTTAAATAATAGTCTCAAAGTATTTCCCTACAAACTAAAATATAAAAGGAAAAAAGAACAATTTTATAAGGGGAATCCTGGCAGGTACCACCTTAATGAAATTATTGAAGTTTATATCACTGATACTGGGGAAATTTGACATCTTTCGATTCTTGATGCGATTCACTATGAACACAATATAACTTCAGTGTTATCCCTGTCAAAAATACATAACCTGTACCCAATCATGAGAACACATCATATATATCCAAATCTAAGAGCATTCTACAAAATAGCTGGCCTGTACACTTCAAAAATTCAAGGCTGTGAAAGACAAATAAGGTTTGGGCGCTCTTACAGATTAAAAGAAACCAAGGTTAGAAATAACAGCTGAATGTGGTTGGTGTCCCTGGATTAGAACCTGGTGGGGTGAGAATTAGGAGAATTTCCATGTGGACTGTAAATTAGATAACAGTATTATATTTAGTGTTAAATTTCCTTATATTGATGGTCATACTATGATTATGTAAAGAACGTACTTGTTTTTAGGAAATACATACTGAAGTATTTAGAGATAAAAAGGCACGATGTCCGTAACTTACTATAAATGGTTCAGAAAACAATCTATATGTATATTTATCATTTATCCATATAGGGAGAAATGATAAAGCAAATGGAGAGAAACATTAATAAAACATTAAAATTCATATATTCCTTAAACAAAGATTATATGAATTTTTGTGCTATTATATCAAAATAAAGTTATTAATAAGTAAATTTTTAAAAACCTATTGTGCTATTTACATTTTTTAATGCATGTATATAATGCATTTAGAAAGGTGTTGGATAATCGGTCTGGGAAATAGCTAGACTTTTTATATTCAGCTAAAATAGATTAATTTTTTATAAGTCTTTCCACTACAGTTTGTATTTTTCTGGAATCTAACCTCAACCTATATAATAGGAGTGCCTCTGTCTGGATTAATTGTATCTTTCCCTGGGTCTGGGTTCTGAAGTCAGTTGGCACTCAGAGAGCAGCTAAGCTACCTTGTCTATACAAAGTACCTGCTAGATAATAGAGGCACAATATACTTCTTTAACTCAATCCTCGTAGTATTCCTATGGGCTAGTCATCATCTTCATTTCAGAAATGAAGGTTCAAGGACATGAAATATTTTGCCTCAGTCTTGGCACCTGCTAACCGGTGGGGCAGCTTTCTCTAGGCCTAGACTGCACTTGCTCCAGTGTGCCATATCACCCGCCCTGTTGAATCAGGATGCCCTGTTTGAAACTTGCCTGAAGGAGATGGGAAGAGAGCTGTCAGTCTCAAGATAAAAGGCATTTGTTTTGAAAGAGAAGGAACTTGAAAAACATCCCTTTAAATATATTGTTTCTTTCTCTTTTTTAACCATCAAGACAAGTGTTACGCATGGAAAAGAGATCTCATGATTGGAAGTTGAGCTCTTTGAGAAGAAGAGGGCATAGGGGCTTATATTTGAAGTTTTACTTGATGGATTTGGGGCAGTATGGCTTGGTGGGATAATCTGGGGATACTGTGTATACTGTTTATGTTGTAGACAGAATTATATCTCTAAAGATCATGTGAACAGAACTTAGAACGAAGCATGTGTTCAATAAACATTTAGTGAATGAATACATATGGATTGAGGTTGTCCTGGGCCTTCAAATGGTGGTGGATTCTTATGTCCATATATCATTCTTGGTTGGTCAGTTGTTGATAGGACATCAGAAGCTGAGACCAAGGAGATTTCAAGGATTCGCTGGCCTGATCCAACTCTCACTAGAGAAAAGACTATAAAATGGGAACTGGATTGAGAGAAGTCAGAGGTGTGGACATAATATTATTTTTAAAAGAAGAATCCCAGTATCTAGGACTGTCAAAATGAAAGGAGCTATCTTTTCTCTCTGTAATTCAGAAGCATGAGAGTAAAGGATAGCTATTTGTGCATTTTTTCTACCGACATAAGAGAATGAATATTCTCACTATCAATCATGCTTGAGGCAGAGGGGTGTTGAGGGGGGACCAGCATAAACTAAGATAAGGAAAGTCTGAGAAAGTGAATAGACTAGGAGATTCAAGTCCTAATTCCAATCGTCTAGATATACCTAAGGCACTCCTAGGTTTAGGGAAGAGTATGACTTCTGTTTCAGGAAGCATCCAGGCATAGGCTAGACTGGAAATTGTTCTATGGCTGGCCAGAAAAGGGAAGAAGCCCTATAGCTAAGCCTAGAGACAGTTTTTGCAGGAATTTCATGAGAAAAGGCAAGAGTCTGTGGGCTTTGAAGCAGCCATGTCCAGGAACAAGTCATAAGGGATTGTGATTTTTTTCTGTTATTCTAAAGCCTTCAGAAAAGTCTTGTTCCATAAGTCAGCCCAAGCTCAGTGTGTGTGTGTGTGTGTGTGTGTGTGTGTGTGTGTGTGTGTGTGTGTGTGTTTAAGAGAGATGAAGTTCAAGGAAAGGGCTTCTCATTCAGGTTTAGGCCTGAGTGAAAGAGGAGAGAGATGTTACTTTGCTGAGATCTCCTTGGTGGTAGGAACACAGCCTGAGGCAAGGCTGAGGACTAGGAAACCAGGAGGAAGCTCTCAGCCTTGGTGGGAGAAATGGTTTGGGGGCAGTTACATAAATTTGTCTACGTTGGTACGCATGTATAATGACACTAGTTACTTTTAATTTTACACAGCAAAGACTAATTCTGCTCTAATAAGTTTTTCAGTTGTGCTTAAGTACAAATACCTCATTATTCAATAATGTTTAGAAGAAAGTAGAGACATATTAACATTTATATTCCTACTTAAGCCTTCATTCAAGTCGTTACATGGATATAATATAATTATATGTCACATAATAACAAATACAGCATGCTTTGGTTAGCATTGGCAGGGTATCCCTTACATGTATTTTTTTGCTCATTTATAACTTGTATAAATAGATGAGTCTCCACTAGTCAGTGACACAGCTAGGACATGCCACCTGTCAATAATGTTTATCCTTCCACTTTTTTTACCCACACTCTGCTCTCTTCACAATCTCCTGCTTTTGTGCCACTATCCTCAGCTCCAGACCTATCCAGGGCAATGCCCAGAGCATTCTCAGGTTTATAAATCTCCTCCCAGGACTAAAACTCTGGGAAGAGGATTTATGTCTTCTCACTCCTGAGGACGGCACCCTTCCATATATTATCAAACTCTAAACCTCCACAGACACCACCTCTGTGCACTGTCTCCACAAATAACCCCTAGAGGTTTCAGTCCACTGTTCTCAGTCTGGTTGAGTAAAGTACTGCTGATTCTAATATTCATTTCAGTGAGATTTCACCTCTGTTCCGAAAAATGCTGGGGTTATGGGAGAGGTTCTTACATTGAGTAGCCCAAGGATTCCAGCGTGGAGAATGAACTATGGAGCTAAGTTAATGGAAGGTAATCCTTCCTTCAGCAAACAGCTGTTAGCTTAGCTCTGTCCAGTGGCTCCCGTGTGTGTAACCAGCGGCTGGTGGGAAAGGGTACGAGAGAGGATGAAGCCATCCCAATCCTACAAAATGGTCTCAGATTCTCCCATCAGATGAGCATATGCCCTTGTGGCTTGTAACTGGGCGCTCTCACAAAGTAGAGTTCTGCCCGGGAAATCTGATCTTTTGAACAAGCAGACAAACTGTATCATGACTTCTTAATGAGTTGGTGAAAAGGACACAATGCCTCCAATCTCGAAATAGAATCCGCGTTAGTGGATAATTGGCGCCATGCAGTTGTGTAGAGTCTCACATATTCATTAAGACTACTCTGAGGGAAATAACCCCTTCCTTATATTTTATTGGTAGGCAGATCTGGGCGACCCTGCCCACCTGCTTAACTCTGCCAGCTTTCCCCAGGAAAGCTAGCTTTGCTGAAGCCATCACTGGTTTGGCATGGAGTTAGGTACTGAGAACACCTTCAGTGGAGAAAGAAATGGGGAGAATGCCAGTGGACCAGCTATAAACCAAAATCCAGTTTAACCCAGGTTTTTGAGCCCCTTGAAATGTTTTCTTATGATTGTACATGTTACTCCTGTCAAAGGGGGGTATACCTGTATATCATAAATCCACCCAAAGCTGATTTGTGTCTGTACTGCATATACACCCTTCCAACACTGTGTCAAGAACTTGCTGCACAGTTGGATAGATTCCAGAAGCACATCTCCCGGAAAAGAACACAAACAGTTCTTCTTTTAAATTTCCTTTTAATAAATGCAAATGTTAAATGCATTAAAGGGAAGCATAGCAACTTTAATTTGTAACGTCTTTTACTTCTGTCAGTTTAAATTAAGCCCATGATATTTGAGCACAATTTCCTATATTTAATAATACATAAAGCAAGATAATTAAAAGGTATGTACACATGCTGGGAGAGAAACACTGTTGAGTAAAACGCTGACTTTAATCTCTTCCTCTATTGATGAAATGTAGTGAAACCAAGCAACTAAAAGAAAATAAACACAAAGGACGTCGGCAAGGACTCTTCTTCACACTGGCTTTTCTTCTGGGCCCCAGACTTCTCTATCTAACTATCTAACTACTTACTGGACAATTCCACTTGGAACCTTGATTTCTCCCTCTCCCTCAATACAACCAATCACACACAAAGACACACACACACACACACACACACACACACACACGTCTGTCTAATCAAGCTCCACATGTACTGCCGCCACCTCACTCAAACCATATAAACCACAGCAGTAACATCCGAGCTGCCCTCTCTGCCTTCAGTTGAGCCCCTTTCCAATTCATCCCCCAGACAAATCCAGAGTGGTCTTTTTAAAACACAAATTTGGTTATGCCATTCTCTGTTATAAAATGTCAGTAGCTTTCCTTAGGAAATATTTAGAAGAAATCTTAAATTCTTTCCTATTATTTACAAGCTCTACTTCTCTAGTATCAGGCCTCATTGCTCCCATCTCCTTGCCTTCTATAAACTAGTCAGACCAAAACTTCACTGGGTTTCTCCAGCACACCATAATGGAACACCTGCCCCCACAAATTCCCACCGTTCACGGCTAGTCTTTCCTTAAATCCCAGTTAACTTGCCCCCCCACCTCAAGTTTATATTTTCTAGAAGTTTATACAAATGAACTTATTTAGTATATACTCTGTTTTTGTGTCTGGTTTCTTTCACTCAGATGTTCCTCTACCAAATGACACACATATTGGAAGTGCCTGTCTACTTATCTGTATACCCCACTAGAATGCAAGTTATGTGCAGGATCATGTGTATCATGTCTGTTTTCAACCCCCAGAACTTGGCACATAGAAAACACTGAATAAATACCTAAGGGAGGGAGGGAGGGAGGGAGAGGAGGGAGGGAGGGAGAGGAGGGATGGAGGGAGGAAGGGAGGAAGGGAGGAAGGAAGGAAGGAAGGAAGGGAAGAGAGAGGGTAAGAGGGAAAGGAGGGAGGGAGGGAGGGATCTGTAGCTGTGGATCTGTCTTAATTATTCCTTTGGAGACAGTGTCCTACCTGTGAACTTAGAAATAGATTGTTTTGGCACTAATGTGATCACACTTAGAGGTGGTAGGGTAATTCCTCTGAGGTATTTCAACAATTAAAGAATCAGAGAGAGATTTACCCAGATCCCTCCAAAATCTCCCATCCTGTCCCCCCTGGGACCAGAGGCTTATGTCGATAAGATGATTGTCCCATACTAAGCCCTAAGTTCTTTGAAGGCAAGATCCATATCTAATTCATTGTTGTTTTCCCATGGTACCCAGTATGATGTTTTCCACAAGGAATGTATTTAATACATATTAATTGAATGAATTATCGAAAGAATGAGAAGCCAGAATTAAGAGACCTACAAATGGATCCTCAAAGGCTTCTGGCTTAGATGACACATAGTGCCACTTACTAATGAATTGAATTGCCCAGAAAGCTAACGCGTATGCTGAGTTCTCACCATACTGACTCTCGGTCACTCTCAATTACTGGGAGCCACAGGGTGGACAGCAAACTTTCTGGGCAATAAAGAAAGTCAGGTCAGTCTTAACCTCTAAATCTTCAAATGATTCTTCCCTTATGCAGAACAAGCAAGATACACAGATGCTCTTTCACTGTTTAGCAGAGTTCCTGATATTGTGGAACTGATATTGTGGAGTGGAAAAAGATTTGGGGCACATTGTGGAAGCTAGAGTCTATATGTTTAACTTAGTATCGCTGAACATTTTATTTCAAGCCAGTGTATAATTAGAGAGCCTGCCATGAAAATGAGCGGTTTTGTTTATTTATTATGTAAGTATGCCTTTTATTAAAATGACTTTGTGAAGATCTAATTGCCACCACAGTAATATAGCATAGCAGTCCCTTACATAAATACATGATTATTATGTACAGTCACTTATCTGTGAACGAGTTCTGCTACTACTTTCCTTAATTAAGGATACAAAAGGGCTCCTTCATCTTTGCATATTCCCTTGCTAGGACATTGATACTCATTATTTCCTAAGTCCAAACACTGAAACTGTGTCAAGAATGCATCCATCACTAGATGAGTACTTATAGTCAGCAGAATTTTCAACCCCGTCAGCAATTTCAGCAATTTGCAGTTTCTGTATGTCTGACATGTGTTTTTATTGGTGAAGATCACTTTCAAATACCAAGATCATGAGAATGATTCTTTGGGTAGTCTCTGCTGCAGCCTAATGTAATGACAGTAATTAACAGCCTGTGATTAGCAGCCACTCCAGAAAGTGTTTGAATGTTAATTTGCTTCAACTAATATGCAGCACTTCTGTGTAATGAGATCTAAGTTATAGGTTCATAGGGAAAGCAAATTATTTTACAGCATTTAATCATACAAATGATTCTTAGTTAATCACTTAAACAGTAAACCTCGATGTTCTAATAAGTGACATTTGTTTTTCTGTCATTCAGTTTATTATAGTATAGGCCAGGGCAAAGATGCTATTTTTCTTAATGGTCAAATTCCCACTTGCCAGCAACATCACTCCTAAATAAGGGCTCATGATGTAGAAAAATGGAGCCAGGTCTGTGGGTGAGTACAAGATTGAGAGAGAATCTATACCTTTCCAAATTTTTTTTTTTTAAAGTCCTTGCTCAGTGCCATCCTTACCTCAGTTTACATATCTGTAGAATGAAATGAATGGCCCTGTCACTTTAACACAAATATCCTGACACCTAATGTCCACAAAGAAATTGAGAACAAAGTGGTGCTCATTAACCAAGCATTAATTACTTGACTCCCTACAGTTATAAGGTTGGGTAGGAAAGCAAAAGTCACCAGAGCATGAACATATTCACTAATGAAATGACTTCTTAAAAAATGAATGCCCTCTCAATGTTAGCATGGAGCTACTCTAATCACGAAGCAAAGCCATTGACAAATGAGGATTTGACCAAGTTAGGCCAGCTAAGAATTGACAATGCAATAAGCATTTCAAAGACAATGATATAAGTATCCAAGAATAAAAAGAGGTCTTTGGGAAATTGGGTGAAACTCTGCACTATTTTTTATAAACTAGCTGACTTCACATTTACATTGAAAAGTTCAAATATGCCATAAAGGATACTGAGTCATGCTGTCACAGTGTCATCAGAAAAATTATACCAAAACATCAACTCTTAATTGGTCCTGTGTTTTTAGAGTTGGCACATACTCGAAAGGATGATCTAAAGGTGGTCAAACTTAAGAGGAAACATGCTTGTTTTTATAATTTTGGTTTCGTTTTAGGCTAGAATCTCCTGTATTTGATAAAATATTTTAAAATTTTATTCTTCATTTGATGTAAATTTACTTTAAGTGCCTTTTTTCCATTAACAGTTATCCTTGGATAATAAGAGCTTTCTGTGTTGGCTTTAAGGTCAATTTTAGGGGTCATCATTATCAACAGCAGTATTTATTTTCTAAGCTTCTGAAAACCATAATTAAATGATATCCCTTTACTATATGAGTTGGATGTAGGTCCTACAGGATGGAGGTAGTTATTCAGGACAAACACTAAACAGATCCATAATGTCATATATGAGGGGCCTCCTGACTCAGTGCGAATGCCTGCACCATGTGACGTCAGAGCATTCAGAAGGCTTTTTTTGTGAACCTCTCCAGTGGATGTTTTGGTCCCATATGTAGATGTTCGTTTGCTCTTCTGATTTACCAAAACAGAAGTTTCATCCCCAAGGTAATTGCTAATAATGCCATCCTAGTCGTTTATATCTTAACATAAATTGATTTATTGAATCTTTTCCTATAATAAGTTTCATAGCTTTATAATTTAAAAACAGAGTCCTTTGAGAATGAAGGTGAAAGTGGGTTTTTGAAGAGAGAGAAGAGAACAGAAAAGAGTTTGAAAGCAATGGAAAATAAAAAAGAGCTTTACCTCCTACTTTACTATTTTGCCTAGAATTGTCCCGGTCTAGATGGCATTTTCGGGGGAGCACAAATAAATTTTGACATCTCCCAAACATCTTTCTTATAACTTGTCATCGAGCTTGAAGGTTGCCATTTAACATTCATCCAATGCTTTGACCTGGGAAGTCTACTTTATGAAATTATTTGAAGAAAATAATTATGCATGTGGCAAAGATTTCCCTTAAAAACTGTTCATAATAGGATAGTTTCTAGCATATTTTTTAAAAAACTTTAATACCCACAACCATGATTTATCTATATAATGAATACTCTGGATAGCTACTAAAATATCATTGCAAAAGAATGTTTAAAAGATGAAAATATGCCTGTGATATTTTATTAATTGAAAAAACTCAGTTACATTATAGTAACTACTTATGATTCCATTTTGTAGAGAAATAGAAGTAGAATACTGTGAAAAAAGAAAAATAAACATCACTGAATTATTAACAAGATGAAATTAGCTCGTAACTCACAAGGCAAATGTGAGCTGGTGGTAAACCAAGAATGTGAGGAAACAGTGCTGGGCCCTCTCTTTACAGTGACACAGGTGGGCAAGGTGGCTCTCCTTCTGCTATTATCAGTCAATTCTGAGACCAGCTATTTGTTTCACAAAATAACTGTGCACCTGTTCCAACAAGGTGCATGCCAAAGTACATACTACTTCTTTGCAAGAGGATTCTTCTGACAATGCGGTTCAGATAACTAAGTGCTCAAAAATGACTTTTTGGAACATTACGTCATTTCATTTATCTATTGGCTAACCAATTCAAGTGGTTAGTAAGTACTAGTATATGTGAGACGCTACACCAGGCCCTCCCATATTTGCCCACTTCTCCCCACCTCCACTGATACCACCCAAGATAGGTATGTTTTCTCTTCCTCCCTCCTCCGTCTGTCCATCCATCTCTCTCTCTCTGTCTCTCTCTCTGTCTCTCTCTCTGTCTCTGTCTCTCTCTCTGTCTCTCTCTCTCTGTCTCTCTCTCTCTCTCTCTCTCTCTCTCTCTCTCTCTCATTTCTTGAATTATTTACCGAGAAGAGCCCACGATAAAACTATTTAAAGTGTTTCTGTCCAGGGAAAATAAAATAGTGTGAATGTGAATTCCAATGCAGTTATCAGTGTATTAGACTTTATCTTTTCACTTAATGTTGCCTGTCAGTAAACTAAACAACATTCTCATCACTGTGTGTAGAGAAGACTTTACAGTTACTTATGACACCAGCAAAGGAAGGGTCCAAGATCTAGTGCTAGAAATATACTTACATATCCCAAAGCATAGAGGGGGAGAACTTAAATCAGTATGAAAGAAATGAAAAGAATAAATTTGGAAAGATTTTTAAGCCAAGATGGGGAAAACAGGCTCTTCCTTAAGGGCACTTTGTTATCTAGCACTGTCTTTTTCCTACCATTTCATGTTTTGGCCTGATTTGAAGTTGGCCAGAATATCTAGCCAAATGGGTAGCAGTTCTTGTTAATAACTCCTTTGGTCATTTTTTCCCATTACTTGCTGTGTGTTTTGATCTCGCCACTTAATTTTATGTTTTGATCAAAGTTCAGCTCCATTATCTGTTTTCTAAATTGTCTAAGAAGAAATAATCTACATTTTTCAAACACTGATGAACTACCAAATTATTCCCCAAATTAAGTAGCAAAATAAGTTATCAGATATATATTAGACCTAATTATCTAGTCCAGCAAACTACCTTCTCCAAGCAAATCTTGGTAGAGCCCTCTTTAAGAATTTCCTTTTAACTTCCAGACTGCTATCTGGTTTCCTTGTTCTCCTTCTCACATTGTTTTACAGACCTGCCATTTCCTCCACTTGTAGCAGCTCTGACACTATCATGAGAATCACCAGTGATATTCTGTAAATGCCAGCCAAAATCTATCTGCAAGAACATCTGCTCAACAGTGCAAAACTGATGTAATTACCAACCATCATCTTTTCTCCTCCTGCTGGGGTAACTGCTCCAAAGCATGACTTTTTGCCCTGAGCTAACAAGATCCAGAAACTCCCTGTTATGTACAAAACCTGCCGCTTAAAACCCATGTAGCTTCAACACAAATTATAACCCAGTCTCTCAACTACAAGAGTCACTAACATCCCTGTGCCGTAGGGTCTCAGAAAATCTTGCTCAAAACCTTGTGAGTCCAAGGCCTCATCCTCCACCCCCTACCTGTTTTTGTCTAATATAAATGATCTTCGAAAGAATATAATAAGGGAAGAGAGGATACATCTGCAATTAATAATAACATTGTTTAAAATGTACAACTACTGAAATGAATAATTAAATGTCAAATGTCTTAACTGGAACTGAGGCAGAAAGTAGAATTTTAAAAATCTTTATTGAGCATCTACTATTTGCCAGGTGCTGTCCTGGGTGCTTTGCATATGGTATCTCATTTAACGGAGGTTTTAAAAATTCTAGTAATCAAGAAATTCCCAGTTTGAATCCCTTAAATTTAGTAGAGGCACTTAGGCTTCAGTTCTACCTCTTAAGGATGTGAAAAAGTTTAACCAACAATGTTGAAAAAGAATAAATTCTAAGTATTTTTTTCTAATTATGTTAAGTGAATGAGCGTGAAAAGACCATTAGTTCAGAGTATGGCACCAATAAGCTGTGGAGCATCCAATAGGCTTCTTAATCCGAGTTTCGGTTTCCACATTTACAAAATGAGACGGTTGGACTAGATGAATTCTGAAGTCACTAGCAGCTCTAGGACATCACGATCCACTGATTCTACAAAGCAAATTTCATTTCAAATATTTTTGAAGTACACACTCATTCCCCTCATTTTTGGTTTCTCTTAAATTTATTGTGAGGCTGAGAACAAACTAGATCTGGTTTCTAAAGGACTAGGAATTAATAACAAGATCTTAACATTATTTTGTTGGATTGTTGGATTTTTAAATTAAATTTATTTAGATAACATGGGTTAATAACTATATAAACTTCAGGTGTACAACTTTATAATATAAATATAATAAAATCTGTATGCTCTATCATATACTCACCACTCGAAGTCTAGTCTCCTTCCATCACTATATATTTGACCCCCTTATCCTCTGTGCCCTGCCTATTTCCCTTCCTCTCTGGTAACCATCATTCTGTTGTCTGTATCTATGAGTTCAGTTTTTGTTTGTTTGTCTGTTTTATTTATTTGTTGCTTTTTGCTTTATAGCCCACATATTAGTGAAAACATGGTTCTTGTCCTTTTCTGTCTAACTTATTTTACTTTGCATAATGCTCTGAAGATCCACCCATGTTTTTGCAAATGGCAATATTTCATCTATTTATGGCTGAAGAGTATTCCATTGTGTATGTACATGGACACTTAGGTTATTTCCACATCTTGGCTATTATAAATAATGCTGCAGTGAGCATGGAGGTACATATATGTATATGAATAAATGTTTTCAAAATTTTGAGGTAGATACCCAGAAGAGAAATTGCTGGGTCATATGGTAGCTCTATTCCTAATTTTCTAAGGAACTGCTGCACTGTTTTCCATAGTGACTGTGCCAATTTACATTTCTATCAGCAGTGTATGAGGGTTCCTTTTTCTCCACACCTTTCCAACATTTGTTATTTCTTGTCTTATTGATAATAGCCATTCTAACAGGTGTGAGGAGGTATCTCATTGTGGTTTTAATTTGCATTTCCCTTATAACTTGTGAAGTTGAGCATCTTTTCATATATCTGTTGGCTATTTGTATGTCTTCCTTGGGAAAGTGGCTATTCAGGTCCACTGCCCATTTTTAAATCACATTGTTTGGGTTTTTTGTTGTTGTTGTTGTTGTTAAGGTCTATGAGTTCTTTATATATATAGGCTAGTCGCTCCTTATCAGAGGTTTCATTTGCAAATACCTTCTCCCATTCTGTCGATTGCCTTTTCGTTTTGTTGATGGTTTCTTTGCTGTGCAGAAGCTTTTTAGGTTGATGTAGCCCCATTTGTTTACTTTTGCTTTTACTTCCCTTTGGAGTTAAGTTCACAAAAACCCCTCTGAGACTGAGGTCCATAAGTTTAATTTAATACCTATATTTTCTTCTATGTATTTTATTGTTTTAGGTCTTATACTAAGTCTTTAATCCATTTTGAGGTAATTTTCACATATGGAGTCAGATAGCAGTCTAGTTTCATGTTTTTGTTTTTAAAGAAAAGATTGGCCATGTGAACGTCCAAAATAAATGTATTAAATCAGGCTGAACTGAGATAGTAAAGAATACTCTGTCCGCAAGTAGAATTACGGCCATTGAGCACACAAAGTGTTTCTAGATGGTGAACAAAGCTACCAAAGATATAGCCTTTGTGTGATCTTCTTAGAGGAAATTTTGTTTCTGCTTCGCTAGATGAAAATAATGTTGGGACCTGTGTATATATTAGGTATATAAATATATTTGATATCAATGGATGGGACATTGCCTTTTCATCATGAGTCATCATGGAAGAAATTTCTGTCATTCTGCCTTGGATGTATGAAGATAGTTTCTAGCTCTTAACTCATGAAAGCCTTTAAAAATCAATGAATAATTCATTGCCGCATTTACCTCTTATGTCCCAGCACTGTGTTAGGCAGTTGAATGACTGGCAAGACATCTCAAAGTAAAACGAATAGCTTGATCCACTAAGACACAGGTACATCAGGCTGTAGAAGTAAAGTGGAAACTAACTGTAGACAGAAGGGAAGGAGAGGCATACAGGGCGAGGGCAGACCCAGCATCTTAGCAGCAGAATCTCTCCTGAGGATGCTGGAGAGGAAAGCCAGGTGATGAAGAGTGGTGTTTATGGTATTTTCACTGTAGTGCACACTCACCACAATTAATCAGAATCCCGAAATACATCAGGCATGATAGATCTGCCACAATTACCAATGTTGTTTGACATCTAAAACAAGGTGTGTGGATTTGTTTAGCGAGTTCTAACTTTCTAATATATGAATGGTTTTATTTAATTGACCTTCCTGAAGTTCAGCTTTTCTAAAATGATAATAAGCTTGCAATTTCAATTATTTATTAAATTCTAACATTTCCAATTACTGAAAATCTCTATATTCAGAAACCAAAACCACCTTCTACATTATTGGTTCTAAATGATTATAATTTTTAAAAAGGTGAAATTCATACACACACACACACACACACACTTCCCAGGGAAAAAGGGAAAGATAAGTGAAAAATCTGCAGCTGAGAAGGACTATGGGTTTTTTTTCAGAGTCTTGTCTTTTTAATTAAATCCCTGTTCTGGTATTACCTAATGTTATAAAGAAAATAATAGCCCCAAAATGAAGTCACTTATGCTAAGCCACACGTCACCAAACCAAGACAATATTTAACTTAGTCACAGTTTCAGCTCTCCCAAAAATGGAATCTTAAACCAGTCAATCAAGAATTACCTGATCAACACTAGTGAGGTCATCTGCCTGCTAGACTTCTGCCATCTCCTAAAGGAAAGCGACCTTGCTACAACCAATCCACTTTTTGCTAGTATAATTTCTTGTCCCCATTTCCTCCTACGTGTAAAAAAAGCCTTTTATTACATATTGCTTCTTGGAACTCCTTTCTGTCTGTTAGATGGGATATTGCCCAATGCATGAAAATTGGAATAAAGGCAATAAGATCTTTAAAATTTACTCAACTGAATTTTGTAATATACCCTAATTCAGGTTTAAAGCCTGAGGTGGCCATGTTCCCAAGAACAAAATTACCCCTCTGATATGGAGGCGTCCTCCCAAACAAAATGGGGTCATTTGAGGGCCCTTTTCTCAGTCATCCTGGACATGACCAGAATCACACACATAGATGGCCACTAGAATGATTTCACAGTGTTTTATTAAGATATTTACTCAGTTATAGGTGAGGGGGTAAGAGATCTTGAGAGTCTTCCCTAACTCATGTTAAGAGAAAAAGGGAAATACTAAATACCTACTCTGTGTCAGGCAGTATGCCAGACACCTACTCTGTGCCAATAGTAGAGTCTGAGATTTCTTCTCACAGCAGCTAGGCTTGAGAGACACTGATCTAGAACAAAGAATGCAAATGTTTTGACTCCATGACAAATCCTATCAATTGGTAACTTCTGGGGACAGGCATTGAGAAGGATTCTAAGACTATACAAGGACTCAATAGAAAAAATGTTGGAATCAACTAAGGATGTCTGCCGTGGCCCCAGTAGGAGAGAGCTGCAGCACTTGTCTCACATCTGCCATTCCTGAGCTAGAGTAAGTTCACATACTGCTGCATGCAAAACTATGTCCTCAGAAAGGAGTGATCTAGAGACAGAAAAATACTAAACAATTGTAGCTAAACTTGTGGGTTTACACTGAGCAGCATTTCTCAAAGTAAAGACAGTGGACCTTCTGCCTAAGAAACCCTGGGATGGGGTTAAAGTCTGCATTTTTAATTATCTCCCCAGGTGAATTTTATGAATATAAATGTTTTAAACCAGCATAAAGATCCTTAAGGATTTTATAGAGAAAGGTTGCTTGGCCTAGAGATATGAAATCTTCCTAGTGCAAGAGTTTATCTTGAAGTAAGCATTTTCAGTTTGGGTTTTGTAAATCTAATTTTCTTACTTCATCTAAGGTTGATCAAATCATGCTAACATTAATACTAATACTTCCCCTAACACTTTGAGTGCACCTGCTCACTCAGAGGGAGTGGTCCATGCACAAAGCAGGTGTTTTTCTCCAGGTAACAACTGTGTAGCTCCAACCGAGAATCAATAAATTGGTTCCCAGTTCATAATGAGTCTCTTATGATTTTATTTAGCATGAAGTCATGGGGAATATTCAAAAAAAGAGCAAAGGAAATTGAATGTCCTTGAGGGATATTTCTATCCTGTGCCAAAACCCATTATCTTATCCCAGGCTCTAGATGAAGACATATCAGACTAAGCGCACATACCAGCCATGTAGAATCAGAAAGCATCTGGGACAGAATTCACTGATCATCTTTTCTACTATGCCTCTTTTCCAAGTTCCCAATCTCTCACTCTGTTGTCTTATGTTACACTGGAAGACTGCATCTTATTTTATCTTTATTCCGTTTTAGATTGTAGTATTTCTTAGCAGTAATATATTTGCAATTCTCCATATAGGGTAAATTCCTCCAAGATAACTTCCAGAGTGCTAAATGCATTTTATTATGTGACTTCTTCATTCTAGTCATTATGATTTTTGATGAGCTTATTTCTCAATTCTGGAAGTAATTTATTTGAGATCTACAGAGAATTTAGGATGACTAGAAATAATACCTATTAATTTCAACGGTGGTGGAATACTTAATTTACCAAAGGCCAAAAAAAGGAGCTATCTTAGAAAAGTGATATAATAAAAATGATATCTGAGGATGAGATTGAGGTTAATATAGAGATCTAAAGAATGCAAGCAGTTACCATTGATCAACTCATTACCAGTGCAGTAATTTCTAGACAGGATAATTAGGACAGATAAAAGTGAGCAGGAGGGGCCAAATAAAGAAATTAAGTCTCAGTAGGAATTGGAGATAAAATTAAGAGCTAAAAACCAGAATTGACCTAAAGCTTGCTCTTAGAATAGCAGCTCTGTTGGGGTCTGTAGAGAATTTGGGAATTGGGGGCCTTCTGTATGCTTCTAAAGATATTTGTTCAAATCTTCCATGAACTTTATTTGAATTTTTCACATCTCGTTTTCACTAAAGAGTTAAAATTGAATTTAACACGTTGACAAGAGCCTGTCCAGTATGGAAGGAAGGAAGGAAGGAAGGAAGGGAGAGAGGGAGAGAGGGAAGAAGAGAGAGAGGGAGGAAGGGAGGAAGGGAAGGAGGAAGGAAGGTTAATTGATTATACATACATAAGAATAGTTTCATCACCCTCCCATTTCTATCACTGTTAGCCTATGTACAATTAATTAGGAGTAAGTTATTGTCTGATTGTGTATATTCATTCTGTAATTCATCCTTACCTTTGACTTCAGTTCTATTGACTCTATTTGCCCTGATGTCAATGCTATTCTATGGGGCAACAACTCCTTGTATTTGTTCTTTGGAAGAAAGGCTGTCCAAGAAAAACTAAAGCCGAGCTCTGTTGGGGAGATAATGCAATAAAATATGCTTCTGGAAAGGAAATTTCAAACCCCAAAGCTTTATATACATAATAACAATAGGGCCTGCTTAGCATTTGGGCTAATTTAGCTCACTCTCTGATTCCTGGAGTCGACTCTTCCCGTGCTACTGTGCTGTGCCAGCATTCATTAGGTATAATATGCTGGCTAACATCTTTGCAGTACCTGGAAGACCTACCGAAGGGCTTCAGGGTGAGCATGTATGAAGAAAGGATTTCCAAGAGAAAACTTTCTTCCTTGGAACCCTTAGTGGTTTGGTCTAAAAGGCTTTGGAAAAGACAGCGTCTTTGCCTTACGTTCTACCTCACTGTTTGTTGTTTTAGTCAGAGAGCCATTTTTGCAAATTGTCTTCTCTCAGTGCAGTGAGCTGCATGGAGAAAGCCAAATGTTTACCTCCTTGTTTAGAATTCTGAACTGCAGGGGCAAAGGAGGGGCAAGGCAGGAGATAGTTCAGGAGTTGACTTGGCTGCAAACCAAAGAATATCACTTTGGAAGTCACTTTTCTATTGAGACTCCCAAACTTTAATTAATAAAGACTCTCTTTATTCCATAATCTTTTCTCATCTCAGTTTGTTTGTGTTTTCAATATTATTTATTTTCATTTTTATTTTTTTGCTAATTTGAGCATAAAGGTCTTCCTAACTAAAGTCATGAGCACGTGGGTGACACAGTTCAGGGTTCTTCATTAATAGCCATAGAGGTCTTCATATCAATTCTAGACCACCGCTGCCTAAACCATTTGCCAATTGCCACATGACCTACATGTACAGAGTGATTCAAGGGAATTGGGTAGCGCTAACAAAATCAACTCCAAATGATATAATAGTTCCTCATGTGTTTTCAAATGTATACTAATTTTTTCCTCTAGAACGTTGTATATCATTCTAGTGAAAGTCTCTGAATCCAGTTTATGTCCCACCACCCAATTTATTTATAAATCAGAGGGTTTGGTTAACAATGGAAGCAAAAAAAAAAAAAAAAAAAAAAAAAAAGAAAGAATATCTCAAAGATAAAAATTAAATGGCACTATCCATGGCAGAAGGGCTTCAAGCTAAGGACTTTGGACTTTTAAAACTTGGGCAATGTTATTTATATTGTAACCTTATGCATCCAGTTATGTTAATGTGACATAATTAAATAGTTGATTCTTTGAACTCCCTTTGTTTTGATTTAGCACTTACCAAGTCACTTTCTGATTATGATTTAGATGCCTAGAGGAAAAAACTGACTGTATCTTCTAGAGTTGGATTAGATTCGTTCCAGGAACACACACATTTCCACTATCAATAAAACTAGTAAATCAGAAGTTTTGGTTTTATACATCAGTCTCACGAGCTTTGTTACCATGAGCTCAGTCCTGAAAGATGAACCTACTTTGGCATGCCAATAAAAATCAAGTTTTTAAGTTTGTAAAACTGAGGATCAGTCTCTTGTCCATTTGAATTCACTAACAATGAATGCCACATTGTAGGAGCCCTTGGAAGCCAATAAGCCAACCATTTCCTAAACAGCACATATTCCTTCTGCATCATTTGGTCAAGATACTAGGCACTTTGCTACTTTTAAGTTGCTTTTCTGACATTCAGCTATCCAGGCAGGAACTTAGCAATATTTGGTTATTCACATCTTTGCTGAATAAAATCTTCTTTCCTGAGTTTATAGATCAGTTGCCAGGTAAGCGTTCCTCAGCTATTATCAATGTAGCTTGGCTGTGTTAAACATGTTTCAAAACCCCAGACCAATGACAGCAGCTTTCCACTACCCATTTGTTCTGTGGCTCCTATAAATGAATGACTTCTGTCATATCTCCTCGTCCAGTAAGCCACTATTAAATTCCTGATGCCACTCCTTCAGTTCATTGACTAGGATAGGGCTGTCCATTTTTCAAAATAAATGATGTGTATTTCTCAATACTGTGTATTTTTTTTTGACATGATGGAGAAAAAAGCCTATAAAATTACACCTAAGTACTGCTACTGACACATAATCAACCATTTGACCACTGACCCAACATATTGTATCTCATGTAAAAACAGTACCTCTGGCTGTCTCAGGGTCATGCATAAAACTTGAAAAGATCTCCTCTATACGAAAATGTATTAGTCAAAATATTCTGATCTGATTATAGTCAAATTTTTATGCTTCAAATAAGTATCATTTTCCTTTGAGGAACTCAAGACAACAACAAACATTTAAGTTCCTTTCCAGACTCCCAGGCCCTAGCAATGTCTGCTGTTTTAACTCTCATTTAAGTCAATAAATATTTGTTGATTGAATTCATTGAATGATAAATTATTTCAAATTTTAGTTTTCTGTTCTCGATTTTGTTTTTTTGCCTCTATACTCCTACTTCTTTTTCCCTTTCCATCTTAAAATGATCCTTATGTCACCTTTCATATCATAATATTTTGCTTGTCTCAGGGATATATGGTAGAAGTAGTAATGATTAAAAATGCATAAACCATCAAAACAGTAAGAATTAAAAGTTCTCCTAGATCACTGAAGATCAGTCTAAGATCCTAAATGATGTGTGAGTGGAACACACCTCATACACAATACATTAGTTATATTTTCTTTTTCTCATCCTAAAATAGTAATATAAATAATCACATATTTGTAAAGTGGTTTATGAGCACTTCCATGAATATTCCCTAATCTGATGCTTTAAGAACTTTATAGCTATATCTATACACATGACACATGGTTTTTATGTAAAAATTTTGGTGTTCTTCATCTTCTTGTTTTATTCTTTAATCCCATTGTCTCCAGTTCAACTAGTAAATCAGTTTCATCACTGCTTCTTCAGGTATTAGCACCTTTTATTTCTTTGAAGTCTACATCTCTATAAAGCCTCTATATTTATGATTGTGTCATTGGTTTGTATTTCTAGAATAGAGAACAAATAGCTTAGCAAAGAATGAAATTAGAACTTATGGTTTCATGTTATGAATACATTTCAGAAGATATGTGTATCAATGCTTCATTAAACTTACAAATTTGCTTAAATATTACACGTTTCCCAACCCAATACTACACTGCTATTTCCAGACGTTATAAAACCAGTGGAAAACTCAGTATACTACAAATGTATTTGTTCCTTTGCTATTCTGGGTGACTTTGTAAATTCACATATACAAAAAAGCATTTTAACCCCAAAGTCATTGTCTCTGGGGGCAGGGGAGAGAATAGAAAAGATTCCTGACATTGAATCCAGGGTTCCAGGATAAGCGACCAAACTCACTGTCGTCTTCACAAACCAGTTACATTAATGTTCTTCTCTTTCCCATTTTGGGTTTTAGTCACTTGATTGATTAAAACTTCATTTACTATTGAGTCTTGTCAAGAATCTTTAGGTCGGTAATTCTCTTCTATGATGAGCATTGGGATTGGAATGGTAGACCGTGGGAAGGTAAAACATTTCTAGCATTTAAATTGTATTAAGATTGAAAAACAAGTCCAATGAAAGCCTTTTATTCCTGCCAGGTCCTGCGGCTACATTCAGGACTCAGTACTGGATGGTTGGATCAGGGTTGCACAGGTGCCATTATTACACTTCAAAGAGATGCTCTTAGAAAGGGTAAGTTCCATGGGATCCTCATCTGGGAGTGCAAATTATTAATCTTGATAACTACGCTTATGTATCTTAGTTTTGCTTCCTACCAGATAATTAGAATAAGGGTTAAGAGAAAATTTAACTCCTGAATGCTTTAACAACACTATCTTAAATACTACATTCCACATCTATAAATGTTTATTTACCCCTCATCTCAGGTCTATTTACTTACTTTTAATTTTCTAATTCTGAGTTGCCCCTCCTTTCTAAAGTTTCCCTGCCGAACTTAATAACAGATAAATAAATGAAAGAAGACAGAGACGTGTCATAATAGCCTGGTGGCTCCTTGGCCCTGTAGACAAGCTATCTGAGGCTCCCTGGCCCAGAGTCCCCTATGTGTGACCATGACTTTGACAAAGACCATAATTGCTTACTTGCAGGAATAATATGCAAAGATAGAATTTTATTCTTTATCCTTGGAAATATGACCCTAGAAAGAAATGTTGACTATCATTACAATTTTAGATTTTAGGTTATTTTGCCCCACACTCAAAAGCTAAAATATTTTGCTAAAATATTTTGCTTCTAGAAATCCTACCCAATAACTGCCTAACTAATTAGTAGAATATTCCATCCAGTTGGTCACCATCAATTCTCCCTCATAAATGTCTCTCATTTAGTTGAGGCTTTCATTTTCTCTTACCTGGGCCTCTGATAGATACACATAACCACTGTCCTTCACTTCAGTCTCCTCCACAGTATCACAAGAATGTCTTTTATAAGCCCAGCTTGTGTCACTTTTTTGCTTGCAAACTTTTCATGGGTTCTCAAACTATTAAGTCTCAAATTACTCCAAGTGGCAAGCCAGTATCTTAACAAATGTGTCCAAGCTCCCGATCCATTCTGATTTCTACCAACAAAACAGCATTTAAGGTTGATTTGTTTTCACATTCTAAGGAGCAGTCATGACAGTTTTGGTCTTTATTTCCATAAGATTCTTCCTTCTTGGATTGAGATTAGCAATTATCTGTGAAATGTCACATCTGTTTGGGTGTTAAAAAGAATGAGCACAGTAAATACAACCCCTTTTTGTGGCCAGAGAGCTCTGACCTTTATTGACCTCTGAAATTAAAAACTGCTTAATATCCTCAAGTCTTTGTTTTTCTGCAGGTAGTATTTATACTTGAAAGTGAACATCAGAATAAAGCATTCCGTTAGAATTCACACAAACCAGCCTGCCATGAAAATCCTAAAGACCTAGAACATGTTCTAAAATTATATTTCAAATTTGATTTGTCAAAATTTTAAACACCTAGATATAACCTTGTATCCTCTCATTTTGAGCTTTAACCACTATTTGGTATTAATGGAAAACAGCTCTAAGTTAATGAAAGAGAATATATACCATTAAAAATCTATATGCCGATTAGATTTATAGAGCATAATTCAATAATTTTTTATAAAGCAATAAAAACACTTGCCAACTCTCATGAAAAACAACCATATGTTTTAGTTTTAATAAAGAAAATGTTTTATAAATAAGCTCCAATTATGGCCCATATTATTTAAAAAGCATTGGATGTTTTCCTCTTCCAAGTGTATTTTTTCTCTATTTTTTGAGGCACCCTTAATAATTCACATGTAAATTTATAATATTTCGAGATCTGTTCATTTTTTTACCACAAAAAAAAAACATTCAATTTTTTTCCATTTTAGTTTCCAGTATGCCTTCAAAGGACCTTTATCAAATTAAATGACTAATGTATCAATTATGAAAATATTTTATCTTTATAAGAACTTTTATCCATGAATTTCAAAGAAAATTAAATCATAAGCATAGATGCTTCTATAAAATTCAGGAGCAGATTCATTTCATTAATTAATATGCCCACTTAGATTATTGAAATAAAACTTTTAACATTTTTTATATATCCCCTTATCACTTATGTGTAGGTATAAAATACTATCTGATTCTTTGTGGAAAGCAATTTGACAATTTGTATTAAGAATCTTGAAAAGTTCTTATCCTTTGACCCAGAGCCTGTCATAAGAACTTAACCACCAAAGCTTACAATTACTATATGAGTGTTTATTACAATGCTATTTATTATAGCAACAAATTGAAAATATCGTCAATGTCCAACAATATAGGCCTGGTTTGCCTTATGGTCAGTCATTCTGTACAACCCATAAATTTTAAGTTTTTAAAGACTATTTAATGATATAAAAATGCTTTTGAGTGGATAAAGGGGATCAAATATATGGTAACTGAAGGAAATTGGACTCTGGGTGGTAATCACACAATAGAATATATAGATGTCAATTTTTAATGTATACCTGAAAGTTATATAATTGTATTAACCAATGTTACCCCAATAAACTTAAAAAAATTAAAAATAAAATAAAAAATAAAGAAAAAAATGCTTTTGATAAAATATTAAGCTAAAAAAAGGCAAAACTTTATATGCTAGTCTTTTAACAGTTTTTCCAAAATTAGAATTATAGTCTATATAATGTGAATGTACAGATACACTAGAATGGAGGGTTACACACATCAAAATGTTCATCTTAAAAATATATATATTAATCTTGTTTCACTTTGATGGGGGGTTTATAAGTGATTTAAAATTTTCCTCTTTGTATTTTCTACAATGAATACCTATTATGTTTATAGTCGTAAAGAAATGTTATTCTTTTAAATATTACAAAAACAGTAATAGTTAATGATATCAAAGAAAATGATTTACTGATATAGAAAGTTGTTTACATGTAAATGAAAAATGTATCTCAAAAACATTTTTCATGATTACATATGATTGCATAAATATTTTAATAACATTTATAGTCTATATTAATAACCTACGTATATTATAAATTATGCATAAAATTAGAATATTAAGAGGATGAATTTTAAAATATAAGTAGAAATTCTTATAAAATTTATAAAACTATGTAGATTTAACTATTCCCCTGTTTGCTCCCCAGAGGAAACCACTATCTGGAAGATGGAATAGACTTCATAAATTTACCATTACATTTTTTAACCCATATACGTGCCCATAACAAAATAGATGCATCTAGAAAATTTTAAAAATTGTTATTAATGGTTTCAGAGTGTATTTATAATGTATATTTTCTTTGCAAATTGCTTCTATCAATCAACTATATGTTTTTCAGTGCATCCATGGAAATATATGTAGATCTAATTCATTCATTTAGTATGAATTCATTTTATGATTTTACAACAATTCATTTTCCCATTTCATAATTAATAGACATTTATGTTTTTTCCAACATACCACATTGAATAATCTTATATACGACTCTTTATGCATATGGACAAAAGTTTCTTTGCTATATACACCTAGACTAGGAATTACTGTTATAACATATGCTCAGTTTTAACTATATTAGATATTGCCAAATTTTCTCCAAATTAGTTGATAATTTATACTCCTAGCACTTAGAAATAAGTGTGTGCATACATCCACACAGAGTTTATCTTTTATCAAATATATATATTGTAAATATCATCTCCTAGTCTGCAGCTTATTTCTTAGTTTACATTTAATTTAGTCTAATTCATCAATCTCTCTCATTATGGTTTATATTTTTTATTTAACAAAATCCTTCTCTATCCAATTTTATATTGATATTTCCCATATTAAAGTTTAATTTTTTCTAAGCACATCTGAAATATATATTTGCATATGGCATGAAATAAGACATCTGCGTTTTTACCTGTATATCCGTTTGTCCAAACAACATTTTAAAAAGGGTGATGCTACTGAATTCTCATGTCCTCTCTGCCAGTGGCTGACTGCCCATAAGTCTATTTCTAGGCTTTCCATTCCCTTTCATTGGTCTATTTGGCTGTCTTTTAACCAATACCCCAATATCTTAAAATACTGTACCTTTATAAGAAGTTTGGTTATCTTTTAGGATGAATTCTCCCTTCTAATCTTCTTCAAATGTGCCTTGACTATAATTCTTTATCTTCCAAACTTTAGGATCAGCTTGCCAAATTCTATCTGCCCTCTTTGTGAATAGCTGTTTCTGCCTGAAGTTTACTCAGAGAATGAGCCACTAGTGTGCCATTGCTCCAGTGCCTTTCCTGGAGTCTCAATGCTTTGTTGCAAGTTCATTCAGCTAAATCCTAGAGAGATGACTAATCTAATATCATTTATTTTCTCATTAAGATGATGTCTTTTCAATCAGGCAAATACAGTTGCATAAATAACTTTGAAGGCTAGTTTTTTTTTTTTCTTCTCTCTTCTCCACACCAACATTCCAATAACCCCATACCCCACTGAAGAGGTGATCATCTACTTTTTGGACAGCTTGTTGGATTATGGGCAGAGTGATCATATATTTTCCAAACCCCAAAACAGTATAGATGGTCTAACAATTAGCAAAATATTTATAATCAAAATGAACCTGGAGTAATCTAAGATGAATAGTTTGCTAACTTATTCATTGAAATCTTAATGAGACTTGGGTTCTATTAGAAGTAGCCCTTTCACAGAAAAAGGAAAACAAAGTAAAAGGAGAGAAAAAAGCCAACTTCATTTTCTGTTGATCAAATGTAAGACTTTTCTCTGAAAGATTTTTTTGTTTCCTATGAAATGTACAAATTACACATGTAAATAGTATATAATTTATTTTAGTTATGTATTTATAATTAATATAGAGTTTATTTTTTGAATCATATGGAAGCTCATGTTAGCTAAGTGTGTATATATTAACTACTTCAGCATGCACTTCACCAAAACTTAAAAAGAGCAAGAGAACGTGTAAGCATTTGCTATTGCTATTATTATTTTAAGATCATTTCTCTGTCTTCTTATACTATATGCCCTGTAAATTGTTAAGGAGTAATTGCGGGACCAAGAGATGGCAAGTTCCAGGAGAAAGGCAGCCTGGATGCCACAGTTTTATTAAAATGTTTTTCTAACAGTTTTTGATGTGACCAAATCTATGCCTGCAGAGCCTGCAGTCAAAAGGCACCAGGGTTTCAGTCCAAGATGTCATCATGAGAACTTCTGATTATTCTGGCATTTTGTTATCATGGTTTCTAACTTTGTGGGCACACACCTCTTGGAAAAACAGATAGCTTTAGAACCTCATTCAGTGTGTGTCCCCTGTGCTTTTGAACATGGCAGACACCTCAGGAAACTGAAACCCATGGGGGGAGGAACCCCACCAAGCAAAAGACGAAGGGAAAAATAAGAGTGAAATCAAGGTCACAGTGGAGGAAGAGGGAGGGCTCTTTCAAGAGCCATGGGCTTAACCTGCGCTCTCCTTTTAACTGGATCTGAGACTTACTTTTATTTTAGGTAAGTCCCTGGGGTGAGGGGGGGAAGCTTGCCCAGCTTGAGTCCAGGCCAGAGCATCAGAGCTGAGGGATCTTTTGACTGGGCTCTACGGCTGCAAAAGAAATAGATCCTATCCGACCTGTACCCAGCAAGTATGGGCGCCTGCAATCTTTCCAGGCAAACAAGGCCTAGAAGAGGCAAGACAGGGTAGGGGCAGGAGAGAGAGGGCGGGAGGCCCAAATGAGGAAACCTCTGTGGTGTAAAGCTATGTGTGTCCTGTTGTTTACTCACTTCAGTGCCCTGGCAGGATGTTTCTCTGTCCAACCTTAGCACCAAACACTTGAGCACAAATAAAAGTTGGCTTTATAGAAGGTGTTAAATAAGTGCTAAAACGAATCCCCAGAAATCCGACTGTCCAGGCCAGGGAGAAGCTCATTGTCTGCAAAGTGCGAACGCATGCCAGGGACTCTTAGATTATCAAAAAATATCCAAACAGCCCTATTTAACATTTAAATAAGTAAGAGGACCAATAAAGATTTCTCTTGCTTAAAAGTACTAGCATTTTACAACTGTAAAAGTCTCCGCCATAGTCTATATGGAGCCCTGATTGCACATGAAACGCCCAGTTAAGCCTGGGGGTTTGGCCCACACTGTAATCTCGCTACAGTACAGGCCACATATTATGGAATTCAGCTTTCAGGATTTCAGACTAATTAGAGAGGCACCCAGTAGCACTATGCGGGTTCTGTCAGCATTTCCACTATAAAACCCCCTTTTCTGGGGTTTATAACTTGGCCAATAAAAGATAGCCCCAGGCTGGAATGTGCCACGCAAAAAGGTTCAACACAGGAATAAGATTTTTTGTTTTAAACCAAATTTCATTAAAAATCTGTTCTTGTAAGAACAGGGCAATAAAAATATGCTGCTTTTATTATTTCTGATGTTTTTAACTCCTTGCTTTGTTTAAAAATAAAAAAGGAAAAAATAAATGCACTTTCCAGGCATCAGGTAACTCTAGGGTAGGGTGTATCTTAATGAAAATATATGAATTATTTGGGGCTTAGGAGAAACTATGGCTTGCCACATACTAGTTTTGTGTCACAGTGTGGGTCTAGGATTTAGTCTGGCTCAAACTGATTTGGAAATAATGTACAATGGCTTCAATCATAGGGGCCTTAATGGTTTACATGATTAGTGCATGTTAACCATCATCATATTGTGGAGTAAAACCCTAGCCGTTAGCAGGGCTTACTCAGAGCAGAACTTTGCAATGATACCAGTGTTTTACATTATTCATTAATGCTTACAAATAACAATTTCATTTTCTACATCTTGGCAAGAGGAAATGGGGAAGGCACAAGCTCCATTTACTTGCTATAATAGACCCTATGTACAAATAAAATTAAACATTATCTCCTTAGCTGTAGTTTTGTTTATTTTACCTTTGCTAATTATAGTTTTGAATTATTTGTAGGCATTTTATCTTAAAAGGATAAGACAGTGTGTGTATTTGAATTTAGCCAAAAAACAAAAAGAAAGTAAAAAGATGGGGAAAACAATAATGTCTAGAACAGCAACTCGTGACTGCCACTGTTTCAGTTGCTTTATATATGCGCCATCAATAAAAATTCACAGCAATCCCATGAAAACAAGGCTCCAGGAGGTTAAACAAGTTTACCCAGAGCCACAAAGTTAAGTGGCAGTGCAGATATCCAAACGCAGTGTGTCAGACCTCAAAAACTATTCTGTTCACTGTAATTTACTGTACAGTTGATTTTCTTTCCCCTCCTTAATTAATGTTACTGTGGATCTGTTGCTTGGTAATTTCCTCAGTTTCTAGCCACAGTAACTCTCAAATTAGCCATGCTTGTTATTGGCAGAACTTTCTAATCTTAAAGAAAATGGTGAGAGTGGAGCTTAGTTGTGAAAACATTAGATAGCCACTGTGCCCAACTCTCATGGCAGCCCTACCAGGATGAAGAATCAGAAAAGCTCTACCAAGGGCCCTTTCCACTGGAACTGCCAAGACACCCTTACACAACTGAGAATTAATGCACGTTTTTGAGTGAGTGCTTTTACAGAGAGCAGAAATCGGGGCTCAGTTTTCTGAGGCACATTGCATCTGCATTATCTGTTTAACTTCAGGGGCTCTGCTTTAAGAAAGATTAATTTTATGCTTTTTTGCAATCTACTACTCAGCTACGCCTATCTATGGAGCAAGTTGTATTTGCTTCTTTGGAGACCAATGTCCCATGAGACCACCTTTTGTCCATTCACATTATTTATACTGGGAAGAGTGGCTGGGAGAGAACTGGGGAGTCACTGACATGCCAGATGGCTGGCTCTTGGCCCCATGCAGTGTTGCCCTAGATGGGAAGAGTTGTGGGTAAGGACAAGAGGCTGAAGAGGCTCCAACCGTGCCACCAACTTTCTTTTCTATTTCATACACCATTTGTTCTATCCAGCTACAACCCCTACCACAGGGTCGATATTGGTGCCATCTACACGTAAATGAAAGAAGGGGCACCTCTTATAGGAACATCCTTGCTTCTGTCTATTTAAATTAGAGCCTTAAGGGAAAACCACATGCTTTTAATGATCATTAATTGGTTAAAGAGAACAGTAAGTTCCCTCCCAGAAGCTTGAGAACAGAGCTCCTTTCCTTCCGGATTTATTTCTTGGTTAACCAGACTAGGAAACAAAAGGGTTGTAAAATATTTGTTAGGCTGCAAAGCTTAACAAAGCAATGTTAAACAACACTGATGATGATATTGATTTCTTTCTCTCCATTTCTGCGTACTCCCTAACGGTAACTCAGAATGACTGTCCATGGCTTGTATCTGTTCAGTAATATTGGGAATATGCAAAGTCCAGGAGAAAGTGGCCTTCATTGACCACTGGCTGCAGAGTGAGTTCTGCCTAAAAATTCCCTGGTAGAGTCAATCCACATTTCCTGCCTCACTTGCTCTGTGTGTGTGTGTGTATGTGTGTGTCTATGTGTATGTGTGTACATGTCTGTCCATCCAGCCCCATTTAGGAAACCTAAATTAACCAAAATTCAGACTTAGAAGACAGAAAAAATGTAGTAATTTATCGATGGTAAAAAGGGTCTCCTCTGTTTAGTAAAAAGAATCACAGCAGGATTCCTTTAAATCATGCATTTCTATAATGAAAAATGAGGAAATGAGATCTAAATATACATATTACATCTCTTTAATTGATTATAGTTTTTCAGACAAATATATGTGTATATTTATATTCCCTCTTACATTCTTAAGGGAGAGAAGTAAAATTATAAAGTTTGAGAGCTGAATATCTTTAACATTCTTGGCAATTACCCACAGCATCTCGCATCGTGCTTTTTACAGAATGGGAGCTCAGAAAGATGCCATTAACTGAATGACTTAAGGCTTGCAGCACATGGCTCAGTGTTCATTAGGGTCATAAATTACTTGAGTGATGCTAATTATCTTTGGCCTTCAGTGTTCATAATCAATATATCTGTGTTTGATTTTTTTTTTTTTTTACTTTAAATGTATTTCTTTGCATATGTTAGATTTCCCAACACTGAACATAAGACCAAGGGCAAAGACCATGCTTGTCTTATTTTTCATTGTTTCTTCTGTCCCTGCCTTGGTAAAGAGTATACAGTAGACATTCAGTAAATATTTGTTGACCGAGTAGTTGAATAATTGAAAGGATCTGCTTTTATTAAGGCAGGGTTGTTCTATTTGTGTATATTCTATAGCATTGCTTTGAAATTCTTTTCTCTGAAAAAGCTATGAGTCATGGAGAAATCACGGGGGAGTCTTCTAAAATAAATGAGTTCATAGGGACATGATTAATTCCTGCCTGCTCTGTAGCTATCAGGTCTTACCCAAGTGTTTGCGTTCTAGGAAGAAGACCCATGAAAAAGAGATCTCAAGCTTCAGAAAACTTGAAAAGCATAATTAGGTTAAGTTAATATTCTGTTGAGTAATAATTTCCCTTATTTTAAGTGATTTTTTAAAGAATTACCAGTATACTAAATTAAATGCCAACCAAATAACAATTTTTACAAAACCCAGGTGAAAGGCAAGTTAAATTCTAAACTTCCCTATGTTGGTTAGAGTTATGGTCATTGTGTCAGTTTTTAGTGCTGCCGCCCCATGCCACTGACTCCTAGAAAACAAACCTTCAGTGTTCTCACCCACTCGCTCGCTTTCTTTGCATTTCCTTTCCCCACAACTTTGAATCTTTCAATCCATAACACAGGTTAAATTAAAGTAAAATGGATCCCATGCATGCCCCGTGGGATGCAAACTCCTAGTTAGAGGAAAGAAATAAACAAATGTCAGGAGGCTTCCAGAACACGCGTTCCTGTGTCCGACAGGAGACATTAAAATTTTCAGTCTACTCTCTCTCCTTCACCAAGTCCGTGGGCCACAGCCTGTATTCATTACTTTCCTCTCTGGCTATCAGTCTTTCCTACTCTCTCTTCTGTGAAAGGAAGGGTGAGAGAAAACAATAAAAAAAAAAAAAAATCTGTATTTTTGTTTAAGAACACATAACATGAGGAGTATTAAATAGTTTTGAAGAGATTAAAAAAAAAATTCCAAGTGTTTTCCTTCTGTAAAAGTCTCAGGGAGTGGACATTAGATTTTTTTTTTTTCTCCTTTTCTCCTTACCCGCTACCCTGGGAAGCATTTTGAAGTTCCACTTTGCTTGCTGCCCAAGCGCTCGCTCATCAGTGACGATCACAACCCACATTCACTACAGTAAAAGCAAATAGGGAAAAGACTTTCCTGCACCATCAGACCATATGTATGTAGTGAAAGTGGGAGAGAGAGAGAGAGACCATAATATATGTTTCAGCAACACAAAAGCATACCCTCCTTTTTGCATACATATCTACCTAATTTTTTCTGGAGGTCTCATATGCTTCAATTGCTCATTTATTCTTCAACCTTGGATAAAGAGACTGAGGAGATGAGAGAGGGGGAGGGACAGACAGACCTATAGATGACAGATCTGTAGACAGTGTTGTTAGCATGCCAGATCTTATTACAGAACTGTGGGAGGTCATGTACGCCACATCCCAACTCCATGGGGACCACCACATTTAAAACAAGATGAAAAAAATGTGATGTGGAAAAAAAACCCTCATGGGCAGCCTTCAAAGGCAGAGACAGGTTGTGACTGGATTAACATTTATTGACTGTTTAAGCCTGCTTTTTTGCTTCAGGACAGAGATACACGAGTTTAATTGCGGAGGCTGTTCTGCCAACTGATCACCAGAGTGGCAACCAAAGCTTAACTAATCGGTCCTTCATTAGTGAAAAGTCTCTATTACAAAACAAATTAAGCATGCTCTGATCCTAACCTACAGGTCCAATGGTATTACGGCAAAGTTTAAGCTGTTAGAGCACTGAAAAACTTATTAAGGGGTTAGCGCTGAGATAGCACTTTGCTATTGATTTTACAATACACAGGTATTATGATTTATGGAGTGCTGGTGTCACTCTAACAAGCTGAAGGACACACAATATCATCTCCAGCATCATTAAAATTCAGAAGCCTCTAGAACTAACTCATCAACCACTGTGCATTGTCACAGACTGTGGAGCTGGGCTCTGGTTTCAAAATGTCCTGAGCTTTAGGACAGTTGTCTTCCTGCTTGTTTGGCAATTAGAAATGTAGAGCTGCCCCTCAAAATGCCTTCCATGTTCTTAATTACCAGAACTTGTTTTCACGCTGAGTTACCAAATGCATTTTGTTATTTAATTTTGCCTTTTAACACCCAGAAATATTTTGTGCACATTTTAAGAAAGACTATATACCTGGGAAACATATAATTCAAACAAGGCTCTAACTAAACCTTCCACTTCAAAATCATTACCTTTATTTTTTAAAATACTCAGATAAAAATCTGGCTGTACTAGCTGTGGTAATCAATCAATAGATAGATATTCAATGAACACCAATTATCCTCAACTAATACTAATGAGAGTTAATCGTTATTAGGTATTTACTATGTTCCAGAATTGTTCTAAGTCCTTTTGTTTGTATTATATGTTTAATCCTCACAGTATCTTTTGAAATGGAAACTTTTTTAGGTTCATCTTACTGATAAAATTATGGAGGCCCAGAGAAGTTTCGCACACAGCTAACAAATGGAAGAGCCAAAATTCAATAAGGCAGTCTGATGTCCGGGCATTACCCTGGGCCAGTTCCAAAACCTAATAATCAGTTCTAATAGCAAAAGCAGCATTCATTCAACTTAATTTAATATCTATAGTTCTGTAATTTGAGGATCAGATGAAAATCTAAAATTGATTACTAGTTTTATCAAAAACCTTCCTGTAGAGTGTCGAACCACCCTTCAATTAGTTCTCTTTGAGCTATATAATCCACAGTGAGTATAATATTCTTCCAGAGGACCTATTTTCTGTGCTTTTAATCATTTTTGATACTTCCATTTATTTATATCTTTCTACTTTGCATGAAATGATAGATAACCCAATATATAGTATCTTTCCTGTCTTGTTTTACACCATTCCCCAACCCCACTCCTATTCCAAACTAAATACTGTGTTGAGTTTTATAAGAGCATCTGTGGTATTTACAATCAAATGTTGGCTTAAACAAATTAAATTACAAACTTTTAACTTGGGCTTATATTTGTGTTTCTCTGTAACAGTGTTTAGCAAAGAATAGAAATTGACAAGTGCTGTGTCTATCTTGTACCTCAAACTAAAGAATTTGGGACTGGTGTAGCAAAAGAATATCTTACAAAACTCTCTCACCTTTTAGGAGCCCCCAAAACATGGCCCTCAGAACAATATTATCACTATATTATTGATTCAAATTCAAATTTAAAACCCCAGATCATTCTGTCTAATGTGCATAGAGATTCATTTTCTCAATTTTATTAGAGGTTCCTTTTCCCATGTGCATTATGTGCATTATATTCCTATTAAGGATTTTCCCAATTAATATAGCCATTTTTACAACTTGAAAGGTTATTAGATTTCAAATTTTGTTTGTCATTTTCTCTGACCATCTTGCTACCATTCCATCAACTAAGTCCCCAAGAAATCAGAGAGATTACAGATTGATAGCTGGCACCTAAGGAAGACCATTTGCCTAGCAAATACTGAGTTGGAAAAATCTCTCCTGTTATCTATTCATCCAAGTAGGGTTCCACTGCTTCTGAATATAATTTGTCAATCCCAAGGTGTCTCTGTTGTTCTGATTATCTTCTGATCATGCTGGTCCCTTAACATTCACTCTCTACTTACAGAATTCCTTGTTAGTGGTTGGGCCCAAGTATCATCTCTTCTGGAAAGCATCTGTGTTTCCTCAAGTTAGAATTAGCCACTCCATCCTCATTTATTTTCCTGTGTTAGCAACTTAATTTTGACTGAATAAGAAGACTCTTTGAAAGGGAGTTTTTTTTTTTTAATGAAATCAGAGTTTTGCCCAAGTACAGTTTTTCTGTGTTTACTTAGTAATCTCAGGGAGCTTAGAATCTTCCATAATATTTATCTTTAATATCTTAGTCTCATTTTTACATCTTGCAGTATTGTTTTCTGAATTGGGGCTCTTTGGTCTTTGTTTGATCAAGTTGTTCCTCAGTAGCTTTTATCTTTCTCACCTTAGCAATGAGATAGAGTTTTTTGTGTCCTTAGTGGTATTTCCTCTAAAATATGCAGCCCTTCTGAACTCCCTTTTCTCATGAGATATGCTTGATTATGGTTTCAATCTTATTTTGATCCACAAGATCCTTAAGAGCTGGTGGAAACCTCAGCTATAAGCTAATACGACCTCTCATTATGTAGATAATAAATTAATCTGGGGAAGATTGAAGAAGCTAACTCCCAACTAACTCATCCAGCTACTTAGGGTGACACAAATGGATTATAATCAGTGTCCTGTTTCTAAACCTGAATGGGACAAATTGGCCACACCTAAATGTGGAAAAATGAAATTGACCACAATGGTGCTGGTCACATGGGGTTTTATTGAATCAGGCTTCGCACAGTCATGTGCTTTGTTTCAGTGGAGTCATTTTTGACAGTCCCCTTAAGCTTCCTGACTCTGACTTCTGAAAATTAATATTCTGTATTTGCCTGGGTTTATTTTCATGCCATCACAGCTTTGAACTCTAAATTCACCTTCACCGAGGATGTCTTAATCCTTGTAGCCTCACCGATCCTTCTGCTTCAGGAAGAATAAGCAGATGCATCTCATAAAGTTTACTCCATTTCTGTACATAACTTGTCATTACATGAATAACTTCCAAGTCTTTGCACATGGGATATTCTTTTCTCCAGTACTGCCCATCACAGTCCTAAAACTCATTCACAACTCATCTCAAAGGCCAGCTCTTTTTTTTTTTAACCACATTCAGACCCCTCCTTCAGAATTAGTTGTTTAATCCTCTTCCCTCTCACAGTATGTTATTTGTGCCTCAATGCTAACTCCTCCCTCAGTCTGTTTTCTATTAGGAGTTCTTTTTTATTTATTATTTACTAGACTGTATTCCCTTAAAAGAGATATTTTTCTTTAGGCACCGAGTGACTTCACAAAGCATGATCTAAATAAATGTTTGTTGAATTAATAAATGAATGACAGGAAAGGCATTTTTGAATATCCATTGCCTCTACAAAAAAATAGATCTAACTCAGAAACTCCAGAAATGTCTTAATTTATCAGTCAAGGCTTTTAAACTAATTTTTCACTGAATGGATGACATAAAGAAATTCCATAATGCATAAAAAGTATGTTTTGACACACTTTATATATCATGAACCTATATTGCTATTTCTAAAAATGACCTAAACTTCATATTCAATTATGATAAATTGTAATTGCCTTTTCTGGATTTCTGGACCCTAATTATCTATAATAAAGTGGAAGAAATACAAGTTTAAACACCTGCGATCTCACTAAAATATAAATAACTTTATAAAACATCATTATGAACCAGTTTCAGGGTTGATATTTAGACAGTGTCAACTCATTCCCAAAAGATTAAAGTGAGAGCAGAGAAATTCACTCACTCTTTTGAATGCTTCCTCTAAACAAAGACACATATTTAAATATTTGGAAACGCCAATGTAACCGCCTGGATATTCTTTCCCCAATTTGAGGGATAGTCAGACTGTATCTATACTGTTAGGTTAAAGGTGTTCTCACATGCTACCTAGATATGTCTTTGCTTCTCCTCATCAATTATAACTTCTGACGTCACCCTTTCACTCTTTGAATAAATCCAGCATCAGCCCCGGCCCATATAAATCTGTTCTGCCCCTTTGCTTCTGTCTTCATGTACAGCATACTGTAAATAATCATAGTGGAGTGGTTGTAAATAGTTCTGTGGTACACTGGAGACCCCTATTGGTGAGACTCAGGAAGTGAATGCATAGGTTGGCTTCTGCCCAGCTCCTTTGGGTTCCACTAGAGCCCAAAGCGACACCATTGACCATTTTGCATACTGATTAATCAGTTTGGGAAAGCAAATGTGCGCGTATGTTAACTGGACTTTGTGTTTGTATGAAGACGTCACTAAATAAGAAGGCAGTACAAATGACAAGAAAAACAATACGTGACCTGCGATTTAGAGCACTTCATTTTCCATAGGTAATAGACAACAGGGATAAATGCAGCATTGCTGTTATATAAGTACATATTGATCAAATATGGCAGAGCATCTGCAAAGACTCAATTTTTCTGAAAGCCGGGTAGTAAATTATATACTTTATGTATCCAACTTTAAAAACAACATCATATTGCTTTTAAATATTTCTGTGATAGAGTTTAATAACTAACTAGGGTTTTGCAGGGCCCTTAAAAGGTACCTTGGTTAATTTAAATTAAAAGGTACTTGTTTAGAACCTCTGAATGTTTAAAATAAAATTTTTATTTCAATCGCGAAGGAAAAATTAATTAATAATAAAAAATGATTACCTCTCAAACATCTAAATGTATTCTTCAATGTGTATATTGAAATGAGTTTGTCAGCTTAAAAGATGAAACACCTAGGCTTTCTGTTAAAACTGTATTGTAAAAGGCGTTGTATGATGCCAAATGTACCATAAATCTTCATTCATTTGGGATGGGGAGGTTGTCTGAGGATGTTAATTCATACATGTTGTCTGATGTTTTTGCTCTTTATCACATCTACCTTTTAAAATAAATTTTTAGAAAAATAACGACAGCATAAATATGATAGCTATTTATCTCAAATGTTGGCTTTTAAAAATACCAAAAACTTCTACCCTGTTCATGCTGTTCCGAAAAAGCAAAGCTCATCATCTACCAAATGAAAAACGTCTTTGTGCTTAGACTTGAAATATTCATATTCTTTTGCTGGCATATTAACATACTACATCTTATTAAACAAAAACACTGCTAATGAGGAGGAAAGCCTTTGAAAAAAATTACAGTCAGTTGATTCACCTTTGTTATTGGTTTCATTAACATTTTCATACTTGTTTTCTTCTCTGTGATTTTTTCCTTTTAAAGTAAGTTGCTATTTCCCCCCCTCAAAACACACACACACGATCTTTTCCTTGCCTTTTAGGCTAAACCCCTATTGTAGGAGAGAGCCTGGGAGTAGAGCATAAAAGTCATATCTATGAGCTGAATATAAAATACAAATTCCTACTCATACACTATGATCACCAATGATCATTTGTTTCTTTGCCACATGTACCAAATAACACATGCCTATGTAATTTATTCATGATGAGTTCCTAATCTTATATGAAATGGAAGAATATATTTTTACTCTGGTACATGCAGCTGCTGCTAAACTGCTCAGTACAGTCTATTTACAAGCTCAGACTTAGTCTCATAAGCTGAAGCCTGAGAGAGGGTAGGTTTGAGGAAAAAAGCACTCTTCTTAGGAAACACACTCATCTACCTCTCCCCGCAAAGTTCCCAAGTGAAAATGGCCCAATAGAACCAGCACTGAAGCAATACTTTCTTGGATCAGGTTCTGAGTATGAGACTAGGGTGCAGGTGAGACCTTGGAATTTTGAAAAGATCAGCAAGCTACAGGGCCCAGTGGTGTGGACATCAGAAAAGAAAAAGCCCTGAGTTCTAATCCCAGAACTGTTGCCTCTGTTACCCCCTTTCCTGAATGAGGTTTTTTGTTTGTTTGTTTGTTTGTTTGTTTGTTTTAAAAAGTAATTTTCTTGAAATTTATGCACTATCTGAATTATCCAGAATTAATAACTGATTTTGAAATACAGAATACTTAGGGCTAAACTCTGTGCTACCTTCATGGGCTATTGAAGTATACAAAGTACAATTCTAGAATGCATACTTGAGGCTAGATAACAATCCTGCAAAGAACAGATTTGTAGTAACACATTTCTACCCGCTCTCTTGGCTCTTGACAACTGTTTTATCAAACTCTGAAAGATGCAGGATGAATGCCCTGTACAGCCAGTATTTCTGCAAACTTTAATGATAAAAAGAAATATTGTAAATAGAACTGCTTTATTCAGAGGAAAGAACAGAGGACAAAAGTCAGAAATTTCAAAGAATAGAATGGTCCCAGCTCTGCCATTAGCTAATTCCAGAACCCCTTTCCTTTTCCTTTTTTTTTTTTTTTTTTTTTGTTTCTCCTCGTGTGGTGAATGGGCATTATAATCCTTACCCTGCTATGTCATATGTGAGAATCAAGGGGCATGCTGTATGTACAATTCCTTTGAAAAGCTGTAAGTCTGTCTTGGAGGGGAGGGAGTGTTATTATGCTTACTACTGTCAAAAAATGCAGTGTTGCTCATTACTATTAGCAAAATTCAATTTCTTTTGTTTGAGTTTTGCCTATAGGAAGCAATAAAGTGAAATAAATATCCATTAGTTAGTAGTCAACATATATTGGAACAGCTGAAACACCAAATCTTTTTTATCTAAAAGCAGAATGCTAAACTAATGTTATTTCAGGAGTTGTGGGGGACCAGAGCTGAAGACATTGCTGAGTCGGCATGGGAGGGGACGGGTTAGGGATATACAGCTGGGATGGGGCAAAAACTCCTCTTCCTAGTCCCCCCAAAAATGTCTCCACTAAATTCTACTGAATCTGATCGTGCCTAAGATAAAAATCAGAAAGACGGGTCAGCTTGAATGGAAGCCTATTATTGGTCAGTGTTAAGATGATATTGATAGAAAATGGAATGCAATACGTTTTCCTCCACCACACATTTTTGAATAATAGCAATTTACCAACTAGCTAACCACCTCAGCATAAACACTGGAACGCTCCTGCTGAGTCTCAGAAAGCCTGCTTGTCTGAAGTGCACAATATACAAGGAAATTCACCATAAAGCTCTGTGCCACCATTCAATGCAAACAGTCCTCAGGTCCTGCTGTGACTTGGCACACCCCGCTGGACAGCTGGAGACTGGAGAAGAGGGGCTGCTGCCAGTAACATGTTACAAGGGATTTTAGAGCAATTTTGTGGAAACCAACAGCCCTGTGCTCTATTATTTCATGGGCAGATATTGCTATGAGCTACATACAGATACATTATGATGCAGTGTACTGTCTATTTATGCCTGATATGATATACAGTAAAACACTCCAACACTTTCCAATTCCATTTGTGAGCTCGAGCAAGGAAAAATAGGGAGACAATTTGCCACAGCCTTATGTTATGCCTAATATAATTTCGGAAATCAGCTATTGCCCCAAACAACATTTTATTACATGCATCAAAAAGATTTAACTTGCTAAGGGTCACATAGTGTACTCAGAATATGCTTCAAAGCCAAGAGACGCTATAGATAGGTGGTTTATTGTACATCTTATTCCTTCCCCCAACCCCAAGATTGCTTACAATGAAGTGCCACCAGAGATCATTAAAAAAGGATTGCTCATTTTGTGTAGCTTGAATATATAAAATGATAGTTATCTAAATTCCAGTGGCAAGAATGTTTGGAAGACAATGCCAAGAGATAAATGAAAGTGAGTTAAATCAGGAAGACAGGCTCTGTAGCAATTAGTCTAATGTAATATCATTTTTAATGTAAAGAAGCTACATTTTCTAATTTTCACTAAAAGCCCTAGGTGCTGAATGGGTTATAATAAATGCATGCAATAAAAAACAGGTACACTCATCTTATAAAGCAGCCTATTAACCAGACTGCTAGTGCTGCAAAATCCAGTATGCAGTAAACAATACTCTTTCTGTTAGAATAATGATGCATAGTTTACTCTTTTATACCATGCAGCATTTGGGGACCACATCCGTTTACCAAAATAATACCAAATTAGTACTGTAAATATTGAAATCAGACCTTTCAGGCTAACCAGTGGTCTAATTTTCTCTTCAATCTTCTCTTAATCTCAATTCATCAATAACACTACCTTATTATCGAACTTTGACAGCAAGCTAAGGCTTTTGATAAATTATACATCTCAAGCCAGATTTAAAATTTGAAGCTCAAGTGCTAATTATCTGTACAGGCCTAGTTAATAACGAGATTTCTTGTTAAGTATCTGATCACAGCATGGGCATCATTTGTCAAGATCCTCAAGTCTACCTTAGAGACCGGCTCTTCGAATCCTCCCTTGCCTACCATATGTAAAATTGGGATCTTTGTTTCTATAATAACCTTTTATTAGGAAGCTGACATAATGATTAAGTTCGCTGTAGACACACACAATGAATTAGACAATTACCCTTGCTGCTTTAAACCACTCAGACTCCTAGCAAGACAAAATAATTAATATTGAATTTTAATTTGATGTGTTCCACATTTAAACCCCAATTTGCAAAGTACACCTGGAAAGCTGCCGCTGTTTCCTTGCAGTTTGCGCTGATGAAATAAAGGCCCCCGCAGTTCGAATGTAAAAGCACAGAAGGCACGATGCACCACGATCACTTCTCAGTGGAGCACAGAAATTTCTAGCATTAATGGGAAAGGTAATTACCTAGGTCTAACTTTATAGCCTTTTCTCTAATGAAACTATAATCTCCCAGGCCTATACACTTTAAGCATTTGCATGATTTTAATGATTTCAGTGCCATAACTGTTGGTATACCCAGTCATTTTGAAATGAAATGTCTTAAACACAAAGATGTTAATTATATTAACAGGCTATTCTTCTTGGCACAAAGTAAGGCTGAGTCAGAGAGAAGCTCCATTATAAAAGCGACCAAGGGTAGCATTTCTCACGTGGCCACAAGAAAAAGATGAGCCTCAGGAGCATAAATCCACTTCTTCTTGTTCATTGTTCCTGCAAACTTCACCATTACTACATGGTAAAAGGGCATAAAAGCTCAAGTCCTTTTGACTTTCCTCGCATCCCTAATGTTTTCCAGAAAGGGTTTAGAAGGATGTAACATGAAATATTTTTACTCTCTAATCAAATTTTCTTTTAGAAAATGATTACCCTTCTTGGTTGGGGCATTTTAGTCTCCTGGGAGGCTGCGACTTCATGCGATTTTTCTTTCGTGTAAAGGCTTAGTTTGGGAAAGGAGAGAAGACTTTTCTACAGCATCACACAGTGCCAAGAATGAGATTGCAGACTTAACCGAGTTATCTGTTTTAAGACCTATTAAGGCAACTCATGTTATTACAGGAAAGGAATAAAGATTCACAATGCATTTATTATGAACTCTAAAAGCTATTATTCATCCAAATCGAGCAGCTTACTTGCTCCTGAGTAGGGTGGCCAAGTCCAGAAACAATGGCTTCTCTTCTCTCCCTGGGTTTTCCTTTTACCTGCCTCCTTTTTCCATGGGCTCCCTGCTTCCGGGGTCCCTCCTTAAGTCTGGTGGCAGCCAGAGGAGGATCTAACACTGCTGGATATAGGATCGCCAAGGAGGATTTTTTAAAATGACAGCAGCCATTTGGTTTGCCAGGTTTAGCAGGGACAGGGACGGGTTCCTGCAGGCTCTCACCAAGGCACGTATCCAGAGATCCTCAGCATTTGTTCTGCCACCAGGGACAAAAAGAAGATACCTTTTTCTGAGCACGTTCCTCCCACCAGTTCCCTGCAATACCCAAGTGACTACAGACCCATGGGAAATGGTTCCTGAGCCTGAGAGTGATACTGTTAAGTTAGACATGAAGAGCCCTTTATTGATAGCCTGCCACATAGATGAATCAGTCATTTACACTCAAGTCTCCAAAAGTCTAGAGCCAGTTCTCCAAACTGTAAGTGAGGTCTAGGTAAGAATAAGATGATCATCACTTTCTGAGTGAAACGTCCTGGGAGAAAAGACAAAAAATGGAAAAAGAGTCCCAAGGTTCTAAAATCTGTCAATGAAATTAGCAATTTTCTATGTCTTCTTAAAACTTCTTTTATTTTTTCCCATTAAACTATAGAGCAGAATATTTAATAATACTTTCTCCCTAGATCATCTCCTATTTTAAAACTAGGTATGAATCTAGGCTTTGCTTGTTTAAAACTATGCGACCTTGGGCAAGTTAGATAACCGCTCAATTTTATCAGGAGTGAATTTAGAATAACAAAGGTCTATTTCCTAGAGTTGTTATGAGGATGAAATAATATATATCACATTCTTGGGGCAGCTCTAGTAAGTGCTTGATAAATATTAGCTGCTACAAGTAGTGTTATTAGTTGTCATTGTTATTTAGAAAGGTATTGCAGGCTATTATTTAGTAGCCCTTGAATGGATCATTTGCTCTTGGAGTTGGGTCTGACCACACAATTTAATGAAGGTCATGAGAATCTCATTTCTAGGAACAACAAATCTATAGTCAAAAATACTTCATCAGCCATAATTTGAAAACAGAGCCACAAGTCCAAGTCAGTTTAATTGACGGTTATTAGAAGAAAGACTCCATTTATAAGAAAAAGACTAAAATGAAATGTAGTACTTTTTTATTGTGGTAAAACACACACACAACAGAAAATTTACCATCTTAACCATTTTTAAGTGTACAGTACAGTAGTGTTAACTAAATGCACATTGTTGCACAACAGAGCTCTAGAACTGTTTCATCATGCAACATTGAAATTCTGTACCTGTTAAACAACAACTCCTTTTTCCTCCTCCTGGTAGCCTCTGGCAACCAACATTCTACTTCCTAAGAGTTTGACTACTTTCAATACCTCGTATAAGTGGCATCATGAAGTGTTTGTCCTTCAGTAACTGGCTTATTTCTCTCAGTATAATAGTCTCAAAAGTTCATCCATGTCATAGCACTTGAAAGGATTTCCTTCTTTTTCAAGACTAACTAATATTTTATTGTAGATATATTGCACAATTTCTTTATCCATTTATCTGCCAATGAACATTTACGTTACTTCCACCTCTTGACTCTTGTGAATATGGGTGTACAATGAATATGGATGCGCAAATATTTCTTCGAAATCCTATTTTCAGTTCTTCTGGATATATATCCAGAAGGAAGACTGCTGGATCATATAGTAATTCTATTTTTGATTTTTGAGGTAATTTCATAATGTTTTCCATAAAGATTGCATCATTTTACATTCCCACCTACAGTATATAAGGATTTCAATTTCTCTGCATTCTTCATATACTTGTTATTGTCTGTGTTTTTGATAGTGGCTATCCTAATGGGTGTGAAATGATATCTCATTGCCGTTTTGATTTGCACTTACCTGACGATTAATGATGTTAAGCATCTTTCATTTGCTCTTTGGCTATTTACATATCCTCTTTGGAGGAATTTCCCTTCAAGCCCTTTGCTCATTTCGTAATTGGATTATTTGTTTTTCGTTGTTGTTGAGTTGTAGGAGTTCTTTATATATCTGGATATTAACCTTATGTCAGGTTTGCAAGTATTTTCTCCCGTTCCATTGGTTGTCTTTTCACTCTGTTGATCGTTTCATTGGCTATGCAGTTTTTCAGTTTGATGTCCCATTTGTTTGGCTTTGCTTTTGTTTCCTGTGCTTTTAATGTCATATCTAAGAAATCATTGCCAAGACCAATGTCATAAAGCTTTTCCCCTCTGTTTCCTTCTAGGAATTTTAAAATCATTTCAAGTTTTATATTTGGGTTTATAATCCATTTTGAGTTACTTTTTGCACATGCTATATAGTAAGGGTCCAAATTCATTCTTTTGCATGTGGTTATCCAGTTTTCCCAGCACCATTTGTTGAAGAGACTATCATTCCTCTATTATGTAGCTTTTGACACATGAGCACTTGAAGATCATTTGATCATATATGTAAGAGTTTATTTCTGGGTGCTCTATTCCGTTCCATTGGTCTATATGCCTGTCTTTCTGCCAGTGCCATACCGCTTCAGTCGTTGTAACTTCGTAATGTGTTTTGGAATCGGGAAGTGTGATGCCTTTAACTTTTACTTTCTCAAGATTGTTTAATCTTGATTTAATGTTGCTATTTTTGTTTACTAGGAGTATGATGTACCTATCTGAATTTTGCTATTGCATTAATAAGCAAACATTATAAATAAATATAAATTGGCGTAACTGGGGAAAGGGGGAAAACATTCTTCATTTCATACCTGCAAACCCTGATTCCAAATCTCTAGTTCCGCTAATAGTGGAAAACTTAACCTGCTAATTTAAGATATAGTTGATGCAATAAAATATTTTTTCAGCTTAGAATGATGTTATCAGCCCAGTTTCAGTACAGAACTTAATGCCATCTCCAGTCTGTGTCTTCTTCTCCTCTCTTATCTGGGCAGCAGATGATGTCATTGAGGGGAGAGGTGGGTGACGGAGGAGCTGGAAGATCTCTCAGCTGATACTGTCACTGGACAACCACCTTGGGCTGGTCCCTAAAAGATAATGCCTGATGTCTGCTCTGACCCATAGCAATTGGCTGTTCCACTGAATTTTCTGGCTTCCAGCCCAATATTTGTAATGGATGAAATCCCAGAGATGCAGCCAATTTTCCTTTCTACCTCTAGTAAAAAGTCCATAGGTATATTCTCAATGCCATCATTTGATTTTGCCATGCAGCTCCGGGGACAGTCACATCAGCACAGGCTCCTAACTACCAGCCTCGAAACATCTTAGGCTCACAAAACTGAACAGGGCAGGGTACCTTCCAAACACTGGGAAGGAGAGGCCAACTCAGATGCTCTGCTCTCTCTCCGCTACTCTCTCCTTTGACCCAGCTGCCAACAGATATGTCTGCCAGGGCTAATGCTCAAATCCCTCTAGGGAAAAAAGAACCGACTTACACCACCACCACCAGCACCACCACTCCCTACTGCCCATTACAGATATTCCCAACTCCAAGAGGAATCCAATGGATTGAAATGATAGGGGTAGGGGGCGGTCAGTGCAAAGAAGAAAAATAGAACAAAAAACTTAATATATCAAGTTATTACTAGACCACAAATTAAGAATCCATTTACTATCCTGTTATAATTAAAGAAAAAAATAATTTTTAAGATCCTGGTGGACCCCTTTTATGAGAAAAATCTGAAAGAAAGGTTAGCAGGATGAGCTGTAACTCCATTCTTACAGGTAGTCTTAGGTCCACAGCTTCCCTCCTTCGCGATCTATTCTAGATTTGCCGCCCAGGGCTCAGCTACCACCTCTACTGGTCTCAGTGGATTACCTGGTAAGGTGATCTAAAACCTCATCCCTGAGGCATCTGTACAAAGGCCACTATGGCTTTCTCAGGCTAATGTTGCTGCACTTGTCCACTTACTATCAAAACTGATAAAGGGAATACCAAGAGGCACTCAGAAGGAGCACTTGGAGGCTGACATATTAGTCCCTGCCCCCGGTGTATAACTGCAGCCTACCACCACCTAGTGATCAGGGTCAACAACTCCTGCCAGAATGCTAACCCCTCCTCTTGCTCACTTATTCCTGGACGTAAGAAGCCCAAGGGCTCAGTTAGTAGCTGTAATTTATAGTTCAGTGGGACCCTTCTGTGATCCCCTGGTGGAAGTGTTCCCCTTTGGGGAATGAGAATCTCTAATGCTGTAGAGCCCAGATTTGTAGAGATGAGATACACAAATTCCACAAGTGAGTCACTGAAAATGATGGTGAGTGGGATCTGCCGCCATCCTGTAGTTCCCAGACCAATGTGTTCTTCCTATTGAGGAAACAGCCATATAAAAAATTCTTTGACTCCAGGTGTACACTGTGTCCTGGAGGGTGGCAGCCACCTTTTAAAGCAGCACCTTCAAGCTGGCACTTTCTTCAGCTGTGACTTCAGCAGTACACTCCAGTGTTCCATCAGGCCACTGGCTTTGTGGTGGTGCAATATATAAAGTAATAAGGCCAGCGAATCCCATGGCCATGGATCATCTCCTACATCTCCTTTTCTAGAAAATGTGTCCCCCAGTCTGATGTCATAGCATGTAGGATCCCATACCAGTGGAACAAATTCTTTATAAGCTTTCAAATAATGGGGCTAGTGGAGGTCCTATAGGCAGGAAAAGCAAATCCATTCCCAGAACACGTATCTGTTCCTCTATGAATGAATCGCTATCCCTTTTAGCGTGGAAGAGATCCGGTGTAGTCAATCTTCCACCAAATGGTGCCATGCTGGAGACTCAGCCAAGGATCTCATACAAAGGTATGAGATCAATTATACATTCAGGGACCAGAAAAATGACCACCAGGTGGGTCTGCAGACCCAGTTTACCAGCCCAACTTACTCACTGTGGCAAGGACTCCCTTTGTTTATTACCTGGCTCCAATATGCCCACACTCTAACAGGAGGCCCATGATGACACTTAAGGTCTCCAAGTGTTACTGCCACGTAGGATCCATGTCCATTAATTCTTGAAGTGTTTGGGTGCTCAGTGCTCAGTTACCCAGGTAAATGGCAGTGAACTCATTTAAGGAAGGACCAGAAGGATCATTTTTGTGTACACCTGCTGTGGTGTTAAAAGGATCTTTTCACCAAGAAACTGAATGTTTGCTTCGGCTAGTATGTTCCACACCCCAAAACTTGCAGGTCTAGAAAACTGAAAATGAACTGTGACTTTTATTAGGAAAACTAATGGAAAGGAATTGAAAGATTAAAAGTAATGATTCAAGCATCCAAAAGTCTCTATGAGGTCAAAGTGCCAGTGTGGAAGTAAGTAGGGTTGTAACAGAGAATGGAGAAGACTGTAGCTGGCATTCTAATTCAGAGCAGTTCTGGGTTATACTGGTCCTCAGTGTACATTGTCCAAGAAATGGGTGGCTGAATTGGAACTGAGACAGAGAGACATGGGGATGACAACCTCCAGGAATTGTAATGCTAGTGTGCTAGTGTAATGCTAGTGTGAAAAATGTCCCCCCAAAACATATCCAAGTCTTTAACATTCTAATCCCTGGAACCTGTGAATGTCACCTTATGTAGCTAAAGGAAGAGGGGCAGTATATGAAGATGCGATTTTGTTAAAGGATCATAAAATGAGATTATCCTGGTTATATAAGTAAACCTTAAATGCTATCGCATGTGTATCTTTGTAAGAGGGAGGCAAAGAGATTTTACATGCTCAGAAGAGTAGGAGGCAATATGACCACAAAGGCAGAGATTGGAGTGATACGGCCAAGGATACAGGCCAAGGAATGTTGGCAGCCACCAGAGCTGGAAGAGGAAAGAAACAGATTTTCCCTAAAGTCTTCAGAGGACACTTTGATTTTGGCCCAGTGATACACACTTCAGACTTCTAGCCTCCAGAACTGTGATAAAATAAATTTGTTATTTTTAAGCCACCAAGTTCGTAGTAGTATATTAATGAATACAGTTAGGGTAGGTGTGTTATATGGACATTGAAGGCTTATAATGGGTTGGGCAAAAAGTCCTAGATCGTTAAGAGGGAATAATTGGAGAGTCCAGTAATGACACTTACAGGGAAGAGATGCTGGGCAGTAAGAATCTCAAAGGACAGAAAGCTTTTACAAGAAGGTGGAAAGGTGATTGTCTAGAAATGTCCGTGAGAGAACAAGATGAATGCTGCCCTCCCTAGCTTCTAGGATGTAAAGAAAGCGTGCTCTCCCCCAAAGGCGGTGTTAGGGGAGGATGTATCTAGAAGCTGAACAAGTAGACTCTAGATTTGATTTTTAAGGTGTTAGAGATATGGAAGTGTAAGGATAACTTTCTACTGTTCTTCGATACCAATTCTTTAGAATGTCAAATGCATTAAAAAATTAACATAAGATTTAAGATATAGAATACTGTAAGCCACATGTAACTATGACCATTATACATCTTTCCACATTGGAAAACAGGGGGAAAATTCAGGTTTTGTGGAGTCTAAAGTTTATTAAATTTGAGGGACTTTCTTTAAGAAAGAAAAACAAAGTTTATACACAAAATTAAATATAGATATGGATTTTAATTTAGAGTGAAAAAATTAAATCTCAAAAATTAAAAATTTTAAAAAGATGACTAATAGCATGAACATCATAAAATCCAGGAAAATATATATATATAAATTTATAACTAACTGTAATACTCTTTTTTCTATATTTCTAGCTGTATATTCTGATGATTTATACAATATTAATCTTAAAGGATACATGAGAACAATTAATTATTTTTTAAGTTGACACTACATTGTATTGAGGTATAATAATAGTGTAAATCAAATTACTCTTACACAACACCCATTGACTTGACTATGTGTAGTTTTAGTTCTTTATTTTTATAGTTGTTTGATTAATCAGTGACAATTTTGTGTACCTTTTCATCTGGAATGACCAGATTTCAATAAAGCACTCTATAACCAGTATTTTATAAGTATAATGCAATATTTTAGAATGCATAAATCATGAAACCTCACCTATGAACATATGCACTGGTGGTAGTACTGCCATTGATTTCCCCCTACCCTCAGGAATTCTAATAAATTCTGAATTCTCATCAGAAAAGAAAATTTATGATGCCTTGATAATCATATACTGCATTACTGAGACTGCTCCTGACGAGGAGAACTTCCATTTTGACAAGGTTTTAGTGGAAACTAAACCTTCCCTCCAAAACTTTTCACATCTGGGTTTTGGAGGCATTTCTAACATGCCCTTTCTTCTCCACCCACCTACTGTTCGTGTCAGGCTCTGTAGGGTATTTTCATACCATGATCCTACTTTTGACCCTGCACATTCATTTCACAAAGTTGGGTATATCATCCCAGTGTGCAGCAGAAGTATTCCTAGAAGTCATTTCTTTACCAGAATGACTAAAAATAGCTTAACTATACACAGAAGTGACTCCTAACCACATAAATATATCTGTTTAAACCCAAAATAAATGCATCCCCAATTCAACCTCCCCTTGCCAGAACCCCAAATCACTACAGGCATTTCAACATCACCCAATTCAAGAGGAGGTGCAATGGGAAGAAAATCAGAGTGGAAACATAGCACATTTTATTCATTCATTCATTCATTCATTTTTATGCAAATTTTTCAAAACTATGACCATGTGGCTTTACAGTAAATTTGCCTCTGGTAGCAGGACTCAAAACATGCTCAAAGAAGCTGCCTTCATGCTAACGAAAGCTCATTTGCAGAAACCTAAAATCATTTAGATCAGAAGTGTGATCCACTCTAACAGCCCCTGGAGTATTCCTGGTTATTCACATCTATCTCAACAAACTTCATAGGACATTCATCTTATTTTGCTGTCCTGAAATTTGATAGTATTGGATATTATTGTTGTAAACAGGTCTTTAAGTGGAGGTTAGAAATGTTTGTGATTGTCAAGGTCTTGTCATTGGTGATGTAATCTGATATGCATTATCCTTCCACACTCATTTTGCATCTTTATTTGAAGTCAGTAAGCCATGAAAACAGAAAATGGATACTGAGCTGAGCAAGTATTAGCTTTTCCTTTGCATAAGGTTCTTTAGATAGTCAATGTTTGTCAACAGAAATGAAATGCATTGTACAAGAATGCAGCAAGTGAAAGCCAGATGTAATGCAAATAATTGGTAGGAACAGATCATAAAGACTTTAAAAATTCATCCAACTTTTGTCAATTTTGTTTTATTATGTACCAAATGAAAAAGTTGACATATCCTTACAAAATGGCTCTCTACTACTGGAAGAGCCGAAGAATGTAAAACTGCTGCTTCATAAGACCACAGGAGCATTTTGGTTTAAGTAACACCCACACCATATGAGATTAAAAGACATGTTTCTAGTCATTTATAAGTCCATAAGTCCTCTTCTTCAAAGTAAACTAAAATACTCTGAGTTCTAAATGAGACGAACGGCAGGAAAGCTTTGTACAGAAACATGTCGCCTTCTTCACAGCAAACTCACCAGCCTCAGTGCTTACCACCGTTATCCTAAAGGCTAGGAAGCAGAAGCCAGCACCATTACCCACTTTCTAATTACGGTTTGTCTAGACCCATAGACCAACCAGAGTCTGAGTTGGGGGACTACTCAGAATGTGGACACCCCTAAAGCCTCATGTCAGGTCAAAGTCCTGCTCAGCTGCTTTCAAATAATCTCTGCAAAGTAGCAGACTTATATTCCCAGGCAGCCTAGTAGCATTTGGTGCAATAATTAATCTCCCAGAGGCTAAGACATGGCATTAAATCAGTGTTCAGGTTATAGAGCTACAATCGTGTTGAAAAGTTCAGTGTCCTTATCTTAACACCTACTCTAAGAACTATCTTGATACAGCAAAAGGTTTAATTAATTTTGATCTTCTATTAGCTAAAGAAGAAAAATGAATACAAAACAGGGATATGGTAAAAAGAAAGAAAGAAAAAATAGTTCTAATTCAACTACGTTATCCAAATTATCCATGTCCTATGAGAACATTGGAAGAATTACCTCTATCAGAATGAGAGCCATTTAAAGTGTTTTTAAAAGCTGTTCACATCAAAGAAGGTAGATCTGAGCTGGTGCTTTCAGGAGACATATTAGTACATTTCTTGGTATTCAGAGGTAGACTTCTATGTAGGAGGAATGATGGCCACATTTGACATGTGATTTGGGAAAGGGAATCTGCATTCACTGGATATGTTATATTTTTTATCTCCTCATAAAACTTTTTAAGGAAGCAGAAATTCTCACCATTTTATGCACAAGGAAACCGAGGCCCAGAAAATTTAAACTCCTTGTCCAGGATCACAAAGCTAGTATGTCCCTAAGCTAGAATTCAAACCCAGGTCCAACTGTCTACATTACCCTGTCCACACCATGCTACTTTCCTGGAGCTCCGAGTAGCCCCCATCTGCTGGGTCCAATCCTTGGACTTTCTCTTCATAACTAAAGCCCTTTACCCCAAGGGGAACTAAAAATTTAAGTTTAAAAATCCTGGGAGACTAACTGCATGTGTTAATTTACATGAAACTACAACTGTCGAATTTTACAAACTTTTCTATGAAGGGAAGCTTGGGTAGGAGCCAGGATCCTATCGTAGGGATTGTTCAGGTCTATCCAGCATACCCCAGAAGACTTCCCCACCCTAGTGATGATGTGCCTAAACTGGATTAGCCAGTGTCCTATTCCCCTGCCATAGCGATTGGTCCATGGACCGGAACAATGTCTAACAGACTGGAGCCACACACGGAACATGGCGGCCCAAATCCCTGAATGACTTCATGGTGCAGAACCACTCCCCTCCCTCACCCCACCCAAGCCATCCCAGCATCCTGGAATACCAAATTTGTGTGAGCAGGAACAAACTTTATTTCATTAAAGCCATTGCAGGTGGGGGACCATTGGTTCCAGAAATTTAGCCTACATTGAATAACAATAATTACCAACAGACGTTAGATTCATTTCCACCCTCATTTCTGGATTCTCCCATTTAGAATTCTTCAAGGTTTCTAACAATTTTATCAGTGCTTCTTTAAAAGCATTGGGAAATCTATCACTACAGTAGAGATGTAAAGATGGCCACTTTTATAATTAATAATATCCATAATAAATTTCCCATTATCACATAGCTATGAAGTAGTGGAGCTGGTATTTGAACCCAGCAATCTGGCTGCAAAACTGTATCGTCCTCTCATAATAAGTATGTGGAATTCTTCCTATTAGATGCTTTAAAGTAAGTTTTAAAAAATAAGGAAGTTCACACACGTTGCCATAGGAATCTAAAGGAAGAAGAGGCCCTGTGGCTCTGGAATCAAGGAAGTCTTAGAGGAGAAGCTAAATGGCATTTAAACACACACTTATGGAAGGAAGAGCATGTTATGGGGTGGAACAGCAAGAGTGAACTAAGGCAGTCAAATTTGCCATCAGTGGCCTACAAACAATGTTTTTATGCCTAGAGTTTATATTTTATTCGGTGTTTTAGATCACTACCCATCTCCTGGGAGGGCTTATTCTGCACTTGCACAGAGCCTTCGTTTTTCCTAAAATCAAGTATATTTTTGAAAATTCAGAGCTAGAACCTATCATCTAAGACAACTCCCCTTTCAAAGCAAAGGTCCTTTCTATTCTATTCTTCACAGAAAGCTCACTTCTGTCCCTAAAGAGCCCATTTCATCTTTTAGAAAACTGCAAATATTTGAAAATTCTTCTTTATATTAGGGCTTAAATCTAACTCTCTATAACTTTACACCATGTTTCTGGTTTGCCTCTGGGAAGTATTCGGAGTAACGCTAAGTACACTTCAGTTGCAGGGCCTTCTGTTATTGAACTCGTCTTAATCTTTTCTTCTCCAAGATAAAACTCTCAGTTCCTTCAGCAATTTTCCATATGATTTGGTGCTTAGACCCTTCCCATCATCACCCATTTTTTTCAAAAAAGATTGCAATTAGTGAATGGTCCTGTTCAAATGACTTCTCAGACTGAACAAGCCTGGGAGAATTGTGAAATAATTATCTATCTGACCAGGGCTCCATGTACTAATACAGGCTGATTTAGGAGCCTCTTTATACCTTGCTCCATATGAGGTCTCATCAACCAAAATCCCTAGACCTTTTTCATATAAAACTTTGTGAAATTAAGTATTCCTAAGTCTATACTCATATAGTTAATTTTTTTTTCCGACCCTAAATATAGATTTTAACATTTATTCTGGCTCAACAATGTAGAACGAGTCTGGTGTCTGGATTAAAAAATGTATCTATAATAGAATTGGACTGTTTCACTTCTTGGAATAGAACAAATGTGAAATCATTTGGTTTGAACATTGGAGAAAAGTCAGGGAGGTTGTGTAATGACATAGTAGATACAAGGTTGGGGATAGGTATTTTCTGGAGAGACATGGGAAGGTCCAAGCAAATCTGCCTTTCCCTAGTAGATAAAGGAAAGACAAACATTTCTACCAAGGGCCTCCTGAGCCCACTGAGAGCAATAGACTATCTCACATTTCGTCAGGAGCAACATGGCCCCAGTGTTGTGTGCAGGCCATGGAGAGGTGGTCAACCACGATGACAGTGCCTCTCATTCGGGCAAAATTGGGGGAAAGCTGAGAACAATGTGATGACTTCATAAAGTTAGGTGGACTCAATTTAAAGGATTATTCTTTATTCTGAGATTCTATTCTTCCAACATATTTGGTATTAAGTGCTCTTTTTAGTGAAATAAATGATCGAACCCTTTTTACAAATGTACTTATTTAGCAAATGAAAGAGAGAGCAGAGAAATGGAAAGAAACTGAAATCTTACTGACATCAGTGACTTGTTTTTAGATCAGCCCTTGCCTGAACACCCACCTGAAACACGGGCCTTGGTTGTCTGGGTGAGAAATAAACTTCTATTATATTTGACCCATTATACATATTTTTAGTTCTGATTGTTACAGCAGCTCCTGATATACCAACTAATAAACCTGATTCCTCATTATCTGGTTTAAACTAGTCTTTCTCTGTTTCACATTTCTTGTGGGGAACAGCCTCTTTTACAGCCTGAGCCTCCAGTCTTTCTTCTCTTCAATTTTATGTTGACTCTGTCAACAAAGCCACCTCAGCTCGATCTGCACAGTTTTCATAGGAATGGTCCAGAGAAAATCCCCAACTAGTCTGTCCTCTCCCTGTCCTTTGTGGCAGAGAGGAACCTCATATCTCAGCCAGCAAGTTTCCTGGGCCTGTCTCTTCACTTATGTGTGTTCTTTCTCAACAACAAATGAAATTACACGTCAGAAAGCGCTAGAAGAAATAAGCACCAGAGCACTGGCTTACAGGAGTTGGCCCACAGATCTGAACTGAGCTGCCTGCATCAGAGTTGCCTGGGAAGAATTTTGTGAAATAGAGCTTTGTAGGCCTTGCACTCAGAGATTTTGACTTGATGTTTCAGAAGTGGGTGACTAGGATCCATATTTTTAAAGTATCTTTGTGACCCTGATGCATAACCTCTTTGCTAGACAGTGACATGTCTGGATCAGCAACAGGGTTTGGCAAATATGAATAACAAAGCTTTCCATGATGGACAGCAGAGCATCGTAGGGAAGAGCTTGGGATTCAAAGTCAGGTTTGAGTTTGAATACAGGCTTTACTGCTAACAAGCTATGTGACTTTGGTAAACTTACCTAACATCTCTGAGTCTTCATTTCTCTCAGCTGTTAAAGTGGTTTAATAATGCCACAATAATAAAACTTAAATGAAATAATGACTGTAAAGCCCCGCACGTAAAGAGCAAAATAAATATAGGTATATAGATGCATGTGCGTGTGTGTGTGACAGAGAGAGATACAAGTCCATCCATAGAGAAATGACAGATGTGATGACTTCCATTCCTGGGAAGAATGGCATGTGGAATAACTGCTTATTTAGGATCTTCTCCCTCTTGTGGATCTTATTTTCATAACCGGTTCTTGGCACTGGTTTTGCTGCTGCTGCCACTACTAGAAATAGCCACCAGAGGGAGCTATTTTGCCCCTGTCTGATATTTTAAATCTAACCACAATTTGGATTTTCCCCTAATCTCCTTCTTTAAAGAAAAAAAAGGGGGCCAAGCCTAGTGGTCTGATTGGCAAAGCTTCCTGGTACAGACTGTGCATAGGGCAGTCTCAGTAACCCCAGAGTACAAAGTGAACCCCTTTAAAGTCAGTTGGCTTCCTGCCCACTGTTCACCCCAGGGCTGGGCCCCCTGGCTTTCCCGCTGCTGGTGAAATCACTTCACATCATGTAAGATCTCAGGACACCTCTCCCTCTGGCCCAGCCACTGCTGCTGTCAGCCCCCAGGCCCTGTTTGGCTGCAGGTGTAAGAGGCTGGCTTCGATTCCTCTTTCTGCCACTTTTCCACTGAACAATTCTGTGCTTGTCACTTAACCTCTCGGAGCCTCGTTCCCCTGATCTGTGGATCATCAGTTTCCCAGGGATATTATGAGGATTAATGAGATAATAATATACATGACAGTGTTTGTAACTGTAAAGTGCCAAGCGAGAGTATCGCATTCACGTTAACCTTTAGCAGGAGGCGTCCAGCCCAATGGCCTCATACAAGCAGTCCTCTTTTCCTGTGAATTATCACCCCTGCTCCTGGTTCCCCAAGTGAAGAAAACTGAAGGATTCTTCTGCTCAGTTTAATTCACTCACCCAAGGAGAGTAAGGACTGTTTAGAAACACACCCAAGAACCCCATTTTGTCACATCTGTCCCAACAGTCTGGTGATTCTTCACAAATCCACAGTGAATTGGGGGAGCTGGATTTTACTACAAGAAAGTTCACACTCAGTAAAAGGGAATCCTTGAGTTAGGAAAGTGATCCCAGAAGATCTTATTAGGAGTTTCCTAAAGGACTTTGAGATTAAAGGGAAGATATTACTTTGGTTCTGGGCCAATGAGGAGAGCTGAGCCACAATCTTGGAGGGGAAAGAGAAAATGAGACTTTGCTATTCTGCAGGTTCTTTGCCTGGAAAATAGAGAAAATAACAACCTGCCCTCCTTACTTCTTCACATGGTGTTTTAGAAGGATGATATAAAATAATTACAGTAACAAAAATAATTATTTAGCTCTTACTTTGTGTCAGACACTGTTTTCAGTGCTTTACACTTAAATTCTCAGAACAACCCCATGGGAGAGGTACAAATGAGTATCTTGATTTTATAGATAAGAAAACCAAGCGTAAGGGAACGAAAGTTTTATAAGTGCTTATCAGTGATTATCATGACTGAATATGGTGTCCAGGGTATTCATACTTCTATTCCTTCACCTTATGGAGATTTGGACTTTTAAAAATTAAATGATAGATTTTAAATGAGGCGAGGTTTCCTGGACTTTCTCCTTTGAGTGTGGCTCTTCACAGTAGCACTTCTAAGTGGCAAAGGGAAAACATTCTCTACATGGTTCAAATTAATTGGGTACTTGGAAGATTCTGTTATAGAAGTGACATATAATTTGTACATCAATAATATCTTTCTAGGTTGCCTTTTCTTAATCATCTCAATCCTTTTCTTGAATTCTTTTTCAGTTCTTCTCTAATCCACTTCCAACTCCAGACTCCCAAGCTGGTGTCTTTGTGAGTCCATGTTGTTCTCCGTTATTTATGCAGTAGCTACATGCAGTTTGCATGTATCCGTTGGACTGCTCTCCCCCTGGGGACCAGGCAGTGGAATCTAGAAGCCCTGTGAGTGCTGGACCTGGGCAGTTTTCCTTCAGCCTCCTGCTGTGCGGACAGAGTATCACCCCATAAATTTCTAGGCTTGAAGATTTCAGAGTGAAGCACTTATTTGTGACATTGGGAATTCTCCATAATTATAATGAGGGCAACAGGTTTTGATTTGTCATATTTCAGGCACACTGCTAAGCACTTAATCTGCATTCTTTTTTTTTCCCTAAATAATCCTATATGTCAGGCACAGTGCTAGGCACTTAATGTGCATACTTATTTTTTTAAATAGTCCTTTGAGATTGCCATTTCACATTTAAGGCTTAAAAAGCATAAGACTCTAGAGTAGTGGTCAGCAAGCTACAGCTCCAGGCACCTGCTTTTGTATTTAAAATTCTGTTGGAACACAGACATGCCCATCCGTGTAAGGACTGCTTCTGCCAGTTTTTGGGCTACAGTGGCAGAGCTGAGCAGTTGCGGCAGAGACCATGTAAGGTCCACAAGCCTAAAATCTTCATCACGTGGATCTTTATGAAAGTTTACCGATTCCTGCTTTGGAACCAAACCACCTGCATTTCAGTTGACTCTGCCTCTTATTGGCTGTGTAACCTGGAATGAGTTATTTCATCTTTCTGGGTTCTGGCTTCCTCATTCATAAATTGAGGATAATAATAGAATCTACATCATAGGACGTAGTGCACAATAGCAGCAGCATCGTACCACCTGGAAACTTGTTAGAAATGCAACTTCTGCTTTACCCCAGACCTACTCAATCAGAAACTCTAGGGTCCAGGCCCAGAAATCTGAGTTTTAACATGCTCTAAGGTGATTCTGATGCCCGATGAAGTTTGAGAACCATTGACGTGATATTTAAAGTGCCTGCCTCTATAAATGTTAGATAAAGGTTTGCTAACATTATTACAGACATATCTCATTTTCTTGCTCTTTGCCGTATTGTGCTTCGCAGTTGTTGCATTTTTACAAATTGAAGGCATGGCCCTCCACCAGCAAAAAGATCGCAACTGGCTTTATTGTGACACTTGCTTTATTATGGTGGTCTGGAACCAAACCCAAAATATATCCAAGGAATGCCTATTTTTCAGATTGATATTTAATCAATCTCTCCGTATTTCAGGGGTTTGTCTTGAAAATCCATCATAAATTCATAAACTCTTAGCAGGATGAATAATTTTTTACCTTTTTTTTTTTTGCATCCACCTCGTACCAAGCACACATTAGGTGCTAATTCAATATGACATGATTGACTGAACACTTTCTAAAATTGGGCTTGTTTTCCTGGGCAAGGGTGGCTTGGAATACATGGATAGGCCTCAGCAAATCCTTGAGTCCCCTGAAATTATGCACAAATATTTGCATTTACAGTTATACACCTTTGTCTGTAGATGGCCCAATATTTTCATCACATACTCAGATTCCTTAATGTTTTAAACCACTGCTCCAGACACAAGTACCCAAGTGCCATCATACTGGAATGAGGTGCGATGGATGGATCCTTACCTAGTTCATGGAGCAGAGTAGGAGCTGGAATGCAAAGATGGCCCACTCTCTTCTCTTCTTTATTTCTCCTCCTCTGCCTCTGCCTCAGCCACCTCTGCCCTCCTCTTCCCTGATTCACGTTCTCCCAAGGAGAGTGGGATACGCAATTCTGCATCCCATCACGGAGATGGTTGTTTAATTTGAGATGAGTGTTACATTACTCATTGCTCAAGACCCCTTTGATCCACCAACATTCACTTCTTTTATCCCCATGTAGTGCAGTCATGCCCTGAATGCTTCCCAGTCTTTCTGTCTTTTAGATGCTGTCTGAGATTATTTACTTGGGAAAGCAGATGGATATCTTGTTTAAGGTCAAAATAATTACTATTTGGTTAGCCTGATAGTTTATTTATTCTTTCAATGTTTTTATGTTTACATCAAAAGAGCATTGCTAAAATTATATTTCGTCTGTTAAAGTGTACAGGATATGACAATCTTTTTTTTTTAACCTAATTTTTCTATTTGAGAAGTTGGTTTACTAAAATGGTTAGAAGATAACGGAACCAAGTAGGAATGGTCACTTGAGTTGAAATACACAGCTGCATGTTTTTTATTTGAACAACAGCTGGAAAAAGTCAATAAACAATGTTTTAAACAAGGGGAAGTATAATGCAGAGGTTAACAACAGACTTTAGCTCATTTTAAACCCCAGTTCTGCTGCTTACTATTTGTATGAACCTTAATCTAGTTTTTCAACGACTCCGTGCCTCAGTTTCCCCATCAGCAAAATAGATATAGTGGTTTTTGTGAGCGTTAATTAAAGGCGCTCATATACATAAATCTCCTGGCATGTGCAACAGGCTGTTAAGTATTGGCTGTCATTTCAATAAATATAAGTTTCAAAGTAATTCTATGTATTTGAAATGGGTAGAGGAAGCAAGCCCTACAAGTTTGAGAGACTTAAAGACCTTGAGTGAGTCCCCGTGAGCTCCCCACCTTCCAGTTTCTCTGGGCCAGTGGTCACCTTGTCTCCACGTTGCAAAGCAGGAAACCTTCTAAATTCCAAAGCCCTGTCCTGACACTAAACAACCATTCCTGGTTCTCAGCTGAGCTTATCTAGGAAGATGTTAAAAGAGTGAGGTTTTCTTGGAGAAAATGTGGCTACTGCTTCTCTTTTCAAGAAACCATTATAAGGTAGTTCATCTACCTGGGAGAGTTTCTCTGGTCACACACCTTTATTCATTTTGATTTAGCACCTTTCATTCTAGCTCTGTAGTTTACCAAAGAGGAACAAGGGAGGAAAGTTCTCCTGGCAGGTTTCTCCCACTGAACCACTTGAGAAGAGCCACAGCCCATGGTGATTCCCAGCTCAACCTCCGGTGGGAGCTCTTCTCATTATCTTGACCCAACTCTTGTGTGTTATGCTACTTCTTTATTTTTTACATGACCAAAGCCTTCTATTATGTAAGCATATACTATTAGATGCTAATTTATTAGATTGTTTCTAGTTGCTTTTCAGCAGTTTTGCTAGCTGTTAGACAAAATTAATGTGGTGGTTTAACCTCAGGTCTGCCCTCTCAAGTTCAAGTTCTATTCCCAAATTTACCATGGCTTATGAAGACTCATTCTTTTTTAGGATGTTATTCTTAGAGCCCTTCTGTCCATCCTAGGAGGAATGAATCCAGAAATTGTCACATTTGTGGGACAGGTTACTGAGTTTGGGGTTTGTTCCAAGTCTGTGGGGGCTTTGAATTCTGCTCTTTGCCAAGGAGAGATGGGTAAAGTGATTAGAACAAGACTAGAAGAGAAGGTCGTGGGAGCTCATTATACTCCCAGAAAGTAGGAAGAATGGGGCTGGCTCCTTAACTTCCCCAAACACCCCTACCAGGAGTTCAGGGACCTCACAGGAGACACACTCTGTCTTATACGAATTAGATGGCATAGGCATATGGTACTTCTCTGCCGACATGGCAGGGATTACACAGTCCTACTGTGGTGTAAATTCCTTGAGTATATCTGGCATTAAAGGTCTGGCAATAATAACTTCTTATTATTGCAATGCCAAAAATTTCAGGAATAATAACATCCAGAAGACTGAGATAGGTACAATACTAGGCTACAATTTAAGTCAAGCACTAGTGAAACAGCAATTTCATCAAGAAGTGTCACAGCAGGATGTAATTCTGTTTTTTTAGGAATAAATAGGACTTTGAGAAGCTATTTAGGTCTCTTCTGATGTTAAAAAATCTTAGAGAACTACATCAGTTGACAAGAAAAGTTTAAAAATGTAGGACATGGTGAAATGGAAATACATTGCTGATAGGAGTTTAAGGCAGGCCAAACATGTTAAAGAGCAATTTGGCAATATCTAGAAAACCAAAAATGTACCTACTTTGTGATCCACACAGTATACTTCTAACAGATATATCTTAGGAAAGAATCTCACATAAATGCCCGAGGAGACACGCAGAATAATGTTCACTGCAGATTGGTTTTAACAGCCAAATATCAGAAACAACCTAATTTATCAGCAGGGAAACAGACAACTAAATTATGATGTATTCGTACAATATAATAGCAATTAAATGAACTGAGCGGTATGTACCAAATGCATAAATGTTGGAAACAATGCTAAGTGAATAAAGCAAGTTGCTGAGGGATGTGTATAAAGAGGTGGATGTTAAGACTATCTTGATACATATACAGCCAGTAAAAGACTGAAAATACAGAAGGGAAGGATAGATACTAATCCCATGAGAACAGTATCTCTGAGGAAGGGAGCTGAATCAAGGAAGAACAAAAAGAGATTGCAACTGCATCTGTAAAAACTTATGACTTAAAAAATAGTTCTGAAGCAAATACACAAATGTTGCCATGATAGGCATATAGATGTGTGTGTGTGTGTGTGTGTGTGTGTGTTTTAATTACTTGAACTTTTTGTACATATGCCCTCTTTTACAGCCCTCCTAATGTGGCTGGCGGGTAGGCTGGCCTTTTCCTCACATTATGTTGCTGTAGAATCTTTTATGGCTAGTAACATCTTTCATCTTCCAATCCTGAAGTAGATTGGATTTCAGAGAAAGAAAATTTTCTGATAAGTTCTTTCTGCCCTCAAGTCCACTTGTGCAGAGAACTGAAAGTTATTTCCAAGTTGAATTAAATCATCAGCGTCCAGACAGAATCGCTCCTCTGCCAAGAGGTCTCATTCCTCTCTCTTCATGCATGCCCTGACACCTCTCCATCGAATTTTATTAGCAGATTCACTAAGGTACTGTTTATTCCTCCATCCAGATCATTAATAAATCTGTTATGTGTTTCCATCTCTTTACCTGCATAAGCTTGAGGAAAGAACTCCCCCTCAGTAGAAACACTAGAGTTGCCAAAATGGTTTTGCAGGATTGTCTGCTCTATCACTTTCCTGCTACTTTCTCAAGATAAAATAAACACCTGAAGAATGTATTGTATCATGAGATCCCAATTTATTGCCCTGCTTACCCCAGCTATTCACTCACATCTTCTCCGTAATCAGTCCAGATTTTAAGAAATGTACCTCTAATTCAAAACATCAGATCAAGGTTAGCTGAATAGAAAAAACAACACTCAAATTTTCTTGATAAATCTCAAAGGACACTAAATGGGAAATAAAGAAAATAGATGTATTGCTACAGGGCTGCTAAATAGACATATATGAAAAAAACTAGTGCTCAAAGATGTTACCAAGTGTCTGCCCTCTTCTATATTCCAGTCTCTCCAAGAAGAATTAATGAAAACATTTTTAAAATATAGATGGAGGAAACCTGGGGTATAATGAATAACCTTAAAGGTAAAAGCAAAAGTCAGTTAAAAGGGGTAAGGCCAAAGTTTTTGAATTAGGAAAAAGAGCCCAATTTCTATTATATGCCTCCATAGTTTATAAACATGCTCATTCATGATAAATTATTATTATTGTGGAGCAGATGGATGAATCTCAATCATTATACTATAATGGAAGATTAAACATTTTCTTAACTTCTATTCATCAAATTAAGTCTTTATACTCACAACAAAGGACAATGCATCAGTGTTATCATTAGGGCTTTTTAAAATATAACTTTAGCGTGAAGCATAATAAGACATGATTAATGTAATGACAAAAGTAAATACTAAGTAACATATTTGTCTAGATCAGAATCCTCTTTTTAGTTCTCTTATTTTGTGGCTTCTTAGTCCTCTATGAATTTTGTTAAAGAGAAACTCTCAGAATCATTTGATCTTTTTTTGCTAGGTGTTCCTTTTCAGTCGTGCCTTTATTTATAAAACGTTACCTACTCTCTAAAGCTATGTGGGATTTTTCTGGGGAGGAAAGGGGAGATAATATCTCTTCAGCTCCCAATGAGAAGACAGGTTTCTCACTTGGTTGAGTTTTGTGTCATGTTTAACAGATTGTAAGATTTGGAAGGGACGGAGAGAAATCTCATGATCCACAGCTTTTCTTATTCATTGCACCCCAACATGCAAGACTGCCCCCAAACAACTTCAGATCCAAAAAACATATCCAGCTTTACAATCTGGAGGCGGTTTCACAATCTCCCTCAAGAATGTATTTCAACACTTTTCATTATTGCAAAGCAATCACTTATAGAGATAGACTGAAAGAACTGACAGCAGCAAAACACTACATAGTGGGCCAAAGAGCACTGAACTTGAGGTCATGGGACCCAAGGTCAAGCCCCTGATCTTCCACTTGATGGATCAGAGCACTTCGCACATGCTGTTTAGTTTCTCTCTCTTTTCTTTTAACATTTATTTCCTTCTCTGACTAGATGCACATTAAACATTTTGCATATAACATCTCAGTTTATTCATCAGGAAACTCTCCACTACGTAGGTCTTATCATCCCTTTTATACCCAGTGTTACTATCCTTGTTAATTTATAAAGAATTAGAATGCAGTAAAATAGAAAACTTTCAAGAAAACGTTGTAGAACTAGTTAACAGACTTCATACATAGTTCAATAAAATAGCAACAGTTAAATATCTGAAAATGTAATAAAGAGCATCAACAATCAATTACTGTGTCAATACATTGTTTATAATGATCCCCAGCTGACATAGATGCTGTGATTTTTAATGTGAAAAAAGTTTTCCATAGCAAATTTTCCCATCAACCCAAAAAAATTTTAGAGAAAAATTTTTTCAATTAAAAAAGTGTAATAAAGAAGGTACTAAGTTTGAGAAAGAAAACCGATGCTCCAAAGACTCATCTTTGGAGTAGAATACCAGCAATACCAAGTAATGACTCTATGATTCCTCCACCTTCCAGAGTGACGCTTACCCCACACAACAAGAAATATTTTGACCTTTCAGGAGCTTATGTAAGAAAGTAGTGGGATGTTGTTGTTTAAATAAATGCAATACTGGAACAATTATTCCTTACTTCTAGCCCCCAAATAATCCTGATATACATGAATTTTTTCTTGGTAATGATCCAGAAGTCATGTCAGATCTTGGGAGGCCCTGAATTATCATTCCCCACAATAACTATCACCAAACAGAACCGTAACTTCAGAAACTGTATAAAGAAAGGCAGAATCCTAGCACCAGATCATGTATTTCTCATTTACCTCATCTTGTTCACATATAGTACCTGCACGTGCACATATGCACATGCATACAGTTTGGGTTCAAGATGAAGAATCTGTGGTATCTGATCTAAAATATTACAAGGAAGAAAGCAAGCTTGGAGGCAGGGCCAGGCAAAGGTGGGTGTTGTCATACACACACGGTGCGGTGAGGGAGCCAGGAAGCACATTTATTGTCAAAGAAATACAGGAAATGTTAAAAGAAGCTGGTTACAAAACAGAGTATACAGTGTGATCTCATTCTGTAGACCTGGAAGTATATGGAGTAAGGTGTCAACAGGAGTAATCCCTGGGCATTGAGAACGTATGTTTCCATTTGTCTGTGTTTTCTAATTTTCTTCAATGTACAAACACGGATTTTGTAATAATTAAAGCTTACATGCTAAAGTAGTTATTGCTTTTAAGTGGATCACTTTCTCTGCACATTTGTTTCACTGCCCCGCTTTCTGTCTTTTCATCATAATCTCAGTCACAGGCTAAGGCTAGTGCTTTTCCTTTTGTTTTGGCTGTTGAATGAGGGTTATTAGTGAAGACTGCTGGGGGCCTGTGATTGCTCTGTCTCTTCCCTGTTCCCCTGACACACAGCTATGCTTTTAAATCAGACTGGTGGTAGATTCTAAGTTTCGCTATACGTTAGCTCTATGGCCCAGGGAAATGAGTTAACTTCTCTCAGCCTCAGATTCTTCAACTGTTATATGTGGCTGAATACTTAAACCTTAAGGTATGTTGAGTAAATTAAGTGAGAAAATACAGTAGGCACTAACAAATGGTAGTATTGTTTATGTAATTCCATTCTTAGCACACACTTTTCTTCTACATTATTTAAGCACTTATGTGGCAGTTATGTGAGGAAATAATTGCCAGTGGCTGCTGCCAGGTGGAACCCTGAGTCTCCAGGATTGTCGGGGCTGAAGCCTAAATATGATTTCTCACCTACAAAAACCACTGAAGCAGTTAAAAAAAAAGACAACTGCAGTTATCCACTTTCTTATTGTCAGGAATGGGGAAATTGTTTCCTGACAATCTGACAAGAATGGAGATAGGAAAGAAGATGAGAATAAAATCCTATTATCTCAGTTCACAACTGGAGGGGAAAAAAACATACAAAGACCTGGGTATCATCCTTTAAATGCTATAGTATATTAAAAATGTTAGAGAAGGTGATTGGAGGGCTCAGACTAAACTGATGCCAGGAATCTGTCATAAACTACCCTAACCCACCTCTGATCATCTCCAAAAGTGTCTACCAATATTTATAATAAACTTGCTAAAGATATGGCTTGCCTAGGGTAAGTGAGAGAGAAACCAGTTTTGCGACTAGTGGCCAAATAAAAGACTTGGGAAAAGAGATGAGTCTAAAGTGACTTTTTTTTAGTGAAATTCTCTAGTATATGCGATATAAATACTATCTCAGTCTCTCCTATGAAACCTTCAGTAAAATCTTCAGTGTTCACAAATGCTTTAGTGCAAATAAACTCTTCATGATGAATATAAAGAAATGCTAATTCTACTTCAAATTGTCATGGGGTAATTATAGAGACTGCCCTTGGGGCCAGCCAGCATATGAGTGAGTCACTTTACTCTGAATGAGTTCAAGGTCCTGGTTAGTGTCTCAATCAAAGCAGCCTTGGCAAATTCACAGCATTAGCAATGTCATGCAAATACTTTTATCATATGACTCTCATCATTGATTTAGACAGCAAGGTAATATGTCCTGTGATTCTACATAGAAACTATCAAACTTACCAGTTCTCACTTTTGGCCACCCAAGCTGATATAACCCCCAGACCACATTCTCTGAGGTTGAGACCTCATGACCTATCATTACCTCCAGACATACTCTTTCTGAGGGGCCCTGTGAGCAGCGTACTAAATATGCTACCTAGTCATTTGGAAATTAATTCTCCCATCACCCTTTTTTTAAAAATATCACTTCTAAATATCACTACTACTCTAAACAATGCTTCTTGGATTTCAACAAACTTCCATCTCTATTCAAGTAAATTCAAAGAGTGTAAGTCACTCTTCAGAACTGCATAATGAAGTCCCACGAGTACACTGACCTAGTATAATGGTCAGGCATCGGTGCAACAAAGAGAAACTGTTCTGTTTTTCAATCAGTAAGAGATTAATATAGGGGAATTGGGTCGTTTCAAATGATGGAAAGTTTCAAGGGGTAAAAGTCAAATGGCTTCTACTAGACTGGCTTACAAGATCCTAACATCAGCGATGTTTCTACTACTGCTGCTGCCATCACTACCAATTCCTTACGCCCAGAAAAATGGAATCCCACAGGGGAGCATAGAGTCTAACAACTACCAACACTTACATCTGGCAGAACCCCCTTCCTCCACTCTAGGGAGACAGCTGCCACCTAACTCCTGCCTTCCAAAGTACACATAAGTGCGTTTTAAAGCCAGATCATAATTCATATGCAGAATTATAGCTGCAATGGAATCTGAAAAATAGAGCCTTTAAATTTCCAACACCTTCAAATGGAAGGAGGAGAACTAATGTAGTATATGGCTTCCAATAAGATTCAGTGCAACAAATAGAAACTGCTCTATTTTTCAATTCCTAAGATATTTAATATAGAGAATTAGGTTCTTTCAAATAATAGAATACAAAGGACATTCCACCCACCAAATAAAAAACGCTCATAATTATGAAAGCTATGTTATGGGTGGAGAGTTGTTCTGTACTTTCACATGTGTTTGGGAGTTGTTCTTCACCGTTGTGAGTATCTGTACTAGTTATTCTCCTTTTATCCCCAGATCACATCCATTTTGTCCCCTTCTCCACCCAGTTCTCTGCTTCTCTGCACTGCATCACTTGGATTCCCTGGCTAGTGATCTTCCAGTTAGATCCGATCAACTGAAGTTCCTGCAGGAGGTCAGAATATATAAGAAGGAGGAGCCTGGATATGTCTTCTCCTTTCCTTACTTCCACTGAGTTACTTTAGTTGACAAAGGCCACACCCCCTATTAGGCCCTGCCCAGGAGTCTCTCTCTTGCAACTTTGACTTTCAACAGGCTCTTTGTAACACCATACCCTCCCTGTGATAACCAGTAATGATGGCTTCCTGCTGCTGCTGGTGTCTAAGGCTTCAACACCCTTCGTGCTTCTCATATTCCCATCCCAACATCTGTAAGTAGTCCTTTCATTGAAAACCTCTCGAACCATCTATTTTCTGCCGGACTTTCCAGCTCCCCTTTAAGATCCTGCTCTCTCCTCAGATGCAGCTCACCACACCCACCAACCTCGACAGTCCGGCAGTCCGCAGGGCACCTGCATCTTTCTGCTCTTCCCTTCCCACCCTCCCCTGCACCTGTACCTACACTACCGAGCCTTTGTGCCCTCTGTTCAGGATCTGACATTGTACCAAATAATTTATAAATTAATCGGTAGCTTAAATTTTTTTCCAAAGTAAGCTTTCTCAATTTTAAGAAAGGGTACGTGGTCTAGTCATGCAGAGATATCAATATTATGATAAACATTTCAGGGAAAAGTAGGAGCATATTTGGAAGAGATTGGTCTATAGAGCCTAGAACTTATAAAGAGGAAAGTCTGTTCGTCTGGAGGCCTGGTCCTGCCTAAGTGAGGAAATTCGATCCAATATTTGAAAAATAGAAAACAAGCTCCTAGAGGACTGAAATTTTGTCTTGTTCTCAGTTCTTTTGCCAGCACCTGGCACAGCATCTAATATGGAGTAAAAATTCCATACATTTTTAAGTGAAGGAATGAAAGAGTAAGCATGGCAGGAGGCTGCTTGGTCTTTTGTCTCAGCCTCCTATCACCTTCACCCTCACGATGTTGCAGGGCACCATACTTTCAAAGTTAGTCAACACAAAACCCGCATTCAACCCTTAGAATTCTCACTCTGACCTTGGAAGCATCTCTTCCCCTCTGGGTATTAGTGCCCTCATTGACAGAAAGGCCAGGGTCAGAGATTGTCAACATTAATGACTAAAAAGATATTAAAAAATGCTTTCACCACATTTATAATTTGGCAGGTGTTGTTTGTTTTATCTTAACTGGTTGATTGCTGTGGTAAACTATGTTTTTGGCATGAACATGGCATTTTGAGATAACATATGTTTCTAAGATATTTCTCACTTGTGTTGACATTAATCACTTTATTGGAAATGCCTGAGGCATCCTGCCCATACAAAAGTTTATTTTTCAAAAAGTTTATAAAAAAAAATATACATAAGAGTAGACAAAGGGAAGGGTAGCAATTATTTTAAAAAAGATAAAGGCCTTCACAAAATAACTAATATCATGAACCAGATATAACAATTATCAAAAACTGAGAGGCAAAGTATACCCCCATAACCATAAACATACTGCTGATACAGAGCAAAAATCTAAAACTAGAGTTTTTCAGAGTAAATTGCATTTTTTGAAAAGACAAACCAAATTTGGGAAACTATTAAAGTGTAGATTAGAATATCTCTCTTTTACCATCCATTTTGTTAGAAGTAAGAAAAATACCCAAGCTTCTTTAACTAGAGGTAAATAATCCTTTTTTGAATAGTGAAAAGGTTGACACGCAAACAAATGCTATTTAAAAATGGGCTGAAGAAGTCTTAGCTCAAAAGATTCAGGCATAGTAAAACTAAAGGAATAAAGGCCAGAGCCCCATACTTACTTACTTTCCATACCAAAAATAATGTATGACTCCAAGCCAGTCTAATGTATTGCATTTGGATAGTTGTGGCTTCCTCTAAAATTTTCAAATAGTGCCCATTAAGTCAAGCAACAAACATAAATATAACCTCAGCCAAACAGAATTCTTACCTTCCTAATGTAGGGATTGCTCTCAGAAGTTATTGCTGAACTAAGGCAAAATTAAGTTGAAAATAAGAATGTAAGTCAAAGGAGAAAATATTTTTTTAGTAAGAGGTATGAGAATTCCCTTTAAGTTTTGAGAAGAGAGCCACCTTTGCTGAGAAAATTTCTACTTTGTATAGGAGGCAGAAACAGGGACTATCCACCAACTATTGATTTCCCACCATTTCCTAGCCCCTTAAAGTTAGTGGAGCTATGTGAGGCACCTTCTGGCCAATAGACTGACTATGAGAACTGATACCATATGTTGCTTTGAGGTAGAAGCATACAGGAGTACTTGATGTATTGAAATGGTGGAGTCTTTGTTAATTTAGGTCAGCGGATGACCTATATTGGACACCTACCAAGAATAGGAAATAAACTTTCATTGCGGTAGCATCTAAGATTTTAGAGTTAATTTGTTATAGAAGCTTTATCTTCCCTCTCCTGACTAATACAGATTAGAAGACCAGATCTCGAAAAACCTAGGTGTTCACAGAACTGATCTGAGTGAAAAATTTGGTCCTTGTTCTAAGAAAGGAAAAGAAAGATAGGGAGTAATATAGGCAGGAAACAAAGGGAGACTGTAAGTTATACGATGGAATCCCCACCCTATAATTTCCAAATCTTAATACCACCAAAACTCACAAGATAGCTACTGTGAGTGGATTATCGTTAAAGCAACTAATCTTTGCACCAGGATAAGGCAGAAATAGAACAGAAGCAGTGCACTTGCTCTCAGAAGCAGGATCATGATAGCACTGCAAAGTAGCAGAAATCTGGGTAGGCTTATGAGATCTTCAACCCATGTAAATAGGGGGGATGAGTCTCTCCTATGTTGAATACAAGTGTCAAGAAGCCTCGGCTTTTTTGTTTTGTTTGGGCTGTTGGACCACTTTTTATAGCCACAGAAAAATGTTTTGTTTTGTTTTGTTTCATTTAAAAAAAAATTACTTTCACTTGATTCAGTAAAATCAAGGCAGTCTAGTTATATTATCATAGAATGTAAGGCTCTTGGGGTTAGGAAGAACATTAAAGGTCACCTACGCTAACCCTCCCTATTCCCTCTTTCTAAAATAATCCCACCTGATGTCTTCAGAACTCTGCTTGACCATCTCCTGTGTCAGAAAATTCACCATCTCCCAAAGCAACCCATTCCATCTCTGCACGACTCTGTTTCTAAGTTCTCCCTTACACTGAGCTGAAGTCTTTCTCTCTGTAACTTTCACTCAGTGGCCCAAGTTCTTCCTCTTGAGGCATACAAAACAAATATAATGCTTCTTCCGCAAAATAAATCTTCAAATACTTGAAGGCAGCAATAATCATGTCCTCCTCCCTCTGGAAGTTATTTTTGGAAAAGCATTACCCACATTCCGTTCACCAAGCCTCAATGAGGTCTGTCCCTTTTCTTTTACTAATTATTCTGCCCTTCAGAAATGGGTTAGATGGCAGGAAGGAGGAATAAAAGGGAATACAGATCATGTTAATATCATGTTAATATCAACCAAAGACCTAATTAAGCAAGATTTCTTGTCTGCTCATTACTTCCTCATGAATCTCACCTCCAGGGACCCATTAAATGGGTGAGAATTCAAGTTGCCTTTTGAGTAAATCAAGTAAGGACTGCCCTCATGATATAATTTAAGATTATGCTAGAGCCCTCTGCCTCAAAATTTCAAACCCAACACAAAACATTTGGCCATTATTTCTTCTCTGTATAACTGGGTTTCCCTGTTATGTTTCATAATAACAATTATGAAACACTTCTCTGGCTACAGCCCATTCACCAAGATAAGACCTCCCATTCTCATTGGCTAACAACACTCCAGAGTCAAAGTCAAAGTTTTTATGGCTGATGCTGGGCATTTAGATGGTGCTGAACTGAGGAAACATTTCTCTTCCATACCTTTTTGACCTCATTTATAAGATGAACTCCCAATGTATTACGCCCCCATGATTTACTGACTTTTCAAACAACTCTTTCAAATTTTATTTTCAGTCCTTAATTTTTGCCACTCAGACTGAGCTGGAGGAAACCTAAGAAACAGACTTACTTCTAAACCTTTCCCTCCAATCTCTAGGCTTTGTCCAAATTCGTGTTCCTCTTCCCCATGCAAGTGAACCCTTAAAGATTAGCCCACCAGATCCTTTAGAGATGTCCACACAAGTCTGAATTCTAATGTAATTATGGCTTAGGTTTAAGTGGAGAGTCAGGACCACGTATTTCTGATTCTTACAGGTTTTTAGTTTGAAGGTGAAATGCATGAGTCATACTAAAGTAAAAGGGTTCACAATAGGTATATTTTGGTGGCAAAGCAGTTGTTCTACATAGCCCAATGGTAAATCCCAATACATATTTAAAATGATGTGGGGCAATTAGAAATGAATTTGAACATCCATAATGTAAAGCTTCTGTTTCATACCCTGGCTCTTACCAGCTAAGTGACCTTGGACAAGTTATTTAATATCTTCTTTTTTAGTTAGAGTTGACTTGCGATATTATATTAGTTTCAGGTGTACAACACAGTGATTAGACATTTATACAGCTTACGGAGTGGTCACCATCATACCATTCATCACCATACATAGTTATTGCAATATTATTGACCTATATTCCCTATACTGTATATTACATCCCCACAACTTACTCTGTAATTGGCAGTTTTTACTTCTTAGTCCAAAGCATCTTTTTCACCCATCCTTCCACCTCCCTCCATTCTGAAAACCAACAGTTTGTTTTCTGCATCTATGAGTTTGTTTCTGTTTTGTTATGTTTGTTCATTTGTTTTGTTTTTTAGATTCTACATATAAGTGAAATCATAAGTCTTTCTCTGTCTGACTTATTTCACTTAGCATAATACCCTCTTGGTCCATCCATGTTGTTGCAAATGGCAAGATTTCATTCATTTTTATTGCTGAATAATATTGTATATATTTGTATATGTATTGCACATCTTCTCTACCCATTTGTCTATAGATGGACACCTGGGTTGCTTCAATATCTTGGCTATTGTAAATAATACTTCAATAAACATAATAGTATATGCATCTTTTTTAATTAGTGCTTTTGATTTCTTTGGATAAATACCCAGAAGTGGTATTGCTGGGTCATACAGTAATTCTATTTTTAATTTTTTGAGAGACCTACATACTATTTTCCACAGTGGCTGAAACAGCTTGCAATCCCCCCAACAGTGCACAAGTTTCCTTTTTTCCACATTCTTGCCAACACTTATCCTTTGTCGTCTTTTAGAAAGGAGCCATTCTGATAGGTGTGAGGTGATAGCTCATTGTAGTTTTGATTTGTATTTCTCTAATGATTAGTGATGTTGAATATCTTTTCATGTGTCTATTGGCCATCCATATGTCTTCTTTGGAGAAATATCTGTTCAGGTCCTTTGTCCATTTTTAAATAGGATTGTTTGTTTGTTTCGATATTGAGTTATATGAGATCTTTCTATATTTTGGATACCAACATTTTATCAGATGTGTTATTTGCAGTTATTGTCTCTGATTTAGTAGGTTGCCCTTTCCGTCTTGTTTCCTTTGCTGTGTAAAATTTTAGTTTTATGTAGTCTGATTTGTCTATTTTTGCTTTTTTTGCCTTTGCCCAAGGAGACATACCCCAAAAAACACTGCTACGACCGATGTCAAAGAGTTTACTGCCTATATTTTCTTCTAGGAGTTTTATGGTTTCAGGTCTTACAGTTAAGTTTCTAGCCCATTTTGAGTTAATTTTTGTGTATGATATAATTAAGAGGTCTAGTTTCATTTTTTTTTTTGCATGTATCTGTCCAGTTTCCCCAACATTTATGGAAGAGACTGTCTTTACCCCATTTTATATTTTTGCCTCATTTGTCATAGATTAATTGACCATATAAATGTGGCTTTATTTCTGGGCTCTCTATTCTGTTCCATTTATCTCTGTGCTTGTTTTTGTACCAGTACCGTACCATTTTGATTATTATAGCTCTTTAATATATTTTGAAATCAGGGAGTGTGATGCCTCTTTGTTCTTCTTTCCCAAGATTACTTTGGCTATTCAGGGTCTTTTATGGTTCCACGTAAGTTTTAGGATTTTTTGTTCTAGTTCTGTGAAAAATGTCATTGCTATTTTGATAGGGACTATTAAATCTGTTTGAGTCTTTATTTGTACATCCCTAAAATGGTGACAATATCAGTCCCATCCCCATCACCCTCAGTATTTTTGTAAAAATTGCATGAGGTAATATACATAACCAGTACAATGTCTAGTACAAAACGAGTCAATAAATGTTAGCTATTCTCCTTCCCTTACCTACTCAGCCTTCTTCCTTTTTCTTATCCAAGAAATAGAGAAATGTGTAGATTAGTGGGAGAGGCTGGACCTAGAGTCTCAAATGCAGCAGTTAGACTAGCCTGCCTTCACCCTGTAACAACTGGGAAAGGAGCAGGCGTTCTTCTGCAGGTTGACTGAGAGTGTCAGCAAAAGTAAGAATACCAGGCTCTCTGAGGAAAGGCTGCAACCACAAACCATAGTCGGTGTTCATGGGAACTTGGTAAGGAAGGGAGGGGGAGGCAAGGGTCAGGTGTGACACTTTTTTCACCCAGATGGAAAGAAATACTAATAGAATTTCGCCCCCCCCCAAAAAAAAAAAATCTAAGAAGTGTATGTGTACCCATGCATGTGGTATATCTATTTGCCTTCTTTTCAAATAAAGCCAGGATCTTTTACAAAATAAAAGCAAAATAATAAGAATATCCAACAGTAGAAGAGATGCAGCATATGCTCAGCACAGTATCACACAAAACAAAGCAACCTTGAATAAGAAGCACTTTATCTAAATGTCCATAGAAGCCAGCATGTAATTATCCACTTAGAATAGAAGAGGGAAAAGGTTTTAATGCCAGATCTTCCTTACTTGCCATTTTCCCCAGTGCACCTCAAAAAAGGGAAGAATTGTTTTAATAAATAAAGCAAGACTCCGTTCCTCCCCCCCGCCCTACCCCCGCCATACCCTCCCACCCCCACATCTGCTGGGGAACAGCAAGGCATCAACTCAGAGGGGAGGCTGCCACCTACTGGGCCACCACTAACATCCCTCAACATTTTTTTGTCAGTCTTTCAAGGACTCTTTCAAATCCCAATTTGTCCTGAAATTGCTTTGTTAGTGACAGTGACAAAATCATAACCCAAGGTACTACTATACAGAAACTTAAAAAAAAAAAACAAAACTGCAGCATAAATTAATCATTTGACAGCCTTTAGCAAACTTCACAGCAACATTTTTGCCTTAGGCATCAGAGAGCCTGCATACAAAGGGAAAAAGAAACCTTTCTCTGAATTTCTGCTGTTGTTTTCTAAGGACAAAGTGCTTTAATAGTTGGTAAGTGCTGCTAATTGCTCCCTGGACAGCCCTAATCTGGCCATTTCCTCCCTGCCTTTTACTCCATAAATCCTTCAGAGGACTAATATATTGGTTTAGTAGTCCTCAAACGTACTGCTTTGATTCAATTGGTTTACATGTTTACAAATAGTTTCTCTACACCCATCATTTGAAAGAGCCTATTTTTAGAAAATCTATTATTGATGCTCTGAACAACTCTAGGTTTATCACAGTATCCCCAAGATCAATCAACAAACTCCCTTCCTTCCTTCCTTCCTTCCTTCCTTCCTTCCTTCCTTCCTTCCTCCCTCCCTCCCTCCCTCCCTCCCTCTCTCCCTCCCTCCCTTCCTTCCTCCCTTCCTCACTCCCTCTCTCCCTCTCTCTCCCCCTTCCTCCCTCTTTTCCTTCCTTTGTTAGGACACACTATCTTGCACTCAATAACAAGCAGAAAATCTGAGCTCTCTACCCCCAACCAGTTTTATGCCCTGAACAAATCATTGTGCCTTGGGTTCTTCATTTACGAAGCAGGAAGAAAACTGCTCTACAACAGAACTCTAATAATAGGAGCACAGCTCACAGCTCTGTCATGATGAAGCATTTTCTCCTACTCTGAATCCTCCAACAACCCTGCCCATGAGATAAGAATCATCACCCTAAAGTGGATAACCAATTACCAAGGTCGACCATAGAGTAAATAGAGGACGTAGATTTCACACTCAGAACTTCCAGTCCTTGTGGGAAACTATTTCTGCTCTCTCTTGTGCATGAGTTGGAGTCATATGTGAATGCACTCGATAAGGAAAAAGCTATATGCAAATTCATGTTCCATAAAGAACAAATACTAGCCTTTGAACGGATAACTTGGAAAAACTGGTTGCCAACAAATACTTAGGTACCCTAAGATATAGAAATAGTTGCCTATAAGACTAGACAAACAAGAAAGATGGATGGATGGATGGATGGATGGATGGATGGATGGATGGATAGATGGACAGATAAATGGATAAATGGATGAGTAGATTAGAAAGAGCTCTTCTTTTCATGACTCTTCCTTAGCAAAGTTGCCAGTTATTCAGAAGGAACATTTTCTGATTCTTTTTCTTTTCAGGCTTTTTTCCCCCTGCATGTTTGCAGATTGCTTAATTACATCATTGGGCTTTGGAACTCGTACCTTACAGATATACATGATCATCCAAGTTATAAACCTGCATATTTTCCCATTAAGAGTAATTACTGCTCTTACCGCCACTGCCCACGTACTTAAGTCCTGCAGGCCTGGGCACACTGAAGTAATCATCTTTAGAAAATGAACCTGATGGGCAAGTGTTGTGTGCACAATCAGCAATAAGCAAGATGAAGTGGGAAAATGTCCATCTCCTCCATTATTGAACGGCTCAAACAATCACATTCCCATCATCACAGTGCCATGCAGGACACTGAGGTGGTTTGTGTTCTCCTGAAAACTGAATTAGCACTAAATGGGGAGACAAGACCTAGGGGATGCCGGAGTGTACCTGCTTCTCCATGGGTTAACTTTCTGAGCACTTATACATCACCCATTTCCTGGCTCAATTTCATTGTCTGCAAAATGGGGTTTAAAAAATGCTTTAAAAACCTCCAATCATCAAATCTGAGATAGGGCGGTCTTATAGATGACAGCATAGCTTTTTATACTGATGAAGAGCCCAAGTTCTAAAACACTGGCTCCTGTACTTTAGCAACTCTGTAACTGTGGGCGTGTTACTAAACCTCTCAGAGCCCCAGTTTCTCCATCTGTAAAGAGAAGATAGTGGTAGTCCATGTCCTTTAGGGATTCAATGAGATCCCACTTGTAAAGCTCGTTGACCTATTGTCTGGTACAGGTGAAAGTCCAATCAGCGTTAGCTATTATTATCATCACTGAGTCTAAACTGAGAGAGTCTGGGGACTGTTCAACAGAGCTCAGGCAACACATCTAAATTAAAAACAATAATTGCTTGCCAGATAATAATCAAAAAACACTGTGAAGGGGTCACATGTTATTTTAATCGGTGGATCATGAATGGGTACAGTTTCAAAGGCAAGAAGGAGACAAGCTAGTAGATATTTTAAAAATATTAGATCGTACCTAAGAAAAAGCTGTTTAAATAACTGGTTAGTAAATAATCTGGTTGCTTCAAGAGTTAATCAGTTATTCTTGTTTAAAAAATAAATCTTTTTGTTTTATTTTCAATACAGAGAAAAAGTATTCATTGTTAATTGTTTTAGATTTTAAATAAGCAGTGAAGAGCCTCCATTAAAATTACCAATTACCACCTAGAAACAAGGGTTAATATTTGTTATATGAATCATTCCACTGGCTCTCATGTTGAACTCTCACATATAATAAATAATTGTTTGTCTGCACACATTCTTCTCTATAAATATTATTCTTTTCACTTAGCCATGTACTATAAACACCTTTCCATACCACTTAATATTCTTTGTCATCTTCTTAATGGCTAAGTGATTTCGTATTCAATTAATGTACCATGTTTAACCAAGCCTCTATTGTTAGTTATTTAGGTTTATTCCCAAATGGTTGTCATAAACATCCATGTAGCTAAGTCTTTGGATAGATTTCCAGAAGTGGGCTTGCTAGATCAATGAGAAAACACTTTAACAGTTGGTTTTTAACTTCTCATATTTTAACATGATTTGTACACATAGACACATCCTCATTTTAACTACAGTTTGATGTTCCCACTGGAATAATATATGTGTTTCTTCTGGCAGGTTCTGTAGGCACTACCTGGTGGTGCTGCGAGCAGCCAAAAGCCAAGGGCTCTGAGCACAATGTCTACCTGAGCCTCAGTAGACTAAACATGTCACATTTATAAATTTCCTAGCTGTGCCTCCCACAAGCTGGGACAGCCTTTAAGCTTAGTATCCTAGCCAAAATACCCAACTGAAAATGATTATCTAAGTGTCTGGGTACCTTGGTTTTCCAGGATACATTTGGTGTCACTGATTTGAGTAGGCTGATATTTAAAACTGTGTAGAAAGTTCAACCATTATTCAAAAATGATTTGAAATATAAGCTGGTATAAGGACGGAATATCTGGGAGGATACATAAGCAACTGGAGACAGGGTTTGCCTCTGCCTAGGAAAAGTGAAAGTAACAGGAGAGACTTACTTTTCACTGTATTCTATTGTACAGCTTTAATTTCTTACCATGTGCATGCAGTCAAAGGGGAAATTTTTTAAGGGAGAAAGATGAAGTCCAAAAGAAATAATGTATGCATGTATATGTTTTTCATTGTCAACTACTGAATTAGTAACACATAAGCAATAGTAAAGCACCTGAGTGATTTCACAAAAAGGATATAGCTGAGTAATTAAGAAAGAATACAGGGTCTGGAGCCATACCACCTGGGTCCATAATGCAGCTCTGTCCCTTGCTAGCTATGTGATCTTGGACAACCACTAAGCTACTCTGTACTTCAGCTTCTTCATCTATAAAATGGGGCTAATTTTTATAACTGCTTCACAGTTAACTAACATACTGTACGTGATCGTTGCATATTACCTATTGTTGTTACTGCAATTTTTCTTCACTCAGTGTGTACAATGTAATCATAATCATAATCATAATAGCAGCAAAGAAACTTTCATAGGATTTGCAGATTTTTAAAATTAGAAAAGCATTTTTACTACAAATGTCTAACTGGTATGATGATGTTATTTACAAATGCAAATAGTCAGTAGGAGGGAGGGAAAATTGTAAAACTTCCCTTTATTAGTAGTGATTCCAAATTTGAGAAGTGCCGCAAGTCTTAGAAAAAGAGGATGACACAAACCATTTGGGGAGTTTGGTTTTGTTTTTCTCATTTGTGTGTGTATGTGTGTGTGTCGATGTGATTTTGCTTATTTTTTTAGTGTCGCTGGTAGGGGTGGGAGAGGGAGAGACAGTGATTAAATAAATAGCAAAGCTGAAGTTACAGTACCCATTTAATTTGCCCCTTAAACAACTATTTAAGAAGCGCATGTTTGGAAATCAGTATTTGCCTAAGGAAACCATTCACAAGACAAGAGGGCATTAAAGATTCCTGAAAACATTCTAATCCCACCTACTGTGCATAATGCATAATGTGCTCAGTCATTGGAAATGTATTCCTGGCAAAGTAGGTGATATGGTGACGGGGACAAGTAGGCTCTGCTGTCACAGAAACCTAGATACATCATTTTGCCCAACACTTTACTAAACATGATAAACAGAATGTTGTTATGCCTGTTTTGTGGGTGACCCCTGCTGCCTTATTTCAATGTGGCTCTTCCCAACCTGCCATTGTCATTAGAATGGGATTTCCTCTCCAGAATTTTAGGTTCAGGCCATCCCAAATTCAAGTCAACATATTTAATTAGTGAGAGTACAACAGACTATTTATGAAGATTCTATTCTGAGGTCTTAGCAGATTCAGCACTGTGCCTCACACAATAGGCGTTCAATAAGCACTTGTTAAATGAATCCCCAAATTTATCAAGTGGATATAACACAGTATCTTCCCCATAAACAGTGGACAATCCAAATACCCTATCTGCCACCCTTTCAGGCATAAATAACAAGGCTGTATTGTTTGGTCCAAGTGCTTCCCTTAGTGCTTCCTTGACTGCCAAAGGTGATTCAAAGTGTGAGAATTGGGTCCATACAAGAACTGTCGAGTTAGAAAACATTTTCATTGTACAAATGAAGCTTGTGTGTTAAGCTTAGAATTGTGACTCCCAGCACTGTCTATGATAACACTTTTAAAAACAAACTGAAAATTGGCTTGTTTCATGTCACTAAATTATTCAAAATCTAAGAATTTTGAAAAAGTGGGTCCCACTATGAATGATCTCATAGTTTCAAGATGGAGACAAATGTCTCTCCTGCCCTCCTCTGATGACGTGGGCCGCTTGCCTGGACATTTAGGAGGAAGCGATGAGCAAAGATCATTTTATGTACAAGTGTTCCTCTTGTGGACTAGAGATTTTCTTTGTACAGTGATATAACTGCACGACATAATTTTGAAAGGAAAAGTTAAAATGTTTTGTACTTTTGTAAAAATTGAGTGAACTGTCTTTAAACCACCTAAATTAGAATTTATCAAGATATCAGATCCAGACATTTCAAAAGCAATATGGTAGTGAACACAAAGATGCTGATGGGTACAGATTAAATGATGGGATAAAATGCATGTCTTGTCAGTGGCCACAAGCTATATGGCATTACTATTATTAAATCTCCCTCCCCCCCCCCCCCTTCAGGGAACAGCTCTGTTCCTGGGATGCAGTCTGCCTCAACAATATTAAAGCTGATGTGGCCAGTAGGGGTTTGTAGGCATTCTAATTATAGTACATTTGTTTTATAATTTTAACTGAAGTTATTGTATAAACATTTTTAATGCATCACCATTAATAGGCTAAGCAAAGAAATCTATTTCTGCCAACAGATAGGAAATAAATCTTCACTATCTCTTTGGTGCACTAGTTTATGTTTAGAACATCATACCTTTTCTGAAAAGCTGTTAGAGACATATGCTCTCATTATTATCCTGCAGTGATTTATCACTTTACTCTGAAACACAATGTATTCAGCTTACCCACTAACTGGTATCCTATTCCATTTACCATTAATTAACTTAAAATATGTTAACTTTTACACAAACGAAGCTTTTTTGACAATCTTATGCTTTAAACCTCCAACTGATATTTATATATTTCCTAAGCTAATATTTACTGAGAACCTATTATGTGTCTAATACTGTTATTCAATGGTACTTTTTTGGCTTCCCAAGTATAGCTGAAACTTTTAATATGAAAATTTATTTTCAAAAAGGAAAACGTGTAAGAACAGCGTCAGTGTCAGAGTACAAAAATAGAAGATTGTGAGCTTTCATACCCCCTCTGCCAGTGATACAATGTGTGATCCAGGAGTCATGTTTCTCTCTGTGCCTCTTGTTTCTTCACCTGCACAGAGTAGTAAGTAACTCTCCTTGAACTGATTCATCCATTAAGAGAAACAGCTAATAAAAATTGTTGCAAAGTACCATGAATATTGAAAAGCGCATCATCATCATGATTAATAATAATGAACAAAGCTCAACTATTGAAATAACTCTCTGGCATCATTCCAGATCAAGAAATATAAGCTCTGGCCTTACATATTAATGAAGAGAAACAGTGCAAAATATTCTTATTGTACAAGTTCGAATGAACATGGTGATGACTATCTTTAATTATACTATCCTATGACATGTGTGTGTGTGTCTGTGTGCGTATTTCAAACTGAATGTATTATAATCCTCTAAACAATATAGCTAGGTTTCAAACAGAATCATTCCCAAACCAGGCAGACATGTGTATGTCTGTATCCAACCTTGAAATAAATACTCATTTTGACAGAGAAGGTAAGCAGCTAGCAATTCTCTGTTAAAGAAAACTGACTCTGATTTCACAGATCTCAAAATCTGTCATCTTCATGTTAGCTGACTATCTGGTACCTAATGAGAAAAACAAATTGCTTTTACTTTCCACATAAGACATTTGCATTTAGAACTTTTTTTTTGGCTCATAAAAGGTTTATAAAGAATCCATTCAAACCATTCTACCTGCATTTTTCACCTAAAAGGGTCTTTACGAAATCTTACAGTAAATTTAATAACCCTCTTCAATAAACATGAGCTTTTATGAGCATGACATATCTAAATAGACTCAATGGTTTGGGAATAAAATCTGCATCAGTAATATTTTCAATGCTGTAATATCCCATATATATATATATATATATGAAAGCCACATACAGAACAGACCACTGCATTAGGAAAAAAAAAATTATACTCCAAGTTTAAGAAAGCAACTGGTCAATGAACACCTGAGTGACTCATTAAGTTAAATGTGAAATATCTTGATGTGTACAACATCGAGCTTCATAATTTTCAAACATTAGCATCTCTCATTTTCTTCCATTTTCAGCAAATGCACATTATAGAAATAACTTTAGAAATGGCCTTCAGTAATCGTTCACACTAGGTTTTTCAGGAAAGGGACCTTCACATTAAACATTTCCCCATTTCAATCACCTCCGCAGGGGACTTCTGCTTGGGTGAACCTGCTGACATGAGCCCTATTGCTCCAGGCATCTCATAGCTTCTTTTCACCAGTTAAGCTACCAAATTAGGCATGAGACTGGGACCCTCATTTCTCCTATTGCTGGTGTGTATCAGTAAGGAAGACAGGAAAATGCTAGTGACTTTTTTATAGCTGCTATATAACAAGAGAATGAAATGTCAAAGCCCTGGAAACTCCATCTTTCTTAGTCCCATCAAAGCTCATCTAGCTACTGCTGATACTGAGACTTGCCCCTAACCTTCAACTTTGCCTTACTAGCAAGTAGCAATTTAAAATTCAGCAATGCAGAGCATCCAGAGAGTCAAATATCATGACTGTGGATTCAGTAGTTACTGAACATCTATCTACATGTGCTAACAGCTTGGGCAAACATTCAGAACAGCCCACTCTTACTGTCTTAAGGTAGCTGATTTCTCACAATTAGACATATTCTTGAGAGTTGTATGTAAATTGTTTCCTTGATAATTTATATTTATAACACGCTAAGGTATTATAACCTAAAAAACAATGAACGTTTTATATAATTTTCTCTTTAATTTTTAAAATCATGTCTTTTTAAAATCAAGATTTGCATATTTAAATCAAGGTTTGCTTAAAGTAGAATGGATAAGGTGAGAGAGACCAATTAAACCCAAATAAAACCACGGATTCTCGCTTTAGTCCTTATTGCTGTCTTCTCTTGCTGTCTCATATTTTTGTCATCAGACTTTCTAGTAAGAACTAAATAGAAGAAAGATATCCAATAGTCAAAAGAGCTCTGTTTCCTCTGTCTTTGAGTTCAACTTCCTTTTCCAAATCATTAGATGTAAAAGGCCAAGAAGCAGAGATTGTGAGTAGAAGAGCTAGGAATGAACATAAGACCTCAGAAGGAAGTGATTCAATGGTGCCTTGGGGTTTCTATCACATTTATCCTTCCATTCTTATTCCCTTGGACTCTCCACACCTTGGGGCACAAGAGGACATGGTAACCAAAAAGGAGCCTTCTTCTTCCATACTCATTTTTTCCATCAATGCCCTCAGGCTAAAACCATCAGAACTGCCTGGACAGCCTGCCTCTCCTGCTCTAACTCCCTGTCCTCACCTGAGCCTCTTCCTCTGCTACTGACTGCAATCTTGGTGACCGGAGAGGCTCTTAGGCAGGAGAGCCTTCAACATTTTACAGGATACTCAGCCTGAGCAGAATGAGGCACTCCCAGAATGCCCAGGCTCCACCTTGTAATCGTGTCCCGGTCCACCCTTGAACAGCAGTGCAGTGAAGCAATGATTCATCCAAAGGCTGACAAAGAAAACAAATAGATGAGAAGGAACTCTAGCTAATCAACAAAATAGGTCATTGTCCCTAAATAGCCAAGAAATAGCAAGGTGGCACTTAAGCCTGGTTTTAAAACTTTTTGCAGAACCTTCAGACATGCCTGCTGCCACAGAGCCATGGGAGGGTACCTGCTGGTCTTGCCCACCTGGACCAGGAATCCACTTTTAGTGCCACAGAGCCCCCAGTGGTCACAGAGTCTTCCTAAGGCCCACATAGCTGTGCCTACTAAATGTTCTATTCCCAAGAATCAGTGAAGCCTACTGCTCCAAATTAACGCATTTTAAAAATACCAAATAAAATGAATGAGGTGATGATACAGAGGAAAGAACACATTTAAGGATAATGAGCATGGAGCCCAGAGCTTCATTCTATACAGGGGGAAATAAAGGTCAGTAAATTTAGCACACACATAACAGTCCTCACAAATCATCTCCTAATTAATCCTCATCCAGCCAGAATGTACCAGTTTAACCTTTTCATTCTGGGCTTCTCATAATATTTACAAAGCACTGTCTCTCAACAGCAATGGAAAACACACCCATTCTGGAAGCTTCCAGACTAAGTGTGCCCCTAGAGGGACTCCTGCAAGACAGGATGAGAGGGTGCCTGGCACTGTCCCTCCTCCTGCTGGGAACAATATGGAGTTTGCCCAGACAATTAAAAACCATAGTTATTTAGGGCTGTTGTCTGCATTTTCAATGCCAGAGTTACACATACTGGGCGGCAAAGGGGTTTTCGGTTTTGTTTGGTTTTCAAATAACAGTAATATAATTGATCTTTCTAAAACAATGAAGCTGACCTCAGTGAAAAAACAAGCTGCACTCGCATCCTCCGCATGAGCATAAGTGGTGATTTATTAGAAACCTTGTCAAAAGGTGGCTCAAATAAAGAACGTTCCAGAAGACACTAGGGCAGAACCTCCAAAACAATTATTTCCAAATACATAATTTCTCAGGATAAGTATATTGATAATCAACTTAAGGCTTTGAAACCCTCGATTTGGAAACACTGCAGGGAAGCGCGATACATGTCACCCACCTAATACTGTCGTTTTTAACCCCTGTAGTGCTAAAGTGGCACCACTCTGAACAAAAACAAAATTCAGAAAATGTAGTAGCTTGAGCTTTTGCATCATGCCCTCCACAATTCCAGGTCCACTGCAGCCAGCACACAGCCCTCTACCCACAGTGTCAGTCATTTTAATCACTGTCACACAGAGACAGAACCATGAAAAATCAGAGCCGGAGGAGGGCAGGCTCAGACAGCAGCCCAGATTATAGCAACAGTGGTGTTGGCCGGAATAATAAATAACATTTATAAATACTTTATGCCATACACACTTAAATGTACATTATATTTTTAATCTATTTAGCTTCTATGACAACTCGAGGTTTGTACTATCTATACCAGTATTGTAGAGGAGGAAACTGAGGCACAGAGAGATCAAACAATTTGCCTGAGGTCACGCAGTGAGGAAGAGGAGCCACTAGACTATGGATTCCTCAGGGGTGGAGTTGATATTTTATTCAACTCTGTATCCCATCAACACCTAATCCAGTAGTTTTCACCTGTATAATTTGTAAAACTGAGTTTGTTGAAAAGAATCAGGCTGAACTGAATAATATGAGGAAGGTAGAGAAGATTGCCTGAGGCTACAGAGGGGATATTTGCAAAATATTCTGTGAGCAAAAAGGTCTCCTAATCCTGATCAGTATTTTGAGTTTATACATTCATTGGACAGCCTTCTTTCTAGATGTACAGCATTTTAGGAGTCCACGTAAGCCTCCATTTTCCCTTGATCTTATCCTTTCCTGAGTGATGGGTATTAAGCAATGTGTCCTGCTGCTGTACAGTCTTGTGGCACTGAATCCTTGACTCTTTGGGTGTCTGCACTAACTCCAGGTAGTGTCAGAATTGAATCGAATTGAATTGTAGGACACTCAGTTGGTGTTGGCAGGAGTAGAAGAATGGCTTGGTGTGGAAAATGCCACACATTTGGTGTCAAAAATGTAAGTAGAAATAGCTTAGGCTGTCTTTTTACATACGCCTCAGAAAATTTGCATAGTAAATTAGCAATGATGGAGATATTTTCTCATAGGAGAGTATAAAAAATTAGTGAAAATGTTATTCTCTAAGCAACTACCATATAATTCCTCCTCAGAGAGAAAAGCACCTCTGTTGTGAATTTTCTGATAAGATTGTTGGGACAGAGCTGCTGAGCTGCCCTTCCCCTAGACCTCATTCCTTTTCTGAAAACAGAGAAGGTGTGTGTTATTCAGGAGAGGCTGAAGAAAGACTAGAGAGAAGGAAGAGCAGAGGCAGCAGCCTCTGCTGCCTCTGATGGACAATAGGAGGTAAATTTACCAAAGTCACCAAATGCTTTATGAACACTGGTTAGGGAGAAGATTAACTGTCAACAGACTGGGCTTCCTGTCTAGATCAGCATGGCAGTGGGATTGAAGCAGCAAATGCCCTCAGATGCAAGAGTCAGACATAGAAAAATAGAGTTAAAAAGGGATGTTCCAGTGGAAGGGCATTCCCTGAAACCCACAAAAACACAGGAGTGGGGAAAGGGAAGGTTGCTGAACCAAAGATATATGAATCTGCCACAGCCAGAGAGGCCTCATACTTTCTAGGTGACTCATGCCTTTGTCCCTTCCTTGTGCTCGTACTTCCCATCTTCACCCTCTCTCCTTTCCTCGCATATCTCTTTCTCCTGCCCAACAGTGATAGTTCACAGATCTCTCATTCCCAAACATTCCCCCTTTTTATGTGAAGCCATTTATAGAGTCATCCAGATTCCTGCTCTTGTTAGAGAATTTCTTCATTGGCATTCCGATAGTAAATGAATCACACACCACACAAATAACCTGGTCCACAATTCAACCCACCCACACCTGGGGATGTTTCAGTTTTACAGTTAGTATACATACTGAGCAGAGTAATTTAAAATAAAGAATTGGATGAGTACATATTATAATTTGTCATTGTTAAAGAATGAAGGTGATTGGATAAGTAGACAGGACAAATGCATGCAAGATAATATCGACAGCATGTTGACTAATCAAACACCCAATCATCTCACCTGCCACAAGTGAGAATTTGGTTAAACATTTTGATGATGTACAGAATAGCTTGCAGAGGGATTTGTTTCCAGGTAATTGGCAGGAACTGCAGCTCATTAAATTAGCTCTCATCTGACATGCCAAATGATACTCACAGTTGATCCGTTAGATCATCAGCAAGCAATAGTATATCTCTTCTATAAGCCAGGATGACAAATAAGCAATTTTAGCCAAAAGGGTTAAGGCCAGTGCCAATCATTATTCACAATGCAATTTAACTGATTCTCTGGCAATCAATACCATGTGTTCAAAATGCAATACAGCAGTTACTTCCTCATTGTAAGACCCTTTATGTGACTATTCTGCCAGAGTATAAACAAACAAAATGCTAAATAAAGATAACTCTCAAATGTAGTATTTGTCATCTGATTTTAAGGGAGTGAGGAAATCAGTAAACTTAGAGGCATTCACATTGGACAGTTGCATAATGGAACAGGTGCATTAAGAGAGTTCCTACCCAGATTATTGGGCTAAACCAGTAAGAAATCATGAAAGGCGGCAGGAGAGAAATGACAGCAATGACAGCGGCTGGTTGAATGCCCACACCAAGCTTATCAGCTCATCAGGAAATCTGGATAATGATGGATAAAACAGCTCTAAATAGCCACATTTTGCTCTCCCTTTCCATGCACTTGAAATCAAGGTCTTTGCATGAGATTAGCTAAAGGAGAGATTCTGCACCACTGCAATGTCTTATTCAATTTGCCCATTGATATGGCTGGCCCCTGTCTGACAATAGATGCTATTTCCTTTTCTGACTGAACTTTTCTCTTCTTGCCTAAGGCTCCTGACATTATGGCAAGATTCTAAGCTGTTGGGACAGCATTTCCCTTCATTGTACAAATGACCAAAATACAAATAGTAACAGGGAAAGCCACTACAAATGAGGAGTTTAAATCTTAGAGCCACAGCCCAGAAACTCAGTCGTCACTATGCCACTTAGTGAGATAAGCACTAAGTAAGATAAAAGCACTCTTTCTCAAGTCTTGATTTCTCTTTCAGTGGAACATGCAGATTCTTAACTAGTTTGTGAATTATTTGGGTTTCTTGCTTTCTCTTTTTACTTTGATTGGGAATTGTGGTTATTTAGTTATTATACTGCTCATCTGGTACAGGGCATTCAAGAGCCAGAAATTCAAGCCAATAATAGCCTCCTCACATGTTATCTATGCTGATAAAATATTCAAAATTGAAGAGGAGTGAAGCTGTCGCCTAATGTGAGGTTTTAGGATCATTTTGCTATTCCCATCCCTTGTGTTTTCTTCGGACTCCCAACCAGAATAATCAAAATTTGGTCATAAATCTCCTTGGTTAAGAGCCCTCCTTAAGATATGTTTCAGGCATCATTACTAATCAAAATCCCTGTGGAAAAACTAGTACTTCAGTTCTTTAAAGCAATATATGTAATTAATGTGGTCATAATATTTATAATTTGTATTCATAATTAAAATAATAAATACTATGCACAAAGCTCTTTCTCTGGGATCTTGTCAGACACTCAAGGACAAAGCCCTGAATTGAGTTGGTAGTAATGGAACTACAGAAAAAAGCATGGGGACTGGTTAGATTCAGATTGTGAGGAGAAGTTAGGGTGAGAGAGGGAGAAAAGTCAAGAATTATCCTCAAGAATTATTTAGGTTATTCTGACCTAAATAACTGAGAAGATGCAGCATCAAGATGCAGTATCAAGAGACAGGTAAGGGAAATAAGTTTAGAGCATATCGAGTTTAAGATGCCAGTGGTAGTTTTGTGTGGAGAGATTTAGTAATCAATTAAATATTTGGCCCTAGAGAGATGGGAGCTAAAGATGCAGACTTGGAAGCTGACAGCACATGGTTAATGCTGGAGCCGTTATAAGTGAATGAATCCTTTTAGGGGCATATAAAGAGAGAACAGAGCAGAAAGCAAAACTCCAGGGGCATCATATTTAAGGAGCCAGCTCGGGAAAAGCAGTTATCCAAGGAAGCTGAAATGGGGTGAGAGAGTAGTATTGGGGAAACCTCAGTGGTCATCCAGGATGGGTTCACAACTTTTTGGAAAGAAATTTTCAGTTCCCCTACCATTAATAAATATGTACTGATATGCAGGATGACCAGGTCAGTTACCCTTTCTGCTCCTCTTCTTTAAAAACTACAGCATTTCAGAAGGAATGATCATAGTCTTAGATGTTTTCATAAGTCAAATAAGAATAGTAAAAAAAAAAATTCCACTGACTTTACAAAAAACGAAGTTCTTGGAAACTTCGAATAATTAACTTCCATGAAATAATGAGAGCAAGAACCCATTGTAATGGGCTGGAAAGTTAGAAAAAGCAGAGGATTGTAACAGCTCCTTCTGGAACTCAATTGTGATGGAACTCAGGAAAAGTTGGCAGAAGCAAGTGAGAGAAAGCTGGGTGAAAGGAGGTTTTTGCTGTTTGTCCTATTTTTCAGATTAAAGACTTAGATTTGTTTGTGATCTATGAGGCAGATCCCAGGAAGGTTTCTTTAAAAAATAAATGATAGAGCTATAGATCGATAGGTCAATAGCTGGATAGATCGATAGATCAATTTAAAAGAAAACAATAGAAGGGAAGTAAAAGAAAGGGATTAGTCTTGAAAGAGGAAAAGTGCTGCCTCTTCATGGGAGACACCAAGCAAGTAAATATGACTGATATAACCATAGAGCTATAGGAGAGGGGTCATCCATACCGTGGGGATTGAGAAAGAGGGTAGATCTGGGAGGATAGAAATATTGCCATGTTTCAGAGGTGCCTATTCAAGTGGGAAGTCATACATTTACTGTGACACCAATTCACACAGCTACGTGAGTACCTCAGCAATTTGGGATGCAGGAGCAAAGATGACTGATGGTCAGACTGAGCCTTGTTGGGGGTTTGCAAAGCATATTTTGTAAAAGGAGATGAAGGCACAAACATTGATGATATTAGCAAGAGAGGAGAGAGTTATCAAATATGTGTACTGCAGTCATCCTTGCTAGTGCTGCTTCTACTTTGCCCTGGGCATACCCACACATGCCGAAACTTAAGCAGGTTGTGCTGCTGTCAGAGATGCTTGCCACCCTTTATCCTTTCTCTCTACATTCCCTTTCTTTACTTCATCAATTCTCTGCTGCGTTTCAGTGTTGAGGAAGGTTATATGGACCACCCTGGCTTTTTGTCAGGCTACCAGGTAATGTACAATCAGAAAAGTCTCCCCCACTGTGCAGAAGCCATTGACTAGAACACTTCCTGTGTCACACCATCAAGCATCCCTCCAGCTGCAACCACCTGGGTTTTACTGTTGAACTGTTTCATGCCCACTCTGTGTGGGCTAAACTTACAAAGAGGAAAAGGCCATCTACTGAGCCTGTAACAGATGTCTAATGGGTTCTCAGCCTTGAGCTAATGGTGGGATTAGGAAGGGAGCCTACAGAGACTGATTATTTCCTCCTAGGCTTGGCTGAAATCCAGCCTTTACCTGATTCTCTGCTCACCCAGCAATCTTTTGAATATGAATTCAGTTTATCAAATATCTTAATAATAGGAAGAAAGTGTACAGGATAATGGACATGCAAACAAACCACTTAATGGAAAGCTCCCACTGTAAGATAATTAATTGGCATTCAGTCTTACACATAATTTTTTAAGAAGCAATCACAATCATTTATTAAGCCTACTTAGTACATGGCACTGGATATTTACTTTCTCCCCCTCCTTTCTCCCACAGTTGGACACTTGGTGGCCCAGGGTCCTGGGCATAGGCTGGAGATGGATGCTGCAGAGCTCTGGCACAGGAGTGAGGCATCCTTTATCTGAGAACTGTGTGCATAGAAATGCTTTGGGGACTAAATGAGGGGAGGGTGTGTATTCTAAAAGGATATCTTAGGAACATAGCAGTATTCTCGGGGGAAAAGATCCTATAAAGAGTCTAAAGTTAGGCAGAGAGAGACAATCAGGTATAAAGTAAAAGAGAATTTGGACAGGATAAGAAGTTTAGAGACAAAACCTAGAACAGAGCCCTGAGCCAACGAGGACACAGCTTCTGGACCTTTCCTTTCAGTAAATTACCTGGAATTTGGGTCATGGAATGTAAGGATCATTTAAAGCAAGTATACAGCCTAAATACTAGATACTTTACTTATGTAAATTATCTCTAACTTTTGCAACAACCCTAAAAATTAAAAAACCTTTTACCTATTTCCATAGTAGAAATGATAAAATTGAGGCTGAGGGAGGCTAAGTATTCAAATAAAGGGCAGAGCCATGATTCATATTCATATCATCCGCTTTCAATACAGTGCTTTCACCACAATGGCAAGCTGCCTGTGGCTCTCTCAGAGTACATCCGACCCTTCGACCTGAAGGACTCTGCGTATACAGTTGACCTTTGAACAATGAATTGGAACTGCACTAATTCACTTATATGAGGATTTTTTTCTAGCAAATACAATGGGCCCTTGAACCTGCAGGATTCACATCAGCGAATCCAACCAACCGTGGATTGAAAACAGTAGTTTGCCTTCTTACCAGTAATCCTAACCACAGATTCCCAACCACATAGCAAAAATCCATCCTTAATTGCAGTGGCTCTATCCAGATACTTTCTCCCCATGAGGCACAGCCACATAGCTATTCAGGATATCTCTGCCATCAAGCAAACCCCATTGGCTTTCTGAGGTAAATCACTATGTTTTCACTGATTACCACAAAGTGCAGAAATCCTAGGCTAGGACAACATATAAATGACATTAAAGCCAGGAGTTTGATCATATTTAAACCATTAATTTTAATTTGATCCAAAACATAGACTTGCATCTTTAATTCTTACCTCTTGAAAATATGGCCAAGAAAATATGAATCAACCATATATTAATTCATCCCCAATACTAGATAATAACGGAAATGCCAAATTAGCAATGGGTAGATATAATTCTCTTTCTGTGTAATTCTAATGCCAGAGTGGAAAAAATAATCAGAGCTCATTGAAAAGTGTACCAGCAAAAAACCAAAAACAATACTTTTGCCTTTCCTTGATATTAACTAACAACTATTTTTGGTGAAGATCCTGGCTTTTAAATGGGAAAAAAAAAATGGTCTATGAAACTTCCTCTGATTAAAAAAAAAGTCTAGAATTAATTCTGCAATCTTAAACCAATAGTCAATGTCATATGTAATTGTGATACATTAGAACATTTTTATGTTCTAATAGAGCCAGTGGGAACCATTTAAAGTTTTTAAAAAGTGTAGAGATTAAAATGGATGCCTTAAGAGTTTGAATTTTGCAGTAGTGTGAAATATAGAGTTTTCAATTTTACAAATATAAGTGCATCCTTTAATTGTGAAAATTATGGATTTTATATATTGAATAATTAATACTTGTACTTAAAATATTCAACTTTGAAAAAATTTAGTACTTTGAGAGAAAAAGAGATAAGCGATTGAGCTGTGAGTTCATAGGAAAAGGTGAAAAAAATTGAAGCCTCCTGACTCATGTGGCCCCCTCTACTCTGATAGAACAGCTAATGATAGAGACGTGGACTTGGAGAGTCTGGCTTGACTTTTAAGTCCCTCCTTTACAACATGTAAGCCTGAGCAAGTCACATACTTTCCCCAAGCCTTGGTGTCATCATCAGTAAAGTAGCCTAGTTTAGGGTGCTCCTATAAGGCTCAAAGAAGTGACCTGTAGGCCAGAATTATAAAAAACGATTATCTTCATAATCACCATATATAATAAATATATTAACCCTCTAATTTCTTAGCTACAGTCTCTGAAGTGTAGAAACTTAAATTTAGGTAACTGTAGCAACCAATTATTAAACACTATGCATCAAGCCTTGTGCTAAATGTCTCACGTGTGACACCTCATTTATTCCTTACGACACCACTAGCATTGTCCCCATTTTACAGTTGAGGAAACCAAGATTCAGAAGGAGAAATAACTTATCCAGAGTCACACAGCTGGTAATCTGTGGAGCTAGGATTGCACTGGTGTCTCTTTGGCTCCAGAGTTGATGTTCTAAACCACAGAGTTCACTTCCTCCCCGACTAACATTGGTAAAGCTTTACCAGCCCCACTCATCACATGCTAACTCTCTATTCATTATTAACAACAAAACATTCCGTGAATCCTAAACTTAGAAAGAGAATGATCTATTCGGGGTAGTGAATCCCCTTGGTATGCCACCATTCCCAGCAGCGAGCACGGTGGGCTGGAAGGAGTTACTGTCGCACTAGCTAGACTCTGAGCTTCGAGCTTCGAGCTTTGAGCTTCGAGTTTTGGGATAGTGAGATCTCTCCCTTTTATTTACCACAGAATCCCCCAGCAGATGGCAATGCTCATTTGGTAAATATTTCCTGTTAAACAGATACCATTGAAGAAAAATTCTCTTCTGTCTAGTCTTCACATTACTAATAGAAGTAAAATTTGGAAGGGGGGAAAAAGTGGCATTTACTGGGTTGCCTGCTGGCCCCAGGGGCTTTAGAATGGAGGCATTCTTTCAGCTCCTTAAGCCCAGCAGCCTGAATTTTACATGTGAAGACACCAGGGGCAAGAAATCAATGAAGGACCTCTTCCTCTGGGAGGCTAGGATATGAGCAAGAGAGAAATCAGAGAAACCACTTCCCTTTCTTGTCCTAAGTGACTGGTGCAGCAGTAGACCCTGTGCCATGGGGCACACTGGGGGAAAATGTTCATTGCAGAACCCAGATGCCAAAGTGAAGAAGAAATAGAGTGCTTCCATCAGCCACATCTGGCTTTTTGGCAAGCTTTCTACACTGTGGTACTGATTCTCCCTGCATCTACTCCTTAATTGTTTGTTTCACTAGTTACCTGTGAACTGTTTTACCCGCTTTGACCATGCACTGCTTGGAGCTTGGATAGATGTGTCAGTTATGTCTATTTTCAAGCTGCTGTGAATCTTTCCAAAGAAATCAATATTAAGAAACTTTCATCTGTGATAGTAAAAGAGAAAAAATGAAAAAAAAAGGAAATTTTCTATTCCTGAACCCCGGCAGCTAAGAACCCTGATCACGTTCACACAATGATTTTGAAAATCAAGAGAAAACTCCTAAAGTAAGCGCTCTCTTCCTGTAAATGAGTCCAGGGTTCAGAGGGTTTATACAGTGGTTGTACAGTTAGGGAGGCTCTTAGAAAATTTAATCTACAAGGAGGCTTCATTAAAACCCTCACCTTTAGCAAAGCTTTTTTACACATCAGAAAAGTGAGATACCTTTCATGGCTTTCCCTCTACACATTTTTATACTACACCTTTCAGCAAAAGCTTTTACAATGATATTAAACATTAACTCTGTATGGGTTAATCCCAAGACACAGCAGCAGCCTTAAGGTTAATAGTCCTTTTAATTAAAGGATAAGTCAGTTATCGAACGCAGAAGCTAATCACAAAAGGATTACCACTGAAAATGAACATAGTCTGTGCAATTAGTCTGATAATTAAGACTTAAGTACTGGACAGAGATCAAAGTGCTTGTAATATGCAATAAAGTTCCTAGAGTTGCAAAGATATTCAAAATGTTAGCTTGCGCTTTATTGCACCTTCCATTTATCGTGTACCCATGATAGCAGCAAACACATTTCCCCGATGGATGTCAGCATGGATAACTACAACAGCTGTTACTACATAAGCCTGGTGTTTCTCACAATATGATTACTCTGTCAACGACGGCTGTAAAAGGTGGCATCTGCATTCATCAAACAGAGTTATCAATAAATGTAAAACCATACAACAATTAGAGATCTCAAAGGAAGAACAAATCCAACTAGAAAAAAATGTCAACCACATTCTTTAATTACTAAGATTGTTAATCAATAAAATGCCTTCATAACTTTTAATTAAAATTTTATTTGAGCTGGATGTTTGGAGAATCTGATTCTTTGTTTTCATTACATTTAACAGTTGCACTACAAAAATCCTGGTGGCATCTGTGAGCGGACATCCCCTGGGAGACACTTTATATCTGTAATTGCACATTATCACCTACAGAGGGCGTTAAGAATCCTTGTTAAAAATAAAGGAACTAGGAGCTTCCTACAGTAGCCGTCATTATGGAACAAATTACTAGGTAGAGTAATCTAGAAGCTGTCAACAAAGGTTAGCAAGAAGGAGTGTGAGCAAACCAACCATTCAGCAACTCAGCATGGACCAAAACTAGGTCTGAGATAAAACAGAAGCAAAAAGGGTATAGGTTTTAGGAAGTCAAGACATTGTCTTTGTTTATAACAATGAATAGATTAGAAGAGACGACTGATGAAGGATAAAGAAATGAAATGATAAAAGAAAAATCGATTGCTTTAATCACAATGATACTTGGGCAAGATATCACGAGAACAGGAAGATAGAATTCCAAAGCTCTTTGCTGTATACATTAACTTTATCTTTAATTTGTGTTCATAAAGGTCCATTTAATTTGTTTCGCCAGCCCCAAAATTTGACTGATGAATTCCAATACCTTCATCTCAGTCTCTTCAAGCCAAATCCAGGCCTCACTGTTACATTTTTAAATGGTCTTGTTTTGATTTATAGAAAAAGAAAATTGATCTTAAATTTTTTTCTCAACTGTTTCTACTAGGATTTTATTTTATACTCAGTTCCAGCCTACATAAATAAATGAAGTTGGTGTTGCTTGTTTCATTGCTGAAATACTTAGCGATCTCTCATTTGACATTTTTGAGTGCTGAAAAAATGTAGAATTCAGTGCTCAGAGGTTCACTGTTAGGGCCTTCCTTTCCTTAGCTTGGTTTCTGGGATTCCCATAGCGTAAGAATGATTGTGAACTATAGCCGACCTGTCTACTGGATATACTAGCAAGGGTTGCCATCTCTCTAATTTAAAGTTCATAGCAGATAGAACATACCCTCCGTGTTTTCCTTCTCTCGGGAAAAGTTAATGTGCTATCATCAGAGCATTTTATTGCTCGGAAGATCAGCCAAGGAAGGCTATTTTTTAAAAACAGTTCCCCAGCCCAACTTTGGTTCAAAACAGCAATTATACTCATGAGATCAGGATCTTATCTTGGAGAAAGAAGGAAATAATAGTACCTCATACTTAAATAACGCATACCAAATGCCAGGCACTATTCCGAGCACTTAATATATATCAACTCATCTAATCATGAGTTAACCCTAGGAAGTAAATTATTATTATTACCACACCAAGAGGTTAAGTTGCTTGCCCATGTCACACAGCACATAAGGGAAAGAGCTGGAACTACGTGCCCAAGCTGTCTGGCTTCAGAGTCTATTCCCTTACCCTCAGTACAAACAGCTTTTAAGAAAATAGCACTTATTGGGCATGTACTTGTGTCATGCGTATGCTAAATGTTTTGTTTCCGTTTGCGTAACTCCGCAAGGTGGGTTTTACAGATGGGGAAATTGAGGCTCAAAGAAGAAACTTGAACTTGACCAAAGTCACATAGTAAGTAGTAGTACCCAGAGTCAAATCTAGTTCTATCAAGAGTCTAAAAATCCATATTACTTCACATATCGTCAGAGTAAGAAATGATCATTGGATTTTAGTTCCACTTAACATTTCATGATAAATGAGAAAAAAGAAAGAAATAGAAAAGGCAGGAGAAGAAGAGATTCTGTGTGTGTGCACTACTTTCTCTCCTAGCAGGCTGAGGAATAAATTAGTTCTAAAAGAAAGAAAAGATGAAGCAAAGTTTAGAATTTTCCCAAAAGCTAAGAGTGGTTATTAAATGGAGTTCAAATGTGATAAAATCGGTTTTCTAGGTGTAGGAGAATTCATTCTGAGAACGAGAACTTATGTTTCTAATGGAATCTGAGATCAAGTAGTGCAGAAGGCACATAAAAGTTTATATCGAGAGGTTCTCAAGAGCATGAAAGATTGCCTTCGACTGTGACAGAGGTCGTGTTTTTACCATTTTCCTCAGGGGTGAATATTAGGATTGTGATGTTTATGGTGAAACATATTCCTCTCTACAAGATTAGCAAAACAAATTTAACACCAAAGAAGAAAAAGGGATTGTTTGCAAACAAATAAACAAGCAGTCCAGGATTCGGGGTGGGTGAGTAGAGGAATCTACTGACGTGGGAAAAATCAGGGTCTGATTCACCTTAGTAAAATCGCAATGTCTTACATATCAGTAGGGTCTAATAAACTGACTAAACTTAATGATGAACCTCTTCCTTCTAACTTAGCTACTATTAGAGATAGTAACTCCAGCCTCTACTAAAACACCAGGTTCATAGTTATTTTCGACCTACCAAGGAGAACACTTTCCCATCTTTTTCATCTTTAGCATTTGATTCACTCCTGTTTTTCATTCCTACTATCTTAGAAGTTGTTAGACTTTTCTCCTTCATTTAAGTTAAAAGTTCAGGGTGGACAACAACTCCATCTATCAAAACGTCAATTTCAGATATTGCAGTAGAACTCTTGTTTTCTTCACCAGGGCTTAGCATGGCCTCTTGCATTACAGACAGCGGTCAAAGCATCAACAGAAAAGGTGCGTATTTGTGAAAACTGCTTTTGGCATACTTAGTATTTTATTCTTACCTATAAACAAAGCAGGGAGATAGCCAGCACAAGTAATTATAACCACGTAATCTCATCCACTGCGTACAGACAATAGTCATATTTGAAGAAATGTTTCAAACTATAAATGATATGTAAAAAACATTGCAGACCCCCAAATGTTATTCAGTTTCTCCATTTTGAGATGATTGAAATACGAAAGTCATTTTTTTTTAAAATTTCCATTTTGCAAATGTTAATTGACAAGCATTTTGAGCAAAGGGAATGAGCTGCAAGTAAGCTTCCAATTACCAGAACTGGGACACAGACTTGGGAAAAGGTATGAAACAGATAAATCTTGAAATGCTAAGTAAATGAACTTCCATTAACTTGGTTGAAGAATGAGCAGCATAGGTTTGAAGATATTATGGCTTACTTTATGAAGCTATAGCTATCTATATAACGATAAAATAAAATAAATATCTTGATTTTAATTTCAGGAAGAAATTCTTTAAAAATTTTCCAGAGGAACTATCAATGACTAATAAAATGAGATTTTTTTTTTTTTAATGAAAACATTTGGCTTCAGTTGCAGGACTGTGTGAATCTCTATTTATATTTAGACATAGATATGTAAATTCACTGCCAAAGAGATTAGCAAAATGATAGTAGTATGGCAATCTGGGGGAGAGTCTATCTTGCTGCAATTTTTAAATTTCTCAATCCATCAGTTAAATGTAGATTCAGGGCACAGACTCATATTTCCCTGTCAAATAAATTATGTCTTACATCAAAGACCACACAGATTCCTACTTAACAAAACAGGAGAATGTCTGAATAGACCATAAATGTGAAATATGAAAGAGGACAAAATGAGACAGCCAATAAAAGAAAAGATTTGTTAGTCAGCTAAAAACTATCTACAAAATGGTACTACTGACAATCAGAACTGGTGATTAAAGAAATATTCTTTTAAGCGGATGCTAATTTTTTTCCATGAGAAATGAGGTCTGGTGATAATGCAAAATGGTAAAATTGCTATGCATAAGAAGTTTTTAATTAGACAACAAAGACTGAGATGGTTCATGTATCTTTTCCGTTCAACTATTGAGACATCATATACATAGAATATAATAGGAGAAAGGAATGAGAAATGTGCTCAGTTTTTAAAGAATAAACCAGGTACTAAACAATAATTTAGTTGTAGATTCATGGGTCAGTAATATTTGTTTTATCAATTTGACATTTTTTCCTTTCAACGTAATTAATAGCAGTTAATTCTTGTTTATAGGTATATTTTCTATTTTAATTTTTTCCCAAAGATGGCACCGAAAAAGCTGTTCCTGTTTAGAAGTCACTGCTAAAGATATTATTTGACTTAATGATTTTGGTAAATTAAATTGTTGCCAGTCCTTAAATTGGAACTAACTTAAAATGTAAAAGAATATAACAAATTATGAGATAAAGAAATTATTTTCAACTTTTCTTTAAAGCTGCTTCACTACAAATTGAGTTTCACAGATAAATCTGACTACCAAAGGGCTTTAGAAGATTTGACTTTATGGTAGCAGAGTAGTTAGCACATGGTAAACGCTTGGAAGGTAGGAGATCTATAAGGATTGGATGGATGACTCAATAAATACTCCAGAGAAATGATAACCTCTTGTTGTCCAAGACTCTATCATATATGTATTAGTTTGCCAGACCTGACATAACAGAACACCACAGACTAGGTGGCTTAGACAACAGGCATTTATTTTTTTACAGTTCTGGAATCTAGAAGTCAAAAATTAACAACATGTCAGCAGAGTTGGTTTCTCCCGAGGCCTCTCTCCCTGACTTGTAGATGGCCGCCTTCCTGCTGTGTCCTCACATTGTCTTTCCTCTGTGCACTAGCATCCCTGGTATCTCTGCGTATCCGAATTTTCTCTTCTAATATGGACACCAGATTGATTTAGGATTCGTCCTAAAAGCCTTCTTTTAATTTAATCACATCTTTAAGGCCCCATCTTTAAATCCAGTCACATTCGGAAGCACTGGGGATCAGGGCTTCCACATACAAATTTGGAGATGACACAATTCATCCTGTAACAGTACAATAGCGTAATGTTAGACACCTCCCCAAACGGGGGAGGGGAAGATGTTGGGAATCAAAGTGCACAGAAAGGTATAAGTTATGGCAAGAAAATGTAGAGGGGAAGGCCTGATACTTGTGAAGTTCCAGCACCCTCCCTTGCATTTTCTCCCTGTCCTGGTCCTGCTTGCTCTCTCATCTGCACCAACATCTTTACATCTTTGCATTTTTTTCTGCTTAAGCATCAAAGTGTCTTTGCCCTGAGTTAGGTGTTGATTTGCTTACATTAATACCATATGAAAGTGAGTAAAAGGCTTTGCGGCCTTAAGAGGTGTTCTGTACCCCCACAGAAGGCCTAGTTATACCAAAAGAAACTCTGTGTAATTGAATGGGAGCAGGTAGAGGAGTAAGGATGGAGAGTAGTGGGATCGGAAGTGAGAAAGTAAAAGGGTGAAGGGTAAGGCAGAGTATGCCCTACATTTAAAGGGACCTGAAGAAACTTGAAAAAAAGATATTTGTCTCAGCAGAAACAAAGTGTTATTTTATCCTGTTGTTTCATCCTGTGTGATAACTGTATTGATGTGCTAATCGGGGAGGAGCCCTTTTTTCCTTGACAGGATGTCAGTGTTAAGAAAGACTCATGGTGTAAAATCATTTCAGTAAAATACGTAATTAGCTATAATATGAACTTTAAGGAAATGGAGGAAACAAGCATCTCTTCTTTGTTTCCCAACTCTCCAAGTATGGGAAAGAGGGTATGAATCTGAGAGTGTCTGTAATTTAAGCCCTGACTTAATGCTTGTACAGTTTTCTGCACTGTATTCAACAAATAGATATTGCCAACTGACAACCTCCTTGTACAGTAATATTTGTTTCTTCAGCCAAATTCACCATATCTGCATAGTTCCATTGTTCTTTGGGGGCTTTTTCCTTTTTAAAATGACAAATTGCCAAGTAATAAAAATACTTTCACCTTTATCTCCACCTGTCTCGCCCCCTTTATTTTATTGCTAGGCTCTGTGTCAGGTGATGCATCCACCCATCTCTCATTGGCTTCCTGGTCTCCAGCAGCTCAGAGCAATTCTGGTTTTAAAATGTTGGCAAGTCTATCATTATAATCATTGATGTTGGTTGATTCAAGGAGATGTGGATTGTGTTTTAATTAGTCAGAAATAATAGCATTCTGACTGGCATAAGCCAGGAAAGTCTCTCTTGAGCAAACATGCCCCAGCTGGAAAAAATTAAGAGGCAAACTCAGCAATAAAATCAAGAAACTAAGAACGGTGGGACAGCCTAGCAGAAGGGTCACCATCTTCTTTGCCTAACCTTGAGATAAATCTCCAAAACCAGAGACCGAAGAGTGTAAAGAGTTATTTATTCTTTAAAAATATCTAGAAAAGTAATGGTTTTGGCAAATAACATTTTTATCAAAAAATAAAAAAAATGGTTTCTCTTATCTCTCTGGGGACCATCTATTATGTGGAACTTTCTGTGACTCACATTGCCCTCAACCTGTAAGTCAGAACCTAAAACACATGCAGCACCTGGAGAAAAAGTTCATCTTTGTACTCCCTGCATAATTGCAAAGTAACATGAGCATTCTTCAAGATAGACTCAGAAAGATATTATGCATAAGTTCATTGAAGAACTTTGCAGCTCAGGATCAAATTTACCAGATGAGATAAAACCTGGGAAAATTCCATTTTCAAAGGGCACCCATGAAGTTTAGGACTTTTAAGTTAGAAATCTGATGTTTATGAGTTTGTAATTTCCCCATTTTCTAACAGTTACAATGTGTATGTCATTGATATTTAAAATTGGTTAACACTGACTTCATCTTCTTTTTTTTCCCTTTGTGCCTTTCTGGCTAAAGTATGCCTGCTCTTGAGGTATTAGCAGACATTTTGAGTATGTAATAGTACAATTACCTTTGCTATGCTTTTTTAAACCATTGAGATCTAGATAGAGTCCACATGGACCTGCCCCCTAAATTACAAGGTGATATAGTAGAAAGAACTCTAGAACAGAATCTAAGAGATCAGAGTTATAGAGTGTGCAACTCTTTGGATATCAGTACCTCATTAGGGACATCCTGGATTGACTTGGAAGAGCCCTTGCTTGGGTCTTTGGGTACCCTGTGAAGAAAACCATTCATAAAGAAGTGTGAATTAAGCCTATTGCCTCCCCCATTTTCCTCTTCTCCTTCTTCCTACAGATCTACCTCTTATTTAAATTTAATGTGAACACTGTCAATTCCTTAAAACTTACAATAATCATACTACTTTTTTTTTAGCAGTAATTCTACATTAAATAAATGATGATAATTTGATTACCTTAATTAGCAAAGTGTAAAGCCTACACTTGGAAAGTCATGGGACATAAGATGTCCTAAATTCAATAGGTTGTGAATATTTGGCAGCAATATTTAGTAATCCGGTATGCAAATTTCTATTTCCCACACCAATAAGAAGGATTTACAATTCTTTTTAACTAAAAAAAGCAAGGTTATAGATGCTCTCTTTATAGAATGAGTCAGCACATAAAATAAATAAATAAATAAATCGGTTATGGAAATTTCTTTAGAAATATTCTTCTTAATTTACTTTAATAAAATAAGATTTGAACTTTCCCCCGTACAAATATTTTACCAAAAAATACAAAATATGAAACTTTTATCTCCAATTTATCTAAAGACTTTCCAACATTACTTACAAAGAAAAAACACAACTATCCATTTTTGTATGGGGTGAGTTTTATCTTTATATACCTAACCTTTATTTTTCAATGGAACGAAAGAAAAATGATGGATTACTTAATTTTGCAAAGCCTAAATTATTTCTTAATTCATAATAAACTAACACAAAGCTTTTATCCTACTCCAAAAGAAGAAGCTAACGTTACATTGTCATTGCAATTTTCTCCGATGACGTGTTTAAGTGAGCTAAGCTACTATTCGTGTGACATTATTTTGAAAGCTTCCATTCCAGAAACATATTTTTCACCTTGAAGTGAGTTACATTTGAAAGAGTGGAGGAGAGATGCATCTGAGTAAAGAAAGGCCAGTCACTTTAAAGTGGTGAATGTCAGCGCTGGCAGGGCTGGAGGAGGCATTGCTCCGCCCTCAGGCTCCATCAGCCTCCATCAGCAGGGATCTCACACCTTCCGTCAAAGTGCACCCCACGCCTAAGCCCTGCAGTCTTTGTTCTGCTACTAGGGGAGCTCCTTGGAGAAAGGGTTGTCTGTATGCTTTGTTATCTCAGTGCCTAACTTGTCTTTTCAGACATGTTTAATAAATTGTAGGTGAGTAAGTAACTCATGGCCAAGTCCCCTCTTGTTATAGACAATAAAAAGAAAAAGAAAAAAAAAATAGAAAGACAATGACTTTTGATTAAAATCAGGACAGGATAAAAACTCCAATCTTTTGATTTTCATGCCTTGAAAACCTCAGCCAAGAATTTGAATGTAGATACCAAGTATAGAAAATGGGTTGAATATAGTTTGTGGCTCACAATGACTGATTTATATACCTTTTTATGATAATGTTGCACTAAATATTATAATAGTAATGAATTATTATCTTACTCCATGGAGATATCTAGCATGAAAGTCCAGTGATTCAGAGTCTTTGGATACAAATTACAAGTCAGACATTACCTGCGTGGCCTTGCTCAGTTCCTTAGTCTAATCCGTGGATTCTGTTCTGTCATGTGGATGGAATAGTAGCTACTTCTAGGAGTTATAAGGACCAGACAAAATAATACATATAGAGAACAGAGCTCAGGGCCTGCCACATGGTTATCAACATGGCAATAATTTAAACTGTTTCATAGGGATTTGTTAAGCCTCGAATGGATGAGAAAAACATCCCACTACAAAATATATTTAATATATAAATATAAATGTATATCTTTAAACAAATAATTTAATGTCCACATACATTTATATTTTTAAATACTTAAATATGTATAGTATATAAACAAAGGAAAAAATTCTGTAAAAATACAAAATAGTAAGATGATTATCTCTGGGTAGTGAAATTGTTTACCTGTATTTGTGTACGTTTTCTACAATAAGCATAAATAATTTACGTAAAATAAATTTAGTATATTTTAAATATTTACTTTTATTAATCTGGTTTAAAACTCATTTATTTGGGGTAAATTCGAAAATCACTTTCACAATTAAGCTACTGATAATGCCACAGTTATTGGAATTTTCCCCCAAAATGTAGCTAGGGTTTTTATTTTAATTTTGTAGTTATTTATTTATTTTATGTAACACTTACCATGTGCCAGGTGCTGTTCCAAGTGCTTTATAAATATCAACTCAAATAAGAAAAAGCAATAATACCTTCTTTGGGAGAAAAATAGCTAAGTGTGGAGATAAGGCATATCTAGAATGAAAACTTTTAAAAAAAAAATAGTCTAACTTGCATTTTTAAGACCAGGCTAATGAAAACTACAGGGCAAATATAAAATTCCTACATTTTGTTTTATTCAAATATACACACTAGCCACCAAAACGAGGTCATTCTAGCTTAAGTATATTCTGCTAAGAAATTAATAATCATTTTTTAAAATAATTTAGACATGGTTTTATAAGGCATAATTTTACAAGGAAATTATCTAAAACCATGTAAACTATATAACAGGCACGTAACATATATTACTTTCTTTCTAACCAAAATTACCAATTACTCTTCTATAAGTGAAATTTAAGTACATAATTCCAAATGTAATAATAAGATTGAGAATGCGTTCTCATTATCTCCTCAACATACTTTTCTCTGCACACACAAGGTCCCCATAAAGCCAGCAGGCAGGGCTCAGTAGCTGTGGAGGTCACAGAGGGGGCACAGCAGTGGGTAAGACTCAGGCTGGTAGTCAATATGATATACCTCTAGAATCAGTATAATCACCCTGAATAACACAGGAACATCATGGTAATATATGATGGGCTATCATTTTTCCTTGCTGTTCCTCATGTAGCTGTGATGACCATAACTCAACAACAAATTTGTCATAGAACCTTCAAAAGAGGTGGGAGCGGGGTGGGGATGAGTGGGCTTTCATACATCTGTTCTGGAAACATATGGGTTTTTTCCTAATATAAATACAAATATATTCACAACCATATTTGCTTCATATGTAGAAATGGCAATTCTTAAATATCAGTGCTCCAAAGGCACCAAATCTGCTACCCAAATGTTGAGTGATAGAAAGGAGGCCTGGCATATTAAGGCTGAAACCTCTTAGAAGCAGGAAGAATCATTATTAGTCCTCCTGAGTGGGGTGCTACAGAAAAGCCACTGTGGAAGTCAGTAGCCAGAGCCTGACCTGGGAGAGAGTAATTGCGTTCCAACCTGCCCTAATGTTCATTTAGCATCAGAGGATGTATTAGTGTTCAAAGTTTTAAACTACATAAGCATTTTGATCAATGAAACTGCAGAGCCAGCCTTAGTTTTTCTAATTCTCCCTTTCTGACATACCTGGGCTGAGTTCAGGAAGAGCCATGTGTGTGTAATTGTTAATGGCTGCACTGGTAATTATTTTCATATTAAGAAAGAAGAGAGCAGAGAATTATAAAACTATATTTTTCTGGGGGTAAAACAAAGGAAACTTGTCCAACACCATAAAAAGAAAAAAGGCAGAAATTCTTAGGAAAATTTTTTTAGATTTCCTTAGAAATCTCATATACACGTGCTAAGTTCAAAGTTCAAAGACTCCAGGAGTCTGCAAAGGGGTAGGGCTCTGAAAATAGAATAATAATAATATATAGAAAAGGAGCTGAAAAGGTGTTCATATTTCACCCTACTGAACCACCCCCCCAACACACACACACACACACACACTAGCACCGCCACCATCTACCTCATTACTGAAAAGGAAACAAAGATCCAGAAAAGAATCCCAAGTCAGACAGGGAGTTTCAGGTGAGACCCAGAACTAAAGCATGTTTGGCTCTTCCAGGACCCAGCCTGCAGATCTCAGCCCAGTGTTCCTTCTACTACAGTGGGCTACTTCACAGTAGGGAATAGGGAGCCATTGAAAGTTTTTGAGCAAAGAAATGACATGATCATGTCTGTGTTTTAGGAAGATTGATCTGACAGTTCTATCTGTAAACTGGATTAAAAGATCAGGATTAGCAGGACATAGCATTAGTCCAGGGCCATGGGAACAGGAACTAAGGGAACATAATGGAAGGAACAGATGCAAGAAATATTCCAGATCTGCTTCTCTGCATGAAGACAGAGCCAGTTGTATCCCCAGTTCCTAATACTGTGTCTAGTGCTTAAAAAGGACATGGTAACCACTGTTAAGATGAATTAAGAAGTAGAAAAGACAAGAATCAGTGACTGACTGGATAAAACGAAGGGAAGGAGTCAAAATTTACCTCTAAGTTTGTAGATTACAGGGCTGAGTGATTATTGTAGAAATTGGAAGAGAAATTGGTAGTTTGAAGAACAGGGAGAAAGTAAAGTATTGGGAGTCATCCGGGATGAACCTGGAAAGGGCTTCCTGAATCATTAATGTAGGAGTGACCATGAAAGCCCTAAGATGAATGAAAATGCCATCGAATTACAGAAATTGCGAAAGGGCTGGACACATTGGTAGGATTAATCTGTGCACCTGGATATGATTTTTTAGACTCATAGTTCTCTACACATAACTGACTGATAGAACCATGGACTTGAAATTTAGCAAAAACAAGGGACAGATTTTTGGACCCAAACTCAGTATCAGTGTGACATTTTCAAACAGGAAGACCGAAATGTATACTTATAGATGTAGTGAGAAAATTTCATCTTGAACTTTGAACTTGTCCAGAATTTTACAATCAGGAAACTTTTTTTTAAAAGGAAAAGAAAAAGAACACAGTTTTTATTTTAGTATATGTATAAATTTCGAGTCCTGTGGTAAAGAGGTATTTTAATTTTGAAATATATACCAGGTTGTGGGGGAGGGGCATCATAATCTCAGTGATTTGGCCCAATGGCAGAAAAGCCCTGATACTCCCCACCCCCTACACACACACCTCCAGGAGTGGCAGCATCTGACTATATCACATCATCCTTTCTGGAAAAACCTAGGTAGCAGCACTGTATGAGTCAACTGTTGGCCACGGCAACCTCCTCAGAGATATCCTATAGTTTTTGTGCTCTTTCTATCCTCCTGATCAATCAAATAGAGGTCAGACCTTTGTAATGGACATTTTATATTCTGTGGTTACTATTTCTAAAGGTTGGAGAATCCCAGAATCATAAAAATTAAAATTCATAGACTTATATCTGAATATAACCTTAGAGATGAGCTAGTTAAATCTCCTTGAGGGAACTAGGAACCATGTCTGACCTTCCCGCTAAGGACAGAAGGGCTAGGTTTTTGGTCAAGGCTGGTGTTCTAGAATATGAGGCTGAAAGCCTGAGTGTGGATCTGGCCCTCCTGCTGTAGAATATGCAGTCGAGAGACTAGAATGGGGCAAAGAGGCTTGAGAACCACATTCTCACAGTTGTCAGACACAAGAACAGACAGGTTCCAAATAGGAAGTGGGACCCAGAGAAGTGATAGGCAACTGAACAGTCTACAATTGTAGAGAGGTGGGGACAGTGCTTACAGATTCGTGTGTGAGAATTTCTCCCCTCAGTAAATTGGTTCTGTAATAAGTCGTGGCTACTCCCTGAAGAGAGCTATGTCCAACGCTCTCATGGTACTAGAGTTAACTCTCATCCCTGGTAGAAATAAGAGTTTGGGAATAAAGGTAAAAAATACAGTAAGATCTCAAATATTAGCTAAGCATGATGGAACTCTGTTTTTATTATGAAAAATAGTAATATTAATTTGTCAAAAAGAAAATTGAAACTGTCTACTTGTGTTGGGTGTGTATAAAGGTATCTAGCTATCTTTCAGGGTTTTTTTTTTTTATTTGCTCATTGACCTCTCTATCCATGTACATTTTTTAAAAAAGTCATTTACATATTTATTTATTCACTATCTACTCATTGAATATATATTGTTTGCCTAATATGTGGTGGATGCTTGGTATACAGTAGTTTACAAAATTGCATTGAGCTTTTAAAGAATAATTTTAATCTACTACTAAAATGAATTTGGCTCATTTCAGCATTTATTTTTTTTCTTTTCCTAAAAACAATTCTACTTTCATAAAAGAATCATTTCCCTTGAGCTGAAAGTATCTTTTTGGAGGAAAAGCGAGAAAATAAAAAGCCACTTCATCACTGTGTCACTGGCATTTCATGTACATTCATCCTCAAAGTAAGCAAGACTTTATAATCTGTCCCTGAGGAATATTCAAAAGTAATTTGAAAATCACCCTAGCTTATCTTTGCTTCTGACAGGAGTTTGTAATATCTTTATTTTCTCTGTTTAGTTTGCCTTGGATTTCAACATTAGTGCTTACACTTGAATTAAGTCTTCCCAGCCTCTATTCATAACAGCTTCTTTCAACACTTAACTAACCTGTGGATTGTGATGTTACATTAACTTATCTAAATGTGGCCTTCAGTGTAGTCAGCAGGCAGTATTTTCTGCAAAAGGCATTTTCTCCTATCTGAAAAGAGAAGAAAGCTAACTCTCTAGCTTCCTGTGGGCCCAGTCTGTCGTGAATTCCGAGGAGAAAAAGGTTAATTGTTAACAGGCCCATGCATGTGTCACTTAAACCTCGCCACTGGATCCCTTCAGTCTCACACCCTTTCAGCAGTAGCATTTAACACACTGAGACCAGACGGAGTTTTTTATTGCTTTCTTCAATAAGATACAGGGTGAGTTTAAAGAAGGCGATCTTTAAGATTTATCTCTGTGTTCTGGAATAAGAGTTCAATAATTCCTTTAATCCATGTTGTCATCTCCTTTAGCCTTTTGCTTTACTTTAGTCTTTTAACATCTCATCTTATATTAACAGCAATTATAAGAATCCATATACTAATTTAACCTAACAAGAACTCTAGTATGAGCCTAGTATGAGCAAGGCACTGAACCAGGCACTCATACTGCATAATGATACCATCTTTCACAGGCAAATTAACTGTCTTTAATAACTACAATTTATCTACAACTTATCTTTAAAAGATCTTCAAAAATAAATCAAAAGGGTTAATTGGATAAATTTTCCTTAAGAGAAAATTAAAGTATTATAATGTCCCTTAACACTATTTGAAGTGGGCATAAACTTCAAACGTGCCATAGAAATAATTTAAATTTAGTAAACACAATCTGTAGAAGTAAAAGCCAGACTTTTTTTTTCTATTGTAATTTATTTGTTTTTAAAATAAATTTAACATGTTACATTTTGTAAATTTCAGGTGGACAGCATGTTATTTTGAAATATATTGTAACATGATTGCCAGTGAAGAAATATTATCACATTACATCATTATAGTACAATATTATTACCCATATGTATTATAATGTGCATTAGATCTCTGTGGCTTATGTACTACTCTTTGCAAGTATGTAGCCTTAAACACCATCCATCTTATCTCCCCATACTCCACTCTCTGTTAACTATCATTTTACTATTTTTTTTTACAGGTTCAACATTTTTAGATTCCACATATAAGTGATATCATACAGTACTTGTCTTCATCTGACTTATCTCACTTAGCATGATGTGCGCAAGGTCCATCCATGATGTTGTAAATAGCATGATTTCTTCTTTTCTCATGACTGAATAATACTTTGTTGTGTGTATATACCACATCTTTTTAATCCATTCATTCACTAATGGATATTTATAAAAGCTAGACTTTAAATAGAATTTATGGATCCCAAATTACTTCTGGAATCTTTAAAAGTATATCTATATCTATCACTTATCTATCCACCTGTATACTTCTATACTTATTTGTATATAGCTGTAGATATAGTCTTAAATACGTTTAGTTCTTTGTAAGAATTATAATTTGTTTTCTGCTTCCGAAGGCACTACATGGGCACCATTCTTGAATGTTTGGGATTAGCAAAACAATGAAACATTTTTCTGAAATTTCAAAAAATCTTCTATACCTATCATATCTCTAGATAAACATCAAAAGAGATCTGAACATTTCAGCATTTGAAAACAGTATGATTCTTTACCATCCTGTAAGGAAATCAACAGAATCATTTGTCCTTATTTCACAAACTTATCCAAGAACTAGGACCTCTATGCATCATGTGGTTCACCCTCTATCTTCAGAATCATATACTCTGCAACTCAAAGACTTCTTAGAAATACATTAATTCATTATTTCTGAAACTTCCTTCCAAAGACTATTCATGTACTTCAACATGTTAATAGGTATTTGGGGTAAAACAAAAACCTACTGGGGGGAGGGCGTCTTTTTGGTTTTCTCTAAATATATTTGTATGTTTTATTGTTTAAAAATATAAGAAATGAAGAAATCAATCTCAGAGAAAGTGAAGAGAAAGAAGAGAGATGGAGAAAGAAAGATTTTATCAGTCTCAGTGAGATATGGAACTTTAAGAATTAAGAGAAATGTGTGGAGACCATTTTTATAAAGTTTTGTAATATGAGGTGCTTTATATTTCTTTCTTGGTGTCCTTAAGACTCACATTACTTGTCAGGGCAAGAAAAGGAAGAAAGGAGGCAAGAAAGGAAAGAGGGGGGCAGAGAGGAATGGAGGTAGGGAGGGAAGAAGAGAAAAAAGAGAAGGGTGAAGAAAGAGAGAAAGGAATGGTTTTACTTTGTAAAACTTGTGTTCCAAAACTTACCTGACTGTAAACTCTATTCAGAGTATCTATGAGCATTAGTGGTGTACTGATAAGTATTTAACAACCAACTCTCAAGAAAGTGGTGGAAGGGCTGATTTGTAGCACTTACCTATATAAATCCGCCCTCTGTGGCCAATTTTAAATTGCCAACACAACATTCACTGGCTCACAAGTTCTGGCTCCAGCATACCCCTGCTAATGTTTCCTTAGGAAACAGTTTGCTGAGCTGGTATATCTGCTCCTCCTTCCCAGTCCTCTCTCCTACGTACACATTTTAGAGATGAGCAAACTAAGGTCAGAGAGGTTATGTGACTTTTAAAATTACATAGCCAATCAACTTTACTGGTATCTAAACTTTAACTTCTAAACTAAATAATGATTTTAAATTCTCTAACATAAAATTTTAACTGCATGAAATGAAAGTATAGTACCATAGAACCCAATGACAAGGAAGAAGACCCTTACCTCAGAAGTATGAATTGATATCTTTTAGCTGTTTAGCGCCTCTGCCTATAGATGGCATAATGTGCATAATATGTATGTATTATTAATATCTCTTAATAGTAATAAAATATCTGTGTCCATTTATTCATAAATATTTTTAAATCCTTTGTCCAAAGAGGATGCTTGACACTTTAAAATGTTCTGCAGTCATTCATGTCTCATTCAGATCTTGAAATTTCTTAGATCTTGGTTTCAATCTAAGGTTACTCTCTTAAGTCAGAGGAAACACCTTACTTAAAAACAAAGGAAAAATAACTCTCATTTATTTTAATATTTTTGTAGTTTAAACTTTTCCTTTCAAACCATTATGTACCTTATATTTTTTACTTTCCTCATCAAATTTTCAAAAGAAGGATTTGTTGAAATCCATGCTTTTAAAACTTAGAATTGTTTTTTATATATTTATACATTCATATGTATTTATAAATAAGTTCAATTTTGTTTGTGGAAGGTGATGCTAATTCCTTGGGTTCAAGGATAAGAATATAAATTTGCTTATATTGAGAGGCATTATCCTTCATGGTAGAGATGTCTCTGTAATTATTTTAATTAGGTGGATAATATTCCATTGTTTGGATATGCTATTTACTTAATTAACTCCTTCGGTAAGCCCTTCTATAAAAGGATTTTTTTTTTTTTTTACATAAATCCCAGGTTCTCTAACTAGCTTCCACTGATCATGGACAAGTCCCTTAATCTGTTATTAACTTTCTTTCATTATTCATAAAGTATAGTAATCTATACTTTATGTGGGAGTTGGTCTCAACTACAGAGTTTTTTTTTTTTTTTTTTAATTTTTAGGCACAGCAACCCTTGGTTGACCTCACAGATTTCAAGGACCTTGTCAACTTAAAATCCCTTATTTTTTATTTTTTATGCCTACAGCACCTGGTCTTCCTAGGTGGTCTCCCATCCAAGTACTAACCAGGCCTGACCCTGCTTAGCTTCCAAGATCAGAAGAGATTGGGCTTGTTCAGGGTGGCATGGCCGTAGACTCAATTACAGAGATTTTTGAAAACTAATTATTAAGCTGGTGAATTTCACTCTAACTTCTGGCCATTTTACAATATTTTGACTCACCAAAGATTACCGAAAAAAATAACTAGAGTCAAATTTGTTTAAAATTGTTTACATTTGTTAAATTATCTGTAGATTGAAATCATTCAGGTCCTCCTGGTGTCTCTTTGGGTTGGGTACCAAGAATTGACAATAGCAGACAATTGATATCATGTAAATATAATAATGGATTTGTGTTACCACTATATTTACTTAATGAGCAACATCAACAAAACAACAATTTAAAAAACAAAGGTCTTACAAAATTCAATAAGTCACAGATTCCAGATTAAAAGGAAAGAAGAAGCATAATGAAAAAAAGAAGGAATTAGAGGGCAAATAGTTGGAATGCTTTCCTGAGTGCCTCTGGCTGAACCACATTTTACACCTCAAGGAATGAAATACCTAACATTCTTTAATGGTCCCTTCCCTATAATGATGCAGTTCTGATATTTCAGAGATTCTAATGAAATTCTGCAAAATTTTAAAGTTTTTTAACTTGAAATATTTTCCTATTTCCAAATTCTCTGATTGTAAAGTGATTGCTTCCTTTGACAGTGCATATGCTTCATTCAGGAAGACAATTACCTGACAGTTACCTAAGCTCTGCTGGAAAATTCTGAAGAAAACAAGTAACTGCAGGTGCAAAGGAATCCTCCTAGGATTTGTATTTTGTAATACCTATTCATAGCTCCATCCAAGTACACTCAAGTAAGTGTGTCTAGCAGCTTGTGAGTGCAACTTTTTTCTAAGAGATTTCAGTGACAATTCTGAAAATGATATTATTGAAAAAAGAAAAATTGCAATTGATATTTAAATAGGACTTTACTGTTTCTGCAGTATTTTGCCCTCATGTTGTCTCGTTTAATCCTCACAATAACCTCGATAAGTGTGTTATCACCATTTTATGGATAAAGAAGTTGATGTTTCAAGAAGCTGTTTTATCCAGGTCGATGGAAGTCGTCTATCAGAGAAGTTTGGGACTCAAATACCAAATTCTGTGTGCCTTCCACTACACTATATTAACTCCTAGAAATGAACTTGACTCTTGCCCCTACTATTCAACTAATTACTGATGTTAGCCAGTCCCGCAGTCCCGGGCTGTATAACAATTTAATCCTGACGAAGGTCAAATAAATATGTGGTCCCTGCATATATGCAGTAGGGCTTTGACATACAAATCCAGCAGTAATGAAGCCATATAGCAGAGAGTGCTTCCTCTATAACTGAACAATACAAGATGCAAATCCTTATTCCAGTGTTTACTTGGCCAAGTTACCTAACATCTTAGAATCTCAGTTTCCTCATTTGTACAATGGGGATGATGATAGTGCTTACCTTATAGCGTTGCTGTGAGCATTAAAAGGGTTTTAGATACAAAAAGCACTTAACAAATAGCAAGCACTCCATAAATACTAGCTTTACAAAGTTGTCTCAGTTATGTTTTTTTCCTTTTAATCTCTTAACATAAACCTCATCTAAAATTAAAATTTCTTTATTCAACTTAAGGCACACACGGAATGTCCACATAAGGCCTATCACTTGGAGTTTAACTGTTCACTCCTGTCTGCAGAAATCTAAAGGCTACCCCAGGCCACCAATGTAATTATATCCAGGATGCGCACCAAAGGTGAAAATCCTTCCAGAACTGTTTTTCAATCATCATCTCTCCAACTGAGCTGGGCTAGTGACACTAAACCCAGCAATTAAAAGCCTCAAGTTTAGAAATACATTCAGTTTCCCAAGTCCCCAAATGGCAAAGGTTAAGTGAATTATGTGGAGATAATTCAGCAAGGTCCCAAGGGAGGGTCCTGCTAACTTCAGATTGCTGGCTGTTTCAGTCTTATTTTTCCTTCCTAACTGATATACTTCTTGCAGTAGTACTGCTGCCAATGTAAATATCAGGAAAATAAGAAAAGTTGCAGATGGGAAAAATAAAAACCCTTCAATACATTTCTAAGGGGAAGCCACGTGATATGCACATTTAGTGTTTCTGTAACACCGAAGGCTTTTCCTCTAGCTATTTTCAAGAATAATCATGAGTAAATTTACACTCACCTCATACTAAAAATATTTGAGATCTTTACTGTGTTGCTTTGCCACTTAAATTGGAGTGCGTTGCTGGACATCTTACTATGTGAGACCATAATGGGACCCACGACTCTCCTCCAGGCCGAATTAGAACCACCCATTACACCTCGAGTTGTGTGGTAACACCTCCACAGCGTTTCCAATTAACTTTGTAAGTTTTTAATCAGTGACAAATGCATCTTTGTAAATTCAGTTTACCTTTTATTGCAGCACTATAAACCGTCTTGCAGCATTCCGGTGCTCTGTGAACATTTTACTTGCTGCTGACATGAGACAGCTGTTAGACCTACAACAAAGGCTAAGCTTTATGAGTTACCTGAATTAGGATGTAGGTGAAGTAATTAAACCCCAAAGAGAAAGAGGAGGGAAACAGATAGCCCTCCATGATCCACAGGCACCCATACACGAGCAGGAACTCCTGAAGCAACTCCGAAGCTGTAACATGCAAGATTAAAACCCCAGAAACTCTCTTCTTTTATTGTCAGTTTAAACTCACAATATGCTGAAAGAGGTAGATAAGTGAAAAGGTCAAGCACATTTTATTAATAAATCCATACTGATGTTTGTTTTTCTTTTTAATCAGATTCAAATGCATCCTGTTAAAGAGCCATGGGTGATTAGATCATAAATCTGAATGACCTTGAAGATGATGAAGGAAATGCTTCTCTGTAAAGCGATCAGCATGCTGCCAGTTTCATCATTTACACATTTTTACAGGTGCAAGGAAAACATTTAATTTCAAATCACTTGCAAGAAATCACTCAGAATAAAATATGACTTTATAAGATCCCCAGATAATAAAGTAAGTAAGCTAATTGCATTACAAGAAAATATGTATTTTTTTTCTGTCTTTACTCCTAAAATAAGAAAAAGGCAAAAAAACTAGGGGAAGGATTAGTATGAGTGTTTGACCTCAACTATACCTATTCTAGGATTCTAGCTTAGGTTTCGTTTTGAATATTACTAGTGACATATTAATTCATTGCCTCTTGCTGTAAATTATTAACTAATTGTAAGTAATATAGTCATGAGATATATCTTTTGTTACATATTTAATCAAAAGTCTGCATTTTCATAAAGGCAGAAAATTTATGGATGACATTTATGGTTTGTTTTTTTTCTTTAAATACTGAAGAATTCTTTTGTCTTATTTTTAGATTTATCCCTCAACATGAGACATTGGACATTCAAGGTGTAGAACTGTGCCTTGTTATTATCACACTGAAAATACTGTGTTGTAATTTGTCAGTTTTTAGACCTTGGCTTTATTCTAAATTCATTAGTTCATTTATTCATCAAGTTCCTAGGTTAACTAGTGACTAAAGCTATGGCTCCTCTCTTGAATATCAAGGATTACAAATGCAAGAAAAATTTCAGACCAATATAAATTTGTGTTGTTTATTTTAGATGTTTACTTAGACTTTCTATGTCTTTAAAATGTATTTAAAAATCAGCCATGATCTAAAGCTTTTTATCGAACCTGTATATTCATCTCTAAACCATAGGCTTGGCTTTCTTTGACCTTTTCTGAAAGGCATACTCTTTGAATACTGTTTTGATTCTCCTATGTGTATCAAAGATGCTTCTGATAGCCTGTGAATCCTTTATAATGCATTTACAAAATAGAAAATACAGCTTTGATTTCATTACTCCGTTTTTTCTCCATTCTTTATTACATGTATTAAAGAAATGAGAACATGCTTAACAGGTTACTATATAGCTGTTTTAGAAGGTAAGAATTAGACATGAAAAGCACCCTTTTAAATTGTTCTAACTGATCCTTAGTTTCTCACAATTTCTTCTGGGTACCCAGAAAACACTATGGCCAGACATAGGAGTTTTAACAGACAGTATTGAGTGTATGGCCTTTATCCCACAGTATGATCTTTACCCAGTCAAATGGTAACTGACTTGTAGAACAAAAGGTCTCAGTGCTCTGGCATGGCACAATCATTACGTAAGGAGGCTTTCTAGGAGTTACTAAACCACCCCCAGTTCTTGCCCTAACCCTATCAAAACCAACTCAGGGACATTTCCCAAAGGTGTGGAGAGAGAGGTGGCCTTCCAGAACTCAGGATTTCATGATCATTTCCCAAGATGTCAAATGACATCCCAACATGATACCAGCATATGCCTTAAGGATGAAGCAAATCAGTGGTTAGAATCAAAAGCTTTGGAGAAGAACTGTAGTTTAGTGACTAAGCTATAAAAAGCTGCTGCTTAGTGAGAGCTAGAAATATGTAGGCATCGAATTCATCACAACCACCTCACATGAGAAGACAGAGGCTCAGGAATTTGCCTTGAGCTAACAACACATTGGAGTTGGAAATTCATACCTGTGCTGGCTATGAATTCCACATAGCTAAGACCACGCTCTTAACCACTACACCACCTTGCCATCAGACACCAAAATGTCATACTATCTCTGAATCCTTATTCTTTGTAATAGAATTTAAAATCTATGACATATCTTTTGAGTAATAAAGTTTACATCCCAGAAACCCATCCTTACATTGGAATCAAAGGTCCCTCTAAAATAGCAGAGTCTGCCCCATATTATTGGAAAACGTGCCTTTATTTTAGAAAAGTAAATTAATTTTCTCCCCATTGGATAGTTTCCATTTAAACCATCTTACATCTAAAGCCACTTTACCATAATTTATGCTTAGCTTTTTTAATAAAAGGCTTCTAATAATGTCTCTTGCATGAGAACTATTTTATAGTATTGTATATGATATGCAAATTATTTCCATTAAAACAAATCTAAAGATTTGTATATATTCTATATTATTTAATGATGTAAAACTCTAGCTCTTGAAGTAATTAATTAGGGATTATTGGTAATTAGCATTTTGGATCCTGGTCAGGGAATATTTTAAAAATCAATGAACATTGGAGACTTCACTTTCTCCACACCCAAAAGAAAGAAAAAAGATCTAAAACAAATTCCTCGAGTATCATCAGACATTCTCAGCACACTCACATCTGGTATTGTCTGCAACAGCTCAATCAATAAAGAAGAGTAATGTAATAATTGCTGCAACATTTTCTGTAATTTCTCATTGTGGTAGCAACAGCATTTCAATAATATTCAGAGAGACTATTTATGGTGCTTAAGGTAAGAGGTTTCTGCCATCTACAGAATAACAAAAAATTCAGTGCTGATGCTTAACCCTTAATGTGAAGAATTATCAGGGAAAGCAAAGCAGTTAAGCACTTATCTTAAGTTATCAAATACCCTCTTTGCCAACACAATAGTCAGAAGCCTTTGATCCACAGAGCATTCGAATAGGCAAAATAGTACTGGATGGCCACTAATTAATAGAGAACCAGTTGAATTAAGTGTGGTATACCCACGCAATAGACTATGCAACGTAGGAAGCTCACTATGTACTGATATGAAAAATTCTCCAAGATATTTTGTTGAGTGGACAAAGCAAAATACAGAATGATATATAAAGTAGTAGGCTATCTTTTACATATAACAGGAGGAAAATTAAGAATATGCATTTGTATTTACTTCTATATGCATAAGGAAACTCTGAAAGCTATATTTAAAACTAATATTTTTTTAGTAACAACATTTTTACCTGGATGTATGTGTGGTGGGATATGGCAGGGGGAGAGGAGTGGTATTGGGTGGATGGAATGAGTATGAGATGTTTATATATGTACATATAATATAATTTTCGAACACGTGAATGTGTTACTTATGCAACAACTTAAATTAAAAGTCATTTAAGTATGTACTACTATAAACAGAGAACTAGTTAAATAAATATGGTAGGGTCATAGAGTAGAATACTATGTGGCCATAAAACAATAAGGAAGCTCTTTATGTACCGATATAGAAAGATATCTCGGATGTTATTGTGTCTAAAAGAAAATCTTTATGCAGAATAGTGTCCTTAATATGTTACCATTTTTATGGAAGGAGAAATATTTGCTTGCATATGATTAATTAGTTCTGAAATTACATGTAGAAAATGAATTACGGTGGTTGGTTGTGGTATGGCTTGAAGGCAGAAGGGGGACCTGTCATTGAATAGCTTTTTCCTTAACCACACGAATGCATTATCTTTTTATAAAAATTAAATTCAAACTTTAAAATTTTTAAAACAGTATTTAACTTTAATTACTGCTTTGTTCCTAAAGAAATAAAAAAATGAATCTTAGAAATAGAAAAAGAAAACCAAGCTCTAATTATCAAACTACTGATCTAACTACTACCAAACTATTTCTCCGTACTTTTTTCCAACTAGTTTGACTGCAGTGTACTGTCTTTGATTCAAACTTAGCTTAATAAAAGTAACTGGATTCATTTTTTCCCCAGGCATATAAATAAACACCATTTTTGTCTCTCATTCACTCCACCCTCCCACTCCAGGAAGGGAAGACTAAATGGATTGAGACTACATGATTTAAATGTTACCTGGTTCATTATCGCTGTCAAATAATTTATGCATTTTAAGCAGCTGCTTTCTTCTCCTTATGTGTCAATCATGCAAATTAGTAAGACCTCAAAAAATTAATCTACAATAAATCAATTTTTAAACTAAATATTTCACAGACCTACCTTTTCTGTGTAGATTTTAACAGCTGCAAAGCACCCACACTTCCACATTGGCAAATAGTAGATAGATCATGAGTTTATAGTTAAATGCATCTACCTGAAACTTACTGGATTTCATTAACCAATGTCACCATAATAATAAACAAATGAACGAACAAACACATCTGAGGTTTAATCTTGCCCTGCCATTTACAAGCTACATGTCCTTATCATTTAAGCTCTTTGAGCCTCAGTTTTCCTTACCTGTAAAATAGGAATGAGAATGCCTATTCCCAGACCTATCATTTAAATAAGGCATATTAGGGTGTTTAATAGAATGCCCGATATGAGTGGACAATGGTCCTGGTTGGACTTAGATTCCTTCCTTTAGCACCGATATGCCTATATCCTGGGAAACCCCTCAGTTTTGGGCAGATCAGGCTAGCTAGTTATCCTATTTGGTACAAAAGAAACATTCAATGTGAACTAAAATCTTGAGTGCACAGACTATGGAGGGCAGTAGTGTCCATCGTAGATTGTTTTTATGTATTTCGAGGGGCTTCAGTGAGACGAATTCAAAAAATTCAGTTCTACAACTTTTAGGCAATGGAAGCACAAGATAGGTACGGAAAAGTGAGCAGTGACTTGACTCAGGAGCCCGCTGGCCTGTGTTAGTTCTGGTTCTATTGAAGATCAATGGTGTGGCTGGCTTCAGTGCCATTAGGCCCTAGGGTCATCATCTATAAATGAGAAATTTAGACCAGCTCTTTCTTAGCTCTAAAATTCTATTTAGGAATAGTTAGAAATACCCAACCATGTTGAAAAATCTCTGAACACCACCAAGAGGAGGTAGAAGAGCTCAACGTCCACTGTCTTGTCAGTCCCTCCAATGTCATGAGCAATCATCGAGCATTATCTACCATGCGGGGTGCTTTGCTGAGTAGGAACAGGGTGACTAAAACCCAACCCCTATCCTCCACCCACATAGGACCAAGTGAAATTATTTTCACTAACAAGATTCTGACAAGAAGTGGTTTACCAGTGGAGGCTGATGGCTGGGTAAACATTAATGGGCAGTAAATGGCAAGGCACTGAGGGCAGAGGCCACAGTCTGAACAGAGGGGAGAATGCTAGTTGTCTAGAATCCTGCTGCAGACAGATGGCAAAAAGAGGTTACAGGGTTTGGTAAGGGCAGATAATAAATATTCCAAAGAGCTATTCTAGTAGGATTATAGCAATACCACCAACATTGCCAAGTGGGGAAGAAAATGGAGGCCTTGGATAATGAAGAGGAGAAGGGAGATGAGAACCTGAAGTGGAGGCAAAGCAGGGCCAAGGAAAGGTTTCTTTAGAAAAGGGGCAAAATTCGAACATGTGATTAAATACATTACAGATTAGCAGCAGAGAGAACACATGTAGAAAAGTTCACTCTGGGAAGGAGTAAGGAAATTTTTTCTTTTCAGACTTTAGGTACTGGAAGAAAAGAAAACCTTAGAAAAGTTGGGGAAAGGTGGAATTGGAGGAAGGTGGTCAGAAGATACAAACTTCTAGTTTTAAGATAGATAAGTACTAGGGATGTGATGCACAACACGATGACTATGCCTAACACTGCTGTGTGATATATAGGAAAGTTGTTAAGAGAGTAGTATATCCTAGGAGTTCTCACAGGACAAATTTTTTTTTTTTGTATCTATATGAGATGATGGATGTCAACTAAATGTATCGAATCATTATGCTGTACACCTTAAACTTACGCAGCGCTGTATGTCAATTATATCTCAGTAAAACTGGAAAAAATATATATATTTAATCATAATACTACCCCCAAAAAGAAAAACAAAAATAGTTGGTGGAATTTGGTCTTGATGGTCTCAATCAACAGAGTTTAGTTATCAGCTCAATTTGATGAATTGTCTTTATGTTGCTATATCAAGGACAGTGGTGCTCAATTGATGAGATAATTAATTTAATGTTTTGGGTAACCAAAGGTTTGCTGAAGGTTTCAAACAGAAATTGTGCCTTCTTTTGTTTTGGAATTTTGTAAAATCTATTGGTCTACTCTCCTTTCTTGGCAATTAAAGTGTAAAATACCTTTTTTAAAAATATGAATTGTTGGATTTTTTAGTATTCTTAATTAAAATTGTTCATTATAGAAAATATGGAAAATAAAGTATGAGGAGGAAAAATTCTCACAGAGCCCAAAAATTCAAACATTGTTAATATTTGGAGACTAGTATATCCTCTTAATTTTTTTCTAGATATTTTTTATCATATGGAATTATGCAAATAACATGTATCAATTTTTTTGTTCACTTAACAATAGAAAATAGGAATCTTCTGATATTAGTACAATCTCTTACAAGAGTTTTCTTACACTCATTATTTTAATATTGACATTGCATTATGAGACTATGCCATTTCTATTTGGAAATATGGGTTTTTAATTTTTCACTATTATATATAATACAGCAGTTTGCAACTTTATGCATAAAGGGGTTTTCTAATTTATTTAGGATAGTTTTCTTAATTTTTATTTCTTATAAATAAAAATCTTTAACAGCTTCTTATTCAGTATAGTTTACATACCATACCTTTCACCCATTTAAAGCATACAGTTCAATTGTTTTCATATATTCACAGATATGTGCAACTACAGTTCACTTTAGAACTTTTTCATTACCACCAAAAAGAAACCCTGTACTCTTCACTTATCCCCCTTCTTACCCCACATCCTACACCCACCTCCCACCAGTCCTAGGCAACCACTACTCTATTTTCTGTCTATATAGATTTCCCTGTTCTGGACATCTCATATAAATAGAATCATGTAAAATGTGGTCTTTCGTAACTGGCTTCTTTCACTTAGCATAAAATTTTCAAGGTTTATCCATGTTGTAATATGTATCCATACTTTATTCCTTTTTATAGTTGAATAATATTCTTTTGTATGAACATACCATTTTTTATTTATTTGTTTGCCAATTGGTGGACAGTGAGTTGTTTCCACCTTTTTGGCTTTAGTGACTAATGCTGCTGTAAACATATGCTTTCATTTCTGTGTGTGTGTGTGTGTGTGTGTGTGTGTGTGTGTCCTAGAATTAGAATTGCTGGGTCATAGAGCTAGAAACGTAAATTCCTGCTTAAAAGAGCTTGGACACAATTAAGTCTCTTAATAAGTATCTCCAAATTGCTTTTCAAAGGGTGTTAAATCGTTTTAATTCTGTAATTGAAGGATCTTACTATTATCCGCAATCATTTGGGTCTCAGAGCAATGATGACCCAAAGTAGAAGCCTAAGATAGTGTTGTCCAAAAGAAATATAATACAAGTCATATATGTAATTTTAAATTTTCTAGTGGCCACATTTTAAAAACTGATAAAAAATAGGTGAAATTAATTTTAATAATAAATTTTATTGAATGCAATGTATCCAAAACATTCTTTTCAACCTGTAATCAGTATAAATATTATTAATGAGATATCTTATCTTCTTTTGTACTCACATTATTTCCAAAATTTAATATTCATTTTAGTCTTCAGCCCATCTTAATTTGAACTAGTCACATTACAATTGTACAATAGTCACATGTGGCTAGTGGTTAGGAGAGCATAGATCTAGGAGTTTGGCTGACTATATCTTTGGAAAGTGACAGGAAGATACTTTTTAAAACATCTTCAGATTTATTTCCCTTTGGTATCTTCCATTTTAGCTAACTGAAAATTTCTCCTAGATAGAAAATAGTTGACTAAGTACTTAACTGCTTCATGAACTACTTCATATTTACACCTGTCGGGTAACAATGTACAATGTGTGAAAAAAAGGAGGTTTTAAAATACCCACTCTTTTATTCCAGATAACTTGGATGGGCCCTAGAGATGTTTTTGTTTCTGAAGTCTACTGGATTGGGCCGAATGCTACACAACAGGACTAACATTCTCCCAAATTGGTAAATAATTTCCTTTATTGGATTTTTAATGATGAAATAAACAGAAAAGGAAAAAAAGCAAGAAATAGATTTACTGTACTATGCTGGTGAAAATCATGTTTTCTAATTTATTCCTCTCACAATATAAAATATTTGATCTGAGATCCTATATAATCTCAGGACACAACGATCCTTCTCTGTTGTACAGCACCTGCCTGCCATGCATAATTATTTTCCAAAAGCATATCAGGTCAGAGATGAAGCAGAGAATTGGGGAGAGAGTCCTCAGTGGCCTTAGGCAGATTTTTTTTTCCTAGTAGGAATCAGTTAGATAGTTATTACCACCTGGCGCTGCTAATGAGTCTAGTTGGGAAAACAAAGCTGCTAAGCATTCCACAGCAGACTGTGATCTAGGTCTGGGGAGTCTTTAGGGTCTGTTGAGCATCCACAGATACATTTTAAGGTGTTTTGCCTATCATAGAAATTGAACTCATAGTTTTTCAGTTTTAAAAGGAACATGTTGTTTAGGAAGCATTATTAGTTATTGATTCATTCGTGCCTCTATAACCTAAATATTCTACCTATGTTCACAAAGTAATTTTAAAAATTTAAATATATCTTATGCGGTAAAAGAAACTTAACATTTTTGGAGGAAGTAGACCATATCTTCCAAGAACATATTTCTACCACTAATTCAAATGGCCTCTAAGCAACCTAGAACAAGGGACAACAATATAGTGTAGCCATTCAAGGCAGGAAGTCTGATATCAGCGTCCTTCTCCTGAAAACAGGAATAATGAGAACTATTTTAAGGATAAAGTGAGATAATGTATATGTTATACTTAACTGAATGTCCATTGATACTGTCTTTGTTGTGGTTTTAGTTTTGGTTATTATTATTACATACATCTCATATATTCCAAGTTATCACAGCATAGGGAAAAGCAAATGAAAAGCCCAAAGAATAACAAATAATCAAACATCAACAACCACGTGACCCAACTGCTATGTTATATAAGAGGAAAGCATGGCTAATCTATAAGTTGTGAGAATTAGGAAAAAGAGGACTGGAGTGATGGGAAGAGGTGTAGTAGGAAACATTAAAGTAACATATTTACTAGGAAGATGCTTTACTAATACACTCTGCCTATTGCAAATTAATTAATTAATTAATTAATTAATTAATACTTATTGAGTACTAGCTATATGCAAAGCACTGTGCTTAGTATTGGGGTTACAAAGGTTAGATATGTTACCTGCCTTCAATAATTGTAAAGCCTAGCAGAGTGTTGCCTTGATTATCGTATGTACCACATTGTCTTGTAGTCCTTGGCTTGCTTGTTAACCCCGGCCTCTTAATTATGAGCAGAAATGCAGTCTTATTCACATTTCTGCCTCTGCACTGAGCATAGTGCTTGGCTCATAAAAGGTACTAAATGTTTGCTGAAGTGAATTCCTTAGTGTGAAAAAGGGGATCAATCACTATTGGATTTCCAACTGCAGTAAAAAGCTCCTTGAAGGCAAAGACCCACACTTGTAAATTTCTTGATGCCAAGAAAGGTAGATTTTTGATACTAGGTTAGCAGTTATGCCAATATTAAAATTTTGTTATTAAAATGAGAGTTGCTATGTAATATCAAAAGACAGTTATTGCAGTTTCAATTTTCAATAGGTTCCTTTAGTTACAGGTGCATAAAATACATAGTTGTATTACACTGTTATATCTAGTTAAGGGAAATAAAGCAATGATAATATGCTCTCTGGTAAATATATGATTTACCAGTTTGGAAAGCCTTTTATTTTTCACTGAGATACTATAAATAAGCTTTTTGTTGAATCATAAATGCTGGGACTTCGTTATTTATTTTCCATTCAAATAACTTTAGTCTATTCTCCTAAAAATAAGTAATAAAGTTTAGATGTTGAAATATGTTTAAGTGAGGAAAAACGGATTATATAATGTGTGTGTTTTCCAATTCTCATATGGAGGTAATATGGTCAATAAGAGCTATTCATAATACTGTTGCAGTGTATTTGATAAAATTATGTTTTGAAGAGTGCATTCTTTCTGACGTCCTGTGAAGTAAATTGTACATAGTGATATTATTACTGAACTTTGTTAGATTGTGGAAGTTAGTAGCTGATTTCTTTGATAGGATGCATGGAGGCAGGCTATAAATATTCCTAGTTTATTGAAGCTCATTATAATTGGTAGTCTGAAATCAAATGCTAATCTACAGCCTACTCCAAGCATGATAACTTTCCATTAATCTATGATGGGTTTTTATTTCTTAATTATGAGTTAAATGTGTAAACACAAAAGAATTAACAAAATCATCTTGGCACGATGCAATTCTCAGGGCTCCCTCTGTTGGCAGTGAAAAACAACAAAGTTATAGAAAGCTTAAGAATGAGGTTAATATCATTATTACCACACTTCTGCCATTTATAGTAAAGCTAAATTTATTGTTGGATACTTATGCAATAAAACCAAATGTTTTGGTTTACATCTAGCCAGCTTTTCCACTAAAGATTAAGTGATATTTTCGTGGTTGAATTAATTATTCTTTTCATCACAGAAAATTGAACTACTTTTGTATTTAAAATAAATATTTGCCAGAGCTATACAGAGTAATTTATAACATCACTTATCCAAATGATTACAAACAGCTTGCATAAATGGAAACAGAACACTTAGTAGAGACAGTGAAGATTTAGTAGCTACCCAAACTACTTTATCCTCCCCTGTATAATTCCTATATAACATAAATACCCCTCATACCATCCAATAAAACAATTACTTCCTGGGCCATAATATCTCAACACAAATCATAAAAATTCATTAGAAATTGGAAAAAATATACTCAACTTACAACCCCCTAAAACTGAGTACTTGTATATATAGTGCTCTTTTAACTTTGAAAAGTACTTTCACATTTCTTACCACATTTTATCCTAACAACCCTTGAGATAGAGCATTTAACAGGCACTGTAACTGAGGTCAGAGAGGGGCCTTGGGCTCTTCCAATAAGGCCTGAAGGCTTTTCTTCTCAAGAATTATAAATAAAAAGGCATCAAGAAAATAACTTAAATTATCTAGTTTCTTTATTAACCAAGTTGTCTCAAATTTTCTATTTATGTTTATGCTTCACAATACCCTCTTAATGGACCCAAATTCTCTGAGAACTGTATATAATTTTCAAATAAGGGTCCTGGCAATGAATTATAAGAGAGAAAAGAACAGAACTGGTGAGGTAGGGATATTTTTAGTATTATCCACTACATTAGCACATAGAGAGTTGGCTGTGTTCTCATAACTCTGAGTTCCAAGATCATTTGGGTAGTAAGAGTCATGCCATTGTATAGAACCATGGGCTCTAATTGGACCAGCCTCAAGATAAAAACAAATGAATATTCCAGTTCCCAGGAGTCACCCAGGCCCATGAGCAGAGAGTCTTTGGAAACCAAATCACAAACTTAGTTATTTTTTAAATGTGTAATAAGTGAACAGCCTTTTAGCAAAATTTAATGACAGAGTTGAGACCAAAGATTGTAGTCTGACTAACAATTCTCACTGAAACAGGTTTGATGGTTTCAGTTCAGTGCATATCATGAAAGCACTTTGGCACACTTGATAGGATGTTCATGAGGAGGTAATATACAGATCCACAGATTAAATTACTTTTCACCCCAAGAGATATTTATAGGGGCGATCTATCAAGGTTACAAGGAAGAGTAGTGACATGACAGTAAGAATGCTCAACCTAAGCTTATATACTGGAACATAAAGATACCTGCAATTTTATCCTTGTTAAACATTACAGTTGACAACTTTTCATTATAAAATGTTTTGGTACAGAAATCAGTTCTAAAGATTTATACTTGTTTTTCAAGTTGAATAAAAATGCAAAAAATGTATCAATCTATTTTATTGTAGAAGAGATACTACCTACATCTTAAAAGAAGATATATAAAATGACTGTTTCCATAGCAAAAAAAAAAAGTTAATTTATTTTATTATAGAATAGATGCTACTTATATCTTAAAGACCACAAATATGAAATTATTGTTTTCACAGCCATAAAATTCCTTCAACTGTAAAAAATATATAATTTTTCTAAACAGAAATGTTAGCATTTTGCCTCCGAAAAGCCTACCATAAGATCAACTAAATTTCAACTACATTTCAATGTTAGATAATACAGATAGATGAACTTGTCATCTTCTACCCCACAAATTCTCCTTCAAAAGCTCTTAATTGGAATGAAATCCAGTTCACCTGACCTTTACACATCACACACACACACACACACACACACACACACACACACACACACACGTTATTATTTCCTGATCTTGTCAACAATTGAGAAAATAGACCTAAGAATTCTTTCAAAAGTATAGTAATATTTTAACTATATCTCACATACGTGAGTACTTTATTCTTCAGAATGTAACAAGCAAGGAACCAGAAAAAAACCAAACAGGCATTTAAGAAATAAAAATAAATCAGGCTAAAGTTCATTTACTTTATTCATGAGAAAATTCCTTGGCCCTTCTTTTATAATCTGTTTACTCTTTACATACGTTTCAACAAGCTTGGTTACCCTGGAAGAAAATTATTGCTAGAGGTGGGCATACTGACATTAAGAACAGCATTTTATGTATACTGGATACAAATTAAATCACCACTCAGGTCCAGAGAAAAAGTAAATTGTAAAAAACGCACATGCAAAAATCCATCTCTCATCTAGTCTCAATATCAGAGAGCAAAATTGAAATGTACATTTTATAATCTCTAAGGCATAATAAGCTGAAGAGCCTATATTGTCTGCTAACTGGATAAGGAGTGTTTACTCTACCACTTGGCTCAGACTGGCCTGTCACAAACCCAGAGAGAGACTCCTTGAGAAGATTTACACTAGAGAGAAGGGAGGACATGTCTCTTCCTCCATGCCTGAGTGTAAACCTCTGGCTTCAGAGGCTGCCAAGACAAGGGTCCAGCCGAGCTGGGGAGCAGCCAGAGTTAGCAGCCTATGTAACCAGTATTCACTTATCCACGTATGGCCACCTCCACATTTTCCATGGTAGGTTCCTCTGCTCTGCTGGTACTTCAGCTCAGGAAAGCTGTGTCCCTACCTCTCCTGGGCAGCATCCAGCTGGGTGGAAGCAGAGCAAGATTTTCTCCTTTTGATGTTGAGACAGTCTGACAAGAGCAAGAAATGAAGATTCAGGCTTACATATTTGGTGACTTGTTGTCCTTCCAAGTGATAAATCATGGTTAGAACAGAAAGCCATATCAAATACATTCTGCCAATCAAACTTTCAACACTGAATTGAAGTTCCATTTTTCTCTTCATAAATATAACCTTGGTTTGGTGAAGTCATAGTTCCTGTGTTTCTTTGGTTCTCTTCTGAAATGTTGAGACCAACAAAAAGGGGAATATTTACAAAGGCAGTATCATAAGAGAAATTCCTAATTTTGAATGGATATCATTGAGAATCTTTAATCAAACATGTGAAAATCTCTAGTGATTATTTAGAGAATCTCAAAGTGATTATTTGAGACCAGGTTCTCAACCTTCTTAGGTGTGAGTGTCCCTTGTTGAAAGTCCTTGAAATTTTAGTATCTGCTGATTAAGAAGCTACGTAGTGTTGACAAGCTATTGCCAGGTTAACAATTCATTTAATTTTAATTAACTTGCATTTAATCAATCATAATATCTACCTATATTTGGAAAGTAGCACTACAGTTCATATATGTGGGAGGCACAAATTCAGAATCCATTCACACACCCTTTACAGTAGCTCCAAAAGCTCGTAGAAACTAAGATCTATTGATTGAAAATTACCTTTTCAGAATAACCAAATTTATGAGAATAATGTGTAACTGAACAAAATTCTGACCATTTTGAATGTGAGCATGTTTTAATTTGGCAGGAATCTGAAAACAGATCAAATTGAGTGCTTACCCTTTTTTTTTTTTTTAGATCAAGTTCATTTTGAATATGAATGGAAAAAGAAACTAAAAAAAAAGCTTGACTGGCATTGAGACAAAAGAGGCTTTACACTTAAACGTAGGAAGGGATGTCAATAAAAACTAATCCTTGTATGAAAAAAATGTTTGCTTTTCCCTTTTTCTCTTTAATTCTAGAAAAAAAAGTAGGAAAAGGCAGAGACGCACAAGATGATTAGGTCATAGGACCGTGTAGTGGCTAAGTGCAGGTTTTCAGAGCCTGATAACCTGGATTTGACAGCAGGCTGTAGCCCTAAGCAACTATAGGATCTTCAGTTTCTTCACACCAATTTTTCATGTGTGTAATAGGAAGTTTTCATGTGCCTATATTAGCGAATGGTGATAAGGATTGAATAACATAATTGTAAAGTGCTGGTGCACAGTAAGAGCTCAAAAAATAGTAACCATTATTATTATTATTAGTGAACTATATTCTAGTGTGGTGTATTTTTTGAAAACTAATATTTTTAATATATGTATCGAAAGGACAAATTGCAGAGAGACCTAAAGGTAGATCTCCAAAATGCAAAGAGAGTGCAAGTAGGTAGACATCTTCACTCTCCTTAAGTAAATTCCAAGAGATGAGAGAGGAGAAGGAATTTTTATCACTGTTTATTTTGTGTTTGGGCTCTCTGCTGAGGCAAGAAGTACTAAATGGTCTAAAGCCAGGTTTCCACGTTTAAATAGGCATTATGTACCCACTGATAGGTTTTAAGATTGCTTCTTGTCAAAAAGGATCTTGGATGGGCACAAATGCTGACACTGTGTTTTTTTTCTTTACTAGAACATTAATTCCTTTCCACCATTCCTTCAAAAAGACAGTTGATAAAAAATACCTATCGCAAATTTGTTGTGGCTTTAGGTTGCAAAACTGAATTTCACTGCTCATTCTCATGTAACTCTGAATACCTTGCATTTCTTTTACCTTGACAATAAATAGGTATAAAGATCTATTCTTGTTTGGCAGCGCGGGTGCAGTGGGAAGAATCTCAACTTAAAATTTTCTTTTTCCTTGAAATATATTAAAACACTTAGGAGCCAAACATTTAGCTTCACTTGAAATAAAGATTGTAACACCAAGAAAGTGTCTCTGGCCCTTCAGGGATTTTTTTGAAGTCTGCAGAAAATCATTCTGATAGTACCTGAAGGATCAGGAGGGGATAGTTCAATTACAATTGGGAAGTCTGCAAAGAAGATCTGCACATAATTCTCACAGTGCTCATTACCTCTGGCTCTCTGCCTTAGCAACTGCCATGTACTACATCAAGCGTGTAAATGTTCTATGCAGAAGGCTTTTTGTCGCAGCTTTTGGGCCCCTGGGGCCCAGACAAGGCTAAGGGAAAGTTATCGTAGGACATTCGGGAACCAGTTCCCTACTTTTCAAAATATTGAAGTGTTAACCATCAAATGTGTGATGAATAAAAATATCTAGATAAACTACAATTAGTTTGTTAAATCATACAACAATTCTGTGAAAAAGATAAATACAGTTGCCATCTTCATTTGAGTTTGTTTGGTGGGTTGTTTTCCAGAATTAGGTCACCCATCAAGATGCGGCCCATGTGTCCTAATCCCTCTAATCTGTTGTGCTTTCCTGAAGTCATATAAGGTCTGGGCTTTGTTCTATCAAATTCTTTTTCCTGTTCCTCTCTAATCGCTACATACTAAATGGACTGAAAGTTGCTAATATTGGAAACAGGAAGATAAGTAAGGAGGCACTTGCAATCAGCCATACGATTGGAGTAGTTCTCTTCATTTTGACTTGACGAGAAACTACAAATGCAAATGGAAGGTAAATTCCAAGACAAGTACACGCTATGCTGCTAACCAAACTTTGTGTGGTATTTAAAAGCTATATTCAATTACTTAATTTCCCTGAGCATTGGTTTTTCTGGAGAAACTTCCCAATCTTGAAGAGTTAAATTGAGCATTAAATGACAAAATAATAAATGAGAAGCATCTAACACCATGCCTGACACAGAGTAGGTACACATTAAATTATATTGTTACTATCATTTTCCATAAAGTAATGCCTTCTTATGACCCATAAAATCTCCATTTTTAAAAATCATCAATCTCTCCATTTATAAACTTAAGACATAGAAATTACCTCTTTTAAATAGGTACTTATCTTCTTACTTGCTTTTTCTTTTACATCTTGGAGTAGAGACTGATTCTGCAAGAAAATAGCCTACTAAATATATAAAAATCAATCAGATCTTTAAAGATTCAAAATATGTTCAGTGCCATATTGGTAGTAGTTTTTTCTCTCTAGTTAACATTTAGGACACCTTTTACATTACCATCCCTATAAATACAAATGTAGGAAAAACGTTTCAAATATGAATTTATATCTTATCTAAAATTGTTTCCAATTTTAATCATTTTTTTCACTAAATCCAAATTATATTTTATGAGTCAGTATTTGTCATTTAAAATAATATATTTCAATTTTACACTAGTATCCCTTTTTTAATGGTGTCATGTTTCTAATGTTGACTTGTGACTCAGTATGCCTCAGGTCAGCCACGGAATCCCCTTTAACATTAAAATATGGAATCAACGAAGACTGCAGAAAATAACCACAATTTGGCTCAATCTTTCTTGGAAAACAAATTCAGAAAATAGAGCAGAGATACTATTGATGCATTTCCTCTGGCCGCAGCCTGGGAGGGAACAGGGACTCTGTCTTTTCCCTCCTCATTTCCTGCCAGAAAGGAGTTGGGGCTTCCACTATGAAATACAAGCCATAGTCACCACCAAGGGGTGAATGGCAAGAGATTATGGGACTCTGAACCCTGAGAAGGAGCTGGGGTATAAGAAATAGGGATGGAAGAAGGAAGCAGGGTGGCAAGAGAGGGGTCCTAGAAAGAGGGAAATGTAGGGAGGTTCCCACTGTAACTCTTAACACTTAACCCAGCCCTGGGGGAGCTGATGAATGATGGCAAGTGTCACAGTTGTGCCCCAGGTAGAAGAAGAGCAGGATGAGGGCAGGAGTTGGATTGATTATTGTCAGAGAAAGGGAAGGGAAGGGGTAAGAGTAGATGCTTAAGACCAACCACCAGTGAGATGTGTCCCCAGGTCCATATGACAGTAATCAATACAACACAAGCTAAGGTAAAAAAAACTGGTAGCTTATCAAATTTTTCCTACAGATTTTATGTGAGATGTTCACTATCCAGTTTCTATGCTTCTCAGAAGTTAGGAGCAACATGGATTGATTCTAACTGCTAAATGTGATTTTCTGGATTAAGGTACCCTCATAAAGAATATAAGGAAAAAGTTATATTTCTACCAGATTATATATAAATTATATTTGACAATTTTTAAGGGCTTTCAAAATATTTTTTAGGATGCAAATTATATTGAGTTCAATAGCGAAGGTTGGGAATTATCTAATGCTCCTTTCCTGTCTTATCCTACACCATGTGTCTCAGCCCCTGTACAGATCTGGCATGTGGGAAGCTCTCAATAAATAGCTGCTGAGAAGATGATACTTCTTGAAATTAATACCTCTAGATTTTACAAATATAATAATCTCATTATGAGTATAATTGTCACCGACATAGTCAGAGTATTAGAAACTTCGAAAGCTTAAGTTGGCCATGCCTATGACCACAGGACTGCTATTCCAGATCCTGAAAGAAAAACAGTTCATAGAAATTTTGTCATGAGAAAGTCTTTTTAAAAAGTTTTTAATAGACTATGTTTTTTAGAGCAGTTTTAGGTTCACAGCAACACTGAGTGGAACTCTTACTCATTGCTGGTGAGAATGCAAAATGGTATAGACACTTTGGAAAACAGGTTGGTGGATTTGTACAAAGCTACATACTTATTCCAGCCTTCATGCTCCTTGTTATTTACCCAAATGAATGGAAAATTTATGGCCACACAAATATGTGCACACGGATGTTTACAGAGCTTCATTCATAACTGCCAAAACTTGGAAGCAATGAAGATGTCTTTCAGTAGGTGAGTGGATAAATAAACTGGTACATCTGGACAATGGGATATTATTATTCAGCCCTAAAAAGAAAAGAGCTATCAAGCCATGAAAAGACGTGTATATTGCTAAGTGAAGGGAGCCAGTCTGAAAAGGTACATGCATACTATATAACTCAACTGTATGACCATAATAAGATCGGTGGTTGCCAGGATTAAGGAGGAGAAAGGGATGAACAGGTGGAGCACAGAGGATTTTTAGGGCAGTGAAACCACTCTGTATTTTACTATAATGATGACTAGATGAAATTATTCATTTGTCAGAACCCATTGAATGTACAACACCAAGTGTGAATTGTAATGTAAACTATGGACTTTGGACGATTATGATGTGTAAATGTAGGTTCATTTGTAACAAAGGTACCACTCTTGTGGGGGATGTTGATAATGTGGGAGGCTGTGCATGTGAAGGAACTGGAGGATATGGGAAATCTCTGTACCCTCTGCTCAATTTTTCTGAGAAAGGCTTTGTATAAGTAATTTGCTCACAGTATCTTACTATTTGATCATTGCTAACTTTGCTGCATTCTTACTATGTGTCAGGCACAGTTACATACCTGGTTAGGTTACATTTAACCCTGAACACAACTCTGTAAAGTAGATACTATTATTATCATCATCTCCTCTTTACAAGGATGGAAATGAGGCTTGGAGAGACTGAGTAACTTGCCAAAGTCACAGTGTCAAAATAGATAGAGCTTGCACTTGTCCTCATTCTGCCATGCCATCCCAGGCCACACAGATGCTAACTGAAGCCAGCGCTATGTCACGGGGACATTGTAACATGTGAGCATAACTAATAACTGTGATGGAATAGGAAAAACTATGAACTAAAATTTTATATGAAGCTATTTGTAAATAAATTATAAAGATCATAAAAACTGCTACCAAGTGAGAGATCCAGGGGAAAACGTCTTTGCATGATTCACTTAGCATCCACTGCCTGAGCATCAGAAAAAGTTTTTTGTGTGTGCTGAGGTAATGTTTGCGGTGGTTTTCTGTTAAAGAAAAAAAGACACTTAAAAGTCTTCTGGTGGCAAAAATTTAAATAGATTTTAATGATTTATGCTCTGACTTAAAAAAAAGTGTTCTGCTCTTTCATTATGCCCAAAATAATGTAAAATATGACTTTTTCACTTTTTAGTGATTTATAGATTATACCCTACACTGTGCCCTCACAGGGCATGTACAAAGGGAAGACCAAAATTGTTAATAATGTAAAGGACGCCCACATCTGGTTGATCTTCCCAGGTGAATGAAACCAAAGCCCGATTTAACAGATGGACACTGCGCTGTTTCCTGATGGTAAAATCGCCAGATGTTTAGAGATTCCACAAGTACAAAGGCAGAAGGAAGTGCGTTAATGATGAGGTTTCTGGCACACCTTTGAATTTTCTTTCTTTTCACACTGCATTTCCTTGCACATCAGGTATATGTCCATGAGTTGTGTCATTATTTGAATTTTAATTAAAATAGAATTTTGCTCTAAAAGATTTTTTTAAAATCAGGACCGGGGGAGATGTTATTATATATCATCACCAGGCTGCACCAAACGTATTCAGAACTTGAAAGAAAAAGTTCATCTGTTTTATTTCCCATTGATTTTCTTCCACAAATACCTTCAAAGTGGCCTGGGCCCCAAATACCAGTGATGGTCTGCCTGACATGCCCCCCTCCCGGGCTCTGCTTCCCTGGCTTTGTGAGGGAGCCTCTAGCTCCTGCTGCAGGGGGGATCAGAGCAGGTTTGCTCCAATAGTTTCTTAGGCTGTATCCATTATTTTTAAGCCTCTGACCCTAAAAGGAAGTTGGGCCCACCCTCAGTCATGAAGGGGACAGTGTGGAGGTCATAATGCTGGGGAATTGGAGCTTTAGTGCTAGTAGAGCTGCAGGAGAGAGATTGTTCCATGGTGGAGAAGCTCCAGCATGGAGATTAAGACCTCGTTCCAGCATTAACCATGTGGCTTTATCCTTGGACCAGTTGCTTAAACCTCTCTCTGTCTTGGTTCTCAGTTTTCCCCTCTGTATAATAGGGATCATCATTCATACCTCATAGGATTGTACTGATGATGATCAAATGAGGTAAGGGATAGAAATGCACCTTGCACAGTGCCTGATATAGAATTAAATCCTTAAATAAGAAGAAATCAGAGAGTGAGAGGAAAATTTCATTGTAAATTTCCATGCACACTGCCTCAAGTAACATATTCTTCCATCCTTTTGCCTCAGGATATTTCCATTTTGAATCCTGGGACAGACTAACTTCAGCTCATTTGTTCCAAACCAGTCTTGATTTTTCCAGTAGTCAAAGTTCTGGGCCCTATATGCAATACAGTCAATGTGGGCTGCCATATTGTATTATAATCATCAAACTTGCTAAGAGACTAGATGTTAATTATTCCCACCATAAAAAATCAATAACAATTATATGATGTGATAGAGGGGCTAACTATCACTACAGTTGTAGTCATATTATAGTATGTAAATATATTAAACCAATGTGTTCTGCATCTTAAATTTTACAATGTCATATGTCAGATATATTTCATTAATTACTTAATTAAATAACTAGTTAATTAACTAACTAAATAATTAATCAGGGCCCTGAACTTTCCCAGATGGAGCTGCTTATTTCAAAACTGAGAGAGGGCTAAGGGGTCTGCCCAGCTCAGCTATCTTGTGATAGTTCTTCTTTCAGATGTTTAGAAGTTTGACCTTATGAGTCCATGTAAATACAGAGACAAGCTACAAAAAAAAAAAAAAAAATAGCTTTCTTTGAGAATCTTTTATGTGTGCTTTCAACAGGATGAAGTTGACATAGGATTAGATACTATGCTATTAATTGAGAGACAACAAAGATGCACCCTGAAAAAGTAAGGCCAAACTTCCCTTTTTCGTATTTTCCCTCTCACTACCTGCTGGGTGACTGTTCAATTAGTGCGTGAACAGCGATTCCCAGAAATTATACAGTCTTTAGTGTTCACAAGGATATAGTTCCTGATGTTTTTTCCCAGCAGTATATACAACCATTTCCTACAATTAAATAGTAGGCTAATCTGAATATTAACTATCTGCCAATTTCAACACACATCTCCTATAAACATTTCCTTCCTGGGTAGGGAGGAAGCCCAAATGATGTGGTCCTGTGTAGTTCTTTAACTTTCTTTTTTATGATTGGTGCAGAGCATCTGATTATTTCCAGGTGTTTCAGATTTTCTCATGGTCTCCCTATTATTTCTCCCCTCTTTGAGCTCCTTTGGCAATGAATGTGACCATGAGATCCAAAGCTATAAAGGATGTGTTCACCACTTCCCTCTTATGTCTGTCGCTTTATTTAACCACAAGTTCACTGTCTTTATCCATGTTAATTCCCTGAGGTATTCACACAGCATTTGTGTTGACTGCCTTAATTTTGATCTTCTCTAATCATTCCCTGCCAGATGGTAGTTAAAGTTTAATGGTCCCTGTAAAAATAGTTCCCTTTCTTCTTTCATCAGTCATGTGTGTTTACTTAGCTAACTGACCACCAACAAAATGAATTCAACAAACACATTGGCTTAATACTTTTCATGGTAGCTAAAGATGTGGGCTGCCATTATCCACTCAACCGTTATCCTTACCTTAGATACCTTTTTTTCTGTTTTGTTAGTTTTCTTTCCTTTTTATCTCCCTTCTCAGGTTGTTTGGTGGAAACCACAAGATCGTGAGGCTCAGCAATCATCAGTGTGCAACAATCGAAGTATGTGGACATGTCCAGTTCCAATAATACTTAAGTATTAGATAGATGACATTTGGCATATCTGTAGAGCTTTCCTTGCCACACCCATAAGATGTGGGTAAGTGTCATTCTTTATGATTCAGATAAGCTGAGCTAACTCCTAGAAGGCCACACAAGAGGCTAGGATGGAAACTTAGCATTCTTAAGGAACAAAATAAAGAAGCAGATAGATAAGACAAATTTTTCTCCAAATAAATAGTATGCCCTTCGTGTCTTTAGTGCATTCTACTATCATTCCTGAGCTAGCTAGCTCAGAAATAACAACTAAATAAGAATTATGTTATATGCCATTTTACAGATGAGGTAGCCAAGATGAGCCATAATACATGGCCTTTGCCAGGCCACACACAAATCTCTAGAAGTATCCTGTCACTTAGATTTACAGTCAATTTATTAAAATATGTAGGAGCTATTTAAAAAATAAATAAAACTAACCAAACAAAAGATTAGGAGCATTTTTAAAGCAAGCATTCTGGGCGACTTTATACACACACCACTTAAAGCCTATAAAATATAGGAGTCTAAGGCAGGGGTCTTCAAACTACAGCCTGAAGGGCAAATTCAGCATGCTGCCTGTTTTTGTAAATAGTATTTTATTGGAACATAGTCACACTCATTCTTTTACATATTGTTTATGGCTGCTTTAACACTACAATGACATTGTTGAGTAGTTTTAACAGAGACTATATGACCTGCAAAGCCTAAAATATTTATTATCTGGCCCTTTACAGGAAAAAAAAAAAATGCCAACCCTGCTCTCGGCCTTTGAATTGTGGCATTGCATAAATAATGTCTTCTTATGATTCAGGACTGCTATTAGGTGTTGTCACTGAACATTGCTTAAAATAATGTTGATTTTAAATGGCATTTCAAATGCAAAAGGATTCTAAAATCATCTACCAAAATGTCTGTCTCAATTGTACTGATCATCTTGAAGAGTTAAGAAACTACAAATGTTCAACAAATTCTTGGTAATTTGAGAAGCAGCTGATGGCCACTATACATTCAATAGCTAGTAGTAATCTAGAATGTCGGCAAGAGATATCCTAACTAACTATTAATCAATGAAAAAAATAAGTGTCATTTGGCCAGTTTTGCAATTTGGAGCAAGAAACTTAGAATTCTTGAGGAACAAAATAAAGAGGCAGATAGATATAACAAATTCCTCTCTAAATAAATAGAGCAAGAGTCATAATCTCGCTGGGATTTTGTTTCTTCATCTATGAATCAATGCTATGAATTAAATAATCTCTAGCATCCCTTTTAGCACTAATGCTCTATTGTCCATAATTTTTCCAGTCAAAGTCCAAATGACCCAGCTCTTCTTCCTTCCAAAAGAAAAGTTTCTGGGCTCTCATGGGAATATCACTAGTCCAAGTTTTTAAACAGCCCCTTCAGGAAGATTTTAATTCTAAACAACTTTGACCTGAATTTCAAGGGGAGTGAAAGAGAGATGATACTCTGAAATGAGAGCATTTAGTACTCTCATGCCAAATAGCTATAAATAGCTATAAAAACAGGAGACTTATACCCTGTGGATGTGAGAAAGTGTTTCCAGACACAAGACAAATAAGGCATCAACTTCCCACAAAGATTTGGAAGGAAGATTAAGAAAATATATGTTAAATAAATATATTGAAACAAAAAAAGCCACGTTGTGGAGTAACATGTAAAAATTAGCATGAAATTAAAAAGTACTACCCTTCAAAGCGATTTTGTTTGTGAGGAAGGAGCTCTAGGTTTTACACACAGAGCTTTTCTCTATCCTTTTGCCCTCACACAAAGGGCTGTTCACTGTTCTTGGTGGCTGAGGAACTTCAAGAAAAAAGTTAGAGAGGCATTGCCTTATGGAAAGTGAATTCTCACCTTTCAGAATGAAGAATATCATCTGTGCCTTTGAGTCAGTATGCTGAATTTATGTTCAGATTTATTACTGGATCTCAAACTTCTAACTAGCTCTGAGAAGTTTATTTTAACAAAATATGTATAAGTGAACATTCAAAGTGTCCCAGATTTATAAATTCCCAGGAGTGTGTGTATCTTATCCTAATGTTTCAATTAATTTCTGTAGGTAGAAGTCAAGCATCATAATTCAACCAAATTATATCTAAGTTCCATTCTAAGCAAGGGAGGCACTGAGAGGAGGTGAGGAATGAAGTTCTAGCACCGGCTCATCGTGTGAACCTAGTCAAGTTCAATAACTCTGGGTCATGATTCTTTGTCTGTGAGTAAGAGATTGGAAATAGAGGCAGGCCCATGTGTGTCAGATTTGAAATTCTTAGTAAATTACAACTGCTATAAAAATATTTGTATTATCTTCTATTCACTATCCTATGTCTAGCAGTCATAAAAATGTATCATACTTAATATTTCCTAAATAGGAGTGAATATTACTATTATTTTACCTTATTTTAGTAAAGAGAGTAATAAATTCCACAAACAACACAGTAATTTGGAACACAGTAAGTGAAAAAGAGGGGTATGATTTCATATCTAAAGGAGCTGCCATAGTGAGATGCTGTTGATCAGGCTTAGAAACAAAGAAGTTTATTTCTCTCTCAGGTAACAGTCGCAGGTAGAAGGGCAGCTCTGTTCCATATAGCCATTCAGAGACTGAGGCTGATGACAGTTGTCTGCCTTCCACACATGGCTTCCAAGGCCACGTTGGTTGTTACCATTCCAGCAGCCAGGAAGGCTGATGCCTAGAAGCCCAGAGCCAGCAATCTGTGGGAGGCAAGATAGCTACCTGCCATCCATTGGCAAGAGCTTAGCCACACACCCATACCTTACTAAAATGGGAACTAGGAAATGGGAAATCTCATCCACGATTATGCAAGAAGAGGAGAATTGTTTGGGAGGACTGATAATCCTTGTGATCATTGGAATGAAAGGAGGTTGAAAAGGCAAATAGGTCCATTAGTCAATGTACAAAAGATTTATATATATATATATATATATAATGTTTAATATTTCATTTTGATATATAAAATATTCAGATATTGATAAAATGCTCATAATAATAAAACAAATTAATGATACTTACCCAAGTTTTAACAAATCTTAGAATGTATATAGTTGAAGACCTCTAATTCTCTCTCCTGTCTTACCAAAGGGAGCACACTCCTGAAATTAGTGCAAAGCCTTCTTTTCTGTGTTTTCTAAAATTTTACTACATTTTAAAGTCAATAAACAATATAAAGAATAATTCTGTTTTTTTTAACTTTACATAAAGTGGTTTCACTCTGTATTTATCATAACACAGCTTACTTTTCACCTCCAAATTGTGTTCCTGAGATAATTCATGTTGAAAATATAAACTCGACTTATTGATTTTGACTGCTTTATGGTATTTTTGTGACTACGGCTTGTTTCTGATTTTTTATTATTGCAAATATTACTGTAATGAGCATCTTTGTGCACGTGGGCAAGCATTTTGCTAGAACGGCGCTGTTTAACAAAGTAGCCACTACCCACACGTGGCTACATAAATTTAAATTAATTAAAAGCAATTAATTAAATTAATCACATAAAATTAAAATTTTAATTCCTCAGTCATGCTAGCCACATTTCAAGTGCTCAGTAGTCACATGTGGCTATTGGCTAGCATTTTAGATAGCATGGTTGTTATCACATAAATTTCTACTGCACAATACTGCTCTAAAGTATATATGTAGCAGCGGAACTGCTGGATGACAGGGTATGTATACCTTCAGTTTTAATAGATATTTTCAAATTGCTTTCCACATCAGTCAAAATCTTAGTTATGAGTGACGAACAGCTATTATGAATCAGTTAGCCTTGAAAAATATTTTTTTAAAGAATGTGAGATAGTTTACAGAATCTGAGGAAGGGCTTGAGAACCAACTTGAAGATAAACTACCTAATATCACATCATGGAATTGATTTAATGAGGACAGTGCTACTCTGCTTAAAGGTATTGTCCCTTTTATTTCTAAAATGGAAAATACTCGATGCTGGTGCTATTTCTAGGACTGTAGTCATTGCCACCTCCATAAATTGTATGTAGGAGCCATGGCCGATGCCACTTTCACTACAGGGGTTCCGCTTGGTCCCTACTTTTTTAGCACTGTCTTCAGATTCAAAACTTGGAGCTGATGCATCTGTTTTGCAGACACAATCAGATACTGCATCTCATCCTCACAAAAAGCTAGGAAAGCAAGAGTCCTGTAATTTTGGGGAGATGTGCAAATTTTCAGACTTTCTAGCTATTACCCTGTTGGTCTCCAATGTGGAAATAAAAATTTTAATTCCTACCATAGTAAAGGACAGTTCTTATTTCTCCATGTAGTTTCTTACATGTGGTGTCATCTAGCATTTTAATGTTTACAAAACTAGTGGTTGTGCAAAGATATCTCATTGTGGTTTTAGTTTGCATTTTTCTGAGTAATGGTAAAGGTGAACATCTTGTAATATATTTCATTATCATTAGAGCTTGATCTATAAACTGTTTATTCATATCCTTTGCCTAATTTTGAAGTTGAATATTTGGCCTTCCACTTATTAATATTAGGAACTCTTTTTATATATGATTTTTTTAAATTCTAGGCATTAGTTATATCTCTTCCCAGGTGGTAGATTGTCTTTTCAATTAAAAAAAAAAAGTCTTATTAGGGAATCATCAAGCATATACAACGTAGAATAATATAATGAATCTCAATGTACCCATCCACCTAGTTCATCAATATTATTTCATCTACACCGCCAGCCTGCACTCCCTACCACTAGGTAATTTAGAAGAAAAGTCCCAGATTTCATATAACTTCCTGCATAGATATTTCAGTATGAATCTCTAAGGAAAAGAACTCTTTGTAAAACCAGAATGATAATACCATCATCAACCTAATAATATGTGTAAAAAAAAAAAAAAAAAAGAACAATATCTTACTATCATCAAATTATCCAGTCAATTATCCAGTTCATGTTTCCTCAATTGCTTCCTAAATGTTTTTACAGTTTGTTTGTTTGAGTCATTTAAATAACCATTTATAATCAATATCCAATAGTCAATAACCATTCAGTTAATTGATATGTTTCTTAAGTATATTTTAATCTACAGGTTACCCCTCCATTTCTCTCTCTTTTTTATTTTTTAGAAATGTTTTTGTTATCATTGAAGATGCCAGGTTTTTGGCTTGTAAAGTTCTTAAGGTTGGAATTTTGCTGTTTGAATCTATGTAATATACTGTAACATGTTCCTCCTCCCTTGTATTTTCTGTAAATTTGTAGTTAGATTGAGACACTTGAATAGACTCAACTGCAATTTTTTGGCAAAAATACTTCATTGATGTGTAGTATAATTCTATCAAGAGTTACATAATGTCTCGCTGTCTCCCTTTCATTAATGACCTTTGCCCAGATCTATTATTTCGATAGGGGTTGCAAAATGATGATATTCTAATGATATCAGTCCATCTTCATTTGTTAGGTGGAATACTTCTTTTAAAACACAGAAATTAGAACAAAAAAACCTCTCCTTATGAACTATTGATAACCTGAGGTACAGTGCATATAGAAAAGGTAAGATCAATATTATTTTCCCTTTAGCAGTTTTCAATATCATAAGTTAGTTACCTAGAATCCTTCACAGGGGAACAGGCTGTAGATTCCAAATACTGTTTCTCACTAAAAACAAAATAAGGATCCTTGGAGAAATGAAGATGTGGAACAGGAAATGTATAGAGTGAGTCTACACATAACAATTGAAACGGGGAAGCTAAAAAGTCTGCCAGAGTTACATTAGTAGTGCTCAGGAGCCAACTTGAAGAGGTTTCTATTGACCAAAGATAAGGTAATTTGATCATTAGAAGGAAAATATTAAAGAGTTGAAATACAACTTATATGTTAAAATTCATAAATTTATAATGACTCCAAACAAAAAGACTTTATATTTCTAACGGTATTCTTTTTTGTCCAGATGTTTTTTAACCTGAATGTATTCAGATTCATTCATGTTTTCCTTTAAGTTTATCTTTATTGTGTCTTGCTTAAGAAATCCTTCCTTATCCCAAAGTCATAAAAATGTTCTCTTAAAATTTCAAAAGAAAAATGAATTACGCATTTGAGTCTTAATTCAAACTATTTTTGTGTATGGCGTGAGGTATGTCTCAATGTTTAGTTGGAGTTCCAGCAGGAAAGATTATAGAGAATCAGAGAAGAAATCTTTGGAGAAACAGTGGATGGAATTTTTCTGGAATTAAAGTATAAATAAAAAGAAATTCATACTTGGAGGTATCATGTAAAAATGCAAAACAGCAAAGATAAAATCGGTCTGAGAGTAAAGAGAAATAAATTACAAAGGAATGACAAAAAAGATAGTAGATTTATCAATATCTAAAATGAAAGCCAGGAGCCAATATTTCTCCCAAATACTGAGAGAGAAAAAAGATTCTTAATCAAGAATTGTGTAACCTACAAAATTATCTTTCAAGAATGATACTGAAATAATTACAATTTCATTTAAGCAAAAACTGAGAGAGTTTACATCCTACAGACTTTCCCTAAAAGAATTTCTAAAAGAGGTACTTTAAGAACATTGAAAGTGGCTTCAGAATGATGATCTGAGATATGAGAAGAAATAGGAAATAAAATAGTAATGATGTACACAATTACTATCTGTTCTAATTTGTGAGGTTGGAAAAAGAAAAGGACAAAACTAAGATAATGGACAATTGCCTAAACGTCAGAAGGGGAAAGAGTGTGATTCAAGTTAAGTAATTCTGAAGACTTGTATTATTCCAAAGGAAATTAAGAATTGTGTAACTTTAGGCTTTGTTCAGTTAAATAATGCATAATAAAATTTTGAGGATAACCAATAAAAATAGATAGTATAAATTCCGTGTCAGCAGAGTGGGAGATCAGTGAACCAAAAGACATACATACACATAAGGATAGACATATAAATCAAATGGAATAAAATTGAGGGTCCAGAGATAAACTCTTATATTAAAACTGACTGTGGTGATGGTTATAGAGCTCTATAGATGGTTATAGAACTCGGTTTTTAGTGAACATACTGAAAACTATCAAAGTACGTACTTTGAATGAGTGAATTGTATGATATGTGAATTAAAGATGTTAATAAATAAATAAAACAAAGGAAAAAATACAATAAACGAAGGATGATTGGAGCTGATGCCATCACAGCTCTTCCTCAGCCTCTTTGTTTTTTAACATATCAGCTGCAGATCTTTTTCACCATCAGGAGGATTTGTAGCTAGTCATGGCTCCCAGACTCCAACGTGACTAACTCTTCAACTAGAGAGTAATGGGGCTTCTCTAGATCCAGTTTGAAATATCCCAGTAAAAGGCTGTGATTGGTCCTGCTGAAGTATTGTTTCTCACACTTCAACACAATCACAGTGCCTAAAGAGATGAAGAATTATGATCAGTAAAGTTTTGGAAGCTTGGATAAGGTGGGGAAAACCTGTTACCAGAAAGGAAAATAGAGAACACAAAAGAAGATGGAGGAAAAAAAAGAGGTTTGTAACCAAAAACATTTGAACTTGACTGATAATAGACTCAGGTTCACAAGTCAACCTGTGAATGCCCAGTTTTAAATGAGTCTGGCCAGCTATCTGGTATGTGAACCTATAATAACCCTTATGTTTAAATGGGAACTATTCCTGTTGAGTATTACAAGATACAAAAAGGTTACACAATTACCTTTTTGTCTAACTTTATTATGACATTTATGTGATTGCTTCTTGGCAATGACCAAGGCCAGAGTCCCTCTGATAAATTAATTTCCTTTTATACCACCCTTAATCATTCATGTACTTCAGAATTTACTTGTATTAATTCACCTTGACAAAAAAAAAATCTTTCTTTTTTCTTTAGCTTCACATTTATTGTGCTTCTTAAAGTCAATTTTATTGTTGGAACTTCTGAAATTGCCAAGTACAAGGATGAATGTCAGAGTGTCAAAGGTTTTTAAATGAATTCTGACAAAACATAAAAGGTCAGAGCAGATTTCTTTAACATGTTCAAATGTGGTCCTGATTATAAAGATTTTTACAAGGAGTATTTAGGGTTTTTTTTAATGACTACGATATTCTGCTATACTTGGTGGATTAAATTTTGCCTGGAACACTCTTCTCCTAGGGCCCCAGCTTCTGACTTGCTCACTTCTTCATCCTTCTGCTCTTCATTTAGATGTCATCTCTTGCAAGAAGCCCTTACAGGTTCCCCCAGATATATCCAGTTGACCCTTCTAATATCCTTTCCATACTCAGTGTTTACCTCCATTATCGCATTTATTACCCTGTATTGTAATTACCTGTTAATTTGTACATCTCTGAATCTCTTCATTAAAAGACTAGCTTCCTGGGGGCAAAGACTGAACCTAAAGTACTCCAGAGACTCGCACGGTGCCTACAAAAAGTATCTGCATGCGTTTGTTAAATTGAAGGACGGTCTTCAAAACAATTGCCCTATTCTCCATGAAAGTGTCAAGGTCATGGGAGACTGAAAAACTATCCCATGACTCTGATTCTGTATTGCTTCCTAGACCAGAAAAACATCATTAAAGGGACAACTGGCAAAATTTGAATAAAGTCAGTAGGTTAGTTAATTTCCATTGTATAATTATTAATTTGACCACTGTTACTATGGTTTTGTAAATGTTAACATTTGGGAAACTGGGTGAAGGGCATATGAGAATTCTTTGAATGATTTTTGAAATCTTTTTTGTAAGCCCGAGGTTAAGAAAAGTTAATAGGAAAAAAAAATGTGTATGTTCACTCATGAATAAAGAGAAAGGTTAGTGCAGGGGAGGGAGGAAAAGAGGAGGGAGAGCAGAAGAGGAGTAAAGAAGAACAAAAGCTAAAAGCCAACTGGCTTTTCAAGTATAGCTAGGGTAATAAAAGGAAAAATTTGAGAGCTTCAGTAACCATAGGTGCCTCAAAATGCCATGTTATCACCATGTTCTTAGCAATCTAATTAGGAAATGGTGTTCGTGACCACAACCTATGTGTAATTCTTTCTTTGCTGTTGACTCCTGAGCTTTGTCCATATGTTTTCAAACTATTCAATTGGATTTAGCATGCATTTACAGAGTGTCTGCTACATGCCAGGCACAGTAATGAGCACTGAGGATGAATGCAAATGTGGTAAGATATGTTCCTCATCCTTAGAGAGGAACACAATCTACAGGGGAAATTGAAGCAATGAGGAAACGAAGAGTGGCAATACAGTGAGAAATGTGCAACTGTTCCCAAATCAAAGACAACACCTGAGGGTATTATGCTAAGTAAAATAAGTCAGACAAATATTGTATGATCTCACTTATATGTGGAATCTAAAAGCAAAACAAACAAAACCTCATATATATAAAGAATAGATTGGTATTTGCCAGACACAGTGGTTGGGGTGGGCAAAATGGTTGAAGTGGGTCAAAAGGTACAAACTTCCAATTATAAAATAAATAAGTCCTAGGGAATGTAATGTACAGCATGATGGCTATAGTTAATAATACTGCTGTATTTAAAATTTACTAAGAGAATAGATCTCAAACGTTCTCACAAGAAAAATAAATCACAAGAAAAATAACTATGTGGTAGTGGATGGTAACTAGACTTATTGTGGTGATCATTTTGCAACATATACAAATATCGAATCATTATGTTGTACACCTGAAACTAATATAATGTTATGTGTCAATTATATTTCAATTTTAGAAAAGGGCAGCACAGAAGAGTGCTTAATTTCCTGGGAGGACAGAAGCTTCACAAAAGAGGTGATACCTAAACTGGGTTTTGAAGAATAAATAGGGATTTACAAGTAAACGAAATTGGGAAGAACATTCTAGGCACAGAATGTATAAGATCTCACAGGTGAGAAATAGCAAAGTGAGTTCAGCACAGTTAGAATGAAAACCACCCACAGATCAATGAATTCTTTCTTAGTAGTTTTATTGGGATATAATTCACATATCATAAAATTCACCTGTTTAAAAGGCACACTTTAATGGTTTTTAGTATATCACAAAGTTGTACAGCCATCATCACTATTTAATTTTAGAACATTTCATCAACCCCAAATCAAATAACATACCCACTAGCAGCCATTTTTCATTCATTCTTCACCCCCAGCCCTAAGCAACCACTAATCAAATATATCTTCTGCCTCCACAGATGCCTATTTGGGACATTTTATATTATAAGTAGCTGTATCATTTTACCTTATATTATACATTCCTATCAGCAGTATATGAGGGTTCCAGTTTCTCCACAACTTCACAACACTTGGTATTGTCTATCTTTTTTATTTTATCTATCCTAGTGAGAATGAAGCAGCATATTAGATTTCTGGGCTGCTGTAACAAACTACCACAAACTGGGTGATTAAACAACAAAAATTTATTCTTTCATATTCTGGGACTAGAGGTCTAAAATCAAAGTGTCAACGAGGTCGTGCTCTCTCTAAAGGCTCTAAGGGAAATGTTGTCCCATACTTTTCTCTTAGTTTCTTGCATTACCAATAATCCTTAGCATTTCAGGACTTGCAGATGCATCACTTCAGCCTCTGACTCTGTCATCACTTCGAAGTCTCCCCTGTACCTCTGTGTCTCTTTCCCAGTCATGTTGGATTAGGACCCATTCACCATGACTTGACTATCTCTGCAAAAACTATTTCCAAAGAAGGTTATATGCACAGCTACCAGAATTAGGACTTCAATATATCTTTTGGGGGAACACAGTTCAACCCACAACAAGTGGTATCTCGTTGTGGTTTGATTTACGTTTCCCTAATAGTAATGATTTTTAGCATCTTTTCATGTGTTGTTGACCATTCATATATCTTCTTTGGAGAAATCTATTCAAATTTTTTGTCAACTTTTAAATTAAGCTATTCGTCTTTTTATTAATGAGTTAAGTAGTCTTTATATATTCCAGACCCTTACCACATATGTGGTTTCCAAATATGTTCTTCTGTCCTTTGGACTGTTTTTACTTTTTGGTAGTGTCCTTTGAAACAAAAATTTTAATTTAGATGATGTCCAATTTATTTATTTTTTTCTTTTGTTACTTGGGCTTTGGCATAATATCAAAGAAACTGTTGACTAATTCGAAGTCATGAAGGTTAATGCTTACATTTTCTTTTAAGAGTTTTAAAGTTTTATATCTTATATTTAGGTTTCTGGCATATTTTGAGTTAAATGTTGTGTATGGCACAAGACATGGATCCAAATGATTATTTTGCATGTGAATATCCAGTTATCCTAGCCATTTACTGAAAATATTCTTCCCCCATTAAATTGTCTGGGCACCCTTGCCAAAATATGAATTTACCATAAACATGGAAATTTGTTTCTGGACTCTCAATTCTATTGCATTGATCTATCCTTATGTTGGCATTACACTGTCTTGATTACTGTAGCTTTGAAATTAGGAATAGTAAAATCTCCAATTTTATTGCTCTTTTAAAAAACTACTTTGATTATTTAAGCTTCATATTTTGATATGAATTTAGGATCAGATTATCAATTATTAAAAATTCTGGCTCGAATTTTTACAGGAATTGTATTGAATCTGGAGATCAATTTGGGGCTATTGCCATCTTATCAATAATAAGTCTACCAACCTATGTGCATAGATGTCTTTCTGTTTATTTAAATATTCTTTAATTTCTTTCAATAATGTTTCTATGGTTTTCAATGTGCAAATCTGACACTTCTGTTGTTAAATTTGTTTTATTTTTTGATACTAGAATTGTTTTAAATTTCATTTTCAGATTGTTCATTGCTAGTATATGAAATAAAGTGATTTGTATAATAATCTTATGTGTCGCAAGTTGATTTATTTATTAATTCCATAGCTTTTTAGTGGGCTCTATAGTATTTTCTATTTACAAGATCATGTCATCTGCAAATTGAGATACTTTTACTTCTTTCTTTCCAATCCAGGTAGCTTTTATTTCTTTGTCTTGTCTAATTGTCTTAGCTAGGGTTTCTAGTGCAATATTAGAGGTGGTGAGAGGAGACATCTCTGTCTTGTTTCTGATCTTAGTCTCTCACCACTCAGTATGATGTAGTTGTGGGTTCCTCATAGATTCCCTTTATCGAATTAAAGCAGTTTCTTTCTAGTCCTAGCTTGTTGAGTGTTTTTGTTGTGAATGTTGTTGGAGTTTGTCAAATTCTTTTTCTATGTCTATTGAAATAATCTTGTGGTTTTTGTCTTTTATTCTATTAGTGTAGTGTATTATATTTATCAATTTCTTGTATGTTAAACCAACTTTTCATTCCTCTGATGAATCCCATTTGGTCATAGTGTACAATTTCTTTTTACGTTATTGGATTGAGTTTGCTAGTTTTTTGTCATTTTTGTTGCTAAGGAATTTTACATCTTTATCCATAAGGGCTATTAGGCAGCGGTTTTCTTTTCTTGTGATGTCTTTGTCTGGTTTTAGTATATGGGTAATATTGGCCTCATAAGAATAAGTTGGGTCATGTTCCCTCTACTGTTTGTTAAGAGTTTGTAAAGGATTGGTGTTAATTCTTCTTTAAATATTTGATAGAGTTCATCAGTGAAACCATCTTGGGCTTTTCTTTGTGAGAAGTTTTTTTGATTACTTATTCAGTCTCTTTACTTGTTATAGATCTATTCAGATTTGCTGTTTCTTCTCAAGTCTGTTTTGATAGTTTGTGTCTGTGTAGGCATTTGTCCATTTCATTTAGGTTATATAATTTATTGGCATATAATCGTAAATGGCATTTCCCTCTAATTCTTTTGGTTTTTTAAGGTCAGTAGTTATGTTCCCTTTCATTCTTGATTTTAGTAAGCTGAGTCTTCTTCCTTTCTTTTCTTTTCTTTCTTTCTTTCTTTTTTTTTTTTTTTTTGGTTAATTGAGCGAAAGGATTATCAATTTTCTTGATTATTTCAAGGACCAAGTGTTCAAAAATCTTGATTTTCTCTCTTATTTTTCTATTCTCTATTTCATTTCTTTTTGCCCAATCTTTATTATTTCTTTTCTTCTCCTTGCTTTAGGGTTAGTTTTCTCTTCTTTTCCAGTGTCTTAAAGTGAAAAGTTAGAATATTCATTGAGAGTTTTCTTCTTTTTTAGTATAGGCATTTATAGCTATAAATTTCCTACTAAGTACCACTTTAGCTGCATCTCCTACATTTTGATATTTGTACTTTTATTCTCACTAATCTCAACTATTTTCTATTTTTTAAAAATTTTTTCTTCAACCCACTGGTTATTTAGGAGTATATAATTCAAATTTCCATATGTTTATGCGTTCCCCAAATTTCCTTCAGTTGTTGAGTTTTAATTCTAAAAATAATTATGCTGGGTGAAAGAATTCAGACAAAAATGAGTATAGACTGTGCAATTCCATTTATAGAAAACTCCATAAAACACAAACTAATCAATAGTAATAGAAAGCAGATCCACAGTTGCTAGGACAGGTTGGGAGGGTGCTGTTGGACAGAGAGGGGCTACAGAGGACAAGGAAACTTTGCAGGATAATGGATGCGTTTATTGTCTTGATTGTGAAAATGGATTCAGGTATATACATATGTCAAAACCTATCATATTATATACTTTAAATATCTGCAGTTTATTTTGTGTCAATTATACTTCAATAAAGACGTTTTCTGAAAGCCACCATTTTGCCTTTAGACTTTGAGACTTTACTATAAAATAATTTCCACCTTTTGAAACTTCAAAAGTTTTACTCGAATGCTACATAAAATGTTTTAAATTGATGTTTTAGGTGTTTGATATGTTTGGCTCTTTTCATTTCTTTCATTCTCTATACAGAGGTCGATTTATTCAGATAATTAGAAATTGTTCCAAGGGAATGTTTCCCTAAGGTTGCAATGGAATAGTAATTTAGTCTATAAATTGCATAATATCCCAACTGAGAAGTGTAAGAAAAGTATACTCAATGTGTTGATTTCCTACTCATAAAACTCTTGTGTGCAAATGATTCTTGGTTCCTGAAGAGGTTTTCTTCCCAAGCTCTTTGTCCATTTCTAAACTGTATGCTCCACTCTTGGATCATATTTTCTCAATGGAATGATGTTGTAAATGCTAGCTGAATCCATAGGCTCATTCTCCGTTTGCTCCTATTGAAATCTCAAAAATAAAAATGAATAAAAAACTTTTATTGAAAAATAATTATTACTAATAAAGAAAAGAGCATTTAATTATAAAATGGTTTTTGTTTTCCCCTTAATTTAACTCCAAAACTTTCCCTCAAGAGGAAGTATTTATATACAGAAGTTGAACAGTTGGTCAACAGAGACTTCTATGGAAATTCTGAAAGAGATTTCTAGACACTTTCAAGGGCTTTAGAGGCTAATAAGGAAAGTTAGCTAATTATCATTTCTAAATCCACTTTTATCTATGACTTTCTTCATCCAACCAACTGGGGATAATTGATAAAAATTATTCTCCATAGTCACAATTTATTATATAACTTTGTTCTAGATCTTACAGCCAGAGGTTCCTTACCCTGGAATTTGGGGTACATAATGCTTCACACCTCTTACTCCCCCTTTTAAGCCCCTTTAGTCCAATATAAAATACAGCCATAGTAAAGGAAGAGGTCAGTCTCTTCTCATTTTCCCTTTCCCATCCATTCTCCCAGCCATAAGTTCCCTTGTACAATCCCAGCATATTCGGTATGCTTTCTTTAAAAAAAAAAAAAAAGATTTTTGCAGGTCTTATAAAGCAATAGTTTTTTCTTATAAATAAATTGATTTTTTTATTGTTTTATTTTGATTTTAAACAGCTCAAAGAATTTTTCATCTAAAAACTAATATTTTAATCTAGAACTGTTCAAATAGCTCCTCATAGCCCAGGTTTGATTATGGGACAAATAAAATAATATATATTTTGATTTATAATCAAAGTAATTGATTTATGATGTAATTGGATTTCATAGCTGAAACTCCCCCGCTCCTAGTCTAAATTTATAATAGGACTCTTCTGTATTTGAAAAGCCAAATCAGAGACTTCAGAAAATTGGAAATAAAAGGGAAGAACCTAGCTCAGAAAGAGAATGAGAACCTAAACAAAAAATTTTAAAAACATAAATAGAAATAAACTTAAACACTAAAAAATTTTAAATTTAAATGTATATAAAGAAAACAAGAAAAAAATGATAATGACATCTACAAGTGAATAAATGCAGCTGATCCAAACCTTGCAGTTTTAAAGCATTACATATGTAAAGTCCTTAGGAATGGCTTTAAGCTCACCAAAGAGAGTGTTTCCCTACATGCCAAATTACAATGCTAAGGCAGATTGAGGGAGAACTATAATCAACCATTTGTTGATTATTTATTTTTAAATCTGTCCTCAGCATCTACAGATGTAAGGAAGCATGTGGCCTCAGATTGGAGCTGTTTGCTAACAGCAGGATTGCCTGGCCCAAGAAATGACGCTTGCTGTGTGATGAAAGCTGCCCCTCTACAACCAGGTTTGGTTAGCACCTATGCCCTGCGCATTCTCCATGGGCATGCTGCCAGCCTAACAGATGGGCATGAATGTAACCCTGCCAAAGAACCTGTGTGTGCAGTGCGCTCACAACTGTGGTTAGATTCCTTTCCAAGAATGTTGCATCTACTTAAGCTGCCTAGCAAAAAAAAAAAAAAAAAAAAATTATGACTTACATGTCTTCAAATGGCATTAACGAATATGTAAATAATTCTGCAAATTAGTGGTTCTCAAAGTGGGATTCCATGGACCAGCAGCATTAGCACCATTTGGGAGATTGTTTGATATGTAAATTTTCAGGCCCCACACCAGATCTAGTGAATCAGAAACTCTGGGGAGTGGGACCCAGCGATCTACAATTTAAGAAGCCCTCTAGGTGATTCTAATGCAGCTCAAGTTTGACAACGGCTACTCTTAACAACGTTCTCAAACGTTCAAATTACTTGAGAAATTTTTTAAAATATGGATGCTGATGTTTCAGGCCCAGAGATTCTTGATTTAATTGGTACAGAGAGCAGCCAGTGCATTGTTTTAAATTCTCCCCAGGGGATTCTAATACGCAGCAAAGTTTGAGAAGCAATACCGTTCTAAGTACTCAGATTACCTCTCACAAGCTTTGAGGAGAAATATTTCAGACCTTCGCAAATGCAGGTAAGTCTTTATTGAAAGCACATTTGTTTAGAAATTTTCTTAAATAATTCTTTGATTAGTTGATCAGTTTTTTAAATCCTTAGATAAGATTAAAAATGTATGTAACCCTATATGCTCTGTGAGTCACTTACTGATAAGATCACCCTATCTCACAGCACCATATTTAAGTTGGCTCCCAATTTCAGTGTGCTTTTTTAATCTCAATGAATTTGACATCTTTTAATGTAATATCCCAAAACTATTCTACTGGTATCTCACTCCTCTTTGTGTCTCAAATACCAAAGCCTTGCTTTCTTCCCAGACAGGAGATCTGATATCAGAAAATTTAAACTTCAGACCATCTAAATGAACTAATAAAAAATAATAATAATAATAATAATAATAATAAGCCCCTTTAGGCCTCAGATTTACCCAGCATATTTAGTATTAGTATAAGTATTTGATTAAGAAAGTAAGAACAGGAAAACATGAAATATCCACTAATTTGCTATGCTTTCACTACGCATTTCACAGCAAGACGCGCATAGGCGTGATAGTATTTGTACATCCCAAAAGGAGTGAATGGGAGAAGTTGCTGAAGACCTGGCCACTCTGAGTACAAGAAATCAGGATCTCACACACACAATTCACTGTTAGGAAGCTCTGAATTGACGAAAACTCAGGTTTATGGATAATATCTTAACATAATTCCATGGAAACTGAGACTTAACCAACTCATGTTCTGTTTTCCTTCTCTTTTTCAGCAATTAATCTATTTAAGATGACAACGTTGGCCCTTTGTACTACTACTGACTCTGTCGAGGTCCAACTTAACACTGACAATAAACAACATGAGGTGAGAAGTTAAGTGACTGGATTTAGCTTCTTAAGGTGGAATCTCAGTTCTGACACCTGCCAGTTGTGTCACCTTGGGCAAGTAACTTAATTATATTGTACCTCAATTTCCCTACCTATAAAATATTACCTGTGGGTACTATTATTTCTCATAGGGTTGTTATGAAAATTAAATGATGAGCTATGTGTGGAAGCACATAGCAAGCCGTGATTAAGTGACCACTATTCTTTTTATAACAATGACCCTCTTCCTGGTTCGTAGCTGGCATCTTCTTCTTGCTCTGCCCTCACATGGTATAAGCAGCAAGGGAGTGCTGTGAGGTCCTTTTAATAAGAGCACCGATCCCATTCATGAAGGCTCCACCCTCATGACCTAGTCACCTCCTAAAGCCCCCACCAACTAATATCATCACCTTTGGGGGTTAGGATTTCAATCTATGAATTTGGGGGGAGACATAAACATTTAAACCATAGCAGGAACAAAAACAAAATTGTGCAGAGACAAAAGTCAAGCTGCATCAGCATTGACTCTATAGGAAATGCTAGAGTTAGAATAGCCCTTCAGTAATGTCTCAAGTTGGGCTTAGATGTCAGTACCTTTATATTCCCCATTGATCAATCATTAGATATGGGTTGCCCTTAAAAGGGTGAGACTTTGGGTAAGGCCATTCTCCTTGGTTAGGTAATTCCTAACATGTCTGACAACTGAAAGCTGTCTACCATCAACAATCCTAACAGCTGGGTTAATAAAATCCATTGAAGGAGGATCTGAGTGGTATATAACAGGGATGGACAAAGTACATAGAATAACGTGGAATCCCAGTGGTCAGTGCCATTACACCATCTCCTGGATCAGCTGGCAACATGAACGCCCTGATAAAACACACCAGTTCCATGTCCAGAGTTTGGCTGATGGTCTCTGAAGTAGGGAAGTTGCATTTTCTCAGGACAATGCCACTTAGCCTTACAAGAAATGGTTTAAAAGAGGGGATTGGGCAATAAAGCCACGGAACATATCAAGACTCTATAACACGACACTGGTTGTCACGCTCTCTGTTCTTACATACTCAAGCCCATAAGTAGGCAGTTAAGATGTTCAACTTTCCAGCTCAGTCCCATCCCATTGGTATGCTTAGGAGAACAAGCATGGCTATATTTAGGTGCTGCTTCTCTGTCCTTCCATCAATCTTGCCCAAAAGAAATGAACAGCAGCCTTTTACATAAATTACATAGAAATTCAGTTAGTAGGACTAGGCTTTTGACACTGTTCTGGTTTATTTAATGGTCCAGCCCTGCCTTGAATGTGATTGCTTGGGTGGAAATCTATCAATCCACCTAGTCCTCGTCAATCTATTTTTCCCAGGATCTGGACCATGTCCCCTGATCCCCACATACTGTCTGGGATGTTTTCACTTGAACTAAAATGATATTGCCCGTTGAATACCACCAACATAGCTACTGCTCTGAGAATCTTGCTGCAGGATCCCAGCTCACCTTATCTGATACCTCAATTTGGATTTCATGATTTGCACTTCATCCAGCCAGCTTCCTTGGAAACTGGTCAGGCCAGTCCCCAAAATCCTTGCCTTATAAGGCTTAAGGCTCTCATCTTCTCACAGACCCACTGTTTAGGGTACAGGATGACCACTGGCAAAATATATATTCTATGGTGCTTTAGAGCCACTTAGAAAAATATTTCCAAAGTATGGGCTTCAAGAGTCATATCACTATAATAATTCTATGCTAGCCAAGCAGAGATGGCAGACCTTAACCCACAATTTTTTTGGCTTCCTATCTTCTCAGATTTTAGTCTTTCCCTGCCCCTCCCCGCCCCCACCAAATAGGGTCATTTTATTCATACGATTAGAAAGTGTTCCTCTGAGCACACCAATCTCTTTGCTACAACATGGCAAAAGACCATAGCTCAACATCTCAGACTCCCTTGGGGCCTTCCACTCAGGTTTGGTTTCCTGTCTGGTTTGCATTCCACCTGCAGTTGATTGACTGCACACAATAAATAGCCTACACTTTCCAGGCTATTTGGGATAATTCCAGCTCCCCCAAAACTCCAGGCAGTAGCTTTGCCACTTACAGGTTTACTGTATAACTAATATCTTAACCATTTAATAGCAATAATATTCATTCTAAATGGACTCACACAAATTCATAGATAGACAGAAGGTAGAATATTGACTGCCAGGGGCTTCAGAGAAGGGGCAGGTGAGCTACTCTTTAATGGGTACAGAGTTTGGGATAATGATAATGATAAAGTTTTGGAGATGGATAGTGGTGATAGCTCAGCCTTTCCCTGTCTCTGCTTCTCCTCACTTCTTGCTCTTCTTCCCACTGAAGACTGGATTCATTCTTTTCTTCTTCTCATAAGTTCTGCTCAATTATTGTTTCACCTTCTCTACAGTTTAGCTTCCTTATAACCCAGCTTTGAACCTGACCTCTTTTCTACATCGTATCCCCTCTATACAGCCTTTTGTATCAGTTTCTACTGTTACCCACCTCATATTCTGATTCCTAAATCAAGTTCCTATGAGTGTGCATATGATTGGTCTGGTTGTCGCTCTTTGAGTAGAGTTTTGAGCCAGGCCACCCAGCTGCTCTCTGGTCTGTATTTTGGCTCCGTCTACTGCAATCAGCCATATCAAAGGTGGATCTATAAGATATAAAATACTGCTGCCTTCATCTGCCTCTTTAACCAAGACAGTAGGTATAAAAGACACTGCAATAGCCATGTCCGGTATAACCTCATTTTCAATATCTTCACTCCTTATGCTCTAGAATAATAACCCTTTCTAGGAAGAGTCATGGCCACTACATCTGGGTCAATGACATCTTAGACATCAGTATATCTCAGGAGCATCTCTATTATCTGATGCTTCTGAGGACTAAATGACTGACCTAGAGATGACATCAGCAGCAGTACCTGCATAAGTTTTCCTTGAACTACCATAAACGTACACATTTTTTCTATATATATATTTTAAATAGATACCAATATCAGAGAGCATGCCTCTGGTATGAACATATGCAAGATTAATTTAATGCACTTAGCTTGATTTTATGCCAAATTTTTACTCCTGCCAATTAATTATCATCTCCTAATTTTGGCATAATTTTGGCATAGCATAAGTCCAAAAACTCCTTTAAACAAATATGTAATTTTTAATCAGTAAATTATTTTTAGTTCTTGGTCATTGAATCCTAATATATCTAGGATATTTGGCCTGTAGTAAATGTACTAATTATTGTTTTAATAGCACATAATAATTTTTTTGTGTGGACAACATGCTAAGCAAAATAATTCCCAGACTTAGAGTTATGGGAGGCTCTTCCTTGAGACATCAGATCTGACCATCTTGAGTTTTGTAGAACAGACTGAATTCATCGGCTGGCTCAACTCCAGCTCTGCTGGGCTTGAAGCTTCTGGGCAGAACAGGCAGAAAAGCTGCATTGTGGGTGCCCCCACGTGGGTACATTTTGATGTGCATGCTGAGGATTTTCTGGCCAGCAACTCTAGCATTAGTTCATGCTTGTGGAGTGTTTTTAAGAATGGAAGAAAAGTTATAGAAGTGTGTGTTTTTTCAGGAGGCATCTCTTATCATATAATAGCAAGTGAAACAATATTTAATGTTTCCAGTTATCACAGATCATTTATTTTCAAGCAATTACCTTACAGTAAAGTTTTCAAGTTATGTTATCATGTGAGTATAAAATAAAAATAGTGCACTTTAGTGTCAGACAAAACTTGACTTTGAACTCTCCACCTCTTACTTGTTGAGTAACCTTGGACAATCCATTTAATCTCCCTACCCTACAATCATTTGTAAAATGGGATTTAGGAGTATTCACCTTATAGGGCTATGTTTTAGATCAGATAATACTTGTAATAGGGAGAGTATCCAGCACATTTTAAGTGCTCAATAAGTATTATTTATTATTTTTGTTTGTAAGCAATATTGTTTGATATATGCAAAATAAAATATATTTATTGAGATATATCAAAGTTCTAGTAGCTCCCAATACCTTTTCAATAAATTCCTTTCCTATCATGGGAATGTAAAGTACAGCATAGGAAATATAGTCTGATATGGTAGTAACTATGTATGGTGTCAGATGGGTACTAGATTTTTTAAGGTGATCACTTCGTAAGTTATATAAATGTCTAATGACTATGTTGTACACCTGAAACTAATATAATATTGTATGCCAACTATCATTGAAAAAAATATTTAAAAAAATAAAATAAAACAAAAAACATTACCCATAAAAAAAAAGAAATACAAATTGGTCATTACAAAATAGTTATGGGGATGTACAGTATAGGGAATATAGTTAATAATATTGTAATACCGACGTATAGCGCCAGGTTGGTACTAGATTAATTGGGGGAATCACTTAGTAAATCATATAAATGTCTCACCACTATTCTGTACAACTGAAACTGATATAAAATAATATTAAATGTCAACTGTAATTGGGGAAAAAAACACATCGTTCCAGTTCCTACATTTTTACATGGATAGAAAATGTCTGCGATAAACTGGCAACATCAATAACTTCTAGAATGGGGGTGGGATAAGCACATGAAGAGATACTTCAGTTTCTTCATCCTACTTTAGTGTCGTTTGGAGTTTTAAAAAACATTTTAAAAAACATATTTGTGCAATTATTAGGAAATATAGAGTTCAAATGCACATTTTAAATGACACCATGAGGATAAAATTAGCAAAATCCAGAATGTGAGAAACTCTACATGACAAACAACCAAGTTTCTTCAACTAATATATTTGAAAGAAGAGCAAAAATCTATAGTTTAAAAGACATATAACTAATTACAATGTGTGGAACTTGTAGAGATTCTTAATTTCAACAAATCAATTGTTAAAATAATGTTATAAGACTATCAGGAATATCTGAACGCTGGTTACAATTTGATGATATTAAGGAATTATTGTTAAATATTTTAGGTTTACATGTGATTAATAGTATTGTGGTTTAGTTTTGCAGAAATCCTTATAGAGATTCATACTTAAACATTTATAATTTAAATATTTAAATTTTTTAAAAATTTAAATATGACTTCTGGAATTTATTTTCAAATAACATGAGGTAAGGGGGAAAGAAGTGACTGAGAGGGAGAAAAGAAGAAACAAGTTTGACATGCGTTGATAACTAGTGAAGCTGGGTGATAGGTGGGAATTTAATATACTATTCTCTTTATTTTTAAATATATTTAAACTTTCCATTATAAAATTTTAAACATTATTTTTAAGAGATTGAGATAGCTATGTGTTTCCTGAAATTAAATTACTAATACATATTTATTGAAAAATCAAGTTACAATTTTTTGATGTTTTATTATGGCAAAATGTACAAAATATAAAATTTACCATTTTAAAGTTTTTTAAGTGTACAGTTCAGTGACATCAAGTACACTGATATGTTGGGCAATCATCATTACTATCCATTTCTAGAACTTTTTCAGCATTCCAAACAGAAACTCTGTACCTATTAAATAATAATTCCTCATTTCCCCTCCCCTCAAGCCTCTGATAACTTCTACTTTCTTTCTCTGTGAATTTGCTCATTCTAAGTATATTACATAAGTAGACTCATGCAATATTCATTATTTTACATCTGGCTTATTTCACTTAGCATAATTTTTTCAAGTTCCACCCATATTGTAACATGTACCATAATTTCATTACTTTTTAAGACTGAATAATATTCCATTGTATGTATATACCACATTTTGCTTATCTATTCATTTGTTAATGGACATTTGTGTTATTTCCACTTTTTAGCTATTGTGAATAATGCTATTATAAACATTGTGTACAAATATCTGAGTTTCTGCTTTTAATTCTTTTGAGTATATACCTAGAAGTGGAATTGCTGGATCATGCGATAATTCTGTGTTTAACTTTTTGAAGAACCATCACACCGTTTTCAACAGCAGCCTTTTTACATCCCACCTGCAATGCACAAGGATTCCAATTTCTCTACATCCTCACCAACAGTTGTTCTTTTCTCTTCTTTTTTTTTTTTCTGATTATAGCCATTCTAATGGGTGTCAAGTAGTATCTCACTGTGGTTTTGATTTGCATGTCCCTTCTGACTAGTGATGTGCATTTTTTCACATGCTTGTTGGAAATCTACATATCTGGTTTGGAGAAATATCCACTCAATATCTTTGTCCATTGTTTAATTGGGTTGTTTGGGTTTTTTATTGTTTAGTTGTAGGAGATTTTTACATATTCTGGATATTAATTCCTTATCAAATATATGATTTGTAAATATTTTTTTCCTATTCTGTGGGCCATCTTTTTACTTTCTTGATAGTGTCCTTCAATGCACAAAATTTTTAATTTTGATGAAGTCCAAATTATCTTTTTTTTTTTTCTATTGTTGCCTGTGCATTTGGTGTCAGAGCCAAGAAATCATTACCAGATTCAACGTCATAAAGATTCTCCCTAAGAGTTTTACAGTTTTAGATCTTACATTTAGGTCTTTGATCTGTTTTTAGTTAATTTTTGTATATGGTAAGGTAAGAGTCTATCTATTTTGCATGTAGATATCCAATTTTCCCAGCACTATTTATTAAAAAGATATTTTTTATTTAAGAAAATTTAAAACCATATCTATATATTTCTACATGAAAAAATAGTGAAAGATCTGGAAAGATACACACCACATTGTTAATAGTGATTACCTGGAAAGGAAAATAATATTGCGGAGGAGGATATATAAAAGCTATAGTTTTTGCTCTATATAATGTTATATATTGTTTAGATTATTGATAAGTCCATATTCATACATTACTTATATAATTTTTAAAAGTTGTGGGGTTTTTTCCTATTTTTTTTTAAAACATAAAGTTGGTTGGATATAAAAGCATGGGGCGAGTAGGCCAAGAATCAATATTTTGGCAAGCTAGAGGTCCAGTTTCAATAAAAACTCTGAAGCAAGAGAACTTAGTGTGGGAAGGAATTAGCAAATCTCAAGGGTAATGCTATTTTCCCAGATAATCTGGCAGCAACAATAGCAAACAGAGATAGTTAAGAAGACTTTGTTCTTATTCTTAACTTTCCACCTACTCCCTTGATTTATTTTGTTTTTGGCCTTCAGATATATTTGGATAGCACATGTCTTACTGCTATATGTTAGAAGTAACTGAAGACTGTGAGCTTTGCCAGAGCAAAGCAGCCAAAGTTACAAAAAGACTCTTATGCAATGGTTGTTTGGAGGATAGAAAGTGAACCACTTTGGCTAAACCAGAGGGTTTTTATAGCTGAGTAATAGGAGGACCAAAAAAATGGCTTTAATTTTACATTAGTTAGTATACATTTTATTCTAGGGTTTTCACCAAAGAAATATCTTTGGAAAACAGTCCCCCAGTTGTATATAATAAAAAAATGAAATGCTTGCTGAATGCGTAAATGAATGACATGTGAATCTGAAGGAGAAGAGATGAAGACAGTAGACTAAATAAGAGTAGACTAATACTAGTAAGTTATTAATAGAGTGCTTTCAGTGGAGGAAGAAAAAAAAAGAATGTGTCTAGACTTACTGCCAGTGCCACCTGATAAGTCCCCTGAATAATGAAGAAGTGTGAATCCAGAAGCGTTTGACTTTTAGCCTCCAGTAAGTTATTAGTAAAACTGACTCATCATTGAACTGACACGGTCTCACACTTCCTGGGCCCCGCTCTTTTCCTCTCCTGCCCAACACCCTGTCATTAATGACGCTCCTCTAGCTACCCTCTTCCTGCAGGGTTTTCTACCCCAAGAGCAACTTGTAGGCCAACCTGAAAAGATATTTCTAGCTCTTCTAGAGGTAAGTGTTGTTCAATAAGTGTTTGATTGCTTTGTGCTCAAGAGCATTTCAGCAGCTTGCCTAGAGATATCAATCTTCTCATCCGATATATTTCTATCCAGTTTCTTGGATACTTGGCTTTTTTCTTGTCCTCCCAAATTTTGGGTGCCCAGGATGGGCCTGGTCCTATAACCTAGTCAGCTGGCCAGTATATTTACTATGCTCTTGGAGATCATGCTATCATTTGTCAGAGCACACCCCTGCTATTTATCTCCCTGGTCTTGTACTAAACTAAAATCCGTAATGTATGACCTAACCCATAGAACACTGGGAACCTAGCTGCCTGAATACCAAAATTAAGGCCCCATCCCTTCTCCTTGATTCGCACTTCCAAATTAAAGACTTATGCCTGGAATCACCCAAGAGTTTGACTACTAGTTTCCTAATGCTGCTGTAACAAAGTACTTCAAACCCGGTGACTTAAAACAGCACAAATTTATTATTTTAGAATTTTAGAGGACAGTAGTCTGAAATAGGTCTCATTGGGCTAAAATTAAGGTATTAGTTGAGCTGCACTCCTTCTGGAAGCTCTATGAGAGAATCCATTACCTTGCCTTCCCAGATTCCAGAGGATGCCTGCATTCCTAAACTGGTGGCCTCCTTCCATATCATCAAATCCAGTAACAACCAGTAGAGTCTTTCTCATACTGCATCATTCTAACTCTACTTACATTGTCAATTTTCTTCTCTGACTCTGACCCTCCAGCCTCCTTCTTTCACATATCAGGACCCTTGTGATTAAATTGAGTTCACCCAGATAATCCAGGATAATCTCTAATCTCAAAATCCTTAACTTAATCACATCTGCAAAGTCCTTTTTGCCAAGTAAGGTAACATAGTCATAGTTTCTGAGGGTTAGGACGTGGACATCTTTGGAGAAGGGCATAATTCTACCAAAAGTAAACTCTGAAACTTAGCTGAAGAAGTCGCAGCCTTTCTATGAGGAAAGAAGCTATCACTTCGGGCCCTGAGTTTAACTTGAACACCTCAGAGATACCTGGTTCCCATCCCCTTTCAGTTCATTCCCCAGAACTATCAACATGCTATGTGATCAAATGAGGTTAACTGATGATGATCAGACATAAGGATATAGTATAAAAATCATTAATGGGATTTTTTGAACCAAGAGGTTGAAAGAGTGAGGAAATGGGGTGAGAGGGAAGGATTTAATTAAAGTTAACTCAAGAAATTAAAATTGCTACCATCTTAAAAATAATTTGTATATAATTTGCCATGGTCTAGTAAGAGGACATGGGATGAACAGGCCAGAGAGAGGAAAACCTGATAAATCTTTTCCCCTAAAGCAGAGGCCCTTGCACTCTTGAAGTAGGCAGTGGTGGGATAAGAAGTGAGCAAAACCACAGAAAAACATGACCGAGCTCCTGGTATATCAGTTTTATTAAAAAATAACGAGGGGAAGAATTAAGTAATTTAATTGATGAGTTAGAGTATTTTAAATTATCTCTATCTCTACAATAGAGTATGATATCAATATTGCATGATTTTTTAAAGATAAAATAGAATAGGGACCTTTTGAAAACTTTACCTGGTCCTCGAAGGTTATACTTCTTTAGGGGATTGGTTTGTGCCTCTCGGCTGGTAGGAGTTCTCTGGTAGAACAAATAGAGAGGACTCTCTTAAATGATCAAGAAAAGCAGATGGAATCTGACCAAAAAACAATCTGGAAAAACTGAAAGAATTTGCAATTAAATAACATGTGGCTACCATGAACATATAGTCATTCTCCTGAAATAATTGACCAGCCCTGTAAGATTTCTACAAGACTGAGCAAAAATAAGACCAGATAAAACAAGTGCTTTCCCATGTGTGGCTTTCCTGTGTTCCCATCGCAAGGGAATGGGACCCTTTAAATTAAAATCTTTATCTACTAGGAACTTTGCTTTCCTTTGCTATATATACTTTGCTATAGTTATTGATCATGAACGTTTGTCTGACCATATTTTCTACTTCAAGTTTAAATACAAGTTTTTACATTTAAAATTTGCATGTTTTGCTTATGCTCTCCTCCAGTTCAAATCAAGAAGGGCAAGTTCAGCAAGCACTTAAATTTAATCCTTGAGGCTTAAATGAACCTTGAGGCTTCCATTTACAGACCCCACTTTGTAGAATGTTTCTTCTTGACATTTTACCTCTGAAAACAACATTTCCCTTTAAATTACTAGATAGCCAGCCATCACTACTTTAAGTCAAGTTCCCCGGCTTGGGGACATGCCGTAGGAAATTAACCTTAGTATCAAAGTCCATAGTTCAGAAATTCTTAGAAAGGAGAGACAGGTAAGGAAAAGTCTGAACGAACTCCGTAAAGGAATAATTGACTAAAATCAGTGATGTAAGAGGCAGCCAAGGAAAGAGTAATTTGTGTTGTATAACCATGTTATTCCTCCATAAAGTCATGATAATCCAAAAGTGGAAAGAAAATAAAGCATTGCTTATCATGGTGCATTTGTACTGTATGGAAACCCTAAAATTCCCTATATTGATGTAAGATCTACATAGATACAGATAAAGATGCAGATGTAGATATGGATAGAAATGTATATTTAAAAAATGGCACTAGGACTAGGAATATGACCTTTAAAGATGTCACTGGGGCTAGACTAACAGAAAAATTCGAGTCCTCATAGATATTTTGTTAGCGTTGTAGAATTTATTTTTTAACCATAAGTTAAATATTTGGGTCCTCTGAATATAGATGGATTTAATTTCTTGAAGGAGAATAAGGACTTATACGTGTAACTAATTGTCTTAAAAAATAGAGCTGAAATTGACATAACATCTTCCTATCACATACAAGAAAATCCAGGCAATATATAAATAAGAAGGTACACAAACACGCACACACATAGAACCACACACACACTACTTTAAAACGAGGATAGTCTTGCCATAGATCGATTAGAGTTTGAATATAATTTGAAAAGTATTGAGTAGGGTTATTGCCTAAAAGTACACCCAAGTCCATCACCAAGAACTGAAATTTAACATTTAAGAATGTATCCCTTTTGTTTAATTAATGCAAGCACCATAGTAGGAACAATGTAATAAATCTTAGCAATTGTTGTGAATTATTAAAACTTTCCTAGCATTGGTTTTTAAATTTTTTAAGTGATTCATGCTTATGATGGTGTATCAAATAATGCAGAGGTGTGTAAAGAAAAAAGTTAAAAGTTACTCCCTTCCTTCTCCAACCCCATTGCTAAAAGTTTACTGAGTACCTCTTAATGGGCCAAGCATTTTCTAAACTATGTGGATACAGCAATGAATAAAATAAAGTTCCTGCCCTCATGGACTTATAGTCAAATGTGAGAGATAAACAGACAGTACATAATGCCAAGTAGCAATAAGTGCTTTGAAGAAATATAAAGATAGGGAAAGGATTCAGGAAGGCCTCTCTTAAGGGGCTGCTTGATCAAAGAGTTGAATGATTGGAGGTGTAAGCCAGGTAAATATCCAGGAGAAGGTTGTTCTAAACTAAAGAAACTAAAAGTGCAGTTCTGTGAGGTGGAATGTGGTTGGCATGTTGAAGGAACAGCAAAGAGACCAGAGCATATGAAGCAGAGTGATCAAGGAGCTGTCCTTTAATGCATTTACAGAAACTCTTTGCATTTGTCTTGTATAGTTAGGCTGTCAACTAGTATGGTTAAATTCATTAGTTTCATTTACTTTCCATTTTTAGGGATTTTTTAAAATTAAAACTAAAATTTTTAATTTTTAAAAAGGTTAATTAAACAAAATTTAAATTTAAAAGTGAATTTAAAATTTACTTTTATAAATAGTTTGCATGGTTCCAAATTCAAATCTGCAAAATAAGTGTTTTAAAAGAAGTCTAGCTTCTATTCTTGTTCCGCTCCCCATAGGTAATCATTCTATGAACTCTCTAGTTTTTAAATATAAGAAATACATTTGTAATTCTCTCCACTTCTATGTAGGTAAATGGTAGCATACTATAAAAATGTAGACTACTCGATGGCTTTGTATGTCATCCTACTGTTACCATGCTAATCTTCTTTGTATCATTATAATTTTGGTATATGTGTTGCTGAAGCAAGCACTAAGTGATTAAGACTTTTATATGGATAAGAGTTCAGAAGCGGGACACTGCCTGAAGAGAGATGGCTAACAATGGAGAGCCTTATAGACTCTGGAGATACCATGGAGATACCAGGTGCCTACAGAGAGATTAAGTTGTCTAGGGATAGACCGCAGGCATTGAAAAAAGAGGTGAAAGGGTAACCGCAGACCGACAGTGCCCGTCTCACATTTCAGCCTAGAGCCTAGCTCTGCTTCAGCTTATGTCCCATTCCTAACTATGTCAAAAACTGGATCAGTAAAGTGCTTTAATGTTTTAGTTTTTTAATTAATTCTTTACCATGAGATTATAAATGCAGAATCCTGAATAGACAGAGAAAAATGCTTGCTTGAACAAACTCATGGCACAAATCAAAAAATGTTCCTTGGGTTCTCTGAGTTTTAATTTTGCAATACTAAAAAGAAAAAGACATTCTAGAGGCCATTCTAATTTGTCCAAATTAACTAAAATCTTAGTTAAAAGAGAATAATAATAAAGTTATTGCAAAGTATTCTGTATATATTATCATTGAGCAAAAACGTTTTGAGTGACTGCTGTTTAACACTATTTTAGGTACTATAGAAAAAATAAATATGAATTAGACTTAATCTCTGTCCTTAAAATTTTTACTATTTATGCCAGTTATTAACTTATGACTTCTCAGCTACAAATCTATCCTTTGCCTTGCTTTGTTATTGTAGAGCTGGACCCTATTGGCATTTCTTCTTTGACAACTGGCCAAATGTTAGGCTTTGCCAATAGAGGGCGATGGAAAGTCACTGTGAAGCTAGAGCAAGAGGTAAAGGACTTTCTTTTCTTCTGGAGTACTGTTTTTCACATTGGAGCCAGTAGATTAATTTACAGGAGATGACTGGTTATGTTCACTTCAGCAGTCCTCATGGTTCACTTGGGGCCCAAACAGGTGGAATGTACACTCCTGTGGCAGCCACGCCCCCTCTAAACTTCTAAATTCTTCCTTGCTGTTCCCTCTTCTTCAGCCAAGGTTAGTAGCTATTCCTACAGGTGCTACTTCTATATCCCTTAGAGTCCACTCTACCTTTCTTAGTAGATACCTTTTACTGGTTAACAATCTTTATATTAAAGTTTCCTTGTTCAAATTACTGATATGGTTTCTGTCTCCTGGTTAGTCCCTGGCAGATATGCCATGGAATAGCAAAAAGAAAGAAAGAAAGAAAGAAAAAGAGAGAAAGGGAGAGGGAGAGGGAGAGGGAGAGAGAGAAGGAAAGAAGGAAGGAAGGAAGGAAGGAAGGAAGGAAGGAAGGAAGGAAGGAAGGAAGGAGAGAAGAGAAGAGAGAAAAGAAAAGAAAAGAAAAGAAAAGAAAAAGAAAGATGTAAGTTAATGTAAATTCTGTGGGAAAAGGCCATTTCTGCTATAATCACAGCCCAAAGACCAAACAGCTTCTTCAGAGACATAGACTTATAGAGTTATATATCAGTTTGGGTTGTATTCAGCTGCATATAACAGAGGACTGACTTCAGTGGCTTTACCAAATAGAGATTTATTTTCTCATGTAAGATGAAGTCCATAAACAGGCAGTTAAGAGCTGCTATAGCTTTTTTTTTTTTTAAAGTTAGGAAGTTTCAAGCTTCTCCATCCTTAATGCATGGCTTTTATACCCATGGGTGCAAGACTGCTGCTTCGCCTCTAGACACTGGGTCCATATTCCAGTCAGGAAAAAGAAAGGAAAAAGAAAAAAAGAAATGAGCCAGTTGAATCTAATCCCTTTTTAAGTGTTCTCAGAGGCAACACTAAGTAACTTCAACTTACAATCACTGACCATTCATAACTGTAAGGGCACCTGGGAAGTTCAGTATTTTTTAACTGTGAACAAGGTTCTGTAAGTTAGAAAAAAAAAGAAGAATGGATGTTGGCTCGGTAACAAATTAATTGAAAAGTAAGTAAGTTATTTTTGAGATGAGCAAGAGGCAGCAGAAGGATGTCATATCCATATACTCACATTTTCTTTTAATGTAAATAGTCTTTCTATATTAATTATCAGCCATGACATAAAATTTTTCTTTAATAACTAACATATCTTACCAGAAAAAGGATAAAATAATATTTATTTTATTAGTACATTGTTTTCATGTAACTCTCTAAAGGTTAGACTAGACCCTCTGGCCCTCTGAGAAGACACGAAGAGATACATATACTTTTAATTCCTTACTGAATTCTTTGGAATTCATTTAGTAAATATTCTATTTCAGGATACTAGATAGCAGAAAGTAGCTAAGTTATTTGTAAAGTCAAAATTGAAGTTCAAAGACAAAAATTCCTGCACTAGAAAGTAATTAGTAGTGTGGGCAGTTAGTAGTCTGGGAGTTTAGGTTCTATTTAAGAGATCCCAAGAAATCTTTTTTAAATAAATTATCCCATCCCTTTCATGTTAGCTCAATGATGAGCCATTTTCTAAATCAACCAATCTCTTTTCTTATTTCCCGTGTCACATACCATACAACTTAGTTCTGGAACATTTACTGATTTGTATTTTTCTCCAATTTTTGTTATAACCTTAGTTCAATTTTTTTATATACCTCGATTATATTGTAAACTGTTACATTTTCCTGTATACTCACCAAGTTCAAAGAAGGGGTATCTATGTGGCACTCACTTTGATTGAATGATCCTATAGAATTAGTGCAGGTATAAAGACTTTTTTAAAAAGATAAATTGGTAGCAAATTAAGGCCAATAATTAGAAACAAAAACTTTTATAAGTCAAACTAAATATTATAACAGAGCCCAGAATATTTTTAAATTACATTTCTGATTTTTACTTTCACAAATAATATTTTTTATCACACCAGCATGAGAATGCTGGTGAAAACTTTACAGGCCATTAAAATGAAATCTTTTAAAAGTAAATAATTTAAACATCTTTCCATATGTTTGGGTTAGAATTATCTTATAAGACTTTTAACAATAACAATGCTACTCCACCCCAGGCTCAAAAAAAGGGGTGTCAGTCACTGAGACATGTGCTTCTGTCTGGTTTACTATGAGCTATACCTTGACTTCTGAGCTGAAATTCCCCATATTTAAGAAACTGCTATGCCGTTGCGTCCACACGGATCTCAAAAGAGTAGTGGATATTTGTCAGACATTATTTCCTGGTTCAGTTATCAACTCTAAAACTTAACAGCTTCAAACAATAGACTCTGCAGGTCAGAAATTTGGGCAAAGCTGTGAGTCAAAAACTTGGGCAAGGCTCCATTCTGTTCCATGTTGTGTTGGCTGGGAAGGCTTGACTAATGCTAGAGAACCCAAGAGGACCTCACTCACATGTCTGAGGCACCTCAGTCTTTTTCCTGAGGCTTTTTTCTGTCCATGTGGTTTCTTATCATTTAGTAGTCTAACTCATGTTTCAGGATATAGTGACTGGCTTCCAAGAAGGAGAGAATGAAAGCAATGGGACTTCTTAAGGTCTAGTCCAGAAGTCACAAATTGCCATTTCTAATACATTCTCTCAGTCAGAGTAAGTCACAGGATCAGCCCAGATTTAAGAAGGGAAACAGACTCTACTGCTTGATGCATAAGGAGCAAAGTCACATTACAAAGGGGCATTTATGATAGGAGAGATTATTGCAGCTCTATTTGGAATTGATTTTTTTATACTTCTCTTTACCACTCCATTCCTTTCTTCCCCATGCCATCCATCATCAGCCAGTCTTATAAGATACAACCAATTTATAGTGTCTCATAATTTAACACAACTGTCTCCACAGTGTAAGAAAAAATACAAAGAGGATTAAATGCTTCATACAAAGTCATCTATTCATCTTTATGGTCTTACTTTACTCCTCTCAGAAGGTACCTTTTTTTTCAAACTTTCTCAGTGAAAATATACACCCCCTATCAACATAGGTTGGTGTCACTCAAAATTCACTCCCCTCCTTCTATCAGTGTAATTCTTAGGATGCAAAACCCAGCAAAATCTGAGTAACTTGATCTAGAAAGCACCTTGGAAACATGGACAGGGGCAGAGCCCTCAGTAGAACTATCTAGGCTGCACTTTAGGACCCCAAGTCCAGTTTCTAGCCTCTAGACTGTGTGGTTCCGCTTTCTCCTTTAAAGTCTTTCTTCCTCTAGCAAATAATTATTGGATCCTTTCCCTCTTTCTATATCTGTCATTCTCTCTCTCTGCATTACACACACACACACACACACCATTCTCAAGATATAACTGTTCTTTGAACACCTAATATTCTTCATAAATATTTAAACTCTAAAAGAACCCACAAAGAACCTATTCCCTCCTCTTCTAGATTAATTCATCTCCTTACTGACATGTTGACAGCACAGGGCCTGAACTTAGACTTCACCTCTCCCTGCCAGAGGCATCTGCCTATAGGTACCCTGGAAGTGATCCTTTTAGAGATCCTTGCTTCTCTCCTCTCTCCTCCTCAATGGTTACTATTACTGATTTATGGCTAAAAACACAGGAGCTTCCTTCAAGCCATCTCTATCCAAGAATCCATTTAAAATAATATTTCCTGTAAGAGGATCTATTCATGAAGTACAAGGCATATGGTGGTTAATTTTATATATCACCTTGACTGGTCATGGGGTGCTTAGGTTAAACATGATTTCTGGGTGTGTCTGTGAAAGTGTTTTTGGATGAGATTAGCATTTGAGACTCAGTAAAGTAGAAGTTCAGTAAGAACCGTTTTTCTGAGACATTTCTGTATTCATCTGAAGAAAATAATTTGTCCAAATTTACCAAAAACCAGTGTCAAAGTTGGATAGATTTTGAAAATACTCAGACTTTCTTTAGTCCCTAATGTGGGTGGAGACTGAGGGTCTGAATAGAACAAAAGGCAGAAGGAAGAATTCACCCTTTTATTCCTCCATCTCACTATTGTGCTGGGACATCTCATCTTGTCTGGCCCTCAGACTGGGATTGCACCATTGACCTCCCTGGTTTTCAAACCTTCGGATTCCAGCTGAATTACACTACTGGCTTTCCGGGGTCTCTAACTTGGCAAAGGCAGCTCAGGGGACTTCTCAGCTTTCATAATCACATGAGCCAATTCCTCTTAATAAATCTCCGCAACCTTCTCTTATGTGTATGTGTCCTACTGGTTCTCTTTCTCTGGAAAACATTAATACAGAGTATTATTTATTCTTCTTTAGACATCACAGGACACCACAATACTTCGGTTAAGAACTAAATATTTGAGAAAATTTACTAATCTCTGAACTGCACATGTGAATTCATGTGAATTACCTCTTTTATGGGCTAAAGATTGAGCCTAAATGATTGACTTTCATGCGATTTTGAACCAGTTTCACTTGAAATTGGATTAATGACAAAGTCTTATTCATTCTTCAAGTTTTAATTGTGAGGGCTTCTCCCTAGGCATGCTGCTAGATGTCACTGTATGTTTTTGCTAACTAGAAAAAGGGTGATCCTCTGGGTTGATATCATCCCATGCCAGTACTCTCGGTTGAAAGGGCTGGATTTCTGTTCCAGCTATCCCTTCATTTGTGCATACTAGAAGTCATACCTTTTATGTTGACTTGCATCACTTCCAGTTTGGTAAGAGTCATCTTTTTCTGAGACATTTCTATATTTATCTGAAGAAAATGATTAGTCCAAAATTACCAAAAACTGGTGTTAAAGTTGGATAGATTTGAAAATACTCAGACTTTCTTTAGTTCTAGACCCTACATGAAATATATTACAATTCCTTAATTCTTCCAATCATAGAGCTGGAAGAAAAATTGACCTCCCTCATCTTACAAGAGCCAACTTTGTGCCCAAATTCACAAAAGCCTCAGATCTATCCATTTACCCATTCCTTTGTCTCAGGACTTCTAGGTCAGGCCCTCTTTCACCCAAAGGATTAGCTATAGACTCCTTTTCCAGATTTCTTTAGAGAAATGTATTCACTTTGCTAGGGACCTTAATTCTTCTGCCAAGTAGTGAATGAACGTCTACACACACACACACACACACACACACACACACACACACACACACGAGTCCTATTTCACAGAAGAGAATGACAAAGAAGGGGACTCTTCTATCAAAGAGCAATTAATAGCCAAATTTCAGAAGGTATCAACCGAAAGACTAGGTAGCACTTTCCTCCGGCGAGCTCAGATCAAGACCTGTTCAGTTCTCTCTGCCAGGGCTAGTGTTCAATCTCTTCTTTTTGTCTCTCTTTACCAATCCCTGTCCACCAGCCTGTCATTAGATGGCTGTTGGTGTCCTTCTCAACTGGTTACCAATAAAGTTGTTACAAAGTGACCTTGAGCGTCTTCCCTACTGCACCGATTCCCCGCCTTCTCCATCCGGGTGCCGCGGCGCGGATAAGAGCCGGCCCGCGCCTGCGCGCCCAGCCCCACTCCTTCGACCTCTGCCGCCGCCACCGCCGCCGCCACCTCCCGGGACGGTAAGCTGAGGGCGCCGAAGCAGGGTTTGGCCGGGCGGAGCAGCGCCCATAGGGACCCATTCATTCTGCTAGCGCCACGCTGGGCGCTGGGCCCAAGCTGATGGCGTGCACAGGTGCCCGCGGGACCCTGGGGGGAAGGACAGGCCCTCGGAGGGCACTTGACCTTAAGCCTCTTTGCCTCCTCAGAGAGGAAGCGGGATAGGAACCCACGTCGCCTGTCGCCGAAGTCCTCCAGCCGCGCCGCCCCGAGGAGTGTAAGATGTTCGCCTGCGCCAAGCTTTCCTGCACCTCCGCTCTGGTGCGTAGCACATCCTGGGCCGGGAACCGAAGGCCGGACCTCTTGCCCTGGAGCGTCCACGTTGTTGAATGGGGCACCGCCGGGCGGCGCACACCGCCTGCTCGGGGCAGCTCTCTCCTCAACCTTGAATCTCTTGTCTTTTTCTTCCTTTTCTCTTAATCCTGGGGCGTCTCACTCCTCTCCTTCCTCCCCAGGGCGATGGAGGGCAGCCGAGGCCTAGCTGTCAGGCCCCACGCGGTGTAGGTCAAGCCCTCCTTGCCCCTCCCCCACTTCCTCGGTCACTCTAGTGGGTTAGAGTCGACGCTAAGGTTGGGGTGAGGTGAAGGATGTGTAGGGGCTGCTGAGGCCTAGCCTAGCTCCACGAGGCAGCGCTCTCCATTTGCCTATCTGTAGGTCAAACTGGCTGCTGCAGAGGGAGGGACTGCCTCACCCTGTGTGGGTGGCTGAAAGTCTTTCTTCTGCTTCTGGAATGTTATTTCCATAACCATTTTGGAGGCTTTAGGTGAAGTAAAGATCTGGGGGATTTGTCTTAGAGAATCAGATCTCGGTTCAGAAGGGATTTTTGGTGACCTTAGTTTAGTGGACACTCAAGGGCAGGCAGAGCAGCTGGACTGGAAGAGACAGTCCTTATGTCTTTATGTCCTTATGGTCAGGGTATTTCACCGATTATGTTTACTCTGATGGAGAATTGCGTAAACTGCCTTTTAATTTTATGATGAATGGACGCATAGGAATACCTTGGAAATGGTGGGAGCTCATTGATGATGGGCTATTTTAAATGACAAGCTTTCATAGTGACACTCACTCTTAACTTAAACTTGCCAAAAAATGTGGGGTATTTATTGCCATTTTTCTCCTCTGAATTGTGGCACTACAATAATTGACATTTTAAAAGCAATACATATTCTTTTTAACTAATTGTTCTTAGAAGTTTTGTTCAATGTGTTACAAGTAGCTTATGAAGCAAGCTTTCCAATTTCATTATCACTAGAACTTTAGAACTATTAAAATTGCTTCATGTATTGAAAATGACCAAACAGCCTAGTGCCGATACAGAAAAGTCGTGAACTTTCTGATTTGTTTTTGCTGTTTGCTTTTTTTTAGAACTCATGGTGCAGGAAGAGTCAGCAAAGTGTTACCTGTATTCTTATTATGTGGAATCTTTTTTCCTTAATAGATCCGAGCTGGATCCAGAGTTGCATACAGACCAATTTCTGCATCAGTGTTATCTCGACCAGAGGCTAGGACTGGAGAGGTAATAGTAACAATAGAAATTAAGTGACACTCTTAAGTAAGTCTTATGGTTTTGATTAAAGTGAAGGGGGCGTGGGGGGGGGGGACTCATTAATGAATGTTTTGAAGGGAATCCTTTCCATCTTTTTATCCAAAAGAATATGCAGAAGATGAACCAAGGAAATAAACTTCTGTATCAAAAACTTATCCACCTGCATTGGCTAAAAAATATAGTCAGTATGTACATTTTAATATATAAGCTTGAGTTAACAATAAAAAAAAAAATGTGTACATATACTGTTTCTTAATTTTCAACAACCTTTTTGGAGTTATTATTAATAATAAATATTATTCCTACAAGACTAGAATCATTCTAAGCCCTTGATTTTTTTCCTGTTGTGCCACACCACCTCCTATTTAAACTCAGCTGCAAAATAGAGAACTAGTAATCATTTCGATGGTATGGTAAGTAAAATAGCTAACTGCAATTACTGATATGACCTTTGACTTTATTTCCTGTTCTCTAGAGCACTACTGTATTTAATGGGGCCCAGAATGGTTCGTCTCAGCTAATCCAAAGGGAGTTTCAGACCAGCGCAATCAGCAGAGACATTGATACTGCTGCCAAATTTATTGGTGCAGGGGCTGCAACAGTAGGAGTGGCTGGCTCTGGTGCTGGTATTGGAACAGTTTTTGGCAGCCTTATCATTGGTTATGCCAGGTAATTTCCATTGTCAAATAAGCTAGTTTAAGAGCATGCTTGAAATAGTTGGAAATTTAGAAAACTAGTGAAATAGTGGCTACTTGGTATTAAGTACCTACTCTGTCTTGCAGTATATTTTGAAGGCTTTGGCATGCATGATCTCACTTAACTCCCCACAGCACCCCTTAGAAATATACTCCAGTTTATCATATACCTATGAAGGACTAGAGACACACAAGTCTCAAGCACATAGCTAGTACGTGTCAGAAAATAAACTCTTAACTCAGTTTGACTTCACAGACTGTGCTCTTAATTGTTAAGCTATTATTGGGAATATACTAGAGTACATTCTTCAAAAGTATCAATTTCCATTTTATTATATAAGGCCTTATTTTTAAACTGTCAGATCTTAAAAGATATAAAACATACTTTCACAGGAATAAAGAAGAATGTCAGAACCCCTCAAAATGGTTGAAGTCTTAACCGTTTATACTGACATACAGAGACAGCTGTCTCCCTTTCCCCCATATGATTAGGATTGAGGAGAAAGGAATGTCAAAGGCCAAAGCAAAAGCAATCTAGGCACTCTTCCAGTACTTTACAGTGTACACAGATCCTCTAGTAGTCTGATACTTTAACATTTACCAAAACTATATTGAAATTCAAATAATATTTCAAAGTAACAATTAAATGTGTTGTGTCTTTTAGAAACCCTTCGCTGAAACAGCAGCTGTTCTCATATGCTATCCTGGGATTTGCCTTGTCTGAAGCTATGGGTCTCTTTTGTTTGATGGTTGCTTTCTTGATTTTGTTTGCCATGTAACAAATTATTGCTTGAAATGTTGGCATTCATATTAATTACGGATGTAATTCTGTGTATCTTACTGTGACTCCGAAAACCGTAATATTGGTGTCATGGAAATATACGTTATTTCCAAAGTCATTTCATTAAAGATGAAACTTTAATTTTTGCTGTGATTTGTACTTATCTAAATTTAGATCTTCACAAAGAAGGACATGCATTCAGGCAGATGCTGTACAAGTCGGAGGGAACTATAGCAGTTGCCTCACTGATGAAAAAGATCCTAATGTAATTTTTATGGTAACTCTTTTATATAGTGTTCTGCACAGTGTAAATTATAGGACCTTTGTTTATTCATTAAAGGAAACATTTGAGTGCTTTGAGCTTCTATGAACTATGATTAATTAAACCAAGATAGTTAATTGCACAAGATGGTTTTGTGTTTTTAAGGGTTAAAAGGAATTCAATTCTAGGAAGTAGGATCATCTTCTAAGACTAACTTGGCCAGTCTTTCAGAGCTAGATCTAAAAATCATATCAGCTTTTTAGGAATTGAAGCTTTGTTAAATAGGAGTAAAAGGCAATTTTTGCATTTCAGTAAGTCTACATTAAACAATTGTGTGTCTATGATGAATCTTATGTGTCTTCTAAGAAAAGGCTCAGTATAGCAGCTAGTTTCTTGCTTAAACAGGCTCCTTAAAAACCAGATATCAAAAAGTAAACTGAATTGGCTACATATTTAAAGCCAAAAGTTGCTAAAGTTGTATTGTTTATCATTGATACTAACCTGCGTTTATGGTAGGAGTCTTGAGAACAACAGTTGATTCGACAGTATTTGTCCCTAATAGTATATGTTGCTTCTTGATTAGATTTGTCTTTTTAAAGGAAGAAAGTGGTGCATCTATAGAAAAACTGAGTTTTCCTTTTAGGATATTTTGTGCCACTATATCTTTCATCTAAGCTTCATGGTTTCCATGAAGGTTAGGATAACAATTAGGAAACCTGCATTTTCCTCCTTTAACGCCCTCTGCCAAATCTGATTTCAGTGGAGAGAATTGTCAGTTACCACGGTTTCTCAGTGTGGTGGAAAGACCATCAAAATCACCTAGGATGTCTTTAAAATACAAATTCCTAGGCTCTGGGCCTACTGAATTAAGAATCTTTGGCCATGAGACTCAGCCATCTACATTTTTAAAAAGGTTTCCCAGCTAGTTTTTGTGTGCACTGTTAGAGAATCACTAACATGTATCTTCCTACTGTCTAAAGTAAAATGAGGCCACAAGGAGCTAGAGCTACTACCTCTTTTTTTATTGGTTAGTCATCTAGTCTATAACATTCCTGGAGCTGTCATGATTTTCTTGAACACTGCTACCCGGTATTTGAACTCAGCAGTATAAAGTACTGTATTATATGACCCAGCATTTCCACACCTAGGTGTATATACCCAAGAGAATTGAAAACAAATGTTGAAACAAAAACTTGTATTTGAATGTTCATAGCAGCACTATTTGCAATAGCCAAAAGGTGAAACAACCAAATGTCCATCAACTGCCCAAAAGATAAACAAAATGTGGTATATTCACACAATGGAATATTATTCAGCCATAAAAGGGAAAGTGGTACCGACACATGCTACAACATGAGTGAACCTTGAAAACATACAAAGTGAGATAAGCCAGACACAAAAAGCTGACTATTGTATGGTTTTATTTATATGAGTAGACACCCATAGAGACAAAGCAGATATGAGTGGTTACCAGGGAAGAGGGGAGAATTGGAAGTAACTACTTAATGGGTATGGGGTTTCTTTGGGGGTAATAAAAATGTGGAACTAGATGGTAGTTACACAACATTGTGAATGTACTAAGTGCCATTGAATTTGTATACTTTAAAAACAGTTAAAATGGCAAATAGTTTACTACTATTAAAGTACTATTAATACAAAGTACATATAAATCATGCCAAATTTTTTAAATCCTGAGGAAATACTTAGATTAACTAGTCCTCTATTCCAAGTTCATTTAAATAAAATCAACTTGTGGTTTTTTTAAATTAAGAAAACTTTTCTTAGTATTGGTTTAGTGGTTGGTTGAAGGGGCCTGAAACATTGATTCTGGAATAGGTTTCTTGCAAGAGATGCCCCAGCTGAGGAAATCTGAAAATGGAAAGGAAATGTCTGGACTGGCTGCCTGACCTCCGTGTTACTGAGCAAAAAAAAAAAAAAAAAAAACAACCCTTTAGAAAACTTGTATAACTAAAGTATAACCATAGGCTATTTTACTAGAAGGGAAAAGGACATATTACATCAAAGGATCAACATCCTGAAGATACCCCTCTACCATGTTTTTATTTACAGTAACAAGTTTCTGACACTGAAAGTACATCACTGGAAGACATCTACTCCGATAGCAGAAATGTTTATTCAGCACCATTTTTACAGAAAGTAACCACCTTCCTTAGTTAATGAGCCATACAAACAAGTATTAATGGTAAATGTTATCACTAACCTTATTTTCTGAAAAGAGGCCAATAAGGTGTTATTTTCATATCAAACACTAAATGAATTTGTGTTAAGAGTTTGGCCTGTTCAAAAAATCTAATAGGCAAGAGCACCTGAAAGTGGTGGAGTGCCAATTTGACTATATTTATTCAGAATATTGTTCCCAAAAGCATTTGCTTTCCAGGCATACTTTTTATTTAGTATTATGTTGTTAAACTTTCCATGATGCAGAAATGTGATTTTTTAATGCCTTTGGGATTAAACTCAATATAGGTTTGAGTATGAAATGTTATGTTTGAACTAAAGAGAAACTTATCATCTAGCCACAAGCACCAGATATGTATGGAAATAACTAAAAGTAGAATAGTGGGTTTCAAAAGAGTAGCAGCAAGTACTAAGATGTTCAGAAGGGGTAGAAAGAATTTCCAGTAATAGGATCACATGAAGTGTTACTTACCTACAAATTAAGATAAACCTTAGGGAACTGGTGGAATGACGACAGGCCAGAAGAAGAGAGTATCTTGGCTAGCAAACAGCCTCAGGAAAGGTATGTGAGAAACAGCTGTCTGGGTATGGGAGGGAAATGGTGTGAGATAAAGTTGCAAAGGTAAACTGGGGCCAAATCATGTAAACTGGTAGATTAAGAATGCAGGTTTTATTTGTGTAATCACAGCCAGCCATTGAAGGCTTAGATCTGTTTTAGAAAGGTTAATATAAGACCAGTGTGTAAGATGGATAAGGGCCAATAACGATCAGTGGTTGCTATAGAAGCCTTGCTGAGAAGTAATGAGGGCCTAGTCTAGGATGGTGGCAATGGGTTTTTTTAAAGTCTACAAAAAGTTTTATCAGGATTTGATGTGTAGATTTTGGGAAACAGGAGAAGAGGGTATATGCATCAAATAAGTGCCACTCCCTGTCCTGGGGACTTTATATATGCTATGTCATATAACCCTTTTGGCAACCCTGCAAACTGGGGATTTTTCCAAGATGCAGGGAAAAATAGGCTCAGATAGTTAAACAGTTCTCAAAATCATAGCCATTAAGTAGCAAAGTCAGGATCCAGATTCAGATCTTTCTTGATTCCAAAGTCTATGCTTTGATTTTTAGAATGATTATGTTAGGGCTGGCCAGGAGGGGAAAGCTGATTTGGGAGAAATGATCATTTTGTTTTGTTATAGAATTTAAAATACAATATTGATGTATAATCATATGGAGAGACTGAGGGCTTGAAAAGAGGAAAGGTATGGTGTACAGTATGGAGTAGTAGATGTGAATAAAATAAGTGCAGAGCAGCAGTAAGGACACAGCTCCAGGTAGATACTATGAATTTGTAGTAAACTTACAACTTGTAGTCAATTTGCTGAATGGCTAAAGTTGAGTAGAAATGAATGTCAGTGAAGTTAAGTTAGAGGAGAGATTGTAAACAAATGGAAAGGAACATTTGAGAACCAAATTATACTCATGCTTCTGCTGTTTTAATTTCCATTAAGCAATTTTAGTCAATATGGTTTGAGTGTTGAGTAGGAGAGGAAAGTTTGTATTGTTTGTGCTACTATCCTCTACAAAGCCATTTAAATTATGTGATTTCTACACATGAAGTTATAAATCAATTGTATTTTCTATGTATCGAGCATATATTAGTAATTTCATGGTATAATTCTACAGATAATGTTATGGACTTTAGTCCTAAACATCAAGTCTATCAATCAGTTCCCCAATTCTTCACATTAAGGGGAAAAGAAAATTTTTTTCAGATCTAATGCCATGCTCTGTATCAACAAACATGACAGTTGGATTCTGTCTCTGTTAATAGCAACATTATGCCTTAGCTTGCTTTGATGTAGAGATAGTTAATAAGTAGTAGCCAAATTGGCTATAGCATAAGCTTTATAAGGAAAAATATTTTTATGGATTTTTAAAGATCACATGAGTTTATTTACACTCATCTCTTCCCTCTGCCTATCCCTATCCTACCCCACTGCCCCCAACACACACTAGCTCACTTGTTCACGCTCTTAGAAGCTTTCTGGTGATATGTTTAGCATATACCAGAGCGTTGCTACTCAAAGTGAGGTTCATTCATAAGTAGCATTGGCATAACCTGGGAGCTCGTCAGAACTACAGGTTCTGAAGTTTTCGCCCCTAGAACTTCTGAATCAGAATCTGAATTTTAACAAGGATTCTAGGCAACTTGTATATACATTGAACTTTGAGAAACACTATACTAGATAATCTCCTTATCTTTCAAAAATCTGTCCATTCATTGGGAGATTTTTTTCCCCCCCTTTCCACTGGAATGTACTGCTAATCCAGTAATTCTCAAAGTGTGGTCTGACGACTTCTGAGGGCCCCAAGACCCTTTTAGGGTGTTCATGAGGTCTTTCTTTTTCACTTACATAGCAGTGTCAGACTAGATTTTCATCACACCTTCAACCAAAACAATATACGGCAACAGATCCAATGCAGAGCAGATACAAAAATGCAATTATAGGCATACCTCTTTTTACCTCTTTGAACTTCACTTTATTGTGCTTCACAGGTGTTGCATTTTTTTTTTTCATAAAATGAAGGTAAGAACCTCCACCAGCAAAAAGATTAAAACTGGCTTTATTGCAATGCTCACTTTATTATAGTGGTCTGGAACCAAATCTGCATTATCTATGAGACATGCCTATATCATCTATCTCCCTAGGTCACATTCTTTCAGTTGTCAATCTGTTTATGATCTCTAAAATTTGGCCCAGGTTCCTGGTCAGAATCTTTACTTTTTTCTCATATACAATCAAGTAATCTCTCTCTTCTTAGAAATTTAGCACCTTAGAGCTTCTTTCTCAAAGGAGCTTAAAATATTGAAGAGAGAACTTGACCTAAGATCAACAGGGACTCGTAAATCCAAAGGTTTTTGACTGTTTCACGTATTAGTGGGAGCTAACATAATACGACTCAGCTAATATACTACAACTGGTTGTTGGCCATGGCTGCCATTCAACAACAGCTTTTAGTCAGTACTGCCCAGCCATGGAGACGCCAGGATCTGCTCCTCTGATAGGAGAGTCCCAACGTTTGCTTCCTCAAATAGCTATGTCAGTTGGCTAAATTTTTCAGCTGCTGGACAGCTCAGTATTATTCCCTCAAGACTTATATCTAAAGCAGGGGTACCCAAACCCTGGGCCATGGACCAGTACCAGTATGTAGCCAGTTAGAAACCAGGACACACAACAGGAAATGAGGGGCAGGCAAATGAGTGAAGCTTCATCTGTATTTGCAGCTGCTCTCAGGGCTAGCATCACTGCCTCAGCTCCACAGATCATCAGACATTAGATTCTCATAGGAGCACCAGTCCTTGCTGCCAGAAAGATTGGGGGCCACTAATCTAAAGGACAGCTCAAAGCATTTATCTACCTCTCTAGAAATACCTAAAATGTCTATAGCTCTCAAGTCTTCTAAAGTCATATAAAAGAAGTCATATTGTATGTTAATACTGTGTGTTAAGACACCCTTGCTATATTTTCTTGATAGCTTTCATCAGTATTTAAATTATCTTATTATTTATATATGTATTGTGTCTGCCATCCTCCACAAGAATCTCCTTTGTCTTGTTTACAGTTGTAGCCTCAGAGCCAGGAATAGTGCCTGGCATGTTCATGCTCAATAAATCTTGGCTTTATGAGTAATGAACTATAGAGACAGAGCATTTGGTTGACAGTTAACCTAAGATGCTATGTCCAAGGTAAGAAGGTAACTGGAAAGAGCAAGGTATTAGCCTAAAGGCCCAGGAGGGTCCATATGACCAGGACCTCCTTGGTTTCTGGCATAAGGTGTACATGGCTTTGGTTTGATGTGGGCCTCAGGTTGACAAATAGACTGACTGTGAAGGATAGACACTGAAATGCCAGACAAAATTCTTTATCCTAGGATTGGTTCCACCTTTTATTGGTAACTTAATAGTGTGTGGAAAGCAGAATATAATGATGACAAACTCTGTAGTGAGTGGGATGAGAGAGATCAGAGAAGGTAAAGATATGAATGTTGAAAATAAGGCCCTTAAATTCCATTCTGTCTCTCAGCTGGGCTCACTGAAGCTGGTATAAATTAATTGGTATCATTTGAAGATAAACACATCCCTCTAGATTTTCCCTTACAATGCCACCCACAGTAAATAATTTATCTTGAGAAACCAAAGATTGGGGGTGGGAGATAGACATGGCCCCCCTTGCACTTGAAATTTTGTGAATGGAAATTTCCATAGTGAGGACAGATACTGAGAGGTAACTTATGTAACATATGTCATTTTAGTAATGTGCAGGGAAACACTGGGCTGTCAGTGACAGGGAAAGAAGACCTGCAATGAGATAGAAGCTACTCAAAAAAATCACTGAAATGTCTAGGGCCATGCTGTCCTCATCTCATCTCTCTCTTATCAGGTGGATGGATAATTATGCCCTGCTGCTCCCACCCCTTTCATTTCTCTCTCTCTCTCTCTCTCTCTCTCTCTCTCTCTCTCTCTCTCTCTCTCTCTCTCACACACACACACACACACACACACACACACACTCCCAATTGCACTGCAAAATCCCAGCTAATGCACTGGACTGGACTGAATCTTGGATACCTATGAAAATGCAGAGGCTCTTTCCTTTACTCCAAGGCAAATGAATATAAAGGATACTCTAGAGTATGTCATGTTTCGTTTAGCTACAAACAGAAACTATGTTTTATAAATTAAATCTTAACCTTTTCACTCTACTTTTATATAAATATATGCTTGAGGAGAGTTTTAGTAGAATTCTTATGAGCAATAACATAAAATGGACTGACGACCACATAATACTTGGAAGGTTTTTAGAGCATTCAGAGGCCACTGTTTCTTGTGATATTTGGTAATGGGCATTTTTGCAATAGAAATGAGTTTTCTTCTTAATAGTCTGTTCTTGTATCTAAAGGATGTCATGCTGAGTTCTTAAAGGACGTTTACCAGATCCTTACTAATTTTCCTAGGAGTAAGTCGGGTAGATGCATGTATGGAACAATAAGACAGCATAAAGAAGGAGTCCAGAAGAAGTTTCCCACATTTGTAAAGAGAAGATTGTAGAAAACATTAGGGCTGTTGGGGGATACTGAGGAATGAGGAAGTGAGAAAAAATGGAAAAGCAAAGTATTTTGTGAGGATATGGATCAATAAGAGACTTACGAATTCATGGGATTGTAACCAAAAATAGTAACTACATTCATTTTGTCTACATGAATGTTTTCTCTATTTATGGAAAAGCTATAGTAAATGAACCATTGTGGAACTAGAAATATGTAAATAAAGTGAGACCCTTTGCTAACAGCCAGGCTGTCAACATACACATAGAACAGATTTGCATCCTTTCCACCTGTTTTCTCCCTGATCTTTATTTTATATCTTTAGAAAATTAGCTAAAATTGCATTCTCACAACAGATTAGAGTACTATTTGTATTACTAAATGATTCTTCTCTTATCTAAGAGGGCTCCTGCAAGACTTTCTTCAAAATAACAAAGTTCCTCTATTGCATTATGTAGCTGCTTAGATTGGAGAGGTAGGGATGAGGAGAAATTTAAAATCAAATCTACTATCAACTGAGAATGAATCGAAACTGGAGAAAAGAATTTCAAAATTTTGAAATATGAGTGGAAAATAATTGTTTTAATAAATCTACTCTAATTGATGCAAACCTCTTTTGAAATGCCATAATGTTTATAGTTTTTTTTTTTTTCTCAGACATTTAGGGGGAAGGAGAGAAGCAGCACTATATTAATGAATGTATTCTAGACCTAACAATTTGTGATTTGTCAATTGCACATTTTGATTATCATCTTCATCATCAATAATCTGAGTGCTAAGGTTTTGCTGATATAATCAGTGTTACATTACACTAACCCTACTACGACGTTACTAATATTATATAGGGATGGTACTTTTCATTTTGAGAGGTAAGCAGTATTAATAACCTGGCTTCTTCCTAGTCTCTTGAGTAATGAAATTAGTTTTAAAAGAGTTGGCTAACATACATGTATACAGGCCAGCAACCTGTTAAAAGGTCCAGTGCCATTACACTTTCACTTTTACACCAGAAAACATTACTAAACTGCGAGTTCATTAACTCTCAAATACTATCCTCCACAATCTGCTAACAATTTTGGTTTCACTCTGGTTTAGAGATGTTTGTGCGTGCATTTTATGTTAATACTTAAACTTTACTTATAATTTGTTATAGACTAGAAATCAGCACCTAACAAATGCAAAAACAAGAAATTGAAAAAAATTTGCCATTTTAAAAATATTTAATGAACAATATCACAGGGGCTCCAATCATACTTTTCAATTTGTCCCAGTGTGTATTTATTGAATAATCAATATCCCCTACACTTAGCATTTAAATATGTAAGTTGTACAGAGAATCATAGAGCAACATTTAAGAATATTTTCAGCACTGTATTTGTGTTTTTAGATTATCTGTGTCAAGAGCAGAGAAATATGGTCTCTTTTGTCTTTCACGTTAAATTATTCAAATGAGCTCCCCCTCTTTCCCTTTTTTTAAACAGCTACTTTCAAAGCTTTGGCACTGCAGCGACCTATTAGGCAGTGGGACAGAATTGTGGAAAGAATGCCATCTCTATGCCATATTCTAATTCGGTGTCCTTTGGTCTTCTCTAAAATACGGAGTTGTTGCTTTAAAGTTTGAAATTATCTTCACTAAAACTAATATATTTTATCTATAACTACTAAGTAAGGAAAATTGATAGACTAGGATACACCATTATAGACTTTCTCTTCTAAACAAGTTCTTGAATTATGGTGATACAGTAGAAGGTAGAGTATTTCCTCTTGGTAAGTTACTTAAAACATAATTATAATGCTAATATACATTGTACTACGTGCCTAGGAGTCGAAAGAATCCGTTCCAGTTATAGCTTAGTAAAATTCGAACCAGCGCCATTCCGAGGAAAGACTTTTTCTTTTCTTTCTAAAACTGACTTATCTGGCTTTCCGGCTTTAAGCGCGTAGGGTGCTTGGGGGTTGTTTCTGGCAAACTCCGCCTCTTCCAAACCTCAGTTTAATCAAAGCTCTCTGTCTCAGGCTTTAAGGTCAGCCGGAAGGTGGGTTTAGGGGTGCACCTCCCTACGTTTTACCTTCTTTCTATCTGGGGCCGGGAAGTGACAGCAACGGAAACACCGGGTTCTCAGGACTGGGCTCGGGGGGACTCATTCGCTCTCACTCCAGCCATCCACAGCTTTTCCAGAGTTCACCTTTTCCTCCCAGCAAACGGTCAAACCCTTCCCGCGACCTCAACACACACACACACACACACACACACACACACACACACACACACACACACACACACACACACACACCGGCTCCACGGCCCCACACCCAGCCCGCCTCCAGCTCGCTGCCAATCACAGTCTTCCGCAGGTCCAGGCCCACCCGGACACCGCTCTCTGGGCTCTCTGGTCCCGCCCCCTCCAGAACTGCTTCCCGCCCTTCGGGCTCTTTGTCCAATCAGCATCTCATGAGTGTTCTTCGGTTCCCACCCCTTCCATCCCTGCCTTCCTGAAGTCCTGCCTCCTCTTGAGGCCTGACGGAATCACCTGACCCAGAGGCGCTCGGTCTGAAAGAAGGGAAGAAGGGGCGTATGCGTCAGGGGAGGGGCACGAGAAGAAAGTGGAGGGGGGGAATGCCGGGAGTGGGGCGGGGAGAAGGGTTGTCAATCCGATCTCGCGAGAGAGGACGGAAGCCTGTGGGAACCCGTGGCCTTTAAAGTGCCGTTCAGCCCTTTCCTCCAGGGGTAGTTTGTAAACACCGCTGAGTTCAGGCCTCCCTGGCGACCGAAAGAAGCATGAATTAGTGGCCTGGAAAGGTGAGTAGTGATGGGGAGAGGACCACAGGACCAGAGACTAGGGATACGGAGAAAGAAGGCACTAACATGGCGACGTTGCTCACCATAGTCCCCACCCCCCGCTTCCCATCACCTCGGGCGCTCCTGCCTCGATTCCTAGCCCTCGAGGCGACTGTGGCTGTGCTACCCCCTCAGGGGCCGCGCAGCGTCAGCTTAATGAGCCCTACCGGCCGGGCTGGACCGTTAGGTAACTGGTGTTCGTTGTTCTGGCCCCTCCCCGCTCGCACGCTTTCCTAACGAAGAGGAAAAATGGAATAACGGCTCCTCTTAGACCCCTCCCCCCGATTTATCTTCTTCTCTGGTCAGTTCAGAGGTCTCTGGCCCCACGTCGCATCCGCTCGGGGCTCAAGGAGACGCCTTCAGTTCTTGGATTGAGCAGGAAGAGGGTTGTTTCTGGTCTCCCCACCCAGAACTCAGTGGTTGGGGTCTGTGTGATGTGATGGCGGGGAGGAGGATAGGGAGGCGCGGCTGAAAATAGGGTCAGGGTCTCTGGCTGCGGCGAAGCATGATAGAATAAATGGTATGGAGATCCTGTCCTTTCTGCCCCCGCAACCCCCTACTTTTTCCCGCTGGGGCGCGGCTGAGGTGTGGGTACAGATTGACTCTTGTATTTTCCCCTGTATTTTACCTTCCTGGATATACTGCAGAGCTTCTGTTGGGGAAATAACCTGTGCTTTTCATTGATGCCCTAGGGACCAGAGCCGAGTATGTGCGTGTGTGTTCGTTGATTCTGTGTTCTCATTGAATTGACGCTGGAGGGAGGAGAGGGTGGAGGAGCTGGGACTATTTTTGTGCCCTTAGGTAGTGTAAAATTGTCTTTGCTTAATGAAGAGTCTTAAAACTGGTGAGGCCACGAGCACAACTGCAGTTAACATGGTGTTCAAGTAAAGGGATTTCTCCTGATGAACCTTAGGCCTATTGATTAATCCCTAAATTATGATGCGAATGCTACAATTTCTTAAGAATTTTAAATTGTGGGACCAGTAACAATACATAAGTTTATATATTTGAAATCAGAACAAAAACTGTTACTCTGAGAACACTTTTTGTCCTATTTGAAGAAATTCATAACCACTAGCATTGTCAGTAATAATCTCTCATGTATCCTTGGTCTATTGTATCAAAGCTATGAAGGTAAGAAGCTTGTTAAAAAGTCAGCCCTACACAGTTAAGTGCCCTGAAAGACACAGATAGTAGCAGTTCTATTTCCTAATTGAATTTTTTACTCTGACTTGAATCCACTGTAAATACTATTTTCAAAATTACAGGAACATTAATGTAAAGTATGTTTAAAAAAATAGACACTCTTCTAAAGGTCAAGAAACAGAATTAAGGAAGTTCATGGATCTTTAAAGCCATCAATAATTGAGTAACAATTAAGAATCCTAGAGTTTGTAAAGTATAAGAATCTTCCATATTTGAGAAGATACTACTGCCTTTAAGTTTTTAATTATTTAAAATACAGTATTGTGGTAATTTAGAATTTTAGCTGGTTATATTTTAATTGTTGGTAAGGAAGTAGCTTTCAGGGACTTTTGTATGTGTGTTTTTAAGGTTCATAACGCCTTCTGTAGATCTGATTGCATTTCCTAGAAATTCTTTTTTAAATACTTATTAGAATGTTTATTTCATATTCGGGACACTGTATTATAACCTCTTATTATATTCCAGAAATTCCTGTGTTTACTTTTTTACTTAGAGTATGTACTTCATATTTTTAAACTAAGGTAACAGTAGAAATGATTATCATCACAGCTCTTTAACAAATAATTTTCAGGGATGCTTTTTATTGGTATTCAAGATTTGGAAGTTATATGAATATCAAAAAATTATATGCCGTGCATCAGACATCTGCTACCCATAGCTAGCATTACCTCTCAAAAAATTATCTACATTTTTTCTACCTAAATTTTTATATTTTGGAACTGTTGAGTTTTAATGATTTAGATGTTCTCTGCGGGTATATAAATTTGATAGTTCATGTTTGATCAAGTTTATGGATCTTATTATCTGTGTCAGTCTAGGCAAATGAAACCTCTCGTTTAAAACCCAGTGAATAACAATAATTGTATATGTATCTGATCCTTATAGAAACCAATACTAAATAGTACTTGTGATACTATTCTCTGTAATTAAAATATACTGCAAAAAAACCCCAAAAATTGCATTGTTATAATCAGTAGTTAGTTTAACTTAGTATTTCTGTTTTTATATTATACTTAAACCTATAAAAACACAGCTAAAATGCCACGTTCTCAATGTAGTTTTTAACAGCGAGATCATAATATTTACCTATTTCTACCTGAGGGAAAAATCCCATAAAATATTTTATTTTTGTTCTGTTTCTTAAGCTCAAGGTTTAAAAGTTAGAATAAGGTATAGTTTCATAGAGATTTAAGCAAGTTTGTGGATCTTTAAAGCCAACAATAACTGGAGTTATTTTACATATACCGTATAAATATTTATCACAAAATTATGTAATTATAGATACATATATATTATTGTATACTATTTTCATTCTTTTAACAACCTTGACACTGGTATATTCATTTACATTTTTAAGTACATGTAGTGTTGCCTTTTTTTCTTCGTATTTTGGCTGTGGTAGTAAAGTAATTAAAAAATTTTTTTTTGCAATAAGAAATGATGTAAATAAACAATGCTTTCGGGGGGGGGGGCTTATTCACCCAGGTGTGTATTCTGTATCTTAAAGATAGTGGCTTTCAACCATTTTTTCTGTCTTAACACCTGAGGAATAGAATATCCTAGCAGTAGTGGTAGCTTGTTACCACAGGGATTCTCAAGATTAGAAGGGGAAGACAGGGTGGGAATGATTATAATTAGCAAAAGCCATTTGGCAAAGTATCAAGTGTATTTTGGTTATTTTGGTAGTATATAATTACCTTCATCTATAATTAAATGTATAAATATGTTACCTAAATGTTCTTTAGTTTGCCTAATTGATCCTCAGCCTTCGTTATTTCAGTTTTATAGCCTCGTTTTTCTAATTCTTCTGTTGGGGCAAGTGTGTTTTATTTATTGAACACTTGTTAAAATAGTGTTAATAGAAATCAACTCCAATTTTGCCGTACTAACAAATAATTGTTTTCATTATTTCTGTTGCCTTCTAATTTATACATATACATTATAGTTTTTACAGAATTATAATGAATTATATCATAGAGTTATCTTTTATTTATTTTACCTTTATATCGTTAGCATTTTTGTAGTACCTTTCTAGTATTTAATGGCTACATGATATTTACCAAATGAGTATTAAAATTTCCTCAGTGCCCAACAGGAAAATAATTGTCTTCAGTTTCTGCCTATTTTAACACTGAATTTAGCATCTCTGTGCATATGTCTTTTTTCTTATTATGAATTGTTTTCATAGTATACTAATCTCATATGATATCACTAGGTCAAAGGATATAAATGTTTCTACAGTTGCCAAATTTTTGCTTCCCCAAACAGTTGAGCAAGTTTACACCATCATTAGAATATGAATGCATTAATTTTGTCAAAATTTCACCATCTCTAGAATTGCACTTGTTAATAATGTAGAATTGCTTAATTAGGAATTATTAATGAAAATAAATTGCCTCTTTAGCAGTTTATTTAGTTTTGTTTAGCTGAAGCATATACTGTATATTTCATATTTTCTGTCATTTTATTGACTTTGTTTCTCTTAAAGATTCTGAGTCTAATAACAATAATTCTTAAATTTTATGCAGTTTTACATAGTTTACATGTTGGATGTCTTATGCTAGCTTGTTTTAATATAAGAGCTACTACCTGAACTATAGATTTATGAGTATTAAAATTCATACTATTTCCATATAGGTAACACTTGATATAAAGAATGTGCATATTGTAGCCAAAATGACTGAGTTATCGTTTGCTTGGTGTTGTTTTCTGGCATATAGTAATTATATAATCAGTGTTTTAAAATAGGAGTCAGGTCGTTATGGGTCTACCACTTAGTGTCTGTGTCACCTTGAGCAAATAATATAACTTCTCTGTGCCTCAGTTTCCTTATCTTTAATAATAATTAAGTCCTAGTTTGTGATAATTCAAATATGTATCTGCATTGCTTAAAACAGTGTCAGGAACTTAACGAATACTGAGTATATGATGTGGTAATTATTATTGTTAAATTTCATTCAGAAGTAATGATCTCTCATAGCCCTTCCAGGTATATGTGTGGTGTGGCTTGAAGGTAGTACATCAACCATCTGCTTGGTAGCTTTGGCAATATAATAACTTATAATTTGTGGCAGAACTTACCTTAGAATTTTCATAAATCTATGTGAGAAAATATCTCGTTTTTTGTTTCATATACCCCTCTTCTCCCCGAGTCGGACTTTGTCTATATAAAGATAATGCAATATAGCATATCCATATTTCGAGATGATAGAATTGTAATATGAATTCCATTAAATCCAATTATTTTCTTCTATTCCACCAATCCCACATATAAACATTTCAGTGAGAACTTTCATTTTTTCCTCTCCATAGAGATGATGGGTAAATTAAAACACCACATTTATATTGTTTGTTCTCTTCAATTCTTTACTAATTATTCAGCTAATATAACTACAACATTGGTTCTTAGCCAGTCTCAAGAGTCACTGGTGTCTTTTATCATTTGTAAGGAAAGTTTTTAATGATTGTTGAAATATAAGTGTTGCAATGAGAGTTTTTCCCACAATAATATCTCTTTCTACTTAAATTTTGACACAGAGAGAGAGAGACAGATGAGAGAGACAGACAGACAGACGAGCTTACCAGTGTTGAATTACTATACTACTTGGAGAGCTCTGAGTCTCTATTTTCTTTTTACTTTTTCAAAAGATAAATTTTTAGTAAGAAAAAAAGCAGTGATAGATGACTATGTTTTATACATCCACCTTGAGCAAAAATAATGTTGTGGACGTTATTTCATATAACATACAATTACCAAATCTAAAATTACATTACTAGTAAAAACTTGCATTAGCATTGTTTATATTTATAAACACTAACCTGCAGTTTCTTTGTATTTATATATTTCTAATGTTCTGTTGTAATTTTAAACTATAAAGCAAGTTCCTTTATATACCTAAGGATTAGAGATCTGGGAATAATTAAGGCTCACTTAAAAAAAGAAGTTTAACTTAAAAATTAGACTGCTGATATTCTCATTAAATCATATTTTGAGATATCGGTCTGATACTACTGTTCACATACTAATAGTGTACTTTCATGAATACAATATTGAGTAAAGTCTGTGATGCTCTTAGGTGTCTCATCAACTTTGAGGAATTTCATCAAAACTTTAGTATACTTGTGGAAGTTATGATATGTGTGAAGAGCATCTGTCATGTCTGCTTCAGTAGGAAAATATTAATTGTTTTCCGCATTAAATTTGGACTTATTTTTTTCGTATATCTGAGAAGTTTGATTTCCTTACCTTGATGAACTAAACATTATGTACTAAATAACTTTATGGGATAACATCAAATTTATGGGGTAACAATTAATGTAAAAGTCTTCTAAGAGTTAACACATGTAGTTTTCAGTTTCTGGCTTTAAAATAAGAAGATGGTAAGATTAGGATTAATTAAGCACATTTAATTAAAAATACAGTAAAACTTCTAATAAACTTAATAGATACTGTATGAATACTATGCACTATAACATGTATTTTACATACATTATTTTTATTTATTCTTTTTTGACAACCCTGAAACTGGTATATTGTTTCTTACTGGAGAGGATTGTATTGAAAGCATACCATTTAAAATTTTCGTAATATAAAAACTTAGATACTTTAACCTTGAAAAGAGAATGAAGTAGAATTAACTGATAGCTATAGGTTTTCAAACTCTTAGGTTTAAATTTGTTGTTATGTCCATTTTGCTGTTCCTAGGTGAGTCCTAGGATCAATTCTTGCATTTTGTGGTGCTTGACCGGGATATAAGAAAGAAATTATTGCACAAAGAAACCTGGCTATAAAGTGCTGCTGCCCTTGAAGCTTTGGGACACAGCTTGTCTTCTGGGTACCTTAACATTGTTGCTCACTCTATTAATTATCTAACTCTGCCACAAATTACCACATACTTTACATCTTAAAACGCAGATTTGTTTCACAGTTTTTTTAGGTCAGAAGTCCAGATGGCATAGCTGCATCCTCTGCTTAGGGTCTTGCAAAGCCAACATCAGTATGTAGGCAGAGCTGCATTTCTTTTTTGGAGTCTTTGGGGAAGAATCCACTTCTAGTTCATTGGAATTGTGGCTGAATGGAGTTGTAGGACTGAGGTCCCTCTTTTCTTGCTGATTGCCAGCCAGAGCTGGCCTTTGCTCCTAGAAGCTGAAATGCTTTCCGTGCTGCCCTCCTCCAGTAATGAATGGCAGGCCACGTCTCTCCCATGCTTCTAATCTCTGTGATGCCGCTGCCGAATCTGACTTCAGAGGGAGAAAGTTCTCTGCCCCTGTAATTAGTCTGGGCCCCCTGGATAACCCAGGATAATCTTCCTATTTTAGGATCCGTAATCTTTTTACATCTGTAAAGTCCGTTTTGCCATGTAACATAACCTGTTTATAGGTTTCAGGATACAGTATGGATATCTTTTGGGGACCATTCTGCCTACCATACTCATACACCCCTGAAACGAAATTTGATAAACCATGTACCCTTACACATTTCTAAGTTGATTCATAAAATTTTCATCATAAGTTTAAATAGTTGAAGAAAAGTATAATTTCTGGAGTTTGTAGATATTGACACCACTCTTTTATAAGTACCTAATTTTGATGGTGATTTGATGCTGTCATTGGTCTTAAAAGACAAACTTGAATTAATTCATCTTTAACAGTTAGAAAGTATCATTGTCCTTTTTCTTATTTTTGTTTAATTTCTACTTTAACATAATTTTATCTGAATCCAATGTATTTTAATGTTTTTAAGTATTTTGTTGATCACCTTATCTCTGTGACAAGTATGAATTAAACTTTTCCAAGTTTCTTACTATTTTCTCTTTGTTTTGTTCTCATGGAACTCTATCTTGATAGTGCATTTTTGGACAATATTTTGAGAATGAAAGAGGCAGCCATTAAATGAAAGCTTTTATTTTTTTCTGTTATTACACTGTACAATATATTTGAATTCAGAACATTCCTAATCACAGAGCAAAAAACACATCATTCTTAAAGCCATGCTTTAACAGAAATCCGAGACAGGGGAAGACGCAAGTCTGAGGTTTGATGGTACCATCATTAATGGAGGCTTTAAAACACTCCTTTAAATAATCGTCTTGTTCCACTGAGGTTTTTACAACCTGGGGCAATGCATTGTAATAAGATTTGGTCTGAGAGAGAGATAGGTTTCTTTTGAAATGTGGAAGAATAAGGACTTAAGGAACGTAGGTAGGCAGATCTTTTTTAGGAAGGCAAAGACAGGGAAGTTGAAGATACGGAAATTGATTTTTTAAAAACTTGACCTGCTCACACATTGTTTGGAAAGTCTTAGTTACCTTCAGTAATACATACACCTGTTTGAACACAGCAGCCTTGGAACACTCTCCCTGGTGCCTTTTACCTAGCATCTGTCCTCCCACGAGGCCAGAAGCCAACTTCTTTCTACTACCCAGGATTCCCCTTGAGTATATTAGACTTCTGACTCCATGTCCAAGGGAATTAATTCCTTTCTCACACCAATGTCTAACTTTTGGGCCCCATTTCCTAGCAAAATATCTACTTCTTTCCAGAATACTTGCCATTAGCAATGTTTACTCCCTTCAACAGAGAACTTACTCTTTACCCACAAGTTAATTATATCCAAATATAAGAAATACAAAAACAGCTAGAGTAGAGGCACTTGTTCTTAGAATTTCTGCTTCATTTACCATTCCCATTTTACATATGTATGGCTGAATATTCTGTTTGGTTCCCTTTCCCTTTAAGGAACAGTCTGTATATATAACAGTTTTGTTGCCAGTTTTGAAATGGGACGCTTTCTAGCTTCTGGTATTCACATCAAAAATTTAAACATATTAAGTGCTGTTTCAGCCAATCTTATTCAAGGTAAAGTACAACCCTTCTTTCCAACAGTCCGTGTAATAGGGAAACCTCCAAATTTCATACATGACCTTAATGGGAGCTCAGTCCTCAGATAATCATAGAGGAAACTCTTCTTTCCCTTTTACATCTCACTTCTGGGTCCACTGTCTTTTCCAAATGCATTTAGTAACTAAGCTCTTTCTTCCAAGTTCTTTCCCACTTTCACCGTGGGCACTTCCATTACTTACATAATAGTTCCATGTAATTATTTCTTTGTTTTGTAGACTGCTTAGATGAAGTTATCCTCCCAAACTACAACCACTTAGGTTGTTTCTTTTCTCTTGTATTGTTACTCTGGTCTTCAGATTGGACCCTTCTTCTATCACCTACAGATTGGCCTTGAATATTTAGAGTAGACCTTATGAACATAGATCTTGCTCCTTGGCCACTTGGCAGGACTTTCTGCTTCTCAGATCTCCCTTCAGTAAGCCTGCTAAGAGCTGCTAGGGCAGCTCTACCAGGTATCTAATGTAAGATGTTACATTTTAGAATGAGGTGAATATAATGACAGAAACAACTAATTGTCCACCAATATGTATTCTTCCCTTTTTCCTTTTTGTATTTGCTCTTAATTTGTAGCAAAATAAAGAATATATTTATATATATGGCAAAATAAAGAATATATCTCCCAACTTTTTCCTGCTAGCTATAGCCATGTGATTTAAGTTCTGGTCAATGGAATGTCAGAAGTTTCCTGTGGGATTTCTGAAAAGTTTCCCTAAAGGGAGGCTGTTTAAGTCATCTTCCCATTCTCCTTCCTGCTCTCTAATCAGCAGATGTAGTAGCTAGATCTGGAGCAGTTGTTTTAAACCATGAAGGTGATGCCACATGTAAAGGATGGCAAAACAATAAAATAGAAAGCCTGGGGTCCTAATGATTGTGGTTCTGGATGGCCTGTGTTTATATGAGAGAAATAAACATCTGATTTAAGCCATTGTTATTTTGAGTTTGCCGTCACTCATAGCTAAACCTAATCCTGATTCAGATATTAAACAAAAAAAGTCTAAATAAGCATATAAACTGGGTTCCATGGATGTTATGGTGCAGTACTGACACAAGAATTATTTGAGAATTTTGATGCTCAGATTCAGCGCTGCTATTTTATCTATCATTTATGACTACCTCTTTCTTCTATCATAGTAAAAAGTTTTATTTTTCTCCTTTCATCTAGATTCCATTGCTGTACTTTCATCCTTGAAACTGTTAAATCTCTGATAGGTGGCAGTGTGCCAGAAGTTATGGGAGGCCATAGGATAAACATCTTCCTGAAGCATTGAAGACTTAGGAGGGAGCCTTAATTTTTTAACAAAAAATAATAGAATGGAAGACAAAATTCACATATTTTTTAAAATATGAAATAAACATTTTTAAAAGGCTGTGGTGGAGTTGAACTGTATGAAGCTATTTCTTTAGATCTCACAGAGTAATGAGCTCACTCTTTTCTGCCTCTCTTCTGCAACAGGGATACTTAGAAGGAAGCCTGAGAAGCACAGCTTACTTGATTAGAGCTGAGGGATTCCTGGCAGCAGAGTGAATAAAGCTCATGGCCCACCAGCTAGAAAGGTAAGAGATTTTAAGCTTTTAATGCAAAAGTGGTCTTTTTAATTTTGCGATCATCTCTCAAATATTTCTGAATTCAACAGGTATTTTCCAGACAGTAGTCCTCAAATTGCTAGTGTTCTACCATACTGATAATGTTTAGTGGAAAAAAAAAAAAAATTCTGAGGTTCAGCAAATTTGAAAATGTCCTTTTGGAGCTACTGTACAGAGCAGCATATAATAGTACACTGAGGACTTGCACTGAAGTGTTTAATTTTGTTTAAACCCATAGAATCTTGAACTTATCTGACTAGAGAGCCTTCCATATAGCAAAGGGTTTCAAGATGAAAGTCCTGGTTCTCCTAGAATTTTATAAGGATAGTAACAGGAGTTAATTTGTGAGGTATTTTCCATATTTCCACAATATTTTGGATGAAAAGTATTACCCACTGTAAGGCTGTGCAAGCTAACTAAAATCTCAAATTTATTTGGATTAAATGATACCAACTAAATTTACTACCATGATTATTTCATGCTGATCAGAAATATTAATAAGCTACATAGTGCTTCATACATACCTTTAAAATATCTGTGTGGCAGCCACCATGTGCTGATGTTAAAAGTTATAAAGTACAGTGGTTTCTGTTCTCAAGCCATTTAAAGCTTGGGGATGTAGCTTCTAAAAATGGAGGGAAAATACTGATTTAATAAATGTGGCCTGTCATACCAAATGTTTCAAAACAGGATGGTGTGGTGATAGACTGTCAGGTAGATCAAGATACACAAGCAGATTGGCCTGTGCTGTTGTACCTGAATCTGGAGGTTTAGATCAAAAGAGAAACTATGTAAATGTGCAGTTACTCTAATCTTAACAAAAATTTGGAAAATAATTTAAATGTACATATATATTTGAAAAAGTGAACATTTTTAAGCAGGTATAAAAGGAAGAAAGGAGGCAACACTTGATAATTTTTTTCTTACACATTGCTGCTTGTTTAACTTATATGTTCAAGTCTACTGATTTGGTTAGAAGTATTTTCCATAAAATGTAAATTCCATGAGGATAGGAGCTCTGTGTTGTTGTATTCTGAGAAGTCTAGCACAATTCCTACCCTCTTGAACATAATAAATATCTATTGACTGAATGACTAAATGAGAGATCTGAATTTTAGGGTAGAGGGATAGGTAATGGAAGGATATCAGAGGTGAGTAGTGTCGACTAAGAAAAGGATGGATGAGTGGGAAGTGAGGGTATTCCAGGCTGAGAGAGAGAGCTGAGTAAAACCTGCACTAGAGGCAAGAGATCAGAAGGTAGCATAAGACAGAAGGTAGCATAAGGGAGGCAAGCAAGAGTCTTTCCATTCAAGGGTCTGGAAACAAAAATATGAGGCCTTATCCTAAGAGCATTTTTTTCATAAACTGTTCCTTTCCTCTCATTTCAATTGGTACTACTTGTGTTCAGACCACTATTCTCTTTTCTAAATTCAGTAGTAGCTTGTACTGGTTTTCTTATGCAAGATGTCTCCCTCTCTCATTCATCCTCCTCACTGCCATTAGTGATCTTACCAACATGCCCCTTTGATTATTAGTTCACCTACTTAAATTCTTTCCATTTTTTATGGCAGGGTTAGGGAAACTTTTTATTTAAAGGGCCAGACAGTACATATTTTAGACTTTATGAAGGCCACACTGCCCCCAACCAATTAAAAATATGAAAAATGTTCTTAGCTCAATATTTTGGCACAGGGCCATCATTTATAACCTCAGAGTGGGAGTAAGGATGGAATCAAAACTCCTTGCCAGGGTGTAATAGGCACTTCAAGATCTCTCTGGCCTTTCTTCTCTTCCTTCAGCCTTCTATCCCACGCTTCAGCCATCAGAGGTTCTTAGAGCTCCATAATTGTACTATGCTTTCTTGTGCTTTTACATGCTGTCTCCTCTGCCTAAAACATTGTGCCTAACTGGCTGATGCCTCTTTCATTGAGAAGACTAAGTTCAGGCATTACTTCCTTCAGTAGCCCTCCCATTCTCTCTCTCTAGGGTTGACTGGGTACTTGTCTTAGTTAGAAAATAGAAAAACAGTTAAATTAAGGTTTAAAAACAAAAAACAGGAGCCTCATACCCATGATACAGAAGACTCTCACATGACCCAGTCATAGACAGCTTAGTCAGGTATCACAGAAACTACGTTCCTTCATCTTGGCTTCATGGTTTCTCATCTCTGTTTTTCTGTGCATATCCTTTGCCTACTCCACTCTGGCTTTCATTAATTTCTTATGACAGAACATGACAGAAAATACCCATCAGTCCTGGTACAATTTTTGAATATCTGGTGCCCACCTCTGTTTTTTTTTTTCCCCCCCTTTTTGCAAATTTCCTGAAGAGGAAATCTGATTGGCTTAACTTGGCCAGGTGTCTCCACTGGTTCACCTGAGCCAGGTGTGTCAGGGTCTTCGATGTATAGGGTTGCCTTTTACTGGCAGTGTGGCTCTCTAAGGGGGTGTACAGGTACTGAGGAGAGATGACCGCTCCAGTGTACTCCTTACTCCCCTGTGTTCCCATAGTGTCTGTGTATGTCTTTTTATGTATATCACTGAATTAATAGTTTTATTTTCACTTGTCTTTTTTAATAAGCTGATTTTGAGGGCAGGGACCATATCTCTTATTTTAAAGTGGTATTGGATACAAATTAGGCAGTCAAATGTTTTTCAAATAAATTTCATTAAAAATCATTTGTATTATATATATTTAGGAATGCTGTCCCTTGTATTGAGCATTTGGTATTACCCTTATTTTAGAAATCTGCTTTGAAACATGTTTTAAACGTAAGAGGTTATAACATTTATAGTTCTGTAATCAACTAACTAGATCAAATTCACTTTTTAGAACCTAGAAATTACTGAAGTTAGTCACAAGAAATTTATTCTTTCCTATTTTTTAAGATCTTTTTACCCACACTATTTTCTATGAAGTGAATTAGTTTCCTTCTTACCTGTTTTTAATAGAAATATAAGAAAAACACATATTTTTACTAACCAAATCATTCGAATGATAGAATTCAAAAGGGCCCGGGAATATTGATACCACAGTAACAGATCTAACCCACATTGCCTTAAGTCTTTATTCAGATATGGAAATTGTTCTAGTGTAGTATGATTTTGTTTGCTTTTAACCTCGCAGTACCTAGCATAGTTTTTCTACTCTTCAACATCTCTTAACATGAAAGTTATAAATCAGAAACAAACAGAGAATTGTTAGAGAATCTCTATATTTTATAATATTTTTCTCATATAACTACTATTACAAACTATATACTAATTATGTTATATAGTGAATTATTATAGTGCATATTATTTACATAGAACTTAAACTCCTATAAGATTTTTTTAATTTAAAATTTAAAAATTTTAAAAATTTTAAAAATTGTTTTTTTAGTTCAGAATCTTTTAAGTTGTCAGCAGGATGTCCCATTATCCCCAAATATTTTGTTTTCTCCAGTAAGATATTCTCCTACAAAACCACAATATAACCACAAAAATCAAGAAATTAACATTAATATATTATTACCATCTAATTTTCATATCACATTTATGTTTTGCCAGTTATTCCAATAATTTCTTTATAGCAAGAGGATTCAGTCTAGAATCTTACATTGGTGTTAATTGTTATGTCTCACTGGTCTTCAGTCTGAAACAGTTCTTCAGCCTTTCCATGATGACTTGAACATTTTGGGGAATTACAAGCCAATTAGTTTGAACAGTTTACCTCAGTTTGGGGTTGTGTAATATTTCTTGATAATTAAGTTTAGTATGTGCTCAGTATGGCTGTCATAGAAATGATGGTATGTCCTCGTTGCACCCTTTAGGGGTCATACGATATTGATTTCCCTTGCTTCTAGTGTTGTTAACTTGGATCATTGGAGTAAGGTGATGTTTGCCAGGCTTTTGTACTATAAATTACTCCTTTGCCTTTAGTAATTAAAATGTATTTTATAGGGAGATACATTGAAAGGATGTAAATATCCTATCTTATCAAAGTTTCAGTTTATTCTTTTTATATCAGTATGAATTAATGAAATCTTATTTTATTCACGATATGACCCACTACTATCATATATTTTGATTCTCAAATTGTCCTAGATTTGGCCACTTTCTGGCCAAATCTTTACTTTCTGAGACAAGATATGCAAGGCCCTTCTGTACTTTCCCTGCCCCAGCCCTGGAATTATCCAAATTTTCAAGGAGCTCAAGTTCCTTTTGGTGGAGATTGGTATTTAGACATCAAGATCTGGGTGCTAAGTGGGCTTCTAGCTATTGGCGATATCAGTGTTCCAAAGCCCTCTCAGTGGACACAGCTAGAGAAACATATATATATGTGTACACATTATCTATATTTCTGTATCTTTATATCTATACTGAAAGTCATGAGTTCACACCAGTATTTCCAAATCTCATCTAATACAAAGGTTTGTTCTGTATAATTAATTACCTTCACTCATAATGCGAATTCGCTTTCACCCACCACATCCTTTATATTTACTTGTTCATTTAATTCCTCTGTGTGTATATAATGAATTACATGTTTTTACTAGATCCTTTTCTCCTCATCAAGCAGATGTCCTTTTGCTTAGGCCCTGATATCCTTTGCTAGACTAGTGCCAACCCTATTCCTTACTTTGGGGATAACTCCTCAACCTGCTTGGACACTGACATCCCACATCAGGCTGTGTACCCCCTCCACATATTTTCGTCACCCAACTCAGACTCCCCTCCAGCACAAACCCCTTCCCCTCCCCGTAGACACCTTTATCACCCTGTCCAGGCTCTGACACTCTGCACTGGGCTGCCTTCTATGAAGATATCCTTATATTTTTTTTGTTCTGAGGGGTTGGCTTTCATATTAATTTTAAGTTGTAACTGGTCCTTGCCAGTTAATTTCTTCATTTGCTTCTATTCATCTTTTCTTAAAGTGTTCTATACTATTTTCTAATTGGCATTTTTATTATGTATGATTTTAATAGGTCAGTGGAATAACTGACCCAAAAGAGTCTGTCTATACTATTTTTTTAAGGGTGGTTTATATAAACTTTCTGGTTGGTAGGTATAGAATAGCAAGGTATAGTAGTTGGTATGCTTAGTAGAGCAAGGCATACCAGTTGGTAGGCACAATATAACAGTAGAAGGATTCTTGTCCCATTATTTACCTTGAGTAAGTCATTTCACCCTTTGGAACCTGTAGGTTGAGTAGTTAGGACCAGATCAGGAACACAGTGAGGTACATGATCAGAAATCCATATCATAAGAAAGAGCCAATGATCTATACTGAAGAGAGAGAATATTGGACTAACATTTTCTAAGAATCCGCAAAGAAAGCATTTCTGTATGAAAAAGTTCAGCCTCATTAGGGTGTCAAGATATGCAACTTTAAAATTAGATATTTTTCTCTAATCTGACAAAAATGTTAAAAAAAATCTGGTGGTGTGGGTGTTGAGAAATGAGGTCTTTCTATATACCACTTGTAAAGCGAAGTCAATACTATATATTTGAGGGCAGAACAATATAAATTAAAAGCCTTAAAAATATGTCTTCAGTTTGACTGCAGTCCTCTTCTTCTCCTAGACTGGAAGTTTCTCAAGTGCAGGGACTTTTTTCAACTTTGTATTTTGGCATTTATTTGGTGTTTTAATGTTTCTGGAATTTAAGTTTAAATATTGCTTTGGTTTTTAAAAGCAATATAAACTGCATTTTGTTATTAGTTTTAGAAGGTTTTTGTTAGGTAAGGTGAACTAAACTTATTTTACTTGTTCATGTCTAATGGCTGTCTATTCATTCCTTAATATTTAATGAGTAAATGATATGAACAAGGCACTGTTTTAGGTAGTTAACCTGAAGATAAGTTCCTTGCCCTCACTGAGCCCACATTCTACTGGTAATGACAGAAGGATAACCTATATAGGTTATTCTAGTATTCTTTTCCCTCTTCTCACAGACAGTATTGTAAAGTTGGATGTAAATGAAGAAATGGAATCCTACCAGATACAAGTTTTGCCTAAGGCCAGGGAAAACCTTTCTTCTTCCCATCTCCCATACCAGATAACTCTTGACTCCAGGATTCAGAACTGTGGCTAATTACACATTTCTCTACACGAATTATCTACTTTTTCTGACATTCTTGACACCATAATTTTATAAGCAAAATTATGAAAAATAAGATTTTTTTTCTCTGTACCATTGGCTTATTTGAATAAGTGTAGTTACTCTCATCGCCACCAGATAGGATTTCAATGATTATAAGATGAAATAGTATTAGCAGAATTTTGAAAATGGACTGCTGACCTGTATAGTTTTAGTATATTGTACTTGTCCTTAAGATAATAGCTAATAAGTAAGTTATAAAGTTATGCTTATATAGACTAACTACATTATGGAACAAATAGGTTTTTATGAATTAGACTAAGAACCTGACCGCCACCAACTACATTTTAAAAACTTTAAAAGCCTTCTGAATAGGTATTTTGAAATACTAGATCTCATCTTTTTCAGGCTTTTCACTCTTTCACTGGTTGCTCTTCAACCATAGCCATAAAGGCTGAATTAAATGTTTCTTCCTCCTTTACCCTCTTTGTGGTGGAATTGGATATATTAATATATACCTTTGTTTAAGGCATTTACATCAGTGTTCATAATTCAGAAACAGTACTCTATTATAAAAGATTCTTAATGACTGGATTTCTGGATAACAGTAATATTATTGAGTGTTTTTACTTTCTACAGTGTTTCAAGAAATGTTTCAAAACTATTATTACCAGTGGGAAACCACTTTGTTTTTCAGTATCCTTGCCATGAAAAAAAGGACGTGATAAGTTACTCAACTTATGAAATTCAAGTTACGTGTGAATTCTGCCAGGTATGTATGCAATATTTGGTATTTTTAGCCATTTTAAATATTTTAGATTATAAAAATTTTCAAAGGTTGTTTCTAAATAAATATTTTAGTGTTTTTCTTAAAAAAATACATATCTAGTTGTAGTTAGCTGATACTCCTATTGTTTTTAAATTATCAAACAGAGCATCAAAATATACTTAACTGTCACAGACATAATAATACTAGTCCCATGAGATATTCTGTGAAAAGAGGTTCAAATAGCAATGGATGTGGCAAAATGCCATATTCTCCGTGCTCCTCTAATCATTGTACTTGAACATGTTAATGATTCTGAAAAGTCCTACCAAAAAAATTACTGCAGCATTTCCCAAATTTTTTGGCCACATACCTTTTTTCTGTAATAGTTATTGTTATCCTATTGAAAATGCTTTGGGAAACTGCTGTGAAAGGTAATAAGCTAGTGTTGAAAAGGAGCAATGTTATAGAATTTTTAGTTGAGTCAAATACAGTTATTATATATGAAAGTTCTAGAAAGAAAGCAAAAACAAAATAAAAACCAAGTTTATAGAAGAAATAATTAGGAACTTAAAATCTAAATTGAAAAGTAGGAATATAATCGTGACTCAGAAAAGTCTTTTTGTAGTTGTTTTGTTCAAATCAGGATCCAAAAAGGTCACCATATTGCATTTGTTATTATGTTTATTAAGCCTCTTTTGACCTAAAACCGGTTCCTCCCTACCTCCTCTCTTCTTTTGTTCCCCATGGTATTTATTTGTTGTGAAGAGATCAGGTCTTTAGTCCTACAGAAGTTAGCTAATTGCAACTTGGTATCGTTTTACATGATTTTACGTGTTTGTCACCTGTATTAGAGTCAAGTTTGACTTTTTCCCCCAAGAATACTTCATGTTCTTTCCATTGCATCACTACAGGAGGCGCATAATGTCTTTATGTCCTAATTTAAGACTGACCTGTGAGTTCAGGTGCTGTTAGCCTGATCCAACCTAAAGCCATTATTTCATTGGAGATTAAAGTGGTGATTTTCTCACTGCAGTGTTTTATTCTTTCTGCAATTATACTGTTGAACAGAACAAATTTAGCCTGATAGACTAGAGTTCCTAACTTTTTTTCTGTAGTATAAAATCTGCATGTTACATATATTTGTATACTCAAGATGGAAGAGAGGGTTAAAATGTCAGTAAACGTGTTCTATGTCATATCCAAATAAAGAGTTAATAAACTTAATGAAAATAAAATATAACATTTTAAATTACTCTTTATTTGAAAATCTGTACTGTAAAACATTTAGCCATCTTTTAATGTTTTATTATAGGCAATACAAGGACCTGTGGAATATGAGTGATGACAAACCCTTTCTATGCACTGCCCCTGGATGTGGCCAGGTAATATATAAATTACTTTAAATCATTTTGTATATTCACTTTTATTAAAACACTGATGACAGTATACGTTATCATTAAAAGGATTCTCTTACAATGTTTTGTACAGTTGTGGAGTTAAATGAAAATAACCCAGAAAAATTTTAGAAAGAAATTTTTCTTTTTCCTCAATAGCATTATCTGAGTTTTTAAAAATTCAGTCTAATATAAGGTGAAAAAAATGAAGTCATATAATGGAAAAGTAGAAAACCTGGACAGAATCCAGGGTTTAAAAGTAGTTTCATTTGACCATTATTGGTTGAAAATCATTGTGAGCTGTCAAAATGGAAATCAGATGTACATTGTCTTATATGAAAATTATTTTACTTGTGAAACTTATGAAATTAACTAAAATGTTTACTAATGTATTAATGTTAAGTCTAACATCTTTAATACAGAGCATGTGTGGAAGCATTTTCAGAAAATAATACCTCAGTTTGTTTCAGAAAATAATATTTTAGTGTTTTTTTAACAGACTATTCTTTTATTAATCTGTTGCTATTATAATTAATCTACTCCTAAAATAACTAGACACTAGGAATGGAAGAATAAATTTAATGTGTACTGAAATTATACTTAAATATACAAACTATAAATGGTGAGCATTAAAGTGTCTTATTGGTTCTTATTTGTTTTGTTTAGTTCATACTTTTTAAATTTTTTTAGTTCATATTTTAAATTGAGAAATATTTGATATACAGTAAACCTCACATACTTATAGTGTATAATTTGATGCATTTTAACATATATATACCCATAAAATCAACATAATTAATATAGTGAACAAATTCATCATCCCAAAAGTGTCCTCATGCTCATGTTGTCCCTTCCACTCCTCCTACTCCTGTCAACCACTGATCTGCCTCTGTCACTATATTTGCATTTTCTAGAGTTTTATATAAATGCAGTCATACAGTAGGTACTTTTGTCTGGCGTCTTTCATTTTACATAAGTGATGTATAATTTCTCCATATTACATGATCAATAGTTTCTTTTCATTGAGGAGTAGTGTTTTGTGATTCTGCAGTTTTTCCAAATATTTGTAGACATTTGCCTTATTTCTAGTTTTTACGTATTACAAATAAAGCTCGTGTGAATATTCGTGTACAAGTCTTTGGACACATTCTTTTCTCTTGGGTAAATATGTAGGTATGTAATGGTGAGATCATACGATACATATATATTTACTTTTTAGGAAATTGACAAAGTGCTTTCCAGAATGGATGTAACACTGTACATTCCCACCAACAATGTTATAGATCTTATTCCACATCCTTGCCAAATTTGGTGTTGTCAGTCTAATTTTAGCCATTTTCATTGTGTGTATACTGATATATCTTGTGATTTTAATTTGTATTTCTTTGATGACTAAAAGATGGGCACTGTTTTGTGTGCATATTGGCTGCTTGTATACCACATTTTTTGTGAAATATCTTTCGAAATCTTTTGCCTGTCTTTTTTTCTTTCTGGTCATTTTAATGAGGACCCCTGGCTATTCATTCCTTGAAATACAATTGACTTGCTCTCCTCTTATTTTTATAATAGACACTTCAACCTAGACCACGTTTATTTGGCTAATAAGAAATGTCAGGAAGAACTGGAACTTTTCTGAGTGCCCCTATTAAAACTGAAAACATGACACCCTGTCTTTTACATGAGCTGTAATCATTTACATTGGTCTTATTTTGCCTGTTTTTAAAAATTGGGTTGTCTTTTAATTATTGAATTGTACGAGTTCTTTATATATCCTGAATACCAGTCCATTGTCAGATAGTTTCTTCAAGTCTAGTTAGCATCTTAGTTTTCTTAATATCTTTTGGTGAACAGATGCTTCCAATTTTAATGAAGTCTAATGTGTTAATTTTTTCTCTTCTGTGTTTGTTGCTTTTTGTGACTTGTTTAAGAAACCTTTGCCTACCCTAAGTCACAGATATTCTCCTCTGTTTTTCTCTGAAAGCTTGGTTTTTTATTTAGATTTTTTCCATCTTGAATTAATTTTTGTATTTAGTGTGAGGTAGGAGTTGAAACTTAATTTTTTCCCATATGGTTTTTCAGATATTCTAGCATCATTTGCTGAAAAGATTTTTTTTTTCATTAAATTGCTTCAGCTTCTTTATTGACAATCAAATGATAATATAAATGTGGGTCTATTTCTGAGCTTTCTATACTGCTCTTTTCATCAATCTATCAACTTTTATACCAGTACCATACTGTCTTGATTACTCTAGCTTGTCAGTAAGCTTTCCAGTAAGGTAGGGTAAGTTCTCCAAATTAGTTTTCCTTTTTCAAGGGTGTTTTGGATACTCTGAATTATAGTCATTCTGGTGAGGGTATAGTGGTATCTCATTATGATTTTAATTTAACATTTAATTTTAATCTAATGATGTTGAGCAGGGTAAAGATAGGAGTTACTGGGGTTGTTGCTCTTTTAGATAGATTGATCAGGGAATGCCTCCCTGATAAGATGACATTTAAATAATGACATGATAGTGTAAGAGCAAATCCTACACATACTTGGGGTAAGAGGTTTCCAGACAGAAGGAACAACAAATATAAAGGCCGTGAGGAGTGAATGGGTTTGTTGTGTTTAAGAACAGAAAAGATGATTGTCGTGGCTAAAACATATAGCGGTCAGCAAGGAGAAGGGTAAAAATGAGGTCAGAAAGATAGGGAGAAAAAAGAGTCACTATCCTGTTGGGCTTTGTACAGCGTGATAAGGTATTTGAGTTTTATTCATAGAGCAGTGAAAAGCCATTACTGAGCTAAGAGTGGAAGCAGGTAGAGTATAGACTGGCAGCAGTCAAATGAGAAATGACAGCAGCTTTGACTAGGTGGTAACAATGGACATAGACATATACTGATTTGACATTTTGGAGATATATTTGATGTCTATTATTTTTATAAATTCAGGAAAGCTAAAAATAACAGTTCCCAGAATCCCTTGCAAGTAGAATTCTGGATATGATTTTAGGTTCCACCCACCAGATTTTTTCATTTTGGTAAATCACATTTACTCCTTGGATTAAGACTGAGTTAAGTGGAGAGAGGGGTGGCATTACTCAAGATATCTATTTTGCTGTAGTAGATTGAGCAAACACAACATGATTCTGTAATCCCTGGATTGCAGTGAATGCAGTATGTTTCTAGAGGCAGCGTTTAGACAATGACCAGTTTTGCTATGTTGTTCTAGGAATTGTTCTTAGAACTTCAGTCTCAAACAAGCCCCTAATTCCTTCTCCTTGTCTTTTCTTAAAGTAGTAAGAATTGTTTGTTATTTTGTAATTGACTTATCACTAATGTTATTTTTCAATAAAAAGCATTACATTTAAATTTAAATTCAGCAAGACAAAAAGAAACCTATTGCTGAATATAAGAATATATGTTGTGTATTGTAAGATTATTTCTTAAAAGGCCTCTCTAATAAAAAGGAATACATTGAGAGAATTGTTTTTTAGACTCCTTATTATGAAAGGAGTTAACATTCATGCCTCTTACCTCTCCTAATGCCTGATAATTATCCTTTTTTACATTTTCAAAATTTATAATACATTTTGATAATCTATAATTCCCATATTTGCTTAGTTTTACTTCTGTATTTAAATAGTATAGAGAAGAAGGGAGAGAACTAAGTTTTAAGACACTCCAGTGTATAGAAGTCAGAAATGGGGAGGGTGGTGGATGGAACAGGAGACTAAGAAGCAAAGACAATGAAGAAAATTATGTCCTGGAAGTCAGAAAAAGTGTTTCAAAGTAGGGGAAACAATGGAGTCATAGAGTTGATAGGATATGGTGAGAATTCAGTAATTACTATCAGAGGTTATTAGATACCTTAATAAGAGTAGTTTCAGTGAAGTGGCAATAACAATGTGGTCAGAATGAAGAAAAGGGAGAACCAGAAGTGGAGACATTATAAGAAAGCTAAGAAAGCTCTTTTTTGGAGTTTAGCTTAAAGGGAAGAGTAAAATAAAGCTGGAGGAAGATTAAAGATGGAGATTTTTTGTTTGTTTTGCATTTTAAGGGGTAATATCACAGCATATTTTACATCTCAGAGAGAGGGATTGTTGCAAGGTTGGGGTCCGTAAGTAAATAAGAGAGGATGGCATCCAGTGCTCAGGTAGCGGGACTGGCCTTAAATAGCACCACAGGCAATCCATAGTCACTGAGTGAAAAGCAGGGAAGAGGTGTGGAAGGTTTGACTATGGAAAAGAAAGCATACAGATATATTTCCTTTGATATTGTCACCATAAAAAAACTATGTTTCTGTTTATTCCATTGTGCAAAAGAAATTACCTTTAGAGGCTATATCATGTGTTGTTTTAAATAATCTTAGGGGTGACACATTTTTAGCCACTTGTATTAGGATACAGGTTAAGACAGAAACTCAATCTAACAATAACTTTAACAGTTCCGGCCGGCCGGCGGCCGCCTGAAGGACCGGAAGGCCAGTCTGCAGGGCACGGAAGGGCAGGCGGGCCGGAAGGAGAAAGGGAGTGGAGGTGCGGGGGCGGGTGAGGGGAGAGCGGGAGAGGAGAGATAGAGATGAGAGGATAGGAGAGGCGAGGAGGGGAGGGGAGGGAATGTATTTCGGGGGGAGGGGCCGGACCTTTCGGGGCGGCTGTTTATGTGATGGGGAGGGGGAATGAAAGCCAGGACGGACGGACTGGGGCGGAAGAAGTAAGGACTTAAAGAGAAAGAAAGGAGGTGAAGAGGATGGAAGGGAGAGAGAGGCGAGAGAGAGAGAGAGAGAGAAAAAGATAGCGGGAGGAAGAAAGAAAGGGAGGAGGAAAGAAAGGAAGGAATGCAAAAGAGCTGAAAGCCGTTCTAGAATCAATCCTAGAACCCCTTCTTTAACCTCCCCTTCTCCCTTCTTCCACTCCCTCCCCTCCCCTTCCCCTCCTTCTCCCCCTCCCTCTCCCATTCCTCTTCCCTCCTCCTCCTACTCCGCTCCCTTCCCCTCCCCTCCACTTCCCACAACCCAGAAGTAAGAGTTCTGAGCAGGCTGGCTCTCTGCTATCTTAAACATGCGACTTCCATTTCTAGGTCCAAGATGGCTGTTCTAGCTACTCTCATCAAGCCTACATTCCACAATAGGGAGAGAAAAGGAAAAGCAGAGCACACACACATATCCACCATTTTAGGCGCATTAACTAGAAGTAATGCAAAAAATTTTAACTTATTCTTTTTGGCCACCTAATTATAAAGAAGCTAGAAAATATAGTGTTTATGTTCTGGGCCACAAAGTACTTAACTAAAATTCGGAAGTTGTGTTCTTGAAGGAGAGAAAGTAATAGATATTGAGGGACAGCTAGCAGTCCTTGTCATAGTTTTCAGAGATGATGTTGCATTGGGGGGACATAGCAAAATGTCATTTGAAGCCTGAATCTTGTTAAACTGGGTATAGTAAATCCTCCATGTTGTTGATCAGTTTTTTGACTTTAGGCCAAATGACATGTAATGAAACCAGTTGTACCGTAGGCAAATGTATAAAAACAAGAGTTGAGTTCCTATAGCATTTCATCAATATTATAATGAGACACACAAAACACAATATTCAAGGACCTGCTGTAATACATTTAAAGTTTAGAACAAAGTTACCAAAGTCTGGGAATAGTAATCAATAATGTATCAGTGTTATTTTCTTAGTTTTGATAAATGTACTCTGCAGTAAGGTAAGATGAGGACATTCGGGGGAACTGAAAATGGGGAATGAATATACAGGAACTCTAGTACTATCTTTTCAACTTTTCTGTAAATTTAAGTTTTTCAAAATATAAAGTTTATTCAAAACCATCACTAAAACTCTGCCCCAGAAACACACACACACACACACACACACACACACACACACACGCTGCCTAAGTTTGAACCCAAGCCTACTCTTGCATTACATATGTAGTGAATCATCCTTAAAAAGAATGTTCAGACTTTAAGGTATATTCGAATACAGGTTTTTGCATGTTATCTTTTCAATTAACATAAAAAAGTTTTTATTTCCCTTTAATTACAGAAGTACCGTAGAAAATATTGACAGATTTAAAAAGACAAAATACGATCCAGAAAACTTCTGTTAACATTTAATGCATTTCATAAATTCTCCCCTTTTATTTTTAAAACAAAATTAGGACCATATTGCACACATAAGTTTTGTTTTCTGTTTGTATGCAGATGACATTATATGTATCATGAGCATTTTGTGTGTTAATTAAAAACATTAGCTTAAGTTGCTTTGTAGTATTGCCAGAGCCTATCCCATAATTTATTTACCTATTCCTCTGTATGGGCTTTCATAATTTTATAATTTATAATTTTTAAATAAAATTTAATTTTATTTACAGTTATATATGTTATATAAGAATATATTATATAAAGTAACATACTATTTTATAATTATATAATTTTATAATTCTAGTGTTATAAGCAGCATTGTGATGAATATCCTTCTACATAACCCTTTATAGGCATCTCTAATTCCTTAAAATACGTTTTTAGAAGTAGAATTACTTGGTCAAAATATATACACATATAGGAGGTTTTTTCATACATTTTGTCATATTATCTTTAAAAGCTAAACCAATTTTTCATTCTAATAGTTTAAGCACTATTTTCATCATGAACACTCCAATTTGGGGTATGATTACTATTTATTTATTTTTACTTATATTTGTTCTCTAAGAGACTTAAAATAATCTCTGTGTTATAAAAATATAACTGTAAATGCTCAAAATAGTACCCTGGCTATTGTCAGCATCACATTTGTTAAATATTGCTGTAAGAGAAATGGTATAGTCTCTATTTAGATTAAAATAGTATTTCCTAGGAAATCAAAAGTTCAAATAAGAATTGATTTTAGAAGCACCAGTTCAGTGGTGATAGTGCAAATTATTTTTTGTCACAACTAAATGATGACATTATTCCAATTTGAATTTTAGCTTTAATACACTTAATAGACTTAGTCAAATTTAAATTTTTCAATATATTTTTAAAATTTAAACTATATTTTGTTGATAATATCATTTCAGAGAGAGAGAGAGACCTGCGGAAATCAATACAAAGAATTTTAACTGTTGACTCTTGATATTAAATCTTTTTTATATGCCTCCATCACTATTAGGTATTTCACAGAGTTATATTAATTTCATTTGTTTTAAAGAGGTGTTCCATTGACTTCAGTTAAAGAGACAAAGTGAGATAATTTAGTGAAAGATTCATTTAACATTGGAATTCTTCTGTTTTATTGATAATACCTTTGCTTTTGGTGATACTCATTGAAAATTGTTTTTTTTTTTTTGGTAGAATGTAAACATTATAAACTGTTTTATGAAGGAGATAAAGATTCATTTTAGTCTAAAGTTTCAGTGGAGGGGTATGTGTGTGTTTGTGTGTGTGTGTGTGAGAGAGAGAGAGAGAGAGAGAGTGAGAGTTAATAGGTAACTAACTACCTGATGTTGAATAGAATCCTTCAACTAATGTCCTGATGGCTTTATAATTTAGTCCTATCTATCTGTTAAATAGGAATAGTAATTTACATTGTATATGTAAATGCATGTATTAAATGCAAGTGACTGATTTCTTAGGAAGTTAATTCTGGTGAGTGTTCAAGCCTTGGAAACATGGATTTCTCAGATAGCAAAGCTTATATCAGTTTATTATAGAAGCATCTGGTTCACGTCCCTCCCATCTCTCAGGCTACCCTTTTTTAACCTTTTAAGAAAGATAGTTATCCTGTCCTACCTTTCTGGACTGCCTTTCCCGTTGTTTACTCAGCTGTGTGCTCAAAGTCTTGTTCATATCTGTACTCATCTACAACATTTTGCTTTTGTACTCTCAATTGCTTGGAAGAAAGAAATTACATGCATTCAATATGTTATTACTAGCAGTATCATTATAATTTTTGTACAAAACTTATTTTTAGAACAAATTTTTAAATTTGACCGGGAAAGCAATTCAGATATATTCTGCAAAAATTTTATCTTAGCATGTAGTAGTAGCTCCTTTATAAGTATTTGAAAAAAGACTGTGTTTCATTCATGTATGTGCGTGTATGTATTTATGTATGTGTCTTGGTGACTGCCTTTTGACAAGATTGCCCTTTGACACTGTCTTCAGGTTTCTTGTTAGAGGTAAATAATTTTTCTTACATGACAGCCAAGGTTAAACTCACCTGTATCAAGTGCCAATTTCAGTCTATTTTTTTCGTGTGTGTAAATAATATTGTAAGATATAAAGTCCTTTGCAAATAGCATTTAGGTAAATTTGATCTGTAGATCCTACATGAGACTTTGTAAATTCATATTTCTTGTGTTTCCTCTTTTAATATTAATATAACTGTAAATGTTTTTTTAGGATCCTTATAGTGGCTCCTTTTCATTTACAACCAGTCTTGGTTCCATTTCCTCATGTTTGATACAAAACAATGTTATATATGCTATATGTAGTTGCACTTGGATATTTGTGGTCAGACTAGTCCAAGCAGAGATACTGGTAGAATAAAATTTCTAGGAGATAACTTTACAATTTCTTATCTGTTAATTATGCTGACTTTGCCATTTTAAAATCTAGGACTTTTACCAGAATGCATTCATTTAGAATTAATGATTGTCTTCTATGAAGAATCCACATTATTAGGTTATTTGGAACATAAAGTGAATTTTGCTTTGGAATGTAAGACATATACATTTAAAACTATAATGCTAAGTAAAAAAAAACAATGAGATAATGCCAGTAAACTCTACAGATATGTTCATCCTCTAAGAGCTTTGTTTTCCAACAGTCTTTCAAAGGATGATGTATTCCTCCAAAATTGGGGAGGGAGGCGGGGATTCTTACAATGATAAAGCAATAGGAAAATAGCACCTGAATGAGGGAAGAGGTGGATTATGATCCCAGTGCCTAAAGTTGGTGCTCAGTAAATGTTTGACAAGTGAATAAGTCAAGGGGTAGAGGTCTTATTGCGTTTGAACATTCATCTTCAAGAAGGTTCTGAAGAGGGGTTATATAATAATGATTTCCTGTTGCTGTGTACAGTAACCTAAAGACTTGGTTGTAAACCATACTTATTTTGATAGCAAAATATAGCCAAATTAAATGAAAGCTGATTCACTTTACTGAACAACCTGTAATTTTCATGGGTCTGTTTTTTCTTTAGCCCGAACTTGAAGATTCAACTTTTTTATTGTAAGGAACTTATTCTTTCAATGAACATTTATTGACTATTTACTATATGCTAATTTTGGGGGAGCTCAAACAGTAGGAGCTCAGATTACTTAAAAGGACAGACATACGAAAATATCAATATAATGTTGAAAGGTGCTATAATCAAGGTATTGTGCAGAGCATAGTGGAGCATAAATGAGGCATTAATTTCTACAGATTGAGGATCTGGTGGGCTGGGCTAAGGATGATAAAGGTGACATACTTTTAGAATAAAAAGTATAATGAAAAGACATGTTTTATTCTTTTACATTGTTTTAATGTTACCCTAAAGCTACTATTATTAGATACATGAAGGATAGTGATTGGATAGGGGGAGGAGGGACCATAAGAGAAGGAATTTGTTTTGATGGTTTAGGGGAACCAAGTTCAAATATTAAAATTGTAACATCCCCATTTGTAAGGACATAATCTAGAGATTGACTTTATTTATTTATTTTCCCCACTTTAATCCGCCCTCCACTTCCACCTCCTGACCCATGGATGTTGCCATTTCCCCTTAAGAACTGGATCTCATCCCACATGGTTGTGGCGTGCACCTGGGGCCTGGCGCACCCGGGGCCTGGCACACCCAGAGGGGCTGACGCACCTGGGGTATGGTCCGTAGCTCCGATGCAAACCCAGGACCTTCTGCATGCAAAGTAGATGTGCTAACCACTACACTATGGAGCCATCCCTAGAAATTGACTTTAGATCTCTTAATTTGGCATTTTATTATAAAATGAAATAAAAAATAACTGCCACCTATTTTCAATAGTAAGAACATCTTCGTAAAGCTTGATATATATCCAGACATAGGAGATATTTAAATAGTGCATTATTATGCTGTAATCATAAACGTTACCTTTGGCATACAGGACTTATGCAAGTTAAGTGTAGCTATAAAAATAATTTGGCTTCATTTTTAATATAAGAACTGTGATGAAACAAAGTGATGAAAATATCACTTTAATTATTTTAAGTTAAAAATTTAATTGTATTTTAAAATGAACTCTTATTTTTTGCTTGCTGTTTCTTCCCTAAATTATGACAGAAGCATTCTTTTTATATGGTAACATAAAGAACCTGATTTACTTCTTAATTCATCCAGGAGTAATATTTTTATTAAAAAATTCTCATTTTAAAAGTGGTAAGTAACCTGAAGTCTATGTAAATACAGTACTTCCTTCAAAAGTCATTACACCATGGAACATATATTTCTATGGCAAAAAATTAATAGTGGTCTGTTTTTAATGTCCAAAGGGAATTTATATAAAATTTCTTTGCCTCAGGTTTTGTTTTTATGTGCTCTCAAATGAGCTATTTGACCTAGTAATATATTAGTATTGCTTATTCTTGAGTAATGGGTTTCTCTATGATTATTTGAAGTCTATTATGTTTATCTATACTAACAGTAGATTCTTTTATAGTTAACAAACTGCTATTTCATTGTTAATGGTGGTTTTACATGTTGTGGAAATGAATTTCCTTATTTTACTTATTTGATCCAATTGAAAATCTTAACTATATTTTAAAACTTTTTGCCACAGCGTTTTACCAACGAGGATCATTTGGCTGTCCATAAACATAAACATGAGATGACACTGAAATTTGGTCCAGCACGTAATGACAGTGTCATTGTGGCTGGTTAGTATATGCTTTTATTAATAGCTTATATACATATTTCACCTGGAATGTGCACAATTTTTGTGTATTCTCTGTAAATAATATAGTCTGGTGATATTCCAATGATTTCATTTACATTAAATGTTGGCAACATGTATTTTACCCATTACATCTCCATGTTTCCTTCTGACCATTCATTTCACTTTTTTGTATGGTTTTCAAGTGTAGTTTTGATGTCAATTTTGTAGAAGTTAATTAGAACTCTGGGAACATTCATATTATCTCCAAAGTTTAAATTTAACTGATAATTGAGCTAATGTGATGTTTAGTCATTGTTTCTTTTAGCTGTTTATACCTGGTCTACAATGCTGTGCGAAGATAGAAAATAATCAGGCTCCTCCTGTTGGAGGAGCACAAAACAAACTTGTTCATTAGGATTTTGTTTATACATCTTTTTTGGACTAAACATCTGTGTTAGTAAAATACACTCAGTACTCTCCTGAATTCATTGTTTTTTGGTATGATCCTATGAACATACAGTATTACCTAAGCAGATGATTATCCTTCACAATATGTGAAAAGAGAAACCCAATTCATGCATCGATTTATTGTTCTCTACGCTATATTAGTTGCCCCTTTTTTGGTATTTAAGTATATATTAACACACATCTATGTTTATGTATGCACACATATTTTGTATTTCACTGCATTTTATATATTCTAAAAATATTATAAAGTATATAAAATTAATATATTTACATTTATGTAAATTTCAGGCCTTTTTGTGTCATTACCGCAGATTCACAGATCATAAATATTAACCCTAAAATCTTTTCTCATGTAAAGCTTAGGATATTTTATTTGTAAGTCTATAATACTGCATATTCTTAATACTTTTAAATTATTACCCAGACATAGAGATCAAATTGTTGTATGCAGTCTTTGGAGAGTTAATGAGGCAAATATGAGGTGGTTGTACCTGTACTTTCAGCATCAAAATTTTTGTAATGAAAAAATTGGAGGTAACAAAAATTTATAAGTTGATAATTTGTCAAAAACCATTTATTTATGAAAATGTAAGGGAATGTTCAACATATCTTCAGTTCCATAAGTAAAAGTGAGCAGAAGAGAGTAAGGTGTGCATTTCTTTAGAATATTATATGTCAGATATTAAGAGCAAGAGCCAAAAAAAAAAAAAAAAAAAGCAACATCACAATAGCCTAGAAGGGTCACTTCATGCCTAAGACCCTTCTCTGAAACAGATTGCTTTAGAGCAGTGTCTCTCTCTATAACTTTTTAACTCAAAAATGTTTTGAGATTGCTTTCTAGAAATTACTTTCCTATTTACATTTAATACAATAGAAGAATAGAACACATTCAAACATAGCACTTGACCATTTTTTACTAAGATGTTGAGATGAGTAGTTTAGCATTACTGTAAAAAGATAATGCATGATGTGTGTGATATATATTTGATGATCAATGCCATAAGCCATCTGCATGTTTAAACGAATGTGCCTGTGTTGACGTTTTTCAAGCCTGATCATTCCGGTAATCACTGATAAAAGTTATTTATGCATATACGTTTTATTTTTTTAAGACTTTAACACAAATTAGAAACCCTCTGTTGAGCTTAGATAAATAAACCCTTTAAGTGTGAACAGAAGATTCAAGTTTATATTCACCTTACTAATTTAGTCATGATGGACCTAAGCTGATACATGCACGCTGGGCCCTTACCATAATATGATTTTGGAAGTTTTTTCAGGAATAGGGAGTATATAAGTTTCAGACTAAACCAATAGGTAAAATGATAACACAATAGAGCTCCTTCAGTAATTCTGGTAAACTAATAGGCCTCCATTATGTCTAATGGGTGTGACAATAGCGTTAACTATATATGTAGTAAATCTTTGTACCTTAATATCATATAGGTTTGGAGGCAAAGATAAAACAGTAGGTAATACCTACTTTGGGGACACAATAGTTAACAAATACATGAATTTTAAATTCTCAAAAGATTTTATGAGTATTTTATGTTAAACTAGGAGTCTTCCTTATACTTTTATTTAGCTTAGATCCATGATCTAACCTGTAAAATTGATGCTTTAAAATGTATAAAACATAAATAGAATTTGAATGTACTACCAGCTCTGATCAATATGAATGAGTAGCCTTGAAATTATTAAGACTTAACAGGCAAAATAATTCATAATTATTTTTTTCAACATGGACCTTAACTGTCACTTGTTCTATAACCAACACATGTACACACATGTATTTAGTACATGTGTTAATGCACATTACATGAGTACATATTTAAGTATAATTAAAATATTTCAAGTTTTGAGAATGTAGAGCTGACTATTCCTCTGCTTCTTAGAAATTAAGCTAGAACATTCCATAGATATGAAACTTGTACAGGCTTGAAAAATGCATTAAAATAGAAAATTAGCTTCATAGATGGTAAAAAGAAGGGTTTTGTTCTTTATTTTTGTTTTAGAGTTCTTGTTTTAACCTTCTTTTCTTCCTTATAGTATTTTGATCTACTACTAAAGATTCTGTTTTATCTTAAGCTTGCTTTCGTATAGATTATGAAAACTAGTGGAAGGGCTAAGTTAGAATGAATATATACATGCTCTTCTCCTCAAATTGCATGTATGTTTAATGTAATTTTTTATAATATAAATATTTTAAAATTTTTGTGTCAAATAATGATAATAGTTGATCTCTGCATAGAAGACTCTTATGTCACTCTACTCAGATAGATGGTGTGAACTAAGGAAAAAGAAGGACTTCTTTCATACTTTTATGGTTCATAAACTTGGAGGAAATATCTTGAACTGCAAAAGAACTTAACCAAATTTTGTTTGCTTTAAAGGAAGAGGTCTTTCCAAAGAGAGAATTAACAGCTGACTGAACCAGTCCTGCTAATTTGTTAATTTACTAGCTATATTTTAGGGTCTTATATGATATTTAAATCTATGTGATTGCTTTTCGACATTTATTTCAGATCAGACCCCAACACCAACAAGATTCTTGAAAAACTGTGAAGAAGTGGGTTTGTTCAATGAGTTGGCAAGTCCATTTGAGAATGAATTCAAGAAAGCCTCAGAAGACGACATTAAAAAAGTATGTCGTTGAGTAAAAAAGGGGAAGGGATTAAGCAGTACATATAGTAGTTACAAAATAGTCATGAGGAGGATATAAACATAACAGGGAATATAGTCAATAATATTGTAATAATTATGTATGGTTTCAGATGGGTACTAGATTTATCAGGTTGATCACTTTGTAAGGTTTATAAATGTCTAATCACTATGTTGTACACCTGAAACTAATATAATATTGTATGCCAACTATAATTGAAAAATTAAAAATTATTATAAAAAATTTTCTGATAGACTACATAGAAAAAAAGTATGTTGTTAACCATGAAATTAAAAAAGAGTACTACTGAGGACAATAATTAAAGTTTACAGTTCCTGTTTTCTTATTTTAGGTATAATGATTGGCTATTTTTTAACTCCTAACATTTTCTTTAATGTTTGCATTTATCTTAGATGCCTCTAGATTTATCTCCTCTTGCAACACCCATTGTAAGAAGCAAAATTGAGGAGCCATCTGTTGTAGAAACAACTCACCAAGATAGTCCTTTACCTCACCCAGAATCTACTACCAGTGATGAAAAGGTTAGAAATTTGTATTTATGGTAGAAACACAGACTCAGTTGAAAAAAATCACCCCGTTTTAATATTTGATCTACATAAAATGTTAAGATAATAAGTTATACATAATTCAGTGTCAGGTTGTAATAGTCTTATATGTAAAAGCCTGTGAATACTCATAGATCTTTCAGGGAAAGAATATTTAATTTTTATAGGTAATTAGCTTTTTATTACACACTGAAAAATTATAGGGGCAAACAGCAGTCATTTTAGGTAAAACTTATTTTCGAAAAGGTATATAAATTTATAAATTTTTCTGGGTTTTATTTTTCACTACTTTTATATAGTTACAGCTTATTTAAGAATCTTTACAACTAAAAATTGTTCGAACAAAAGTCATTTAGGCTTTTAAAGAGATAAGGGCATAGTTACTCATTCTTAGCAATGGATCTACTATAACTACATAACAACTACGGAGATGATACTGCCTGAGTACAGGTCTTTGTAGGTGTAGATAGTTTCTGCATCTTGAACATCCTGTTAACTTGGGACCACCTGGACTGTCATCTTAAACTTAGTATGTCTTAATCAGAACCCTTGATTCTTTCCACGTATTTCCCTATTCTCAGTAAATTTTCTCCCCATCCATCTAGTTGCTCAAGTCAAGAATTCTTAATTCCTTCTTTTCTTTCACACCGAAACCAATAAGAAATCTTATCTTACTTGCTTCCTGAATATGTTTTCAATTCATCATCTTTTGCCTTTAGTGTCACTACTTTAGTCCCAGTTATCATAATACATTATGTCACTTTCCTGCTTAAAATTCTTCACTGGTTACCATTGCATTGAAGGTAATTCACACTCCTTCCATAAGTCCTCACTGATCTGGGCTTATTTACTCGTCCATCCCCTCTGGTGTGTGCATCATACATTCCAAACTTTTTCCTGCCTCAAAGACATTATTCTTGGTGTTGTGTCCTTCTCCCTAGAATATTCTCCTTATCCTTTCATTATCAGTTTAAATGCCATTTTTTCTAAGAAGCTTATGTTACTTCACTATGCCGTCTAAAGTAGCCAACTCTAACCTTCCTTTGGTTAGTCTTTCATGATTTATTATGTTGTACTCTCACTCGAACACATTTCAATCTGAAATTTTCTTGTTTGTTTTACTTGTTTATGGTCTCTCTTTTCCCACTAGTCCTTGAGGGCATGTTATAATTCTCAAACTTGTTGAATTGATGAAGTTCTAGTAATACTAGATTATCTTTCTTCCTGTGTTGCTTAGTAAGATTTTGATACTAAGTGGCAGCATAAAGGCCAATTCAAAGTTCACATAGACCCAAGTAGTTACTACCTTTATACTAACTAGTGAAGGAGTTATGGGTATCCTTAATCTGTTTTCTGATCTGTAAAACTGGGGGAAAGGCTACCTGTAAGGGGCTAACTTGCAAACTCTGTGTTTTTTCTTTAGTTTGGAAAGATGTCACTTTAATAATTATTTACAATTATATAATTATTTTATATTCAAGATATCAATATTGGCTTTTTGATACTGAGAAATTATTGGTAATGAAGGTGTTTTGTACTGCTTTAAAATTTGTGTTGCTTTTATATAGCTTTAACATTTTTTAAAACATTTCTATTATTGAATTTGTATCAACCATAACACAGTCTTCCTGGATCTCTTTCCTTTTTTTGTAGTGATGGAGTAGGACTGCGCAATCCCTTCTGAATTTTAAGTTCTATGATTCCATGAGAATGAATTGCATTTTTAATTTATTTTTACTAAAATTCTCATGGAATCATAGCTACATTGCTCAGCTTAACTTATTTCTGGATTAATAGGAAAATAAGTTGTACTGAAAATAACACTCAGGTGTTTTAAAATTAAATTATGAACATTGTATTTCGAAACCTTACAGGTGCTTTAAATTTTTCTTTTAATTAACTTTCGATATTATTTGACTTTGTGGGATTATTATATAGTGTCCCGTGGATGCTTTTTGAAGAGTGTTATACTGCTTTTTAAGGTATGTGAATTGGCTTGCATTTTTATCTATTGACTTGCATATTTTCTCTGTCATTTAATAAGGAAGTACCATTGGCACAAACTGCACAGCCCACATCAGCTATTGTTCGTCCAGCATCATTACAGGTTCCCAATGTGCTGCTTACAAGTTCTGACTCAAGTGTGATTATTCAGCAGGCAGTACCTTCACCAACCTCAAGTACTGTAATCACCCAGGCACCATCCTCCAACAGGTCAATTGTGTAAGTGATTTAGGCCAATCATTGAACTATTTATGAATTGTTAAGTTTTTGTTGCCATGATTTTTCCTAAGATGTTTATTCATATTGTGACCTTAGTTGTGTGTGTGTGTCATATTCTGCATGCTTTGGTTTTTGGAAAAAGTACTTGAGTAGTCTTTTTTAAATATAAATATTACCTAATTAGAAAATAAATATCTACAGCTGAATTTTAAAAACAAATCAACACAGAATGTGAATTTAAGGTGGTCTCTTATTTTCATGCTATTTCACACAAAACACATAAAATTATTCCATCACCACATGACATACCTTTTAGACAGGTAGTTCTCAAGACGTTTCTGATATGAATTTTTCTCGTTTAACATAGTGAAGATTGTCCTAAGTAAATCCATAATGTTTTCCATTTTTTTTCCTGAATTTCCCCCCCACACACACTGCTGCATACATTATGCATTTAATTAGTTAAGATTTAATTTAAAATAATTAAATAATTAAATTTTGTACTTTGCTTTGGTTAGAAAATTTATTTTTAAATGGTATGGTAATAGGAGTAAAAATAGTTGTGTATTTTAAGAGATAATTGATAGAGATTTCAATTTCCCTTCATTTTTCTTAGTCCTGTACCAGGCCCATTTCCTCTTCTGTTACATCTTCCCAATGGACAAACCATGCCTGTTGCTATTCCTGCATCAATTACAAGTTCTAATGTGCATGTTCCAGCTGCAGTCCCAGTAAGTTTGACATTTAGACTATTTGAATATCTTCTTTATAGTAGAACTGATCTTTGTAATCCAAAAATACACTTCATGAAACTGAATTCAAACAGAATACTAGTGGCAAGTAGTATTTACTCATTGATCTTTATAGTGATAACATAGCATTCAAGGCAGTCATAATTGGATAGAAAACATTTTCCATCCTTCAAAATTCATAATTGTTTTTCTTGTATTTTTAATATTAGGAACTTTATTCCTATTCATCCTATTTCAATTTGACTAGATTTATAGAATTCAAATATTAACACAGATTTCTATTCTTTAGGAAGATATTTATATTCGAACATTTGTCATGTAACTCCTTGGTATTTTTAATTATTGTAGAAATTGTTTACAAAAACACTCTGTGAACTTTTATGGTCAGGTTGGGTTTAGAGAATATTTTTGCAAGCCCAAGCATATGAAAATCTAAATAGTCGAAACAATAGTTAATCCCCCACTTTCTTAATAAGATCCAAAAGAATGGCTTTTTGAGGAGTATGTTAATTATATAAATTTTGAAAGATGTACACAATAGTTAAATATATACTTACAATGTTTAGTAATTTAATGAATTAAAGAATGTTATGTTACATTCTTTGGAATGATATAAGTTAGAAATAATGCTTTTTTTCTATTCTCACATTTTATAAAAGTGTTATTCAAGCTATTCAAATGTGTCTTCAACATTAAAGTTTTTATCATTAGAACCACTTTTTAAGACATCTAGCACAACTTTCTAAAACATATTATTTTCATTTTGGCCTAACTAAATTCATTATAACACTTTTTGAATTTATTATTCTCTTCCTGGAAATCTTACCCCAACCCTTAATACTCATTTATATAATAAAAAGATAGTTTCTTCTTTTACCTCGTAGATAGTTCTGATCGGCACAATGTAATCATTTATCATATAGCTTTTGAAAATTATTTTTAAAAACATGCTTATAGTAACATCCAACACTTTTGGTGAGCTCATACCCCAGGAATATTGCTAAAATTTGTTAAATATTTACTTTTTTATTAACTAATTCTTCCAAGTGACCTACGTATCCAGCATTAGCATTGATTGAAATAATTTCAAGATTATGTGATCTTCAAACAGAACTTTGCTGTTCAAAATGCATTATTTGAGAGAATTAATAAGGACTCAAATATAAGGTGACTACTTTCTCTTTTCTGAGAATATTTTTGAGGGGGAAACATTCTTGCCCTTTGTTTGAGATTATATGGTTATCCTATTAAATGTAACTGTGTTTAAAGAAATCGAAATGAAAAAGACATACACTTTAGTTATACAATAACTAATTACTCAGTGTTGATACTAGGTTTTTTAAAAAAGCAAGAAACCAAATGGAAAAATCTGTTTCAGATTAATAGAGAAATTATTAGAAGTAATCGGGTTCTTTGTCATACAGTATATTAATATATCAAAATATTTATATGTTTTAGAAAAGCAGAATTTATTGTTGAAATTATTTTTTATGCCCAGTTAGTTGCAAGTTTTGACATTCTTTCACATTTGAAATGGAAGTGTGATGGGGGCTAAAATTTTTTAAAAATGGAATTACGATAGATCAGTGAGAAGTTTTGCATCTATTACTGATAATTGTGAGCTTCTTTAAGAAGAAACCATTAAAAAAGAAATTATGAAAATTGAATAGGGAAGCAGATGTCTCAGAGAAATTGTCAACTTTTAGAGAATAAATCAAGATATAAGATCAATAAACGTTTACAGTAGAGATAGTTTTCTAAGTCTCAAATTATTATAGTAGTTTGTGCAAAAAAATACAAACCTCATTTTGAATTTATTTGCTAGTAATTAGTTTTTGCTATCTTTCGCATAGCTCGTTCGACCAGTCACCATGGTGCCTAGTGTTCCAGGAATTCCAGGTCCTTCCTCTCCTCAGCCAGTACAGTCGGAAGCAAAAATGGTAAATTAGGTTTTATGTGTTCTGTACATTTCTTAAGTCTGTTTTGAATTAGTCCCAGTTCAGAGGCACAATTTAGATCATATTTTATAAAATTATGGACTATGTTACACTATTAGAAGAACCAGAAAATTTGGAAAAGGAAAGCTTCCATTAGCATGGTGACTAGTTAGTGGTACTTTAAAATAAATGGATGGACTGGGAGTAAATTTCTAGTTCTTGTAATTGGTTTGTCTGGCTTTTGGCTGTGGCTCTTTAAACAAACTCCTCCTGGTGGAGACCAGGAATATTACAGCTGAAACTAGATTTATATCATTTGATGGCAATGCTGCTATAAGTGTTTTTCTTTTTGCTGGTTTTTTTTTTTTTTTTTACGTTGAAATATTTTTTGTCTTTATTGAAATATAATAGACAGTTACTTGTATTTACATTATACAATTCAGTGAGGTTTTTTTTTCCCACTGAACAGTTGACATACAATAAAATACCAGTTTCAGTTGTATAGCATAGTGATCAGAGAGATCCATATAACTCGCAAAGTGATCACCCCACTATATCTAGTACCCTTCTTCCCCCTTACATATTTATTATTACTACATTATTAACCATCTTCCCCATGCTACACCCTACATATCCATGTCTATTCTGCAACTATCCATTTGTACCTCTTAATCCTTTTGTCCTTTTTCACCATCCCCCCATGCCACTCCCATCTAGTAGCCCTCAAAATATTCTCTGTATTTGTGAGTTTATTTCCACTTTCGTTGTTGTTTATTTTGCTTTTTAGATTCCACATGTACATGAAATCACGCGACATTTGTCTTTCTCTATCCGACTCATTTCATTCAGCACAATACCCTCTAGGTCCATCAAGGCAATATGTTTTAACATCCCTTCCTTTTAGTCTGTGTGTGTCTTTTAATCTCTTGTAGGCAGCATATGTAGGGGTCCTGTTTTTTTTTTTTATTCGTTCAGCTACTCAATCTTTTGATTGGAGCACTTAATTCTTTTCCATTTGAGATGTTTGTTGATAGGAATGTAGTTATTTCCATTCTTTATTCCTATTTTTGATACATGTTTTTTCTTCTTTAAAAAGTCCTTCCAACATTTCTGTAACACTAGCCTTGGCGATGATAAATTCCTTTAGCTTATTTTTGTCAGGGAAGCTCTTTATATGTCCTTTCACAGATAAACAGCTTTGCTGGATAAAGTATCCTTGATTGTAGATCCTGGGTCTTTATCACGTCGAATATTTTTTGCCAGGCCCTTCTGTCTTGCATAGTTTCTTTTGAGAAATCAGCTGCCAGTCTTATGGGTGTTGCCTTGTAGGTAACTGCTTTTCTCTTAAAATATTTTGTATTTTAATTGTGATATGTCTTGGTGTGGGCCTCTTTGGGTTCCTCGTTTTTGGGATTCTCTGAGCTTCCTGGGGTTTTATGTCTATCGCCTTCACCAAGGTTAGGGAAGTTTTCCATCATTATTTCCTCAAATATATATTCAACTTCTTGTTCTCTCTCTTCAGGAATCCCTAGGGTACGGATATTTTTACCTTTAATAGTGTCCCGTAGGCTCCTTAAATTATTATTATAGTCTTGGCTTCTTTTTTCTTGCCTTCTGATTGAGTTTATTAGTCTCCCAGTCTTATTAGTGTGGATTTGTGAAGTAGGTGTCCAGTGGCACACCTGAGAGGGGTATAGCCACAGGCCAAATTTAGCCCAGGCCTCTACCCCTCCAGGAGCACCTGTTAAGATTCAGCAAGCAATCCACAGATGCTGTGCTTATAGTTGCTTCAAAAGACCACACCAGAAACTAAAGCCAGCTGCCACTCCTGTTAGTCTAGGTGCTGCTCAGCAAGGAGCACCTGACTCACCAAGGATACACCTGGATGTGGCTTGGGCGGGGCTGTGAGTTGGAGGAGGTGAGCTTTCAGGGAATCTTCTGGGCGGAGCGACCTTCGTTATCCAGTTTGATGACTGGCAGCACTATGTCTGCACACTGGAAGCGGAGAGGGCTCAACAGAGGAACAATGGATACCATGGTACTTCTGTTTAGAGCGAGTCTCACCTCAGCCCTTACTCCAACAACTTAGTGTCTCCCTGTAAGTCCCTGATGCCCCCTGCATGCAGCCAAACCAGCACTGGTTATCAGAGCAAGCAGATCTGTCACCTTGAAAGTCCGAAGGCCACTTTAAAAGGCGTCTGCTGCTGCTGCTGCTGCTGCTGCTGCTGCTGCTGCTGCTGCTGTTGCGCAGCCTCCGTCTCACTCAGCTGCTCAGGACCTAGCAGGCTAGTGTCCTCACCCTGTCCTACCTTGTGCTGTTGCAGGGTGCTTTCTTAGATTTCTCCCAAGTTGTATGGCTTGTTCATCTAGATCCCAGGTGATTTTTCCTTGCTGTTTGCTCCTTGTTTCCATCACAACTTTGGTTGCCAGAGGGATAAACAGAGCCTCTATCATCTGCACCATTTTCTTTCTGCCACACTATAAGTGGTTTTAAACAGGAATATAAATTTGTAAAACAGTATAGACAAGAATTCTGAAGTAGTATACTAGTTAGTAAACTATGCACCTAATGTATAAAGGAAAGCCATATTTCCGAGTTGTGTTTTAGACACTGAGAAACTGGTGGTGTTTAAGTGATGAACTATAGATTTTCAGGAGACATGTATTTTAATTTTTAATCCTAACCCTGCCATTCACTACCCTTAACCAAGCCACTTTAACTTTTCTGAGATTCAGTTTCCTCATCTGTAAAAGAAAGAGATTAAACTTAGGTTTCTGGGGTTTCTCTTAGTCCCAAATTCTATAAATTTGCTAATTTTCTTGACAGAAAATCTGAAGCTGCTTTTTTCTTTTTTAATTCTCTCTACTCCTTACGTGTCTTAAATTTCATCTAGAGTCTTTAAAATGACAGTAAACTCTATATCATATATACATGAATCCCCTAAGAGGCCTTGTAATAATTAATTCCATGCTGAAGGATTACAGAGCCACAATTTTGAATCATGGCTTTGGAGAGCACTGCTTACCCTTCTTACTTGATTTTTGAACCTTTGAAGCAAAGGGTAGTAGAGCCTGAAAAAGCCTTGAATGTGTATTAATTCATGATGCTCTTTCAGATGGAGTCCCCAAGAATATTTTTTGGGATCGTTCTTCAGTAGTTTTGTGTGCTCAAGGATATCACTGAACTAACTCATATGTTATTTTATTAGCCACCCAGTTCCGTGACCCTAGGCTTCAGGACCATGGTGCACTAACTCCCTTGGAGAAGTTCTCTGTGGTTTGTGGGGTGAGGGTGAGGACAGCTGTTTATGCTGAGCTTGTTCACAGAGGGTGTGGATTTCTATCACAACTTTGGAAAGAGACCTTACAGTGTCCATATGCCAAAAGGGAATAGAATATCCAGATCAAATGCCAGCTAAGGTTCCTTGCATGATGCCATTGCCCCCATGGAATTCCAGAATGGGAATGGAGGGTCTTTTTCCTCCTTCACAATGAACTTGTTGGGCTGGTTTTCCAAAAGCTATACAATACGATGCATCGTCTTTTTTTAGTGTAATTCTCCCTTCTATAATCTAACATGCTTCAGGGCAAATTCTTCTTAACAGCGATTATAATGAATGTGTCCGTAGGAAATCCACAGATAAATAGTTATGAGTCACCTATTATTTGCTTCAATTCTATGCTGTGCACTGTGCTAACAATATAAATTTGTACATGTAAAAACCCATTATATATTGCTTTAAAATTTTTATTGCTATTCTCCATTAGTGCAAATAATCTGAAATTGGCGTGTGGTAACTTTTAACAATAACTTACACACCATCTGAATGAACAATAGTCGATTGAGGAGTTCAATAATTAGCTGTTTATTAATTGTAGTGGAAGAACCTGAAAACCTGAAAGGGAAATTTTTCACATTAACAGCATGTATAGGTAAAAGCTTTGGAAATACTAAGATAAATCTTATTCACTTGATAGCCAAAGAACTTCACTGGGAATGTTTTTTGCATTTATTTACTTTAAACATACCCTACTAATGAAAATCCAGTTAGAACTGAGTATAGTAGAAATAGGAGTTAAAAAGATCATATTGTTGAATGCTGTATCTAAAAATATTACATATTCACTGGATTTCTTTTCTTACAAATTAATTCAAAAGGAACAAATGAGATTTAAAGAAATATTCTTGGCTTTCAAGAATAGGCCATATTTGTAGAAACTATTAAATTTAGCACTTCCATAAATAACTTTTTTCAAGTCACCAGGAAATTAATAAGAATAAAGTAGTTTGTATGCTTGTATATTTAAAAATGTCAAAGCTCTAACTTCCACAACTTTATATATGGCAAATAGTCATTGGTTGAGTGTCCCAAAAATAGCATGGAGAGCCACAGATTGCCCTACTTAAATTTAATAATACAAATAAATTTCTTATTAGAATTTTGCTTATGTGAAATAGCTATATTTAGATGATTGCCTGTTTTAATTGGGATAGTAAATAAAATTGTCCTGTTTTTGATTAAATAAAAAGACTTGGAAATTAGTCTATTTTTTTTTTACTTTTTATTATGGAAAATTTCAAACATATACAAAGTAAACAATATAATGAACCCCCCATGTGCCCACCACCCAACTTCAATTATTAGCAATAAAACTGCCATTCTTATTTTATCTACACTTCAGACTACTCCCTACTCTCACTCAATTATTTTTAATAGGCCCTTTTAAATGTAAAATTTACATACCTTTGAAATGAACTGATTTTCACTGTACGGTTTTGGTAAGTGCATTCATGTAACCCATACCCCTCTTATGGTATAGAACATTAACATCTACCCAGAAAGTCTTTATTTTCCTTCTCAATCATTTCACTTCTCCAACTGTTCTGACATTTGTCACTAGCAGTTCTTCAACTTCATGTAAATGGAATCAGTATATACTCTTATGTGCAGCTACGATATGTCTGTGAGATTTATCCATGTCGTTTCATGTATTATAGTTTGCTTCTTTTTATTGCTGAGTAGATTCCATTGTGTGAATAGAATATAACATAATTTCTTTATCCATTCTGTTGATGAACACTTGAATGTTTTTTGTGTTTAGCTATTGTGAATCAAGTTACTATGCACATTTTTATATACCCTTTTTTTTTTTTTTTTGCAGACATATATTTTTATTTGGTCTATCTACAAAAGAGTAGAATTGCTGAGTCAGAGGGTTGCTGTACATTTAACTTTATAAGAAACTGACAGAGCTTTTTCCAAAGGTTTACATTCCCACAAGCAGTGCATGGAAATTCCAGTTCTTTCCACATTTTTGTCATCATTTGGTTTTATCGTTTTCCTTGTAGACATTTTAAGAGTATATAGCAGTATCTCGTTTTAATTTACATTTCTAATTTAACCAGATTATTTTTGTAATATCTTTTTTTCCATTTTTAAATTGGGTTATTCGCCTTTTATTATTGTTATGTGAGTTCTTTCTGTATATACTAGATTCAAATTTTTTGTTTTATATATATTGCAAATATTTTCTCTCAGTCTATAGCTTACCTTTGTTTTTCTTAATAGTATATTTGTACTATCATTGATTGCAACTGTTATCTTTAATATATCCTTTCTCCTACTTAATTGGGTTTGATTTGCTTTTTTTTTAGCTTCTTAAAAGTAGAAGCTTATATTGTCAATTTAAATCTTTCTGCCTTTCTAATATAGGCATTTAAAACTATATATTTCTGTGCACACATTTTGATATGCTGTATTTTTTATTCATTTTCTAATTTCTCTCTTGATTTCTTTGGGCTGTGGGTTATTTAAAAATGTGTTGTATAATTTCCAAATATTTTATCTTTTATTGATTTCTATTTTAATTACACTGGTTTGGTAGCATACCACCTTCGATATATTTGATCGTCCTGTGTTTCCATTTTCTCATATAGCTATTTTTGAAAAAAGTACATGTTGCCACCCTATTTAAGTAACATAAGCTTGTAACAATATTAATTGCCTGGAATGTTAAGGGAGTTCTGATTATTGGGGAGTTTTTGTTGTACAGAAACTATTTTATTTCACAATTCACTATTGGTTTTATATTTTTATAAAATATTATTAGTCTGTTTTCCCTTAGTAAGTTACATAGAATGAATCCTATTTAGTATCTGTTTGATTTAAGAATTTTCAGTGTTTGCATGTCATTATCATCAAAATCATACATATATTAGTAGAAGTACAAAATTAATCTACCAGCCTCAGGGCAAACCAGAAATAGTTTGGTTTTTGTAGTTTAATTCATGTTTATATATCTTGCCTCAGTCTCAGTTAACAATTATTTCTATTGTTATTTATTTAACAAACATTTCTTGGGTAAGAAGAAATTCAGCACATATGATCTTACATTTTGAGATTTTTTTTTTTTTTTTTTTTTTGCAAATGTCTCCAGTGATCATCAAAAGAATGAAAAAAGTCTTATCTTTCAGAAGGCCATTATTGAGTTTTTCTAACATATATTGACAAGATTATATCAGCAAAGTGTTTTGTTTTGTTTTTTTTTCCTATTTTTTGATGCCCTCGATATGGTGACTTGTGCACAAAACCATTATTCAGAGACTACTTTTTAAAACTAATATTAGATTTATTAAAGTTACAAACTCAAAACTTAGTTCTTCCCTAAATTCCCAAGGCCAATTTATAAATCTACTTAAATAATTATCACTTTTAGTCTACGGCCACGCCACCCTGAACAAGCCCAATCCTGTCTGCTCTCAGAAGCTAAGCAGGGTCGGGCCTGGTTAGTACTTGGATGGGAGACCACTTAGGAAGACCAGGTGCTGTAGGTGTAAAAATATAAAAAATAAGGTAATGTAAGATGATAAGGTCCTTGCATTCTGTGAGGTCAACCAAGGGTTGCCTTGCCTAAAAATAAAAGAAAAAAATTAAAAAATAAAAAAAAGATAAATTTGAATTAAAATGTCATTGTCATTGAGTTACTTTTTTAAGCTTCAAGGGGCTAAAAACAACTTACCAAATGAAGGAATAATCCTTAATTTGTATCATTCCAACTGATGAAAGTTGAGACTTGGGTTCATCCCAGTATACAGAGGTTTCTTAGTGACCAGATAAGTGAGCACAGATCTTTACTCTTTTTCATTAGTAATAGAACTCCAAATCCATCTTTCCAGGTGAGTGGTTTCCAGCCAAATCTAAATTCACTTTACATGTTAAATAATTTTACTGTTTACCAGTGTGCAGCCCCCCAATAAAATATAATTTATTTTTCACTGCTTCAGTTGGATTTTTCTTTGTTGTTGTTTTCAACTCTCCAAAAATATTGAAAACATTCTTTCTGTTTAGTTCTGCATCTCTCTTAAGGATTTTTTTTGACCTTTGTGGTCACAATCTAAATAGTGTAGTAGTGACGATTCCGCTGAAATTACCTAGGGTTAAAAAATAATGTAAGAGAAATAGCAGCATTGGAACACATAAAATGAGTATTATCACATTATAGCTCAGGATACAAAATTTATTTGTATCCTAAGATAGCCACAGATGCTTTTGTAGTCTCCTGATCTTCAGATGCCCCGTATTACAGGAAGATACATATACATTGTGTTTTGGTCTACTCGAAGTATTGAAAAATAAGGTCCTCTTTTATGCTAAAGAAATTTCTTCAGAGCAGCAGCAGCTTTTTAATTTTAAGAACTTTTAAGTCTTTGGAAAAATAATGTGGTAAAAAAAAAAAATTAGTTGGGGGTCCACAGACACACATTATCTAAGTACTTTTAATATTACACAAAAATTCTATTTTCTGCACAATTGTACTGGATCTCACCAAATAAAATAGGTTTAGCTGTTTTGTCATTAAGCACATAAATCATAGATATTTGCTGTCTACGTTAGTCTTCTAAGAAAACGATTTTCTTATGTAACATTTGTAATCAAAAAGTAAATCTAAATGTTAATTATCTGGGTGTTTTGTTTAAGAAGATTTAGTAAAGTATTTAAGTAGCATTCTCCAGAATCATTCCTTTAAGACTTGTGTGACAAACTGAGAAATATCTTTGCACACAGTGGGTAGCCGGTAGGTTTTCTGCAGGGGGTTTCTACTGAGAGCTGACAGAGGGCATCTTGGCAAATGTTCAGAAACCTACATTAACTTAGTTGGGCCCTGCATGGAACCTCATGTTCAGCAGAAATTCTTCTGACCTGCCTCTGCATGCCAAGCTAATCAGCAAACACCTAATGAGCCCACTCCAAAGAAACAGACTCTCAACCTACTTCATTTTCATATGTTCTCTGGGGGTGGGGAGACAAAACTTCATGAGGACTGATGATGCTGCAAAGACCACAATAATGATAATTAACTTGCTGAATTTAGAAGATTATGCTGTTAATTAGTTGCAAAATAAAGATAAGTAATAGAGCAGCAGATGGTAGGATAACACCCAGGAGAAGGAGGGTTATTACTCTGATGAGCTGTTGTGGCATATATGAAATATGGATCTGGCTTTTTCATAAATTGTTTCTAGAGAACATTATGTTTTTTTTCTTTAAACTATGATGGAGTACTTTGTTCTTACTAAGTTCTGACAGATGTGATAAAATTTGTTTTCAAGGGTGCAACATATAACAAAATTTGAATAGCAAATTATTTTTAGCAGATTAGCTCTTAAAATGAATGTCAAATTGATCAGCATAACAAACTATTCACCCTTTAATTAATTCAGCTTCTCTAAGAAAAAAAAGTTTTCAATATAAAAAATAGCTGAATTTTACATTGCTAAAAATTTTAAACATTAAGGCACTAGTCTTCTTAGAAATAAACATATTTTAGTTTGCTTTTAAGCAGTGTATATACTGTTAGTTCAAAACTAAAATTATGCCTACATTTTATTGTACATGCTGGAGAATATAGATGTTTTAAATCTTAATTTTGTTGAGTACTCAGAGCTTTTTTTCCTTACATTAAATTTCTCTATTGAGAAATAGATCTTAGTAATAGACTGATCAGTGTCTGATATTCTTATTAATTACTTACAATATTTAATAGACAAAAGTTCTAATTTGGCAAAACTTTTTTTTTTTTAATATGTTTAGTGAGCTAGGAGTCAGTAAACAGAATTTTTTGTCCTAGCTGTGCCTCTGACTCACTCTATGATTTTGGAAGTAACTTCACTCTTTGGGCCTCAGTTTCTTTATATGTAAGATGGTGATTGGACTAATTGATTTCCAGTATCTCTATAATATAAATACCTGTACTTCTCTCTATTTTCATTAATTGTTTGAACCAAAATATTTGTCCTCTAAAATATCTCTAGCAAATATATACAGGTAGATATTGTAGACATCCTTATATTAATTATAAAATTTAAATGAATCATTTAGTGACAACTTTTTCACTTAACCTATTCTAATTTTTTTAGCATACATGTGTATTTATTGCCTTTTTTTTTTTAATCTGCATTTCAGAGCAGTGTTAATTAACCCTTGAAAATCTTTTTCTTAAATTTTGTACCCAGTGGCACACTTTCCAAGTCAGACCCATTGTAATCAATGTAACAGCATGGAGCAAACATTAGAGCTTCCTCACTGGATGAGTACTGTATACCCTAGGGCAGTCAAGAGAGGATAATGAATGAATACTGATGCTGCTTTTAAGTGCTCCTATAAAGTAGTAACTTGCCCTATTAAAGATTATTCAAGAGAGTGATGTTTATGTACTTCAGACTCCCCTATGTGCAGTTACTGTATTTCATTAATTCTGAGAGTTAAGCTCTTCACTATAAAACTTTAAATGCTCTTCAGTTCTGTGCTGTTTTCTACCTAAGGACTTAAAAATGTTTTACCAACACATAATTTACCAAACTTTACATCTCAACCGCTACTTATATTTATGCACATTTTATATCCAGAAATGAAAGGCCTAACCTAACACTAGAAACTAGATACTGTTCATTGTATTTTGATGTCTAACAATGTTTTTAAAAGATATAATTATGCAGAGTGACCACCTCCCCAGATTCTCCTCTTTGGTTTTGTTTATATGAACCTACACTTTCAAACTCCTATCTTTCTACTTTTAATTGTTCTCTGACCATTTAGCTTAAGTATTCCTACCTAATCATAGCCAACTATTGCATTGGTCACTTATATAATTTCATTTTTAATTCATCCACTTCCACACTATCCTATCAGTTCCGAATGTCCCAATTTCCTGTGTCTTAGCCACTAATGTGATTATTTCCGCTTGTTTGAAAAAAAGAAGAAAAATAAAGAGGAAACAAGGAATCTTATTTCACCTGGATTCTGAAAGATACAATGTATGATGTGGCCTCGAGAATATATTTTACATAATAAAACGTCTTGAGACTAATTCAGTGCTTAAGATAACCCCTAAGTACTTTTTTCTAAATACATTTCTAAAATACACAACTCTCTTGATTGACTCTTTGACATCCCCACCCCCACACTTACGCTAAGAAAATAGAGGCCTCAGTAGCAATTTTTGAAGACATAAGGAAGGTGACATTTGAGAAATCTTTTTACGAGTCAGGTGGTTTTGTATGTTCTATTGAATCCTTACCTTAACCCTACAAGAAAGTTGTTATTACCAGTTTTATAGATAAGGAAACTGTGACTCAAAGATTAAATGATTTGTCCAGAATCACAGACAGTTTGAGGCTGAGTTAAATTCTGAACATAAAGTGTCTTCTCAGCTGTATACAGTATGTACACAAATATATATACAGTATATATTATGTATACTAAACAGCGAAGATACTAGGACTTTACATATTATGGTGCTGTTTGCAATTCATAAAGAAATACTCTGTCAGAAAAGAAGGAAACAACATACCGAACCTTGGGATGGTGTGCCTTTAGCAGTTGCAATATCAGACTTGGCATTCCCGATCCTTTGTGGCTGGCTTCTGAATCATTAAGCCATCTAGCTTCAGATAATATCTTTTGATCATTCCTTGTGTTTTTGAACTAGCTTGATGGCTGTTTGACCTTGGACAAATGTCTTCTGGTTTCCTAACCTGTACAATAGGAATATTGTCATATTAGAAACTCATTGCTAGCACAACAACACTAATGGATCTTAAGTACATTATGCTGAAGGAAAGAAGCTGTATTGAAATGGCTATACACTGTATAATTCTTTTTGTATGGTATTCTGGAAAAGGAAAAACTTTAGGCTTCAGGAAACAGATGAGTGGTTTCCAGGGGCTGGGTGTCTGAGGAGATAGTGACAGGAAAGGAGCATGAGGGAAATTTGGGGGATAATAGAAATGTACTTCATCCTGATTAACGGTTCCATGATTGTGCTTGTTAAAACTCAGAGAACTGTACACTAAAAAGGATTCGTTTTACTGCATGTAATTTATACATCAGTAAAACATTTTTTAAACTACTGACTTTGTTTTTAAAATCATATCCAGAATTTATAATAATTAACAGTAAGGAGAAAGTAGCCATTAACAATTGTCCAAGTGTAAATATTGCCTGAGTGGGAATCTCGGTGATCTTTTCATATATATTCAGTTTTTAAGGGATCTAGATCACTTATAGAAGGTATTAAGATATACATACGTTAAAATAAAGAAACTACGGAGTTTTGAGTAGTTGTAAAATTTTCTAAATTGTTCTTAGTGTGAATGAAAGCAATTATACTAGAATCATTTGGAAGCCTTTTTCAAAACCTCTTCTCTCTTATACCCCTTTCTGCTATATCTAGGGAAGGGAGAGAGAAAATATTGCCAAGAATCTGTTTTTAACATGAAACATCTTGACAGTTATTTACTTCTAGAAAGTTTGGGATGCACTGTATAAACTGCAACACAATTCTCATGCTAATATTTGTAGCCTCCCTCCCCACAAATCTGTGTCTGAGTGTGGATCTTAGGAAAATGTAATGGACTTATTTCTGCATCAGATTTTGTGAGAACAGTTCATTTTGGACTATACTTCAGTTATTAAGAGCAGTATCAGTAGTAATAGTTCAGTTCTCTCAGGTCCCTGTGGTCTCTTTCATTGCTAAGATTCAATGATATGATTATCTTGTGCTAATTATTTTAGATTTACAGATCATAACAATAAGACTACCCCAAAAATCACATGTGCTATTTTCACCAAAGAAACCTATTTCTGTTTATTAGAAAATATTTACCACGTAGCAAATCAGTGTACCAATTGCTAAAAGGGATGCAAAGAAATATAAGGCAATGTCTGCTCTTGAAAAGCTTAAGGAGATAATATTTTCACGTAAGACATGTTTTTGCTGATAGAATAATAAACTTTATTCAAATTGTGTCCTTAAAAAGAGGTAGCTATATACATCTAGGGCCTCATTCTAGTACTAAATTTGTCATACTCTGACAGTGGGTCAGGTACAATCCAGTTGACTGGCAAAATTGAAACAAAGTGGAAGGCATCTTGGAACTAGATCTGCCTACTGAAGAAAGAGAAGCCATAAGAGAAGCAAAACTGCTATAGGTTCTCAGAGGAGGTTGAGTTTGACTGTATAGTAGCCTAAAAATCACAAGCAGAAATCAGATAGGCCCAAACCTGAAAAAGAAGAGATTTAGGTCTAAGATTCTAAGAGCCTGAGAATATTGGGATATAGCAGCAGTCCCCAACCTTTTTGGCTCCAGGAACTTGTACTATGAGACTCTAATGCCTGATGATCTGATGTGGAGCTGAGGCAATGATGCTAGCACTGGGTAGAAGCTACAAATACAGATGAAGCTTTGCTTAGTAGCCTGCTGCTCACCACCTGCTGGTGGCCCAGTTCCTAACAGGCCACTGACGGATACCAGTCGATGGCTCAGAGGTTGGGAACCCCTAGGATATAGGATCCAGGAATGAGATGGGGAAAAAAATAGATTAAAGTCTACATAATTAACTTATGTTGCTTATTTGAGTTGAACAAACTATTTTTGGTCAATAGTGTTTTTGTCACTTTTCTCGATTAGGAACAGCAAAGTATAGAATCGTCTACTAATACTAGAAAGACTCAGGGAAGATTTCCAAAGTCCTTTTGTTTATCGTATTGATATTTATAGTCTCAAGAACTCAGTGAATTATGATAAATAAAAACTTAATTTTAAAGCTGAATGAATTTATGGATTCCTTAACAAATATCTTTTTTGGTTAGCCAAAGAATGTATTAGGAGTTGGATTTGGGTGGAAAGCAGAGAACATTTTTTTAATTGCCGTTTGCATTTTAGAGATTAAAAGCTGCTTTGACTCAGCAACATCCTCCTGTTACCAATGGCGATACTGTCAAAGGTCATAGTAGTGGATTGGTTAGGACTCAATCAGAGGAATCTCGACCACAGTCATTACAACAGCCAGCTACATCCACTACAGAAACTCCGGTATGTGTGTTGTTTTTATCATTCAACCTTCTTATCCTTAAAAAAACAAATACAGTGTAACTTAAATGACTATTTACTCTGAAAAAAATTATTTCTGGTCATATTATGAAAGTATATCAGATGACTTAGGAAAAGGTAGTTTAATCTAAAAGTATTGATGTTAAATAAAGTCAGTCCAGTCTGACAGTCCATCGAGCAATTATCACTAAATAAAATACCCTGTATGGTAATTTGGTCTGACAAGGCACAATATCCATCACTACTTTGTCAAAAGAAACATTTTTTTGTTGATTGTATTCAAGTAGTGTACATATGTATGATATTACTAACATAATCAAAATGATTCTTTAATTAAAAGGTACGAAACATCACCAAAAGAAAAAATATGCTTTATGGTAGCCGTTTGTATTAGGGGCCTTTTCACTTATCTCTAGTTTGTGACTGCTTATTAGATGATTGATATTTCTATATGTTTGCAGTATGTTTCTGTTAAATGTTTCAGAACTCTAGATCTTTTATCTTCTATATTTAAAGAATGTTAGCATTGGCATTAAAAAGCAAAACTTTCTATTTAAAGAAACACAGAAAACAACAAGTTTTAAAATGCCTCCTAAGCATAGGTATTTAGGTAATTATATTTTATATTTACAAAACTTAAAGTGGAATATAGTTCTTATCCACTAAACAACCTTAAGTGTCCAAGAGAGGACACTTAAGTGAGTGAGTGTGTTTTATGTCATAATTCAGGGGTTAGCAAACTACCTCATGGGCCAAATAAAGCCCAGGACTGTTTTGTATGGTCTGCAAGCTAAATATGATTTTTACAGTTTTAAAAGTTTATTTAAAAGAAGTAAATACAGTTATTTCCTTTTACTAACTATAGCTTCCCTGGATCTAATTTTTTATTTATATCTTTTTATTTTATTGTATTAAATGAAGTAGAATGAATGAATCAATAAAAGGAGGGAGAGAAGGAGATCATGTTTCTAATTAGCCTCACATCCTTGTTAGATGTAAAAATATACAAATGTAACTCTGTAACAAAACACTTTCTGCTTATAATACTCGTGATTAGATTTTGCTATAATAACCAAAGTTAAAAAAAAAAGAAAACAATTTAAAAAAGTCAATCCCAGTGTTAGCATTGGCATTAAAAAGTAAAACTTTCTTTTAGGGGTGTCTCCATAGTGTAGTGGTTAGTACATCTGCTTTACACATAGAAGGTCCTGGATTTGCACCCCAGGTGGAGCCATGGACCATACCCTGGGTGCTCCAGGTCCCAGGTGTACACTGCAAGTGTGTTGGAGGAGATGCCCTGCCTTTAGAGATCCAGTTCTTAACGGGAAACAGCAACATCCATAGGTCAGGGGTGGAAGTAGGGGATGGGGGGAGAATCAAAGAGGGATGAAAAAAAAAAAAACTTTCTTTTAAAGAAACACAGGTAAGTTTTTTTATAAAAACTTTTTAGAAAAACAACTATTCTCTCCTATTCAGCCAAATGAGTAAATGAAAAAAGAAAAACTGCTATTATCAATAAGTTAAGATGAAGAAAAGAATACTTCAAGGTTGCCATTCTTGAAGCCAGCCATAGAAATATTTTTCTAAAAGATTGAATTGCAATTATGTACATAAAATAGACAGTCTAACACTTTATCCTTATTACAATTAAAATAGAGTATAAATAGCAATACTCATAATTTTCAGTGTTACTTATTTAGAAAAGGTATTAAATCATAACTTTGTATTTTTTTGGGGGTTCGTAGAATGAGAACTAGTTTGGTGATTTTCCTGCAGAACTTATCTGGAGCTTATATGTAAGATTTTTGCTTATTATATAGATTAGGAGAACATAGAAATTTTATTTGTTCACATCATTTTAAAATGTAATTTTATAGATAAAATATTGTTTCCAGGCTTCTTCTTTGGATCATGCGCCTGTGGCCACAAAGTGCTGTTTCCTTTGCACATTTCTTGTCTCTCATATTCACATGTTCTATGGAACGATTTTGGGATTTGTGAGAGGCTTGGAGATATTGTTCTGTAGTCCTAGATGCTAGATAATATATGAAGATTGCTGTCTCTGGCCGATTTGAGATAACCAGGCTGATCAGTTGAGGGGTGGGGGACGAATTAAAATGAAATCTGAACTCATGGGATTCTACCCACTAGTAAAATGAGGATTAATAATTAGATGGACCTGACCCCTAGAAAAAGATAACCTTAAATTTTAAAAACTCAAGCAAAGCCGAATAGTAATGCACCACGTAACAATGTTTTGGTCATCAATGGACTGCATATACAACGATGGTTTTGTAAGATTGTACTGTCTAGTTACAAGCAAATCTGTGATGAAAAACAGTAACAAACTAAGATTTCTGACAAGAGTGACACCTCCTGAAGAGCCTCAGGCAGGTTGTTTGGGAAGTATTCTAGAAGAAGACATTGTTATCATAGGAGATGACAGCTTCATGTCTGTAATTGCCCTTGAAGACCTTCCAGTGGGATGAGATGGCAGCGATAGTGATAATCTTGACCCTATGCTAATGTATGTGTTTGTGTCTTAGTTTTTAACAAAGTTTTTAAAATAAAAATTTTAATTTTTAAATAGAAAAATGTTTATAAAATAAGGATATAAAGAAAAAATATTCTCGTACAGCTTTACAATGTGTTTTCAGTTTTAAGCTAAGTGTTTTTACAAGAGTCAAAAAGTTTTAAAAGTTTAAAGTTTATAAAGTAAAAAACTTACACTTATAAAGTTTACAGTAATAAACAGTAATGTCCTAGGCCTTCACATTTACTTACCAGTCACTCACTGACTCACCCAGATCAACTTCCAGTCCTGCAAGCTCCACTCATAGGTAAGTGCCCTATACAGGTGTACAATTTTTTATCTTTTATCCTGTATTTTTAGTGTACCTTTTCTGTGCTTAGCAATGTTTAGATACACACATACTTACCATTGTGTTATAGTTGCCTACAGTATTTAGTACAATAACAAACTATATAGGCGTATAGCTTAGGAATAATAGGCTATACCATACAACCTTGGTGTATAGTAGGCTCTACTGTCTAGATTTGTGTAAGTACATACTATGATGTTGCCACAGTGATGAAATCACCTAACAATGCATTTCTCAGAATGTATCCCCATCATTAAGTGGCAGCTGAATATATATCAAGATATGTACTTATTTCACTTGTGAATTTTACAGAAATTAATTTTTAAAGAAAATTTACAGATTGATTTAATGCTATTTTTTATTTCAAAAATAACATAGAAAACAGTTTCCCGTAGTGAATTTAAAGAAGTTACTAAATTTTGTACTTTAGTACCTTATCATATAGTACAATTTAATTTTCAGAGGCTTGAATGATACCATAATATATTGAACAATACCATAATGTACTTTTGTTTAAGGATACATTTGGAAAAATATAAGATCTATACATGATCATTTGTGTAGTATTTCAGTTTCTTCATATTATTTCTATATTAATGAAAATATTATAGAAACTTTTAAAAATATTTAATAGCGACAGTGAGAATCTTGTTTTAGCAATGCCCCAAAATACTGATCTATATAATGAAACTTAAGAAATAAAGTTAGCTCTCCCCTTCTGTTCCTCTTTACTACCTGTTAATTCACTCACTAGATACAAATAGAAAACACTTCCATTTATGTTTATTATAGGCTTCTCCAGCTCACACGACTCCACAGACCCAAAATACAAGTGGGCGTCGAAGAAGAGCAGCTAATGAAGATCCTGATGAAAAAAGGAGGAAGTTTCTAGAGAGAAATAGAGCAGCAGCTTCAAGATGCCGACAAAAAAGGAAAGTCTGGGTTCAGTCTTTAGAGAAGAAAGCAGAAGACTTGAGCTCATTAAATGGGCAACTGCAGGTATGGTTCATATATGTACATTTTATTTATTTTTAATAATCGTGAAAATATCTCTTCCTTGTTTTTTGCTAGTTAGTCATCTAGACATTTTAGGACACAATATTGGATGGGTTTAGAACCTGTAGTAAAGCATAGTTTTATAAACCTATTTGAATCCTGAGATGAAGTAATATAAAACTTTCAGTACTCATACAACGAAGAATTTTAAATTTAAGTGTTTAATCGTGAAGTACAAAAGTACTTAAACTATCTGGCATAAACTTTATCAAGTTGTTATATAAAGTCAGACACTCTTAAAATTAAAAATAACACTGGTATATCATTGGTTTATGTCATAGCTATAAAATTGCTTCAGTATCAGTCTTGTTTTTAAGTTCTTTTGTTCTTTGAATTATAAATTTTGTTTATTTAAAGTGAATAGTGCCAGATTGATAGCTTTGGAAATTGAGAGACTAATTATTCACAGAGCAGGTACAATATGACCAGTGGCAGTAGAAATCATTTCATACTGCCTACCAATAGGCCTCAGAAAAGTTTCTTAGGAACCTCATAGGGTATAAAGATGTTAAGGCTCCTTCCCATTCAGTCTTTGATAAGATTACCAATGATAGTATGAGGGCAGCACCAAGTCTGTTTCCTTCCTTCTATTTTTCTTTCTTTCTTTTGTTTTAAAAAAAGTTTTAATGTTTCTAGTAAAATCTTCTAAACTACCAATTGATAACCGTCAATGAGAAAATTGATATTAATGAATTGTAGTTGTTATTGGTCAGTCTTCTGAGTTAATTCATTCCCAGTTAAAAACAGATTTTTCTATATCACCATAATTTTTGATGAGACCTACTCTCTTCTCAAATCTGTCTTTAAAGAAGTCACCAATATAAATATCTGTTTAAATGCTTGGGAAAAGGTTTTTACCATCAAGAATAGCATTTAACCTAATATAAATTTTGTAACAAATTTTTCATACATGAGACAAACATCTTTTAAAATTACGTTGTGCTTTGAATATTGATATGTTAGCTTTCAAATAAATTGTCTTGCAAAACATTTTAACCATTCAGAAAAAATTTAAACATGATTTACCATATCACAAAGACTTCAAATATATACTTATATATTAGGGTAGGGTAAGAAATTATGATATCATCTGGTAAATGAGGTCTTAATTCAAGAACTATTTTCATAGTTTTTTAGAAATAAACTTGTAAATTTTTTGCTCAAATTGAAACAGACTGTAGGTACCATTTTATTTATACACTATAAAAATGACTTTTCTATCAAGTTTCTTTGTTAAAATATTAACTTCTTAAAAACTATTTTGACAATTTCTTATAACTATTTTTTAATCATTACATGTTCAAATAGTATTTATATCATATTAACGGAGTGATTTAGATGAACCTATTATTTTCTTTCTGTTCTTAACAAAAGCATTCTACTAAATGACTTGGCTATTTTATAGTTTTATGACATTAAACATACCATGCTTTGTTAGTCTCAGTTTCCTTACACATTGAATACATGCTAGTCTACTTCTCTGGGTTGTTGCATAAATCAGTTGAATTAGAATGAATGCAAGTATTTTTAAGTGCATAAATTTTTAATTGTAATAAGGTAAGTTTATCAGTGTTTCTTTTTAATTTGACTTATTATGCTTTTTTAAGAAGTAAAAAATGTCTGCAAACTAAACTGGTATGTAAATATATAGTCTCATTTACAGGATCTCATGTCTTCTCTACCATAAAAACTATGATAAAAATGTCATCATAAAATGTGTTACATTTTTATATTTCCTAAGTGAAGTAGAAATTTCTTGTGTGGGGGAATAAAGGCAAGATTTACCATCAAGGTGAAAGTTAGCTACCACATCATTTTCAAAGCATGAAACTTTAAAATAAAAGTCAAATTCAGAAAATTACTAAATTAACTAAAGTCATATTCAGCTGTAGAGCTTAATACCTCAAGTTACAAACAGAACAAGTAAATCAGTATTTTTAATCATTAAAAACTAAGTGATAATGGCATAATAGATAGATAAGAAAGGGTTCTCACTTTTAAAGGGGATACCAAAATATGAAGATAGGTGAAATGATGTGTTCTCAGGGTTTTCTTTAAAATACTTCTGCAAAAAAGGATAAGTCCATCTGTAATTATTAGCCTGGCAAATGTCTATAATAGATTGTTGTAGGCAAAAAGAAAAGTTACTGGAAACAGCCCAAATGTTCATCAGTGGATGAACAAATAAGTAGTAATATATATACAGTGGAATATTAGCCATAAAAAAGGATTTAAACTACATGCTACAATGTGGATGAACCTCCAAACATGCTTAAGTGGAAGAAGGTAGACACAAAGTCATATTATTATATGATTCCATTTATACAAAATATTTAGAACAGATAAATCCGTAGAGACAAAATGCAAATTGGTCATCGCTAGGCCCTGGGGGGAGAAGGAATGAGAGCGCAACTGATTAATGGATGAGGGATTTCATTTTGGAGTGACAGAAGTGTACTAAAACTGATTTGTTCACTTTTAAATGGTTAATTCTGTATTATGGGACTTTCACTTCAAGAACTGTATTACTCAATAAAAAGTTGTTAGTTGCATACCAAAATGTATACCATGAATGTTTTTCATTAATAAAAGGTTTATAGTTGAGTTAGATGGATAAACATGTATAGATATGGAAATCGATACAGAAACGAAACCCTAAATATAAGTAAAATTTTAGGAACGACACATACTAAGATGTAACAATGGTAAAAGAGAGGGTGTTGAGAAGCATGGATGGTTTGGAAAGAAAAAGTAACTTTAGTTATGACTTTCTCTATTATTTCAAGTGGTGGATATGTGATTTTTATTTTTAATTTTTATTTTAACTTTTGTTCTTTGTTAGATAAAAAGGTTTTAAATAGTTAAGTGACAGGTTATAGTTTTCAGAGTGTGAAGAGTTAACATGCTTTTAGTAGATTCAGGGGAAAATTTTTTTCAGTCTGCCAATAGCAAAACTACTAGCTGTGAAGAACAGAATGACTTGTATAGAAAATTGAATGTAAAAGAAATAATTAAACTCTAATGTGAAAACATTCATCAGTTCTACATTTTTAAAATAATCCTTCACGTGACATATAGGCTTAACTGATCAGTATAGTGGGCAGTAATGACCCATGATTACTTATATATAATAAAACATTTAATGAATGTGGAGGTATAACTTATCTATATTAGATTTAAAGGAAATATTGCTTATTTAACCTTATTGCCCTACTCCCTGAATTTAATTATATTTTAGCTTTCCGAAATCATTGCTATAAAAGCAATTTCATTAAATCGTATTAGAGACATTTATGGTAATCTAGATCAAGAATTGGATACTATTGGTTATAAAGTATTAAATTTTTAAGGTGATACACATGACTTTGTTGTCTTTTACTTGAAATGGTTTTTAACAGCTCTTTATGGCTTCAGCTTTCAATTATATTCATTTTGATGGGTTTCAGCCTTCTCTTTACTAACTTCTCTTTACTAGCTCCTTAACAATTACTCTGTGTATAAAACTTGGAGATTTTTTTTGTAGATTTTGTCTTTAATACTTAGGTATTGCAAAGTGTATGTGGAGTAGAAACTCAGTAGAAGCATTCTTTGATAGCTGGATGTGTTTGGAACTTGCACTTATCAATTAATGATATGGAAAAGGTTTTATTTGTTGGTTCATTGACTTAAAGGGAATAGGATCAAATCTTTAGCATTTATCACTTCAAATAAAAAGGAATAACAACAGTTTAAGATGTTGTACAGTGCCTGTTGTAACCCATTTCCCCTTTGCCCTGTCAACACTCGCTGATGGTGCGATGGTGCTTGCAGCAGCAACATTTACCCAGAGATAACTTGTGGACTGCAGTCCTGACCTTACTCCCAAAATTTCCCACGAAATATCTTGCATCACTCTAGTATATGGGTAGTCTTTGGAAACAAGCGAAATCATTCTATTTATAGCATTCTGTTTTTAGTAGTGATATTTCCATTTACAAAATATAGTAATTCTCAGTCGCCGAAAATGTCAAATCCTAGAAAAGGTGGCATTCCTACATATGATGTTAACATTGTTTTAGAACAGCCAGAGATTCATTTGATAAATCCAATTTCTGTTACAGTAGGATTAGAGACAAATTCTGTTCAGAAGTAACTCCAAGAACAGTTATATTTACATTGAAAACCAGTCAGATTTGCTTCAGGTTCAAAGAGCATTTTTCTGTAAAATTAAATTAACTGTGACAGCAAGCTACACTTTTTTTTTTTTCTAAACATGAAATGTGTTAATTCCTGGAAAATTATCTTGTGATATAACCATCTTTCTTTTTTTATCCCTGAGTTTTTAACTCTGTTGTAGAGGGGGCAAAAGGGTAAGAGTGATGCCACCTCAATCTCTTGCATTTTATTAAGAGTTTGAGACCTAGCACTCCTTTTTACTAGCCTTTACTAAAAATCTTTCTGCGGCTTTAATTTCCTATCTGTTGAAGTCATAGAATACTATTATGAAGATCAAATGAGAGAGGATATTAAAAAGTGTATTATAACTATACTACACAAATACCATTTATTTATTATTCTGTCATTAACTATTTGTTATGTGCAGAGCATTTTATTAGACACAGGGGATATAATAGTGTAAAAGACATTGTCCTTGCACTTACAGAATTTGTGGCCTAGCAGAGGAGACAGACATGAAAGAAGTAAAGTATGAGAAAAGGAGAAGAGTCATTACCATTCCTAAATTTATGGCCAGATATCAATGAAAAGTTTTGATTGATTAATCAGTTGGCTGCCTTGTCATGATTTTATCAGTCTGATCTGCTACAGGTAAACTGTAAAAATATTATTTGTTCATTAGTATGTAATTAATTTTTGAGTAGCTACAAATACAGTGGAGCAATAGTAAAACAATGCCAAGATAATTTACATTTTATTTTAGGCTGGAATATTTTTTCAGCATCTGCTTTATCTTACCAAATATGTTTTACTTTGATATTTAAAAATCAATAATTGCTCATATTTGAATGGGACTTTGATGTTTTCAAAATGTTTTCATGTCCCTTATTTCACTTTGTCTTCAAAATGATCCAGCATATACTTAACATATTCTGTAAATATACTAACAAATAGATATAATACTACAAAATGGGCTCTGCAGACTGAATCCAATTAAAATTCAGTCTAAAATAATCCACAGAGTAGTTAGTATAGGTGTAAATATTCCTTATTTTCATTTAATATCAGTGTCTCTTTATGGCCTAATTTTTATCCCCTTACGAGTCCTTTGGCTTAGGCAAACTGATTTTATATTTTTATATAAATACAAATAAGTACAAATTTATCCGTTACTGCTTTCAGATAAGGTTTCTGTAGAATCTTCAATTTTCTCATTATGTGTATGTAGGCTTTTCTCTGATTCTGCCTGTCTTCTGATTTTTCTTCATAGAAAAATTGTAGAATTAAAGTCATGATTAATATACCCATTTTATCTAAATGTTGTTAATATTGTCATGCCTTTCCTCTATACTAATGGAAGTGAGCCTACAATTCATGAATGTTTGGGTTAATTTGTCAAATTTTACTACATTTGTCATACATGACTTAAAAACTTCTAGGTTTAAGCCTCTTCTGCATAATTCAGTTATAAGACCTTTACCGGCGTAATCCTCCTGTTTTCAACCTCTGCTCGAACTTGATCTTGACCACTAGCCTGTGTTTACACTTAGGGCTTTGTAGCTCAACTAAATCTACTTCCTTCAAAAATTGGCCCACTCTTATTCCTAGTCAGCACTCCAACTTTGCAGTATTTCTCTCAGTCCCAATTCCTTGCTAATAATATGTTCCATATGCTGCTTTCAGTCTAGGGCTGATAGCAGCTTTCAAAGGTATCAGATATTAGGATATAATAATAATGTAGACTGTTAATTTAACCTTTTAGTCAAAAGCCAGTTGAGATTCAAGATCATTAGGAAAACCTTTTATCATTGTAAAATATTTTAGATCAGGATGTTGTAAAAGATTGGACAGAATTTGTATTGAGCATACCTTGAATTTGTTTTTTTTTTTCTTACCAATTCTGTAATTTAAAAGGTATAGGGGAAAAATTCAATTATTTGAATTTTGGGTAAAGATCAGCGGCATAGTTGTGTATTGCAGGGGTACCCAACCTCCCCACCCTCATGGCCTCACAGCAGGAGATGAGCTCAGGAAAGCAAGCAAAGCTTCATTTGGCAAAGCTTCATCTGTATTTGCAGCCGCTGGCTCCCCAGTGTTAGCATCACAGCCTCAGCTCCACTTCAGATCATCAGGCATTAGATTCTCCTAGGAGCACCAGTCACTAGTGCCAAAAAGGTTGGGGACCACTGGTATATTGTATCTTTTAGGTAGATATAAATTATATTAAAATGTTCAAAAAATGTTAGTTTCTTCCTCCTTTACCTGGTCTTTTCAATTGTTTGCTCCAATCATGTACCTTCATCTCTTCAGTCCTTATGTTCATTACCTATTGTTAACTAGTGACATCATCACATTTTTTTCATTTGTTAATGGACCAGGTAGTAGTCTAATTAGATGTACAGCCATAATACCACCAACTGTTAAGTTTGAAATATAGAACTTGATGGTCCATTTATCAGTTTCAAACCTGCCTATTTACAGAGAGATTTTTAATCTATATTATCAATTCTTGTGTATCAATTTAATCAATTCGTGACTGCTCTCTGAAATTTTATCTAATACAGCATTTTGTTTCATAATATGGTTTATTATGAATGTCTATATAGAGTATTTAGGAGAAAAGACATTTTTTATTTTTAAGATGTTGGTGCTGTAAAATGTGCCGATTTTCATTTCATGACTGAGAAAATTAACAGTATAGCTGTGTTGGTGAGGTTATTGGCATAAATAATGAAATTAGGACCTCTGGATGTTTTTACATTAAGCTATTTCACTTCACTGTCTTTGATATTTTTAGCCCCTGGACATAGAATTACCATGGTCCTCTCTAAATATAACTGTGTACTCAGTCTGTGCCAGGCTGTGTGCTATATAAGCTCTGGGGAAACTAAGAGCAAGATAATCCCTTCCCTTGAGAAAATCCCCATCTACCAGAGGTGGCAAACAAGTAAACCTTCAAATTGCAATCCATTGTGCTAAGTACTGGGTAAATACACACATGTACATGAATAAGTGAGTGTGGGAGCACAGAAATTAGATGCCTAACTTCTTTTCCTATGCAAATTTTACTGTACTGAGTTGATTCTTAAATATGAGTGAAATAATTAGAAAGGCAAAAAGAAAGATTTTCTAGGTAGAGATAACAGTTACATATTTAGCCATATGAAATTTCTGTTTTTATAGGTAAAAATGTTTAAATATTATTTCATAGGTTCAAACTAATGTGAAGGGTGGTCACAGGTACCAGATTATAAAACAATGTGTACACTCGACTACTATAAGTACATATCTAGGCCTAATTTTATATTACGGAATTGAGATAAACTTAAAGATGTGACTCTCAAAGTCAAGAATATGCAGCAGACATTGTTTTGGATGTTATATGTTGGATTGTTCTTTACATGGTTTCTCATCAGGACTGCTGTTAATAAAGAACTGTAATTGGTGGCATTGACATTAATCGCTACAATATTTTGTAGAGATGAGTTTTCTAAATAAGTTTATTTTTAAAGCAAAACTTTAAAGTATTTCCTTTTGTACTTCGATCACTGTAAAACCATTGTCTCAAATACAATATTCTAAACATAACTTAACCTTTCTATTAATGGTTCAGAGTTATTATGAGCATCAATTTTTGTTCTGTGCTCTAATACAGTGTTGCCGTTCATTATATTGGGGTGTAAGGAACTATTTGACCCAACAGACTTGCCTTGAGATTGCCTTACTTTTATTCTTTTGATTTTTATGTTTATCATTAATCAAGCCTAATGAGTCTATTCTGCTAAATTATTTTACATTCAGCTTTCTGGTTAAGAAAGTAGGAATGGAAAATGAAGTTCCTGAGCTTTTACATACACCTATTTGCTCTATTTCTTCATTTAATTTTGGGTTCATGGATCACATCTGAATGGTTAAAATTTAATGTAAGTCCAAATAAGTGGTTTGTAAATTAAGATTTTTCTGTTACCAATTAATTAAATTGATATTATTTCTAACTCTTGAGTACTGGTAATTATCACGAATTTGTGTTTTTAATATTTGGTGTGACCCAAAGAAATCACCTGGCCTCTCTTCATTTGAAATGTTTACAGGTATTCTTCCTGGTTAATGCATACAAAACAGAATCTGAAGTGCTCTTTCTGTAATAAGAAATAGGACAAATCACCATTGATTTTTCATTTAGATGTGTACAAATTGCCTAGGTCAAAGACAACTAAGTCATTTACACATTACATCTACTAAATTGGTTTTATGTCCAGCACAGTGCCTTAAAAGCATTTTAGGTATCCATGATTCTTTGGTTATTTTGTTTCCCACATGGAGCTTTTCTTAGTTTCTAGAAAACTAGAAACTTGCTTAATTGAATTTTCAGGATAAGTTTTTCATTTTTAAGTGAATAGAGTGAGTGAAAAGTTATTCTGACTCCCTCGATGTTTCTAATTTTTTCACATAATCAAAAGAGCATATAATACATACAAAATAAAAATACCTTGAACAGGTAACCTGTAGTATGTAAGCAGTCACAAGGCAGATGGAAAGGTAAAAACTTTGACATATGCTATCTCGTCGCGGTGTTATCCTCTGTAAATTTTTATAAAAGTTGCATTTTTGTACAAATGCTAAAATATAAAAATTGATATGTATTGATGAAAAATATTTAAGCAGTTATTCCTTGATATTCTGTTAAAGATGTTCTGTTTTCATATCTTGATTTTCACTTGTTTTAAGCAGTAAGAAATGTTTAATCTGATGCTGGTAAGGTACATAAGTTGTTTCTTCTTCAGAGTGAAGTCACCCTGCTGAGAAATGAAGTGGCACAGCTGAAACAGCTTCTTCTGGCTCATAAAGATTGCCCTGTAACCGCCATGCAGAAGAAATCTGGCTATCACAGTGAGTAATGTTCCATTACCTATAGCCTTAGGCTACATCAGTGAAATACTGCCAGAGTGAACCAAGCTACCATTAAAAAAATGGAGACTGCATTGCTAATATTTAATATTAATTATCAGAACTTCTACAAGGTTATTATGGAATTGGAATATACCTCTTAGAATCTAGAATTTTTGAATTTTCCTGTTTCTAGCTTTTTTTAGGGATTTCTATAGATCAAAATGAGTTAGTTAATAATTTAAAATGTACTGTATTGCTGATTATTTTGTTTTATTTTCCCAGTGTAACACTGTCTTAGATTGACTGAAACACTACTTTTCCAGCCTCTATTCAGTTAATGATGTATATTTTTTAAATCCACTCTGTTCACTTAATAATATATGTTTATAGTATCAGACGCTATCATTCTTTCTTAGTTATCAACATTGTGCCGTGTTTTCGTTAGGAATCTTTATATTGAGTCTTCTAGTTAATCATAAAAAGGCTAAAATAGAACACTATTGTCTGTTTGTAAGTTTCCTCTTAAATGTTTTCCCCCAAAACAAGAGTCTTCTATTTTCAGCATTTTAAAGGTTAATTGTGCTTTTTCCTTCTTGTAATGTCCTTCTTTTTGATAAGATGCACTATGTTGGAACCAGCTGTTACTCTTGAATAAATGGCCAATTTTGTCCATTGTACACAAATTTGTAACAAATAACAGAGCTAGGAATGCATTAAGCAACATTCATAATATATAACCCATAGCTTTCATTTTTATGATTTAGTGGTATTTCAGGATATTTGTAAATGTGAAGATTGTTTCAACCATATGTATCCACTTTATTTTAATTTGCCAGTGTCAGTAATTCAAAAGAAAGAAACATTTTGTATTGGATGCAAACAGTTCCTCAGGTGCTCACGATAAAACTTAATGGCCACCATCTTTACTTGTAGTCATTGTAAGCAGTTTCATCAGAATGGGCAATATTTTTTAATTTAAAAGATTCAGTAGATTTAGCAGCTCTCTATTGCCATATATATTTAGAACATTGATTTTTGTCAGTTTTGAGCAAATAAATCTGTCCTTTGATATCTAGTCATTCCGACAGGATGGTGAAACACATTGTGGAGTAAATTGGAACCATATAGAAATATGTTTGGGGTTTGTATTAACAATGATTGCTGCAGGGATGAGGCCATTATGTCTCCCATCTGACTTAACAACATAATTTCCTATAGAAGCTACTGAGTTTAGCATTATGCATACATGATTTTAACAAGAGAGCTGTCTTGAATTTGGATAGCTCAAATTGGATATCTCTGATTCTATAAAATTAGAAAATTAACTCTTAAATTGCATTCAATTCAAAATTATCTGCAATTTTTAAATCTTAAATAATTTATTGTATAATCCTAAAAGTTTTATCTATTATTATCTAGGCAGTATATGTTCAGCCAATGCAGGCTAATTTTTAATTTTAAGCATGATTTATAAAGGTATTTTTAAGTATATAGATGTATGGGTTTATGTATTATAATCTAAAATAAACTGACGGAAAATCTTGACTAATAAGTTTTTGGTGAACATATATCATACTTGATTGTGAGAATGCAAGACATTTTGAATAAGACATTTTTGGTATTCAAAACTACTCTTGCCTTTGTTCCTGTCTAGTCATCTAGATAATTGAATTAACTGAAGTATAGTTCTAGCCTAAAATTCTCTTCAGCTCTTGGGAGATAATTGGATTCTGTAGAAATTTTAAAGTAATTTCTATCTTCAAATTTGAAGTCTTTGGAAAAAAAATCTGACTTCCGTTGTTTAATAGTCAAGATAAATGTAGAAATTGACTAAGGGAATATTTAAATCTTATAGAAAATAGGGGGAAATTACAAATACCTAACCCTTTTCATCATGTTGCATACAATTGCCAGTGGTAGTGAGCTATAGTACTAGTTAACTCTTTCCTCTTTCAAAACATTTGTGAAAGAAAACTAAGGTTTAGTAGAAATTAAGGACTATTACAAAGTCTTACAATAAAGGTGACAGTATAAAAACACACTGTGTCATAGAGTCTCAGTTTTAACATTCAAAGTCCTGCATCCTAGGAAACCCCTTCGTCATAGGAAAACCATGACAATTGGCACTTTAACAGTTATATATTATAAAACATGAATGAAAATATGAATACATTCTAAATCTTTGGGTTCCATGAAGAATAAAGCACAAGAGTGATCTTATTGCCATTGATTCATATTCTGTAGATCTCTGGACATAAGTAAAATTGTGTTATAGTTATTTAGTTTCTATAATCATAAGTGAGAAGGAAAGCTTCTTGGGTCCTAAATGTAGTTGAGAGCTTATATTTTCAGTACTGAACATATTCAGTGTGAATATATTCAGAGAGAGTGCATTGCCAAGCAGCTGGTTTCTGTTAATTTACATAGGGCTGAAAATGGACCTTGGAGTGCCTTAAGGTCTCTTGTATTTTCTAGTGCTTGTGATTATACTAGAATCTTACTCACCTCACCCTCTAAAGTGGACATAGGTGCAGATATCACATTATAAAGGTATTTTATGTATAAAATTTGTATTTATAGAATTTATGAGTACCTGATTTTTGGTACAACCTAAAGGTTCGCTTTACCTAATTTTAAAAGACTGGAGATAATCACTTGTCCCTTAGAATTTACTATTTAATTTTGAATCATTGCCTCCACTATGTATTTACATTTCCTTATTCCGCTCATCACAGATCAGCCTCTTTATTTTTGAAAGCTGGTATATTCATGGAACTTAACATTGAGAGAAAGGTCAGTTTGTGTTCCCCTTAAGAAGAGTGGTAAACAGAGAAGGCTTTTTAGTATTCTCTTCAGTTCAACTGTCATTGCTAGTGTTTTCTTTGAACATGTAACTATTGTGTTGTCTATTTAACTGAATTTAAATATTTATAACACTGCTTTATATAATTTTAGAAGAATTACTGATTTTTTTTTTTTTTTTCATATCTGGAGGTCAAAATTTTATCCAGGAGTGTGGTTTTGCATTCATAGCAGATTATAGAGAAGATGGGATTCTATCTCACTATCGTAAAACCTTTTTAAAAATGGATGAATTTGGGGCAACTGTGTTAAAATTCTATAAGAATGACTGTATTTCAGAAAACCCTCAAAATAAGGAATATTATTTGAATAAAAGTTGTCGTTGCTAGGTTCCTCCTCCTCCATCTTCTGCATTATAAATCATAGGATGAGTCCTGCTTCATAGGGTCCATAGTCTTTTAACAATCGTCTTTCAAAATGGGGGCTTAGCCATTGGTAAGAGGCGGCATGCATTCTCAGATTTGATAGAATGCTTGCTTCTTGTCACTTCTAAACACTAAATAAAAATTATTTTAATGCCAAGTGAAAAAAAGCAAAGTGCAAACGAATGTATCCAGTATGATACTGTTTTCAGAATCTTCAATAATAAAACTAAACTATTGTTTAGAGATACATACCTATTTGGCAAAATGTCAAAGAAAAACCAAGGGGGAGTAGTTAACAAAATATGATGGCGATTACTTGTGGTAAGGAGACAAGCTTCCAGGACGCATCAGGGTTATTGGCAGTGTTCTCTTTCTTAAGTTGGGAGTTGGGTTCACAGGTGTTCATGTTATCACATCTCATAACTTACATGCACTGTAATTGTGTGTATGTGTTCTGCATATCAAATTTTTCACTAAATTAAATTATTGGATTTTATTCCATTAAAATGAGAAAGATATAGGAGATTCATTCAAGCCTAAAAATTGGTAGATTTATTTTCATAAATATTTAGAATGCCCTTTTCTAAATATCTTTTCAATTGCAGTATTAGAGTTTTATGTAGATTTTTATTTGAGTCTCAATTCATGCAACTATAACAGCTGGTATTGCTTATTCTCATGTGTATGCATCATTACAGTCAGGTTTTGTAATCATCCATTGCTGCAATAAATGGAAAGTCAGCCAGAATAAATACAGTTTTGGAGACTGTAGAAGGAATAATTTAAAGATATAATTTATATGTAAGAATTCATTTTGCTTATGCATGTGGTTATACATTTTTTTGATCTTTTAATAAGAATGGGATGTTAGGCAAACAGAATGGATTTGTTAAATGTGTTGTTTGATAAGTGTTTGATTATAGCTACAGGAGGCTATCTCCCAAATTCATACCCTGTTTTTTTTCTTACTGCTATTTAGCAAATACTTTTTAGCTCTTTTCTCCGAGGCGCTGGGCACCCAGATGTTTCCATGTGCATGGTTGTGCCTTTGACCTATTGCAAGTAAAATTGCCTACTTCATGACTTATGGCCACCTTTCAGTTACTCAGTGTCCCTCACACCAATGTATCTAAATAACTGATTTTGTAAAATACTTTCTAACATTTCATTCTGTATATTGACTCAACCTATTGAAACATTCTTACAGAAATTTTAAGAAACTAATTTTTCTTTTTTCCACTCAGCTGCTGATAAAGATGATAGTTCAGAAGATCTGTCAGTGCCGAGTAGTCCACATACTGAAGCTATACAGCATAGTTCTGTCAGCACATCCAATGGAGTCAGTTCAACCTCCAAGGCAGAAGCTGTAGCCACTTCAGTCCTCACCCAGATGGCAGACCAGAGTACAGAGCCTGCACTTTCACAGATTGTTATGGCTCCTTCCTCGCAATCACAGCCCTCAGGAAGTTGATTAGAAACCTGCAGTGCAGCCGTTTTAGATACTCATTAGTGACTTCAAAGGGAAATCAAGGAAAGACCAGTTTTCATTTATGCGAAATCTGTGGTTGTACATTTTTTTTTTACTTGAAATTAAATTTGGCTCTAAAGTTGGTGTAGCACCAGTTGATGATCAGACTGAACAGCAGTTTTTAGTCTCTGGAAAAAGACATTTTGCTTTTTTATAAATATTAGATTTATTAATTTTTCTGTGCTCAATGTGTAAATTGTATTATAATTCATCATGGTTTATTTCACCTTTAATTTGGTGGTGTTTTAATAAATGGGGGTGTTACTGAACCTCTCTTCCCACTTCCATTTCTTTTGACCACCTCTTAACCCTCAACTGTGATGGTAATATTGTTCATATCATTTATACCAAAGTTCGGCTTAAGTCCCTATTGACTTTGTAATGTTAAAGTCATAAAGCACTAGCAAGAGAAAGATAGAAATTTGCTTTTACTCTTTTTGCCTTTTATTTTGCACATTACACAAAAGAAAGAACATTAGCGAATACTGTTTAAGTGAGTGAAAAAATGGTAAAAGACATACAGCGCGTTTATGCACACTCTTAATCTGAAACTAAATCAAGATCGTTAATAGTGCATTTTCCTTTTTAAAGATTTTAAGTAAACATGAATTTTGGAATCCTTTTTTTCAAAAATGACTATTTTTCAAGTCTTAAATTCAGTATTTTAAATCTTATGTTTTGAGGCTAATATGAAATTATATAATGTATACAGGGTTATCAGGTATCTAATAATTTTTTGAAATTAAGTTTTTTTTTCTTTTTGCAGATTTCAGGTTATAAACTGAGAAGTTTATGCATAATCAAGTATGGTATGGTTGCCAGAAAAGCCTAAAAATTACTACTTAGAAAATTTAAGACTGTCTACCCCCATTGTCTTGTACTTGCAAGCTAACTTGTACTTATTCTTGTGAAAGCACTGTCATCTTTTAGTAGCAAATTTTGATAACGTTTCTCGTGGGAAAAAAATCAGTATCTATCTTTAGAACAATGTAATTATAATGTGAGAAGCAAGAGTGAGTGTATGTTTGTGTGTGTGTATGTGTGTGTGTGTGTCTTTCAATAGTTTATGCCAGCAATCTTTGCTTGAATGTTTAACGATGCCTTTCAGTGTGATGCTGGCCAATAGATGATTGCAATTTAAAACGTCATTACTGTGCAAGCTTGGATAACTAACATTCCATGATGTAGTTTGTTTCTGATGAGATGATTGTAGGTACACTTTTCTCATTATCCAATCATCTGTGGGATACTGAGTTTTCTAATGTGCCATTATCTATTTTTATTCTGCAGTTATGTTCAAAATACAGTACACTATTTTAAAATAGACTAAATTGTTAAAAATTAAAAAGTAGTAGATGTGTGTAAGAAAACTTTGTAAAATAGTTATGAGTCCTACCCAGTAGCAACTTCTGGCATTCAAGCAGGATTCCATTATGTAAATATCTGTAATGCATTTATAATAAGTTGTGTAGTTTGTTCTGCATCCATACTACACTATTTGCTAAAGTCTCAGTGCCATCTTCTAATGAGACTGACATTTAAAAACCTGTATGGAATATCCTTCATAATTCAAGGAAATATCCCACCTGCCTAAGTTCCAAACTGGGAAACATTCAAATTATACAAATGACATTTCAGGACTTAAGTTATGAAGATAATAGGAATTTTATTGTTTGGCTTATTAAAAATGAGAGCACTTTTAGTTGGTAATACTTCTAAAAAATTTTTTAACTGATTTTATAATTTTAAAGTAATCAATTTATAATCATGATTTTCTCATAATTATGCTAAGGAGTTGATCTCAAAGGCACAAAATATGAATTCTGCAAGAAAGCTATTTTTTATTGTAGTTTGGATGGGCCAGGAAAAGCCTCAATTTTTCTCTGAAGTCCTTCAGTGCATTTTCCTTTCATTTTATTATTTATGCAAGTTAAAGTTCTTTGATAACAGGAATTCTTGCAACTGTAAAATAAAACTACATAGATGTAAGAAGTCATGTAAACGGTTAATCAGCTTACCAACGTTAGCAAAACTTTCATTGTAAATCAGTCTGTACTCAGCAAATAAAAGTCATTATTAGTTGTATAAACACAAATTTCATTTTAACTTTCAAAATGTCACACTACTTCTGTACCTAGCATTTTGAGTCCTTCTATTTGCAATGTTACACAAACTGTACTATTTTCTTTTATGTGCAGTTTGCATGAGTAAACCATCAGAGAATAAATTCTATCTTTAAATTATGTTCATAATTTGCTTATTCTTATCATCACTCGATAATGATATTTTTTTTCCTTCAGGGCACTAATTATCTGAGAAGAACCTGATATTCTTTCTATTTCTGTGATAAAATTTATTCCTTCTCAAAGACTTTTTAACTCCAAGTTGCTCAGGCCTTATTCCTTTTCTCTGCATTCACTTTAAGCCCCATTTATGTACAGTGAATCTTTAATTTATGTCCCTAGCCTGAAACATTCCTTCAGCTTCAGCCACACACAGATCCACTAGCCTTTGGTGTCCCTTAGTACCTGCCTAACAAGACATCTTAAATGTAACATGTCCAACACTGAACTCTTAATCTTCCTCTGCCACCCTACCCTCAAAGGTAACTTCTCACAATCGTTCATGAGTCAACTGATGACAACTTCATTCTTCCAGTTGTTTAAGCCAGAACAACCTTATTGTCATTCTTGATTTCTTCTCTTTTCTCACAGCCCACAACCAACCCATCAGGAAATGCCCTTTGTTTTACCTTCAGAATAAGCCAGACTTCACCATATTTCAGCATTTACACTGCTATCGCCCTGATCTTTGCCCACTTCATTTCTCACCCAGATTACTGTGCCTCATAACTGTCCCCTGGCTTCCACCCCATTTACTACAGCCATCCTTAATACAGCAGATAGAGTAATGGTTTTTAAACATAAGTCAGGTTCAGCCTTCCTCTGCTCCAAATCCTGGAGTGGCTGCCCATTACACTCAGAGCTGGAGTCCTTATAATGGCCTACAAGGCCTAGATGATGTTTTCCCCACCTCTATCCCCTTAACACCTCCGACCTCATCTCCTACCATGATTTTATGCAGTGAATGTCTTGAGTGCTATTAGGTGTCAGTCACTGTTCTAGGCACTTGGAATACACCACTTACCAGAACATAAAAATTCCTGCATTTGTGGAGCTTACATTCTACAGGGCAGGGGATGGGGTGTGTGTTGGGAAACACACTTAACAATAAAGTACATTGCGTATTATGTTAGAAGTGGTTAAGTGCTACAGGAAGAAAAAGATAACAGTTTTGCTGGAGAGCATGTAGAGCAACCTTTCAATCTTATCTCAGGATGAATCAATCTGAAGAGATACAAAGAAACACGTGGCTGTCTTTTAAGGTACACATTCTAACAAATGTGCTTAACCTAGATTATGTGATATTAGATAAAAGATTTCATGAAGGCAAGCTGATGTATTTCTGTAACAGAGTTTGACAATTGATAGATTAAAAGATCAAACACATGTTTCCTTTGATTTATTTGAGAGGACAGGGAAGATAATCTCTTGTCTCTGGTGTGTACTTACTGTTTTATGCAGTTTTGCTAATTCCGCATCTCTGAGACTATATTGATGCTTGACACTAAGAATTTATTGGTGAGAATGTAATTATACAAGAAACCTATCTACTCGTAGGCCTTCATCTTATGTAAATATACACATGCACAGACACACAAACACCTGGAGAGTACTATTAATCAAAGCAATTAGTTCTAAAAGAAATGTAGAAGATTTTTAACAACATTTGATTATCATCTTGACCACAGGATAATAGTTATTTTTGAAGCAATCTAAGTTACATTTTATTTTGTCTGAAGTAGTTGTGAAAAATAATTTCTTTAAACTTTTAATAAATACGAATAATTTTTTTCTGTAATTCTCCCACATCGTTAAAAAGTACAGGTCTTTCCAGACTATAACTATAGATTGAGACTTGGGTGTTCCTGGAGGCAAATATTAAGATCCTATAGTGCTAACATCCAATGTGAAAAAAAACTCTCAATTACATAGAATAAAGACTTTTTTGAATAAATTGCCTTACCATTTAAGTAAATGGTAAGTTGCCAGTTATTATATTTCCATCGAAAATTTCCAGAATTAAAGGATTTATTCTAAAAATAAAAGCCATATGACATTGGAACTTAAAACAAAAGAGGAAATGTGTATAATTGTATTCTATTACAGTAGTTCAAAGCACCAAATCAAATATTGTAAAGTTATCAAATATGTCACAACACTCAAACTAGAAGGGTTCTATTATTACTCAGGAGTGGGCCAATGAGTTGCTTCTTTTTTCCTCAAACATACATGCAAATTTTTCCAATGGCTTTCCAAGAAGAGGATGTACACCCTTATCATGGTCACAATGCCTTCCTTCCCCTGCCTCTTTTATTTTGCATTAGATTTTTATATTTAAAGCCTCATTCTTTGAGCTAGAATTTTTTTTTAACATAACAGTTGCCATGGTTTTATTATGCGGTACTTCAATTATTTGGGAAAGTATTTCTGATTCAGAATCTTATTTTTAACTCAGTTATGTCAAATAAGGATTCTGAATCAGAAATACTATAAATAAAAACTGTGAATTTTCAGATTCAAGAAACAGTTTACATAAAACTAAGCCTCTACCTAGATACATCACATTAATGCTTTTAGAACACCAAATACAAAGAATGTTAAGAGCAGAGAAAAGATACTGTCCCACAAAGAAATGACAAAAAAATGACAACTGACTTTTAACTATCTCCAAAGTGCTGAGGAAATGTAATGTCGATAATTGTTAATGCTGGATTCTTTTCTCAGTGTTTTTGAAAATTTCCATAATAAAGTTTTCCAAAAAAATTTTAAACTCTGATGGAAAAATGATAGCCAACCCAAAATGCTATTTAAGAATGATAAGAGTGAGGATGAACACAAGAGACTTAAAAACTGACATGTCAGAATGTGTGGGTTGCTGCTAAATCAGTACATAGGTTTTCATAAATAAGGTAGAAAATGAGCTAACCGTATAACTCAAGTTATGAAAACAACAACCAAGAAAGTGCAACAATAAATAGAACAAAGGATAAAATAAAGGAAAATAAAAGTGGAAATTAATATTTTTGAAAAACAACACTCAAAGTTGATTTTGAGGAAGAGAGAATGGATAGAGGTGCATGAAAGAGGGAAGGAGGGATTTAAAAAAAAAAAAAACCCGCGGGAGAAATTATTTAAAGATTAAAAGGAAAGTATATAGTCAGTGTGCTTTTCTATGTATAATGTTATACTTCAATAAAGTTAAAATTATAACAAACACAAATAAACAGGAAAAGGATTAAATTCAGCAGAGCCATAAAACAACAATAGCAATAACTTCAGAACTTTATAAAGAATTTTTTAAGAAGATAACATCTAAAATTCACAAATATGTGGAGAAAACAACCTGGCTTTATACCTCAAGGAACTAGAAAAAGAACAAATGAAGCCTAAAGGTAGTAGAAGGAAGGAAATAAAGATCAGAGTGTAAGTAAATGAAATAGAGACCAAAAAGACAATAGAAAAGATCAGTGAAACTCATAGCTGATTCTTTGAAAACATAAAATTGACAAAATTTTGTCTAGACTCACCAAGTTAAAAAGAGAGGTTGCAAAACCAGAAATGAAAGAGGAGACATTACCACAGAAATGCAGAGTCATAGAGGCTGCTATGAACAATTGCACAGCAACAAATTTGGTAACCTAGAAGGAATTGATAAATACCAAGAATATACAACTTGCTAAGACTGAATCATGAAGAAATAAAAAATACGAAGAGACCAATTACTAATAAGGAGATTGAACCAGTAATCAAAACAGTCGCAACAAACAAAAATGTAGGACCAGGTGCTTCACTAGTGAATTCTACCAAATATTTAAAATACCAATCCTTCTTAAACTTTTTTTAAAAATAGAAGAAGATGGAACATTTTCAAACTAATTTTATGAGGATAGCATTTCTCTGATACCAAAACAAGACAAGGACAGTACTGGAGAAGATTACAGTCCAATATTCCTAATGAGCACAGATGCAGACTTCTTCAAATTAACATACCAAATTCAACAATACATTAAAAGAATCAAATCACAAGTGGAATTTATTCGAAGGATGCAAGGATCATTCAACATCTACACATCAATGTAATACACTACATTAACAAAATGAAGGATGAAATTCATATGATCATCTCAGTAGATACAGAAAAAGCATTTAACAAAATTCAACATCCACTTATAAAATCTCTCAACAGAGTATAGAGGGAACGTACCTCATTAAGGGCCACAGCTAAATCAAGAACAAGACAAGGATACCCACTTTTGCCACTGTTATTGAACATAGGGATATTAGACAAGAAAAAGAAAATTTATCCAAATCAGAATGGAAGAAGTAAAACTCACTATTTGAAGATGACATGGTACTGTATATGGAAAACCCTCAAGATTCCACCCCCACTCCCACCCTCCAAAAAAACTGTTAGAGCTAATAAATAAATTCTGTAAAGTTGCAGGACACAAAATCAGTATACGATTATCCCTTAGTATCTGTAGGGGATTGGTTCCAGGATTCCCCACAGATAACAAAATTCACTTATGCTGAAGTCCCTTATATAACATGGCACAGAGCAATACATGCAGTCAGCCCTCTGCATCTGTGGATTCCCAATAACAGGTCAAAAATACTGTGTGTAATCTACATTTGGTTGGATCTGCAGGTGCTTAACCTGCAGATATGGAGGGCCAACTATATTGAAAAAAATTCACGTATAAGTGAAACTGCAGTTCAAACTTGTGTTGTTCAAGGGACAACTGTACAAAAATCTGTTGCATTTCTATATGATAACAAATTATCATAAAAATAAATTAAGAAGACAATCTCATTTACAGTTTCATCAAAAAGATTAAAATACCTAGAGATAAATTTAACCAAGGAGACAAAAGACCTATACTATGAAAACTATAAGATACTGAAGAAAGAAATTGAAGACAAAAATAAGTGGAAAAATGTTTTGTGCTCATGGATTTGAAAGAATATTGTTAAAATATCCATATGTCCCAAAGCAATCTATAGATTCAACACAATCCCTATCAAAACTTCAATGGCATTTTTCACAGTATAGAACAATCCTAAAATTTGTATGAAACCACGAAAGACCTTAAATAACAAAAGCTATTTTTGAAAGAGAGCAAAGCTGGAGACATGCTCTTTAATTTCGAGCTACATTACAAAGGTAGAATGATCAAAACACTATGGTACTGGCATAAAAATAAATACATAGATCATGAACAGAATTGAGAGCCCAGAAATTAGTCCACACATACATGGTCAATTAATTTATAACAAAAGAGCCAAGAATATACGATGGGAAAGGACAATCTTTTCAATAAATGGTGTTGGAAAAACGACAGCCACATGGAAAAGAATGAAACTGAACCACTGTTTTACACCATATAAAAATATTGTTGAGCCATAAAAAAGGAAAGAAATTTTGCCATATGCAACAACATGGATGGACCTTGGGGGCAGTGATCTAAGTGAAATAAGAGGAAGATGAATACCATATGATTTCACTTATATGTGAAATCTTAAAAGGGCAAAGAAGTTAAAAACAAAAAAAAAACTTGAGCTCATAGAGAACAAATTGGTTGTTAGGGAAGGTGGTAGTGGTGGGGGAGGAGGGTGAGCAAAATGAGTGAAGGGGGTCAGAATAAGTCATGGAGATATAATGTACAGCATTGTAATTATACTCAGTGATGTATTGCATATTTGAAAGTTGCTAAGAACAAGTGAAGAGTTCACATCACAAGAAAACATTTTTCTAACTCTATGTTAACTAATGGTCATTAGAAACATATCTAATCATGTTTTACATCTGAAATTAATGTTATATGTCAATTATATCTTAATTTTAAAAATCACTGGATAAAAAACAGTTCTATTTGTATAGCAAGTTACCACAAACATCGGCTTATGACAATTACCTGTTTATTATCTCACAGTTTCTTAAGAACAGAAGTCTGGGCATAGCATAGTTGGCGCCTCTACTTAGAGTCTTGCAAGGCGGAAATCAAGGTGTTGGCTAAGCCTGGAATCTCATTTGAGGCTCCAGATCCTGTTCAAAGTTCATTGGCTGTTGACAGAATTCAGTCTCTTACTGTTGTAGGACTCGTGACACTGCTTATTTGCTGGTGATCAGCTCCTAGAGGCCACCCACCAATCCCTGCCACATGGGCCCCTCCATAATATGGCAGTTTGCTCCTGCAAGGCCAGTATGAGATCTCACTTATTTTGAATCTGTGTGACCTTATTTAAGGGCTCATCTGATTGGGCCAGGCTTCCTCAAAATGACTCGAAATTGAGATCATTCAGTCAACTGAGTAGGGACCGTAATTTCATGTGCAAAATCTCTCCTGCCAGATAGGCAAGATAACCTCGAGAGTGATATCCCATCCTATTCACGGGCTTCACAGGCACTCAAAGGGGAAGGCATTGTACAGAGTGTGGACACAAAGTGAAAAAAGAGTGAGAAAAAAGAATAGGACAGAGCATCCAAGAGCTGTAGGGACAATAACACATGGAGAACTTGACAGGGGTATTTGAAGAGGAAATAACCAAGAATTTTCCACAAATAATGAAAAATACCAAGCTATACACCCAAGCAGTTTAGAAAAACCTAAGCAGATAAAACACACGCACGCACGCACACACCTGGATACATCTACAAACTTGAAAATATAAGTCTTAAGGCAACAAGAAAAAATTATATATGGAGGAAAATGATAAGAATTACAGCAAATTTCTTGTCCAAAATTAAGCAAGCCTCTTTAATGATTCCTTTAAGGTGCTGGGTGAAAGTGATGAACCCAAATTTCTATAGCCAGTGAAAATATCTTTCATAGCTGAAGGAAAAATAATGAATTTATTACAAGCCAAGTTGCACTGCAAGAAAGGTCAAAGTAAGTCTCTCAGTAAGAAGAAATATAACAGAAACTTGGAGTGACAAAAAGAAGCAAAAATTTCCAGAAATGGTTAAAGTTAAATATTAGACATTTTTTCCTTTCGTCTAATCACTCTAAATGATCAGTGACTGTCTAAAGCAAAACTAATAGCAATGTGTTACAGGTTTATAGCGTATGCAAAAATAATACATGTGAAAACAGTAGCACAAAAAACATGGAAGGAGAAATTGGGGTAATACCATTGTAAGGCTCTTATACTATATGTAAAATAATATATCAAAAGATAGATTGTAATTAGGTAAAGATAAATATTGTAAATCCTAGGGCAACTACTAAAAGGAGGTAATGATAGTATTTCTTTAAAGAACTACTATAAACTAAATTAATATGAAAACACAAATAAAAAATAGACAAGGACAAAAAAAAGGAAACCCAAACAACCAACAAATACAATATGTTTAAAAACAACCCCAGTAATAACTAGAATAATGTAAATAACAACAATATGAGATAGAAAATTTTTCAACTTGGAAAAATAAATCAGATGTGACCAAGTATTGGGAGAGGATGTGAGGAAAACAGATCCCCCGTACATTGCTGGTAAGTTGGTGCAATGATTTTGAAGAGCAGCTTTGCAGTATTTTATGAAGCTGAAGACTCGCGTCTTGTCACTCATCAATTTTACTTTTCATGTCTAATTTTTCTCCATATATAATTGTTTCATAATTTAAAGTAAAATTTAAAAATGAAAATATTCAACAATACTAGATAAAAAATAATTTTACTAAAATTATACCGATTTTTTTTGAGTAGCTCATTGCCAGTTGTTCTCATAACAACCTGTTTTTAAAACCCCATGCCCAAATCCCAGCCCCTGTACAGCCTTAACATATATTAGAACATATATCTTAGGATATATATCCTCCTAAATGAAAAGCCTATTAGAAAAATTAGATTTAGAAGGAAAGCCACAGTCAAGAATATTTTTAAAAATTAAGATCTTAAGATCAGATCTAGCTATAAATGAGTAATCATATGTATGTTCTACTTGATAAATAACAAGCAAAAACCAGTAAGAAATCCACTACAAATATATTGCATGAGAACCCAATGAATATTATGCAGGCATTAAAATCATGACTTGTGTTCTAGTTACGACTGTGTTAAAAACATGCATAGGATAAGTAGTGATAAGTATATTTGCAAAAAAAATATGAAACTAACGCTTCTGCTTTCCCAATGATTTAATTCAACTTTTTTTTTCTTTTGAATTTTGGGAATCTCTTTGAAAGTTTGCTGTTGTTTGGGAGAACTTTAGAATGGCATATAGAATGCAACCCTACCTCCTCCAAATAAATAAAAATGCTACATGTAGTATTTGAGGTAGTCTAATACATTGCTGAGCTATAAAGCAAGAAGAGTGCCATAAATATAAAGGAAGCCTACAGCAGAAATTTCAAGTTAGATGTCCTCTGTGGTTCACCTGTCCTTATAGAGCAGGCTTTTATTATACTTTACAGTCAGAAGGGGAGAGGAATCAAGGCTGCAAGTGAGAGGCTGCTGTTGGGCTTCCATTACGAACCCAGAGCCAGTAAATGCCACTTACTGGCGGCATAACTGTGCATCTTTGCAGCAATATCTCTACACTATGGAAATGGAGCACGATTTTATGGAAGGTGATCATCTCTGCGACCGTTCACCCTTTGGCCACCAAATCTTTTTTTTTAATTCAATTTATTTATTTTTTTATGCTGACTTTGTGTAATGGAATCCAATAAGTTTCAGCTGTACATTTTAACTGTAAGGCATATATATATATATTTACACCGTGTTCACCTCCCATAGTTAGATTTCTTTCTGTCACCACATATTTGACCCCTTTTACCCCGTCTACTTCCCCCCCTCCCCCTCCCCTCTGCCCTCTGGTAACCACTAATCTATAGTCTGTGTTCATAAGTCTGTTTGTTTGTGCTGTTCACTTGTTGCTTTTAGGTTTATATCCTATATAAAAGTGATATCATGTGATTTTCAACTTTTTCCATCTTGGCCACCAACTCTTGAGTTTGCTCTTCTTCCAAAGTGAACATACTCTCGTCACCCAAACAAAAAGAAACCGAAGTGCCACCGAGTTATTGCATCCAGCTCACAGTCCAAGGCCGATGGGGGAGATTGAAGCACAGACCCCTCTCTTTCGGACCTGGATGTGGTTCTGTGTGACCTAACAACACATGAACTACTAGACATGTTATCTTCCCTTGGACCCCCAGTGCTCTCAAAATAGCATTGCAAGCCAAGGACAGGATAACAACAATAGAACCCTCCAGAGAAAGGACTGGTGGGTGTGTACCGAATCATGAAATCTGATGGCACAGACATTGCAAGAGCCTCCGTCTGGCAGTTTGGGGATTTTCCTTGATTAGACCCAATTCTGCTTGTTGGTGGATGGAGTTCCTCTATCCTTTGTGGCCCCTGGATTGCCTTTTTGAAGGTTCTTTTGTGTCCATTACATTCCTTGGGCTCATCTCTGGTGGGTGTTGGAGATTATGCGCTCCTTGGGAGCCTCGAGATTTCACAGCTCACTTCTGCCTATGCAGGTTTGGAGCCAGGGATTGTTTCAATCTGCTGAAGGCTTTTTAGGCTAGGCCTATGGATTCTTCTGCAATATAACTTCCTCAGAATCTCAGTTGGCTTATGATCTACTTGCTTCATGTCAGTTTCAAGAGCCAGTAAGTATATCCAACATTCGTTCCTAGACATATCTTTCGAACATCTCAAGTCCGGTTTATTACATTAAAGTCTCACTCTCAGACTTCTTTTTCTCTCTAATCAATAGCAGCTTAAAGCCTTTGGACCTAAGTGGGAAGACTCAGTTCTTTGCTGCTGGGTTCAGTGTTGATTGGCCTTTGACATTCAAACCTTTTCTTAAGGTCTCTTATTCTTTAGAGTATAGGAGCAAATGGCTTCTCTAACTCTGTCATTCTAGTCTCCTCTCACCTGGACAAAGACTGCTTCCCTGAGCCCCATACTTTAGAGAGTCCCTCTATCACTCAAGATCTAATGCTCAGCCCTGGCAGAGCACACCTCCTAACCTTAAACGGCTGCTCTCATAACTTATACCATTCAGGCCCCAGGAAAACACTTCTCTACATCTCTGTCACATGTCATCAAAATAAAAGGAATGACATCAAATTGTCATGAAGTTTTGGTGGCTATTTAACTGATGTCAGAGATTAACACTAGTTTAATCTAGTAGTGGAGTGAAGATGCAAGTCGTGGAAGTGCTTAGGTAAGAAATAAGACTAACTTGTCAAAATTTTTCTCTTGAAATAAATACATTACATTCCTTTTTTAATTAAGTTTATTCGGTAATATTGGTTAATACAATTATATAGTTTGACATCTATATATTCTATTGTATGATTACCACCCAAAGTCCAGTTTCCTTCAGCTACCGTATATTTGATCCCCTTTACCCACTTCACCTTCCCCCTACCCCCCTACATTTGACCCCCTCTATTTTGTCTACCTCCCTCCTCCTCCCCCACCCCACTAGTAACCACTACTCTATAGTCCTCTGGTAACCACTAGTCTATAGTCCATGTCCATGAGTCTCTGTTTGTTTGTTCTGTTCCTTTGTTGCTTTTAGGTTTATGTCCCACATATAAGTGATAGCATGTGATTTTCAACTTTTCCTATCTGACTCATTTCACGTAGCATGATTAGCTCAAGGTCCATCCATGTTGTCACAAATGGCAGTATTTCATCTCTTCTTATGGCTGAGTAATATTCCATTGTATATATGTGCCACAGCTTCTTTAGCCAGTCATCTATCATAGGACATTTAGGTTGCTTCCATGTCCCCACTGTGAATAATGCTGCTATAAACATCATTGTGCAAATATCTTTTTGGATATGGGTTTTCAAGTCAGTCTTTGGGGTAAATACCCAGCAGTGGGATAAATGTAATACATTCTTGCACAACACAGTATTATTTGCCAGTAATGTCAAACACCCATCTTCTTTTCTTGTTCCAATTTGTAGTATTGTCAAAAAGTGCACATAGTATCTGAGAAATATTTGGCAATACTATTAATTTTCATCTTAAATTTGTAAATATCAGATCTAGATGCATGCATGAAGTGATATCAGTTCCCTTTATATTGACAACTAGATGGACATTGAGTTAAAATTGAAATAAAATTTGCAATAAGTTTGATTTTTATTAATTGAAATTTTCCTACAGATAATTCTACTATTATGAGAAAAAATAATGTTTTTTGAGAACAAAATTACTTTTTGATTTTTGCATTTATGTAGTTTTCCATTTAGATGAAATTTTAATTTTGTGGAGTTTGAATCATTTACTGTGCTTTTTACTGTTTATATCACTACTGTCAAGAGAACAGAAATTATGTAAATATATTATTCTATCAACATAATTAGTGATTTTTTGACATGAAGGCAAGAATAAATAGATGCGCTGTCACAGGTTTTGTCTTAATTTTCTTACTCATGTAAATATTGTTGACTATCAAAGAACACTCAGAAGATGTGCAGAAATTATCGAATTCAGTCATATTTCTTATTTTGCTGACTCTCAATCATAAAAAAAAACTACATGATTTTTTATTTTTTTATTATGGAAATAGCATTTGTCAAGGCAGGAGGGTAGTACATGTTTGATTTAATAGTTTGTCATCTTAGTTTATAACTAAAATATCTAGACAACTGGTATACAGAGCTGGTTTTGTACTGTGCCCCAGACCTCAGAAATGTTAGGGGCAGGCCTATCTAGAGGGCCTTAATTTAAAGATGCTCTTTATTCTCTTTTATTTTTGTGCACTAATTAGCCAGTTCTTACCTTAAATGTTGCTTGTCAAAGTGCCAAAATGGGAGGAAAAGGAGAGAACTCTTGGGGACCTCAAACCAGCAATTCCAGAGACACAAATGTCATTTCTGTTCACAACCAGGAGCTAGTCACATAGCTTGAACCAGGCACAAGGGGACCAAAAGTGAAGAACTAGGAAGATTAGGTCACCACAGTAGGTGTATTATCTTCCCGTTTTACAGCCGAAGCAATGAAAATTTAAGTAACAAAGGTCACAGTAACTCAAGCAACAGAGTCAGAATTTAAACACAGGCAGTCTGGCTCTTGAGCCTGTGCTCTTAACCTTTCCACCACAAATCCTTCAGGAATTTGAAGAAATCTTGGGGAGTGCTCTGGACATGTGCAAGATGTGAAATCAGGGTTCAAGTCGATCTCATCTAGTTCTCAAGTACACAAGAAACCCCAGCTAATATCTAAGAGTAATTTTTAGTGTTCTGACCCTAGAACTCCATTCTCAGCCAAATTATCTCTTTTTGTGTTAGTGCAAACAGTACTGTGGGGACAAACACCCAAACGGCTCTGGAGGTTCATTTTCTCACTTCTTTCAGCAGCTTCGCAAGAAGCCTGTTCAGCAGGTCTGAGTTAGCTCAGCAGAAAATCAGGTTAATACCAGAGGCTATGCTTCAAGGCTCCATCTCTTTATCAGGAAATCCCACTGTTATATCCACTAAGTGTTCTTCATTCTCTTCCATCCTCCCCGTAAATAGATAAAGCTCTGTGGGGTCTCGCCTCCCGGAAACAGGTCCATGTGTATGCAGTCCAGCTATGCCACCCCAAGATCACCCTGCTGGGGGATAATGAAAGCTCAGGGCACTGCTGTACTTCCCCGTAAGTTTTTCTCAATTAAATCATTTTATTTCATATCACACCCACATGTGTACCCATGGGCGACTTGTATTCCCATTCCCTATAGGGCACATGTTTGAACACCCAGGAACCCAGAATGTATGCCCCGCCCCCACTACATATACACACATCCTTTCTTTTAAACAGTACCCAGGGAAGGAAAAAGAATCAGAATGAAGAACGTATAAAACTGGAAGATCTGATATACCAGAAAGAGTTGTGAAAAACAAAACCAGTAAAATATATAGTTAAGTCCAAATAATTATTGATACTATATTTGTGAGTTTAAGTAGAACTGTTTAAGGAAGCCTTAAAATGCTTTGATCATAAAGTACAGAAAATAATGAACTGAAACAAAACTCAAGATGATTTCAACAAATCCCGAAAGGTATGGTGGAGTATAAGTGAAAATAAAATTATAGTTGTCTTCGGTATCCATTCTCCCCTTCCTAAACAGCAGTAGAATTTTTAGTGGCACTTGATTATCCAGCTACAGATTAATAATATATCAGTCAGGCAGGGTCCATTCAGGAAAACCAAAACTCTACTTGGCATTTAAACAGAGTCTTTAATATAGAGAATGAGTTTAATAGATGTTGAAAGACTAAAAAGTCAAAGTAGGAACACTGAGGTAAAGCAGAGGTGATACCTTCAGGAAGTGGTGATAACTCCTAGAGTCAGGGGAAGCAAGAGAAGAGAAAGAAGTTATAGAACCTAAAGACTCAGGTGCCTCGGACCTCTGGAGAGAGGACAATGTGTTGGTTCTGGAAGAACAAAAAAAAGCTAGGCGGGGACTAACTGGTGCCGCTGGGCTGAAGGACCATTCTTGGGGTGACATGAGAGGTACAACCAGCAAATAAGGAAGAAGCAATTCCCTCCTCCCTTCCAGTGTGTCCCTCCACTGCCTCTTCTTGATGGGACTTTTCACAAAACAGCTGACAAAGGAGAAATGTGGTTTGCAGAGTGACAATCTGTGCATTGAAAACCAGAGTTTAGAAGAGTGGAAGTACATCTGAGGGGCAGCGGCTCAGCCGCCGCACGACTGCTTTCACCGCGTCCCTTAGCGCCGGGGCGGGCAGGTGCTGAAGGCCAGGCGCTCGGAATGAGTGGGAGTCACTCGTTCAGTTGCTGGGTCACCCCTCCCCTCTTCCCTCTCTTTGAGCTGCAATGTCCACGTGGAGGTGAGCCACAGCGGCCACGCCGACAAGGCTAACACTTGACACATGGCGGAGCGATACGATCAAAACGGCCCGGGTCCCTGAAATCACAGTCACCAGACACTGATAAAGAAATATGGACTTAAATAGGCTTGTTGGATTTAAGGAAATTCAAGGAGGAGGAGAAAAGAAGGAAAAAACTTAGTACAGTGGAATGAAAGGAAACAACAGAACATAAACACATCATTGGGTAAAAAAAGCAATCAACCTTGAACTATATTCTCTGTATAAGAGATATATATCAAACAAAAACACAGAGAGGCTGAAAATAAAAAGATGAAAAAAGATATGCCGAGAAATGCAAACTCGTAAAATTAGAAGTCAGGTAATATTAATCTTGGGCAAATGAGCATTCAAAGTCGACAGTATTAAATGAGATGAAAATATTTGTATTAAAATTGTAAAAATCTATCAAAAATATAAATAAATTATTTCATTCTGAACAACGCATTACCAAAATATGTTGGAACAAAGCAAAACTTACATAAGTTATGTCACAAGAATTTTTAATTCTTAAAGAGAAATTGAACTTAGCTTGTTATACAACCCAATTTCAATTCAATTTGATGTTCCAACTACTCTTATATTAGACAGAATAGCCCAGAATTTGAGAAATGTATTCATAATCATTGAGTCATTATCCATTGAGTCTATGAAGCCTTTGTGAGAAGAATGGGCTTTCCTATGAAGGGATAAAAATTCCCACCATCATTCATTCAGCTCAGCCTGCAGAGACAAGTTTTGGGCTGGAGTGAGAAGTGTCCCAGGAAATGGGAGACTAGGATCCTGGGCATGGGATCCCTGGGATGAGCTACTCTTAGCTCAGGTGGGCTGTGAGGAGGGGGCCCCAGGTTAGGGGCCCGTGGGAGGTCTGGGCTTGTGTACAAGTAAGGTTGATATTGACATTGTGTTGCTTTGTGCTTCCCCCCCCCCTCCACCCCCCGTATGGTACTTTTTCCACAATCCCTGGACCATCAGAAGAGTCTAAGTCTTTTTAAATGTTCCTACCTGGTCTCAGCTTTCCCTGTGGGTGACGGGCAAAGCTGGTGCAGGTAGAATGCAGCAGCATAGCACAGTCCAGCACCAGGAGGCTGAGGTGGCCAGTGACCATCAGCAAGTCATTGTGGCCTCTTAGCTACCATACCTCCTTAGTCCTCTGTGGACTCCTTAACCAGATGCGGTTGCCACTGGCCATTGGCTGGGCCTGCGTGCCCTGGGTCTGCAGTCACCGATGGTCACCCTGACCTCACCACCATCCTACAAGAGGAAGGACCCAGGCAAAGTGGCCACCACCTCTGGGCTGCAGCTCATATTTTGAACAAAAATTTTGTTCTTTGCTCATCTGGGAAGAGGGAGGGTATTTAATTACCAATTTAGATGAGTTCTTTACACTGTGTGAAAGTGGCTGTTGGGTACACAGGAGGGAAAGCCCCAAGTCCCCCAAGCATGTGGACTCATTAAGTAGAGTCCCGGGATACATGCTTGGTTCCCAAAATTTAGTTTGTTTCTTACCAACTGCTCTCAAACTATGCACTCTCCAGCATCTGCTGTGGGATCTTAGGGGTATAATTGTCAGTGAGGTTAGGTAAGGAGTTAGCACAAATGTACAGTGCATTGGGTGATTTCAAGACTTTACTGAGCCTGTTGGTTTTCCCCCAACGGTAACAAGAGGAGATGATTTTGTTCTGTGGCATTCAGAAGAAGGGACCAGAGAAAGCAGACTGAGCTGTCATGTGTCCTCCAATCAGAAATAGTGGGAGTGAGGGAGTCGGATGACATGAGATGACAGATAATGGGGGCTCGTTTGGGAGGGAAACAGGTTTGGGGAGGCAGTAAAGATGGCTGAAGTCTGGGTGGAATGCTATCGGGTCCCTGCCATGTCACCCCTACTCTTTCTTCATCAAAGTCACGGAGCATCACAAATTTGTGACTGTGTTCAGAGGTCTTAGGACAGTGGAGAGGGGATGGAGCTTCATGTCTGGGTTTGGTCCTCGGCTCAACCAAGAGGAACATCTAGACACAAGAGCACAGAAAGCTGCAGAACAGAGTGAGTAGGAGTGGTGGGGAGGCTTTTAAATTCATATAGATCCCCGAATTTGGGTTCAGATCAAGTATCATCAAGATTTCTGGAGAAGTACAGAGTCCCCAAGTAATGAGTCCCCAAGGATATTTCTTATGGTGGCCCCTAAATTAGCTTAACTCCTAGATCAAAGGCACCCAGCAGAAAATTGATGGTGCACTTAAATTATGAGAATTTAATAAAGGGACTGTCATGAAGGGGTGAGCAGAGCATAAGCATTCCGCAAGTCCAGTAACCGGGGCCAGTTCTAGTGGGGCAAGGGGAGTGAGCAGTTACTGAAACCCAGAGGGAGAGAGAGCCGTGTAGAGAGTCTGCCCTGCAGATCCTGCAACATCCGGTTGAGAGCTGCAGCCAGCCCACAAGGACCCCACAGAAAGGGACCTGGATGAACCATTTCCAACCTCTTTCCCCACCCTCCCTCCAATCTTCTGTCCACTGGCCAAACTCAACCAGAAGCCAGAGGACAAAGGAACCTGTTCAAGCACTCTATCCAAGTTACCCCCATCCAGGACAGGAAATAAGATGGAAATGGGTGGATGTTCAACCTGGAGATGAGGAAGGAGAGCGGAGGGAAGATATCCCGCACAACTCCTGTATGTTACTTAGTTTTTTTTTTAAACAGAAATATTAATGAATCTGGGGGAAAAAGAATGCCCTTGTACTTCGTAGCTGCAACTTTTCAAACATTCTGTACCAAAAATTTGACATTAAAAATGATCTGTTTATAATGCTGAGAGGCACATGTTTGTATTACAGGTGAGGAAGCCTCGGTTTAGAGAGGTAAAGGGGCTTTGCCCAAGGTCGGAGGTCTAGGAAGCACAATTAGGGTGGAAGCCTAGGTTGAATGTAGAGAGAATGAGAGGCTTTGGGTTAATACATAAAAGCCTATTTTACCGTTTCTAATGTGAGAAAAAATGTATTTATTTTACTTAAATAGTTCTAGCTGGGAGTACTTTCATAAGGGATTCATAATTTCTTAACAAAATGTTTTTAGTAATGAATTTGCAGAAGACCTAGTATGTCTAGGATAGGAGTGGTATGCACTATTGAATAAGAAAGTTAAAAGTCTATCTTTAGTTTGCAAAAAATTGATTTTTAATATGAAATTTTCATTTTAAAAGAAAGGTACAAGAATTATAAATGCAAAGTGATTTCTCAATCAGGCAAACATTAGGGCTCGCCTCCCGCCTCATTCTGTTCCCTAAGTCCTTATTTTAAGGGGAGAAAAGAAAGACGTGCCTATTTCCATTGATTTTAGACAAATAGAATACTTGAGGAAAGCAAAATCTTCGTTTTTAGCATTGCTGGTTTAGAAAATTGCAATTGGTTGGAAAGTAAATATTAAGACTGAAATGCAGCTGGCAACATGTTTTCTTTTCAGTCCATTTCCTTCTGAAACAGGAGTCAAAAAGAAAATTTTACTTTTGAACAAAACACCACCTAGTGGTAGTTGAAAATATTTTTAAAGTGAAGGGAAAAGTTTCTTGTAGAAAATTTGGAATTGATTCACAATCAGTTTATTTTACCAGTTAACTTTAGTTTAACATTAAAATATTCAAGGGCTTACATAGTTGGAAGTTTTTTTCTTTTGTCTTGTTTTGTTGGCTATAACTGTAAAAACCTGGGTAGATAAAATCCTATTGCACCAAATATCCATGAATACTCCTTTTTTAATGGAGACTCGGGATATAACCGTGTGTCTACAAAAGCAAGAGCTCTGTGCTACATATTACACTGAAGACTTTAAATAAATTATCTCATTTAATCTTTGCAACAAACTCATGAATCAGGTTCTATTTATTTCTTATTCGTGAGTTAAAACACTGAGGTACTGAGCAGATAATTTCCCAACAGCGCACAGCTAGGAAGTGAAAGAGCTAGGATTCCATAATGGGGTAATGTTCTAATATTAAATTATATAATTTTCGTTTCTTTGCCCTACCCTCTTACCCTAACCATCAAGTAACAAGAGTTCCTTAGGCGTATGACCTACAGGGGAACAATGGAGACGGTCTAGAACAAAGGAGTCACAGCTCAACGCTGGCTTTCAAGAGAGACGTTTTAAACCCTGTGGTAAAAAAAAAAAAAAAAAAAAATAGTAATGAAAGGCTGTAAGAACTCGTTTCTTGAATGAGACAAGGATTCTTGGTATGCCTCCTAAGAATTAAGCTTGGAAAACTAATCACAGAGTGTAACAAGAACCATGGAGAAGAGAAATTGCAGAATGTGACATACAGGTCATGCTTCCTGGGCTGGGGAGGAGCTTGGAGAGATTTGAGGGGGTAGGGATATAACATATTACACTGAACACTTTTTAGATTTGAAGGCCTATTCCTTGACCCCCCACTTTGGGGTGAACATTCTGATGTAAGGGAGTGATGATGACCAGCAGATAGGTTCCGAGAAACTCAAGGCAAAGGGGTTTGTTTCCTGCTTTCTAGTACATGGCAAAGAAAGTAGCAAGCTACAGAGATGCCCTGTGTTTGGAATGATGCCAGGACAACATGTGCCCCAGGAGGTGGATTAGCGTGGAGGAGAGAGCTCCACTGAATGGATGTGCCCCAGGGCAGCTTCACAGAGACCCAGACCCTCCAGAATGGGACAAGAAGTGCAGCTAAGAGGTCCTGGACCCCAAAGGAGGGGCACCGAAGTGCTGGGAGACTTGAGAGCCTAGAAGAGACGTAGGGTCAGGACAATGGGGTCAGAGGACCTGAGGTAAGACTCACCAACATCAGTTGCAGAAGCCCATGTACAGGTGGCTCTAGCCTTCGAGAGGAACAAGACCTCAGGGGATACAGCAAAGACAGAATAACAGCTTGGGGACTGGGCCACCCTTCCTCATTGCTGTTAGGTAATTTGAGGTTTCCTCTGAAGCAAATGTCACTTGGGAAGAAGAGGATAGAGGTGGGCAAATCTCCTAAAAGATGGAAAAGATGCCCAAAACACCTTGTAAACAGCAGAAACTGGTGCTTAGGAGAGAGAAAATTGAGGAAGGAGAGAGAGAAGAGTCTAGGCATGGAACTGTCAGGTCGCAGAAAAGTCCCTCATGTCCCATGGCCTCTGGAGCTGTCTTTGTTTTTCCTGCATTGTTCCTTGGTGTGACCAGTCACATCAAGTTGCTATTTTTATTTATTTATTTATTTATTTATTTATTTATTTATTTATTTAGTTTGTAACCAAGAAATCAGATAGCTAACAAAAAATAAGCTGAGTGCTGGCTCTCGGCAGACAAGCAGAAGGTGTGCAGGAATCACCAGGAAAGCCAGTTCCTGCACAACCCAGACCAGCAACCCACGCAGGGTCGCAGGGATGATTGGCGTCCCTGGGATCTGAAGAAAAGCGCTCAAGTCTCTCAGAAGGGGAGAGCAAACTGGCAAGCACTAAACTGGTCAGAGGAAACCAAGAACAGAAACTGGCCTTGGGCACTTAGCCGACAAGGTCACACTTTAGGACAATGGGAAGCCGCCGTTAATTAGGACACTTACTCAGACTACACTGTTGTCCCAGTGAATGATTTCTCAGTGGTCTTTTCATCTTTGCATTATTGCTCAAGAGTTAAAGTCGCAGGTGGCTGCATCTGATGGGCTGGGCTCAGGTCCCCAGCTGCCCAGACTAACTCCCAGGAGACAGAGGAAGGGGTTACCTGCCTGACTCAGGTTCTGTAGTGGGAGGCCTTTCTCCATCAAGACTTGTGCAATGGAAAACCTATCCAACGTGGAAATAATGTGTGGATGCTGGATAGCCAAAGGATCTAAGAAGCGTCCACCATGGTGAGACCTGTGCAATCAAAGCCTCAGAAGCCAAACTGGGTAGGAGGTGGAACCCAAACGTTGAGGCCTGCTCCCCAGCCTGAAATGGTCTGGGAAATGAAGGGAAAATTCATTGATTTAGATAAGAATGATTTTAAATTTGCTTCCATTTCAACTGGGCAAGGGTAGACTGAAAAATAACTTGTAGGGAGGACAAGTATTTTCTGTTTTTCGAAGTTTGCATTACCTCATTTGCTTTTAGGAAAAACCTACATTAGTACCTGTTTTCGCTAATGGAGAGGATTTTCACTTCTATGAAAGAGGCCAAAGGCAAAAACAGCATTCAGCTTAGCGTTTGTTTTTCAGCGAGGCCTGATAGAGGCAGCGTGTACCCTGAGCAGCAGGAGCGGCACTGTTCTGTGTTTACTATATGTCAGTGTTATTTTAGGTTTTGTGTGTTATTTGGTTTGATTTGGTAGGGGTCTGGGAACACTCAAAATGTTTAAATGTAAATTAATGGTAATTGCTTCTTTACTTTTCATCATTTCTCCTTACCGAAGGTTTCATAGGAATGTTCTACTTTTGGATAGCAGGGAAAACTGGTACTTGAAGGGGGGGGGGGGGAGTCGCCTTTGACAGAACAAGGGGCCCAGAGGTACATAAGTAGCACAGGGGACTTGAGGGTGGCTGGGAGCGCTGCAGGCCCTGTACCCACCAGCTTGGCAGAGTGTGGACTCTGGGTCCACCTGCTGGCGCAGTTTTTCTTCTACCTCTCCCTCCCTGAGCCTTTGCTGTGCAAGGCTCACATTTCCCAGCAGTGTGGGGATTAGCAAAAGGGGCCCAGGTGCAGTATCTAGTGTGGGTTCTCCAAAGAAGAGTGAAGAAGGGGCGGCTAATTAAGAAGGCAGTTCTCGATGTGTTGGGATGGGAAACTGGAAGCTGGGTGTGTTTTCTTTTCAATCCATTCAAGACACCTTGGGGCTGAGGCAGAGGAATTCTGTGGTTCTGAGATTGGGTGCAGAGTTGACACCGTGGCTCTCGGGTCTGCACCTCACCCTGATGGCCAGGCCAGAGGACAGACGCCACTATAGGCTGTGAGCCCACGGGGTCTTCTGTGGTCCCTACATCCTTCCTACTTTGTCACACTCCTCTGAGGGGCCTGTCAGCAGAAGGGAGGTTGGCTCAGCAGGTCTGTTCTTGTCGCTTGTGTGACTTGTGGCTTTTTAGCCACAACTCCTGTCTTGCCCAAGACTTGTATGTACAGCCCAGATTGACTGAGTTTTATCACTGTTTCCTAGATTTCTGCTGCTTCCTTCTTCCAATTTGAAGGACCAGTACTTCCTCCCATCTGCTGCCAGGTGTCTCAGAGGCTCACTGTGCCTTCATGTCTTGGAGACATGCCCAGGATGACATTGAACAAGTTGAGGTTGTTGCTTGGGGACTGAGTCACTGCTAAATGACATCCATGAGTCCCTTTGCGGTTGCTGTAGACGAGCCTCCCTGTCTATTGGTGCTGTGCGATGGCCCGCAGGTCAGGTTCGAGATCACTGGTTAGAGAACACTGCTACTGAGGCCAAGCCCCCTGGCTCTGACCACCATAGAGGCGAGCCCAGCCCCAACCACTTTTCTTAGAAATACAATCTAGCTGTATTTTTTTTTAAATCTAGGTTTAATTAAATTTAGTAAAACACACAAATCTTAAGCGTTAAGGTGGGGAAGGGGCAGGCATCCAAGGCAGTGATTCTCCGACCTTACTGAGCATCAGAACCACCTGGAGGGCTTGTTAAAACACAGGTTGCTGAGCCCCGCCCCAGAGTTTCTGACTCAGTAGTTCTCAGGTGGGCTAAGAATGTGCATTTCTAACAGGTTCCCAGGTGATGGTTATGCTGCTCTTCAGGGCCACATTTAGAGAACCCCCAGACTCGGGGATTCCCAGTGTTACGTAAGCTGCCTAGTATTTATAACCATACAAAGAATGAAAGCCCAATAGCAGAAAAATTTTAATTACTCTGAAATAGTCAGCTATTTGACTGATGGTCTTTAAATTCTGGTCTTCTATTGTCTGACCCAGAACCCTTTGATTAGTCTCTGTTTCCATCAAAGAGTCAACAAAGTTAAAACATAGTTTGGATCAGTATATTGCCTCTTTGAGACTACTTTCCAGTGAATTAATCAGTGCTGCCTACTCAAAGAGCTGAAAGAATCAGTATGCTTTTAAAGACTAGAAGACTCCTATTTTATACTTAGAGAAGGAGTATTGGTAAATTGCTTTGAGATCCTCAAAAGGAGATTAACCGGTGTTGAAAAAAATCACCTGAGTAAATTTAAAGATCAGTTTGGCCTTATTCAACGATGCATGAATCGAGCAGCATCTCATCTAGCGAATAGAAATGAGTTTTCAGGAGCTACAGAAAAAGGAAGTTTTTTAAAGGCAGAGAGGGGGTGGAAAAAGGAAATTTCTTAGTAAAGAGTAGATTGTTTCAGGCTTAGGTAAGCTACCTATGGGGGACAGGAGGGGTCTTATTGGAGATTACCTCACCAGTGCTGACCAGATAATTTTAGCTTGACTGGTTATGGGTTACATTCCTGGGAGACAATGAAACTGTAATTAGGTTACGTATTAGGTCTTGGTTTACTAACATAGGACTTAGCACAAGTGACTCCATTTTAGGTCTGTTGATTCTTTTTAACACCAGTTAGTTACCTACTGATAAGGCATTTTAAACACTCTTTAAAGGAGCATTGTGGCATAATAAGAAATATATATTTGGTCTTTGTCTCCAGTTTCTGACACACAGCTCCTAAGACCCTTGGAATCTCTGGAGAATGATGGTGTCTTTTGTATGCTCGGGAGATGACTGGTACCTGGGGGCCCCTGGACTGCTTCAGGATGGCAGCCATAGCTCTCTTCACTCCTGCTGGATCTTTCGAGCAAAAGGCAGCCAACATGTGAAGCTGCTTATACTTACCAAAAGTTGCAATTCATTGGTCTAGTGTTTGGTTAACCCCCTTTAAATCTAAAAAACAAAATCTTAAAAAAACACACATATTTTTAGAATGTAATATGAAACAGAGTAGTCGTGTATGTATGATCCACCCTCTCACATTTAGCATTCTTTGTTAATGTGTCCTTAAAACTCACTTGTTTCTCTAGGGATCAGGGGCTTGCAGCTGTGCAAGGCAGCCTTTTCCATCACCAGACAGCTCTCATGGGTAAAGAGCAAGTCCTTACACTGAACCCCCAAAATGCAGTCTAATCTTTGAATGTTTCATGATAGCCTTGCCATTTTACTAGCTCAAAATAAACTCATGGTCAGCTTCTGTTAAACCATCTTATGTTCAATTATTTGAGCCACAGCATGGAACTTTATATGTGCCTGATTAAATAGTAAAAAATTGATAACCAGGGAGGGTACGCATTTCATCTAAGATCCTACAACTAGTACTTGAGCTTTTAGCATATTATTTCTTGATAGCACATCAAAGTCTGTTTCAAACTTGACTCTAGCATCCAAAAAATTGTCAGCATCAGAACGAAACAAAACTAAAAAAATACTTCCATGTATCAGGCATTATATGCTATTTATAAACTAATTAGTCCTCATGACAACTTTATGAAGTAGGTCCTATTATCATCCACATTGAAGAAGCTGAGAGATAGAGAAATTAATAACTTCCTAAGGTCACAGAATTGATAAATGATAGATCTAGGATTCACACCCAGGTAGTCAGGCTTCAGAAGAGGTGTGCTTAACCGCTGTGCCTCTCAAAGCAACCTTTCCAGTTTTCTATCATTTACAGATTTATTAAAATGTCTTTGATTTTAAGAATGTAGCAGTTTGTTTATTTACTCAGCATTTGCTGATTCCCAGGCCTTAACACTTGGCACTGGGTACGTGCATACAGAACCAACAAGGGAAAGGTCCGGTGCAGGGCAATTTCAGTCATAAGTAACAAAAACCTGGCTCAAACTAGATTAAGTGAAAAGGGGTGTTTATTGGCTCGAATATCCAAAATATAAGTGGACTAGATCTTGGTTTAGAAGCAATAGACTCTAGAGGCAAAGATTCTGTGGTTAGGGGATGGGTGGGATTTGTTACCAGCACATGAGGGAAAGCCTGCCAGGCAGAGGTAAACAAGAGCCACCTACAGTGGATGGAGGTCTCTGGTTACAAGCAACAGAGACTATTCTGGCTACTTCATAGACAAGGGAAATGTACTAGAAGACATAGGGTGGCTTGTAGAATCATAAAATCAGCTGAAAACCAGGCTCAGCAGTTCGAGGGATCCAAGGAGCATGACATTAATTAGGAGGCATCTTCCCTAGAATGGATCAGCACCAACCTTTTTTTCCTCATAATGTCTCTTTACTTGAAATTTTGAGGTATCTCCACACTCCTATTAGAATGTCTAACATTAAAAAGACTGCCCATACCAAGAGCTGATGAGCATGTGAAGGAATAGTTCTCCCACACTGTTGGTGGAAATATAAAATTGCACAACGACTTTGCAAAAGTTTGGCTATTTCTTAAAAAGTTAAAAATGCATTTATCTTCTGACCCCACCATTCTACTCCTAAATATTTACTCAAGAGAAATTAAAGTATGTGCGTATTTTAAGTCTTATACACAAATGTTTCATAGTACTTTGTAAGTAATAGCCAAAAACCAGAAACAACCCAAATGGCCATCAAAAAGTAAATGGATAAACAAACTGGAAGATCCATGTAATGAAATACTACTCAACAATAAAAAGGAATGAACTACTGATGCACACAATGACACGGATGAATCTAAAATAATTATGTTAAATAATCTAAAAATAAAGAAGCTAGTCAGAAAAGGTTACACCGTATATGATTCAATTTATATAAAGTTCTTTAAACCGCCAACTAATCTACAGTGACAGAAAGGAAGTTGGTGGTTTTCCGGGGGACCAGCCAGAGGAAGTAATTGCAAAGAATGAGAAAACCTTTTGGGGTGATAGATATGTTTGTTATCCTGAATATAGTGATGATTTCACGGGTGTATACATGTCTAATTGTATCAAAGTGTATATTTTAAATATTATAGTTTGTTATATGTCAATTTTACCTCGAAAAAATTGTTTAAAGTGTCCTCTACAAAGTCTTCACTAAAGACTTGGAAAAGGGATGATAATCTTCCTCCACAATCACCCCTATTAGAGAAATTATTATATATGCACTAATGTCTTGATGTGTTTTGGTAAGTTAGTCTTTGGGGGTGTTGGCCCTAGTGGATGCCTTGGGGGAATTGCAGCATTTAGTTAATGGTTTCATGTAGCCCGATACATTTCTAAACAGGAAACTAGTATATCAGTACATCAGAATTTTTGTTTGTAACAACAGTAGAAATTCTTTCGTTCAACAATGACATTTAGTAAGTGAAAAAATTGAGAATCAAAGAAATAATTTGCCTACATTTAATTGGCTGGTTTTTAAAAAATCATGATACAAGTAGTTATTTTAAAAATTATCTTGTGGGGCAAATGACAAACCCCCTAAAAATAAATACTAACATCAATCTTGCCAGATTTTGTATTTGTTTGGCTAATTTTTGCTTCTTCAGTCATCTCTGTGATTTCTTCAATCTGGAGACACAACTTTCCCACAGGAAAAAGGGCTGGGAAAGATGTGGCTGTCACTTGACTGATAATGCCTTTCTGAGTTCAGCTGTTTCTCCACCTGAGGTCTGGACAAGGATTCTTGGAACATGGTGTCCTGGTGGCTTCCTTTCCCCTCGTGTCAGGGAACCACTAGGCAGAATGATCATGTTTGTCTGATTCGAGCCTTGTCCTGTTTTTTTTTTTTCTTTTAATTAATAAGGAACAACAATAACAATGAAACATGTAACCAAGAGGTTATATGTTCCAAAGATCAGATAAACATTATTTAAATAGCCATAGTCATCAAAGTACTTCAAGCAATCTAAGATAGAAGACATCTGGCTCATTTCAATAGCAATTTTGGTACAAGTTCAACTTTTTTTCTTTCAAATTTGGAGACAATTTTTGCAAAAAAAATAAAGTGATAGTTCTATAGCACACTTACCTCAAATTAATTTCAGGTGTATGGGAAATTTAAACCACAGAAGTACTTAAATAAAAATAGATAAATGTGGATTACACTTCTTTTATGGTGTATGCTCAATGCATGTTCCCTATTCCCTTTGAGAACTGCTCTTTCTTCACATGACCCCCCAAGATGAGTTCCTCATGGCTTGTGACTCCAACACTCTTGGACACAGTTTATTTGTTATGGAGGGAAGGGTGGGTGGGAATAGGCCAATCTACTAGACGGACTGTGTGAGTTAGTTTCTCTTTCCCATGGGTCGAAATTGGGGCACAGAGACTCCAGTCCCTTGTCTGGTGCTAGAACTGGGGTGGCCACAGTATGGATAAACAGTTTATCAGGGAAGAGAGAAGAATGAAGCAGATGCTCAGGGAGTAGCAGAGAGGGGAGAGCAGATAAGCTCAGAGAAACGGGAAAGATGATTTGGTTCCAGGTAAGGGTCCAGTCCCCAGTTCCAGAATCTCATGTGGCCTGGTTAAATCTCCTACCTCCAGATTCCAATTTAAATCCCAAGTATTATGATAAATTTCCCTTTGAGCCAGCTTCTATTCCTTGCAAATAAAAAAAAAACCTAAATGGAAGAAATAATTTTGCCAAAATACTTTCTAAGTATTATATCACAAACAGAATCCCTAAAGGAAAAGTTATTTTAAATCTGTTCTCCTAAAAATTGAAAATTTCTCTATCTAAAAAAGAAATTACAAACAGGACTAAATTAAAAGTACAATTGAGGACATATATAACAAAGAGCTATATTCTTAATATCATTGAAACTCTATAACGAAAGGTAAATATGCTAATAGAAACAGCAAAGATCTTAAAATAGCCTGTTTCCAATAGAAGAAATACAAACAACAAATTTATATATAAAATGTTCAAGTGGAAAAGAAACAACAATGAAATAAAGGTTTCCATGTTCCAGAAGGGCAGTCTCCTGTTTCCCATTTTTTATTTTGCCTTCGCTGTCTTTTCTTAATAGAGCACCAGAGGGCGCCTTTTGAGCATATCAGAACATATTCCTCTGTTTCAATTCCTCCAGGGGCTCTCCAGCCGGTCAAGTGAAAGCCACAATCATCAGGACAATATAACAGTACCCCATTACCTCACTACCTGCACTTCCTCCCACTCTCTCCCTTACACCCTCCACTCCAGTCTTTGGCCTGGTTGTTGTATGAACTTGCTGTTTCCTCTGCCAGAAATTCACTTCCCCCAGATATTCTCATGACTTGTTCCTTTATCTCCTTCAAGTCTTTGCTGAAAAGTCACCATCTCAGTGAGGGCTTCCCTGACCACTGTATTTAAATGGGTTGTCTCCCCCACCATCCCCAACCTCTCCTCCCTGCCCCCCAGTTTTATGTTTCTGAAACTCGTTCCTCTCCCCGCCCTCCCCCACCCCCCCAGTTTTATGTTTCTGAAGCACGTACCACCTTCTGGTACAAAATACAACTTATTTTTTAAATTGTCTGTCTCTTCACACTTAGAATTCAAGCTCCATTCAAGCTGGGAGTTATCCACAGCCCTTAGTATATAGCCAGGTACATAGCTGGCACTCAATAATCATTAGTTGAATGAATGAATTTAAAAAGGATAATATCAGTGTTGCGCAGGGTCTGGGAGATGGTAACTTTATTACACTGTTGACAAGAGCGTAAATCAGTGCAATGTTTTTGAAGGATGATATGGCAATAGGGATCAAAAGTCTTTAAATGTATATCTCGTGTAACATTTATTTTACTTCTAGAAATTTATCATAAGAAAATGATATATGTTAGAACTCTTGGTTGCAAAAAACAAGAAGCCACTTATGCTATCTTAAGAAATAATGGTGATTTATTACAAGGATACGTTAAAAGCCATATTAACAAAGGAAGAAAGAGAGAATGCATTATGTGGGCTGTTTAGATGTCTCTGCCGCACCCACTGCCTAAGTCAGGCTCCCCAGGAAACAGAGAAAGGGATTTGCATGCAGAAAGCTCTTTGAGTCAATACCTGTAAGGGAATGAGAAAAGGAGGACTGAGTTGAACTATGATGTAGTTGTAATCAATGCCAAAGTCAACGCCATGGAGTTGTCCCATATTGAGGCAAGGAGTTCAGGCCTTTATACTTATATAGCAACCAATCATTGAATGTAGGCTGCCTGTGGAGAGGGTATGTGACCTTGGTCCAAGTAACTGCTTTACTACAAGGATAAATCCTGGGAAGTGACTCAGCTATGAGCCATCAGCAACGGACTTTCTGGCATCTGGGGGGAGGGGTTCCTCAGTCCTGATGGGAGCATCCGGGCAGCATATCAAGCATCAATTCTACCTACAGAACTTAAAATGTACCTCTTTCCAAGTCTTAGAATAATTAGAACCAGACACTTAGATGCTGTCAGGGCTCGGTCTTACTTGCTGCCTCCCTCTCTCTGTCTCTGTCTGTCTCTGTCTGTCTCTCTCTCCTTTCTCTATTTTTTTTTCCCCCTATATATCTCTCAGTCTGGACTGTTTTCAGTTCCTTACTCCAAAGGCTATTTCCAGCAGCCTCTAACTTAAACATTACAGTTTCATCCTCAGAGACAGAGCAGCTCTGAATGGCTCAGCTTGGTCAGGGTCCATCTATGTACCTACTCAACAACTATGGCAGAGGGTAAAGTCACATGACTCGAACATGTAGCTGTTTGGATTTGAGGAGGCAGGGAAAGGGGAAAAGCCATGTTTGCATGGGCCACATCTATAGAGTCAGAGAAAAAAAAGGGATATAAACCAAAATATTAGAGTGAAAAGGAGTGGGGTATTTTTGGTAATCTAATTAACAGTTGTTACTCTTTCCTCTTTTTCTTTTTGCATATATATTTTTGTAATCATTATATGTAGAAAAATAATATTTTTCTAATTGAAAATAATTTTTAAAAGGAAAACAATTGTCCCTGGTCCTCTGCATATAAAAGGCCATTTGTTATAGGATATAGAAAGACCATTTTAACATAAAGTAAGGTTTTCCGGGAAATGGTGTGGAAAAAAAAATCTGGCTTGACTTTGTAAAGCTTATTCTACTGAACTGCAAACAAATTAAACATGGAAAAGCCAAATACTCAGCAGTTATAATTAACCTTCCTACATCTTGGTGCTCCTTAGTTCTCTATCGTGCCACCATGCTGTGAGGACAAACGTTAAACAAAACCTTCCATTTGCTTTCTCCAAAATATAGGCAAAAATGGAGCAGGACAGAATGTTATCAGTATCCTAGCATAGTCCCCACTGGAAGGTCCAGCATATCGGCAGCCTAGTTGAAATCACCATATTAGCTATTATTTTACATTGATATATTCAATTAACATTTGCTGGGTATGTATGGGCTGGGAAATATAAAGAAAAACATAACAGAATCCTACTTTTAGTGAGCTAAGAATCCAGTAGGTAGGTAGATAGAATGTGTGTGTATTAGTCCCAAACATGTATATTCACAATATATTTTATGTATTTCCAGATATGTATTCAAATAGTTGTAATAAAATGTAAAATGTATTTAGACCCATATTTGAAGCACAGAGTTCTCTGGGAGTTAAGGGAACTATGAGTTACTTATAAATGGGATAGCTTCTTGTAGAATTTGTTTAAGTGAATGTTTGCAACCTCTGCTGAACAAAATCATTATATATTTTTAAATATATATGTTATATATCATTATATATTTCTTTGTTTTGTTTTAATCAAGCATCTGAACTGTATTAGCATATCCCTACACTACCACAGAAAACTAAAAGGACGCCCTAAAGAAGAAGTGGCATTAAATATTTTCAGCTACATGAAACTCTAACCCCCAACTTTGCGGGAAGGAAAGAAGTGTGGAGTTTTAAGGTCTTGAGTGTCTGGGAGAGAGAGGAGGACTGTGGAAAGTGGATGTTGTCAAGCCTGACTCCTTTGCCAAGAGATGCCTGGTCTGACCCTGATTATAAGCAAAATCAGCTCTTCCCTGGGAAGAGACTGTACTGTTAAAAAAAAAAAAAAAGGAATTAGCTGTTTTGTTCCATTAAGTAATGGGATAAAAATGTATATTGAATGTTTGAAAGCCTGTTTCCCATCACAGCTAGGGTGGGGAAGGCCTTTTGGACTAAAGAGAGAAAGCTTTGGTTTAGAGGGACTAACTTAACTTAATGCACTAAGGATTGAAAGGGAGTGGAGAACAGAGGATGGACATGCTGAGTGAAGACCGGATATGACAGCTTTTTCTCATTCTGGGTGTTTTCTTATTGTTAGGATTAGCACTTGATTTCACTGTCTCTAGAGGTTATCTTTCTCCAATTTGCATTGTTCCTCGGAGGAAACACAGGAAACACAGGAAAGACATACCCTAAGACAGCCAATTTCCCTTCAGGCTCAAGAGGTAGTAGGCACAACATTTTTAAAGCCTAGGAATTGGGCTAAGCTAAGCTCAGAAAATAAGGAGTATTAATGAAGTTGCTCATGGATACAATGGACACTCAACAGGCAGCTGTTTAATCTACCTCAGATGGGAATTTCAAATTCTCACTTGCCAGTAAAATAAATTTCATGCTGACACTCATCTGCTGAAGAACCCATTACCTTTTGACCCCTTGTAATCCCTGGGCAAGCCATGTATGGGCATTCTGGAGGCAGCACTGGTCCAATGACAGGCAGCTCTAAGGACCTTTTCCCCTTCTTCCTCTTCTCTCTGCTGCTTAGCCAGCTGTCTCCCACCATTATCCAGAGATATTTGAGGGCAAAAGCTGCAGGTTAACCTTCCCCCAGAATTTTAAAAATTTAACCCCACCCCAATTATATAATCTTTCATTTGGTCTGCCTAAAACATATATAGAAAATTTCTATCAAAGCACTTGGTAAAATATTGAGTTCATAATAGATGTTTTGGATATATATGATATTTGTTTTATTAATTGGATTTTATATCTTTGTATATCTGAGCTCCTGATACATTATCATCATCAAAAATTTTTTGTCAAGTAAATAAATGTTTGATTTCTAAACTGGACTCAAATTATAGCATCAACTCTAAGTTTAATTTTTTAATAGCAAAATGTTTGTATATGGTATTAAGCTAACTTTTATGATAAGGGTCCTCAGTGAGCAAACTACATCAATATATATGAATATGACAGTGATAAAAATATGTGCTTGACCTTTTTATAGAGAAAGGTCATGTGTTCTAGTTAACCAGGCACTGGAGTTCTGAGTCGGAAGTTTTGGATTCCAGGGTCGACCCACAAAGTTGCCATGAGGTTCAAATGAGAAAATGTATACAAAGGATTTCACACAGTTCCTAGCACTCCTTTTAAGCTGGGGACAAAATTTATTAGAATTTTGTCTCAGCCATCTTTCTTACCATCTCGCCCTCTAATGAAAAGGCCAGATTTCTCAGCTTTTTGGGGATGCAGAATCAAGGTAATGGGCAAACAAAGACTAGAACTGAAAGGCAAGAGAAGATTCTCGCTTGCTGGGCTAGTTCCTGGATCCCTTGTAGAGTGAAGAATTTAAGTACCAGTTGAAGGTTAAGGAAAGTAAACAGAAACCAGAGACCAATCTGTATAACAGGAAATAGGGATGGAGAGAGCACAGAAAAGGCCAGAGAGACTGAAGAGTGGGAGGCAGTTTGGGAGGTTTGAGAGTGCTCTTCTCCAGAGCAATTGTGGGACATAACAGAAAAAGGTAAAATTTTAAAAAGGCCTCCCTGTGTGGTATAAGGTATATTTTATAATATTCTTTGTGAAATGCAAATAAAGACTACAATTTCTTTTTAATAACTTTTGCCAGATGGACTATTTCTCAGAATGCAATTCTATACAGAGACTAGGTAATTTGGGGCCCTAGGATAAATTCATCTGATAAAGCTCTATGACTATTAGCATTATTAACATCATTAACACTTACCCACCCATGAATATTGTTTATGTGAGCATGCACCTGTAAAGCCTACTGGTTCATCACACACAACCAGACTTAGAATCTCAGTTGAGATTCAACACGAAATCCTGAAACATAGAGTAAATAATTTTCCTGATGTTAATAATATATTTTCAAAGAGATTTCAGTTATCCTCAAACTGAAATATATGACATCAAAATAAATAACCAATTTAATGGGGGGACAAATCCAACTGTTTAGTTGGCATTGTATAGCAGAAAAACACACTTTACAAAATAATTGATTACAATTTTTGTTTCCTACAGGTCATGTCAGTGATGCCGCCATGGCTGTAGATAGTCTTGGAAACAATTACCTATGAGGTTAAAAGAGTTGGGTATTGCTCTTACATTTGAGAGCAGATTGTTTAGTTAAAGCAAAGGACTTGTTGGCACAAAACTTGGGTCCCTACCTTCAGAGAAAGTTTGGCTTTTACAGAATACTGCAGAAGATAATCCTCATGGAGTGAGAAAGAAAAACCCTATTTATTAAATGTCCACTCTGTGCTTTATTTCATCCTCAAAATGACCCTAAAAGGCAGACATGTATGAGTCACCTGCCAAGCTCTTTCTCTCTCCTCCACATTGTATGTCAGTTTTTGTTAGGGGAATTTGTCTCAGCCATGAGGTTTGGAGGGTTAATCCACTCAGGTTCAGGGTGACCTGTGACTGGCCTACACTCACCCCCTCTCCCTGGCCACAGTAATGCTTCATGGACGAGAACATATCCCAATTCAGGCCAGTGACAGTGAGATATTCAAGGACTTGTGCAAGACTCTTTCCTTGGGTGGAGAGGTAGGGCTATGTGATGTCTAGAACCTCTGAAGCCATTTTACTACCACTAGAGGAGAGTCTGGAGATGCTGTGAGTGAGGGGACCCTGTGTTAATTGAAGATAGGGGCCATAGAAATAGAGAAACTTGGGGACATGTTTTGTACTGCTAGATCAGCCTTCACTGAAACTCGCCCTGATGCTGGGTTTTTCTATTAAAGAGCCAGTAAATTCCCTTTGTTTAAGCCAATTTGAGTTAAGTTTTCTGTCAATTTCAACCAAAAGGGTGCAAACCGAGTGATATAGAGAATACCTCTATCTTACAGAGAAGGAAACTAAAGTCCCAAAAGATTTAAACCTCCCCCAATCACATAGGTCGTGAGAGATGCCAAGATTTGAAGACATTTCTTTCTGACTAGTGTTTTCAAAGATGCCCTGTCGTATTGGAGAAGTTCTAGAGAGGTTGCCGATGACAGCTCCCCAACCTCAACCTTGGATTCAGTCAAGTCCAATGTTCGATAAGCTATGTATTCTATAGACGATGCTTCCACTCAATATTTAGAGAAAACGAAATGTTTAAAATACTCTTTCTTTAACTGTGCTTGGTTTCTAAGTTGTGAAGGGGTCTACTCTAGTGCTAACCCTTTTTCATCTCTTTATGTTCTTTATACAGTATTTTTCTATTCCTAACTCTCTAAAGTTTAGCCTCATTTTCCCAAGGTAGCCGATGTTTTGAGTGACATTTCCTGGATTTGCTTGAAAGCGAGGCTCATCCAAACTTCAGACAAGAATTCTTAGAACTTAGTCACAATTTCAATAATAAGTAGGTAGGGCTTGAATGAAGGACTACTGTAATTAAGTTTCTCTCCCTTCAACCTATTCTACATAGAGACATCAGATTCCTGACTATACCAGTACACAGATATTTGCCCTGGTTTTCCACTGTCTATACCAGCAATCTCCAAAGTAGGCTGTGCGTATTTTATTGTTTTGTAAAAAGAAAAAGTAGAACTCCTATGTACAGTTATTAGTTATTTTTCTAAGTGAGGAGAAAATTAAGCATTATTAGTAATTTTGATACAGATTGACACCAGTTTCTTTACTCAGTTTATATGTTAGAAAATCCTACATCACATGCATTATGTGTAAATTATCCTGAGGAAGGAAGGGAATTCTGTGTGGTGTGGTGTGGTTGACAATGCAGTTGACTCATCTTTCCTCATTTGGCTCATTGCACCCTACTGCTATTTACATGGCTAAGTTACAAGTTAATTGGATTTATGGATTATATTATATGTTTTTGAACTAAACTAATCCTTACCAAAAAATTAGAAATTATCAAGAAGACTTTAAAATATGAATGTATATCATTAATGATAAACTGTACCTTGAGGATATATTTGCTTTAAGTTATTAGTTTACAATAGCACACGTATGTCTACACACATACACGTTTGTGCACCATATTGGTGGGTACTTAAAATTTTGTTACTGGAAAATAAGACAATAAAAAAAATTCGACACCAGAGTTTTACATAATGAATCTAATTCCTAGTTGCTTCAAGTATTTGTAGGTTTCAGATAACATAATAAGCATCAATGTAACAGGTTGGCCCTCTACATATGTCCCCAACCTATGTCTTTGGAGACACGGAAAGTGTCTAGTCTCTCCTCCCACAAGCCTTTGCTACAGCCAAATTTGTCCTGCCTGCAATTCTTCTCATAATTTCCCACCTCTTTCTTCCAGATTTTCATGCTTTTCCCTCTTACCTAACCACCCCCCTCTCTTTCTTTTTTTCTGATTGCCTAATTCCTGTCCATACCCCAAAGCACAGCTTCATCTTTCATGAAGTTTTTATACATTTTATCAACTAGAAATAATCTTTCTCTACTCTGAACTCCCACAGTATTTAATCTGTCCCCCTCTTATGGTCCTTGTCATTGTCCCATTTATAAGTCTTATCCCCAGGGCCTGCAATATTTTTAAGATCTGGATACATGTTTGATTCATTTTTGAGTACTTTACCAGAATCTAGCACAATGTCTGTTACATCATAGGTACTAGTAAATATTTGAAAGAAAGATGATGGATGAATTCTAATTGACGCATTGTCTCAAATCTCTGATACAAGAACTATCTTACAACAGTTTACAAAGCTTTATGAAAAACCCATCATAAGAATAGACAAAGTTTGAGCCTAGATTGTGATTTTAAGCATAGAAATACATTTCTCTTTTCAGCTCTGTTATTTAATTAGAGATTGTTTAATTCTCACCCGGAGTTCATAGTTATTTTGCTGATTTATGACTCACAATGGAATTAACTTGAATAAGTTGTCTTATTGTGGACACCACATTAACCAGAAAAACCATGGCCATGTTAGGGAGATTTGATTTGTAGCCAAATCTTCTTATACCCCCTTGAAAACAAAATCTGGCAGAAATCCAACTGCTCAAGTCAAATAGACATTTAGCTACACTGTGTATTAGTTATGCCTGGTGACCTCAGGAAAATACACACGAATGGAAATGCTGACTTAAAGTACTATAATAGGATTGTAGTTTGGAACAAAAACTTATTTGAGAGCAGCCATAACTGCTCTACTTTTATCTAATGTGCATATGACAATGTATTTGACTTTAAGCCTATAAAACATTCCCAAAAGATTTGCTATACTATTTACCAGGAAAGAAGTATTCTTTTATGCATGTATTTAAAACAAATTAAAACGGACCTTTCTTTTTTCTTGGCCACTCGTTACCAGTGGTCATTTTGACATGTCAAACTAAATTCTATCACGAAATTTAAAAAATGGGAATTGTGACCTTAGAAAATTCTAACCTAGGGTTCATAGTAACACCTGTGGTCTCATCACCTACTGAACTAAAATTTCCTCTTCAAGCTGAGCAATTAACAAGAAATCCATTATTCTGGGTCAAGGACAGAAAATCTTTTCATTCTGCTTTTGAATTCCAATTTTCCCTCTCTCTCTCTACACACATACACACACACACACACACACACACACACACACACCCTCCTACCAACACAATTTTTTTTTCACTTTGGAAGTGATATAATAGGGACTGAGCAAACACTGCTCAGTAATATGCAATTCCAAATCTGTGCCTGATTAGTCAATAGCCACCTCCCCTTTTAGCATAATTTTCATGGGATTATCTTCCGTTACTATAGAAAACATTGTGTAGGGGAACTGAAGTTTTCAATTCTCAAGATTTCCTTTTTTGTTTTTTTTCTTCAAATTTTATTTAATTTCTAAGATCCAAAATTACTCCTATGGATATAATTTAAGCACCCTCTGGTGGTCAAAAGAACACAATTAACGATCCTAAACATTACTTGAATCATTTAAGTTTAAAGGTCAATTTTATAGCTTACCACAAATTTGTTTTTGTTTTCTTAGTTTTATGGTCTAAATTTGTACAAGCCTCCAATACTATCTATATGGCTTTGTCCTATGATCTGAAAGTGCTATTTATAAATCATGGAATGCCATGAAAATATTAGATAAAGCATTAATTAAAAAAACTTCAGATAAAAGAGAGGGAGGAAAACTCCTCTGGATTAAGTATGTGAGGATAACGTATTAAAAATGGATCAAATCCATTCTAAACAAATTCACACTATGGACTTGTATACTTCAACTGGTAATATAGAGTAAAAAGAATGTTATATACTGTGAATATCTTAAATAAATAATTTAAATCTTAATTAGTATAATTGAGGAATAGAAAATGTTTATCACATTAGCAGAAATATACTCTGTAATTTCTTTCTTTAACAGCAAACTTCTGCACTATTTTGGGAACTGTGCTAATAGCACTGGTATTCCTGGTGTTTAAAGCTGTGTTGACATGATAAAGTGCTATAATTTTAACTTGTTATTGTGAGGCAGAAATTGCCTCATTAATTTCTACTTCATTCAAAACTGAGGAACAAATCAATATTTACCAAGGGGAATGAAGCTAAATGAGCAACACAAAGAAAACCCAAAACACTTGTGATAAGCTGTTAGTAAAGATGTAGAAAAAATTTTTAAAGATTATTTAAGTTCTATTTAGTCAACAAAACAAATAAAAATGAGAAAGTTTTAGTAAATTTGAAATGGATTATTCAGCACATATTTTAAATTTTAATCCTGTTAAACCTGAAAAAAAAGTTGTTTTCTATATAATAAAGTTGTTTGTATAACATAATGCAGATGAAATTGCAGTATCTATTTTAATAAAAAATGACTTCCTTATTACACTAGGTATTTATGAAACTGTACTATACGACTCTTAGACTTATGAGATATATCAGCAATTTAAATATATTGAAAACGCAAATAAAAATGTCTTGCTTTAAATAAAGTATCACACGATGACAGCTAAACCTAAAAGGACATGAGAGATAACTTAGTCTTATTTTTTCATTTTACAAATGAGAATAAGAATAGGAAAGAATAAAACATTCGTTTAAAAATTTAGCTAGTTAGTAACAAAGCAAACCTGGCTCTTCTAGGTGCTTGCATATCAAGCACAGAATTAAATCTTTGAATGAAAATATGAATGTTTTAAAAAATCAGTTCATTCTTCCCCTTTTAATAAACTATCTAAGGCACCACCCATAATAATCACCCCCAAGTGGTTAACACCCTTCCTTACATTGAATCTGTAGCTGAAAGGCTATTGCCTTATTTCCAGCTAAGTGAGAAAAGAAACACTCTCTTCCTCATCACATAATACAATGTTACTAAAACTAATACTATTTTTCAACATATAGCATTTTAATCGAATCTAGAAAGCATTTTATTAGAGCATCAAACCACTGGGAAATCAATCGAAAGGAATCACTTGTGGATATCTAGATGCTTAAAAAGGGAAATATAGCAAGATTCAGCAATATTGTTTCAAATAGTATCCTAAAAACATCTCTTGGGATGTGTGTGTATGTGTTGGGTGTAGGAGTGCCCAGATTTGTATAGAGAAAAGGGGAAGGGAAGAAGGTCCCCACCTGAGCCAGAGTCTATCACTAGGATTCAGCCGTCATCGGCCATAACTAGGGAGTGCAAAGCTGCTCCAATAACCAAAGCTTGGCTTTATGATGGGAGGATGAGTCTGAGCACAGGACTATTAATTTCCCTCTGATTACCATCCCCTCTCCAACCCCAGGATAACCCCAAGGGACAGAGAATCAATTATCAGCAAGCTGAGGTGTAGCATCAAAACCTTGAGGCTCTGGTGCCTCTCCAAGAGAGCTTAACAAAGAGAGAAAAAGCATCTTTCCTCTCTTAGCCTGATTGGACACACACAGTTTCTGAGTAGAGGATCCTGTGAATAAAGACTTTTGGGGACAAAATTCAACTTCCCAAACCAGAAGACCCAAACATATAAAATGTCTGAAAACAAAATACCTGCCTTGCTACTATGCTTCTTATACTGAACAGATTTTTCTTTTTAAATTTAAATCATGTATGCTTTAAAATGGTGGGGGAGAAAGAGCAGGGGAAATGGTCAGGGAGAACAGAAGCTGAAATTTTCCGATTAGTTCTGCCACTAAATAGGTAGACACATTTGCAAAAATCTTTTGATCACTAGGCCCTATTCCCTTATCTGTAAATTGGAGTGAATTGGTCCCTTCTTGAAAATTCCATGCTTTTATGTGAAAGGGAAATTAAATTTTAATTATAGAGGCAAAAACTTTCTGAGATCACAAAGGGTATCTGGGGGCTAACCTTCAATCTGGAATAGTCAAGAATCCCCCTGAAATCGCGTGAAACATTTTTGGTGAGTGTATATATGCACATAAGCATTTTTCCAGGAAGGACAGTGTTTTCATTAGAGTCTCAAAGGGAAATTAGGTAGCTTTGAACTTCTTTGGTTGAAGACCACTGATTGAGACAGTAAAGGGTGTCTTCGGTTTCTTATTTATCTGGTGGCAGACAGATCAGCAACAATTTTTACATGGTTATAAAATCTGTCCACAAGGCCTTCTGGAGTTTCTCATATTCTTCATGAAATGTGCGTTTGTAATTTTTCATGAGCAGAAAGGCTGTTCAAAATCAAGAGTCCTTTTCATTAAAGAGTTAAAATTCTGGAAATTTCAAGATTTATTTTGATATTAGTAGCTAAAGGAGAACCATTTTACCATATCAGCAAAATTTCAAGCTGATAGCATCCTAAACATTTGCCCATTCATGTTGAATTATTTTACTAATTCTCTTTTCTTGAGTTAACTGACATGAAACAAAAGGCTTGGCTCCTCCTTCCAACTTGCTTTTCTTTTTCTTCTGTTTGAATCAGCTGTGAAATGATGAATTAGCTGTGGCTCTATTTGTAGTAATTATCATTTTAATAATGACTTTGACTCTCAAGATAAATTAAAAACATGCTATTTATATAATATTCTTAAAAGAATTAGCCGAAAATTAGAGAGAAGAAAAAAATGACATTTAGGGAATCTGAGGAACTGAAAGAGGAAAGATGCAGGTAGGAAGAAATGAGAACCAAAGAGAAAATCTACATGGTTAGATGCGGAAACGGTATCAAATCCCAAAGCAGAGAGACAAGAAAAAAAGAGGAATTTTTAAAACAGGGAACAAATATAGCAACGAGAGAATACTGAATTTCTGAATATATTAAATGCAAACGACAAAAAAAAAAAATCTTAACCAAGCTTTTCAAGAACATCTTTTGGTTGATAATCTCAAGGCGTTATATGGCTTCTCGTTAATTAAGGCAGAGAAAGAGGCAAGCAGAGAACATCACAGAAAGAAGGATGTTGCTAGTGATTCTCAGATAAATGCAAAAAGCTCAGGGGAACAATCTTTTGTGGTAAAAGAGAAGTACAAATCAGGGAAGAATGCTGATTTTTCCTGAGACAATATCAAAGCGTTGTAAAGTAAAAGGAAGAAAATTAGGTTTAAACATTGACCTTGTAACAATTTAAATAATCCCAGATGCTTTTTAACCGACTCCTGTTTCCTCACGTACGACAATTTGATCAGAACTACTCCTAGTGGCTCCTAAGCCCAAATGGAAAGGAAAGCGACATTCAGTGCCTCTCTCCGTTCGACTTCAGGCTCCTTTCCCGAGTCACGCAGCTTCAGGTCACAGGCTCCAGACTCTCCTTTAACCCCAAGGGCGCCAAGAGAGAGAGGCATCGTCAAACGAACCAGATCCCCAGAAGTCCCTGGCTGGGTTCTCGTATTCATGGAGCATCCTCCTGTAACTCTTCCTCTTGCCAGTAACAGCTCAGTTTTCCTCCCCTCTGCGCCTCCTCACACCCCATTCAAGAAAAAGACCTGGGATTTCAAATAAAACGCACACCGCGCCCGCCCCAGCGGGGCCGAGGAGGCCGCCTCCGGGGCGGTGTGGGGTAGGAGGGGCGCGCGCCCCCGGCCCTCGCGCGCGCCCGTTGCCATGGGAACGCACTCCACTCAGCCGCCCGAGGGGGAAGCGGGAGGAGACGCGGCGGCCGAGCCAGTGGGAGACGCTATCGCAAGATGGCGTCTGCGAGGCCGCGGGATGCGGAGTGAGCGCGCCCCGCCGGGGGCTCTGCGAGGCCGCTCCTCTCCCCGCCGCCGCCGCCGCCGCCGCCGCCGCGGCGCCGCCCCTCCGCCCGCCACCGCGCCGCGGCCGAGCCCCCCCGCCCGGCAGGTACCGCCGCTCGCGCGCGCTCCGCGCAGTGCACGGATGGCAGCGACAAGTGCCGGCTCGCCGAGGGCTAGCGGGTCTCCCCGGGTCCTGGCGCGCCTGACAATAACGCGTACATAACTTTTCTTGCAGCGGCCCCCTGGGGCCCGGCCTGCAGCCTCCCAGCGCGCCGGCGTGCCCACCACGCCCCTCCGCCTCCCAGCTCCCCGAGGTGTGAGCGCGGCGGGCCGATGCGGTGATCGCTGGTTGGCCTGGGAGGAGCGTGTGGACTGGCGGGCGGCGGCGAGCAGTTGGCGAGCGCCTTTACAATGGCCCTGACCCTGTTTGGTAAGTGCAGCCTTTCGCCCGCGCCGCCGCAGGTGGGCCGCGCCCCAGAGCTCGGGGAGGGGGCCGAGGGCGCCCGGGCAGCGGACGGGGCGCGCGGTACCGGCGCGGGCCGGGGCGGTGGAGTCGGGCGCCTGGGGCGCTGGGTTCGGTCCCTCGCGCCTCTCCCATTGTTTCCTCTCCCGGCAGGGCCGATGGGCGTGTGCTCCCCTGGCCAATTCTGGGATGGGAGGCTCTGAGGTCCTGGGTGTTTTGTAAACGGAGGATTCTGTAAGATGCCAACTTGGGAGCAAAGTTAGGTGGTTTTTCCAAACCTACGTTTCTCAAGTCTGTAAATAAAGAACCTGGAAAGTTTATCTATTTTGAACAAGATGTCTGTGCATCCCAACCTCCTTGAAATTGCCAAATGCGTGTGTTGATTCCTGTTGGATTTGGGGGAAATTTTTTAGACTGTATGTTCCGTTGGAAACTAGAATAAGCGGTCCACTTACTATATGTTAAAATTGAAAATGTTTGCTCTAACGAATATAAGAGCAGACAGAAGAAAGTTGGTTACTGGAAGTAAGTAATCTCAGGAGACTATCTTTGAGTATTTCAGGAAAGAAATGTTATTTTTGTGATGTAATTACTGCAACACTATTGTTTCTGTGGTTAAGACTTCAAGGTGTTTTTTTTTTTTTTTTTTTCCTAGAGTCAGCAGTGACAATGGGTTGGAAATGACTGAAAAGATACATTCTTTCTTTTTACAGAAACAGATTATGGTACATATGTACTGTGCTTTAAGAAAACTCAGTGCATACAGTATGTGAAAATTTAGATATTCAAAGAATTCAGTTTTTCAAAGAAGCAAAGTGCAGTGATATGTAACTGATAGTTACAAGGACAGACTTAGTAAGTTACAGTATTAAGTTTCCAGTTATGTTCTAATAATGTCATTCGATCAAGCACGTTATAGGCATCACATACCACAGATGCTTTTTGATGTAAATGCTTGACTGAATTAATCTGCTGGAATCAAAGTTACTTTTATTTAACAATCTTATTTTATAAATTAAATTTAGACCCAGAAAGGTTATTTACCAAGGTTACATGGCCCTTTGGTGGCAAAACTGAGCCTACAACACAGTTTACCAGTCTTCAAAATGGAGCCATATTTACTTTGCAATACCCGCAGTACTAGAAATGACATTTCTTATTTGGTGTTAGTTCACCATAGATGCTGTTTTCCAATACACTGTCTCATCTGCATTACTTAGTAGAAACATCTTCCTTAAGTATGGACTTTTTTGTACAAGAGTTAAAATGATGGAAGATTTTTCTTACATAGTTGTTATTTTCTTTTGAAGAAGCTTTTATCTTACACTATTGTAGCTAATACATAGCAGTAAGATTTCCAGAAGTAAATTTCTCTTTAAAGCTATTTCTGACTAAATTCATTGACTTTCCTAAAAAGATAGTCTGCATTTTCAAGGTAAGGTTTACAAATTCACCACTTTTAGAATACTGACATTCTTGTTGAACAAAACAGATAAATTGGGGAGAAGTGGAGTATGTGCTAAGTCCTTTAAAAGGATTCCTAAATTGTTAAATCTTTAAATCCTGAAGTAAAGATGAGGAAAGGAAGAACATGAAATTTGGTCTTTAGAAGAAGGTATAAGAAACCACACCCACCCCCCACAGTGAATAGAGTGTCTTTAAAATTTTAAAGTTACCTTCTGGGAAAGTAAAACTTAATTTACAAAATCTGATTTATAATTTTTAAGAACATTTCTCTGTTATAAAAAAAAGTACACCTGTGTGGAGAGGCTCTTTTTTTTTCTTTCAATAATGACAGAGCAGCAGCTGCTCTCAAAAGTATGGTTGTATTCCACTCATCAGTCATCTGAGATGTCTGTTAAAAATGTGGATTCCTTTGTCGAGAGACCAAGAGCATCTGTCTTTCTCAGGGAAGGGAATTTTAAAGGAACTCTCCTGTGATTCTTATGTACACTGGAGTTTGAGAACCATTGTATAAAAGATGAATGCTAGAGTTTCTCAAACTTGTCCAATTCAAAATAGTTTTTGTATATGTTAGCAGTTCTCAAGGGTTCGAAGAAATGGATTTTATTTTAGATATTACTACTATTTAACTAGTTGGTCTTAGTCAGAAGTACCTCCTATCTTTTAAATTTTGCTCTTAATAGCCAATTTAGAACAGAAGCAATGAGATATTAAAGTTCTGTGAGATGGTGATGAAGAGAAGGTAGGAACAAGAAACTAGACAAATGTGACTTATCAAGTCAGATCTCAATAAATTTCTACCTAAGCCCTCCCCAAAATAACCAATGCCAGGACCCTGTTGTGTGTATGAGTTGATTAGGACGGTATCTTAAGTATGCTTGGGTGCTGTAGTAAAATACCACAAACCTGGTCTGCTTATCCAGCAGGCATTTATTTCTCACAGGTTTGGAGGCTTGGAATTTAAGACCAAGGTATCAGCTGATTCAGTTCCTGGTGAGAGCCTTCTTCCTGGCTTGCAGACATCTATCTTCTTGCTGTATCCACACATGGTAGAGAAAAAGGGAAAGCAAGCTCTCTTGTCTCCTATTAGGGCACTAATCCCGTCATAAGGAACCCACCCTCATGACCTCATCTAAACCTAAGTACCTCCCAAAGACCCCCCTCTCCAAATACCATCACATTGGGGATTAGGGCCTCAACGTATGAATTTGGGAGGGGTACACAATTCAGTGCATAGCAGCCAGCAATAGAGTCTAGTTTTGTGTGTGTGTGTGTGTGTGTTTTATGTTTCCCTCCAGGTTTGTTTTTAAAATTGTGAAGAGTGTTTTTTTTTATAGGAAATTAGTGAAAGTTGGCTTCATTTAAAAAAATGAGAGCCTCTAAAAGTATCTACTACAATTTTACCTTTATATACATTTAATTTTTTTCACTTAAGAATGTTGTAGGAACTCAATAAAATGTCAAATTAAGTTGAAGAGTAAAGAATGTCTTTTGTATTTGTTATTAATCACCTTTAATTCTTGAAAGGATATTTTAATGCAAATTTCTGCTTTATTCTGTGATAGAAGAACCAGACTCAGACCCCAATCCTTCCTGATTTTACAGTCTCATTTGGGAGTTGAAAAATGTACATTTTTGAAGGTTCAGGAATTTGCAAGAATTTTTCTTCACTTTTCAGATGAACCCACCTCTCAATCATCAGCATGGATACAAATTTTTAAGTCCTCATATCAAAAAAGTTATGCAAATGTAGTTTATACTCTGCTCACTCACCTTGCTTAATTGTTCAGCAAATATCTATAGCAGTGTGCAAGAGACAAGGTCCCTGCCTTCTTATAGCTTACATTCCAGAACTTATAGCATCTGTACCTACCTACCTGATTCCATATAGGCTTTGTTAGACCTTCTCTGGCAGGGAAGCGCATGTAGTGGATCGAAGGAAAGTCCCAGATTGTCTAATTTAGGACTCTTCAGCTGGTGTACCAGACAGAATGTCCTGATTGGCCACACCAATAGAGCCTTAGTTGACAGCTGGGTGAAAAAGCATCCTGCCAGGGCATCCCTTGGCAGGAATTTCTGTCATTGATAGCTAAATGGGGCTGCGGTTTACAGCCCAGACTAACTGATGAGATTGGTAACTCACAGTCCAGCTAGGCTGGCTGAACCCTCAGTAACTATCTTCTCTGTGTGGGTAGAATTAGCTCTGGCATTGCCCCCTCTCCCCTTTTTCCTTTTTCCTATCATTACTGTGTAGTCACCATCATCACTGCCATAGATCACTTCTGACACTTCACTGAAATTTCTTACCTTATTTCCCCAGACTCTTCTACTGCTACAGAAACCTTTCATTATGCTGCTTCATTTGGCATCTCTTACAGCCCTGACACACTAGCCTGTGGGCATCTTTGTAAAGATCCTTTGGAGCAGTCACATGGCAATGGTGTATTCTTTGTGATGCAGTTAAGGAAGTTTTCTGATTTCACGTGACTGTCCTGGCATTGAAATTTATTTTTTAAAAGACAAGTCAGCTGCACATTTTCAGTATAACCTATTTGACCAATAGCTAATTTTATAGGAAATTCCCACTTGAATATACTGTCTCCCGACATTTTAATTTTTCCGTTCATCAAAGAATATAAGAGGGAGTTACCTAAGAAGCAAGATGGTCCAATAGTGAGAGCCCAGCGGCTTTCGTAGACTGTTCCATCTTTTCAGCTGTCATTAAAATCAACATTCTTATTTTAGTTCTTGTCTATATTCATTCTCTTCCTGGTGTCAGAAACTTAATAGTCCAGCTTAAAAGTTTCCTTTTAATGTTTGGAGATTTGGTCCTATGTAAGGAAGATAAAAGAATTATAGTTGCTGTAACTCTGATAGTCAACATCTGTGTACAAGGAGTATTGGTAATGCAGTCTTTTGAGTCTGTCCCTGCAAATATCCGTTCTTTAAGCAGCTTAATCTTTGAAGATAGAAGATAGTGGTGTGTGTAGTTATAAAAATTCAACGTATTTGTCAAGGAAAATTTCAGTTTCTTTTAGACAGTATTTCTCAGCCTTTTTTCTTTTAAAGCCGCTCTGGAAGAAGCCTGTTAGACATTTTTTTAAATTGTTCTATGAAACTTTAATACCAGAGATAGACTATATTATTTATTTATGGATTATATGTATATCTGCTTTGTGCATAAAGAGTTTTTCTGACTCCCAAAAGCCAGCTTTTGCTCCCTTGAGGGCAGTATTACTCCCTCTTGAGAACACGTTTTAGATTAATCTAAAGCGATTGTAAGAGAATTAGGTAGAAAAATGCTGTTGTACTTTGTATGTCATATAATAATAGTTCTGAAGGAATAACAGTATAATGTTATACATTTTTCATCAGATTGGTTTAACTTCAGAATTAACAGGTTACTGTCATCTTGAGAGCAGCAGCCTTAACAAAGCATTCCTTGTTGGGGTTGAGTGTACACGTAGCTTTTCTCCAAGTTCCTCTAGTAAATATATCTTTCAATATGGGTAATTGGTGTTTTCTCAATCGTATGTGAAGTATCAGTAATAGCACCTTTAAAAAAACTTTATTGTTTATCTTCAATATATAGAAACTAAATGAAGTTCCTGAACTTTTTTACAAATTCAATTCAAGTCCCAGAACCTGATATTACAACCAAATTACCAGATATACGTCGTTCATTTTCTATAAAATAATTCTCATAAACTTTGAGTTTTATTTATTAACATATAATTCTACAGTAGCCTTAAAAAAAGAATAGGAAGAAACTAAGAAAACAGGATGGCATGACCCAATTTTACATTGAAAAGTCATGTTGAAAAAAGTATGTCTGACAAAGTAAAGTTACAGCTGATTATACATTTCTGGCTCCTTATTTTTAAAAAACTGAGTATTTTGTGAATATACAGAAAATCACTTTGTTGTATACTTTAAAAGGTGAATTTTATGGTATGCGAATTATATCTCAACATAAGTAGTTGTTAATAAAAAATCAGTGGGAGGGGCAGAATAAAAGGAAAATTTACTTCACTTAAGCTGTAAAAAGCAAAACACTATTTGTAAAAGCGTAGTTTTATACCCAGGAATCTTTAGAACCTTTCATTCTTTTAGAACTTTTTTTTCCCTTTTATTCCCCTAGGAACAAAGAATAAAAAGTAATAATTGATAGGTTAAAAATGCCTCTGCCTATTTTGAATGGTAGTTTTAAATTAGAAAAGTAAGCACTTCTTGTAAAGAGTTAATGCCGACAATTGAGTAATTTGCGATAGAAGGGAAGATGAGTCAGGCCAGGCCTGTTGCCAGCTGCTCAGCGGCGTGGCAAGGGGCCACCTCATTGTGTTTTATCCAGCTGTGCTGGAAGTGGGTCCTTTCTCTTTCCACTTTGACTTTTTACCTTCGGATTTCATTGGACTATATATTTCGAGATATAAAGCAAAAAGAAAAAGGATGTAGTTCAAGAACTGTATTTTTGCTTTGGTAGATTTTTGTAACCACAAATGACATTTCAAAAACCAAATGGGTCCTCTTCTTTAAACTGCTAATCTTTAGTGATTTTCCCATTTCCACCATTAGCACATATCTTCTTCAGCCCTTACAGTATGTATGTTCTTTCTGTGTTGTCCCTTTATATAGAACTTTGTTTCTGTTTTTCATTCCTTAATGGCTGTGAGATTCCTTTGTCAGAGATGATTTTAGGATTTAAAGTTGCTTGCACTAGGTAGGACAGGTGATAAGTAGGTGGCATAGATGTCCATTTAAGGGGTATGGAAACATTTGCCTCATGGAACTATTTCCCATCAAGGCCTTCCCTGGTGGATAAATTTTACACCATTAATGTTAAAGCATGATTTGTAGCATGTTACCTGTGAGGAATAACATGCTAAATATAGATATCTTCATATTGAATGAAAGAATGTTTTTAATTTGTGGACTGAAGATCTAAAGTAGTGAGACAGGGCATTTTGACTCAGAGCTACAGTGTAAGAAAAAAGAAACTGGCAAGTATTTATTTAGATGTTGGGGCATTACTAAGAGGGACTTGTAGGGAGTGGTGCAATAAGCAAAACAGTAAAAAAGCATAGCGTATTTGGGATTGCGGGAAGGAACGGATGGTACCATGGAGTGAGAAAAGGAAGAAATGTACTATTTCATGTTTTTCTCTGAGGAGTAACGTTGAGGTTTGGTATGTGTTTTCCTATTTTGTGATTTGTTTACTCTTCTGTTCAATGAATTTGGTGTGCCTAATATATGCTAGGTACATAGTAATTTCTGTTCACAAGGAACTTATTTTTGCATTGGAGGGAGACAGGTGATTTAAAAAAGTGCAATGTATCAGGTGGCTAGTGCTATAAAGTAAAATAAAGCAGGATGAGGGGATGTGGCCAGCTAGCTCTGTGACAGAGTGGTCAGTGATGAACGCACAACTAAGGTGGATTTTGAGTAGAAACTTGATGAAAGTGAGAGAATGAGTCTTTGGAAATAGAGTCACTTCATAGAACAGGCTTTGAGGCAGGGATGTACTGGGCAATTGTGAGGACTAGAAAGAAGGGCAATGTGGCTGGAGCTGAGTAAGCCAGGGCAAAGTGGTAGGAGACGAGGACAGAGAGCTAACTAGGGGATGGAGGAGTGTTGTGGTTACAGTTTACATAGGGCCCTGTAAACCACGGTAAGGACTTCAGGTTTAACTCGGAGATGGGAAGCTCGTGGAGGATACTTCCATAGCATGCAGCATAGAGGAAAGGGCTTGGATTTTGGAGTAAGAGTGCTACATTTATTCCTTTCTCTGCCAAGTGTAAGCTGTGCGTTCCAGTCTTGTTTTACTAATACATAAATAGGACCTATTAATTCCGTTCTCCAAATCGTGAAGAAATGAATGCGATAATGTTTGTAAGGTTCTCAACACAGTGGTTGAACATACATAGTAGCTAATGTTGTCACTAATATTATTGTTATTATAAATATTTGCAAAGGTCCAAGATGCCAGCAGTTTTTCCATTTGTTTATTTCACAAATATGTTGACTTGAAGAAGTAGTTCTGCAATATCTCTGTTTATGTGTGTGGCTAAATACATGCCATGTACCATTGTAGACTTTGAGAATGCTCTGGTGGAGACTTGGTTCAGGGATATGACAATAAAGACCAGATAAACTTCTGATAGTACTGGACACTTGATACTTTCTATTGCATTCTGAAAATGTGAAAAATACACTGGCCAATAGGCAATGCTTACTTCTCCTTTGGGAGGTAATCTGAAATATAATCAGATCTAGCCCCTGCCCTTGGCACTTAAAATATGACAAGGACTGTAATCTCAGTGTCTGACACATAGTGGGTGCTAAACCCAAGTTTATTGAGTGAGTGAATGAATGAATGAATGAGTGGATGAACATACAGCAGAGGACTGTCACTGTTTGTGCTTCGTCTGTGAACAACCTTGACGCAGTTTAAACATTTGCTTTCTTTAACCTTTTTTCCTCTATTATTTTGGGCTTTTTTGTTTATTATGTTAGAGTCCATAATTGGAAACTTAAACCTGCCTCTTAGAAATTGGTTAGTCTAACAGTTCACTTCCCTGCTTAAAATCCTGCAGTGAGTCTCCATCACCATTAAGTCCAAAGTCCATAGCTTGTGTTTAAGGCTGTCAAGATAGGACCCTGCTCAGGACCTCATCTCTTACTGCCTCCTCCTCAGAGGCTCTGCTTCAGCCATACTGAACCACCTTGAGGTTTTGAGAAGGGATCGCACTCAGTGTGCCTTTGTCACCTTCTTTCCCAAACCGCCCTTTAGAAGCTCTCACTCACCTCTACACATCTCGCAAAACTCAGCTTGAATAGTCATCTCTTCTAAGTAGTCTTTGTGAGATAGTTACTCCTCTTCTGTGTCTGTAGTGCCCTTTAAACATCTCTGCCCTACCACTTGTCATGTGGTAATATAATGGTTAGTTTATATTCTGTCTTCCCCATTAGGTGAAATTTCCTAATGGGAAAGCTCTGGACTTCTTTATATCCTTAACAACGGCCAGTGTCTGATATGTACCAGCTACTCAATAAAACGTTTGAATAAATGATGGATATTACAGTAACCTATATTTCTTAAATTTGGGTGTTAATTTTAAGGCCCAAATCCATATACATACACCTTTTATTTTTCATTATTTTTTGATCATTTTTTAAAAAATTCAGTAAATGCTATTATTATTATCCCTTGGTTTCATGTTCTGATATGGATTCTCCAACTGGAAGCTCACAAAGGCTTGAATAAAATGGAAATCTTTGTGGGAACAGGTTCTTTGAGGTTTAACTATAGTATTACTAACCAGCAGCAGATGTTTCTAAATTATTTGGCATAATTAGATAACAAATTCCACTTCATTAAACTGTTGTTCCTTTTCATTTCAGTGGTACAAAGGAAGAGTACATAAATTAGATTGGTTTGTTCATGTTTTACCCTCACAGTGTCGGGAGCATAATCAAATTGGGTAGGAATTCAATATGAAAACGGCTAACTTAACCTTTTAGAGGTCTGAAAACAAAAACAATATATTTCTCTCATAGGAATAAATTTGTGTGCTACATGAATGTTCCTATTTTCATGTTTATTAGGAGAGCAGATATAAACAACAGTTTAAACAGTGATATTTTTAAATGAATAAAAGAAAACTTAAGTTTTTGCATTTGTTTTTCTGTCTTGTATCATTAGTTTCTTCCTTTCCTTTGGATCATTTCCCTTAGGTTATGGTTCTGTTTTTCAGTCATGTGAGAAGGCCTTTCCTCAACTTTAGAGCCGTCTCAGGCACCATCATGAGTTATTAGTGGCCCCTCTCTTTCCAGAGGATTTTGAGAGAGCATTGGACGGCCTCCACCTCCTCTTCCTGCGGTCCTGCCCTTTAACACCCCCATCCACGCCATCTCTTCCAAGCCACTGCGAGTTATCATAATTATTTAAGAGACATTTGGGAATATCATTCGACTTAAGTGGGAAGAAAAGTGAGCGGGTCCGGGAGTAGGGGCAGGTGGATAGAAAATTATTGAGAGGAGACATCAGGGCGGGGGAAATTCTTGCTAAACTGACCTAACAGGATTCTTGCTGAGGGCAGGCCAAGGAGATCAGATTTCAAGGGGATGAGGAATTTGATTAGATATAAAAAGGGATCAGATATCAAGGGCAGGGGATCCTTTCTAAACTTACTTAGCAGAATTTTTGCTAACTCTGGACTTTGCAGGCGTGGCAGGGCCTGGGACCAAGGTTGAGGCCTAGTCAAGAAGAGGGCTTAGAGGAGCCTGACCTACGAAGAAGCGCCTCCTGTTGCTGCCTCCTTACATTCTGCTTCCGTTCCACTGGAAGTGCTTTATCAATTAACAGCCAAACATGCCTTTTCCTCAGTCCTCATATTTTATCTTTGTGCACTATTTGATATTTTTGATTGCCTCTTCTGTTTAAACTTTTTCTTCTATCTTTCAAGACACTGTCTTTTCTGCTACTCCTTTTCTTCCCTTTCACTGTTCCTCAGTTTTCTCTCCTGAAATGTCAGTGCTTTTTCAAGAACTGAACTCCCTTTCTCAGTTCTGGGAGTATATGGGCTTCCAACAGTGAAAACTATGTGGATGATTCCCAAGTCTCCATCTCTGGCCTTTCCCTTCCTTATACACCTTGTAAACCACTATCAGGATTTCCCACAGACACTAAAGACCCCATGTGTTCCCAGCCCCGAATCCTTGGCTGGTAGGTATTCTTCTATCCTCTCTTCCCTTGACTCTGATACCCAGTCAGCTGCTAACTCTTGCAGTTTGGGCTTTGAAATAGCTTCCATATCTATTTCTTTCTCTATATTTCTAATTCTTGCTCTGCCCTTCCTTTCAATACTGTAATTCCCCCCACCCCGTCGCCAATTCAAAAGGAATCCCTTTATCTTCTGCATTCTTTATCATCTTATCTGCAACTCTCCTGTGACATTGGTCAATGTGTTCCTTTCCTAGTAGTTATATATCTTTATCATATCTTTTCTAGGCTGATGGTATCTCTAAGGTGAAATTCATTCTTTCTCCTTTCTGTACTCCTCACCATGCTTAGTGCTTTGCACATAGCAGGTGTTAAACCACAGTATTTCTGTAGGTTAACAATTCCCAGGTCAGAAATATAAAGCATTCTATATTTATTCTTTAACTTTATAATACTTTAATCAAGATTACAATCTAAATATATCTCAAAATCTCATATATTGTTTTTGTTGCCTAATAATCTTTTTTTAGTCTTTAAAGGTAGAAATACATATGTCTCTGCAATATTAATGCATGTCAAGGGCAGAGATATCATTTACTTTGGGGATTGCTTGCTTTTGTCAGCTTGACTTTTTTTTCAAAAGCTTCTGGTGAAATTCTGGTTGGATTTATCCTGCTTATATTCTATAAAAAACCTCTTCATCCATCTTTCAACTTTCAAAGCAGAGAAGGGATATCAGACAGGGTCTACAAACACAGCTTGTTAATCCAGGTTGATTTGCTGGTCCCTTTAATGATGCTGTGTGTCCACTACCTGGACAAAAACTTCTTGAGAGACTGCGCCAAAGATAAGGGTATAATGGGTACTTCATTTGATATCTGTTTTCTATTCTTTTAGACTTTTTCAAGCCATTGGCAGGGCAACAGTAAAGGGAAGCCTTTCCTTGTTCAAGCTCCCTTTCAGACCTTTGTGGGTTAGCCAAGTCCATAGGATGTTTGCATATTATTTCCCCATTTAAAAACTGCCTTATTAAGTGTTTTTAAAGTTGCCGAATAGAAGTCACTAAGTAGTGGGACCAAAAAGTTCATGCTAATGATTGTTTTCTAGAATGCGCTGAAACCCCCAAAGAAATCTGAAGTCAGTGGTTTATGGGACATTTCATGCATTGCTAATAGTACTTCATTTAATTGAGAAAAAATTGTTTTTGATGGAATTGACTTTGCTACTCTTATTGTTTTTGGTGATGCTACCTATTTAAGTCTTTGATGGCATTTGTTAATATTCTCAGATTTGGATATTATAAAGGTGCTCATTACATATGTGTGCGAAATATGTAATTAAAGACAAACATAAAAACACAATTTATAGTGGGTTTTTTTTCACTAGTGACTTTAGGTTATATTCCTTGAATAAGACTCTCAACTTGTCAGTTCACTCTTTTAGTTGAAGTTAAAAGGGATAAATTATTTCAAAAGAACAAGAAAAAGCACCATGTATTAATAATACAGTATAAAAGGAAGGATGAAACAGGCGTTGCTATACAGTAAGGAGACTTGCAGAATACGTAGAAGCTTGTCATCCTGAATTTTCCACACAGATGGCTCTGTAGTTCTCTGGAGAGGTACAACAAGCCTCTTCTTTTGCACTGCCCTCTCCCCTCCATCTGCTGTTCTTAGGTCTCTCCAGACAGAGGAGCTCTTGTTCTCTTTTAGTGTTTCTCAACCACCTCCCCCTCCCCGCTCGCCCCACCCCTGCCAGTCCTCACTCCTCTCCCTTCCTCCTCCTACTCCTACTCCCCCCTCCCCCCTTCTATCTCTCTCTCTCTCTCTCTCTCTCTCTCTCTCTCTCTCTCTCTCTCTCGCGCGCGCGCGCGCGCGCGCGCGCGCGCGCGCGCCTTCTGGAAGGATGGGAGGGAAGGAGCAGTGATTTGTACACACAAGTCCCAGGACTTGTTCCTTTGGGGTGAGACCTCAGATCAAGATGCCTTTTGACTTCACTCCTCTAATCAAAACTTTTTCCTTTTGTCATGTTTTTCAAGTATAATAATTGGCCTTAGGGAAAATTTAAAAACAATTTTTTGAAGTTTTTAACAATCATTTGAAAATTTAAAAACAATTTTTTGAAGTTTTTAACAATCAAATGTTGATAAGACATCTGAAAATTTAAAAACAATTTTTTGAAGTTTTTAACAATCAAATGTTGATAAGACATCTCAACAAAAAATATCCAGCATTTTCAGGTCTTATAATAAGCTATTTTTTGTTGACAGGGGAGAAGGACAATTTATGTATGTTAAGTGTATCAAAATTAGATAGTTTACAAAAAAAATGGGTTCTAAAGTAGTTTTTTTTATTAATAAGGTTACATTTAAAATAAATATGCAGTTTTAATATGTATTTTTAGCTGCCATAGTTAGATGGCAAAGTATAATTTGAAAAGTTGACATATTTACCTTTATTTTAAAATATAAGCAGTAAGCTTATAGAAATATAATTAAAATGCATTTCACTAATAATCTCTAGATTTAGAGACTAAGAATTTATAGTAGATGAATTTCATATAAATTTTTTCATTGAGAAAATGCAGCAGCTTCTAATAATGAATATCATCAAACAGCACTTTTGAAAACTTCTGATTTTAAGGCAGATTTAAAAATGGTAATATAAACTGAAATGAATGAATTCTACTTTAAACTTTCATGCTCTATATTTTCTTAGATTATATCCATCTGAAACTTTTTCTTATTACAAAAATGCATTATTAATGCTGAAAACTTGGGTAAACTGGTATATTTAACACTGTATTTATTATCACTTTGCATACTCTTTTCTAAAGAACTCAAACCGAAAATGAAGGTCAATATGCTTCACATGTTATTTTTCCAGTACTGTATTATTAAAAGATTCACAGCCCCTGAGAAAGCTGCTATAGAAATATTGTCTATCATATTGTTACAAGACAACTAAATACGATAGTTGTGTTGTAAGTAATGACTTATAACACTCTAATAAGAAAAAAGTCATTAGCAAAAGCAAAATGGTATGCTCTGGTCTAATTTTATTAAAACAAGATATGGGAGGTTATAGAAATTAAAAACGCTATTAAATCTTAAACCACCTTACACTTGGCCAAAGTAATGTTCTATCCCCAAGTATTTAGTCTTTTTTTTTCCCCTCCAATGAAGTAAATGTCAAACCATAACACAAATCTTCCTAGTCTTTCAAACCAGTAGTAGGATTGGGTTTGCCTTTGCAAAGCAGAAAGCTCTCAAAATTTTGCTTCTCAGAGCATAGTTTAAAAAAAGATGAATATTCCGTAAACCTCCAGGCATCGCTGCCTCATCATCCAGTAGCAGAATTGGGATTAAGCACCGTTTAAGTAGAAAATTGGGGAAGAATCTTCAAGCAGTTAGCATTGTTCCCTAATATTATGAGACCTTAATTACCTTTATGCACTCCCTATCACCCCCTTCATACTCTTCCCCTGCTCCCTTCCCCCACCGCCAAAAAAAAAAAAAAAAGAGTGTAAGGGAAAGAACCATGAAGAAAAAAATTAGGGAAGTTAGAAAAATGCAAACCAAGTGTTACAACTCGGATGCCTACACCAAAAGGATAGGTAATATAGATAATAGGGAATGTTGAGGAATTATCCAATTTTAAATGTTGGTAATTATTTGGGGCCTTTAAAAAGCACTCTGTGGGCCAAAGAAAACTGGCAGGCGAGGCAACTCCAGGCCACTGTCAGTTTACAGTATTACTATTTTTTCTTTAATATATGAAAAGATGCAAACATGCTATTTCTAAAGTCTAAGGAGAATCATATGAACATGACTCTGGGGCATTTTCTTTCCTCTTAGTCTTTAATTGTTGTTTTTTAATTTCTTCATATACTATGTACCTTAACTACTAATTCAATTTGTAAACTTTTGCTTATAACACACACACACACACACACACACGGCTTTATTGATGTATTTGTTCCACTAAAGTTTAGAGTTCTTGTTGAATTTTTCGATTGGTTTTCATAAACAGACTTCTGTTTTGCAAGGCAATATTCTATGACTTTGCTACACTACAAAATTAGGAGAATCATTCTAACTTCTCCACTGAGTAGATGCTTTTTAAAATTCCTTTGATATATAAGATTCTCAGGCTTTATCGATGTATAGTTTCTCTCTCTAGCCTAACTCTTAAGGATGTTATAAATATTTCAAGTGTTGTAGGAGAAGGATCTTACCTCAAATCCTCAAATGCACTTCTTCAGTTATTGGTATTTGGTCCCTGGAAAGTTAACCTTTAGTAAATAGTTTCATTTAAATTAAAGTAACATTTTGAATATTGAGAATATTTTATTGAATATTTATAATCTTTTATTTGCTTTCTGGAACTTTACTGATGAATAGAATAATAACGTTTTCTAGGGAATCCACAAGGTGGCGTTTGCTAACCTGTTTCCTCTGTTTAAGGAAACAGCTTAAGGAAATTTGGTGACAATTTAGGAACGTCTAAATATTTATGTATTTTCAGTGTTAGAGTTTAGATTTCCAGGAAGCTCAACTCCTTAAAATTGTTGTGCTTTAACATTTTGAAAAGTGCTCATTTCTAGTATAGGTCCTAAGAGCCTTTATTGGAGATTTTAAGGTTATTTTGAAAACACTGGAATCTGTATAATAGTAAGGCTGCCTCATTTATTTCATTCACCTTTAACCACTTATTTTTAAAGAATATGTATGATTTATGGACATGTGGACTATATGCATAATTTCTAGACACTTAAAATACTGACACTTATAAGGACCTAGCCATTAGCAATTGTTCTAAAATAATTATTGTTTTCTATTTAAAACAATTTCTAATTATGAATGAGATTTAATAAGTGGAACAGTAATGAAAGGCAACAAGAATTTACCCACTATAATATGAACTCTACATTAGGCTTCCTTTTTATCCCTGTGTATTTAGTATTTAATTAATACCGTTTTACATGTTTACTGTTTACAGTAACATTATTGTTTGTAAAGGGAATTATATGGAAATTATGTTGAGGTTGATAAAGAAAGTTTCATATTTGTTTATTGTTTGGTGAAATCCTGTTCATAGTTTTAATGGAAAGAGCTACATCCATAGAAGACCGAGACAGGAAAGTATATCCATTAAAATTCAGAGTAAATTAGGTTTAGGTCTATAGAATAACAGAGGTCCAATTTTTCTCAGCCTCATCATTAACATGGTCAAGTAGCAAAATCAAAGGTGTATAATCCAATAAGGAGTAAAAGAAACTGTCAAAAACTAAGCCAGACTAGAAAAATCTAAATTGAAGTTTATAACCAGATATTTTAGATGGTTGTGAAAGTAATCATTTTTTCACCATTCATATGAAGGTTTGTGAAGAAAGGATCTATTATATTGAAGACAGAATCACGAAAGGTTTCTTTTTTAAAAAACAATTAATGTGTGCACTGGCAGCTAAGCTTGCATAGTAAATGCATACTGTGTGGGTAGGCTGCACATTGAAACCATCCTTTGTTAGCTTGCCCTTTTCTATATCAAGGGTTTAGTGTATTTGGTTTCAGGTTGCCATCATTTTCATCATACTCTTTTGCACAGGATCTCCTTTAAAAAGGCTTATAAAACAATCTCTTTAAAAGTTCAGTAATTTTCATCGAATTTATGTAATTGAGTTTAAGCTAAATTAGTTCCTGAGCTAAGAAACTTGGGGAGAAACATCAGTCAGAGAAATGTATCATGGGAGCAGAGGTAGGGGATGTACATGTAGCACACAGGGCTGATTCATCCACTGGCATCTTTGAATACTGAGATCTTAAGATTTTATCTTTAAAGTCCTTAGATTGTTTTTCCATTGGTAAATGCAGATTATGGCTTTAAATGTGCCCATTTTCATGAAAATGAAGTGTTTTTTGTGGGTCTTTTCCTTCATACCTTTAGGTAATGTAGACGTGTGTAATTGTCAAGAAAAAGGTTTGTCTTTTCAGTTCATCCACTGATTTTTTTTTTCCTGAAGTGTATGATTTCTGAGCTTGATTTTGGACTGAGATACATTTTACTCATTTCTTTTTCTAATCTCTAACTGTGCCATGTTAAATGTGTGTGTGTGGTGGGGACCTCCTTGAGATACTGCGGTTCATAACAAGCGCTGTTTGGGATAATTCCTTCACCTTACACTTGATCAGTAGAACTGTTGACATTCTACTAAGAACAGTAGACATGTGAAGAGCCATATTTATTCTTCAAGGATTTTTTAAAAAAGATAACAAAGAAAAATACATGATGTATAAGCCCATTTGATTAAATACAAAGATAAGTAAATAAGTAAAATATAGAAGGCATAAAATTGATGAATTATTACAAAAGGAACACACCTGTGTAACTACTTATTACTCAAGTCAAGGAACAGAACATTACCAGCATCTTAGGCAATCATTCCCCTTTGGAGCCTTCCCAGTCTCTAACCTCTTTCCTGCCCAGAGTTTATCATTATCCTGACATCTAACACTGTAGATTAATTTTGCCTGTTTTTTTTTTTTTTATAGATTTCTTTTCCTTTTTAGTGATGGTGATGAAATGCTCTTTTTTTCTCATTTTATTTTACTCTTTAGTAAAATCCAATTCAACAGAGTAAAATGCTTCTGAATCTCATGAAGGAAGGGGAATGTATGTATATGTGAAAAAACTGTATTTTTTAAAATATATTTTTAATTATAAATTTAGAAAAGAAATACAATATTCCTGGTATGTAACTGTCTATTTTCAACTGCTGAAAGCTATCAATAACAGGTAAAGCCTACAGGAAAAGTGACCTACATCAACTAACTTTACATTTGTTTTCACACTTGCTGCCAAAAGCAGAGGAGTATAAATGGGTAAGGTTAGGGATTGTTGGGGACATTTCTGGGTCTTAAAATGATAAAACCACAAGCCTGACATTTCTTTGAACTAAATGTTGCATCTTAAAAATTAGTGTGAATTTTAATATTCTACTTCATAATTTGTCTATTTTTAATATAATGTTATTCCATATCATCAGAAAAAAATTTACTATTGCTTTTCTTAGTTAATGGATAAAATGCTGATGAATTGAGCTGTCACTTTTGGAAAACTGCATTGAATTAGAGTGTTCAAACTCGTATAAATCTCTTAACACAGAGAGGAAGATTTTTTTTTTTTTTTTTTTTTTTAATTGCTTTGTGAGATATATTCAGGCCGTTATCAGGAGCACGTTGCTGAATAGCTTGGGCAATGAATATTTCCTTGCTTCACTTGGTGGGAGTTTCAGTAGTTGCATCATCTGCTGAGAAGTTACGTTGCTTTGTCATGTGAAAAACTGAAAGTCTCTTATTCACAAATCAACATCTTTTATTGTCTCAAAAAATATTCGTTAAAGGAATGTTTCCAGTAACAAAAGATAATGGTTCTGCCAATAACACAGTGCTTGATGGCCTTGATTCTGAGAACCTTTACATAATTTTATCTGTCATCTTTTAACTAAGTCTGGACATATGCCCATGAATTTGTTAGTTGATCTAAAAACTCTTGCTTTATCATCAAACATTTGCAAAAAAGAAATGTCTGCATAGATGTTTTATTATAAATGTACAAAGACCAGATTATTAGAATTCTTGTCTAGTTTGAAGCATAGTTTCCAATCAGTTGCTTAACTGGGTCTTTGAGCACATTGAAAGATGTCATTCGATAATGGTAACTTTCTCTGATTTTCCTTTATAGATTTCTTCCTTTTGTCAGATGTGGATTAGACTATATACAAATCACAAAATTTGGCCAATTTTTACATTCCAAGGTGATTCTGAAACTGAGTTTTGTGGAAGCTTAAGCAGTTTTTCAATTTGTAAATTAGCTTGAGCTCTTTATTGTTTCTAGCTAGGACACATTTTCTGTTTAGTGGTTTTTCTTTCAAAATTTACATGATTACAAATCACCAAAAGAGAAATAGGTATTTTTTATATAAGAAATATAAAGGTTTAGTTAGGTTCATTTGCTAGTTCACAACAGTTAATCCATTTTAAAAACCATTATTTTAGAACATCATGCTTTTTAGATGACAGCTGCTAATTATTACTGAGTCATTAGTTGTAGTTAAGGAAAAACATAGCATCCTAATCACCATTAGAAAACCAGGCATACCTCATTTCTTTTTTTAAAATCATTTGTATTTCCAAATGTACTTTAAGCTTAATTTCTCTTTTTAACCAATGATGTATGATCTCATTTGAAAACCATTTTAAAATCATAATAAATAAAAGCTGTGAAATTTCATATGTAAAAACAGAACTCTAGGTATTTGGCAGGAAATTGTATTGATATGTGGGAGTTTATGGGTCTTGATTTTCTTTTGTTTGTTTGTTTTGAGTTTTAAGTAAATAAATGGTTTGTTCTAACTCTTGTTGGCAGCTCCTTCTCCTTTCTTGGTGAACTAAAGATAGCAGAGGTGTTAGTCATTGTTACTAGCCTGTCTTTTTCTCAGAACATTAGCTTTTATTGTTCACTTAGACTTGACAACAACAATAATTTTCACAGACCTGGATAGTAAGTGGTGTTGACTTTTTGGGGGGGCTCAAAAGGGTTAATTTCTTGGGTGTGATAATGGTATGTGGTTGGGTAGGAGAATGTTTTTATTTTTAGGAATACATGCTGAATTGTTTATGAGTGAAGTTTTTTGATGCCTGCAACTTACTCTGAAATTGTTTTGGGGAGTGAATTTAGATGAAAAATACACTGACTGGTATTCCTGTACTATTCTTTCAACTTTTTCATAATTTTGGATATTTTCAAAATAAAAGATTTCAAAATCACAGAAATGAAAATTTGACTCTCAAATAGATTTTTTTTTTTTAAAAAAAGGAGAAGAACAATTCCCCTCATCCCCATATAGTTTCCTTTTAAAGGAAGTACTTGGATTTATAGCTTAAATATATATTTTTTATTGGTTTAGTTTGCTTCTGATTGTATCAGCATTTTACTGCTGAGCAATATAGGAGTAAAATAGTGAAATTAAAGTTATGCACGTGTTTGCCGTCAGAGGAATAAAATAGTGAAGTTAAAATTATGCATGTTTGCCATCAGAGGTTTTCTTAGAATTTTTTGTGCTTTCAGAAAGTATTCCATTTATCAATAAAATGCCTATGAATAAAATGACACTGGCCTATTAGGCAAGTGTCAGAGCAGTTAACCCCAGTGGGAGATCTAGCTTGTGTCAGTATGTTCCATGTTATTTTTATCATTTTTTATGGTCTGAAATCTGAAATGCAGGAGCATTTTCTTCAAAGTGACAGAAACATGTTTTATACTGAGAAGTCAAGTTTTCTGAAATTATTTCACATATATGTTATATGCATGAAAGAAACCAGGCTCATATATGTGTATGTATTGATAATATGAATGAAATTATATTACTTTATTTTTGAGAATTTCATTGTGGCTGGGAAAACATTTACTACTAGCATATTTGCACTGACTTTCAAGAGTATACTAAATATTTAAAAGTTTATGAGAAAATAGTATTTGATCTGATTGTCACTTGTGAACTGTAAAAATCTATTTTTATTATGGTACATTAAACAAGGACATTTTGGAAAACTCTTTAAAGTGTGGCACTACTAGTAGTCCTCACTTATCCACAGTTTCAGTTACTCATGGTCAACTGTGGTCCAGAAATAGTGATAGGAAAATATTAGTAATAAGCAATTCTTAAATTTCAAATTGTGCGCTGGTCTGAGTGGCATGGTGAAATCCCGAGTCGCCCTGCTCCCTCCTGCCCAGGACGTGGACCCTTCCTTTGTCCAATGCCTCCTCGCTCTATATGCTGCCCACCTGGGAGTCACTTAGTGGCCATCTCTGTTGTCAGATTGACTGTCGCAGAATCATGGTGCCTGAGTTCAAGTACCTCTTATTTTACTTAATAAAGCCACATTAAAATAACTTTTATTATAGTATATTATTATAATTGTTATATTTTATAATTAGTTATTGTTGTTAATCTCTTACTGTGTCTCCTTTATAAATTAAACTTTATCATAGGGTTTGATACTGTCCTCGATTTCAGGCATCTACTGTGAGTCTTGAAATAAATCCTCCATAGATAAAGAGAGACTACTGTATCTTGAGAAACTTCTAGGTATTCTGTTCATTGCCCATTAGAGCTGGTAGGAAGTTACTGAGTTCTAGCTATGTTTGTATAAGAGTTCCCTTTTACTGCTGTAATTTATACATTTCTTCATAAGAATCAAGCATGGGGCACAGTAGAAAAAGTTATATGTGTGTGTATGTATTACACATGATGTGTATATGAAATTATCACATATACACATATTGTCATATACATCATATGTTTTCATATATATAATTGTCATGTGCATGGGGGTTGAAATCATAACATAAATGTTGGCTGGAATCAAGTTGGACAATTTTGGCTTCACATCAAGTAACACTTTTTTGTTCAACCGTTTGCCATTCATGCTACGGAAAATGTGCAGTAGCTTAGGAAATGCTCATTGCAGAGTGACAAAAAGGAATGCTATTCTGTTAATGGCTTAGGTTATGACATCTTACATGTTCTGAATACTGTCTATGAAAATCTTGCTAGTGACATCTACATTTCTTTCTGTAGAAATTTCTTTTTAGTACCTCAAGAATCAAGTTAAAAAAACCTTTTTTTTTTACTACTAATAACAGTTAATATTAATTTGTCCAATTGACTTGCTCAGGGCCAGACTCACAGTAAGTTCTAGTAGAGTCAGGTTTCCAGCCCCCAGAGCCCACACTTGTACCACTACCCCTCACACCAAAGCTAGTTGCACAAAGTGAGGTGCATCTTCCTAGTCTGTAACGGACCTCCACTAGGCTGGCAGACAATGTATACTTCCTCTTATTCCTAAGCACGAGCGGTGAAGTGCCCAGGTATCTCTGTTCTTTTGCATGTTTGATATGTTCATAGACAAATATCCTGGAACATGGTTTCAGTCATTAATTTTCCTCACCCTGATAGATATATTGTCAGCTTCTGTAGGTTTCTGCCCTACCTAAAAAAATTTTATTTTGCCTTGAGCGGCCTAAGTTGGTTCATTGCTGCCATGCAAGAAGACCACAGTGCTCTGTGGAATCTAAAACACTAATCACTGTGTTTCATATGCTTGTTTTCTGTTTTATGATCTAGCAAAATGTTGAGTCACTATAGTTCTGTACACCATATGTTGAAGCATGGGCTGTGTAGGAAGGAAGCATAGTGATTGGACAGCAGCCCACTCAACTCTAGAAAATGCCAGTGAGCATAGTCCTTATCCTGCATTTCCTTTCTAATCTTAGACTCCTACTTAGATGACCCCTTGTAGAAGAATTTGTGGTTGAGGAACAAAGGGATTCAGGGCAAAAATATTGTTAAGGGTAATCCTGGGTCACTAGTGAAGCCATAAAAGCTCTCATAATTTTCTTTTTATGTTCACTGACATTAAGTGAAGATAGAAGACTAGAGAAGATCAGTTATCATCCCTTGTATGCCAGGAACTTTTCAGGATCTCCCTCACCCAGAATTTCAAGAATATGTTTGTAAATTCATTTTTCCCCATTGCCGTGGATATGATGAACACTTAGAGGTTGTATTTTTTCTATTTCTGGTCTTCATATGCATATCAGAATCAGAATTTTTCAAATCCTCTCTCTGATAGGATTATATAGCTTAATTCCTCACAGTCTCAACACTGAAAACATTACATATACGTGAACACTAACTTGCTTTTATGGCCTGCCTCACTCCTAATAGAGTAAAAACAGTTCCAAAATTCCACTTTACTTTCTTCGCCTTCACTTCCATGGTTTGAATGCTGCATTGCTAAAACTAAGGCGACCGCTCTGCCACTCACTTCACCTACTTTTTGTTTTTCCAATCTAGGTCATTCATTTTGTAATCATTCCTAACAAATGATTCATGGTTTAAATATTAGAGGGGGTAGAAAATTCAAGAGTGTAGGAAGTATGTCTGCATATTTAAGCAGGAATTGTTAGCTTAGAAAATTGGAAGTCAGGAAGAGATTACTGTGCTTATGGGACTCTTTCATAAAATGTACACAATAAGTGTCCTCTTGTCACTAATTTCATTGGCATGATGCTGCTTCAGAATATTACCCTATTGCAGGCCTGTAAGGAGGCACTTCTTGGAGTTGATAGATTTAATGCAGTGGAAACTCTCTTTGGAAGTGGGAACTAGAGAATATCCTAAACATCTTGTGGGGAGGGTTATACTCAAGCTTGAGCTACAGGGAAACCAACAGTAGCAGGAGGACTTAAATAGCATCATGAGTGAACCCGATCATAAGGATTCCAGCTCATCTCTACGGTCCTTGGGTCTTGGTGCCCTCGCATTGTTTTGTGTTGAGCACCAGCAGTTTTACCTGTCACAGCTTTCGCATCACTAGTGCAGATGTCAATCCAGTGAACAAGACAAATACTTTCTTAGAATAATTATGAAAATTGTTTTGACCTTGTGTATCCACTGAAAGTCTCAATGATTCACAAACCACATTGAGAATTACTGTTTTCGGCATTAAGGATACAGTAGTGTGAAAAACAGACAGAAACATCTCCACCCTCATGAAGTTTACAGTCTAGTGGGATGAGACAAAAAAAAAACAACATAATTTGGTAAAATGTTAGTATTTTAGATAAAATGACAGCTAATGGGAACACAGGGAATACGAATTGTGAGGGAAGGTGACTTTTGAGTAAATAACTGGAGCAGTTAAGGGAATCAGTCACAGAGGTACCTGGGGGGAAGAACATTCCAGTCCAAGGGAACAGTTAGGTGGAAGGTTTCTCATATGTTTGATGAATGGCAAGAAAACCAAAGAGACTGAAAAAGAGTGGGCAAAGGGGAGAGAAGTAGGAAATGAACTCTGCAAGATGAGGACAGATCATCTAAGGTCTTGTATGTCAGTGCTTCAGAAAAGTCAGGTGCTTTCACATCACCCGGGGATCTTGTGAAAATGCAGATTCTGATTCATGGATGGGAGTTGGGTCCTGCAATTCTGCATTTCTAACAAATTACTAGGTGATGTCAACGTTGTGGTCCTTTTTGAATAGTGATCTTGTAGGCAATGTTAAAGAGTTTGGCTTTTATTCTTATTGACGCAGGAAGCCATTGGAGAGAGTCTAGCAGAAGAGTATCATGTTCAGCCATAAATATTAACAATGCTATCAGGTCTATAATCCCTCATCCAAAAGCCTTGCTAAAAGATGTGGAATTCAGAATTTTTTAGATTTTAGAAAGGTAATATATTTCTCATATGTAGTATATTTTATAAAACCTCAGCAGTCTATCACTCTAATCACATGTTATTATTTCTGCAGTGAAACAAATAGTCACATTCTATGGAATAAATAAAGACTAAATATTCTCACATTCATTCAGGTGATGTTTTTACCATCAAATGAATTACAGAGCATTTAAAAAATATTTTCAGGTTTAGGTCAGACCAGAGTTTGCTGCCAAACGAATTACAAAAGTACTTTTACTTTTAAAGCATTTGGATGTAGGAATTAAGAAAAGATGGGCCTTTGTTACTGTTATACTTTCAGTTAGTTGCTCCTCATGTCCCCAGACTGCAGCAACTTCTTTAGGACAAATAAGTCTGTTACATGTTCATTATACGCTTTGTTGGGTGCAACTGTCGGCAAGAGAAGACCACAACCTCAGATCTTTCATTCCCTGGATGCTGCTCTTAAAAGAAGAAAAATAGGTACCTATCAATTTGAAGCACAAGTTCTCATTTCCAAAGAATTTTTGCATCTTGGCAGCCTATACTGTCATGTGTGCAGTCCAAGCACAGTTAATTAAAACATGCTGAGCATTTTATTATACCTTGGGACAGTTAGCATGTGCTTAGAATTATCCAACTGTGCTCATTTGTGGTTGACACAATTTTACTTCTCTGTCTGACTCTGATTTCTTTCCTACATCTATGAGCTGCCTTAGTCTACATTCAGTTCCACATCTTGTAATCTAAAGCAAACTTCTTTGTGTTTTTCAGAATCCATTTTGTGGTGCGTGTATGTGTGTGTGTGAGAGAGGGGGAGAGAGAGAGAGAGAGGGAGAGAGGGAGAGAGGGAGAGAGGGAGAGAGAGAGACTGATTGGTTTTCCCAGAAAAATCCAGTTTAAAAGAAGTGCATTAGGAAGTTATGAAAAGAAGAGGAATGTTGTGATCTTTATCAGTACAGTCATGCCTCGGTATCTGCAGGGGGTTGGTTCTAGAACACTCTCCACCTCCCTGCGGACACCCAAATCTATGGATGCTCAAGTCTGTTATATAAAATGGCATAATATTTTCATATAAACTATGTATATCCTCCCATATACTTTAAATTATCTCTAGATTATGTATAATACCTAGTACAATGTAAATGCGCTATGGAAATAGTTATTATACTGTTTTGTTTAGGGAATAATGACAAGAAAAAAGTCCGTACATGTTTAGTACAGAGGCAGCCATCGTAAGCCCAACTACATAGTACACATCAACCACAATGTAACATTTAAAAAAGTATTTTAGATCTGCATTTGGTTGAATCTGCAGATACAGAACCCATGGATTCTGAGGGCCAACTATAATACTAAAAGAACCTTTATCTCTCTTTACCCAACACAGTTTTTCATTTAAGAGTTAGTATATCTTATTATCTGAATACCTGTCCTCCTGATAAAGCTGGAAAACACTGACTTTGAAGGATTGCTGTTTTAATGCTTGCTGGCAAAATAATAGGCCAACTCTCATCGTTGGGGAGTCTTTAACTATTCTGTGAATCTGTGTCAAAAAATAATGCATATTCTAATAAACACATTCTATCGTATACTTCTAAGCCTGAGAATATGGTGATAGATTACTTTTCCAAGGGCAAGGATCCAAGTGAGTCATTGCTACAAAATAAGATGGTGTATGGGAAATGCACGGGTTAGGAATAATTTGTCCCAAAGGATAAATAACGACATGGAGAAAAACATTGTTTGCAACTTTTCCTTTAAGAACAAGGAGGCTATATACTGTCTACTGAATGAGATGAGGGGGTTTGCAACAATTGAGTTATAGTTCTTAGGTAACTGACTAGGAAGATCTCCACTAAAAGTATAATTTTAGTTATTTTTCACAACTTTTATTTATAAAGAGTAAAAATTCTGCAAAGAGTTTTCATGTTACATTTTTGATATCTATAACTACAAGTGCTCTGGTTGGTTAAAAGTCTACATTGCTAGGTTTGGAAAAAGTGTTCATCAGGTATATTCTTTTGTTTGTGTGTGGTGAAATATATATACTATATGGTATATTCTTTTAAGGATGAATTTAAGGACTTCATAAAAATTAATTCATTGCAGTTTAATTGTAGACATGGGAGATGGAGAGAAACCAAGCAGAAGGGTATACTTTATTGCTATTGTGTTGTGTGTATTCTATTTTTTGTGGTAGAGGGTTTTAGGAAATTCATCATGCTATTAAAGGTGAATTCTTTCACTTAGCTAACAGAATCCTAATGGGAGCCATTTGGGAATGTTGAGATGTTATTGAGAGGCTTGACTAGCAGAAGCTAAATCTCTTCTTAGTGTTCTCTGTTGGAAAACTTGTGGTTAAATGGGCTTGTCTGAGAACTTTTCTGTTAATATGACAGACAACATGTTAGGATAAACAGCAAAAATTACCAGATCCTTTAGAGAGAAAACCTCAGAGAGATAGGATTTGTCTAGAAGAAAAAAATAGTGAGTTGGAAATAATGATAACCCATACCTTTGAACTGAGTTGAATGACTCAGTTTCTTGCATAGCTTTTTGTTACCAAGAGTCCAGTGAAAAGATCTGGGTAAGCAGAAGGAGTTTGTGTAGTCTGCTTGCTATGTCTGCCAAGCTGGTTGGAGGAAACATTGCTTAGGTCTTTAATAAAAGGTGAAGTGAAGCTTGAGTTTGAAAAAGCAGAGGTTTCTAAGTTTAGTTCACATTTCATTTAGGAGGCTTTGTTAGCCCAAGTCTGTATGAAGAGTTGAGCGCCACATTTACAAAATGCTTGTTTTTGGAGATCTCTGTTGAAATTTAATGTGAGCCCTGTAGTTGCACAGTCTGGGAAGTTTTTTTCCATGTACTAACAGTTCTGGGTCATTATTCTCTGAAGACTTAAAAACGATTATCTTTGATTTTAAAAATAGTTTATTTCAGTCAGAATTGTATCATGACACATCAGTTCTCAACTCAGAACAGTTTTAAATGACTTCGTTTCTTCTAGGGGTGAATTTAACTGACCTGATTTGGCCATGACTTTGCAGAGTGAATTTTAATTATCTTAGTTGAAATGCTTACCTTCCACGTTTTGAAGCATTTTCTACAAAAGAGGTTTAGTCAGGATAGGAGGTATCTAGAAACTTAGCAAAACTCTTTTTTTTTTTTTTTATTTCCTTATTAGCTTAGAACTGTGTATGTTGTTATGAGCCTTGTAATTTTTACTGTGAATTTTTGTATTCCAAGAAATATATTTCTTTTAGAGTAAAAAGTTTGGTTGTTTGCTTTGTGACTCTTTCAGATATTAACTATGGTAATTATTTGGTATTTATTGTGAATTTTATGTCCTTTTAAAAGATTATAGTAAAATAGAGTTTTTTGGTCACAAGTATCTCATTATTTTGGCATGCCAAATTTGATATGGAAACAAAAAAGCAGCAGGTAGGAATTAATCATTAATGCCTTTCATTTCTGATTAAAGCAGGACAGGGAATCTCTTGCCTGTTGGTTGAAAGGTGAGTCTTCATTTGAAGGGAGGAAATGTTCTTTTTCGTGTCAGTAAATGCCATTTTTTTTACAGAAATCAGAATCGTTAATTTTCAAATCAAAGACAATCTGAAACAAACATGCTGTGAAACATTAATCATATAGTTTTTAAGTGCTCATGCATTATTAGTCTAAACCTCATTTAAAATGCAACTGTAGTCCTTTTTGAGAAAACCCATCATATTGTAAAAAAGTTGTAAAAACCTTTTTGGTTTGAGCCTAAAACAATAAACAGCTTAAATTTAACATTCTAGTCTGTTCTAGAATGGACTATCTTTTTTAAATAAAAAGTTAAGCAGGTTTAAATTTCAACAGAAACATATTGTTCTAAACCAAAGAATTCATAAGGCGTAACTACATAATACGTAAAACTATATAATAAAAATAAAACTTTTTGTTTTCAATAGATCTACTGGTTGTAAAAAGGATTTAATTGGAGAGAGCATAAAGATTTACTCAATCATACAATGTTTTAGGTTAATCTGAAAATTCAGAACTTTAGGGTATTTATGAATAGATTTAATCTTGTCAACCAATAAATGAACACTTTGAGTACTTCCCAAATAGCCCTAATAGTATAAATTATAATATAATGTCAGAGAAAGCCTAGTTAGTTATATTAAACTAAGGTTCTTTTAATCATAGCCTTAAAACACAGATAAGTATCTTGAGATTTTTAATATCTAAGGGAAAAATAAATGTCCTGGAAAATATTATTATTTAGAGAGCAAAGCAGCACAAAAAGAAATTATAGGCAAAAAAAGTTTAACACTAATCTTGCTTCAACTCTGTATCTCCGAGTTTATAAAAGCAAGGAAAAATTGGAATCATTCTTCATAAAAGTAAAATATGTGAAAGATTTCCTTGACTCAAAATTTCTAGCAATTAACCAAAAGTGAAAAAATTTAATTAAGAAACTGTTCGTTTTTCCATAGTGAATGCTTGCCATACAGCAGATTCAATTAGAACAGGAGAAGAAATAAATGAAGACCTCCACAAAGATTTTGAGGGAGAATCAAAGACTTTAGCAGAAGGTGGTGCTTTGTTATATATAAATTTGTCTCAAGGCTTGCAGTTGATTTTTAAGCCTCTCAGACTGGAAATATGATTTCTCTGGTAGTATATTTCAAGAATCCACTCAGACTAATTAGGACTTCCTGTGGGATTTGTTAAATGAGATTTTTTTCCTATCTGAATCAGTTTCCATTTTCCTCCCCTTACAAATAGTTAACTCTTAACTTTTTGTTTTTATAATTTTTTTCTCCTTGGTGCAAATGTAATGTATTTATTGTATAATTTTTTTTTTAAATGACATAGCTATATAACAAAAATAAAAATCACCCTCTGGAGAAGCCTTTCTCCTCCTGGTTCTGGGAGAGAATAATACCCCAATGACCTTGGGCATGTAATAAGTTAACTTCTCTCCTTACAATGTGCATACGCATCGACTTGGTCTTTGCTTTTCATATGGTTTGCTGGTCTCATTTTTTTCTTTTGTTTTCCTGAATTTATTTGTTTAGATTTTGCTTAGAATCACAGAAGAGAAGGTCTCATACCGAACCTGTCTTCTTACTCTCCCACTTGCGTAGACGTAGAGCTGTCTCTCCACCTTCCCGGTCTACCGCCCGGTTTTTTTTGAGCCTATTGCTTTCTTCTTCCTCTGAGTCATGCTCCATCACTTCTGCTTGCCGTTTCTTCCACCTTTGGCTTTTCTGCTGCCTGGCTTGTTTTCTCTCACTCTTGAGAACTGAGCTGGGTCTGACTACGGTATTCTCAGACATCTGAATACAAAATAAGTACAAAGCAGAGAAAACGCGTGGTGTATTACTTATGAATGATCCTTGGACAGCTCAAGCTTTCCTCAACGTGTCTTTTATTTCGGCCACTCTGCATTATTTGCTGCTCTTCAAATACTTCCAGAACTTTCTTGTTTCTGTGCACTTATTCAGTGTGTTTCCCCTGTTTATAATGTTCTTTCTCTCTTATTTCCAATCTCCTTCCCTTAAACTTTTTCTTCAGAGCCCTTGTCAGATAATACCACCTCTGGTTTGTCTTTCTTGACACTGGCCAAAAGTGGTTCCTTCTTTTTTCCCATTCCTTCATCAACTCAGCAAATACTTACTGGGGAGCTATTCTTGCCAGGCATTTTGACAACAGGATGGTTTGTAAAACTCTCATTGTGTATAAGAGTATTATGTATTACTTCTATTATATTACCTTATTTGTAAATAATAATATCCATCTTATTTTCCTTACTGCCTTTGAAGGCATAAACTATGTCTGGACCCATCTTGTAATGGATACTCTTACCCAGAGAAGGTGTTTAATATGTATTTATAGAATGAATGGAACTTTCTGATTGTCTTAATATCTCTGTATGCCAGCAAAACTTTGGTATTTTCATTTTTATTTACGTTTATTTTTATTTTTGTTGAAGTTTAATCCACATGCAGAAAAGTGTATGTGTAACTATAGAGCCTAATGAGTCTAGGGATGCAACCAGCACCCCGACTGAGAAACAGCAGAGCAGCAGGAGCCTAGAAACCCCTGGCGTGTTGCCTTCCAGTTGCTGTGCCCCTTCCTCACAAGGGCAACCACTGCCGACTTTTTGCCTGTTTTTATACTTCATATAAATTCAATCATACGGTATATATTTATTTATGTATTCTTTCTTGGGATTGACATTATAGGTTGATCCATATTGTTGAGTGAAGTTCTGGTTATAGATCATTTAGTCTCTTTGCTGCATGTAGTACATGGTGAGAATATATCACAATTTATTCATTCTATTGCTAATGAGCATTTGAGGGAGTGTCCAGGTTTTGGCCACTATAGATAGTGCTGCTAATAATATTGTAGTACATGTCATTTGGTGAATGTATGTATTTCTTTAGGGTATGAAATTGCCCAGGAATGAAATTGCTGGACCATAGGTATGCATAAGTTTAGCATAAGTAGATACTGCTAGTTTTCCAAAGTGTGTGTTTTCATTTAAAGTGCCATTAGTTAAAGGATGATTGTTTTACATCCTCTAACTTTGGTATTTTTATAAAATTATCTTTTATGTACATATGAAAAGTATTACTAATACTTAAAGGCAATGGAGAAAATCTTTTAATGGATTTTGTGGATGTATACTTAAACACTCATTCATACCATACTAAGACTATTTTAAGCAATTATCCTTGAGTTTTTTAAGATGAGCTGTCCCCGAGTTATAGGTTATGTGGCTGTCATTCTCTATTATGCTTTAGTGGAAGTCTGTCACACTTATATGGTAGGTCTGGGTGGATTTTCTGACAGAATCAAAAAGGGGCGATGAGAGCCCTTGAGACCTCCGCTGAAGACAAATCATAGACATTTGGTGCTCATTGGCCCTTCCTTTGAACAAGCTGAAAGAATTTTGAACTGCTGAATTCATGATTCCCTTTTTTCTTTGTGAACTTTTGCATTTCTTCTGTAGATGAGATGTATGTTTCCCCACCTTATACCCCATATCCTAGCATGGCTTAAAGCAGTTGTTCTCCTAGGGGTCCCCAGATTTTTTCAGTTTTCACAAAGTTAAACTATTTTAATAATAATAAGACATTATATGCCTTTTCACACTCATTCTTTCACAAGTGTCTACTTTAACTTTCCAGAAGGTACATTGCATGTGATATCACAACAGATTAAATGCAGAAGCAGGTATGAGAATCTGGCTGTCTTCACTTACACCAGACATTAAAGAGGTTTTCAAAATGTAAAGCAAATTTTTTGTTTTGAAAAGTGAAATTATTTTTCATAAATGTATTATATATTAATTTTATATATAATTAATTTTAAAATAAATAACTTGTTCTCAGTTTTAATTTCTAATATGGTTAATATTAATAGATATTAAAAGCTCTTTATAATCCAGACTTTTGAAATATTGTCAGTGTGCTGTCTGGTGATCTAAGTGCAAGAAGGCTGTGATGTATCTTACAGAGAAAATACATGTGTTAGATAAGCATCATTGAGGCATGAGTTACAGTGCTATTGGCTGTGTGTTCAGTGTTAATAAATCACCAATATATACTAAGTAAGGTATCTTTAAACAGAAACACACATAAAACAAGTTTATGTATTGATTGATTGGTTGATGAAAATGTTGTGACCAGAGGCTCATAGGAACCTAACCTTATGTTTCCCCTGAGAGCAGTGTTTCAGGATTCAGTAATTGTGTTCGAAGTGACTTTATAGAATATAACTACCATGAATAAGAAGAGTCAACTTTATTTACTGCATTACTTCATTCAGTATTTGTTTATTCATGTAATCTTTTATTCATTCTTTAAGAAAACATATTTGAACACTTCTACTAGGTGCCAAGCAACTTCCACATGACTGCACTTTCCCTTTCGTGTTATTATGCTCACTAGTAGAAGTCTCGCTATAGCCCTCTGACTCAAAGTATTTGTGCGATTTATGATAACACATCATAAATGAAGTGTGAAATTGCATTTAAAGGTTGGGAAGTTGGGGACTGAATGTTTTGCGTCTATGACCATTTTTTACTTTAACTACATATGCTAGATTCAGTCTTCTCAATAAACTTTCCTGGAATTGTTTTGCCTCCTTGGAGACCAAGATTTTTAGCATCAGATTCCTTAATGAGTTCATGTTGGATGCCAGCAGAGCTAGGTGATGTGGCTTGCCCACCTTTCCACACGAAAATGCTGTGTGCTGGTTTGGCTACATAATCTTGCAGGCAGAACTTATGGCTGACGAAATAATTCCTCTGCTATGCTTTACTGATGAGAAGGCAGACCAGACTGGCCCCTCTCCTTTTTCTAATTCTTCCATCTTGCTCATATGTTTGTATTTCCACCTCCTTCCATTGCCTCTTCACACTGTCTCCTACATCTGCACTCAAGCAGAGGGAGGGGAAATGGAATAGAAGAGCAGATGTTTGCCTCATGTTCTTTGTGGCTCCCTAGATAGGCTCTCTTCCATTGACGTGTTCTTCATTTCCTGGTTTTGATTGTCCAGAATGTATGAGGACTAAGTGCTGTACCTTGCTGCTCTTTTCTCCTGATGTTAGTAAAATCAGTTACACTGAAAATCCTCCATATGTAATGTGGGGAATTATAGAAATACCTTTGTGAGGATTCAAATTGTTATCTGCTCAGTTTGAAAAAGAAAAATTCTAATGACTTCAGGAATCTTCAGTGAAATAATCATAGAATTAAGCTCAAAGAAACAAAGACATCGTTGACCATTATTAACTCAGTAATTGTAAGAAATGAGTGCCAGCAATAAAAATTAACCTTGATATTTTTATATGCTAAGTAGTTAAATACAGTAACTTTCTTTGAACATCTTTGAAATTGTCCTTCAAGAAAGTGAGGAACATGACTAAAACCTTTGAATGCCCCTTAATTCCTGGCACAATGCTTTGGGCAAGTAGACCTCAATAAATACTAAAATATCTTCCTTGAGATATAAATATTCACTAATGTTAATTTGATGTTTATTTTTTCAGATACAGATGAATATAGACCTCCTGTTTGGAAATCGTACTGTAAGTACACAGATTTTAAATTGGGTGGGTTATAGTGTTTTATAGGGTAATATAAAAATATTACAATCAGTAGGTATGAAAAGTCATTCCATTTTGTACCCATTATTTTGAAAAATTGATTCACAACAGGATTTGGGAATATCATAGAAGTAATTGTGTGGACAAAGGAGGGTTTCTACAATGTCTGTATATGGTTTCATGTCTGGAATGCATGTCATCCCTTTGAGCTCGCATGGAATTCCATACCATGTTGACAATAGCTGATAAGTGCAAGGAGAAGCTAACCGAGAATTCATACTATCTAATTATTCTCATATCCTGATTCTTTATATGAAGAAGAAGTATATCAGTGATAATATACTCGATAGAGTAGAAAAAAAGAAGCAAAAGAAGGTAGTCTTCTTTTGTTTAGAAATTCCCCTCGCAGATATAAGAGACATTTGCATTCTGTATTGCTCTTTAAACTTTGCAGTAGAATAAAAATTTCTTCAAGAGGTTAAGTTGTTAGTCCTTTTTCTTTTCTTCCTTGTTTCCTAGGAAATATTATTTCATCAAGTGAAAAATATTTCAGATTTTTAAGAAGTGGAAATAGGGTTAATCAAAGGAGTTATAAAATTCATGAATGCACTATTGTAGAAACCAGTACTATAAGCTTTTGTCTGTTGTCTATAGACTTGAATAAGCAGCTTTAAGAAACCTGCACTTTAAATATATATTATTAACATCTTGTAGATGTTGAGTTATTCTAAATTTTGATATTTGTAAGCTTCTGAAATTTGCTGACTGAGGGAGCAGCAAACAGATTCTTGTTAGTTTTATGTTCCCAGAACAACACAAGAGTTTTTTTGTTTGTTTTTGTTTTTAATAAGTTGCTACTTTGAACTATCTATAGTAAGCAAAATATGAACAATTTCAAAAAAAATATTGCTATAGATGCATTTTTTCCTCCCTCGCTGCCTTTTTGTTTCTGGGGAGTATAGTTCAAAGAATGTATAAAAATGACTAATGTTCTTTACCTCCGGAAGATTTTGTCTCATAATCTCATTGGCAGGAAGCCTATTTAAAATTTTCTGCATTTTCTGGTTTTCAATTTATCTTTGTTTTCTTTGCTCTGACTTGTGCCTTGCACATTTTATATGTAAAAGCATTTATGAAGCCTCAGACTGTTATTGAATCATGCTAGTGATTTTTTTTCCCCCTGAAGAATATTGATAACTAAATGTATGTATAGTTTGCATTTTCTGTATCTTCATATGTCTTACTGTAGCTACCATTTGTCTTTAAAAATGGCCTATTTCTACATGTGGTGAGAATACTGCAGCTGTGTTTTATAGTTTCTTTTAGTGACTTCAGTGCCTGAGCATCCTTCTGTCATCATTTTAATAGTAGAAACTGGGAGGCAATTATTTGTCTTCTGACCATCAAATGAAAAAAATTTTCCACTTCAAGGAAATTATATGATTAAACTGTGCTAAAGCCAAGTGGAAAAATTCATTTTTAAAATTGGTCATTTGAATTTTTCTCATAAAATGATGTGTTGTCTTCTAAGAATTTGAATATATACAAATTTTAACTAATAAGGAAACATGGAAAGATTGCACTTAACATTGAAGTAATTGTTATGATGATCATACAGACTGTTGAATGTGTTTGTCAAAATTATGATCTTAGAAAAAAATTGTGATCTAGGTTGAATTTTTTTAATCTGCTTTTTGTTTTGTCTTGCCACCCTCAGGCAATTTTACAGTTTATATTTAGTTACCTATAAATAATCTCCAGTAAGGTATTTCTTTAATAGTACCTTAAGAAGTTATCTGTCCAGGCACTTGTGCATTTTGAAAGGAAATATTTTAAAGACTGACAAGCCTGTGACATCTTATTTCATGAATAGAGACTAGAATTTTAAGTAACTGGGGTAGTAGGCCCTGCCAGGTACCCTTAGTAATTAAGCCATGACATTTTGTTTAATTCTGAGGTCAGACCTATGTATATATCTTGTTTAGAGTTGATAACTGACAATAAATTCTACGACAGTCTTTGGGACTGATAAACCAGATTGCATTCATCATTTTTTTTTTCTGTGATGTGAATTAAATTTTAGTAATTAAAATTTTTTTCTCAAAATGGTAATAAATTCTAGATGTATTGAGATTTTTTAAAAGTGAGGTATATCAATCCATGTAATGAGATAAAAGCTGAATGAAAAACTGTTCATAATGTTTTGATAACATCTATCTGTATTACATCTATAAAACTAAAGGGAGCAGTTAAATTTTAATGTCAAAAGTTGGAACATTAGGGATTATTTTTTTTGTCTTTAGTGTGGCAGAATCTAAATAACTGCACATTGAGATTCTATGAGAAACTTATTTTCACTCTGGTTCTATAAGAAACTTACATGTTCATGCCTCTGTTCTGCTTTCCATTTTTGGTTTTGTTAAGCTTGTGAAAACGAAATTTTAAAACCTTACAAATACAAACCAGTGGGAAAATAGAATTAGCAAGAAGTCTTAAGTTGAGGACTCTTTTAAACAAATACAGTTTTGTTGCTTTTTGATACATATGCCTAAAGGGATTTTAGCAGCCATGTCAGGGGCCTAATAACATGTGATAAATGAGGTAAGTTAGCCAGGTGGGGACTGTGAGAACGTAGAGCATGGATGCCCTGTCTGCAGGGAGTAGCTAGGTCATAATCAGCTTCATTGTAGCCATTTCATCCAAAATTCTGGGTCCAGTGTTGGACCTGTCTTCTCTGATTTTTCAGGAGAAGCTGGAATTCTCTTCTGCGTTTGTTGTTGATGTTAAAAGTCTTAATTTTTAAAAGTTAAAAAGAAATTTAAATTTAGAATACAGCAAACCAAACACATGTGAGCCAGTTTTGACCTCAGGAGACCAACTTGTGATCTCTGAACTTGATTAAAAATGTATTGTCTCTAGGTACTGAGAAATTCATTAATTAGTATATAAGCATTGACACTTCTAAGGTAATCGAAAAATATTAAGTACTTTAATCATATATCTTCTTACTTAATAATTTAGCTATTCTTGGCGAATCAGTTAATGAGTGTGCAGTTTAAATTTCAGCTAAGTTTCAGTTTATAAATTACCAAAAATTTGAAATTGAGTAGGGCCTAATTAGTCTTTATTACTGTGTATAATTTTTAAATGGTCCTTTTGATGCTTGTTCCCTGAATTCATGTTGTATTCAGTTATCAATATCCAAATAAATAACATTTATTTAAAATTAGCCTTAAAGATAGACTAGCCAATAAGGAGGCATTTGTCTTAAAATTACTCCTCTCCATAAACAGAACTATACACTTTGAAACTAATAAAAACAAAGGTTGAAATTCTCATGTAACAGTATTGTCACTCTTTTTTTCATACTGGCTTATCTTAATGTTTGCTTACAGAATAGGTAACTATTACTGATGATAACCAGATACTATAGTACTTGTGCTTTGAATGAAAATCAACATTTTACTTTTTCTAGTAACTTCTAATGTTCTTCTTTACTAGCATTCAGTTCTCATAATTAAGTTTCCATAGGTGGCAGTACTTTCCAAAGAATTTTCTTGACAAAGGAAAACAACTCATCTTTTGAGAATTACATATCAGAACAGAAATGTGAACAGAAATGGGCCTGAAGAATCTTCTTTTTGCAAATCATGTTTTGACTTCTCTTAGGAGGATAGAGATTTACAAATATCTCTGGGTGATGCACATGTACTCGTTATGAGGGCCAGTTTGGTTTCAGTGCTCTCTTTTTTCCCTTCTGTACCTCGGAATTATTGTCTTCATATCATCTCTTTAATCCATAAAAGTATATTCACAGGGATATTTTTGAAAAACCCACAGTAAAATATGGATATATAAAACTATTTTAATGTGCTGCATTTCTTAGGGATTTTAGCAGCCACGAAGAAAAGGCAAAGGAATACATTTTTATCAATACATTTTCATTAATCATTACTAAATGAGGAAGGGATTTAATTTTTTATTTTTAAACAGTAAATCTGTATCCTCTCAGTACCTTTTAAATTATAGCATTACCATGGTATTGTTTGGGTGATGAACTCAAGATGCATTCTGGTAACCAAATATTATTGTAAAGTTTTTGTATTAATATCAGTCACCTACATAGAATCATAACTAATATTTATTGAGTGTTTACTTTGTGCTAGGGACTATTTTAAGTCTTTTATATGTAGTTAAGTTACTTAATTCTTTTAGTATTCTATGAAGTAGAAACTGATTTTAGCTCCATTTTACAGATAAGGAAAATTGAGGCTCTGTTTGCGCATGGTGATAGAACCCCAGTGTTCAAACCCCATGAAATCTGATTCAAAAGTTTACATTCTTAGTTGCAATGCTGTATTGCTTTTGCATAGCAATACAGAGCAGTGATATGTATCTGTTCTCAGTGCATGTGTGTGTATATACGCATATACATGTATAGTCTAATTTTATGTGTATGCATATAGTCTAATTGTATCTATTTACATATGTTTTTGTGCTACATGTGAATGAATATGATCAGAGGTGGAGTATATATAATGGTATCCAGTTGGAATCTGAGCCATTCATTATCTGACAATCCCAGATGTCTGGGTAGTTCGATGTTATGTTGACAAAATGTGTATATATTTAAATACAGTATTAATTTTAGTTCAATTGTATATGATTATATATGTAGAAATAGAAGACAGATTCCCTCCAAAAGATAAATTTAGACATGCATCAACACGTTTTCTCTGATAACTGCACATTCTTTTCCTTCCTTCTTTTCAAATTAAAAAGCCTAGGAGAGGCGTAGAAAGTCATGCATGGTATTGGTATAATTTTCACTAATCCATTTTTAAATACCCTAAAAATTATCCTCTCTTTGGAAAATTATTTCAATACCTGAATTTTTTCTTTTGCTTCATACGCCCTAGTTAAATAAGTGATGGTAGCTTTGGCTCAGAAATTTTGTTTTTATGGGAGATTATCTTTGAAGATAGATGTTTGCAATATAAATAGGGGAGAATAACAGCATGTCTGTTACCTCTAGCCTATAAATTCTAATTTTTCTGTCAAGTTTGACAATAATGTGCTTTAAAAGTATGTGACCATTATTGGTTTATATCAGAGACATGCTTTATGTAATTTTGCACCAAAGAATTGGGGACAATAAATGACCAGATTATGGAGAACAGAGCAAAATATTCGGTACTGATTTGTCATAGATAGAAAGATGCTTGTGTGGATTATGACTTTTATACTTGTGCTTGCTACTGGGCTTCCACTAAATTAGTTTAGTTTACTTTATTTGCTATGTTCATAACAAATAGGACTATACCCCAGTTATCTTGTGAACATAAAAAGCAGCCGGTTTGTCGTGTCTGATATATTCAGAAGTTCTTCATAAGAAAAGCTGACATCTTTTACTTTCTACATTCTCGTAGTATATCAGCTGCAACAGGAAGCCCCTCATCCTCGAAGAATTACCTGTACTAATGAGGTGAGTGTAATGAAACTGTCACAATGAAGTGTTTCTCAATCATTTGTTTCCCAAATTTTGATCTTCTTCATTGGCTTGGTTATTTTGGGGATTAACCATTTACATTCTAACTTGAATGCATTTTTCTTAACGTTCTTCTCACTTGAAGTAACTGCCACTGTTTAAAGGAGTGTTTGGAACACAATATAGAAAGTGACAGTATAGTTTTAAGTGATACTAGCCTTTTCAGTCTATTTCTACATTTTTCTCCCATTTTTTATGTTTCATTCTTTATTATTTAAAACAAAGTTTAGTCTATGACCATGTCACCCTGAACAAGCCCGATCCCATCTGATCTCAGAAGCTAAGCAGGGTTGAGCCTGGTTAGTACTTGGATGGGAGACCAGCTAGGAAGACCAAGTGGCTGTAGGCATAAAAATTAAAATAAATAAGGGATTTTAAGCTGACAGGGTCCTTGCAATCTGTGAGGTCAACCAAGTGCTGCCCAAATAAATAAATAAATAAATAAAACAAAGTTTGAAGGCGTCATTGTAATATTATCGAAGTAATTTTTCCACTAGAAAGATCTAAATCATGATGTAAAATAAGCAAAGACATTGAGTTTACCAAAAAAAGAATAGGCTATATGAAAATATATGAAAAGATGTTCAACTTCGTTAATAATAAGAGATATGCAAATTAAAATACAGAGAGACCATTTTCACCTTTCTAATTGGCAAAAATTCGAAAGCTTAGAATATACTTATTTGGTAAACCTCTGAGGAAACTGACACTCTCACTTATTGCTAATGGAAATGAGAAATGCTACAATTTTATGAGAATTTTGTAATATCTAATAACAGTATATATGCATTTTCCTTTGGCCTACCAGTTCAAGTTATAGAGATTTACTCTGATGAATTACCTGCACAAATATGGAATAACATAAGCTCAAATTTTTTCACTGTAGAACTATTCATAACAGTGGAGTATTGGAAAAACCTAAATGTCTGTTCCTTGGATGACTGATTGAATAAAATACACTATTAAAAAGAATAAGGAAGATTTCTGTGAGCTGATATGGAATGATATAAAATGTATATACAGTATAGTAATTATGGTCCTTTTTAGTAATAAAGAAGAGAAAATAAGGAAAAAACAAAAGTTATTTTTGCAAAAGAGAAACACAGGAAGGATTAACCCAGAGACTAGTGAGCTATTTATTCATAAGGTGAGAAACAGTGTGGAGGGTGTAAGAAAGGGAGTGCGACTTCTCTGAGGATATGTTTTTATATAGTTGTGACTTTGGAACTATGTATATGTTTCAAATATTCAATTAAATTAAATAAAAAATGATAAAACAAAACATAAATAAATGAACCTAACAAGTTTATAGCATAGTCACCAAAAAAATTAAGCATTTTTAAAACATTCTGACTATTCAAGCTTAGAGGGAAATAGTCTACAAACAAGATCTTTTACTATATTTAGATTTGTTTTTGATAGTGGTATTTGGTGGTGGTCTTTAATGACTTCAGAGTTCAGGAATTCTGAAATTATTTTGTGTATTATGTGAGATGTAGCAAGTGAGTATATTGGATTTTGGGGAACCAGGGTTATTAGGAGATATAAATATGGAATGAGGAAAAATTGAAAAGTATATTGTGGTATTTAATTTGAATTAGAAGTATTAATATTATTTCATAGATTTAAAAAAAGTATATTTTCTATTTCAGTCAATGGAAAGGGCTTTGAAGCCATGATTCCCCGGTAAAAACAAACATATCCAGGGCCCAAATTTTGGCTTCCAAGTACTGTTTCCTACTAAAAGAAGCCAGTGTTCTGTTCCTAAGAGAAATTCCTGATTCCTGAACAGGAGTATAGAGATTCTGGAACATTTTTTTATGTCAGAGAGCAAGAAGGGCTAAAAAACAAACGGGAATATATGTCAAAAAAACATAGGAGCCCATTGACAGGGTTCCACAGGTAAAATTTGTGACAATTTGACATCAAAAAGAATACTGGTAGTAATGAATTATAACATATCAAATGAAAAGAGAATTTGTAAGTCCATAGTTACGTTAAAAAAAAAAACCCTACCCTAATACAAAAGAGAAAAAATAGAGGTAGAAAATGAAAGTTGTTCTTTACAGTAGAATGGTGGCTAAAATTAATATTAATAATTGAAATTAATAATTATTAAAATTAATAATTGAGTCTAGCAAAGGATCAACATTGAAACCATTGAGTGAAAGTTGGTACATACAGTATAGTAGTTATGGTCCTCAAGGTATCACCCCACCACATATTTATTAATTGCAAAGAGGAAAATACATCTCTTTAGTGGGGGCGGGGGGTCTGGTAGTTCCTCTTTTAGCCAGGTGATCAAATTTAGCATTACCTGTAATGAGACAAACTGACATTTGTCACCTGAAGTGATGGAATAAGATACACATAACATCACCTATATAATGTTTCTGCCTAAAATGTTTACCTTAAACCTTTTTATAAAATATGAACCAGACAAATTGAGAATGTGTACTTTCTAAATAATGTAATTTTCATAAAAGAAGTAACAGTGGTGGGATTATTCTCAAAGTAAAGTAGACTAAAGAGACATGCCAACCAAATGCAACGCATGCACCCTGGTGGGTCCTGGAGATATAAATATTTTTATATATTTTAAGCTACACATTTGGGATACAACTGGAAAAATTTGAGTATGGACTATAATACAGAATCATAATAACTGTCTTAAATGATATATACTATTAAAAAGAATTACTTCTCCATTGTTGAAAAGATTGTTGAAATGGATTTTGGTATTGTGATGTCTAGTTTAAAAAGATTGAATATCTCTCAAAATACATAGTCACAAAGAGAACCAATTTACAAAATTAGGCAGAAATTTCATGAGGTTATCTTTTAAATGTTTTGTTGCAATCTGAATACATACAGATATCAGTCTGCATATATGTATGTATTTATGGAATGGGAATGTGATATTTGATGAGTGCATGTTATTGCTACTGTGCCATGATCAAGGAGGATAAAATAATTTTACATGTAGTAGAATTTTTTTTTAATACTATGTAATAAAATGTTCCATTTTGTTTCATATTCTGAGCAGACACAACTTTTAATTGAAAGTGAGATATTGGCAGTAGTTCTGTGAACAGTCCTGAAGTATTAGTAACACAATTTTATTTACTGAAAAATATCTATACTTTGCCTTTCTCAAAACAATTTGAGTCCAAACAAATGACGATGAAATAAAAGGAATAAAAAAAGAAAAGTTGAGGAAAATAAAAAATGAAGCCACGTATATGCCAGGGGATTGCAGTGCTGTTTGGGGTTCAATATAATTGTGTGTGAAGGGGATCACAGTAATTAAGTACATAACACTTAAGGATTAGAAAGACTAATAGGATTCGGTTTGTGCCTGAACTAAATTCTTTTTAAAAACCATGTAGGGTATTCTGTGGAGTACAGTTTTTGATGTTATCAGCAATGACTAACAGTAGTTTTGCAGTCCCTGAAAAGTGGATTTATGGTTGTTTCTTGAAGCAGTGGGTGTAACTTACTGTAAGGAGCACCGAGTCAGTGAAGCTAATTTTTAAAGGGTGACGCTAATGTGGTCCAAGTGTGTAGCCTCCTGATGATCTGCCGTGATGCAAAGATACCATGTAGAACACTAGAAGAGTGGATGGCTCTTTTTTTTTTTTAGTCCACAAAGATTTTTAAAAACCTTTAATGTAAAATTGTTAATTAATCATTGAGATATTTTGAACAAATTCCTCAAAATATTAAAAATATGCATATCGAGTAATTTCTCTTGATTTAATTTGGTGTTGTGGTTGACTGAATGCTGCGATTCCAGAGGAAAACTAGACCACCATATTCCATACTATTGATTAAAGGCAGGTGTATAAGCATTGGGAAACCAGAAGACAAATGGCACAATTGAGATTTTCTTACATAAAGTAAAGAATCTATGCATTGTTTTTACTTTGGTCGAATTGGCTTCACATAAGAAATTAACAATCATGTGTTAATGACAAAGTGGTGGGCAAGGGATGCTGCTTAGTGTGCAAAAGGATTTATTGCAGATTGGCTCTCCATTCACATTGTACCATCCTTAAGCATCTTTCGAAACTGATAATCTGTTAGATACTTAACTTTGGGTGCTTACTAAAGATTAAATGTGCATGCATAAAACATATTTGTCTATTTAATTTGGAAATATTGAAATAACTGGTTTCAATATTTGACCAATCTATTTTTGTTTTCAACAAATGAAAGGGCAGTTACTAAATAGGGGGAAATGGTCTTTTATTTTTCAAAAAATGTCATTTACACTCAATATTGTTCTATTGATTAGATGCATAAATATAGATATTGAAAGTATTTATAAGCCGCTATGCTAATGGTCTTCTTATTTTGAGCAATATTCAATCTGGTTAAATGCTTATAAAAACAATCGAATAACCTGGATATCCATTTGAAATGAAAGTAAAGGATTAATCAGAATAAGATGGGGCTAACCTAAAAATACGTCTTAGAGAACGACCATTTATTTCAGTCTTAGTCTTGTTTAAATGATAAATGTTTGGTTTGGAAAAACTGAAAGTTCTTGGAAGTGATGAATGTTGCAGATAAAGATGTATTGAAGAACCCATGTATTTAACTGAGGAATTGGTTTTGGGACATTCAGCATTTAGTGGCCACTAGGGGAAAAAAAGCAAGAGAATTTAATTACCACTGATATATAGAGAGAAAAAGAGAAGGAATAGTCAATAGATGAGTTGATGGTTCTTTTAAATAATAGTTATTAATTATCTATGGTGCTAATTATATTATAGGAATCGACTTAATGACTTTGTTTCTAAGAACATTTCCCTACCATAGTCATAGGAAAGGGAGATCTGATCCCGATCATTTGTATGTGTACGTTCCCATTCCATTTTCTCCTACCCATAGTATTGTACCATAGGTTGTAAATTCAGAAACTGAGAGATTAAGCCGCACCCAAAGGAAACATATATTTAGTGACTAGCGCTAACTGCTACCTTCTCTAGTGGTCTAAGCCCTTAGTTCTGGTGGTAAACTCGATATTCTGCTCTTTCTCAGCTGAATTTCTGTTAGTATTCTTAAGACCAAAGTGAGTGGCACCTTATTTTAAAATATGAATTATTCAGCTGTTAAAACAAATCATAAATTGTTAGAGGCAGAACACTAAAACAGTATATAATAGGAAGAAGTAATAATTTGACAGAAAATACAATGGTAACTAATGCATTTTTTCTAATTTCATAAAATTTTGCCAATTGCCATTGTGAATGTTAAAACAGTTTTTTTTTTTAACAGCTTTTATTAAGACACACTTTGAAATTAAATATAAATACTTATTTTTAAAGGGGGAATATGTCTAGGTCCATTACTAAGTATTTTAGGCATACTTTAGAAACCAAGCAAATGCTTAAAAGCTTGAAAATGATTCTTAATGTTCCATGATGAAAATGTTCCATGATGCAGTTGTATGTTATGGTAAATTCTCAAGTGAGTACATAAACTGAAAGTCTTACGTAATCAGAATTACCCTTGACAGTCCGTTATCACCTAGAATGTAATGGTACATATATTTCTGTACACAACTCTGTGTCATTATAGGTATGTATAAATATGTAATTTATTCAGTGTAATGTACATAATAAATATAAATATAAAATTATACTTATGTCATTTTTAGTTATGTAAAAGGTGACTATTTTATGTCAAGCACCTGGTTGGCTTAAAGTGTGTGTGTGTGTGTGTGTGTGTGTGTGTGTGTGTGTGTAGAGACAGATACAAGTATAAATTACATAGGTGTATGAAATTGATACTTAGTTTGGTATTTGACCATCTTTAAACATGGAGCCTTAAAACAGGAACGTAGAAAAACACAATTGCAGTCGTTACAATAATGAGGAGTTGTGCTCAAAAATAGTATATAGCTCCCTAAAACACCAACTCCAAAAATGTGCCACACAGAGTAGAGACTTGGTTTTTTGTATTTAAAAGTTCTAATTATGTTCCTGTTTTAAGGCTCCATATTTAAGGGCGGTCAAGCGCCAACTGGTTTAGTTTATATTTCATTGGTATGAATGAACTAAAGATACAGGACTTCTTTTATATCTGCCTATTTCATATACCTATGTAATTTATACCTGTATCTGTCTCTACACACATGCACGCTCTTGAATTCAAACAGATGCTTGACATAAAGCAATGTGGAAGATGCACCAGGGAGGAGGTTGGACATTTTAGAGACAGAAGACTGGTTTAGGGGACTATTTCAATCATCTTAGTTAAAAGTGATAAAGGCATATAATAAGTAAACACACAATAGAATATACAGATGTCAAATTATAATGTACACCTGAAAATTATCTAATGGTATGAACCAGTGTTACCCCAATAAACTTAAAAAAGACTTAAATACTTTTTTTGGGAAATTGGGGATATGCCAAACTAACTGGATATTTAACGCATTAGGGTATTATTGTCTTTTTTCTTAGGAATTTGATTTTTTTTAAAAAGAATTCTTATCTTTTAGAGATATGTCCTTATATCAGGCCTTTGCTTCCAACATTCCAAGAGATTTATTGGGTTAAGTATCAATGAAAATAAGACTGGTCGTTGCACGATAATTGCTTAAATTGGTGATAGTTGTGTGGGAAATTATTTTGCTTTTCTCACTGCTTTTATATACATTTTATTTTTCCATAGTAAAAGTTTTAAACATTGTAGAAAATTTCGTTAATTCATAAAAGAATATCTTTACCAGGAAAAACTATTTATAAAACCTCAAATGGTATACCAAATAAAGATTTTATGGAGACTCCAAAAAAAAAAAAACTTATCTTGACCCTATTTTTTCCATTCCTCCTGCCCTATATCTTTGTTCCCCTTTGTAGAAAACACTCAAAAGAGTACAGAAAGTTTTTGCGTTTGTTGGTCCTCCCATTTTCTCTTAAACCCAGCACCCCTCTTGACACACTTTCCTCACTTCATTTCCAGGACTTCACAGTCTTTTGGTCCCCCGCCCCCCGCCGCTGCCTCCACAGCCTCCTTTGCTGGTTCCTCTTCTCCCTGAGTTCTTGATGTTCAAGTGCTCCAGAGCTCAGTCCTTGATCCGGTTTCTTCTGTATTTACCCTCTGATGATCTTAGGAGATTCACAGTTTATACAACTTATATTTCTGGTTTTAGGGAAAAGCCACGATCTCTTATCAAAACATGGGGAGACCCCATTCTAATGTGTCTGAGACTCTAGTATGGACTGCACAAAAAGTAATCTTGATTTCTATTTTTTAAAGGTGATATTAGCTATGTAAGTAATTCATGAATGTATTCTTTATTTAAAAGTTACAGATAATACCAAAGCCCCTTTTTTGCCTTTTCCATGGTGTCCTTGGTTCAGTTCTTCCCTACCTTCCCAGAAGTAACCATTTGAAATTGGTATATTTTTTCCAGATCTCTCTCTATGCTATAAATATAAATTATAGTATTGTGTGTGTAAGTGCTTTCCCTAAATGGTGTCATACGGTCTTATTATTCTATAATATATGTTTGTATTTAGTAGTTTGTCATGGTGATTTCTTCATGTTAGTCTTTACCAATCTATTTCATGCCTTCGAACTGCATATTATTTATACTATAAAATAGTTATTCCCCTGTTGGTATATACTTATGTTATTTGCATTTTAAAATGACTACAAGAAGTGGTTCAGTCAACATTCTTACCCAAGTCTTTATGTGTACATGTGCAAATGTGTCTCTGCAGTAAATACTGAAGGTTCGCGTATTTTTCTAGATAACATTTTATCATAAATCTTGTAGAACTGTAAGTTAATTCCTTAAGATATAAACATTGGATTTTCATCTCAAAAGCAAAGATTTACTCTCAAGCAGATGCATGACCCCTCTCTAATAAGCTCTCTACCTAAAAATAGAATAGCCATCATCTGTAGCTGTAGGGACCAACTGGCATATTTTTAGTACACTGAGTTTTATGAGTAGGGAAAATACGGAACAAGATCAAATCAGGTGGAATTTACCCCGAGAAGACAATAACCTGATTGCAACCTCAGCAGACAATAGAAGATTCTCAAAGGATAAAATATTATTTAAATATAATTTCAGGAAAAGGTAAAAACGTGTCTTTCTTACAGATATGAAGGTGAACATGTGTTAAAAAAAATTATGTACTCATATATTGTGAGGAAAACAGGCAGATGTTATAATCGACTCAAAAGAAAAGTGAAAATAGCACAAATTTATATGAAGTCATGGAAGGTTGAGATGAATTGCAAATAGAGACAAAACTGTTTTTTTTCCCACTGGGAGGAGAGTAGAGAAGTCAATTAAACCACTATCAGACAGAAGAAAGTTTACATTATTAGTTACCTACAACTTAGTTCCAAAATAGACAAAAAGACAATAGCCTGGGCTAGATAAACCAGTAGTTTCTGTGTGGTGTAGATGATGCATAGTTTTTCATTGAAACAAATTTTTTTCTACACTATGAATAAATATCTCAAGTTTGCTGAAAACACTATCAGAGCTTGCTGACCAGTGGTTAGGTAACCTAGAGTTGGCAGTCCGGCTCTGTATGAGCCCAAGATAGATAATCACTGAAAAGGATAGACTTTGAGTTGCTTTGGGAACTGCCATATTTAACCTAATTCAGATCAGTCAGTGTCAAATAGACAGGGGTTAGGCCCTTTTTGCTTTCCTGATAGGAATCCCAGTTTTACTTTGGGCTCTATCACTTTGTAACCTTGAACAAGTTATCTAACCTCTGATAGGGTTTTTCACCTATCATGATAATACTGTTATGATAATACTGTTTTATGAGAATGAAATAGAATAATTCATATCTCATTGTAGGATTAAATCTTCATATGTGATTAAAACACAGCACATAGCACGAACTTGATAAATAGAGTCCGTGGTGTCGCCAGATACCACCTAGGGAAAGCTTATTCCATTCTTCTGATTTTTGAGCTAGACCTGGCTTCTTGTCATTCAGAACCCAGTTTAATTGTCATCTCGGAGTAGTCTGGCTTGACCATCCAACTTAAATACCTCATTAGCTTTCTCTTTTATGTTACCCATTCTTATTTTCGTTACAGCACTTATATTACTTTCTCCTTTCTTATTTTCTTTTTATTTCTTTAAACTTTATTGTCTGTCTTACATTAGAATGTAAGCTTCAAAAGAGCAATGACAGTTGCCTTATTTCAGTGATGTGTAGGCTTCCAGGAAGGACAGTGCCTATCACATGTTTGCCATTCAGTAAATGTTTCTTAAATAAGTGGGGCAAATACTGTCAACTTACTTCAGTAAAAATTCCTTAGAATCTTTTCTGCTGGGCCTTTCTTTAGCTGCAGCTTCACACCTGCTGTGAAAAGCAAGGAGGAGGTTGACTGTGGTGAGGGAAGAGCTGATGGGAGAACAAAAGGGCAAGGTTATATCGGGATGTTAACAGAGTGGGAATATGGAGTAACAGGAAGGGAGAGGGTGGGAGGGAAAGCCACAGTCTGTTCTGACAGAATCATGGAGTTAAGATTTTGGATGTTTAATTTACTTTTGGATAAAGTGTTATAAATATTTTTTTTGGTTCATAAAATCTTAGAAATGAAATATAATTTAGTCCAACTCTTTTTACATACACAGTGTTTTATAGATAAGATACAGGTCTGAGAGTTGAAGTGACCAGTCCAAATGGCACAGTTAATCTGCTGATAGAACTGGAGCTCTAGCCTGATTTTTTTTTCTTAATACATGTTTTAGTTTGTCACTATGCAGAATATTGAGTTATGTTCTGAACATTCGCATTTTCACAAATCTCTATTTTTTTTCTTACAGGTAGAGAACAGACCAAAGTATTATGGAAGAGAGTAAGTATGAATTATCAAAAAACATTTTATAGATTGGAATATGTAAGAAATACAGGTAAATCAATGCTTTCTGTAAAAATAAAAACAAGAGGAAGGATGTATTCAAATTTGGAAGAGTTAAAATATTTTTCTGATTACAAATGTAATTATTCTAATTGGTGAAAACATAGAAAATAGGGACAAGTATAGAGAAAAAATGGCATGGGAAAATACATGCAGTAAGATTAAAATAAAGATGCATGCCATACAAGTAAATAGTGCTAGATGTATATGATGAAAATATATATATTTGTATGTGTGTGTATATATTAAACAGATATATATAAACATATATGTACATATTGTTAGTGTATGGGTGGTTTATTATATGTTTATACTTTATTTTACAGATTTTCTGTAAGTAAATTTAGGCTACCCAGAAACAACTAATGTTAACAGTTTTAAGTATTACCTTCTAAAGATCTGTTTTCTTAATGTTTTTATGAAACTGATCTATTGTACATATAATTTTGATAGCCTGATTTTTCCATTTAATATTAATAATGAGCATTTATTTTATGAAAAACATTATAAAAATTTTTTAAGTTCCTAATTTTTTTTGATTATTAAAAAAACAGAAGTATAATCCTTTAGGGGAAAGAATAAGAATCACCTATAATCTTATCATTCCCCAAATAAAATCATTTGTCTTTAATGACTCTGGATCATATCAGATGAACAGTAATGTATGTAGCAAATATTTTAAAATTATTTAAAATTCTGTTTAAGTTTTCAAGACTTGTGAATAGAACATAGGCACTATGAGTTGTGGGGTGGGGAGCCACTGGTGTTCTTTATGGTTCTACCATAATTTAGTCATTTCTTTGCTGTTAGCATTTAGATTGCATTTAAACTATGCAGTCGTGTTCCGCATGATGACGTTTTAGTCAATGACGGGATCGCGTATACAAAATTGAGTGGTACCTTATAGCCTAGGTATGTAGTGGGCTCTACCATCCAGGTTTGCATAAGTGCACTCTGGGATGTTTGTGAAGTTGCCTAACAATGCGTTTTCCAGAATGTGTCCTTGTTGTTAAGCGGTGCATGACTGTGTTATTAAAAGTAACACCATAAGAACCATTTTAGTGCTTAAAGCCTTTTCTGGGGTAGAAGTTTTGGGTCAACTGGTATGACTAGTGTTAAGGTTTTTTAAATACCTTTGTCAGGTTTTGTTACAAAATTGGTTTTCTTGAATGGCATTTTCTTTTAAATCGAGGTATTTTTTTTTTAAAGCAGTTATTAAATTTTACTAACTTTATTAATTGATGTCAAGGAAACTGAAAATAATATATCAAGATGCTGATGTAATGGTATGTGTTATGACTAGGGATAGGTTAGTATCTTTGCTCCAGCAGAGAGTATGGACCTGGTTCTGAAAGATGGGAGACTGTGAAGATAAGAAATTCCAGGAGCCCATTCTTAAACCTAGCTGTTCTAATTGTCATGATTTAAACATATTTTTCATAAACTGTTTTGACTTAAATTGAGAAAGACTGACCATTCCCATGAGGAGAAACTCCAAAAAGTTGACACTTGTACTCTACTAAGGCTCCTAAATTATTAAGGTGACACTTCAGGGCCTTTTAAATATATTATTGCAAATTCAAGTGACTTGTTTTTTTCCTACCAGTAAAAGTTACACTCAAAATTTCATTGAACAATTGCTCGATTCAGTTATTTTTTAGTTACTAAAAGGGCATAGCATATGTATAAATTCTTTGTAAATTCTCATGCAAATGTAAGTTGGTTTTATATTTTTAATATTAATCATCAGTCACCACTGACATGTTTTTCTTTTTCACTGTTTTATGTCTGAATGTTATAGATAAATCTACTGTGTTTGTGTAAAGAGTGTGTTATTTATGTTTATTCTTTCTCTTTTTTTCTCTGTTAATCAAAAATAGAGTTTTAGTAAGGAATGAAAGCAAGTATTACAGTTCTTTGGTTTTGGCTTGAGTACCAAATGATGCAGATTATGCACATTATTGGGCAGTCATGCCAATTAAGGGCAACCCAGGGTCCTGGAAAATTGCCAACATAGACTCTGAGCCAAAATTTTGGAGCAGCGCTATTAATATGAGGATATGAAATGGGACACATTTCTGTATATATTTTTTAGCATGTCCATATGATCAGACAGCTACATAAGAAAGGCATTGTCCTGTCACGAGAGATGATTGGTCTTCTTTTAGATGGATGTGAATTTTGATTTTGTGAGGGTTTAAATGGATTGGATTGCTACTTTGGTATTGTTCTTATCACCTCAGAAGCTGGCCAGAGGCCAGGCCAGGAGAAATACAAGCATAGTTAAACCCCACTGCTCTCCTTCTTCGATATGTCAGTACTTTGTTTAGAAAACAACAGGAAAAGGTGAGAGTTTTGCTATATCTTGTTTTATTGAAAAAGGTGGAAGGCATGCACTTTCTGAGTTGACATTGTTTCTTAGGTTTCACGGCATGATCTCCCGAGAAGCAACAGACCAGCTCTTGAGTGTGGCTGAGGGGAGCTACCTCATTCGGGAGAGCCAGCGGCAGCCAGGAACCTACACTCTGGCTTTAAGGTTGGTCACGGACCTGTAATTATAACTATGCTTCATTTAAAACCCTCTTAGTAGAAGGCTTTAAATTTTAAAAGCATCCAGCATGTAATTGAATTGGGTCTTGTTTTCTTTGGACCTAATTACCATTTTAATAGCTTCGAGACCCTTAAAAAAGTCCTCATGAATGGTAGCACTCAGTAATTAAGAACTGAAAATCTTTTAAAGCATTTTTATTGTAGCTGCTTTCTTCTATTTCATCTTACCGGTCTCTCCCATAAGTCCTGCTGTGTCAGTTCCCAACTATTTTTTGAATAAGAAAAGGAACTAAGAAAAAAGATCTTTGTAACTCATAAAATGAAAGCCAATGTCATTTCTCTGAGGTTGGCTTTTGGTTGCAGCCACTTTTCTTGGGAGCTCTTGGCTCTCTCCTATCAACTGAACTTTGCCGGGCGTTTTGGCTGTTCTTGTCTTATAGTACAGTGCCCAAAAACAAATATTTCCATTAATTTTGGAATAATAACAGAATAGTAATAGAATAGCATGCTTATCTTTCGGGTTTACCTCTGCCAGGCTTCTAACCTCATTGAATCTTTACAACAACTCCAGGATCTATGTACTGTTGCTTTCTCCACTTTACAGATAAGGTAACAGAGGAACTAGAGGTTGAGTAACTTGGCTAAGGTTATACATTTAATAATTTGTGTAGCTGGTATACGAACCCAGACTATCTGGCTTTAGAGTCTGTGTTCTTAATCACTCTACACTGCTGCCTCTCCAAAGGCCTAGAATGATTATCCATTGTCTTTGTTCATTCCTTCTCTTGTTCATCCATGCATTTATTTACCTATCCTCTGAAAAGACTTAATCATAGAAACTTCCTAAGAGAGAGGTCTAACAAATTACTTTTTTTTTTTTTTTCTTTTGTAGCTCAAAGAGAGACTAGAAAGGTGATGTTGTTGCTTAGGACTCTAATATGACCATGTCTAACTCCTCCACTGACTTATGCCTTTGTGGTCAGGGACTGTTCTTATTCTCACCCCGGATTTAATATTAATCTTTCTGACAAAAATAATAGTATAATTCACTATTATTTCATACTGAATTCTGAATCGATTACATACTTGAAGAAAAACGTATTTAAAGGAAGGAGTTCATGAGAATTTGCTTTTTATGGCAAATGATTAAAGTATAAATCCTCCGTCAGTTACTTAACTGATTATACTGTTTTTCAGGTTTAGATTATAGTATACAGGGGACAATCTGGTCTGGGAATTTAAATACCTATTCGTTTTGCCACTAACAACTAGCAAACTGATTTGGGGCAAGTCACAGAATTCCTTAAAGTTGGGTTCTTCATCGTTCTACTCCTAATATTTTATAATTCTAGGATTCTTCAAACACCACATTTCCAAATAGTCTGGGCATCTGAGTGTTTGGGTTAAATAAGCTTGGACTAGTTCAATAACTCCAGGAAAATCTCCCTGTATCCAGCCTTCTACCTCTAATGTATCTTCCACAGTATTGTAAAGGACAATCAGTCTTAAAATCTGATGTAGTGATGAGTAGGGCACAGATTTCAAAGATCACACCTTGACCCATCATTGACACCTCCCCCATACTCGTGGGGGCCTAATTCTTCACTGATGATCTTTGTGTATAAGTGTGAGGTATTACCTAGAGGAGTACATACTGTATAAGTGCTGTCACAGTACCAGTTTTCTGCAGTCAGAAGAGATTCTCATTCCATAGTGTGGAAGGAATTCTGTAGCTGATATTTTATCCTCCTCTTCAACACCATCTTCTCCCATATCTCAGCCTGAATTTCAGGCCAGGCCTTGTCTGGCTTTTCCGCCCTTGCTCATGTTGACCCCTTGGTTTAGGAAAAATGATTGCTGCTCAATGAAAGTTTATTATACAAAGGAAGCATATAGACAAGCAACCACATGTTTGGAGTGTGTAGTTGAAAATAAGCCCAGGCATTAGATTATACTTCATGAAGAAAGAAGTGTTTCAAAGTGACTTTAGGGTTTTTGATATGTTGGTTTTGAATTAGCTATAGTTTAATGAGATATGGCAAATAACAGTTGTATGTAAACCTAAGATAATTTAAGAAGTTTGATTGGAAAGGTTTTTTATAATTTTCATAGTTTTAAAACTAATTTTTAAAAAATATTTTATGCCATTGTGTATTTTTTCTCACCAAGAGAAAAAATTATTAGGTTATGTTGTACAAATGGGGCGACAAATGAAAAGGGATAGAACCAGTACACGTTTTTTATTATCATTTTCATTAAATGTTGAGTATATACAAAAGAACACTTGTAAGAAATATAGAAATTATTAAATCTCATATTATAACTGTTATATGCCCCGCATCTATTTTAAGAAATAGCCCTTCCTTTGGAGTCTCCTGCATGCTGTGTACCCCTCCCCTATTTCTCCCTGCTTCCTCCTGTTCCTCACACTGGCAGCCTTATCTCGATTATCATTCCCTTGCTTCTCTTGATAAATTTATAACATTTGTTTGTATCGCTACATAATACATTATTTCAATTTGTTTGGTTTTAAACTTAAAGTAAATAAAACATGTAGAATGTATTCTTCATTTTTTTTTCATTCAACATTATGTTCTTGAGATTTATCCTTACTGCAGAATGTGGCATTCATTCATTCATTTTCATTCTTATATAATAATCTGTTAAATAAATATAATTTATTTGTCCATTCTACTATGGATGGACACATGGGCGGTTTCTGGTTTGGCACTGTTAAAGATAGTTTTGCAGTGTACAATAGTCTTATAAATGTTTCCTTGTGAATGTTAAGATTTTCGCTAGAATATGTGCATAGATGTAAAATTGCAGCTATTGCTTTGTTATATCTCTTGCTTTATTAGCTAATGACGGTTTTTTTTAAAGTAGTTGTGCTAATATTTATTCTCCAACAGTGTTGTGTGCATCTTTGTCTATGCCTGGTGAGAGAGTACAGGCAACCTCTCCTTTCTCATGCAGAATGCATCCTTCCCTTCAGGTGGATCAGCCAGTGTGGGTCTTCCCTTTCCTACCCCTGGGCCAGTAATAATCTGCAGGGAAATGCATGTACTGATTGCTTATCTGACTAGTATTGGCTCCTGGACCTGAAAGATGGGGTCAGCTTCTGCTAGAAGATAAAGCTTTGGGAGGAAGTCTGGATGACCAAATAGATTCTGGTTTTCTTGTTTTAAAAGAAGGAAAAGGTTGAAGTGAGGAGTGAAAGTGGATACGGTTACACTATACAGCATAGCAGGTGTTCATTAAAGTCATTTCCTTGTTCGACAGTGAGGATCAGTCAATGGTGTAGTTCTCCAAATCTTTCAGTCCTAATCAGCTTCTTGATAAAGTAGTACATCTGGTTTTTGCATTGGTAAATAGTAAGAAAATCCGGTATGAGTTCCACTTAAAGATTTATGTGAGGAGAGGCACCAAGTGTTATAAATTCTGTTTTATTGATGTTCTTTTGCCTAGTATTTTCAAAATTGTTTTAAAATATTTTCCAAATTGACTGACTGACTGGACTGACTGACCGACTGACTGACTGATTGATTTTTAGGCGAGGCAACCCTTGGTTGACCTCACAGATTGCAAAGACCTTGTCAGTTTACAATCCCTAATTCTTTTTTTTTTTTTTTTACTTTTTATGCCTACAGCACCTTGTCTTCCTAGGTGGTCTTTTATCCAAGTATTAACCAGGCCTGACCCTGCTTAGCTTCCAGGGTCAGACGGGATTGGGCTTGTTCAGGGTGGCATGGTCGTAGACTTCAAATTGACTTAAAAACAATTTAATATTTTAAAGGTGATATGGAAAACCTAATTATGTTAATTCTTTTAGCACATTTAAATCCATGGTACTTTTGACTAATGTATACCTTAAAATATTTATCCTTGGCATTTCGCTAAAATGTATTAGGCCTTTCATGAAAGTCAGGAGCTTGGTCTTTATTGTTAAATTAGGTAATTAACATAATCTCCCAGGTAACTGCATCATCAAAATTAGCAGCATTTGCTGAGCTTCTGTATTCTGCCAGGTACTATCCAAATGTGTCAAGGAAGAAGACATTTAAACTGCCTCTTAAAGGTAGAGTAGAAGTTGCCAGGTAGAAGGATAGGATGTGATGAAAAATGAGCATTTGCAGAAAAAGAAACAGCCACGGCTGGAATATATAGAACAACATAGAATATTTGGTGTGTGGTGGGCTGCTGGGGTTTGAGAGTCCAGGAATCTTCAGCAATAAGTTTGCCAGGAAAACCTGGTATTTCATGCTTAAGAATTTGGACTTTATCTGTAGGAAATGGGAATCAATGAAGACTTTTAATAGAAGAGAGTAATGGTTACAATTATTATTTAGAAAGATCATTGTGAGAGCAATAAGGATAATGAGTGGGAAGGGTGGTGGGAACTGTAAGGTAAACGCGTGACAAGCCAAGAGAAGTTTTAAAAGCAAGTCTGTATTGGGAGAGCGCTCCCGGGCGAGGTTCTCAGGTCCAGAGAGGAGAGGGACCAGAGAAGTCACGCGCGGGGAAGGGAGACGGGAGCGCATAGTTTTTATAGGGTTATGTCGGGGTAGGGTATAGAATGGGGATCGTCAGTTGAGCATCTGGATTAGGGTGGTGGCGGATTAGGGAATTAGGGTGGGCCCTCGTCCGATTCAGATGTCAAGCTGGGAAGCCTCCAGGCAGACCCCCACTGACCTAACAGGAACTAAGTTGTACCAGAATTATTTAGATAATTAATTTAGTAAGCAGTTTTTGTTTTTCCTTGCTTAAGGAGAACTGATCTTTAAAAGAGTTTCTAGATATCTTACAGATTTTAAAGGGTTCACTTTGAGGAGAAATGTTAACTCCAAATTTGGCAATTCCAGAGACATTTCTGTTAAGTCTGACTCATTTTAGTTTCTCTAATTTGGGAGGAGAATAAGGTGACATATGTGCAATAGTTTTAGTAACTCCCAAACCCTGTACCTGGATATTCCCGGGCAGAATCGAACATATTCCAGAAAATGCTTTATGCCCACAGTGCTGGCACTTTCCTGTTGGTTTTATGGTGATCAACCATCAAGATAAGAATTACTTAGAAAAATTTTAGATAACAGAGAACAAATGACAATTTAAAAATTGAAAAGTCATAATGTAACTATGTTTAAACATTTATTATATTTTCTTTTAAAAATATATTTCTTATTAGGTACATTCTGGAATATATATAGCCTATGTGAATCTGAAAAATAAAATTCATTATACAGGACATCATGTATCGTATCATACTTATTGCAAAATTATATATGTATTGTGTATATCTGTAGAAATGTCTAAAAGATGAACACCAAAATGATCACAGTGTTTATCTCCGAGCGACAAATTTAAAGGTGCTTTTTACTTCTTTGTACCTTTCGAGTGCCTGATTTTATTTATAATGCACAAATATAATTTTTAAAATCTACCAAAGAAAATCAGGGCCCATGGGAAAGGGAGAGGTCTCCAGGCCAACACTGACAGTGCTCTCTCTAGTATGGAGAGGAATACGAGGAGCCATGTGAGTATTCTTAAATATAGCTATACTGCATTTCCCAAGCTCATTTGATCATGCGACCTCTTTTCATGGAATCCCTCTGCGGAACACACTTTGAGAAATATTCCATTAAATATTTAATTTACTCAGTTCCTCTTGTTCTGGACTCCATGCCCACCAAGCTGCCTTCTGATTAATGGCTTTCCAAGTGGTCTGTCTGCAGAGAGACAATACTTAAAATATGTAGTCTGAGTGTTAACAGCCTTTGAGTTATTTCTTATTTTCATTTAGTTAATAAGTTAGAATTAAATGCTGGGAGTTGATGAAGAAAAGAAGGAAAAAATCTGCCAGGTTTTTTTCTGTTTAGTAAGTTCAGATAGACACCCTCCTCATTTCTTCCTTTTTTCCCCACACGTCCATTCGATAAATAAGCCTAAAGGACTTCTTACGAAAGTATTAAATTGGTAAAAAAAAAAAAAATTTGAGGGCAAATTGCCTCACTGATTCCTTTTTTTCCTGTTTTCTGATTTTTTTTTTTTTTTGTTCCTGGGACCAAAAAGGATTTGCCTCCTATCCAAAGAGCTTTCTGAGACATCTACCTATGGCAACCAAGCACCATTTCTGTGTATTGCAAAATTGCAGTCTTTTTTTTCTAACTTTATTTGCAAGCTTGGCTTTTGTATGCTGTGGTATTTTACTTACTCTTTTTTAAAAAACCTTTTTCTTTTTATTTGGTTATAAATAACATACGAATTCACCCATTTAAAGTGTACAATTCAGTGGTTTTTTAGTGTATTCACAAAATTATGCAACAGAATCCATTTTAGAACATTTAATCACTCTAAAAAAGGATCTCCATACCCATTTGCAGTCACTTCCCATTTCTCCCCAACCTTCCCAGCCCCAGGGAACCATTAACCTACTTTTGTCTCTCTACAGTTACACATCCTGGATATTTCATATAAATGGAATCATATATGTGTTCTTTTGTGACTGCCTTCTTTCCCTTAGTGTGTTTTCAAGGTTCAGTCATGTTGTTGCATATATCACCACTTTATTCCTTTTTATTAATGAATAATGTTCAAATAATGTTTCAGTGTTTGCATGTATACCACATTTGATTGTTCATTCATCAGTTGATGGGCATTTGGACTGTCCACTTTTTGGCTATTATGAATAATGCTATTCATAATTAATAATGCTGTGCGTAAGTTTATGAGTAGACATATGTTTTTACTTCTGCATATATACCTAGGAGCGAAATTGCTGGATTATATTGTAACTTTGTGTTTGACATTTTGAGGATTGGCAAAAGTTTTTCCATTTTATAATCCCACCAGCAATTTATGAAGGTTTCAGTTTCTGTACTCAGCGCCAACACTTGTTATGTCTTTGATTTAAACAGTGGATGTGACATCCTAGTGGGCATGAAGTGATAGCTCATTGTGGTTTTGTTTTGCACCTTAATCTTAAATGGTACTTCATTTTTCACACTTATATGCTTAGCATGGTTTTTTATCCACTGGTATACTATCTGCTCAAACTTCAGCTTCCTCAAAATAGCAGTGGGTTTAAAGCAAACGTAGAGAAATCAAAAAAGCTGATTTCAAGGATTTTTCGTACTTTAGAGGCACAACATACGGCATATTCCATTGAGCATTTCATTTAGGGTGGAGTTGAGTTTCAAGTACATTTTGGGGCTAATCAATAGGAACTTTGATATGAGATTGATAACTCTGATTCCCTGGTTACCTACTTTTGCAAAGGGAATCTAGATTCTTACTTGTGTATCTACTTCAAGATACAGTAGAAAACATAGTGGGTTCTCTTAAGATCTGTTACTTGGAATCAGATATAGCCCTCTAAAGTGTCGATAATGTGCTTCCTTTCCTTGAGTGATTTGGCATACACAAGTATTTTGTTAATAGACTTGACAGTTTTATAAATATACTAATAGTTAACATTTACTGAATACTGTCACAGGCACATATTTTATGGTAAATATTTTATGTGAATTTTCTTTCAGCATTTTCCAATACTTTTTCATATTGTGGCACCTATTGAAAATGACGATGTTATATGGTACATGGAGGTAAATGAGTAAGACCAATCAAGGTCAAGTGTGATCTGCCCAAGGACTTCAGTTGCATCCGACCTTCCTGGCCTCTGAAAGGGCTGGACAGGTTTGATAGCCTGTAACTGTAACCTCTGTTCATGACATCTAGGTTGGAAAACTCAGTTTTATCTATAAAATAAGCTTATGCGGTAGATACTAACTATATTTTCTGTATTATGTAGATAAGAAAACCAAGACTTAACTTGCTCAAGAACAAAAAGCTAAGAAACAGAGACAATAACTTGTTTTATAAAAAAGTCCAAAATAATGTACAGTATTTTATATACATCAACAAGCCGAGTAAACTCGGCTTTTAAAATTAGTGTATTTTTAATAATGATTTTTAAGTTATCAACACAATACCATTTATATAAAGGAGAACATTTGTTTAAAGCCTTTTAAGAGTGAGATTTACTCAACTAATTTAAGGGGTTAACTTTTTACCACCACTCCCCTCAAAAAGAGAAAAGCCAAATAAAATATATATAAAGTTATTTAAGTAGAACTTCTATTATAAAATCATTTCATGATCATTTGTGCTTATAAAAATAATTTTGTAGTGAGTTTGGATAACTTTTCAAAGGAAAATAGCAATACCAATTTAGAAAAATAATAGCATATATTATTTTTCTATGTAATTTTACTTTATTTTAATATTTATTGTATTTTTATTTTAACATTATTTTCTATGTAATTTATTACATTTCTATGATTTATTACATCTCTGTGATTTGAAAACAACACATGGATGTGGACAAGAAATTTTTTTCAAATAAAAAGCATATATAATGGTAAATTACATTACTTTCCCACTGCATACTTTTAGTTTCACTCCTTAGACATAATGCCATTCACAATTTATTGTCTGTCCTTCTAGAAACTGGTCATATATAAAATATACATGTATTTTTATGGTATATATGTCTATCGTATTTTATTTTAAGTGATAATTACTAGAGGTTGGCTAACCATTGCAGCAAAGATAATCTCTAGTCTTTGGAGAGGTTTGCTCTGTTGTCTGCTTGGCTGTATAGTCACATAATAAACAGCTAATGCCTGACAAAAGCAATCAATACCTTATTTATTTAGTTTTAGCTGATAGTAGTTTAAGAACATGTTGTGCTAGATTCTGTGAGTTTAGCTTCAGTTCCTATGGTGGGGGTTGATGATGGGTCATAGAATGAAGAGCAAGATGATAAAATGGGGCTCCTCTATTATATAAATGCAGTTAAGGTTTAATTTATTGTGGCTTTGAGTTTAGAATGCTGGTAAGATTCTATTAAGGAAGAAATTCCTATGAGAAATATTTAATCTTTACTGCTCTGAAAATTTAGCAGGAATAAATTGTTACTACTATATTATAAAATGATAAAATAGCATTGAAATAAAAAATGATTTTTCTATTGATTGAAAAAAAAAGAATTCTTAATTGAATCTCAAAATATTTGGTTGACTTTTAAAGTGAACTCAACCAGAGAGTTCCTGGGTAAAGTCAGAGAATTATAGTAAGGGTGCTTTCACATTTTTAAAATATGAATATCAGTTGAAAGCTTTTTTCATATTTAAGAAGGAGGATCAAAAGAAACTGGGGAAGGATTATGCTACTGGTAGGCGTTGACGTGTAATGTACTATGTGTTCTTTTGATCTGATAGCTCATGATAGGTTTGGTTGGTTACCATGGTTTCATTTCATTTCCTGCAAACCTTCTTGTTGTGCTATTTGGAATAAGTGGAAAATAATGTTCTGCATGATAATTTTTGAAAATAGTTTTCTGCTTCTCTTAGTTAAGATTATGAATCCCTTTTTGGGAAGTTTTCTGGATATAAGAGTATGTGATAACTCTTATGACAATAGAATTTAATAGTCTTGCAATAGCAGTAAATTGCTGTTGATAAAAAGGATACCATAATTTACTTTAAAATGTAATACCATGATATCAGTGCCCCGAGCTTTTAAAAAATATTGGTATAATAATTCCAGTTTATATGAAGGACCCACAGGTCAAGTATGCTTTAATAAAACAGACTATAGAAAGTAATTCATAAGACACAATAGGGAGTAGGTAGTTTAATATAAGATATCTCTTTCTTGAAAAAAAAAGATGTTTCTGAAAATGGTTGCAAGTTGAAATATATTATAAATAGATCATGATCTATATTGCTATAGATCAAGAATATTTTCCATGTGAGTAAATATGTGAGAAGTTTGAAGTTTGCTATTTTTAATTAATTATTCATAAGGTCAAGTTTTACTTCTCAATTTCTTAAAACTCTGATTATCATTTATCATTTATTTATTTAAATTTAAGTCCATCCATAAACATTTTTTTATTAATATATGCAATATGGAAACAATGTAAAATGCAGAAATATAGGAAAAGAAAAATAGTCTCACTGGCCCCAAAATAATATTTTTGGCATTTTAAAAAAGTATTTTTTGTTCTTTGTTGTTTGTTTTTTTGAAAAAAATTATGCTACTCTACTAGGTGCCGAGAATACAAGGATAAACAAGATAGTCATGGTTCCTGGCCTTATGGAGTTTTATCAGGTAGCGAGAGGATTAAACTTGAATGAAATTCTCCTCCATGTATAAAGTTAAAACTGAGGCAAGAACTATAGAGAGGAAAAGCACAGGGGGCTATGACTGTGTGAAGGAGAATCTGATCTAAGTTCAAGGAATTTGGTATGATGAGTTTCTGTCAGATTTTACCTTAGAGGTAAGTGATTCATTTTGGGGAATACCAAAAGCGGATTCTTCTTTCCTTTTTTCTCCCCCTTTTCACCATACATCTCTCTTTATTGATATTCCCAGAAGAAAACAGATTGTGATCAGTTCAGAGGAGCCTATTTTCTCTAGTTTGTCGGACTGTCTTGTTTAGAAAGCTTTCAGTTCCATTGTTATTTTTTATGTTGTATTTTTTTTATCAAGTTTTATGTCTGTTTACAAAATACAAATACATATATTTGTAGTTCAGCTAGCACCCTGATAGGCTAATGAAATTTTTCATTGCTTTTATGAACTGGTATTTTGTGGAGCTCAACTTTGGAGTGTTTTAATTTTTAAAATTATCCTCCCAATAGAACTAGCATATCTTAGAAATATCTGAAAAAATACATTTATTTATATATATGGATACCGCTCTCATATTATACACACACAATATGCGGACATGTTTTGTTCTCTAAAGATAATTTTGTCGTGATCCTAGGGAAATAATCAATTTTTGTCATTTATGCTGTCAGCTGTTCAAGAATAGGCTTCTGCTCTGTCAAAATACAGAAGAATGAATACAGTTCTCTCAGATTATAATGTACAAAATAATAAAAATGCGGCACATATACCAAGTGATTAAGGTATTGCTTATTTCAGGAAAAATTACCTTTTCATTCTTTAAATTTCAGTGGATTTCGGAAACTGGAACATCCATCATGAATAAGAAAGAGCACGAGGTTCCAAATAATTATACAACTTTTTCTTGTCAGAATTTGCCAGAACACACAGATTTCAGAATTTTGGAACACACCAATTTTAGATTTGCCAGAATATATCAATAGCAAATGGAAAAAGAAACTCCTCTTTTCCTTTGCTTCTCTCCTCCCTCCCCTATTTTTCATATTATAAGTCATTTCACTAAAGTGTATGTGACTTAAATATTGATATGATATTTATAGTGTATAAAAGTATAGTTTATACCATTATATGATAGGTGTATATTATGTATGTGGTTGATACACATTAAAATTTAACTAGTTGAGTCTGACATTTGAACAACAAATATAATGAATTTTGAAGATGTGGAGAGATTTGTGGTTTTCACTTTTAGAAACTTAATCTTTATCATATTGGATACATAAAGAAGTTAATGAGTTATGCAGCAGTATCCAATTCTGCCTCAGGAATATAAACCAGGCTCTTTATTTTAAAAATGTGGTTTTTCTTTTTAATGTTAGATTTAGCCTTTGTGATTTTCATTTTCCAACAGATATGAGTAAGAATATTGAAACCAAAAATAGTTGAGGACTTTATAAATGTCATGGAAGCTCTCATAGGTGTGGCTTTAGAGTCCAGTATAGGTGTCATTTTTAATTAATTTGTAAAGCCTTTCATTTTCTCTTTTCCCCAGAAACATTTCAATGTCTAGATGCAGTCACATTCATATCAGTCCTCTACTGACTGAAGATATTAGTAAATCTTCAGCTCTCCTCTGTCAATAAAAATAAACAATTCCTATGAGTTGAGCTGAGGGGAAAATGGAAACTTTGCGCGCGCGTGCACACAACACACACACACACACACACACACATGTAATTAATAATTATAGTAGAGTCAGATTTCAGAAACTTCTGCCATGGATAAGAATTTTTCAAATAGGCACATATTATGGATAATAACTTCTGTTGTCTTGTATGAAGAACTGTATTTGGATTTGCTGAGGAAAGAGCAGTTATTAATATGCCGCAATGTGTTGTCCTGGGGAAAAAAATACATCTTTTACCCTTTTAATAATTTTTAAGTATAGATTACAGTATTGCTTAGTTTAGGCACATTGTTGTCTGACAGATCTCTAGAACTTTTTCACCATTCATGACTGAAACTCTGTAACCATTGAACAACTCTCCCTTTCCCCCACTCCCTGGCAACTACCATTCTCCTTTCTGTTTCTAGTTTGATTATTTTAGATACCTTATAGAAGTGGAATTATGTAGTATTTTTTTTCTTGTAATTGGCTTACATCTTATTCATTTATTCATTCTTTGATGGACATTTAGATTGCCCCCACATCTTGCCTTTTGTGAATAATGCTGCAGTGTACATGAAGATGCAAATATCTCTTCAAGATCTGTTTTCTTTTGTGTATATATATCCTAAAGTGGGGTTGCTGGGTCATATGGTAGTTCTGTTTTTAATTTTTTGAGGAACCTTCATACTGTTTCTCATAATGGCTACATCATTTACAATCTCACCAACAATGCACAAGGGGTTTCAGGTTCACATCCTTGCCAAACCATATTTATTTACTTTTTAACGGTGACCATCTTAATGGGTATGAAATGATACCTCATTGTTTTGATTTCTGTTTCCCTGGTGATTAGTAATGCTGAAGATCTTTTCCTGTGCATGTTGGCCATTTACATAGTTTTTTTCTAAAAACTATATTTAAGTCTTTTGCCCATTTTTTAATCAAGTTATTATTTTTTCTTATTGAATTGCATGAGTTCTGCTTATATTCTGGACATTAACCCCTTCTGATATATGGTTTCCAAATATTTTCTCCCATTCTGTAGGTTGCCTTTTTACTCTGTTGATAGTTTCTTTTGCTGTACAGAAGTTTTTGTTTGAGTAGTCCCATTTGTCTATTTTTGTTTTTGTTACTTGTGCTTTTGGTATCATATTCAGGAAATCATTACCCATTCCTCTGTCATGAAAATTTTACCCTATGTTTTCTTCTAGGAGTTTTATAGTTTCAGGTCTTACATTTAGTCTTTAATCTATTTCGAGTTAATTTTTGTATATGGTGCAAGATAAAGGCCCTTCTTCGTATTTTTGCATATAGATATCCAGTTTTCCCAGTACTATTTATTAAAGGGACTATTTCTCCATAATGTAGCCATGGCACCCTTGTCAGAGATCATTTAACCATATACAGGAGGGTTTGTTTCTTCTAGGTTCTCCATTCTATTCCATTTGTCTATAGGCCTGTCTTTATATCTGGCTAAGTGTTTGTCAGTTTGTTTATATTTTCAAAAATCAATTCTTAATTTTGTTCAGTTTTTTTTATAGTTTTTCTGTTCTCTATTTCATTTATTTTTGCTGTAATCTTTATTTTCTTCCTTCTGTTAACTTTGATTTGTTTTTCTAGTTCCTTGAAGCGTAAAGTTAGATCGTTGATTTGAGATTTTTAAATGTAGGTGTTTATTGCTATAAACTTTTAGTATTTTGTGTTTTTGTTTTTATTTATCTCAAGGTATTTTCTAATTTCTTCTTTGACTCATTGGTTATTCAAGAGTGTGTTGTTTAATTTTCACATCTTTGTGAATTTTCTAGTTTTCCTACTACTGTTAACTTCTAGTTTTATTCCATGGTGATTGGAAAAGATACTTGGTATGATTCAGTCCTCTTAAATTTTTTAAGACTTGTTTTGTGACCTAATATGTGATATATCCTGGAGAATGTTCCCTCTGTGTCTTGAGAATGTATGTTCTGCTGCTGTTGAATGAGTGTTCTGTATATGTCTGTTAGGTCCAAGCAGTATACAATGTCATTCAAGTTCTTTTCCTTATTGATCTGTCTAGTGGTTCTATTATTGTAAGTGAGATGCTGAAATGTACTATTCATGTGTGAGTGTGTATTTCTCCCTTCAATTCTGTGAATGTTTCCTTTATATATTCGAGTGCTCTGATTTCAGGTGCATAACATATATTTGTAATTGTTATATGTTCCTGGTGAATTGACTCTTTTATTGTTAGATAACATCTTTCTTTGTCTCTTGTGACAGTTTTTGACTTAAAGTCTATTTTATCTAATATAAAAATGGCCACCACTACTCTCTTCTGGTTACCATTTTTATAGGATATTTTTTTTACATCCTTTCACTTTCAGTCTTTTGTGTGTGTGAATTTTTTATTATCTAAAGTGAGTCTCTTGTAGACAGCATATAGTTGAATTTTTTTTTTATGCATTCAATTACTCATTGTCTTTTGATTGGAGACTTTAATTCATTCACATTTCAAGTAATTACTGATAGGGAAGGACTTACTATTGCTTTATTGTTAATTGTTTTCTGTTTGTCATAGCTATTTTATCCCTCTTTTCCTAGCTTGCTGCCATCTCTTGTGTTTCATTGATTTTTTTTTGTATAGACATGCTTTTGATATTTTTCTAATTTTCTTTTGTGTATCTTCTATTGGTATTTTCTTTGTGGTTGCCATGAGGCTTACACAAAACATCTCTAGTTATAACAATACATATTAAACTGATAAAACTTCAATTGTATACAAAACTCATATCTTACCACCTCCACTGATGTTACTGATTTCACAAATTACATCTTTATATATTGTGTATTCATTAACATAATGTTATAATTATTTTTAGGTTCTTGTATTTGAAATTCTTTACAAGAAATTAAAAGTGCTTTATGCACCATTTTTATAGTATTACAGTATTCTGTATTTGTCTATAAAGTTACACTTACCAGCTGAGCTTTATATTATATATGCTTTTACATTACTGTCTAGTGTCCTTTTGTTTCAACTTGCAGGTCTTTCTTTAGCATTTCTTAAAAGGCAGGTTGGGTGATGATGAATTCCTTCACCTTTTGTTTGCCTGGGAAAGTCTTTATTTCTCCTAAATTTTTGAAGGACGTTTTCGCCAGATGTAATATTCCTGATCGGCAGTATTTTTTTCTGTAGCAATTTGAATACATCATCCCACTCCCCCTGGCCTGTTAGGTTTCTGCTGAGCAAGCCACTGATAATATTATGTAAGCTCCTTTGTACATGGTAAGTCACTTTTCTCATGCTGCTTTCAAAATTATTTCTTTGTCTTTGACTTTTGACAGTTTGATTATGAGTCTTGATATGGACCTCTTTCAGTACATCCTGGTTGGAGTTCTTTGAGCTTCTTGAATTTATATATCCATTTCCTTTTTCCAATTTGGGATGTTTTTGGTCGTTGTTTCTTCACATAGCCCTCCTCTGTCCTTTCTTCTTCTCGTCTTCCAGAACTCCCATATATCTTGGTCTGCTTGATGATACACCATAAGTCCCTTAAGAGCGTCACTTTTCTTCATTCTCTTTTCTGCACCTCTGCCTCAATAATTTTAAATGACTTGTCTTCACGATTGCTGATTCTTTTTTTCTGTTTGACCACATCTGATGTTGCATTTTTCTAATTATTGTATTATTTAGCTCTAAAATTTCTGTTTGGTTCTTTTTTTATATATATACAGTTTCTATCTCTTTTTGATACTCTTATTTTGTTCATGCATTATTTCTTGATTTCTTTCACTTAGTTGTCTGTCTGCTCTATTTTAGATCATGGAGCCTCTTTAAGAAAATTATTGTGAATTCTTTGTCAGGTAATTAATAGATCTCTGTTTCTTTGGGTTTGGATTCTGGGGATTTATTTTTGTTCCATTGATTGGGCAATATTTCCCTGGTACTTCATGTGATTTGTGATTTTTTTTTCCTTTTTGCTAAGTTTTATGCATTTTTAAAAACAGCCTCATCATCTAGTCTTTATAGGCTGGCTTCATATAGAGGAAGACCTTCTCCAGTCAGCCTAGGTAGAGATTTTGGGGTTCTCTGACACCTTTTGGGGGAGAGGGATTATGTGATTTCTCTGGGCTTGTGTGTAACTTCCTAATTAGAGAGTTTGCTTGTCGTCATCTCTTGTACTTTCTGGTGTCTGTGGTACTGTAGGTTCTCTGGTCCTACGGGAGCAAGCTTCTGATAACTGCAGCAAGCTGCTCCTGCTCTCCCTTGCTTTCAGCACTCAGTCCCACTGCTACCCTCCACCTCCGGCATCCAAATAGGCCAGTTTCGTTAGCACTCTGAATCAGGCCAGACAGTAACCAGTCCTTGTGCAGCCCTCTGAAACCCAGAATGTTTGACACACGTTCCACCATTCACCCCCCACACCCCAACACCAAGAGAGAAGCCATAAGCCAAGCCGACTTATGCTGACTTGAGGAAGGGGCAGTTGTGGATAAAATAAAACAGTTCTTCTCACCTGTTTCACAGTTCTTGACTTCGTGCTTTCCTTGGGTACTGCAATTTCTTAAATGGTTTCTGGGGTTCTTATAAAAGGATTTTAGTCCATACATTGTTCTTAATTTGGTATCTTTGTTGGGGGAACAGGGGCTGGGACTTGCTCTTATATTTTTTATACACATGACCCTTATCAGATATACTGAATGTTTCTTCTGGTTCGTCTTCCCACCTACCCCTCCTTAAATTGTCCTGTCTTTCCTGGGTCTAGTAGAAAGATCTCTTATGAATATATCATGTTATCCACAAGCTAAAATAGTTGCCCTGTAGCTCTTGTCATTGTTCTAAGTGAGTGTTCCTCTCTCCTGCTCTCCATCTGCTTGTTTCAGACAATTGTTTTAGCTTTTGGCTCTGCTTCTGCTTTCAGCTGTGGTCATTTGCTAAGCTACAAATTACCTCCTCCTGCTAGGTCTTTGCAAATTTTTCCTAAGGGTTGCAGTAGATGTTTGCTGCCAGGTTTTTAGGTTCACTTAGAAATCTGTTTATGATTCAGGTATTTTTATTTTCAGGGACAGTACCTAATGTTCAAGATTATATTTGAGTCTCTACTGAATACATTTATGCCTAGTATTGATCACATGGTTATTATTTCCTGAAAAGATCTTCACGTTCCCTGAGTATACCTAGGAACAAGGTACCACCTATAGTAATAATCTATTACATGTATCTCTATTTTTACAAATAAGTCGAGGTCCTTTAAGGCAGCAGTCCCTAATCATTTGGCAGCAGGGACCAGTGCTTCTATGAGAAATCTAATGCCTGATGATCTAAGGCGGAGCTGAGGCAGTGATGCTAGCGCTGGGAAGTGGCCGAAAATACAGATGAAGCTTTGCTAGCTTGCCTGCTGCTCACCTTTCTGCTGTATGACCCGGTTCCTAACAGACCATTGACTGGTACTGGTCTGTAGCCCAGGGTTTGGGGATCCCTGCTCTTGGGCATTAACTAAGTCTTACTCATATTTGTTTCCTTGAACCTCATGCAGTGCTTGGCATATACTGGGCTTCTTTAATAAATTGCATTAGGTAATTGTCTTAGTTAGAATACTTTCTTGTGATACAGTTCTTTTCATAAATAAGGAACTAAAAGCCAATTTTTAAAATCTATTTATTGCTGTTACCTAAGGATCTCTTAAGTAGACAGATATTTATGATTCCTTTGCTGTGTTGCTCAAAATGATTCCTAACCCAATTATTGAGCTTTTAATGACCTTTTTGGCCCTGTGGTTTTAAATCAGTATATATGGTCAGTGGTTCAGAGCATGGCTTTGCAGTCAGATAGTCCTGAATTCATACTCTGATTCCAGCATTTTCTGTATGACTTTGAGCAAATTACTTATCTCCCTAAATCTCAGTTTCCTTATCTATAAAATGCAGACCTAATAATAATACCTTATACACATTAGAAGGATTATTTGGGGTAATGCATGCTTAGTGCCTAGCATATAACAAAAAATATTAAATAGTATTAAAATGAATGTACACAGATATATCGTGTATTACATTTAAGCCTTTTAGCCATTAAAAGTCAACACATGGCAAGCATGGCTTTTGATAATTATTTTTTTCCAGCTAACGGGTTGATTATAGCTAATCTCTAACATCTTCATTAGAGACAAGAGGCTGTTTAAGAACAACCCCAGAAACAAAGCAGCAATTACAAATTTGGTTTATTGCTTTTCCATAGTCTGAAATCCTGGTCTGGTTGTATTTAAAATTTGATGAGAACAGTATCCATCAATTTAAAGTAAAGTTTTATGTTAGAAACTGAGACATCCAAACACAAAAGAACATGTTCTGTATGATTTCATATACATAAAATGTAGAAAATTATAGTGACAGGAAGTAGGTAAATGTTTTGATGGGATGAAGGACAGAGAGATAGGCTTCAAAAGGACATAAGGACACTTCGGGGGGTGTTGATGTCATTGATCTTGACTGTGGTAATATTTTCTGTCAAAATTCATCGAGTTGTGTACTTTAAAAGGATGCATTTTGTTATATATAAGTTATACCCTATAAAATTGATTTTTTAAAGTGAGTCATTTTTATGATGCAACTTATTCAGTAATTTGCTTATTAATGATCACAAGGTTAATAAATTTAAAGGTGTAGACTTAACAGGATTTAGACCTGCCTCTGCTTAGCTACAGAAGCATCCTACTTTTCTGGAGGTCACAAAGTTGGCAACCCTGATGTCCAAACTATGGCCGAGAGGCTGGACATAAGTGCTAAATGCCATTGAATGGCTGAAAAGCCACCACAGACCCCATGTGTTTATTGCAAAGGAATACTCAGTAATCTCCATTAGAATCTATTTAATACAGTTCTCTCTGTAAAATGTTAATCCATCTTTTTTCCAAGCTTACAGCAGATTAAAAGTAGAAAAATTAGACAGTAGACACAGGTGATAACCTGCAAAGAGGATTTTAAAAATATAAAACTAGATTCAAGAACTGTAAGTTCAATCATTGAAGGCAGTGTAGGTCAAGGAAAAGGCTATTCAATACACTCTAATAGCCTCTGAGATATTTTTGTATTCAAACACTAAAATTTTAGCAGTAGTATGTTCATGATAATGAACCTGTATCTTCAGGTTGAAGTTGTGGTTTGTATAGGATTCTTAAAATTGTAGTTTACAAAGAAATGATTGAATAAAACAATTTTGTTGTTTAAAGGAATTAATAGGAATCTGGAAAACGTGTATATGAAATGTGGGTTTGTGCTTGTAGTACACACGCACACACTTATATAGATGTATAGAACTCTACAAGGACTCACACGCATATATCCTCCATGCTTTTGTAGACTTTAGTGTGACTTTATTTTGAGGTAGTAGACTCATGAAAATAAGATTTTAGTAAGCTTTTAGTGGGATTGGTCACCAATTCTTGAATAAGCCAAATCTATTAATTATATGAACATATTGTTCATTTCTTGACCTATCCTGTTTTTAAAAAGATTGCATGTACAATACTTTCTTTCAGTAAATACATTTATTTATTGACTGGACATAATATCATTTGTCTGATTTAATGAAAATGGAGGGTAGCAGAAGTTATTGTAATTGGCTCACTACATCAGAAAAGTTGTTTTTCATTTATTTACTCCAAGTCATCAATATGGAGAGCAGTTTCATGTTATACAGATTATCACACAAAGAGCATAATAGCTCAGTGAATGACAAATACTACATCATGATAATTATCACTTTTTTTAAAATTATACCCAACAAAGCTCTAATAATCTGCTTAATTTTGGCAGTTCTATGTTGCTCACATATATTTTTTAGAATACTTGTTTATTGTTACATATAACTGGCTAATGTAGGGGAAAATATTAATGAAGTCTATTAATTCTGTTCAATAGCCATTTACTTAGGGCCTAATATGTGCCAAGTACTACCAGTCTCTGGTGCTTTTAAAAGTGAAACTAATAACTGATTCTTAAGGACTCAGGGCTTGCTAAAGTGTTTGGACTTTTTCTTATAGACATAATAAAGCATTAACAATTCTCAAGAGGGAAATGATGCGATAGGCTCTCTTTTGGAATAAACTGGTTGTTGTAAGCAGAATGGGTGGAGCTTACATGGATTTAAATAGATCGATCAGTAAATAAAAGTTTAATTGTTAAGGGAGATTGATGAATTTCAAATTGTGAAAATTTTGGCAGGGTTGACTGTGGGCAGTGGTAATATTAAGTGATATTGGAGGAGTGGTTTTCTGAAAGGGAAGAAGGAAGAAGAGGATTGATAAGTTCGTTTGGGGACCTGTTGATTTGGGAGTGCTTAGAGATCCCTGGGAGAACGATATACATGAACTCATGTTGGGCTAGGAGGCCTTCCAGGGAGAGACTAGAAAGTGGTCCTTACCAGTGAAGAAAAAGAACTCCTTTACTTTCAGCAGTGGATTGGGATTTTTAAATTTTGTTTTGTTTGGAGTTTTTGGTTTGTTTTTAATAGCCTGCCTATTTTATTGTTTAGGAATTTGAACCTCTCAGTTGCTGCATCTATAATGTGAGGGGATTGGATTAGACAGGTGTTCCTCAAACTTGAAACTGCATAGGAATCACCTCGGGATCCTGTTAACAGTGCGGATTCTGAACCTGAAGGGCTGAGGGTGGGACCTGGGGGCCTGGATTTCCAACAAACATTACCTAACTTATTTTATTTTTTAAAAAAACAAATTTATATTCCTAAATTCTCTAGTATAAAGCACATACAGCTTCTGTTTTTGATTGCTTTTATTTCTAGGCTAAGATCTTCAACTGTCCTTTGTTCTTTGCTTTCATTTTGTTAAAACAAATTTATTGTACAATAAAACATACAGCAAAGTACATAAAACTTATATGTACATTTTAAAAGTGGATTATATTTAAATGCATGTAAACCTATATATTCCCAATCACATAAAGATGTATTAATGGTAGAAATTCCCCATGTTTCTCTTTCTTATCATTGTCTCTACTTTCTACATTATAGTTGACCAATATACTCACTTTAATAGTTATCTTTTTCATGCTTTTCTTTATAGTCTTACCATCCACATATACATCCTTATATAATGCAATTGAATTTTGTCTACCTTTGGATTTTAGGTAATTGAACTACATCGTATTCTTTTGTAACTTGTTCTTTTTTCCCAACATTTCAAAATTTCATCCATGTAGTTGAATGTATGTTTCCCTTGCTGTATAGTATTTCATTGTAATAGGGTTCTCCATAGAAATAGAATCAATAGAGGTGTGTGTGTGTGTGTGTGTGTGTGTGTGTGTGTGTATTCAGAGAGATTTATTATAAGGAGTTGGGTCATATGTTTATGGAGGTTGGCAGGTCCAAATCTGTGGTGTGAATAGTTGAGACCGAGGAAAGCTGACAGTGCATATAAAGCCCAAAAGCAGTCTTCTGGAGAATTTCCTCTTGCTCAGTGAGGCCAGTCTTTTTGTTCTATTTGGGCCTTTAGTTGATTGGATAAGGCCCACCCAATTATGGAGAGCAGTCTACTTTACCAAGAGTTCACTGATTTAAATATTAATCTCATTTGAAAACACCCTCCAAATTGATATATAAAATTAAACATCATAGTATACCACAGGTTTTTTAAATTTTACCTGGAATTTATGTGGTTTCTAGGTTTATGCATTTTGAACATTGATTGCTACTTAGTCTGTGTGTGTGGGGGGTATGTGTGTGTGTGTCCTAGTACACATAATCATTCGCACTGTCTGGGGTATTAGCCAGGATTTCTGGGTCATAGGGTATGCATTTATTCAATTTTACTAGATAATATAAAACCTCTTTGTTAAAGAGTACACTAGGTGTTAGTTATATTAGCTATTCTGTATTCTTGTTGGTGCTTGGTATTGTCAAAATTGTTAAATTTTGCCATTCTGAGAATTAAATTTGCATTTACTGGACTACTGTTCCTCCACCTATTCATATTTACCCTTTTGGGGTGGGCTTATTTGTTTATTGTGTAAACTCGTGTTCTTCAGTAATGATACATTTTCTTGAATTATCTCTGATTTCTTACCCTTCTGTTTTCTGTTTTCTCTTTCCAGAACTCCTGTTATTTGATATTGGACTTCCTGGATTGATTCTCTATCTTGTTTTTTTCTCTCTTATTTTTTGTCTTTTTACAAAATATCTTCTGAACTTTATCTTTCATTTCTTTTAAGATTTTCATTATGCTACATTTCCTTTTTTCTAATTAAAAAAGTATATATTTATGTCTTTTTTTTTTTACAGCATCCTAATGTTCTTGGCTAAATCCCACTTAAGAATAGAAATAGGAAACATTTTATTTTTGTTCTGGTAAGCATAGTGATGATTAATTTTTTTATCTCCATACATGGTTTGTTTCCTTCGGCTTGCTTTGATTCTGTTTATTTGTCTTTGCCCTTCACAAGGGAGATTTTTCTTAGATATCAAGTGGTCCTTGGCTAATTGCTCATATTTAAATTCATTTGGCATTAAAAAGCTGACTAGTACTTTTGAGAGCTTGAGAGAAGTCTGCCAGTTATAGGGCGATGTCTCTACTCTTAAGTCTTTCAATTAAGCTGATCGTATTTCCCAGGGGAAAATCTTCGACTCTTATCAGGAAAGGTACAAGCTTTCTGGAACCTAGTGGTGAAGGGCGAGAGAAGTCTCAAATCTTCAGCAATGAAAAAACTTTCACCTAGTTTTCAGGATGGTACCTCTGCTTCAGCACCGGCTGGTGTTCCTCAGTTCAAAATCTCCTTGTTTTATCCTATCTAGAAAACAGAACTTAAGTCTTCCACCAGAGTGGGGAAGGGATGAGTGGCACTGGGGACAGGATTGGGGCGGGTGGGGGAGATATCTAACTCCTTCTTAAACAGACCATCAACTAATCCTTCTATATCAATCAGTTCCACGTTCCAGGGCTGTCTGGTGCCGCTTTTGGAGGTTTATTTAGGCACATTGGTTTGCTTCTTCCCTGAAGTGATTTATTTTGCCAAGGGAATATCATGAGTTTACGTATTTTAATACTTCTGCCCATTTTACCATCCAAAATTATATAGCAAGGTAGACAAAAATGGTATCATAATAACAGTTTTATATGTAAAAAACATTTATATTGTAAATTATATACAGCTATGTTCTCTCTTCTTAGTCTTTTTTAGTTAATCCATCTAGATTCATTTTTTAGTTTTTAAGTGAATGCCTCATCATATTCTTGTCTCAGTTTTAACTTTTCTTCCAAGTATATGTTTATGATTAGATGAATTTATGAGATAGTTCTATTTCATCATTAGATTAGTTTCTTTGACTCTGATAAACAATACACAAATATATATTTATTATAAATGTAATTGTTTTTGTATGTTGGTTTCTGGAAGTAGTTCTAACATTTTATTGTTAACTTAGTCAAGTGTGTTGTATATGCTTTGTCTTCTGTTTGTTAACAGAAAACATTTGTTAGCTTGGAGCTTTCCTTTGAAGAGATACTTCCAAATATTTTGGCCCAAATCAGAACGAATTCTTGGTTTTAGAAGAAGTAAAATAAAATCATGCTATTTTTTATACATATTTTCATCACTTTGTACCTCTAGAATTTTTTATGATTTACTTGCTAAAAAATAGAAAGGTTGGTATTAGGGTTTTGTTTACTTTTTAAAGCTAGATGCTAAAATTATGTATTTCAAAATTCATCTGAATGCAACTGGGCACAGCATTAAACAGCTTTTGAAAACATGAAAACTAAAACCTAGAATCACTGGAGAAAAGACATTCTTTATAGAAAGTGGTAATTATGTACAACAGTAGCAGTTCAAAGCAGATTATCCCAGTCTTTTTTATTTGTTAACTACAGTATCCTTTTGGACAAAATGAGTTTTCATCCTCTTGAACTCTATCTAGGTGAAAGTTGGGTCTGTATAGTTTCAAACGTGTTCACCAAAGAATGAACAGTTATTAAAGAGCAAAAGCAGAGGCAGATAATAAATATAAGAAAAGATGAAAAGAAAATTTTCCTATAAAAATCGAGAGAAATCGTTTAGCTTTAACAGTTTTTATTAAATCAGTACTCCACAGTCTAGAGTTCAGCAGTTTCACTAGGTCCATTTAACATGTCCTGCTTTCAATATGTTTCTATTTACTGACCTTTCTCCTTTGAATTCAGAGACCTAACTCCCAAGGCACAGTGGGAAAGCTTTTTTTGCTTCTCTCCTCCTCTCCTCTTTGTACTCTGTTGTAGTCCCACTCTGTTTAACTAAGTAGCATACACTTACTCAGGCACATCCAGAAGAAAAATTCACAGAGTTCCCCTTCGCCCTTTTTTGACCGTAAAATCAACCAGTGCGGAGATGTTCATATAGAACCATTGTTACCAGTTATTTATTCAACTCCCTTTGGTGCATATTTACTGAATATCTTTTCTATTTTACTTTATTGATAACTCATTCTGTCATTCTTTGCAGAGGCATAAGCTAACAGAGAAGGAGAAAAGGAACTGCCATTCATTGAACCTACTATATACTTAGCTTTGACTTCAAATATTCTTGTAAAATCTTCACAACCATGTGGGATAGGGTAATGTTATTTCTGTTTTCTAGATGCAGAATCTGAAGAATGATTTTCCCCAAATCACCCAGCTAAGACGTGGCAGATCTAGGATTTAAAATTAATCTGTCTGATGCCAAAGCCTAAGGTTTTCTATTAAACACATAGGACCCAGGTCCTGCCTGCCCTTGGCCAAATCCTTTTTCAAGACTGCAAGGTTGCTTGTGTATTTGGACAAAAGCAGCAGCTCTGAGATCTTATGTAAGCTTAAGTCTATATGCTCTAAGATGTTATTAAGCTGTGAGTTTCTTTGTTTACATAGCATGAGGGAGATAGTGGATTCACGTAATTTTATGAATCACTGTATTATAGGAATCAAACTTTCTGTATTAAAACAAGGTTATACATATTTTTATAATCATTTTTTAGAAATTGATCTAAAAATGAACTTTTTTAAATTCAACATTTCATCTTGTCTTTCTACGGACTTGTTTTTATGTTTATCTATTTCCCATTAAGGTTATCAAGGATACAAGAACTTTATTATGAACAGTCTAATACTTAATATAGTTCTTGGGTATCTCATTAAATGTTTGTCAAAATGACAATCTGTGAGTGGTAAACTTTTATAAGGAAGGATTTTTTCTTTGCTTAAATTTGGCATCTCCCTTTTATGGCTCTTTTTTTATAGAATAGACACATCCATTCACCATGTTGCTTAAAGATTTTCTGTCATGTCTTTCAGATCAAGGAAAGGGAGAACTCTCTGTTGATCCTGTGAACCTATTCTTTATGTAACTTCTACAGTGAAAGAGAGGATGGTACAGAGTAGGCAAAGAAAGAGTACAGTTCATTTAGTAAAAGTAATGCAGTTTTTCTTAAAAAACAATGATAATTCCAAAACAGAAATTCATATTCTGGCCCTTTGAGGTTAAGTGTTAATCAACCTGTGTTATGAGTTTTATTTAGTTATCTGATTAACTTTCTTAAGACCGGAAGTTGGATTGATCTGGAAGCCAGAGCTGAGGTGCAGGCTGAGGAGGAACAGGGAGTTGTGTATAGGGTCTCTTGAAGTCACTGTGAGGAAGAGGAAGGACAAACTTAGTTTTTTTCACCCAAAAACCTGGAGATAGCCAGGAAATCCTGTCCTTCGATGGATATGAAACAGGCCCATTATAAACCGCCAGGAAGTCTAACCCTAGACTTCTGCTCTTTCAATCTAACCATCCCAACCAACTGAGGCCAATTCAGCCATCTTCCCTTCCACCCTTTGTTCTCATACCTTTCAGATTTCAGAAGACAAGTGAGTGACAAATGCCTGCCACCATTGCTTGTATGGTTTTTAAGTGCCAGACTGTGGAGTGCCCGCTCCAAAATCATAAGTTCCTACATGAGTAAAATGGTCTTATCCCTCATTGAAATGCCTCTGAATGCAACTGAAATATGGAAGGACTTAATTTTAAATAATGCTATATGGGTGTTTATTGTGAGAACCTCATAAAAATTATAATGTGGCTTTTCATGTTTCTCGATAACAGATAATGTACATTAGCAGAGAAATAATAAAGCAGTATGTTAAACTGAAAAACAAACTTTTATATTTAATTTTGGTGTAGAAACTTTACCTTACAATTTTTTAGACTTACATTATATTGAAATTTTGCTTAGGAAAAATATGTCTTTGACATTAGAGAAAAATGGAGAATTGGAAAGTGGAATTATATGGGTCATTCACTTGTGTGTAAATCAAATTTAATTGCTTTTAAAGAATCAAAAGGTGAATAAATTTCATTTTAGAGGAAGGACCAACACAGATAGAAAATTGAGTTCTAGATTAAATAATTATTAAGGTCTGATTTGAACTGCAGAAACAGATACTTCAGGCCATTATAAAAAATTATTTTGTTTCCATTTTTAAGTGCACATTAAAAGTAAAATCTTAAAAAATTTCTGACCCCTGTCCTTTGGGAATAAAACCTATACCAGAATAATATTTTGAATGAGTTTGAAGTTCTATTTAAACACTCTGTTTTAGTATTAAATAGAGTATTATTTTAGTATTTTAGTTCATTTCTGTTCTGTGTATTTTTAACAGTGAAATTAAATATATCCTTTCAAATTTGTTTAGTTTTTAATTAGGCTCACTCAGGGCTACTTTTGGGAGACCCATGATGCTAGTATCCTTGGTTCCTTTTGGCATCAGCATTCATTAAAGTCAGTGCATGTTCTTGCCTTTGTCTTCTTGCAAGGACACTGATGCTAGTCATGCCAACTTGGAGTCACTTCTGAAGTTTGCTGCAGGAAGCGAAATACTGAAATTGTCATAAAATTAAACCACTCTTCCTCAGATTTTAAAGTTGTCCAAAACATGACTCAAAAGTCCAGTAGTTTATGACTTATATGCCATATATATATATATATGCCATATGTGTGTGTGTTTATTTATATTTATACACACACACGCGTGTGCACGCACACACACACGTGTGTGTGTGTGTGTGTGTGTGTGTGTGTGTATAGAGAGAGAGAGAGCACGCGCATTTCTTACCCAGATTCAAATCACCTCTACTTTAAATGCTTGCTGGCATTATGCTCAGCTGAGCCCTAAATGGAATTTTCCCATTAAAAGACATGAATGCTGAGATCTAAGGTACACTGAATATTTTTATTGATGAACTTGAAGAGAATATGTTAATATAGAAATTTCATATATTATGGAGTTGACCAATTGAGTATATAGCATGTATTCTAATAGGATACGAGGTTTATTTTCTCCTATTTTTCCTACAGGCATAATGAAGTGCCTTACAAAGATAAAGAGGAACAAATTTTTCCTGCTAGAGTAGTCATGTTTTTGGCTAATTATCCTTAGTTATCACAAGTTTACTCTTTGTGTTCAAAAGTTTAATTTTCTATATTCCTGATGATTTCATAGAGATTAGCCACAGTTTATTTAACAAAGAAGACACACAAACAAAGAGATAGCTTTTTATTTTCCAGAAAGAAATCACTTGCTTACTTTTCTTACAAACATCTTTCCCATTTCATTGAGGCAGATTTGGAAGTCAGACCAGAAACTTCAGGCTCTACTACGATGGAAAGCACTTTGTTGGGGAGAAGCGCTTTGAGTCCATCCACGATCTGGTGACTGATGGATTGATTACTCTCTATATTGAAACCAAGGCAGCAGAATACATTGCCAAGATGACGATAAACCCAATTTATGAGCACATAGGATACACAACCTTAAACAGAGAGCCAGCATACCAAAAACATATGCCAGTCCTGAAAGAGACACATGATGAGAAAGATTCTACAGGCCAGGATGGGGTATCAGAGAAAAGGGTAAGCTACCATAAAACCACACTTTATCTTCTTTTGTTTGGGATCCTTATAAAAAAAATCATTGTTGCCAGAAGAGATTGACTTTTTCACAGTGGTTTCAAAAGAGCATGTGTTTTCCTTAATGTCTAGTTTCTGTGGTGCTGGGCTTTGCTTATATCTAATTCTTGTTTAGTTTAAATATGTCCGGTATGTTTTTGTACTCTTGATTATTTCCTGTCTTATCAGTTTCACAGTCTTAAAAATATGTTGGAAAAATGCCCTAGTAAAAAAGTGCAGAGGTTTTGTTCAGAAGCATAACTTATGGTCAAGAGAAGAGCTAGATTATATAAGATTGAGGAGTCACATTATCTATCAAAATTACTTTTTTATCTCCCTTAAAGATAATTACCCTTATAAATAGTTCTGTTCTTTAGCACAATGATATACATCCCTATTTGTAAGTATACATGATTAAATTCAATCTATCAATAACTATTATACTATTTTGAGAATCAGTCTTTAGTAAAAGGAGGATTTATCTCTATGGACTCTAAGAAAGTAATCAAATCAGGAAAACTTACTTTTCTTTAATTATAAAGGGCAATTTAAGTTTATATTTGTCATATTTTCATTGTAATATGTAATATATTTAAGGTTAACGTCAGAAGTTTTAATTCCTTGCCATTAAGATTAATTTACTTTGAAAATTGTCCATCATCTGCCACTCACTCCTAAGAAAAAGAGTGAATTTCTTCACCTTTTATATTGAGTGAAATTCAGTTTGGGGGATTTTATGTGTTTTTATCAAAATTGTGTTAATTTATTCTTATATTTTTGAGAATCTTCAGTTGATCTATTAAGAAAGGCAGTATTGTGTAGTGGTTTGAGCTTGAATTCTGATACCAAATAGATTTGTGTGCACATTTTTCTGTTTCACCAGTTGAGTGACCCTCAGCAAGTTAATTTCTCTGTGTTTTGATGTTCTTATATGTAAAATTGTAATAATAATCAAGTTGTCATAAAGACTGAGATAATCTATGTAAAATAATCAAACAGCGCTTGGCACATAGGAAGCACTCTGTGAGTTTGGTGATAACGTTATCATAACAGCCGTATTACTTCAAGGCAGCATCCTAAGATGCATTTGAGTTATTTTGGAGTATTTGGGTATAGACTAGAAATTTTAAATGTTCATTGTTTGGTCCAAATTTTAGTTTCTGGCAGGTCTTACTTAGAATAGCATTTCGTGGCTACAGAGAAACCAGCATCTTAAGTTATAGACTGTAGAAAATTTGTAGAAAATGGCTTTTCATATACTCGTTTGTTTGGAACCACAGATCTTTTTTGGAAGTGACTAGGATTTAAAATCCTAAATGCATGGTGTATTTTAATGTTATTTTCACTCTCTAGTTCCCATTTTCTCACTTTAGGTTTTTATTCATGGCATTTTTCAGTATTGCTTGCATTTAAATATCTAATACCGATATTACATTTTATGCAGATGTGCTTGAATATTCTAAGTGAACATTTGTGAAATATTTAAAAAATGTGTACATGTGAGCCTTTCAGAGTTGATCAGCCTAGTGATAACTTTGACCTATCATCTTCATGGAACTTGAGCTAATGACACTTAGCTATTTAACATTAAATTAGTCATTTAACTTCCCAGAACCTTGGTGGTGCATCCTACAAAGTGAAAATAATATTCACAAGAGCAAGAGTCTGAGGTAGAAAATACCTAGAGAACCCGTACAGCTCTAGTATCCATGATTCTCTGTGTCGTCTGGCAGTGTTACTTGCCACATTATTATTATCTGGATCCTCTTCTCCTGATGGCCAGTGATAGCTACATAGAGTGAAGTAGCTGGTGCTGGAAAATCTCTCTCTCCAGCAGTACACAATTAAGAATCATTTTAAAAATTACTCTTTGCTTTAAACTGCATGCATTTTAAATCCAGTTGGCTTAAAATCTACTTACTCAAAAATAGATTTATTTTATTTACAGGTGTCATCCAACAGGACAGGGATGATGACCTGTTCAACAGCTTGAAACATTGATTCCCTGTCACAGTGGATGACATTTGTAAGTAAAGACACCCATGTTTAACTTATTTAAAATACCTATTGACACAAGAATGGTTCAATACATATTTCCTGGGTCCTAAATAGCTTTAAACTCCTCTTATCCATGACTCTTTTTTCCTCAGAGGCAAAAAGTATTGGCTTTGCAGGAGTTAGTATGCCGTTGTGGAATGGATATGAGTATTGAAATTAAGAGCTAGGTTCTAGTTCTACAGGAGTTGATTTTATGTGTTATTTTGGGCACACTGCTTCACTTCTCTGAAACTGTATTTCCCCACATATAATAGGAAGGCTTTGTACTAGATGACCTCCAAGTTGTGCTTCTTACGGTCTGTAATGGATGCTTCAAGGAGTGTAGGTGTTGTAGGAGAGAGACAACACAATACTAGAAAGAGCATAGGGTCTTGAGAGATCTCTGTCTTTAGCTTATCCACCAACTATGGTATGTCCTTAAGATAATGCTCTAGCCTATCTGGACTTCAGTTTCTTCATATCTATAAAACATTAATTTTACAGGATTTTAATAAATACTGAAGAAAGGGGTTCTGTGTTTAAATAGGTTTGATAACATCGTTTAAAAAAACAAACAAACCAGAACTATTTTTTTTATGTGCTCAGCTTCGTAATCACCTAATTTACATTATGACGCTCCAAAAAAGGTGCCCCTAAACTTATTTGAATCAGCCCACCACTATTTAGAACATTTTTGGAAAATACTGTTTCATGAAACCCACTTTGGCAAATTTCGAACCAGATTATCTCCTTAAGGTCTTTCCTTGTTCTAAAATTGAAGGATGAGAATTTCACGTTTTGTTTTGTTTTTTTTTTTTTGGTTGATTGGTTTGTTTTCAGTCCTTAAAGTATAAGTTGAGCATCTGAGCTCTTGTGGAAGGCTGGCAAAATGGTTTTATGGAGATAAAGCTTTTTGCCAGTGGAAGTGAATCCAGAAGATTCTTAGTTGTCTCTGGGAAATTGGGTGACCTTTCGTGAGGGGGAAAATTTTTTTTCCACATAACGTCTATGCCATTTTCTCATTAACTATTTAAATAGCTACTCAGCTTGAAATAACAATTAGATGCATAAAAATGTTGAGATATTTAATCGTAAAGTTGTAGCATGTTGAAAAGCCAGACTTCTTTCTCTTCTAAAACAGCTTAATTTTATTATCCAGACTGGCCAAGAGCCCAACTTTTATTAGTTCCTTTTTAAAAATTTATCTTGGAACTGTGTTGGAATAGTTTCTTCTTCCAAGTAGTAAATATAATATTTTTGCTTCAGCAGATACTGGACCAATGGCTGAATGCAAACTTTTTATGATAATTTTACATTTATTATAATTAATTTTAAATTCATCAAAACCATGCTTTAGAAAACATCTCATATAAACTGTTAATATAAACGGACATGGACTATACAGACTAGTGGCTAACAGAGGGTAGGAAGTGGAGGGAGGGCAGAGGTAGATGGGGTCAAATACGTGATGACAGAAATCTAACTATGGGAGGTGAACACACAGTGCAAATATATATGTGCCTTATTGTTAAAGTGTACTTATTGAATTTCAATAAGCTGAAACTTAATGAATTTCATTAACCAATGTCACCATTAAAAAAATTAAAAAATAATCTAAACAGTCAAATAAAATATATAATTTGCATTTTAAAAACTATACTATGAACCAGATCTTTGAATCTATCCAGGACCTCTTTGCTTCTGGATTTAGTTATCTCAGCTCCAAACCTGTCTCCCCTGTAAGGATGGCCTGTGTAGCAAGGGTATGCAAAACCAATTTGTTGGTTTTATGGAACTTCGCCAAGCTATATAACCTATTTGTGTCTCTGAGTGTACATATTTTTTCTTTTCCTGGAAGTTTGGAATGAATGCAATACTTGGTATATTGTCATATTAATTTCTTTTACATTTAAATTCCATTTTAAAAGACATCTTTGGAGATCTCTAGACTGCATACGTATCGAAAAGCCTTGTGAAATTTGAAGTTGAAATGTAATTGGGGCCCTGCCAAAAACTGCCATAACTACCAAATTCTTTAGGCACCTCCATAAACGACAGGAGTCTATTGCCCGAAGTAGTAAAAAGAGTGCAGGTAGTCTGGCCTGCTAATTGTCTTAGTCTCTCACAAAGTAACTCTTCTAAATGTTTTTACTTTGCTAAATATATATATATATATATACCATATTATCTGTATCCATTTAATCTAGTACAGAAATCAGCAGGAAGTCCATACTTAAGCTTAAGCATTATAAAAGCAAGAATACCAGAGGAGTAGGTGGCATAAAGCAGTCCGCGGAAAACTGTGGTTGATTTCTCGATTTTGTGTTTTCCCATTCTTTTGGGTCTGTCTTTTTCCCGCCCCCTTCCTTGTTCTTACCCAGACTGTAATCTTCTGTTCTTCTCCTTCCTAGCCCCACCTTACCTGCATCCATCTCTCTAGCCCCTAGTCAAATTTACATGCTCACATTTCCACTGTGCCTTATCCAAGTTTCAGATGGTTGTTCAGGATGAACAGACTCTTAGAGAACTGCCAGATGTGCTCAGGGTCACCTATTTGCATTAAAAAGCCAATTTAGTAATTTATGAGGAAGACTACAGCTTCCATTGCAGAACTTCTAATAGTGGATTTGTCCTCGGTAAACATCCTTCATAATAAATCAAGTAGTTTTGTTTTTTTATTTTAAGCCTACGTGGTTGGTAAATAAGAATATCTTGGTCTGTGGGGTCTTGAGCAAGCCTTTAAGCTCCCTGGGGCTCAAATTTGCCCCAGTTTCTAAGGTGAGGACTATGGATGCCATCGCACTGGTGGTTATGAATATTAATGAGATTTTGTAATGTGATCTTCCTTCTAAATAGTGAGTTTCAGGACTCATTATTGCACTTTGAGATCAGAGTGATCGAGCAAGTGCCCATTCATGGGTACTGTTTTACTGTGTACTATTCCCCCCAGCCTTTGCTAGAAACCGCATGTTCAGGTTTCTCTTCAAGATCCATCTTTCCAATGCTTGAACTGCCCTCTGAGTTCACAAGGTAACATCAAATGGCTAATAATAATTGCATCATCAAGAAAGTACTTTCTCTTTTAATACTACTACGATGCCTCTAATTATATCCAGTCAGGAAGCAGGTGTCTTTGCCAAATGATGTGCTAGTGACCTTTAAGGCTAAAATATATTATTTTGCTGTGGTATTTGCATTTTCATATTGACCAATATTTTAACTCTTCTTTCCCTGAAAGTAAGACAAGTAAGGTCATCCGCTTCTCTTCCTGTCAGTGAACTTTTATTAAATCTGCACTACATGTTGAGCCTACTAGGGTCTCTCAAATTTCTCCTAAGTCTGCCTGTTTCCTTTACTCCAGCTGAGTAAACCCTCTCCTTCCTATGCCTTAATGTCTTCACACTTTATTTTCTAAATAGTCTTTCATGAGCTATCTATATAAAATTCTTCTTGTTACTCAAAACTTACGTTGGAACTTAAACAAGTTAAGCGCACTGCAGAAATATCATCCCCATTTCTTCTTTTAGTCTCTGTGAACTAACCCATTTTCGATTAAAATTAATTGCATTTAATTCAGCACTTATCGCATACCTCGTATTTGTAATGAAACAGTCTAGGCTCTGGAAGGGATAAAAGGTGTACAAGTTAAGAGCCTTGCCTCAAAGGCCGTACAATTTAAAGTTTTCATTGTTTCTACCTTATTTAATTAATACTCAAGCATCTTGGATAGCAGGAGGCAAGCTGCCTGTATCATCTGTATAGTATTATAGAAGTTCGATAAATATTAAGTTGTACTACTCTGATATGAGTTTGCTAATAGCTTAGTGGATCACAGAAAACACTTTGATAGATAAGAACACCAATTTTTTGGAATCATGGATCACAAATTAATGTCATTCTGACATTTCACCCGTTTCAAGGCTTTCGTCCTTCAATGTTGTCTTACTTATGATTCAGCACCTCAAGTTTTATATAAAGTTATTAACTAAATAAAAAAACAAATAAATGAGCATGTTTTATGAATTCAGCCAAATCCAAGGCCCTAATATAAATCAGTCCTGAGACTGAGAGAAAAAAGGATAGTAATTTAACTTAATTTGATACTCTTTATTTTTTTCTTGAAAAGCTCAGAATCATTAGAATGTCCCTGTTGTCCCTGTCAGGTAGGGAGGACCACAGGTAGAGCATCTGAGGTACAGAAAAACTCTTTGTGACATGAACTAGTTTGTGAGTGTGGTAGCTAGATGCAGATCTTCAGGGATAAGTTCAAAGAAGCCAAGATGGTGGAGTGGCGTCTCCCTGAACTCCTGGGTGTCAGCTGTGTGGGGGGATAATCTGGAACCCACCAGAGAATCTTGTGCTTGTAATGATTAAAGAAAACTCAAGTGGGGACATAAAATTATTTGGGTGAATCTCATCTGTCTGTCCATCTTATCACCCACAGAGGATTAGTCATTGAGAGCCATTGGGGAAAACCAGATGGAAAGAGGAAGATGGATGATAAATATTAGTTCCTCAGGTCCAAAGAACAAGGCCAACGTAAGACCAAATTGTAATTTTCCAAGCCAGCTGCAGTTTTGGAAGATTTCTGTATATGGGCCAATTAAACAAATAAAATATCTCTTAAATTACTGGTTTGAGGGTTGGAAAAGGAAGCTATTAGAATTCTTTCATAGTTGCTATTTCAGAGTCTTGAGCATTTTGGTGAGGAAATAATCATTGGTGCCAAGGTCCCCATCCACTTAACTGTGAAATAGAAGTGAACTCTGGTGGCTTTAGGAGGGTGGCAGCATTTTGGGGTCCAAAGCAAGTCAAGACTGCCAGCAGTAATCTGGCTTTGCCATGTTGCTCCTAAACTACCTTTTGTACAGTTCTAAAGAACCAGCTCTCCAGTTTCAGTAAATTTTTTCATTAGATCGCAAGCTCAGTGATTTGGATCTGTACTTTTTATCTTATGCTTTTGCCCATCATATTTCCCCTTTATGTTTTGATTCATTTCTCCTTCACCTGAATATGTATGTATGTATGTATGTATGTATGTATGTATGTATGTATGTATGTATGTATGTATGTATTTAGCTCCTATAGCACCTGGTCTTCCTAGGTGGTCTCCCATCCAAGTATTAACCAGGCCCGACCCTGCTTAGCTTCCTAGATCAGACAAAATTGGGCACGTTCAGGGTGGCATGGTCATAGTCACCTGAATATTTAGACCTCCCAGAAATTTTAAGTCAGAGCCATGCCCTGAGCCTTTCCGTACTTGAGTTATGAGGACGTAATTGTTTTTACAAGTTGTCGTAAGTTAGTCCTTACCTCTCCTTGGGTCTCCTTCAGGTTACTTCAACTGGTCAAAAATTTTTAACCCTGAGCGTTGTATTGATAATTAGATTCTTTCAATTTGAAGTTATAGACATCCGTAACAGCTACTAACTAGCCCTTGTTTGTATGTCACCTTTTAGTGTGCTGCTACACTATTTTCACAGTGGTTTGTTGAGTAACGTGAATATATCAGCCCTATTATCCTCTATTTCCTCACCATTCAGTGAAAATTCACTAAATGCTATATGTTTGCTGATGACCTAATTTACATTATTCAGTTTTCCATCTTATACAACATTTTCCTTGAAAATGTCTGTTACTGCAGCTTGTAATTATTTACGAGCAATGTTTGATAAAAGATCACCTTTGCCATAAAATTTCCCTCCAAAAGCAAAAGCTTTTATGTAAGCTGCAGATGGTTTAGCACATTCTTAAGAAATTTACACCTCTCTTCCTTTCACCCACTCAACAGGAAGGGATCTCTGTTCTGAGTGTAGTTTGCTTAATAATAACTTTAGAATGACTTTGAGCTGTTGCCCAAGTTTGCAGTAAAGAAAACACTGAAGTCCCCTGTCTCTTGAGAAAGCTCTGTTTTTCCAAGTAATGGGGAAACTAAAAATGAGCCCATATCTTTATAGGCTCATTTTCCAAGAATTTTTATGTCAGCTACGTTGAGGTATAATTTACATATAGGAAAATGCACAGTTGCATGTACAGTTTGATGAGCTCTTACAAATTTATACACCTATGTAACCATAGAATATAGAACATTTCATTACTCCAGAAAGTTCCCTCATAGCCTTTTGTAGAAAATCCTATCACCGCCCCCTTTCTAGAGCACACCTTATCTTTATCTTTTCCCTCTTCATTTATTATGAAAGCATCATATTATTTTGAAATACCTAGCTTTTTTCACCTGATTTTTGATGTAAAATTTCTCAGGTCATGTATTTTTAGGGAAATATGAGCAACAAAAGAATTATTGGTGTGTAGTACTGATTGCAAGACACTTTGACTTGTCAAAGATTTCAGTCCTATCATTATGACTTGTTCATGATTTGATCTGTAAGAAGGGCTTCAATAAATTTGCATACACAATGAGAGAGGATTCTTAGGGATGGGGAGGACAAGCTTCTCTGATGGCTAGGATCTTGGACTTGAGCCAGAAGCTAGCTAGAAGGTGGCCAACTCCGCTTTAATGAATGCCTATCCCTTTGCCATTCCTCTCTGGATAACTCCAACAGCAGGTGTTATTAGTCACCATCACAGTTGACGAGGAAGGTATCAACAGTGAGAAAAACTACAATTTCTGCTTCTCCCTCCCAGTCTATTCAAATGGGAAAAGGCATTCTTTAGTGGTACGATTCCGGAATTCCCTGTAGGACAGCACTAAAGAATTACTTTTCAGCTTTATTGAGCTCATTCAGGCACTTAGATTTCTCTCCCTACAGTGTAGATTTAACCCACTTGAGTCCTGTAGACTATAGTTCTCCTTTCCCCGATCCCAGGTGAAGAATGACATTCTTGTGTATAACAAGCTCCTGAGGGTGAACCATTGGTTGTATAAAATTCCTGGGAAATGGTTATCACTTTCTCCTTTCTGCCTCATAAAACCTATTGGAATGTGAATGAATGAGGGGTAATATTAATATAAACACAACCTTGACTTCCCTCTAATTTCTTAAAACTAAATTAAATCATTTTCACATTGATTTTAGTAACTAACTTCAATGCACCGTGACTAGAGTAGGCCTTCCAGTGATCTAGAATTGCTTTCTAAGCAAGCAAGCCTCAGGCTCACAATCATCATCTTATGCCCCTTTGGGAACTGCATGGTGTGTTGGCTGCATTCTGGAGGTCTAGTGTTGCTTAAGGCGGGGACCCCTAGGAGTAGTGGTAAAAAGAGTACCAGAGCGTGAAAGTAGAAAAGAATTGTAGAAATGTTTTATCTACACAGACTAACTTACCACATTATGCCAATTATATATAGGTGATATTTGTGAACAAGTCCAGTCATGTACCTAAAACTGTTCTTAAATTTAGAAAACAAATCATGCATTGATATGTCTAATGTATTTAAGAGTTTTTTTCCTAGTTTAAAGAAATACGTGTTCTTTCTAAATAATTTGAAAAATATGAAGTAATAAAAGAGAAAGAGGAGGGCATTAGTATAGACACACTATCCAAAGATGGCTAACTATATGTTAACATTTTGCTAGATTTCCTTCTAGCCTTCCTATGCTTAGATTATTTTAAACTTTTATATTTCTATTATACAAGTAATTCATGTTTATTGCTTACAAAAACATAAACGAATGAAAAACAACAAGAATATAAAAAGCACACCAAATCCTACTATTGATGGATAACATAACCAATAATATCATTCTACGTATTCTTTCAGAGGTTGTGTGTGTGCGTGTGTGTGTGTGTGAGAGAGAGAGAGAGAGAGAGAGAGAGAGAAAGAAAAAGAAAAAATGTGTTTCTTCAAAATATAAACAACTTTGTAATTTGCTTTACTGTTAGGTTATAAAAAATATTTCCATGTGAATAAATGTATTTCTGCTTTATCATTTTAAATGTCTATGTAATACTCATTTGTGTTTATATATAATAATTATTTAGCTAATATTTTTTATTCTATAAATATTTATCGAGTAATTGATTTGAGTTACTTTGTCCAGTACTGAGCAAGACAACTGTGTATCTTCTTGCAAAGCTAATTTTATAGACTCAGAATATTAAAAAGAAACTTAAAAATTATCCTCATCATGTAAATGATGAAGAAACAGAGGTATAATAGAGGAGCTCTTTTTACTGGGAAATCTTGTTCTTAGATGGTTGGTAACCAGTGCTCTTTTCCCTGCATGCTGTTTATGTCATTATCACAAATTTTCCGTAAGTAGTTTTATTTTTTAATTAAGTAAAAATATTTCTTTTGCTTAAATCAAATTAGGATTACTCAAGTCATTTTAATAGACTTTCTAAATTTAGAATTTTGGCTTTTTCCTGAAATAATCTATATTCTTAAAATCTACAAAACCTTTACCTGAGAGGATTTCTGAATTTGTTGAACATAGAAAGTTATGCATTAGCTTCCTATGTAGTCATAGCAAGTTTGTGTACACTTTAGAGTTACCTAGTTCTAAATTAATAAAGCATTTTGAGGGGAAAGGATTTCCATAATTTCCATCTTCAGCCTGCACAGAGAGGCTTAACTGAAACTATTTAAACCAGAACTGTTTGGTTTCATATGGACATAAGATTCTAATTACCACTGATTTCCATGTGAGTAGTAAATTTCCTTTGTCCCCTTTTGGATAAAGCCTCCCACCCCATGCCTTTGCCTAGTTAGTAAGTATGGAATACTTTTCTTTGGCCCCAGTGTCCATAGTTACTGCAAATTTGTTTCTTATGTATATTTAAATTCATAATAATATTGGATTGTAAACAAATGTTTTTAATATTTCACTTTTAGTTTTTTACAAAAATATTTTAAACTTTTAAGGTAATTTTTTTTCTCTCTATGACAGAATACTTAAATAATAACGGATTTTTAACCTTCGAACTGATGTTAAGACCCATAAAAGAATTTCTGTAGTCCTATATGCTAGTGTTTGGTCATAGCTTTGAAGCAGTCTACAGCATCAGGTTCAAATGTTCTCTCATAATTCCTCTGTGTGCGTGTGTGTGTGTATGTGTGTGTGTGTGTGTGTGTGAGAGAGAGAGAGAGAGAGAGAGAGAGAGAGAGAGAGAGAGATGTTTTATACAAAGATCCACTTTTACTCTTCACATAGAAGCATTTCAGAAGGAACTTTAATCTCATGTTATCTCCTATTTATCCAGTCATTCATACACACAACAGACACACACACACACACACACGTACAACAACAACGACGACGACAACAACAGCAGCAGCCACCACCACTATGAAATTTTTTATTGGGTACAGATGATGTGGATCCTTGTCTTATGACTTAATAATGTTAATTTAAGCATGTTATAACTTGTCTGGGCCTCGGTTGTAAAACGAAGGACTCACCTTTCATAGATCACATTCAGGTCCCTGTCACAGTTTGCTACCCATAAGTTCTCTTTATTAACCCTCAAGAGGTTTTCAGACATAAGATTCTGTACCTCTGAGAACTTACTCATCTAAGAGGTAGAACAGGCTGAAAATTGCAGATATAAGTTTAGGGTTGGCTCTGCTTCTGATTCGGATTGTGTCTTTGAGCCAGTCACATAATTTTCTTTAGATTCAGGAAATTGAATGTCTCTTCTAGCTCCAAATTATACATCACTAAGGGTTGTAAAACTAATAATAATAGAAATTCACTAAGGGTTGTAAAACTAAGAATAACAGAAATAGCTAACATATATTAATCCTCTATGTGTCAGAAAGTGTACTGGGTACTTTACCAGATTATCTCCTTTAATCCTTATAGCACTCTTTTGAGAGTAGATATTGTAATAATATGGGTTTCTTTGGGGGTAATAGTTTTATGGTGAGTTATTCAGGGATTCTAGGGGTATATTTTAATAGTGCATCCTTTATTTTTAAAAGTGAAATCAGGACAACCAGACCTTTTCACCAGATGCTCTCTTGGTGTCTTAAAAACCAAACATTGGACTGTCTTAGTATTTAGACTGAGTGGATCACTGTATTTTGAGTAATTAGATTACTCCAAAGAGAGAAGTTAAAACATTCTGAAACCTGTCCAACGGAAGTTGAAGCATGTTTCTGATGGGTCACTCTAGAACTACACTCTTATGTTCAGTTTTTTAAGTAAACTCATCAAATGTTAAAAGAATAAAAATATTTCAATTCACAGAATAAGAAAACCTATGACTTAACTTTTTAATATATAAAAAAAGAAAATATTTTTCCCGATGGTTCTCTTATGGTCGCTTGTGTCAGGTGCTACCCTTCCTTCTTTGAGTACCACAGAAATGTACAAATCCAGAGAGTCTTGTTTCTTTCACAGGAACAACAACAAAAATAAAGGATTTATAATTATGTGATAATGTAAATTATATAAATGTGCAAATCTGTCAGTAATTCAATATGTGAATTTCAAATTGCAGTATGCTTAGTAGAATAAAATCTGTATAAATGCCTTTAAAATTTTTATAATTGAACTATGTTAAATGATTAACATAATTTATATGTGTATTAGTAAACTACATTGGTAACTAAGATGTATAATATAACAAAGTATGTCACACATCATATTTAAGATAAGTCAGCACACTTCTACACTTTCAGCAGCTGACTTAAATTCAGGTTGACATCTTCAAGTTTTCTTCAGTTCAGTCTTCAATGTGCTTATTAGCATGTCATTGTTAAAGTTGAAGCTTACTTAGCTCTTTGAAATTGACAAAAGACCTCCGAATTGACAGTCACTTCCTAAATAAACAAGATTTTTTTCTGAAGGCAGTTGAAGTGTTTTCAAATCAATACATTAGAGACTATATATGTAAAACCTACTGTAGAGAGTTTATTATAATTTAGAAGCAAAAGAGAAAAGTGAAGCAAACAACCAAAAAAAAAAAACCCTTTAAGTTTTGTAATACAGTTTGACAATTTTTCATATTCTGTAGTATCTCTCAGAAGCAGGGTAACCAATAACACGAATAAGGATTAACACTTACAACAACAAAAGAAAAAAACTGAAGCAATTATTACTAATGCTGGTACTTTTAAAAATTAAAATAACGTATAAAATGAGAAAATTAATATAAAATAAACTTTTGTGTTAGGTCTTAAATATACATTCATAAAGAGTTTGTGATTAAAGAGCCAAATCAAATTGAAGCTTTATATGCAATAGAGACACCTACAGAAATTTTGATTCAGTAAAATCAACATGGGGCCCAGACGTGTGTTAATATATTTGTCTTCCTGTATACGTATGTGTGTGGGGTGAGAGATCCCATTGCACAGTAAATATTACAACTAATGGATCACTGATTATCAAACTTTTTGAACTCAAGAGCTTAACTCTTAAAAAATTGTTGAGGACCTCAAAGAGCTTTTATATGTATGGGTTATATCTATTGACATTTACCATATTAGAAATTAAAACAGATTTTTAAAAACTATTCACTAAAAAATAACCCATTACATGTTAACATAATAGCATTATTATTAAGATAACGATGTTTCATGAACCAAATTTAGTTAGAGGAGTGGCATTTTTTACATTTCTGTAAATCTCTTTAATGTCTTAATATTAAGAAAGCATCTGGATTCTCTTAAATGGTTCTGTATTCACTCTGTGGTGCTATGTTAATTTGGTTGAGGTATGTGAAAAATTTGACCTCATAAAAGATATACATTCAGAAAAGAGGAATTTTTTAGTAGCCTTTTCAGATAATTGTGGATATTTCTCTTTGATATCATACCAAAATTGGATATGTGGTAGTTTCTTAAAGGTTACTTGCAATGTAGAATCTGAAAACCTATCAATAAGCATTTCTTATTCCGTTGCACTAAAATCCACTAGTTTGTCTTGAATTCTGAATGGATCTTTCTTTTAGCTATGCATGATTCTAACATCATGCATTGGTCATTTGGAAGATACTGGTTCACTGAGAGATATAGTTCCTCTAAGCATTGGCATATTTCTTTATAGGATATCAAAAAATCATATTGTTAATGTCATCATTGATCTCATAAGAAAAGTCATTTAAGTAGTGGGAAGCTGTCAAGTTAAGGTGGCAGATACAAATTTTCCAAAAATTTTTTTTTTAACTTGAAAGTTTGATTTTTATCATTGTCAGTTGTTTTTGTTGAAGTGGCAGGCTTACTTTGTTTATTATTTTTTTTAATGCCAAGTCTGAATAACCAAATTTGTTAGTCATTCTTGCAAGCAAAAAATGGTATTCTGTGGAAAAAACTGCTAGCTCACTTTGCAACTCAAATGAATACTTTTCCATAAGAAAACCATCCCTAGAAGCAACCCAGATACCTTTTACTAATTTGATATGAGGCTCTTACTCTTTCAGAGAGTTTTTCAAATGTGGAGGTGTAAAACTCTAAATGTAACATACATAATCTACAACAGAAAGAACAGAAGAGACAGATTTAGGGGGAAAAACTGTCTCAATATGTGACCCACGATAACTAACTTAGTAGGCTGTTCTTCATTAAAATCAGTATTATTGGTATAAAATAACGCATTAAATTCTAGACTTAGTGTTTCAAAGACTAGGCTCTTTTAAAAATGGAAACAACAAAGAAACATTCAACTGATGATATGTTTTAATATTTCCAACAGTGAAAAACTTAACAAAAGCATACACTTAAAAAAGTCTACAGCCGGGGCTGCCAGTCAAGACGATAAAGTAGGTAAATGCCGTGCTTACCTCCTCTCACAACCACATCAGAATTATAACCAAACCACAGAAAAGCTATCATTGAGAGTCACGTGAAATCTAGGTGAACAAAAGTCCTACAACTGGGGACACACAGGAGAGGCCACCTCGAGACCGAAAACTAATAACATACATAAATAAAAAGACAATAAAAAGTCAAAAAAAAACTCTACAGCTGATCCTTCAGTAAGAGATATTTTAAACAAGTAATTTTTTTAGCATCAAACTTCTTATTTTAATATCTTCCTTATTAAGACATGCAATTGAAAATAGTTTCATCTTGTAATTTTATAGCAAGTAATGGGTTGGAATTCTTAGGAAGAAAAATAATCAAATAAAACTTGGCTTACTAATAGTAGATACTGACCAAATTCCCTTTTCTTCTAACATTTTCTTGCATCTCATCATTACAGAGAGTTTTTATTCATCCATAAATTTTCATGGCACTTTGCACTATTCCTCTAATAATAGTTGTTTTGGTCATGCATATTAATTTAAACCACAATGATTTAACAGTCTTTAGAACTGAAAACTGCAGTTCATGAAGCCCAAGCATCCTTTGTCTTTTTGGTGGCACCTGTTCTCTTAACAAATGTTTTCAATTCAGTCTCATTCTTTAGTCAGCTTTGTTGCTAAGATACCTATGTTGTCACAGATTTTCTCTGTGAATTGAACTGAACATGTTTCCAGTTCATAGTTGCATGTATTTTGGCTATCAAATGAGGAAACAATATTTAAAATGCCCTTCTTCCTTGCACCTCTTAGCCAGCCATTACTTTTTTTTTTTAAACCAAGCTATAAGATATTTTAAGAAATTGCCATTATCAGAAAATGGCCATTTTCTTTGTATTACATTTCTTCTGACAGTATTTTTAGGGCAAGAGGCTGGAATCATTCAGAAAGGCAATCATCTATGAGTGTAGAGAATTCAGTGAGGCTTACCAATAGGCTGTGGACTTTGTGTGCTCATTCTTTCAAGATTTAGCACCTGCTTCGGGTCAGGTGATAAGACCAATGCTAATGATGACAGCAGTGTCAACATCACTACCCCTACTTGTCCTGAGGCCTTTGAGCGTTCTCCGCATGCTAGGTACTGAAAATACAAGCTCTACATACATTCATACATTTAATGTATATTGTCTCATCCTCCCAGCCACCCTTTGAGGTAGGTACTACCATTATTTCTGTTTACAGATGAAGAAAGTGAGACTTTTCCTAAGACCCCATAACCAACCCTATAATAAGGAGAGCTGATATTCTTTTACAGATGATCTTTACTCAAGAGCCCAGTTTTCAACCACTTAACTAGAGGTAACACTGAACTTCAGTTAAAATTTTAAAAATTGTTGTAACTGTTTATGGAAAGGTGGTTGGGCAGATTGAGGAGGAAGGTTTATAAACAGCAGTTGCCTCTGTATTATTTCTGATAAAAGGACTGTATAATGTGGTCGCATTCTTTCTGATAAAAGGACTGTATAATGTGGTCAGCAAACTACGCTATAGTTTGGACATTAGAAGACTTTTGAAGTCACTTCTGTGTTAGAAGAAGAGAGAGAGAGATCTGGGATGGAGAGATCTGTAGAAATAAGAGTAAGTAGAAGCTTGGAAGGAAGGCATGGATATAGACTTTATGAATTCAACTTTTGTTAGAAAATGTGATTATTAGTATTAAAATAGGGTAGAAAAAATCTGTTACCCATGTAATACTTATCCCAAATATAATTAACTCATTAAATATGTAATTGTTTAATATCTGATCCTTGTGAAAATAGCATAGGGCCCTGTTCTCTGCTATTTGCCACAGTTTCACTCATTCTTAGGACATAGTAGATACTAAGTAAAGTATTTGTTGCATGAAAACTAGGAGAGTCTGGTATTATACATACGGACAATTTCCATCTTACTAATTCCTTGTCCTTATGATGGTATAAAAGTGATACCTATTCAGCCATTTTGTTTTTCACTTTTAGTCGAGTATTCAGTAAGTTACATGAGACAGTTAACACCTTATTATAAAATAGGCTTTGTGTTTGATTATTTTGCCCAACTGTAGGCTAACATAAGTGTTCCAAGCCTGTTTAAGGTAGGCTAAGCTAAGCTATGATGTTCGGTAGGTTGTGTGTATTAAATCCGTTTCAGCTTATGATGTTTTTAATTTATGATGGGTTTATCGAGACATAACCCCACTGTAATCCAAAGAGTATATGTATACGCTTTGACCATTTCTCTATTTTCTTTTAATGATTTTGTGGGTATTTATACTTTCTCAGGACCCACTTTTAGAACACCAAATCCTTATTTTTTATACAATTTTACTTTAAAAAAATAAAATATATCTAATTATGCAATTACTGCATTCGCCATTCTGGAATCTCTGTTATAAATATGACTTAGTTAATTGTTTACCCATGAGATTGGAATGGCTTTCCACCTTGTAAATTATGTATGTCTGTTTGGTGAATTTTAATGGAAAGCTTAATTACCTATTTCTAAAGACAGCTTAATTAGTTGCTCAAGAGGCTATCTCTCAATTCATTGGTTTGGAGGGCAGTTTTGTTGATTTGTTTTTATTTAAGGAAGAGGAAAAGCCAATACAAAAACAAAAAATTTTTAACATGCAGCTCAGTATCTCTTCAGTTGACAAAAGATTTGCATATATCTAATTAAGAGCGAGCATCACTTATATCTAAGTAAGAGCGAGCATCGCTTTACCCACCACCATAAAAATAATGAAAAAGGCTTTTTAAAATGCCAGAAATGAGTCACAAAGGCTGACCTTCTCTGTATGTTGTAAACCATTTGTCAGGCTTAGAACTGAATCGGGGTGGTCATTCTCAGCTGTAAATGTCTCAGCCTACTAATGGATCTGGGTCTTTGTAACCCTTGGTCTTACTTAAGGCAAGAGTCAGTCTCGTCACATGTTGAGTGATCATATCCCACGGTCTCAGGGAAGAGTGAAGAAAGGATGGAGTGTGAAGTCGGGAGGCGTGGGTTCCCATCATGGCTCCTTTGCTTACCAAATTATCTGCCCCTGAGCAAGTTGCCTCAACATCACTGAATCTTCTTTCTGAAAAACCAGAATATGAGAATACAGTGAAATAGTGTATGTGACAAAAGTAAAATTATGGTAAAGTAGGACTGGACTAGGATTATTAAGACAGTTACCTCACTGATTACATCTTGCTGTGCAAAATGGATGGAATCAAGCCCACTGCTGGAAGGGCTCTAAGGCCGCTTTCACATCCCTGCGCATCCCTCTTCAGTGTTGGTTGCTCTTAAGAACATTTTAGTGGAAAGGGTAGTAAAACACTAGCCTAAGCTGTCCAGATAGGCTCAAATAATATTTGACTCTATCAACCTAAGATATTCAATTGCTCCTAAAATTGTCTCCCATTACCCTATCTTTAGTGGAGGTGGAAACAGCAGTTGGATCCCTCTCGATACATTAAAATGTCACTGAAAGATAGGTACTAAATTATCCTTTAATCTTTTTTTCTTCCTCCTCACAGGAAGTTGATTGTAATCTGACTTTCTGTGTTTTGTTTTCTAATGTACTTATCATTCATGGGCCTGGTCCAGATGCCTCAAATTACCCTTAAGATGTCGAGTTCCATATGAGACACAGTATACATATGGAAGAATCTAATTATCTCTTGTATAAGGAGAGCATTCAGTTAGGGGTTCTTCATGTTCTCTCTTAATTTCATTAGGATCCTTTGAACTAACAAATTTCATAAAATAAAATGAAGTACCGTGGAGATGTTATAAAAAGTTTATTTTAGGAAATGCCCAGATTCAAGCTATTTTTATTTTTTTAACATCATTATCTTGATGCAAACCATGCCATGTAGCAGTGTCATTACAAAGAAAAGACAAGTTAATGTCTGGCAGTGAAGTGAAATATCAGCACACCTATGAATTGCACTTATGCTAACACTTCTTCTCAGGGTAATTGTTTTTGAAGTTAACTCTTTTACCTTCAGGTCATTATTGCCATTTTCAAGTAATAAAAATAGGTTTTTGAAAGTACGTTTGAACTTCACAAATATACTTCATACCATGAATCAACATTTCTCCTAATTGAAGCTTAAAATCATTATTAAAATAAATAATAATTGGAGTATTCTGATCAAACTACACATATAGGTAATAAGCTTTTATGACTGAAGTTTAAGAAAGTCAGTAACAGGTTCTTTTAAAAATGACCAAATCACATCGACTCACAAAGACTCCATCCTAGCCTAATCAGTAGATGTCATGAGAGAAATGAAAAACTAAAAATATAGTACCAAACTTTTATTCTTATACATTGGCTTGCTTCTGTTAAATTGGTGAATGCAGAATGTTCATTGGACTGCAGTAACTTGAAATAATGTCACATGGCAGTTTAAAATCTGAAAATACTCTTAATAATGTCAGTCTGAGTCTGCATTTTAGTTGTATTTTCCTTATGTGTATTAAAACTAAAAGCTTTTTGAAAAAGTAAAAACATTTATGATAACAAGAGTTTTACACTGAATTTAAAGTCCCTAATTATTGATAAAGTATTAGAGCTTGTTTAATTTCATCTCCTCTTTTTTTCCACAACAATGATAGCACCATCTAAGCACAGACTTAAGATGAAGGAGCCCCTGCTGAATGGACATTGAGTATTCTGGTTCATTGGCAAGGTCATCCCAATTAGGATTCAATAGACGTCTTAACTCTATGCATTAAATATTCAGTTAATCATCCCACTTGTTCTGATTCCGCTCTTAACACTTCCTAATTGTTTTCCAATTCCAATGTAGGTGTGCTACCAAAAAAGAAAATGTTCATCACCCATTTTATAATTTTGTCTCATATCTTAGTATAAACTAGACAACTGTCATTCTACTTTTACCTATCAGTTTCATGAACTTATTATTATAATGTCAGTCTCCCTTTGAGAAATAGATATGATCTCCTTGGGCTGACAAATTAAGTTTCTGAGCCTGCAAGAATGAGTACTAGACAAAGCCCATAGTAAATTAGCCAGAGCTGCCTCATGGAGACTCACTGAAGATAGCCAAGCTGGCCTTTCCCATGTAAGCACACCAAATCTTTACATTCCTGTGTGCTGAATGAGTACGAACTTTCCTTTATCCTTCTGAATTTCTGTTAAAAATATAGAGAAAACCATGGAATTCACTTGGTCCAGCTGAGACTTAGAAAAGTTGAAAGACACACTTAGCTGGCCTGGTATCGGTCAGAACCAGGCTTGAAAACCAGGCTGAATGCCATTTCAGTCCCTCCTTTCTGGGACTGGGATTCTTCATACTGAATGCAAAAAGCTCCTTCAAAATGGTCACTTGGAGACTGATCATTTCTGTTGTATCTTGAAAGAATAGAAATGCAGGGCTGTACTTTTTTGTTTGCATTGTTTTTTAAAATGTCTTAAATTTATAAGAGGTCATGTTAGAGTTTACAGTTTGGTAATGTCAATGTTAGTATAGTGTAATTTAAATGTATTATCCACTGAAATGAATGCATTGATGTGCCTTTTTATCTGCTTAGGTGAATATTAGATTAATGCTAGAGGAGCTATGTAATGAAGACTGAGTTAGGAATTATGACGAGGCTGATACCAGTAGCATAAAAATTTAGAGCGAGCCCTGGCAAGATGTAAGAGCTTTCAGTGCAACATAAAAAAATACTTATCCCAACATAACTTAAGGAATTTATAGAGTTTATATAGAAGTCTCTAATGTTTGACTTAAAATGCATTTGAAATTTTTTCATTAAATAATGAATCTGATAGACACTATGAATTCATATATAAGTAGTACTAAAATGGCTGGTGATCTGAGGGGTGCTAGAATATAGATGATCCAGAAATTTATTTAAATGATAGCCTTTCAAAATTGCATGTTAACTAGATAATACGAGAGACAGGAAGAGTCTAAATGAAAGACATAGGATTTGAAGTGATATAGACCCAGGTTCAAATCCTGTTCTTACCACATACTAGTTAGGTCACCCTGGGCAAGTTATTTAATCTCTCCGAGCTCCATTTCTTCATCTGTAAAGTACCTACCTTCAATGTACATATAAAGCATTTACTTGTTTTATATGTACAATATAAAGTCTGTCTGTCAATAAATGTAAGCTGATATATTGTTAAGTACCTTGGAATACATCCAACTCTTGGCCATAATGGAGAGAAATTAGGTTATAAATTATAATTAGGGAATCAAAGGTATGAATAGTCTTCGTATCTAGAGTGAGCCGAATTTGCTTGGATCTTCAGATCCTGGTATTGGAAAAGCTATGTTGTTAACATTTTATTGAAATCATGGGATTTGCTAAACCTGAAACAGTGTTCGGATCTCCCAATAGTTAGTTATTCCAGTTACTCTTCATCTCCCTGAGCCTCGGGGCCATGCCAGCTAGAACATCCTTTATGGTGCTTTTGGGATGGAATTTTGACTTAGCTTCGTTAACTGGAGCATTGTGCTCATGCATGTATGGAATGATCATGGTGTTACAAAGGAAGTGGCTTGTTTGCATGAGGTCTTTCGCTTTCCTCGAGAACATTCTTAGGGAGTCCTGACATTCAGTAATTGGAGATTTATTTTTTTGGCTTAATTCTTGGTCCCATTTTAAAAACCAGTGGAAAAGGAAGTATAATCAGTCATTTGTACCTTAGTGTAAGTTGGTAAGACCCTTCCCTGTAAGTAGGGCTTGAGGTGGAAAGGTGGCGAGAACAGGGCTTACTCAGAGTTACCCAGGGTTCAGATTGCCGAAACTGAGTAAGGTAACGTCAAAATTGTAGCATGATGATGCTGGTGATATGTCTTTAAACCACCTGGCTTCAATTTAACCTGGAACTCGCATCGCTTAGGACAGTGGTTTTGAGACTTTAACGTGTATCACTGTCACGTATTATACTAACCTTAAAAAATATAGGTTCTTGGAAATCTAGATTCTTTAATGAAAGGAGGGAAACTTCTATTTATTGGTTACTCTGTGCCAGAAATTATGCAGAAATGCTTCCCACATATTATTTAATTCTTAATAATCATATTATGTAAATACTTTTAATCCATTTTATACATGGCACAAAGATTGAACTAAGTAAGTAACTTGACAAAGGACATAGCACAGCCAGTAGATGACAGAGTTAAGGTCAGCACTTTTGTCTGGATCCTGCTTTACTACCCGTGGTAAAAATGAGAAGCTAGCTCAGCACAAATTCAGTATTATTTACTCGACGAACAACAGAGTAGTGAAGTCAGTAGTGGAAAGTTCTTTATTTCAAAAATAGCAAATGTGTTTATTTCCAAGGTCACCTATTTTCTCCTTCTATTCCTTATTCCTCATACAACTCCCCACCCTCCACACACCATTCTTATAGTCTGCTTCTTTCTGTTACATATGGTGTGGACAGAGGTAGAAACGGAGAGAGTTGTGGAATCTGCCCATTCCTCATCTGTTTTTGCAGGCCAGACACCCTCATTCAAGTGATTGCACAGTGGTGTCAGTTTCGAGGATGGCCAGCGTCGGGTTTAAGACCAGCCAGAGATTCCCAGTCAACATAAAAAGCTAAATCCTGCTGGTTTCCAGGAAGAGTGACTCTGTGGGATATGTGTCCTGTCAGTGTAGGCTCTGACCCAGTTAAGGCATTTTTTTCTACTTTATAGAACCAGAATATGAGGGGGCTATATCCCTAACACCTTGGATTCATCTCCTAATTTCATCAACAGCTGCCAGACTTTGAAGACAAAAAATAGGAATTGAGATCACAGACTCCTCTTCCTGACTGTGACCTTGAGCAAGTCACTCTGTGAGCACTTCCTCATCTGTAAAATGTGACTAATACATAGGACAATGATATGAAGCATCAAACATTGTTCCTGGCCACTTAACAAATGCAGACAATCTCCTTTCCATTCCATTTCTACCCCGCTCCCACTGTGCTTCTTCAGCGAACACACATCATTATATGCCTTTTAAAAAATAGGATCAGAACTGGAATTTGGGAAATTTGGGTATGACCATAATATAAAGGGATGGGCAGGAGTTTCCAGTCATGTTTTAATGGTATAAACCAAAAACTGATTAATCTACAACTCCTTGAGGGCAGGAACATGTGTCTTATACTAAACAGTATATATACCCTTAAGCTAATATTTGATACAGTACCCTGTAATACAGTCGCTTACTGAGTGCTTACTGTATGCATACAGGCATTTTATCTTTTATGTGTTATCCCCTTTAATACCTACCCCAGGTAGGTAATAATATCTTTAGTATGTAGATGAGGTAACTGAGGTAACCAAGGCACCAAGCAAATCTCCCAAGGTCAGGATTCAAACTTCAGTGTCTCTGATTTCAAATTCCATCTTTTTTATTATTATAACACACTGCCTCCTTCCAATAACAATAACTGCATTCATTTGATTTTATTTTTTTAACCAAATGTTTATTGGACTTTTATTTGTGCAAGTTATGTGCTAGATTCAGGGTTTATACTACGATGTCTAAGACCCAATTCTATATAAACAGCTACACAGGTAACTGATATGAGGTAGAATGTGATATGTCTCATAATTAATGAACAAGTGAAGGGCTCTGAGGTTCACAGATGGGCAGGATTGCATCTAATTAGTGCACATCATCAAGGTCTTCTTCATAAAGGAAGGGGTGCGTATTTGGAGCATAGGGGGCTGCATTTTGCATGTTCTGCATGCTAAACTTGAGATTTGGAAATCTTAGTTACTATTACTTTTCTTACCATCCATTGTTATTCATTGTTTACTCTGTCTTACCATCTGTTACTACTCTTCAAAATCAAAGAGAGAAAATGACTAGAGAAACCACCTTGAATAGATCAGAGAGAAGAATACAACTCCCCTCAGACTCCAATTTCCTCTCTTTTGGATGGATGTAACATAGTTACTCACTGCCTATACTAGATATGTGGTTTTGGGAAGTCAACTTGTTTAGGCCTCAGCTCTTCAGCTATAAAATGAAGATAAAACAAATGCCTCATTGTCTTATTTCTGTGGATTTAATGGGATTGTATATGTCAGGTGTTTAGCTGGGTGCCTGATACTTAATAATCAATAAGTGATAGCCATGATTAATGTTGTAACTAAGTAGGTATGGCAAGATATATATAAGGATGAGTGGCATACATTTGTCTAGAACATCAGAATATCGACATTGGTTCTGAATCTTAGAGTTAGCAGTTCTTATGACTTGAGAGCTCTTCAGCAAAATTAAAGCAGAAATGCAGTTGTAGTTATTGAATGCATAATAGTAACGAAACCCCCAGCAATTTGAAGGTAGATAAGAACTTTTTCATCTGAGCTATTTTCTGTCTCCTTACTGCCCTAGGTAGCTGTTCAAGTTGCAATTAATCTAATATTTCTTGATTAGGCAGAAAAATTATTCAAGGACATTATGACTCTGCAAATTCTACAGTAGACCTTGTCTCTCAATAACAAAGTGTTTACTCTACCCAGTGATGAATTTTCTGGATAACTTTACTGTTAATATTTTTATATTTTGGTTGAATTTAGTACAGATGAAATACTGGAAGTGATCTATACTAACGGCCCTTGATCAGAAAATGCTCAGAAAGAAAAAAGCTACCTGGATTATATAGGTGATTATTTTCTTTAACTTAGTAACTTAAGCATTATGTTAAATATTATGGAGAAAAAATTGCCGTTAAATTTGCCTTTGGAGTCTTTTTATCTGGTGCCTGCTGAAAATTGGATCATTTCACTTTAGGTTATACATGACTAAAAAATCGGTCGGGCTTTATTTTTAGTCATCACATGACCATCTAGGCCTAAACTGAAGAGTAATTTAGGTTAGGCAAGGAAAGTTCTTTTCATTTTATTTCCTCTTGGAACAGGAGCATTTTTTTTTTTTTTTGTCTCATGGTAATCACATAAGTGTATAGATTTATGAAAATGAAATATCTGTAAATATTTACATGCCTTTTACTTATTTAGAAACATTTTTTAAAGAATAAACCATTTTAGAAGAAGAGACGATGGACTCAAGTAAATAAAATATTTGGAGATGTTAAAACACTCAGTCATTCATTATTTCTAATGTCTAGCATGTTTAAGTACCACTTCATGCCCTAATTAAACTGAAATCTACAGTGGGCACATACACCCTACAGATTAGGAAATCTGAGATAAATTACACTAAGCAAATGGACTGAATTTGTTTAAATAGAGTTTCAGATTGTATTAAATACAATATATTAGAATCATAAGGGATTATACTTAATTATTATAGTACGAGTAAACAGATGGGAGACTTTTAAGGAACCAATATGAGAAAACAAGCACCTTAGTAAAAACTAGGTGTTGCTCTTAAAAAAAGGTGGTTTGAATCTCTTACCTAGCCACTTCCCTTTCTTTTTTAAAAAATTATTTCCAAAAAACTTTTTAGTTATTACTTTTTAAGTATGGTTGATATACATTAGTTTCAGTTGTACAACAGTAATTCAACATTTATGTATCTTATGAAGTGAGCACCACAATAAGCCTAGTAACCGTCTGTCACCATATATAGTTATTACCATAGTATCAACTATATTCCCTATATTGTACATTACATCCCCATGACATTTTATAACTGGAAGTTTGTACTTAATCCCTTTTCTGCCCACTTCCCCACCCCCTCCCTTCTGGCAACCATCGGTTTCTTCTCTGAGTTTATTTCTGTTTCAGTTTGTTCGTTCATTTGTTTTGCTTTTTAGATTCCACATGTAAGTGAAATCACATGGGATGTGTCTTTTGGTGTCTTATTTCACTTAAATAATACTCTCTAGGTCCATCCATGTTGTTGCAAATGACACAATTTCATTTTTATGGCTGAGTAATATTCCATTGTATGAATATAACACATCTTTGTCAGTCATCTATCAGTGGACGCTTAGGTTGCTTCCATATCTTGGTTATTGTAAACAATGCTGCAGTGAAAATAGGGTTGCACATATCTTTTGGAATTATTGTTTTCATTCTCTTCGGATAAATATCCAGAAATAGAATTGGATTACATGTAGTTCTATTTTTAATTTTTTGAGGAATCTCCATAATGTTTTCCATAGTGGCTGCACTAGTTTTTCATCCCACCAAAAGTGAACCAGGTGTCCTCTTCTCCACATCTTCACCAAAACTTGTTATCTTTTGATGATAGCCACTCTGATAGGTATGAGGGGACATCTCATTGCGGTTTTGATTTGCACTTACCTGGTGATTAGTGATGTTGAGCATCTTTTCATGTGTCGGTTGATCATCTGTTTTGTCATCTTTGGAGAAATGTCTATTCAGGTCCTTTGCCTATTTTTAGATTGGATTTTTTTTTTTTTAATGCTGAGTCTTATGGTTTTAATATGTTTTGGATATTAACCTTTTATCAGATATAACATTTGCAAATATTATCTCCCATTCAGTAGGTTTTTTTGTCTCGTTGATGGTTTCATGTACTGTGCAAAAGCTTTTAGTCTGATGTTGTCTCATTTATTTTTGCTTTAGTTGCCTTGGCCCAAGGAGACATATCCCAAAAAAATATTGCTAAGATTGATGTCAAAAAAGTTAGTGCCTTTGGTTTTTTTTTTTCTAGGTGTTTTATGGTTTTGGGTCTTACATTTAAGTTTTTAATCCATTTTGAGTTTATTTTTGTATACAATATAAGGAAGTGGTCTAGTTTAATTTTTTTTTGCATGTATCTGTCCAGTTTCCCCAACATTTATTGAAGAGACTGTCTTTTCCCATTGTATATTCTTGCCTCCTTCATCGTACATTAATTGACCATATAACCATGGGTTTATTTTTAGACCCTCTGTTCTGTTCCACTGATCTATGTCTGTTTTTGTGCTACTATACCATTTTCTTACTATAGCTCTGTAGTATAGTTTGAAATTTTGAAGATTTCTCAAAATTGCTGTGGCTATTCAAAGTCTTTCATGATTCCATCCGTATAAATTTTAGGATTATTTGTTCCAGTTCTATGAAAAATATGGTTATTTTAGTAGGGACTGCAGTGAATCTGTAGATTGTTCTGAATAGTATGGACATATTAACAATATTCTTCTAATGCATAAGCACCCCAGAACCTCCCTTTCTACATCAGCAAACAAACATCCAAGGGTCCTGTAAACACAGTTACACTAAATCTGAGACCTGTGTACATAAAGAATTATTCCCAGCTGATTCTCACTATGACCTGGCCTCAAGCTTGTTATATAATAAATGTTGTAAGAATTAAAATAATGGTTGGATCTATTTAAGTATAGACCACATCTCATAGTAGGGAGAAAAAACTGACCACTTCAGGGTGTTAGCAATGTTATATGCATGTTCTTTATTCTGTAGGATAATAGTATGATACCTAAACTCCTCTTCTTTCTTTCTCAAAATATTTACTAACTTCTGCTTATCTTTAATAAAATTTGTTTTTAGTTAACCTCAGTCCATGCACAAAGGAGAATATATATCAGCCTTTCATAATTTACCTAGCAGTGGTGTATTCTTTCTAAAACCTGGTGCTGCATGTTAATTTTCCTTTGCTTTTAATAGGTAACAATATATTCCATTTTGTAATGATGCATGACTCATTCGTTGCTCATTGTCTTTCCACTTTTTTTTTCTTGAGCCAGCAAGAAAATCTTACATGAGAGGAGGGAGAAACAGAGTGAGTTGAGGAATAGAGTACTTAAATACTGTTGCTTGATTTTCATTGGTTATCTCCTTTCTTACGGCGACCAGTCTAATCCAGCCTTCCTTGTCAGATCCCTCCCCACCCCCTACCCTCTGCTAGGGGCTGCACAGGGTGTCTTGCTAGAAACTGATTGCAGGCAGTATGTAGGCATCTTTCATTCAGAATGGACGTTAATATATTGAATAGAGAAGAAAGCTTTTAGAAATGTATCATTTGTCAAAACTGGATGGCTTTTAAAAAGGGATAGAGAGATGCTGAATGTTTTGTATGTTAGCATCGACTATTTCTGTTCAGACTCTTAAGTTTTCAGAAGCTTAAATATAGAGCCCTTTTAAAAAGGAAGAAAGAAGAATTTTTCTGGTTAGTCGACCTCTTTTTAAGAAGTGCTTCATCATCCTCCTCCACCTTTCTGTGATGTTTCTCTGCAGCTCTCTGTAGATTAGGGTTCTGTGCTGGCTGGCAGAATGCTCATTTGTTAGCTGACTAGAGTTCGTCGACTGACATAGATCAATATAGGTTTTATTTTTTTCCTGTGAATTCCAAAATGCCATCCAAAGAGTCTTGGTCGGGTAGGAAAACTAATAGAGCTGCAGTTCACAAATCAAAACAAGAGGGCCGTCAGCAAGATTTATTGATAGCAGCCTTGGGAATGAAACTGGGTTCTCAAAAGTCGTCTGTGACAATCTGGCAACCTCTGAAACTCTTTGCTTATTCGCAGTTGACATCACTTGTTAGAAGAGCAACTCTGAAAGAAAACGAGCAAATTCCAAAATATGAAAAGGTTCACAATTTCAAGGTAAGAATATTTGTTTTTAACCTTTTCTTATAAGAAATGTATATTACTTGAAATATACAGTACTAAAGAAATATCTGCTGATGTCTTTTTAAAACTAGGATGACTGAACTAAAATGCTCTTGCTATTTAAGGAATAGCTGAATAAAGCTAATAGAATCCAACCCCATTTTCTCTAATGCTTATATTGTATTTTATTTAATCAGTGTATCTCAATGGTAAAAGTCTTAACTGATACTTAAAAGGTCTCATTTAAAAATGATTTTGGCGTTAATTTTATTTGTGATGCAAATATGTCTGGCTACCTTTTTGGATATTTTGTGATGCAAATATATCTAACTATCTTTGTGGGATATCTCCGTTTCTTTCTGGTAAAAAGCTGTAGATATAAGAGTCATGTGCTATTGCATCTGGAATGAGCAGATGGTCTGCATTTCCCATAGTTTCTGTCTTTTCTCTGTGTTAATGAATTGACCATGATGAAAGGAGACTGACTACCATGGGAATGTTGATGCCGCTGATACTAGCAGCTTCCCTTCCATTTTTGAGTATGTGTGTGTGGTTCATAATTGTGTGTTAATGTGTTTTACCAACTATACTTATCATCTTTTATCAGGATGATGTGTTGATTTCAAGCTGCGTGTAGATCCTGCCTGTATTTGTAGTATGTATAAGTCACTGAAGTTCAGTCCTTTGCAGCCTAATTTCATAGAACATGCAATGTGAGACATTGAATAAGGAGACCCAGTTACACTTAATGAGTGGATGTATTCACTGGCATGTCTATAGTAACTTCCCAGTAGTTAAACAACTTTATGATGAAGTTCTCAAGACATGAATATTTTTAGTTTAGAAATAATGTCATTAGTTTTGATGTTAAGGGGTATCTTGTTTCAAAAGATAATAAAATCTGGAAATCCAGATCTTCCATTTGTTTATTAATTTATTCAGCAAATAGAATACATCAGGCTCCATAGCAGGAAGTTCCATCCCAAATTTGCAATTCATCTGATTTTTAACACCAGCATCAATTTTATTCATATGCTAAATACAAAGCCCCCAATATGCTCTGCTTTTACCATAGTGAAGAATAGATTTTTATAATCTTCAGATCATTTGGAGATAAAGGATAAACTCCAAAATGTATGGGTTGTGTAAAGACTGATAATAAATGTTTCAAGGTAAACTAAATAGCATTTTTTTCTCCCCCTTTAATCATATCATTAAGGCCTTACCTTTCAGCCAGTATCTGATTTAAAATAGACTGAGACCATTTAGTTTGTGCATCTAGTTTCAACGATATCTTCCATTTATAAACATATACAGGTTACCAGGCCTCAGTTTCTTCTTGCATGATATACAACATGGTCTTACAGGATTTTTATCAGGAGAAATGATCCCAAATAAATCCTTCTGCAAATACAAAGTTTATGTGCATATTAGGTCACAAAAAGAGCAGTTTAGGTTCCTAAGCATGCTATTTATAAATGGCTGAGATTTTAAAATATATCTCCAAAGATGTACCCTCTGGTGTGTTTAGCAAGAACAAATTGACCTACTAAGAATGCCATTTTGGTGCTAAGTCAAGTTCATTGTACATGCTTTCTATCAATATAGATTAAAAGCAAATGGGGCTATTCAAAGATTTACATAAACAAACATATTCTCATTTTTGGTTTTATCTTCCAGCAAGTTCTCAATTTTAATTTAACACATGGCTTTAATGAGCAAATTTTGTATAGCCAGAAAGTGCCAACTATAGGACTAATTGTGACTCTCAGCTTGGTACCCAAACTGTTTGAAAGGTATTTGTCTTTAAAAAAAAAAAAAAAAGCACATTAAAAAGTAGAAGTCTGCTTCCTTCTGTGGATTTAAAAAATTAAAACCAGCTTGAGCATACTGTTAAGAAAAAAATGCGCAAGAGAGAGCTCATGTTAGTGATTTACATTACTGTTTTTAGAGTTGCTAATAAGGTCAGAAGTCTCAGAATTTGACTCTTTTCATTGAAATTACTTTTTGTTATTTAAAAAATGTTTCTGTAGGGGGGCTTTACAAAAAAGAAAAGAAATTGAGGGGGAGTTATACTTGACTTCTGAGAACTTCCCCCGAAAGAATTTAGACTCTGTGGGCAGGAGCAGTTCTGTCCCACACAGATGTTCACTTAGAAAGTCACTGCTTGTGATACGTAAGTATATATAGTTCTGAGATTTATTGGGGGGGGGGCACCCCAAGCATTAATCATTCACGCGGCCTTGCCATTGACAGTTTTCTATATTGGTAAAAGTTAATTCTGCCTACCATGAGCCCACTCACCAAAGCCTCATTTCAATGAGGTTTTTTTTTTTTTTTTTTTTTGCTTCTTGAAATGCCTTGTTATGTAACGTTGCTCTGTGGTGTTGAATAGCTGCCAAATCTTATTTCAGAGGGTGAAGCCACGGGTGTATTATACCTTTAGTGAAAGGTTTCACCAAGGTGAAATCCCAAAAAAAAATCAGCTGGGCCTAATTCCAGACAGGTGTTTGTTTTTTACGGGTTTTTGGGTTTTTTTGTTAGAAAGGGGGAACAAAACAAATCGGGAAGGCTTCCCATTTTTCTGTGTTATGTAACGTGGTCTTTTCTATTATTACTTATAACAATTTGATAAATAATCAATCATATAAAAAGATCATTCTCTCTTGGGGAGGGTCATCATTTTAAAAATGTACCACATTTTTTTTTTTAAACACAATTACCCTATGAGTTGTCAAAATAACTTAGAGCGAAATAATTTTAACTGTCTCCTAAATCTCCTGCCTTCTTTCTAACATGAGAGAGAGCAAGCTAATTTCTTGAGAAGACTTTAAACAAGAAATCCTCTTGACATTAAAATAAGACACAGGCACCCCACCAGTAGGGACTGCATCACACTTCTGAGGCTCTCTGGATAGAATGATAAGCAAGCTCCTGAGGGCGAGGGCTGGGCCTTAGTTATTATGTGTATGACCTTCGGGAGATTGCTTTTTCTCTCCAAACCTCTGGTTCTGCATCAGAAAAATTGAGTTCCTGGTATGTGTAGGTACATGGTAGCCACTATTTTTGTTATTACAAATTACCCCTAAGTGGATTTTTTTTTTTTCTGAGTTCATTCCAAGACTGTTTTTTTGCCCAGCTGTAGAGGTCATGATGCAATTGAAAAAAACCTGGCATGATTGTGGGGCTAAAGAAAGCTCTTGTTTCTTTCTTAGCTCCTAGGCAGTTAGATGTTATATAAGAGCAGTGGCATTTTTATGCTCCACAGAATACAGTGAAATCCTCTGTATTTCTTTCACTCCCTCCAAATTATTCAGTGTTTCATTTGGTATATTTAATTCAGATGGGTTTGTAAAATAAAGTCAAGATTACATGTAGTAACAACAGAAACCTGGCAATTTTGGCAAATTAAATAGAAAACATTAAGAATTATAGTGAGTAGATACTTTAAAATATGAGTTTAGTTCTTTTTCAAGATAATCTTGAAGTGGTGACTGATTGATTTCAGAGTTTCAGATACTTGTATTCTGTGTATAAATAAAAGGTATAACATATCATATTAATAGGTTTAATGTTGCCAGGATAATGTGCAAGCAATGAATCCAAAAATGTGAATTGATACTGCAATTAAAATAATACTATAATATGAGCCTTGTAATATTTAGTAAAATGACTGATTCAAGACCTGGGATAAAGCAATAAAGTGAACCCATCAGTACTGGCCAACAAACGAGACATTCTGCTGTTCGATTAACTACAGAGTAGGAATGGCCGGCATTCCTGCTGAAAGTGGTCTGTCTTTCTTTCAAAGGACACAGCCAAAGCCAAGCCCCATGGTCTTCAATTGATTTACATCTGAGAATACAAGATGAAGCAACAAATAAAAATAAATGTAGTAAGAAATATAGAGTTAAACTACGTGATATTTAAGTTCTCTCACGGCTCTAAAATTCTCTATTGAGAAGCAATTGATTTGTTAATATGATCCTGTTTTCCCTTTTTAAAACTTTATTAAGGCCTGTATACGGACAAATTTTTTAACATTGATTTTTTTAAAAAAAATTAAAACAGATAGGAAATATTTTTTAAAAACTAGTCATGCTGTCAGCAAAATGTCATGTTCAAGGATTGCGCCTACGACTTCCCCTGCTTCTCTCTCGCTGTCCTTCCGTCCCTCATCCCCACATCTAGTGAAATGCCTTGTAGACGCTCAAGAAGTGTCTGTCGAAAGACTGCAATGAGCACACGGTATGACGTGAAGACCTTTGTTGTGGTGATCGTGGTGGTAGTTATTTTGAAACCACTTCTATGGCAGCAGGAAATTTCAATGCAAAAATAGATTCTTCTAATCTTAAGGCCTGTATTTTTATAAATGGATTTTTAAAATCAAATTCATGTGAGTTTTTAACATGAAATAAAACCTCAAATATCATGTTATATTCGATGGGAGTATGTGTTCACATTTTAAGTGCTTAGTAATTTAAATATTGTTTTGAATTAATAGTAAAATAAGTTAAATATGACAAAACGGAAAAGGCACCCGGAACGTGTCATCATCAGGCTTCAGCTGTGTCACTCATCATCACTTCTCCCATGAACACGGAGTGTCCAGAATAAACATTATAAAAGAACAATGTTTTTCTCCAAATAGATTAAATTGAATTATATTGTACATATATATGTATGTGTACACACACAATTCCTGATTCTTAATATGGGTCACTTGCAAGAGAAGATAAAAATAAAGATGAGTGCATAGCAGGGATTATTTCTGCCCAGAGCAGTCGGACTCGAAGAGGGCTAATGGAGAGAGCAGGAGATTGAATGAGATCATCTGTAAAGTCCTAAAGGCATTGTATTCCTCTTGCTGTCTGGCACTTATCAGATGCTGTGGAAACCAAAAATAATAAACTGCTTTTTATTTCTGCTCCTGCTGGTGGTGATGAAGACCGCAAAGACTCATCATGCACTGCCATCCAGACCTCCATCCAGTACCTAAGAGCTTTATGGCCTTCTCTATCTCAGCTCCTGTCTGTCCTCTTATGGTTTGTAATTCTGGCTGGGGAACTGGTTATGATCCCTCGAGTGCAAGTCTAAATCATTAAGGTCATTGGGAAGGTTACCGCCTACCATTAATAATCACAAAGTTCTTGTTGGTTAGTACATAGTTGCTTATACTTCTTCACAGCCATTTTATGGGGCTAGAGAACTTAAAATGCTATACTCGACTCAAGAGAAATCCATGATATTATGGATTGGAAGAATTAGTATTGATAAAATGTTCATTCTACCCAAAATAATCTACAAATTCAGTGTGATTCTTATCAAAACCCAAAGACATTCTTTACAGAAATAGAAAAGGCAATCCTAAAATTCATAGAGAACCACAAAGACCCCCAATACCCAAAGCAATCTTAAGCAAGACAAATCTGGAAGCTTCGTACTTCCTGATTTCAATATGTTACAGAGCTCTAGTAATCAAAACAGCATGGTACTGGCATAAAACAGACACGTAGACCAACAGAACAGAATGGAAAGCCCAGAAATCCACACTTGTACAATCAGCTAATCTTCAGCAAGGGTGCTAAGAACACGAAATGGGGTAAGGATAGTCTCCTCAATAAATGTTGGGAAAATTCAATATCTATATGCAGAAAATTGAAACTGGTCCCCTGTCTTGCAACATACACAAAAATCACCTCAAAAACAGATTAAAGACTTAAATATAAGCCCTGAAACCAAAAACCAAGTAGATGAAAACATAGGAGGAAAGCTTCTTGACATTGATCTGATCAGTGGGGTTTTTTAGATATGACACCAAAAGCCTTATGGGCAACAAAAGCAGACAAGTGGAATTGCATCAAACTAAAAAGCTTCTGTACAATCAACAGTAAAAAGGCAGCCTGTGGAATAGGAGGAAATATTTGCAAGCCTGATAAGGGGTTAATGGTCCTGTGTGTGTGTGTGTGTGTGTGTACTGGACATTATATAACACACACACACACATATGTTTTATATATATATAACTCATGCAACTTAATAGTGAAAAGGCAAATAATCCAATTTTAAAATGGGCAAAGAACCCGAATAGACATTTCTCCAAATAAGATTACACACATGGCCAACAGGTATATGAAAAGGTGCTCAATATCACAAATCATCAGCGAAATGCATATCAAAACCATGAGCTATCACTCCTGTTAGAGTGGCTGTTGTCACAAAAACAGAGGATAACCAGTGAGTGTCGATAAGGATGTGGAGAAAAGGGAACTCTTGTATATACTGTTGGTACAAATGTAAATTGATACAATAATTATGGAAAATAGTACGGAGGTTTCTCAAAAAATTAAAAATAAAACTAACTTGCAATCCAGCAATAGGTTGCTTTTTAACTCTATTAATTATTTCCTTTGCTATACAAATTTATCATTACAGGTAGTCCTGAATGTCTGTTTTTGCTTTTGTTACTTTAAAATTTGGAGAGAGGTTTGTCTTTCTTACTGTTAGTGGAAATTATTAGTTCTATTTCTTTTATGAAATTTAAAAAATAGTAAATTTGGCAGGAGATTTGCAAGTTTGTCTTTCTCACTAGGAGGCTGATAGTGAGACATTAAGTGTACTATTTCTTTTATGTAATTAAAAAACAAACAAAAACAAAAACTCCTCACGCCAGCCTTTGAAATTTAGATGTAGGGTTGCCACTTTTAAACACCTTAAGAAGGAGCCTGACTATCACCAGAACTTGTTCTTATCCCCAACTGATATCCTAATTTGAGACCCTCTGGCAGACAAGTACATTGAAGGTGGCATTCATTCTTTCCAGCATGTATATTCATCTTCCTTGACAATGTTTTAGAAAATTTGGTATCTCCAAAATTTATCCCAAAGTAGAGAGTCCACCTGGCATGCGATTCCCAGCACAATAACAAGTTAAGAATGTAAACCCAGAGGAAGAACACACAATTTAAAGTCACCTCTTCCAAAATTCTTCTCTCTACTTTGTGTCCACACAATAATCTAACCTTCAAGGACTTTTTTCCCACATTCGAGACATGTGGTTACTTTAAAGGCAACTTTCATAGTCACTTGTATCATACACCCATTCTCCCCTTCCAGATTTAATTGAGGATTGAGTTTTAATTCTATTCTGTTTATTTTGTAAATTAATGGGAGAAATATATATGTAATACTTCACATCTCTGTTTTTTAAAACCTTGTTTGACAAATTACAGTGTCACACTTTATGACAGTCTTCATGGCCCACTATGGCAAATATTCCTCAGAGAACAAAGGGTCTTACTTAGGAGTGAGCCCTACTGTGGCTTTAAGAAGGTAGTCTAAGCATGTCAAGTCCCCTGTTATCTCAGTACACTTATCAGTAGACAGCATTCATTATTCGTATGTAATAGTACATGACACAAAAATATCTTTGCCTTCTTCAAAGAGCCCAGAGGGCAGAGAGAAGAGACATGCACATGTACCACAGGAAGTGGAATATAGGTCTAACAAAGATTTTTTTAAGTGAAGAGAATACATGCAAATACTGATTTTTCCTTCTTGAATATTTTATCACAGTAATGCTGGTTGGTACCTGGAAAATCACTACAAATTATTTTCCTAATAAATACCAAAAACACCAGTAGTTTTTTTTCCCCCCAAGTTTACTCTTCTTAAATTATATTAAGATACTCTGGTTGCAAAATAGGAAAGCTAGAAAAGAATGGGGAAACAGCCCAGCAGTGTTAGACTTCTGAAGAACATCACCAACTGCTTATTTTCTATATTTTTATGTTCTTTAAGGAGCAAAAATAGAACTTGAGTGTGTTTTTTAAAGTGTTATCCAGATGTAAAAATTTTTTTAAAAGAATATATCAATTTTTAGGTCATGAGAACCAGAAGGTTCTTGTCATATTGGTGATATCCTCCAGTCTTTTGTATTAGAGATCATGTTTTGGCTGTCTGTGTGAATAGATATGCCCAAATCGGGCCTAAAAAATCAGGCTCACTGTCTTTTGTAGACCTTCCTTTGTTTAGAGTTCCAGCTCTTACATGTGCCACACACCCTCATCACTGCTTTTGGCTCTGCCTCACAAGCTTGGGCAGTGCCTTTGTTCATAAAGAGAAGGCTCATCTCTAGGAGGCAACGCTGTTTTGCTTTGACGGTTGCTATTATATAGCTCATTACTCCAAAATTGTATGACATTGCTTCAATGTGTCTTTTTAAAAGTCCATTGGGAACCTATGACTGATATTTACTATTTGATGGAACAGATACATTTCGAGTGTCAGAAGGCCTGACCCATGCTAAGGCAAAAAGGGAACTTATTGGCTCACGTAGTAGGAAACGTCTGGTGTTAGTTGAAGGTGTCCTTTGACCTAGGAGCTTAAAATGCCACCAGAACCCCGTCTCCAAGCTCTGTTTTCATTTTTAGGCGCTCTCTGGTGACAAGATGGCCGGCAAAGGCTTCAGCTCCATATATTCTCAGATTCTAGTTAGCTGCAAAAGAGACTGAGCAAAGGGTCTGGGCCTGGTAGCATTCACCCAGTTATCTTATATTGCCATCTCAAACCAGTAGCTCTGGTTTCAGGAGAACCGAATGTGCTTATTGCCTTAGATCTAGGTGACATACCCTTCTCGGGAGCTAGGGATATGTTCAGTTTCATACAGTTACATAGATCGAGGACTGTTATCCAAATATAAGACATTTGTTCTGTATGGCTAAAAAATAAGAAATGCCTGCTACAGCATTGAATGACAAATGAAATCAGCAATTATAAGATCCTAATATAGGTCCTACTAAATACAGCAATGTTAATGTAACATTTTTCTGGGGGCGATGTACTTTTATAGCACAGTGACAAAAGAATCCTAAAGCATTTCAGCCTCTATAAAAGACATTGAGAACTGCTGATTACATTAGTATTATTTTACACATGTAGAAACTGAAGCCCAGAGAAGTCCAAGATTCAAGTTCACATGAAAGATCAGTTTTAGAAACAAAAACATCATCTGAAATTCCACTTTCGGGCACAATAAAGGAAATTGATATACCCTCCCATCTTAAACAATGAGAAAACCAGAAAAAGTATATAAAACAACAGGCAGACATTGAACAACAGGTAGTACAGTACTGTGATACCTGAAAGAAGGAACACAGGCGAGATGAGTCTTAAGATTGCTCTTGCTTACTGCCGGAAGGGAGTTTCCGGGCCAAAGCACATGGAGGGGGAATCCACAGAAAGCACAGTGGTCAAGCCAGGTTGAGGACATAGAGATTGGAGTTTAGAAAGACAAAATAGCTAAAATTTGTGGGACAGAGTACCTGAGAGGACCGAGCCATACACAAAAAGAGCTCTGGAGATCTGTATAGGAGTCGTCTTGAGTCTTTGAGTACTTATCATCACATGCATGAGAGGAAACTATTGGGAAACCACCAGAAAGCAATAGACTGAACAATTACTGAAATTCACCTAGGGCTGAGAATAGTTTTACCCACCAGTTACATTGGAAACACATCATAATACGAGGCATCATTGAAAAGTCCTCAAAGGGGTATCATCTCAGTAGCATGACTAAATTAACAGTAGACTAAAGGCTGCATTGAGGAAAAAATATAAGCTATTTAAAGTGATCCAAATGAAATCTCTAGAGATAAATCGATATACATATATATGTATATATATGAAATGAAAAGTACACTGGTATTAACAGCATATTAGGTACCACAAGAGAAAAGATTAGTGAAGAAGACATTGAAATATAAACTATCCAAAATTAAAGACTGAAGGAATTTTCTTTTTTAATGAACGCAGTATCAATGACCAGTGGGACAATATCAAGCAATCTAATCGGAGTCAGAAGGAGCAGCAGTGTGGGGCCAGGGAACAGCTATTTGAAGATGCAGTCATGTGTCACTTAACAAGGGGATACGTTCTGAGAAATGCATTATTGGGAAATTTCATTGTTGTGCAACCATCATAGAGACCTAGATGGTGCAGCCAACTACACACCTGGGCTACATGGTATAGCCTCTTGCTCCTAGGCTACAAACCTGTACAGTATGTTACTGTACTAAATGCTGTAGGCAAATGTAACATAATGGTAAGTATTTGTGTATCTGAATTTATCTAAACATAGAAAAGGTACAGTAAAAATGCAATATATAAAATATAAAGTGGGGAGGCAAGGAGAGGACTGTGAAGGGAAGCACCTTGGAGTAATATCTTCAAAGTACTCAACAACAACTATTAACCTAGAATTCTATATCCAGCAAAAATATATTTCAAAAATGAAGACAAAATAAAAATGTTTGCTTTTTTATACAAAGAAAAGCTGAGTAAATTTATTACCAGGATACCTATACTACTAGAATATCAAAAGAAGTTCTTCAGACAGAAATAATGTTAGATGGAAATGTAGATCTATATAAAAGAATAAAGAATACTAGAAATGGCGAACTTATGGGAAAGTATAAAAAATGTTTATCCTTCATTTTAGTGTCATTAAAAGATAAATGACTTTAAAGCAAAAATAGTATTATGTAGTTTATACAAGTAACATATGACAATAATAGCAAAAAGGATGGGAGTAAGAGAGTGAAAGTACCTTGTAAGATTTTTACGGTATACCTGAAGTGATATGATATAGTTTGAAGGTAGACTGATGAGTTAAAGATATATATTATAGACCTTATAACAAACTCTAAAAAATAAAAAAACGTATAAGCTAATAGTGGAGACAAAATGAATTCATAAAATATATGCAATTTTTTCAAAAGCATGCAAGAAAAGAAAAAGAACCAAGAACAAATGGAATATACAGGAAACAAAAGCAAGATGGCAGATTTAAATCCAGTGATATTGTTAATTCCATTACATAGAAATGGTCCAAACACTCCATTAAAGGCAGAGGTTGTCAGCCTGGATAAAAAGGCAAGGTCCAACTATATGCTATCTGTAAGAAACCAACTTTAACTAGAAACACAGAGAAGCAAAAAGAATAGGGTAAACCATAGAGACAGTAATTCGAAGAAAATCAGAGTGGCTATATTTATATTAAACATAGTAATTTTCAGACAAGAACTGTTATTGGGAGTAAAAAGGATAAAATTCATCAAGAGAACATAAGAATTTAGAATTTACATGCACCTAATAAAAGGTCCAAAATGCATAAATAACTGAATTGAAAAGTGAAATAGTCCACAATTATAGATTTCCAGACTTTTCTCTGTGATAGAACAAATAGACAAATAGAACAAATTAGTAAGGATATAGAAGACTTAAACCAACAATATCAACTAATTCGACTTAATCAATATTTATGTAGTATTCTACCCAGCAACAACAGAACATACATACTATTCAAGAGAATTGCAATATCCACCAAGATAGACAATATTCCAGGCCATAAAACAAGTGTCAGTAAATGTAAAAGGATTGAAATCATACAAAGCATATTATCTTACCACAACAGAATTAATTTCAAAATCAATAATATCTCTGAAAAATTTCCCACATATTTAGAAATTAACTTACTGCTAAATAACTCATGGATTAAAGAAATCACAAGGGATATTAGAAAACATTTTGAACTGAATTTACCAAAATTTGTGCAATGTGGAAAAAAGTAGTATGTATAGTGAAATTTTTATCTTTAAATGCTTTAGGAAAGAAAAAAAAATCTTAAATCAGTGAGCTAAACCTCTACCATAAGAAACTAGAAAAAGACTCATTTAAAGCAAATAACAGAAGGAAAGAAATATTAAAGCAGCAATCAATGAAATAGAAGAAAAACAATACAAAAGATTTAGATCTCTTTTACTAGAGCTTTAAAAGGGTTTCAGCTACATAGTTTAATAATTTCTTGTGCATTTTAGTCATACGTTTTTCCTGGTATGGGACTACTTTCATTCATAATGTAACGATCTAATATTGTTTGAAGGTAGTAAACATCTTTAGATGACAGATTTAAAACCAAGCCAAAGAGAAACAAACTTGGTTGTGTGGCAGTGTTAGTATTAGTACAGACTTGGCTTCAGGGAATTGTAGATGATAAGAAAATGTGGATTTGTCTGAGGCTTTTTTTGTCTCTCAGTGTTCAGTTTACCTATGTATAATGTTTTAGAGATTTTCTATCACTCAGCTGTGGGCCGTACGTTGGTTTTTATTACACAACCAAGTAGATTCTTTTATTTTCCTGTTATACCTTCATAATATAACTTTAGGAAATTGCTGTTTTGGAATTTTGTAAATTTGCTGAAGTATCAATTCACTGTGTTGATATTTTACTACTCATATTTGAATGCAAACTTATTCATCCAAGTGATGAAATTAAACTTTCAAAGTAGAAGTGGCATTGGACATTTTAAAACTTTAACCATGATTCTGTTTAGACATAAAGTTCTCGGAGTTCCTGTGAAAAGAAATTAAAAAGAGATTTGCTTCTGAAACTTTAAAATGTCTAAACATTAAAATTACAGGTTTTCTAATACTTTAAATGCCTGTATTTTGAAATGGAAAGTCTTTTTGAATTACTGGTTATATTTATTGTTAGATACTTCATTATAGAATCCTTTCCTTGTAACGTGATCTAAATAAATAAAAGGACTACCTTGAGGACTTCAGTATTTCCACTACCTGACTCCTGGGTTTCAAATTGATGGCTCTGTGTTGGGGCCACCCTTACACTTTAGAATAGAACCCTGACACCACAAACTGTGTCCTGGCATTAATATGGTTGAGTGTGCCTCTTAGAGAGTATACCTGTCTGCACCCCTTTAACTCAGCTGTGATTTTAGAGGTTTTTCTTCCCCGCAGGGATAGGGTTGATTGGGGAACGGGAAGAGATAGGTAGATTATCAAGGAAGCCATAGGACATTTAAATTTTATTAGTAAGGCCCAGTATAGAATTATACTGGAATTGATAATAATTTTTTCTGTACATTTTTACTTCAAGTATTGTTTTGTACACCAATCAATAAAAACATTTTTATAATGTTATTCATGTGGGAGCAGAACTAAATTATTATGTTGCCTTACTAGTAATGTAAGAGTAGTATTGCTATAAGGCTCATGGTCTATCAGCTTTTTCCTGTAGTTATTTCTCCCATTTAAGGGGACATCATTTCTTTGTGCTATGACCAATGCACATCAAGAAGGCTTTTATGGTATCACCCTCAATTTTGAAGTTTTCACACTCTTGAAACATTAGGTCACTGATTTTCTGTCATTTGTCATTCTTTTCAAAATACTTCTGTGCTACTTGTATGGTTAAGCATGTGCCTCACAGAGCCCCTGTGAACTCTCCCCTGCACCATCATCTGTAGCAGCCCCTAGAAGCTGTTAGCACCAAGGCCCCTTCCCCAGTAGTCTCCACGTACCAAGAACCTCTCCCCCGTTCTGGCTGCTGTTGGCCACTGGCTGTGCTCTTCCTGTTCCAGGCTCTCAGCAGCTCCAAGATTTGCTTAAAGGCTTGTTTCAGCAAGTGCTTGGTGCATTTCTTCTGCCTTTCCTGCTGGGGCACATTAAACACCCATTCTATCAGGGCAAGAAAAATAGGCACAGCCAGCACGATGTTAGTGCCAGTGGCTTAAGCATATCCAAACCTCACTGTTAAAAATTTCAACTCAAGAATTAAGGCCGCTAGTAGTTGTGACTAGATTTAACTAAATAGTAAGCAAGGCAAGAATGTATTGCCTCAATACTAAAGACACTCCTATTTTAAGTACCCCCTCCCCACCTTTTTATTGCAGGTAACCACTGCACAATTTTAAGTATTCGTTGCTAGTGTTACACATTCTCTTCTCATGGCTTAATAATATAAATCAAAATATTTTAACCAAATGGCAAAATAAGGCCCAAAATTCTAAATTTCAAATCCTTTGAATCAAAATTAAGCCATCTTGGTGAGACTAAAATTGGTTACATGAAAGAGTACATTCTGGTTGCCCTAAAGATAAAAATGGAAAAGGGAGGGGGGAGCCTTTCCTGCCCAGCTGCCTGACTACCTTACCTTTCTGTCATTTTGGTTTTGATCATCTGTTTTCTCCCCTCGTCGCCCAATACCATGCTGAAGAGCTTACTCATCTGAGCCTCCCAATGAAGAGCGTCAGCTGAAATGTCATTCCCGTCTTCCCAAGCAAATTCCATTTCTCCTAATGTTCCTGTCGCCTCCAACCTAGTTTACGTTTGCAGCAGGCTCCCTGGCTGTTCACGTTCATGCTTATTTCTGGAGGTGGTGTGATAGCTTAGAAGGGATGATGAAGGTAGGCTGAATTTTATTTCTCTTCCCATGGCATGCATTTCTTTTCTGCAGTTTCTTTTACTGTCATTCAAACTGGAGATGTGAATGTCAGAAACAAGATGAGAAGCAGACGTGCTGGCTTTCTTACAGAAGCCAGGGCTGTGGTCAGTATAACTGTGGGCCCAGTTGTGAATGGCTTCAGTTTTTACCTCAGTTGGTGCCCAGTAGACACAGCCCTTGGCCTACACCAGGCGGGCCCCTCAGTAGCCCATCCATCTCCCTCCCTTCCTGTCCTTTTCAGCCTGCTTCTGACCACTTTCCTTCCCCAAACTTATTTGCTTAGAAACTGAACTTAGGCCCTAATGCACAGACTACAGACTGAATTTCCTATGCTTTCTGGCCTCCAGGCCCCCACCACTCCTGTACAGCCATCCTCTCCCCCTTATTCTTTTTCCAGCTCCAGGTAAAGGAAGGTAATTTCCTATTCTTTAAAGCTTACCCCTCTGCCCTGGATGCCATTTTCATTGGAAGCCTCAGGAACCTTACTCCATGACTTACTTTTTTGCTCTGAAATTATCAATCAGCTGTTCCTTTCCCTTCCATTTGTTGTGTCCCACCTCACTTCCAGACCTGTTCCTCTACTTTCGTTCCCTCCGTTAATGCCATACTTCCCCAGTGACCAGGCCCCATACCCTAACAGTTAGCCCAGGTTCCTCCCCTCTCCTCCACCACCGATCAGTTACCAAGCCTCGTTGATTCTGCCTCTTAAATAACACTATCCCTTTATCTCAACGCCACTGCTAAGTTCAGATCCACATCATTTATTACCTATACCATGGCCATAGCATCCTACCTAGTCTGTCGTCCTCCAGCCTTGCCTCCTTGACTGTGTCACTCTCCTTAAAAATCTTCAGTGGCCATGCATTGTTCATTATGCAAAGTATAAATTTGTAGGCATGGAAAATGCCCTGTCTGCCTCTCCTCTCCTGCTATGCCAGTCATTCCTACCTCCATCCTTCCTTGGAATTCTCTAAACGTCTCATTGTTCAGCTCATGCAGCGTGCCTTTGACTTCCTTATAACAAACAGCCTTTCCTAAAGCAGCTGCTCCAATGCGCACACCCCTATTCTGCCCCGCGGTCACCTGGCTGACCCTGCTGTCTGTCCGTGAAGACTCAGCTCTTTGGTTGCATCATAAGCCTGAGCAGTGCCCCTCCCCAGGTTCTCTCACGCTTGGCAGACACTTTCAGGAGAGCACTTTCACAGTGTATTTAATGGGAGAAACCTACAATAAATTCTTTGAGCCAATATCCTGTGTATTTTTGTATATGTCATCAGTAAATGTTTATGAATGAATAAAAGTGATTAATGAATTAAGTCTGTTTTGATGACCTCTAGGGGAATAAAAAAGACAGACTACAATATTCAGTTTTTAAAAATGCAATCCAGTGTCATGGGGCCATAAAAGTCACAAAACAAAACCTAAGAAATGTGAATTTTAGATATAAAAATCCGAAAGGGAATCAGATAAACCCTATTATACAAATAGAAGCTTAGTAAGCTGCTGCTGCTAAAGTGCCCATTTCTAGAGCAGTTTGCTAGAGAGTCATATAAGCAACTTTTCAAGTGATTTTAAAAAGCAAAATTAAAAGCAACAACGAAACCAGCCCCAAATGGCTCAGGATGCCTTTATTTAAAGCTGTCTAAGAAGGAAATATGTAGGTAACAATTTCCTAAAGATTGCCTTCTGAGATAATTGTGTTACCCTTTAGAGAACATTGGGCCTGCTTGGACAGTTAAACCCTTCATATGTAATATGAAGAACTGTCTCAAGATTTTCAAAACGCCGCCTTTACTACTCAGTGCCGGTAAGAAAGAGAATTGTTTCTATCATAACATCTCAGTACTCAGTACTGTTTGCAAGAACCTCTTTTAAAGTACTTTTACACCATCTGCTCTGTTTTTTGCTCCCAATGTATCTTTAAGACCCTTTATCATGAGATAACTGGCAGGTACGAAACTGGGACTTTGTCCACACTTCTAGTCTGTTTTTACTAACCTTACCAAATTAAGTGATAGTAGACTATCCTAAGACCTGGCAACCTCGAAGCCAGTTGGTATCCCAAAGACTTTCCTTCAGAATAACTTCATAATTCTATAGCTGTTTTTTGATTCTACTTTTATGAGTCAGTACTGTCTGTTTCACTCTTTATTCTCAGAGTAAAGCAAAATTGCATACTTTATCCAGTTATATTCACTCAGAGGAACATAGACAAACACAAAGACATCATAGACTATGTGGATGTTGACCTTGGCCTCTGCTTCAGGAACTCCAGGAAATGCTTTCGATTTACAGGCTCTGAACATTATTAACAATCCAGAAGCAACTATGTCTGCATTCCTGGTGCTTTTCCATAAAAGACATGGAAGGGATTATGGCCTTTTCAAAACCAACATGACGTTTTGTATTCAAGCTCTTTTGGCAACAACCAGAGTCACAAGCACATACCTGCTCAGAATGAACCCCAGGTTATCTGTTGCAGCCTAATATGCCAGTAGTAGTAGTAGTTTGAATTCTGAAATATCATATTTCATTGATTCTAATATGTACTCTTTTTTCACCATCTCTCAATTTGGCATTTGTCTTATAATCAGTGGCATTTATAGAACCCAGACATAATCCTTCTTCATGGCCTGTCGTAATTTAATTGGCATGGTTTTTCTAAACAGAATATATGTGTCTTACATTTAGTATAAGTCTTATGTTCAGTAGTATCTTAAGTTCCAAGAAGTTTTATATATATAACTACATAGAGTTATATAAAGTTCGAAGAAGTTATATATATATATAATTACATATATATGTGTGTGTATGTAATTTACTTGGTTTCTAAGACCTATTCAATACATAAATAGTAAAAATGATAATCTTAGTTATGAATTTTATTTGCAATAGCTGTTTTGGCAGATTTTTATGTTCGAATTAAATTGTCACAATCTGATATTCACTCTCTTGTATTACTGTTTTCTGCAGGAGGAAATATATATATAAAGTTATCTCAAGTAAATATAATTTGATTAGCTCAGCGGCTTCCTTGTTCTCCCTTTTCACTTATTTCTTAAGTGCCTTTCCAGCAAATATTTGCTCAGAAATCCCCAAGTATTAGTGATAATATTCATTTTTTTTATTCTTTAACGTTTGGGGTTTGGATTCATTACTTCTCTAATTCTACCAATTTTGTTTTGTTTTGTTTTTAATAATTTTTTTATTTAAATTAGTTTCAAGTATATAGTACATTAGTTAGACATCTGTAATGTTCATAAAACGATCCCCCCCCCAATTGCTCCCTCCCTCCCCTGGCGCTCCACTTAGCCATCATATCAATGCTAACTACATTCCCTCTTTCATGCTCCCCATGCCCAAATATCAACTACTAATTTGTACTTCTTTAACCTTTTACCCCATTCTCCCAGCCTCCCAACCCCCCACCCTGTCCATCACCAAATTGTCCACTATATTTGTGAGTCTTTTTTGTTTAGTTTGCTCTTTTTGTTCCTTAGATACCACATACAAGTGAAATCATTTGGTATCTATCTTTGTCTGACTTATTTCATTCACCAAAATAACCTCTAGGTCCATCCATGTCATTGCATATGGTATCTACCAATATTTTTTTTTTATCTGAGTTAAGCTAGAATGCCTTCTCTTTCCTATACATGAAAGCCTATGGATATCTTAGCATTTGAATCCTTTCTTTTGGGGGGATTTCTTTCTTAGGGATAAAGGAATCTAATGCAGTATAACCTTTTTGGGCAGGAATGATTAATGAATAATTACTATGGTAAAACAGGGTTTCTGACTAACCATAGTTTCTGCAGTTTCTAAAATATATTCATTCTCTTTGCTGACATAATAAGTATCAAATAGTTCTGAACAGAAATTGGCCCTTTTTGATGATTTAGTTGTGACCGGTCACTAAGTATCACCTTCAACATCTGTGGCCCTAACTGTGGTTACAGAGGACAGAAGGTGGATCATCTGGCAAAATCCTTTACAGAACCACACATACTGTGCATTGCTCCTTATCCTTCTTCATGCCGCAGAGCCCAGAAAACACCAGTATTTGCATAACACATAGATGAGGCTGCTTAACTGCCGGAGAACTGTTGGAAAACTACACTGTAGAAATTTTTTTCAGAAGTAAATGCAGAATATTGGTTTGATTTATCACCATTGCTAAACAAAGAGGAAATCAAACTAATAGAATTTTTAACTGCTTGTTGGTCCCTCTCACCCAAGGTTTTACCAAACGTAATCATGTTGTGCCTCTTCAGCATGTGGTGTGGCTTGTATATTAGTGCTTCGACAGGAAACGGTCTCCTCACTCGTATTTCCCTTTTGGTCACTTTGTCACTACTCTTTTTTCAGGTCCATACATTCAGAGGACCACACTGGTGTGAGTACTGTGCCAACTTCATGTGGGGTCTCATTGCTCAGGGAGTGAAATGTGCAGGTAAGAGCTCTTCCTTTTCATGTCATTGAGTAAGCTAGGACGTTATAAGGAGTAAATTATGAAGAGATTTACTGTTATGCACATACAGTGAGCTGGATTCTGGTTTGCTCCGAACACACGTGCAAGAAGCTGGATTCTCAGGCAGCCAGTCTGGAAATTGATATTTTATCTGCCTTTAACCTTGTATTTAATAGCAGACTAGAGATCTGGTATTAGTCCATTAAAAAGAGAGAAGTCAGCTTGTTCAAAAAGTCTGATAAAAGGAGATAAAAGTAAGGCAGTTGTATTTAACTGTTGCCTTTGATGTTATAAGAACTAAATTTATAAAAATGATTTTTTTAAAAAAAAGCAGTATACAGGGACCTATGATTGTTGCCTTGGAAACTGAATTTCAAAGATAACTTGTTAAGCGAGATTGTCCTTACTAAATTTTTGTAAAATCAAATTGAAACTTTAAAAATCTGTGAATTTATCTTCAAAGATGTTTACCCAATTCTGGAAAAAAACCACTTAATCACTAATATTTTGTTTATGACATTTTGAAATCTTGAATATGCCAGATCTTTTTTATAAAATATGACCGTATTATTTTTAGATTTAAATTTGGAAACTTAAGATTTACACATAAATAATTCAGGGATTTATTGAAATGCTTTATGAAATAAGTAGTTATTCACATCATGTGAAATTCATTTGTGTGGAACTAGACAGAATACAAACCATTTATTCAAACTACTCTATATTCTGGCACAAGCTTAAAAATAACCACTTAAATTTTAACTGTATAGTGTTTGGTCATAGAAGTTTCTGCTATTTAAATTGTAAAGCTAAAAAATATCTTCTTACATGTCTTTTAGCATGAAGCTTCACACTAAAAATGTATACTAAAAGTATTTCAAAGTAGTAACTAGTAATTCTGTCAAATTATTATAAATAAGTCCACATTTCTTTTGTGGCATGGTTTTTAATGGAATATTTTTATCCATTATGTGCAGAAACTTCTGGGATGTGATTTTTCTTAGTTCTAAATTGCATTTTCATTGACTCACATGGTGCAATATGTACTGCATGTGACTGTTCCAAGTCACCATTCTTTCAGTTATTATTCCTTTAGTATCACAAAGCATGATAAAGTTCCAGGCGTACATCACTAGCCAAATTCATTTGAAGACTTCACTGCCACAGGGACAGATAAGAATATCCCATGTGTCCGCTTTGAACTGTGCAAGAGGTATCTGTCAAGGAGAGTCTCAACCCAGATTCAGTCTGACTCCTCCATCATCCTAGAGGGATGACAGCCCCATTTGCAAGTCTCCATCCAGAGGCTAAATGGAAAACAACATTATCATTCCGGCTGCTGGTTACCCAGAGTCAGGATGGGGAATTGTTACTGGGAAGGCTGAGGTTAAACCTTTGAACTGGAAGGGAACACAGTGGAACATAAAGTGTTGATAAAGTGGTATTGTTAAGGCTATCTGCACTGTTGGAGTTTTTTAAAGGCAAATAGAATACTCTTTCCAAAGCACAAATCACCTGCTCAAGAAATGATGGTCTCAGTAAGCTTGGGTTGCCTTTATGACACAGCCTTCACCAGCCGAGACTCTGCAACAGTTTCTTAAGCACTTTATGACTGTCACTGACTTAAAAGCTTTTCTACTAGAATAATGGTGTGCATCATTTATGTTTTGAAAGAGCGAAGGCCATCTACATAAGAATTCTGAGTCAGCTATTAGAGGACAGGTACAACACATATGAATAATCTTTGACAATATGCTACATTCCCAAATCATGTTTGAAAGAAATGTTTTGGAACATTTATAATAATAATAATATGAAGAAAAGACAATAGAAAATGATTCACTCCATCCCACAGCCACCTGCATAAATAGCTCCCACCTCTTCTTCTGAGTAAAAGGCAGGAACTGAAAGAGAAGCCTTGAGATTTTTCACTTCGTTATATCTTGTCCTTAAAAGCAATATATTCTATGTGACTTGAACCGTATTAATGTGTAGTATAAGAACAGTCAGCCTATTTTTTTTAAATGTGGAAGGTTGGAATTTGAATGAGTTGTTTTCTGTGATAACTAATTACATTTGTACCAGCAGTAGTATGCTTAGATATGAAGTGGCTCATCCTGACCTTTGAGCCATCCATTTTATCAAAACAGGATCCAAAGAATTAAGAGATTGAGAACTAATTGTGGAAGGCTAAATAATGGCTCCCCAAAGATTTCTGCTTTCTAATTCCCAGAGCCTGTGAATATGTAACCTTTTATGGCAAAAGGGACTTTATGATTAAGTTTGGATTTTAAGATGGGGAGATTACCCTGGATTGTCGGGGTGGACCCAGTGCAGTCACGATCACAAAGGTCATTACAAGAGTGAGGCAGGAGAGGCAGAGTCAGAGAAAAGGTGTAAAGACAGAAGCAGAGGTCAAAAAAGAGAGAAGATGCCATGCCTCTGGCTTTGAAGATGAAGGGGGCTACAAGCCAAGGAATGCAAGCAGCCTCTAGAAGCTGGAAAAGGCAAAGGAAAGAAAGATCCTCCCCTAGAGCCCCCAGAAGGAACACAGGCCCACCAACAAAACACCACATCAGCTAGTGAAACTGATTTCGGACTTCTGACGTCCAGAACTGTAAGATGATCAACTCATATTGTTTTAAGTCACTAAGTTGTTATAGCAACAATAGGAAAATAATACACTTGCCAGTATACATTAAAGATATTACTTAAAAAGAAAAATGGTACACTCACTGACTGTCAGAAAAGAGATGTACTTATCTGCTTTTGATTCCTAAGACAGCTTGCTTTATTCTGGTTTCCTTTTTTGAAATCCACTAAGGCAGAGCTTGTCAGGAATTTTTAAAGGAGTGTTTGCCAAAAGCAGCAATTTTGTATCCCACCAACCCCCTCTTTTTTTTTTTTTTTTAAACATTATGTAAAGTGTTGGATAGTGTTCCAATCACCAGGCTGGCAAATTTGCTATAGGAATCAGACTGCATCTAGCTAATAGCAAGCAAGCTATCCCCTTCAGGACTGAAAGCTCAGGGCTTCCTGCTAAGCACTCCACAGTCAAGGAGGACAACTGAGGCTTGAAGAGCGAGGATAATCAAGAGAATGCCAGCCATTACAGACAGGATCTTTTCAAAACCGCACAACTCGGGGTTCCACAGTAGATGTCAAATGTTATCCCCTCTACCAACCAGTGCCTCCTTTACCTCTAGCCTTCTTTAAAGTGAGTAAAATGGTGTTTCTTGCGAGGGAGTATCTAACTGCACACTGAGAATAGGGCTCTTCATATTTATGAGCAAAGTAGATAGCCTTTAAAAGTAAAGCTCAAAGGATTGTTGTCTTTGTTGAGATAAAATAGTTGCCCAAACCATTTTTCCTTTCTTTATGTAGTGTAATTAATCAGTCTATTATTATTAGATAATTAATTATCGAGATGACGAATCATGCCTCCCGCCAAAAAGACCATTATTCCACCAGCACTCCTGAATTGCTTTCATTTTAGCCTTACAAGGATATTCTAAGAAATTAAGCCAAATAATAAGTGTTGTAAAACAGATATATCAACTTATTTACTAATTATTTATTAAAATGACTTCATTTTTCCAGCATATCATTATCATGACCCCCAAAAGGAAATGGCAGCTGTTTTTTTCTAATAATAAAATGTATTTATTGCTTCAGATATACAAGTGCTTAACTTTTAGGTTGGAGGAAAAAAGTTGAATGAATGTCTTTTAATTACTGCCATGATTGACTATGCCTTAAGTTATGCTTGTCTTTACAAGCCAGCGAAAAATTGGTTGGACTTCCTTAAAACTTTCACATAACCCCCTTTACTTGAATGTAATATTCTCACAAATATCCCAAAGCACAAGGATTCGTCTTAATTTTGTTTATGTAATTAATGACTGTTGTATAACTGATATGAGCTGTTCCTACTTTTTCTGAATGAGGGAACAACAACTAAGAAATATCTTAAAAAATAGAACTTTTATTTGCAGTTATTTAAAATATAAACACCTCAGAAAAGAATGAGTAATTATCTTTATTTTCAAAACACATGAACATTACCTTTAAGTCCTATCAATAGAATGTAAATAATATCAGCTATTTATTTCAAAAAGTAGGTTTCTGTGCTTTCTAGATATAAAGGAGTCTAAGTAATAGAAATATTTTATTAATAAAGGACATAATAAAATGTGATTTGAATTTTTTATTCCTTCTTTCATATGTTTATTCTGTGCTTATTAACTTGAATAATTGGGAGGGGGAAATGTAGTTTAATTGTAACATAAAAATAACCTACCAAACGAAGAGATGCAGCAAATGAAATGATCTTTTATAGACGGTTTTTTTTTTCATTTTTAGTGTAGATCTTCCCTGGGAGAAATGGAACTATATAGTAGTTATATGACTTTAATAAATAAGTATGAAAACCAAATAAAGTATAATGGCAAACTGAAATATTGATATAAAGCTAGTCCTTGAAGCAGCAATTTTCAGAGCAAGCTCAGCGTTGTTATATTGCGCTGTGAACTTAGGAACATAAAGATGCTTTATTTTAATGACCTTGCACTATCCTTTGGCCTTCTAAAGGACGTCTTATCCAATCCGGGCAAAAATTTCACCTTTGACAATTACTGCTAAAATTGAGCACAATATATTGTTCCATAGTTTAATTTTATTCAAATGGAAAAAAATATCAGTTTAGAAAACATTCTCCTTTTCCTTAAATGCCTAAACCTGAGCTCTGTTATCACTTTGTCCAGTTTTCACTGAGTCACAAATTACTAGGGCATTAGAGAAGAATTATGTGGGCACTAGAGAAGCCCACAACCCATAAATGCCAACAATCACGGACAAAAAATAATCCCAAGAAAAGCCTGCTATTCCTAGCCAAAGCCCTGGGGAAAGGGCATCTCAGCTGGACAGAAATTTTAGGAACCTGCTAATGTTTAAAATTGGAAATAACTTCAAGCATTCAAAGGAAAAATTTAATATCAGACCATTAGTGTCATTCATATGTTTTGATATTATGTGGATGCATCAAAATTTTACTGTTTTGCTTTCTACCAGATTTTTATTTAGTTTATACAAAGAGAAAGGATATGACAAAACAAGAATGAGTAGGTTTTATCACTGCTTTTTAAGTCTTTGCCAAATTGTACATATATGTGTATATGTATACATATATATTTCTATATGTATATATATATATATATAAAATAGTAAAATATAGCAGTGTCTTTTAAATCAAGTATAATGGATACAATATACATTATTGAATAAGAGGTTGAAAACTGTAAATTCATTTTCAATGCTGAAAACAGTAACTCAGAGTACATGATGTACTGCTGGTGAAAAGTGGTATATATCAGTCATGGGAAGATCACAGGCTGGGAATCAGGAAACCAAGGCTTAAATCTCAGTTCTACCACTTTGTGGTGGAGTAAATTAAACAAGTCCTTCACTCTTTCTGAGCTTCATTGTCCCTGTCTGTGAAATGAAGACTTGGGGATAGGTCTTAACCAACAGCCCTGTCCATTTGGATCTGTGACTTGTGTGTACACACGTCAAGTATGAGGCACGTCAACTTTATTATTAGATTATGAAGCTTTGCTGACTTTTATACTTTTAAAATACTACGTAAGGGTGATTCTATTTCTGGACAAGATGAATGAATATGTTTCATTTTATTCCTCACAATAATAGCAAAAGACCCTGGGAAAAATATATACATCAACTTTCAGAAGACTCTGAAAGTTGGAGAAAAGAAGGAAGGCTGACTAGGGACCTCAGGACTCAAGGAACCCAGCAGCAAGTTGCCTGGTGGTGGTTTGGGTTTTCTTTTGTTTAACTTCCTAGGTATCGCAGCCTGGACACCACAGAGGCCCACAACTCATAAAAGCCAACAGGCATAGGCAAAAAATAATCCACAAAAAGCACATTCTCCCCAGCCAAAACCCTGGAAAAAGGGTAGCCCAGTTGTACAGAAACCTTTTAGCCTTACTTACTATTCTCTAGGTGAACACCTCAACAAAGCCACATTGCTACCCCTCCCCAGAGGATGCTGTGGCAGCATCCTGTTTTCTACCCCACCCTGCAATAACAAGGGTATATTGTAGTAATTCCCCTTCCCGGAATGTGGGATAGAGTTCTGCATTTGGGTAACTTAAAAGTGGGGTAGGCAAAATAACAACTGCAGAAGCATTACAAAGGCTTTGTAAACTAGGTTGACATTTGAACCCCATAGCCTGCAAAAGAGAGCCAGGATATAGGCCAGGATGTACATTCTAAAGCTAAACAGTTTTACTGCTAAAATTGAAGATTTCACTAGGAACCAGAGTCTTGTAACATTCAAAATACCCAGTTCAAAGTTACACACCATACCAAGAAAATCTCAACTCAGATAAAAAGACAATCAACAGGCGTCAATATTGAGATAAAATAGATGTTGGAATTGTCAGACAAAGAAAACAGCTATCATAAAAATGCTCCAACGAACAATTATGAACACTCTTAAAACAAATGAAAAACTAAGAAATTACAAAAAAATAAATAAAGATATGAAGAACTAAATGGAAATTTGGGGAGTGAAAAATTTATTAACAAACTCACTTGATGGGCTCAATAGCAGAATGGAGATAACAGAGGAAGGAATCAGTGAGCTTGTAGAACAACAGAAATTATCCAATTCAAACAACACAGTGAACATAGATTTTAAAAAGTGAAGTGAGCCCCAGAGATCTGTGAGACAATAACAAAAGATTTAACTTTTGTGTTGTTGGAGTCCCAAGAAGAAGATAAAGAGAGGCTGAAAAAGATTTGAAAAATTAGTGGCTGAAAACTCCCCAAATTTGGTAAAAGTAGCCAGAGAAGAATGATGTATTTACTTGGAGATACTTTTATGTAAATGATACGTATTAAGAGAAGTATAAATAAGGAAGTATCTCTAACTTAGTCATCCAAGTCCTTTTTAGGACCTGCCAGTCACATCTGACAAACACAGAATTTGGCCTAGAGTTCAGTTTAGCTTTTCACTTTAAGGTAATTATGACAAAGCCGTATGATGAGCCCTGGGACACTACATCAGAAAGTCCTCTCAAAATGTTGTTTCATTCTTCTAAATAACAACATAGTCATGGTAAACATTAGTAATTTAAAGCCTCACATAAACGTTATAATAGATAACAATGGAACCTAATAATATAATAATACTAAATACTATGTTATTCCCATTTTACATAACTGAGGCACAAAAAAGTTAGGTTACCTCACTCAGAATTGCACAGCTAATAGATTCTAGATCTATGTAACTCTAAGTTATAGAAGTTACACAATACATTAAAATATTAAGAGAAAACAAGATGTTTAAAGTAGACATTTTCTTATTGATTTGCCTTATTGAATCAGGAATCTTAACTTATATCTAATATAAAAATAAGGAGGAATTTGGGGTTTGGGTTATGTAGTCATTTGGATTTTACTTAACTATACAGAATGTTTGTTAGGTCATTCCTTTAGATGGTATAGGTCAAGCTCTTTGCTCTGGAAGCCTTTATATATAGAAAGAAGCTGTTGTTCTTTTAGCAATGTTGATGTTTAGGCACTGTTAGCGCTGGCATTGCCGTCCCCAGTGCTGTTCACTTACACTTACACATGCATAGACTCAGCTTTCCTCTACATCTAGCCTGTCTTTGCACATTGAAAGTGCTCAGTACATATGAGTTCCTCCCTTAGAGTCACCCCAGGCCTAAAATTCTTACTTCAAGTTGGCAGTATCTACATATTCATAGGTTTATAAAGTTTATAAGTTTTGACTCATTTTCCTTGTCTCTGTTGTTACTACCTCATATAACTAGATTTCAGCTTTACTGAAAGTCATAATAATAATCACTATCATTTGTCTAACATTTTTTTTTTTTTTTTTGTAATATACAAAGCACCTTGAATGCATTGGCTCATTAATTCTCCTAGTTCTGTGAGGCAAATGTTAGGCTCTCTTTTCTACCAAAACAGCAAGCAAAACTGAAGCTTGCCCAAGGACCACAAACAGTTTTCCTGGCATTGTATGATTTTCAGATTGGTTTTATTAAGACTTGTCTATAAACTGTACATACCGCACCTGGATCAGATTTATAAGAGGTCAGCATCAAGTTTTCATGAACTTAAAACAAATGAGTTTTGTTTTTAAAAACATAAACATAACGTTTATTTTAGTTAAGTTGTTCAGCTACGGTTTATTACTCTTAAGTCTAATTTAACAAAATATTTGCACTCCTCTCATTTGCTTCTAAAATTCCATTGTGCTCTTCTTGTTGAAATAAAATGTCTCAAAATATTAAACTAGAAAATGTTTAGGTTCTGGCATCTTAGAATTAGAAAACAAAGGAATAACTTCAATAGAGGCGATATGATATAGGGGTTAAGATCATGGACTCTAGAATCATCTATAGGCTTGAATCTCCACTCCCTGTGTATTAAATGCATGACCTGGGGGAAATTATGTAACACTCATCTGCTTGGTTCTGTTAGATTTATAAAATGAGAAGAAGAATAGTACTCATTTCAGAGAGTTTTGTGAGCTTCAGTGAAATAAATGTTAAGCACTTGGATAATACTTGGCATTACTAAGCTGGTGATAATAGTAGTAACAAATAATAACTAGTTATTTTTAGCTACTAGATGAATTATATATTATTATATACAAAGGATTATGAATAGATATAAATATGAGCAATCACCATTTTAGGAGGGCCCCAGGATTCTCTTATTTTTGGAGGTCCAGTTCCACCTCATAGCAAATGTATTAAAATGTGATTATATTCCACATTAAGTATAATTTTTATGTAACTTTAAATAAATGGATAAAATTTCAATTAGCTAATTGGCATAATATTACATTTTGTAGACATTTAATTAAACACTTCTCTTGTTTGGCTTGGTTCGGGTTGGTATATCCTAAGATCATATAGCAAGTTAATGATGAGACATGAGCTAAAAGTTTGGTCTTCTGACTTAAAACCAAAATTTTCCAAGAGAAAAGATAGGAAAAATGTTTTCCCACTCTGCAGGAACTCCTTGAAGCTCATCCCCTTTTAAACCTCATTCAAGCTAGAGTGTCTTTTGCCAAAATAAACAGTCCAGAGTGCTCAGAACTCTTAAAACAATAACACATTTTTTTTCTTTCAGATTGTGGTTTGAATGTTCATAAGCAGTGCTCCAAGATGGTCCCTAATGACTGTAAGCCAGACTTGAAACATGTCAAGAAGGTGTACAGTTGCGACCTCACAACGCTCGTGAAAGCCCACATTACCAAGCGGCCTATGGTAGTGGACATGTGTATCAGGGAGATTGAATCCAGAGGTGAGGCAGTTCCAGTGCGGTTCAGAGCAGTTACTGTTCACCACGAATTTGAGTCCCAGTGCTGCTCATTGCGCAATGCAGTTACCTTCCTCTGGAAGATTAGGGGGGATCGTTTCAGATGATCCAAAAGTCTGAGATAAAGTAATTTAACAAATAATTAAACAGCTTGATTTCAAGGTACATTTAACCAGTTATAAGAAATATGCTTTAAAATGTATTTATGGATGATGCTTTTAGTCTGTAAAAGTTGACATGTAAATAGCAGTTCCTTTTTCAGTTTTTATACTTTTGAGTTCAAGAAGTAAAGGTATAAATGCTCTATAAACATTTTCTAGGCCTAAAACCAGAGCTGCATCCTAATTATTCTTTTTCACTTTGGAAAAACTGCCACAAGCCTATTAATATAGTTTGTCTTAGTCTTCTGTTATGTAAGAGAATTTATTGTGTAATTGGGGTGAATTATTTCCCTTAAGACTTAACACTTTATCTAAGAGAATTTATTGTGTAATTGGGGTGAATTATTTCCCTTAAGACTTAACACTTTATCTAATTAGACAAAATGATGAGCCAAATTACAAATATCCACATGACAGTAGGTCAGAGAACTGAGTGAAATGGTTTTATTTTAGGAGAAAAGTATGAAGAGGTTTCTAAACACGTCTATTTTATGTAATTCTTTGACACGTTATTTCCCCAGCCTAAAGTATGGCAAGAAGTTAAGGCATAATTCTAAAGAAACAAATTGGCTCCATTGCTTCATTTTTACAGGTCTTAACTCTGAAGGACTGTACCGAGTATCAGGATTTAGCGACCTAATTGAAGATGTCAAGATGGCTTTTGACAGAGGTATGCTCTTCAGCATGTTCGCTAACTTAGGACAGTGCTATTCTGTCAAAAAGGCACGATTTCTAATGTTATTCCTTGCATTGTTTTTCCAAATCATACCAAATATAAAGACTCCACTTACGATTTATGATTTTTTTTTTTATTGATTGTAAGTATTCAACTGTTTAATTTCAGAGGGAGAAAGAAGTATAAAACTATGTCACCAGTATTGGAGTATCCAAGGCTGGTCCATGTTCACCAAAATTTATACAGCACCATTAAATTTACCAAAAAAATTGGGCAATATGGGGAGGGGGGGATATAAGTAATTACAGATCTCAGATTTCCCAGTGAAGCAGTCAGTCTGTATTGCCTTTTTCTTCCAGAAAGCACTTTATCCCAGTTTGTACTATCACTGCATGTGATTTCAACCCAAGTGTGAAAGGTAGACACTGATGATCTAATTCACACTTGAATGCAAGTGTCTGATAGGCCAAAGTATTTGCATTTTAAAAGTCTGTTTTTTTTTAAAGAAAGGAGTGGGGGGGCTTTAGAAAGTTTTAGGTATACAGAACAATTGAGCAGAAAGTAGACATTTCCCACATAACCCCTCCCGTCCTGTCCCCTCCCACAGCTCCCCTTACTGACATGTTAGTAGAGTACGCTGCTGCAATCTATGAACCAAGATTTGATATGTTATTAACCAAAGTCAATAGTTTACATTAGAGTTTACTTTTCATGTTATACAGTTTTATGGGTTTTGACAAATGTGCAAAGTCATGTATCTACCATTACAATATCAGATTGAACTTTCACTACCACCGAAATCCCTTGTGCTCTACCAATCCATCCTTCCCTTCCTCCCCTGAACCCCAGGCAGCCACTGATCTTTTTTCTGACTATATAGTTTGCCTTTCCCAGAATGTCACATAGTGGGAATCACAGAGGATATAGTCTTTTCAGACTGACTGCTTTAACTTAGCAATATGTATTTAAAGTTCCTCCATGTCTTTTCATGGCTCGATAGCTCATTTCTTTTTAGAGCTGAATAATATTCCATTGCCTGGATATACCTCCGTTTATCTATTAAACTATTAAAGAACACCTTGGTTGCTTCCATTTTTTTGACAATTATGAATAAAGCTACTATAAACATTTGTGAGCTTTTTTAATGGACATAAGTCGTCAGCTCCTTTGGGTAAATACCTAGGAGCCCAGTTGATGGATTGATTGTTTGGTAAGAGTATGTTTAGCTTAGTAAGAAACCGCCTGTCTTCCAGAGTGACCGTACTAGTTTTCATTTCCACCAGCAATGAATGAAAAGGTTCCTGTTGCTCCACATCTTTGACAGCCTTTAGTGTGGTCAGGGTTCTGCATTTTAGCCATTGTAATAAGTATGTGGTAAAGAGGATGCTTTATAATCCATAGAAATCTTTTATAAGCCAAATGGAACAAAAGAAATCTAGCATGAGATCTAGCTCAGAGTAGACACTAATTAAATCTTTAGTAGGTGAAAATTCAGGATATTTTAATCAAGTCAAGGGCTAAATGTGCAGGGGAGTGGGGGATGGGCCACTCTGAAGGAAGGTTAGCTTTGCTTGAGAGTCTTAGGGCCCAGTACCTCAAAAATATCCCACCATTTTATAATTTCTTCAATTTGTGTTATTTCAGTATTCTAAAGTTTTGTTTGGTTTACTTTTTTACTTCTCACTGCATCCCCTAACCCCAGGACTCTGAAAGATCCAAACATTGTATGTAGGAGCTTGGGGTGATACAGAAACAAAAAAAAAAAAAAAACGGCCTTTGGTGCCAGGGGTCTTTTGTAAGTTGGCAGTTTCTTTGCTGATATTTTTCACATTCTCTGTGTTTATTTTAAAAAGAAAAAAAAGCAATCCCACATTATTCCCCTAGGAATTTGCAGTAGCCATGAAATTTTAAAATATTTCTGTTGACCTCAACCCTCTCCTGATTTCCCTCTCCTTCATTAAACATGGAAAAATAACTTGAGAAGTCAGAAAAAAAATAGATTTTGCTTTTCACAGAAAATTGATCGTTTATGTATATAAAAATTTAGCAGACTGAATTTGATGTTAAAAACTGAAGCACTGCAAATCTTTAAAAACTGTATACGTAAATATGTCATTTTTAAAAACAGTACTGTGAATCCAGATATTTACTTTCGTTTCTTTTAACATCTTTCAAAGATGGTGAGAAAGCAGATATTTCCGTGAACATGTATGAAGATATCAACATTATCACTGGTGCGCTGAAACTCTACTTCAGGGATTTACCAATTCCACTCATCACATATGACGCCTACCCTAAGTTCATAGAGTCTGCCAGTGAGTATGAAGGTGCAGGTTCCGCGTGACCTGATCAAGCACCTCTTCTTGCTAGTCACTCTCGTTGTTTTCTGCTGAGTATCTTAAACGCCTTTTATGAAATATTTCTCCCAGCCTCTTTCCATCATTAATGTACTCATGAGAATTTTGAACACTTCTCTAACGTAGGTTTTTTTATGACTTCTACCATCAGAAGCTTCTTTGTAATGTGCTTAAACGCTCGTTTTCCAAAGTAAGGCTTACACCAGTGCTCTTTAGATATAGACCGGTACTTTTGTAAAGTAAAATTAAAATAACTGGAAAAATAAAATTGAAAAAACAAAGCCAACTATTTTGTTATTAGATTCAGCAAGCATAAGAATTACTCCGTCAGATTGCCATGAAAGTTTCTAAATTCTTACTCTCAGTTTCTGAACTTATCCTGTGATATACCATTAACAGTTTGTAAACTGGCACTAGCCTGTAGATCATACTTTAAGGAGTTTTTTTTCGATCAAGAAGTTATTTTTTAAGTTCTAGTTGAGATAAAAATGAGAAAAAGCAAAGACTCGTTTGCCAAATTTTATAGTGCAAAATTCATACCTATAGTTCATATTTTTTTAAAAAGAGAAGGGAACATTTTAACTGTCAGCATTACCATTTTTTAGAAAAGGTAGGCTATTTTCGTCATTTGCTGTTCTCTCAAAACCATATAATGTCTTTAGCTTTAAATGATATCCCTTAGTAACACTGATTTGATTTTTAACTTTGAAATTTCATGAAGTACAAACTTGCTTTGTTCTAATTTTTAGTTTCCCCTTCAGAGCTTTTGTTGAGAATTTTTGTGGTTAGTTCCATGGATCCCTGATTTCTTGCGGGTCAGCTTAGCTCTCATGTAGAAAACAGGCATGAGAATTACGCTGATTTTTACAAATTTTCATGTTAAAAAGACTCTAGGTTTTTTCCGTAGGAATTTAACTCCTCTCATTCTGGGATGGATTCATTGCTAAGGTTCTTGTTTCCTGAGGCGGACATTTCCTCCCCGAGACATAAGTCTAATGGCCGCTAATGTGGAAATCACTGTACACAGTCAGTCCTCGGTTTGCTTTGATCCCCAGGGTCACACTGTGGGCTCCACTGGATGGTGTTCCTGTCTCCGTGTTGCTCGGGTAAAACTGAAACTTGGCTTCTATGCCTAACTCAAGGGCATCCAATTAGCAGAGGACAAAGCAGTGATTCAAACCCATGTTCTGAACTCTACACACCACCTCATCTACTTAGAAGAAAAATCCAAGCCCCGCTTATTGGATCTTAAGGCCTTTTGCCTCATGCTGCCAAATTATCTGTCTTCTTTCCCCCACACTCACCCTAGTTGCTGAGGAATATCTCCTTTCTTTATTCTTCTAATAAACCATTCGTCATTGTTCTGGGATTTATGTCTGAAGCAGACCTGTCAGAAATCAGCAAGTTGTCTCATCTCACCCATCAGGGAGCTCTAGAAAGCACATGAGAAAGCAGCTTTCCTAAATCAAGGTAGAAACTCCTTTACCTTATAATTTCAACTATTTTGATGCGTGATTTCCATGACACCAAAACCCTAGCATAATATTTATACACAATATAAACATGTATGGTACATGTTTGATGTTGATAATGGCTTTTGGAAGATTGTTTCTATATACTATCTTTTCTAACAGAAGAGTGTATTTCATTCTTTAGATGCATAGATACCACCATTCTCTACCTGTATAGGCAGATAAGGAAGATGAGAAAAACTAAGATTTATAGAACAATATTAGGTGCCAGGAATCATGCTCAGTACTTTACATCTATGATATCATTTTTAAAAGGAGATGTGACAGGGTGTAAGTAAATTGTCCAAGTTCCTATTGGTAAAGGAAATGGCGCCAGCGTTCAAACCCACATCTGTCTAATATCAAAGCCCCAGCTCTTTCCATTCTGCACACTCCCTGGCTCCCCGGATGGAACAGGAGACAAAAGACTTTGAGAGAGGAGGAAGACAGAAGGGCAGGAACCCCTTCTAAATGAAGGACAGGGCTAGTCAACTCCTCGTGATACGTGTGCTCTAGAACTTTCTCAGCCCCTAAAAAAAGACTTGAGCCATGTTCTTTAGGTCTCACATATCTCTGGCATTCTTTAGTGTGCCCCTCCCCCGACTCCCCACCCCCAAAAAATCATAGTTCATTTGAACGCTTTCTCCTACAAAAGTTATTAGAGCTCTGCTGTTGCGGCCTCCCTTGGAGAACCCGCTCGTTGAAAGCTGGAGGGAATTAGCTGCAGGAAATGAGAAAGGGATGCAGGGGCAGTGGAGGCCAGGGCATTCCATCGAAAGGCTTGACGATCTGCGTAATCCCCTGCACACTTGGCCTCCCCAGCCCTTCGTCCTCACTCCCTCTTCCCACCAGTTAAGGAACCCTCCGCCGTGTAATACTGAGGCCTAGAAGACAGGTGCTGCCCACGGGGCCTGGTCGGAAACCCAGCATTCCCGGTTGCTCCTTGAACACGGTGAAACCATCACTGCCAAAGCTGAGCTCCTGGCAGTACTGAACATGGAGCTCTTGCTCTGGCAAGGAGTCTAAGAACTCTGTTCCCAGAAGCTGCGTGACTCAGTGTGCACCCTTGAGTGAGTCAGAGAAACTCAGAAATAAAACCTAGGGGTCTTTGTTCCAAGCCACTTAAAATGTCCTGTAGAGAAGCCTGGGAATAAGAACTTGAGTTTTTCCCTCAACTCAGCCACCTAACTGGCGACGTTTTATTCTTCTTGTACTTGAGTATCTCTATAAAGAATTGACAATACATGCTTTAAAAAGAGCTTTTAACTGTATCTTGATATGGATTCAGAGTACTGTTTCCTGCCCACGCAATGTCCACATTTCCAGATCCTTCCAGACCTTCCTCAAATGCCATCTCTTCCACTTCTCTGTGTGTCTCAGCCACGGGCCATCTTTCTCCTCTGTAGTCCCATCACACTCACTTGGACACCTTTTAAGGCCTCTTACTTTCATGCCAGAGATTATGTTCATGTCTTATCTTCCCTGCTAGACTGTAACCCCCTTACCCACAGAAGTTCTCATTTTTATTTTCCCACAGTGCCTGTGATAGTCCCTCCCTTACATAATAGGTGCTCAATAAATATTTCTGGAATGAGTTAACAATTTTATATTTGTTATATATGAGACCTATAGAATCTTAATTTTTGGATACTCTTAAGGAATTATGTAACTAGGCTTCCTTCTACAATACATTTCTTTTTTAAATATCCAGTAACCACATGATCACTGCTTTTCTAGGCAGCCAGTCCACTTGGTGGACAGATGTAACAGTCATAAAACCCTGCTTGTGTGCAGCAGAAACCTGCCTGCTTTTGACTCCCTCCCATGTTTGTCCTAGTCTCACCGTCTTCTATGTGCAAGCCTTTCACATGTATGAAATAACTCATGGTGGTCATTCATCTCTAAATACATTCCATTTTGTCTGTCTCCCTTTTAAATTATTCTGTAGTTGTCTCAGGGCTAAAGATTTGTGTTCTCTGAAAAACTGATCGTCGATAATACTCCTTTAAGTGGAAAAAAAGAGAAATGAATTCCAGGGAAGAATCTGTTGTCCATTTGATATCAGTATATTCAGGTGCATTTTGTCAGATGTTTCTAAATTTATATCTCTGGTCTGGACCCCTCCCCCTGAACACCAGATTAATTCTCAGTCACTTGGATGTCTCAAACAGAACTCGTGATCTTCGCCATGAAATCTCTTCCACCCATCATCTTTCCCATTTCAGTTAATGGAGGCTCCATCCTCCCAGTTGCCTACGCCCAAAAGTGGGCTCGTTCTCGATGATTCTTCTTATACATCCTTCATTAGGAAATCTTGTGGATTCTACCTTTAAAATACGCCTAGAATCCAGCAACCCTTTATTACCTTCACTGTCACCACCTAGTCGAAACTAGTGTCGTTCCTCGCCTGGATTGTTGTAATAATTATTGAAATAGTTTTTCTACTTTTACTCTTGCCCTTCCATAGTCTGTTTCCCACATGGCAGCTAGAGAGAGAGATACTATGAAATATCTATATCAGATCATGACCCTCTCTTGTTCAGAACCTTCCCACTTGTCTCAGTGAATGCTAAGTCCTTAGAATAGCCTACAGCGCCTGACGTGAGAGAGTGCTGTTACCTTTCTGATCTCACCCCCTTCTACTCTTTGCTCACTCTACTGCAGCCACATTTGGCTCCTTGCTTTTCCTCAGACGTTACAGGTATACACTTCCCTCAAGAACTTTGCAGTGAGTTTCCTCTGCCTGGAATCATCTTCCCCCAGATTTCCATGAGGTTCGTTCCCCCACTCCCTCAAGTCTGTACTCAGACCTTCTTTCTTACTGAGGTCTACCCTGACCACCCCATTTACAAAGGTACACCTTCCTCCCCCCGCCTCAGCACTTCCAATATTTCTTATCCTGCGGTTTTTTGTTTGTTTGGTTTTGGGTTTTTTTTTTTTGCATAACACTTGCCTCATTCTAATATAGTATAAGCTATAAGATACATATTCATTGTTTATTGCCAGTTCACCCTTCAATAGGAAAGTAAGCTTTCTGTGAACAGAGAATTTTATTTCTACCCCACCAAAAAGACCTCAAGTGTCTGTCACTTGAGATCATCCTTAACTTCAAACCATCTGAAAATTCTCCCTACAAGGATTAATTATTCTTTTTTTCAGTTTCTAGAATAGTGTAGTTTCAAATTAATTAGCCCTACATAATTTTCTATCGTAAATAGAATTTCCTTCTAATTCTAGAAATTAAATGATTGAATTTAAGTATCTGAATGGTATTTCTCTTATGAACTGGCACTCTTTGAAGGTCTCAAGGTTCAAAGACCATTTGTTAATCCTGGCTAAAGGCAAATAATACATTCTCTATCACCAAGAAATAACCAGGAACTCTGGAGAAGCTTTGGGCAGAAATTATAAAATGTCCAAAATTTCTTTGAATTAAAAAGCTTCAGTCACTCTTCACATTCTGAAATTATCTAATCTACTCTGCCAATGAATGCTAAGGACTTTTCATTTCATTTTATATCACTTTTTATCTGACTCCAATACATTGCCATTGAGTTGGTTTGTTTTACTAAGTTGGAAAGACTAAGATTCTTGGTCTTGTGTCTTAAATGTTACGTTCTGGTCAGATGTGGCCTTCCAGCATTTTAAGGGTCCTATACTGATTAAGACTCAGCAGTTTGAGGGCCTTTTGCAGTTGCCCTAAAACCTAACATTTAAAGGCACCCCATCTTCTTGACATTTGGGTAAAAGCATAAACGTACTAGAAATGAACACAGTATTTCAAAGATGTCTTTCTGATTATGGAAATAATTGATGAATTTAATGCAATCTGTGACCTCAAAGGAACGGGCTGTTTTTTTGACCAACACAGTAGAACAACTAAAATATTCAAATGAAGATGGTCCCCTTTAAAGTTTACATCTTTAGAAGAGTCTCATTTATTGCAGGGGCACTGTTGTGAAAACATCTGGAATTGCCTTCAAAGTCTGCACTGTAGCTTCTGAGTATCCTAAGTAGTAGAATACCTTTGTGCTTTGAGGGTAGTTTAGACTTTTTGATATAACACAAAGTAATTTAAACCTAACGAATAAATGAAGTTAATACTAGATAATACATTTCTTGGTTTAAAAAGAAAAAAATGTGCATATCAATAAGATTTTAGCAGGGGTTGCAAGACGCAAAGAGATGGCATAGATTCTACACCATACTTGAAAGGGAATTTTCAAAATACTTTGAACAATGCAGTATCCCTTGAATATGTCTGCAGTGTTCTAAGATGTCCTCATGTGAATGTGTAAGTTGTCATCTGTGTGTGTGTGTGTGTGTGTGTCTGAATTTTTAATAGTTACATCCTATATATCTTATAGCCAATCTCCATAGTTAACAGGTTCCAGGATATTCAATTGAAAAAACTGGGCGGTCTCCCTAAAGGTCCAAGTAAATGATATTGACATATTGAAACTAAGCCTTTGAGAATCTGAGATTTGAACATTCAAAGCTGAGATTTTCCAAAGCTACAGGCAAGGATCTGTGAGAAAACATTTCTTACCAGTTTTAAAAGATCACCACACAAATAGAATTAAATGAACCATTTATACCAGTTGTCTGTTAAAGTTTCTCCCCTTGGTATTCTACTCACTACTGTAGAAATTATGGATCCTGATGAGCAATTAGAAACCCTTCATGAAGCACTGAAACTGCTGCCGCCTGCTCACTGCGAAACCCTCCGGTACCTCATGGCGCATCTGAAGAGGCAAGTTACAGACTTTGAAGCTTATACTGGTACTGCATCCAGATTTTACGAATAAAATAAAACCAAACATAAAAGGAAGGACACATGATCTATTGAATGAATAAATAAATGAGAAGCTATATTGTCTTCTTATGTGAAATCGCACAAGTACAGAAGGAATGCTAAAAATATTCTGCACTATGATGCTGAGTGCACACTGGATTCTGACGGAAATGTATTTGCAATTCCAGTATATGCTGGCAAATATGTTAGAAATACTAATACTCTGACAAGGACATGCATTAATTTTTGTTGAAAGGGAAAAGGTTGTAGCTGTAAAGGTACCAACATTAGCATAATAAAGCAAGAGCAAAGCAACTTGCAAAGAAGGCTCATTTTTCTTACTTCTTGCTCCAAAATAGGTACTTGAGACTTGCTGATGGGATTTTAGATTATTGAATTAATGTTGCATGCACTGAAAACTGTTGTAAAAAACAACAGAGTAAAGTAAGGCGTAAAGGGAATAATGGAAAATATTTTGTTACTTCTGGTTTAATGTTTTAAAGTGATTGATGGTAATGTGGCTTTATTTTCCCTGCTCAGTCACCCGTGATCTCTGCCAAATGAAGTAAGGTTTTTAAAATTATATGACCAAGCTTTAGTGGTTTAGGATTTCAAAATATTAGACCAATTAGAAACAAAAAAAAGACAACAGAATTTGGCATCTATCTTCTCTGTCTTTAGGCATGACTTATCCAGAAATGAATATTTAATTCATGGTGCTTTTAATATTTCCATGTTTCTCCTCTTTAAAAAGCACTATGAGTTAAAACTTTTAATTTGCCTACAACTTCACTTGTAAATTCAAGTTTGCTTCGTATTTGGATGTAATTAAGTATTCCACACTAAAACAAAGGAATAACTCTCAAATTATAGCCTGTGCCTTTGCAATAGCAGTAAAAAGAACATAAACACTTACATTCCCTGACAGTGTTGCTTACCCAGAGCCGTTTCCTTTAACATCTCTACCACTCTCTCCCTAGACACATGTAAGAATAATCTACAGGAAACAAGATAACCAAAGTGGAGAGGAAGAGAGGGCTGATGGAATAATTAGGACAACCCAGTTCCTTTGTTTACAAACATACTCCATCAGCTCTAGGCTCTGGCCAGGGAATCCACAAATAAAACTGAACCCACACTGTCAAGTGCATTCATTTGGGTTTGAGAAGTTTAAATTATTTATTGCCAGCTTAATGCAAGTCAGTACTTTGAAGTTAAGGAGAAATACAGAGAAATAACCTAGGAGAAGAGTTGATAAATGGGCACAAACCTCTTGTGAATCTGGTTTTTGTTTTAGCGCGTGGCCATTGCGAAGTCATACTCCTTTACTTCTGTTTTTCAGAGTCACCCTCCATGAAAAGGAGAATCTTATGAATGCAGAAAACCTTGGAATTGTTTTTGGCCCAACCCTCATGAGATCTCCAGAACTAGACGCGATGGCTGCGTTGAATGATATACGATATCAGAGACTGGTGGTAGAGCTGCTTATCAAAAATGAAGATATTTTATTTTAAATTTTTAGTTTGAGGGGAAAAAAATCAAATGTTTTACAGATGAAGGAATGTTTTATAGTAATTTAATTGGCTCTTATTGCTGAATTATTTCTCGGTTAGAAGTTTGGGCATATAACCAGATTAAATGAAGGAACTTTCTGTCGTTTTCGTAGCACCGCTCAGCTGTCCTTGTAAAACAGTGAACACACGCTTTCTTCCAGTTCTAGTAATCCTGGGTGTTTATCATGTTAAGAGAAACTCAAGCTATTGCATGATTAGCCCCATTTGGCAAGGGTACCTCACACAGAGGAGACGACGAGCCTGCGCTGCTTTGTCCTGGGTAGTCTGTGGTTGTGATTCAGCATGTTTCAGAGTAAATCTGTTGTGACTTCGCTCCTGGGTTCTGTCATTGCTTTTTGATGCTTATGTAAACATGCACACAAACGGATAAAACAGCACCTCTGGCTGCTGCATTGCCATAGACTATAACATATGCCTACTTTTCGCAAATGCTTTATTTCCAGTTTCCCTTAGTTCTTCTCTAATGTAGTACTTTCTTTCCAGCAAAAGCAAAATGTGTTTTCAGATTTGTTACTTTAGTAAATTATCCATACCAATAAAAAAGTATAATGCAGAGCATTTTCCATTGAATTATTATTTGGTTTTAGTTATAATCGTGTTATCTGGCATGCATTTATTATTTATTAAATTTGGCTTTTAGAAATCAAAACTATTGATAGCTTACTTTTTTCCCATGATCGAGAATATTTGGAAAAATGAGTTTGGCCATTTTTTTAATACTGAGTGCTCCCTCTCACTTTTTTTGTTTAGTATTGCAAGTTTTGTGTTCCTAAAATAATTTAAAATTACTTAGAATCGGACACCCATTCATTGGATTTATTTTTCTTGTTGCATAGTCCGGCAGAAATCTGGACTATTTTCTCGACTTCAGAGGTGGGAGAGCAGGCAGGAGTTCTTTCCAGAACCATCCGAAGAAGAACAAAAAAAAAAAAGGCTAACTGAAAGGAGTGACTTTCTAATACACATTTGAGTTTTTGGGTATGCATGGTGTTGCCATCCAGCTGAGCTGACAGCACTGCCTGAGCTGAGTCCCAGATAGCAGCCTGACACTGGCAAAGAGTGGTGTGCATACGTCGAGATCCCAAGAAACCCAGGGAGTGGGCTTGATACTGTCACTGGCTACCTGTGGCTTTGAGCAAATGACCCTCCAGAGTCTGTATCCTTGTTTGTCAAATGAGCGCCCTTCCAGAACTACAGTTCTGTCCTGCTTTAAAAAGTAAAAAAATACAAGACATGTTTCCATTTTTGCCATTTCAGTCCTTGATATGTGCAAGACTCTCTCTCAGAGGTAATGGAAATTGACAGAAAGGTGGAGTTTTTCCATATTTTTGCCCCTAGGCTATAGTAGGAAGTTGGTAGTATGTTTTAATGTTTATATTCAGGAAAATGCAGTTATCTGGAGATAGTCCGTCACAGCTCTCTTGTCAGCCACAGTCTCCTATGAATAATGTCATTGCACCAAGGAACATTGGATACGTAGATTAATAAAGATTTGTTTTATATAACATAGACATCTTTAAAATGGATGCCGCTAAAAGACAATATACTCTAATAATGCTTTTGACTCATGAAATAATTTGTCAGAGAAATCTGAGCACAAGACTATGTCCTGGGTTAGGTAAACCAACTGAATTTCTGTGCTCAAGGCTGAAGTTCTCGTATTTTTTATTTTTATTTTTTTTTAAAGGAAATTTTTATTTTTATTTTTAAAGGAGATTTTCAGTAAAGAAATGTGTGAAGAAATATGCTTTATTAGAATGTCATCACCCTGTTTTCTTCCTAAAGGGATGCGGTTGACTTTGGAGTAGGCCCTTATGGGAATCAGTGGTACACCTGGAACAGAAGCCTTGCCTGATCACAGTAAACATAAAGCAGATGTTCAGATAAAGTCCTGAGCACATCTTCAGGCAGGTTACTGTTTATCAGGTCTGTGAACAAGGGCACTTGTCATGTTTTAAGCTGATGAATGTGTGGTTCATCCCTTCAGGACTTGCAGATACAGATTACAGCGACGTCGTCTGTGAGCACTCTTGGACTGCGGGGTGACACTCCTTGAAATGAGGAAACAATTCCCAGTTTCTCAGAGGGGCTCTTACTCGATCTTTAGCCGGAGTCTTTCATACGTATCTATGACCACGGAATATTTCTTAAATCATGGCCCTTTTTGATGACGCACCACAGGAGTGGAAAGACGGACTGATAATCCCCTTCATGGTTACCTACAGATTTGGCAGCACGGCAAATATTCTTCCCTGAATGTAAAGTCCCTTTCTTCCCAATTTTCTGTATATAGTTTTAAATTGACAAATCAAAGATCATTTCTTCTCTACATTTTTTGCAAGTTTTTGGTGCCATTTAGTTATACCAACTGACAGAGGAAGTAGTTCTTCACTGAATTGAAGTGGAAGAATGAATATTTATCAAAATGTTTCTGGTTACTTGAGCTCAAATAACCAGAAACATTTTGATAAATATTTGAATATTTTGATAACGTTTGAACCCTGAATAAATTAGGTTCAGGGTTCAAACGTTATTCATTTTAACAAAATATTTTAGAATTTACAGCCCTAGAGCTGATTGGGTATTATTGGAAGTCCATTTAAAGAGCAGAAAGTTTTTTTTAATGCACAACTGTATATTTTGGTTGCTGGAAGGCTGGCTTCTTACAGAATTCTTGAAGCATCTTTATAACTTGATTGGACAGTAACAACTGTATGGCATTCATATTTATCTCTTCGTGTTAAGTGAAAGGCATTTTCTTTTATGAGATGAGATAATAGTGGCATTATGGCACATCACACTACCGCTGAACATCTGGGTAGTTCTGACCCTTAATTGGCATGCATTGTGATGGAACATAGCTGAAAGCTAAGAACGTAGCATCGTCAGCTTCTCTAATATTTAGAGAACTAGTTCTCACTTGCATTCTCTCTCCAAATGAAACCCAGACCTGCATCCCGGGTATATAGCACTCCTCATTCCACATCCATTTCCTGCCTGTTCCCCAGGGGCCAGGCACTGTGCTAAGCCTGAAGGGGGTGGGGGGGAACAGTTTTAGTTCTCAAGGAACTTAACTAGGTCAATTTAGCCTAGTTAAACTTGAATTTTGTCCTTTTTCTCATTGAGTATCTTATTCCCTGTGGGCCTCAGCACTACACATCAATAGAAAGCTAAAACAGACAGCATGGATATATTTGCCTTTAAGGAAATGTGCTCTCACAAGCCACACTTCGATGATTCCATTTGACACTTCTGATTGTAAACATTCATTTGACCAATAAGAAAAGGAGATATGAAGTGAAAATGATATTACAGATGTCCAGTGTGAGTTTATTTGGAAGCATCAAAAGTGTAACCACTTGCTGCCGAATCCCTGTGGGTGAGTTCTCTGGAATGGGACATCGGAGCATGAAAGGCCCTGTTCTGTCCTCTGCTGTGGGTTCACTAGCCCCCAATTTCCCTGCTTCACATGAGGCTACGTAATGGTGCCATCAGTCCATTGTTGCCAGGTGCACTTCTTTCATTTTGGCCAATTCTGTTCATAGTTGGTGGTCACTCTAAAACAAGAAATGGTCTCAACCTAACAGTTCAGAGTCTCACTATCTAAAACAGACTGACAATCTTCACATCTCCCAAATACTAATGATGGGGGAAAAAAATGAAGTAGTTGTTTTCCTTTGGTTTTATATAGTGGAAGAATTAGGCTCTAACTAATCCACAAAAGGCCAACTAGCAATCTTAGTAATAAAGATTGTATTTATACTTTTATTATAGATTCACACATTTGTTGGTTTCAACACATTTTTCTACCTTATTAAAGTCATAGGACCTCTCGACAAATGCTTTAAGTATTTTTTAAAGTAAAATTACTTTACTAGATACTCATATCACACAGACATCTCCCATCAGTTGGTATTTCACATATTGAAACCAAAAATCAAGAGAGCTAAGCTTAACGTTATATTCATTCATAACCATTGCAGTATAAGGAAAACCTTGATTTATGAGTTTCATTCTCCACTGAGGTGATTATGTTTTAATATGGTTTTTCAGTCATATGTCACAATGTAAATTTTTTCCACTGTTTTTTCTTTGGAATAGCAAATAACACAAGAAATATGAGCTCCATGTTGCTGACCCAATCTTTGGAGCTCTGGTGAACACTTGGAAGTATTGGGGGTTTTATTATTGTTTAAGTACAGTCACAATTGTAGCAGGAGGCATCAGCATGTGATGCTAAAAATCTAGCAATTATTTTTTTCTAGCCCTGACATGTAACTACTTAACCTCCCATGTCACTGTGATAATACAAAAAGCAGAGGAGGTAATGTTTAGAGACTTAAATGACTCACTGAGGGAAATTAGCAAAAAGGGCCTTCTAGAGGTAAAATATAAACTTTCCATGCTCTAAGGACAAAAATCTTTTGGTTTTCATTGTATCGAGCTTAGACCAGTGAGTTTCCTCTGATGTGTCTGCAGGTATGACTTGGGCATAAGTGGGGGCTTGTCTGTGCAACGAATCCAGGCCTGGCCTGGTATTTGGATGCCTCTCCATAGGAGCTGACATTTTCCAAAGACAGTTCTTATTCTTACAAAAGAAAATTCATAGTAGTGAGGAATAAGTGGTTCATGTTTTTATTTAATTATATCCAAACTGTATGAGATAGGAGTTGATATGGCCATACAAAGGTTAAGTTCAACTATATCAGTACCAGTACTCTGTTCTAAGATTCTAGAAATGTCACATCACATCAAAAACAAAATGTGGGCTGGGTAGAATAAAGATGTGGAGCTTTAGAATATGTTCAAACTTAAGTTTTTATCTTAAAATAGACTGTTATGGGTTGTTTTATGTAAGCTTCACGGTAACCACAAAGCAAAACCTATAGTAGGTATGTAAGAGATAAAGAGCCAAAGAAACCAATTAAAATGTCAGTAAGTAACGCACCTGCTGATAATTACTTCAAATGCAATGGACCAAATTCTTCAATCGAAAGAGTGGCTAAATGGATTTAAAAAAAAAAAAAAAAGGCTCATCTACTGCCTACAAGAGACACATTTCAGATGTGAGGACACAGACTGAAAGTGAACAAGAAAAGATATTCCATGCAAATGGAAACCAAAATAAAACTGGGATAGCTAAACTTACATCAGACAAAATAGACTTTAAGACAAAGACCGTAATGAGAGAGAAGGAAGGGTATTACATAATGAAAAAATAGATACCTGACAAGAGAATGTAACATTTGTAAATATGCATGAACCCAACATAGGAGCACCTAACTACATAAAGCAGATATGAACAGGCCCAAGAGGAGAAATAGTAAAATAATAATAGTAGGGAACTTTTTACCCCACTTTCACAAATGGATAGATCATCCAGATTTAAAATCAATAAGGAATCATTGCCTCCAAACAACAGGTTTGGAGACCAGGGGCACTGAACACGTACACAGGCATACTCTGTTTGGTTGCACTTCACTTTATTGTGCTTCACAGATGCTGTGTTTTTTTTTTTTTTTTTTTTTTTTTACAAATTGAAGACAACACCCTCCATCCGCTAAAAGATTACGACTCACTTGACTGCAGTGGTCTGGAACCGAACCCACAATATCCATGATAGGCTTGCACAGAACATTCCACCCAGGCGCAACAATACACATTTTTCTCAAGCACACCTGGAACGTGCTCCAGGATAGATCACCTATTAGACCACAAAACAAGTCTTAATTTAAGAATATTGAAATCATACCAAGCATCTTTTCCAACCACAATGTTTGTAACTAGAAATCAATTATAAAAACTAGAAAATACACAAATATGTGGAGACTGAACAACATGCTACTTACTGAACAACCAATGGGTCAAAAAAATCAAAAGAGAAATCAAAAAATGCATTGACACAAATGAAAATACAGAAAATTTATGAGGGGCACCAAGATTCCAGGAATAGAAGCTGTTAACCAGCACCAGGAGATGGCGTTAAGTGTAGCCATAAATGTAAGGGCTCCAGGCTCGCAGCCCATTAGCTGTCTGCTTCTCTGATTCTACCCTGTGTTTAGCCCAGTGCACCAGTTTTTAGGCTTTGGCATCTTTCAGAATCACCTGGAGAACTCGATAAAGGCTCCTACTCCAGTTTCTGACTTAAGAGGTCTGAGGAGGCCCCAAAATTTGCATTTCTAACAAGTTCCCAGGTGATGCTCCTACTGCTGGTTCCAGGATCACACTTGGGCTCAGTGTTTCTCAGCCCTGCTGTAGAAGTATCTACGGTGCTACTGCAGGGCAGGTAAATCAAATGCTCTGTGGGCAAGGCCTGGGCAGTCAGCTCCCCAGGTGATTCTAACATGTCCCTGGTGTGCAGACTGAATTCAGCTTCATTTCTTGTTGGTGTATTGAAGTGCATCCGGGATTTGTTTTAATCAGGCGTGGTAAGACACACATAGAAAAATGATTGTCATGAAGGAGGAAGATCATACCAAGCATCTTTTCCAACCCCAGTGTTTGTAACTAGAAATCAATTATAAAAACTAATAAATTCACAAATATGTGGAAATTAAACAACATGCTACTGAACAGCTCCTAGAAGCTGCAGGCGTGGCTTGCCAGGCAGGGCCACCTGGGGACTGACGAGAAGGGTCAGTCAGAAGACAGGAGAGGAAAGGGCAGCCATGGCCCAGAGCCTTGATGGGGTTCTCTCAGGAAGGAATGGGCCAGGCAGGGTAGGTTCCTTGAGTCAGCTTAGGGTTGAAGAGTTTGAATAATTTGGACGGGCTCTGGACTACAAGGGTGATCCCTAGTGGTCTAGTACCTGGTCCTGGGGTGACTTAGAGCAGGGGGCACACTGGCGCGGTGCGTGAGAGTTCGAAAGGAGACAGTCGGGGGTGTGGGCTCTAGATTGGTTGGTTTGTGTGTCACACGTGCACTTGCAGGAGAGTCTTTTGCCATCTCTAGTTATTAGCCAGCCCTGGGAGGGTTGTCGCTCCAGGATCAAGGCCCCAAATGCCAGGGCGTCAAGAATAGTCGATAGAGTTGGCTATTTCTGCTTCCCTTTGGCGTCTCACCTCCTAGTTGTTAACCTAAGTCTGACTTTGTCCTCAATACTTTTGTTTTCTCACTCAAATTTTATTCTAAATTATATAACTTGACCTAAATTAGATGTTAAGTTGGAAAAAGGAGATGGGTTCTAATATGAACCAGGTTAAATCATTTCAAGGAGGATTCTCGAAGTATTTCCTAGACTGTCTTTAATGATACTTGCATTCCACAAAATGTAAGAAATATGAATTGTTCCAAGAACGAAGACAAACAGTACCAACCTAACACAGCCAGAGGCCTAACTGCTGAGACCACTTGTGTGAACATGACTTAGCTGTTTGTTCCAAGAAACTTTTGCCCAAATAAGACTATGTGCTTCAGGAAAGTCCTGCAGATTCGTTTGCCCGAGGCAACAGACTGCTCACCGGGGCAAGCAGCTGGCTCATCAAACAATAGCTTACCTTTCAAGATTCCCTACCAGATCCTTGCTATATTCACCAGTCCTAACTATATTCCACCACCTTGAAAGACACATCTTAACCACAAGCCCAGATGCCCCAAACCCTTCAAAGTCCTCCTCTGACTTCCCCCATTCTGACACACTGTGTTGCTGCTGAGATACTTTCCCTTTCAGCCTTGAGTAATAATCAACTCAGTTTTGCTTTATTAGCAGGTGGTCCAATAAGACATTGGGGAGCTCAATGTATTATTGGGGAGTTATTTCAAGAACAGAGAGCTCTATAGTCAAATAAGTCTGGGGAATACTGTATACCAATTCCACCTTTATGAAGATTGTAACCATGTTAGCATAAAGCTTCTGAAAAGTTTTGCATTAAAAAAAGAAGAAGAAGACACCAATTGACAACTTGTGCATGGGAAGCCTTGTTTTTCTGCAAACTTACTAACTTCTCTAAGAACATCATTCCCCTTAACAGCAGTTTTTAAAAAACCGATTGAGGTAAAGTCATGAACGATTCATGAGAAATTCAGGGCTGCTAGGCATATAAGTTATAACTCGGACGTCTTGAAGCTTATGGTGAGTGAGAAGGCGCCCAGGCTTCCCCACACTGGAAGTGCGTCACCCTGTCAGCTGAGCCTGTGCACAGGGCTGGCTGCCCTTGGGAGGGGAGTTTCCACAGTATTAATGGTTTCTACATGATTAATGAGGGTTTATCAGACTCCATCCATTGTCAGAGCGCCAGCCACCAGGGCACCCCCCAAACGGAGCATCCATCCACGGTCAGAGCAGGAGGAGCCAGGACATCCTCTTACCCTGGATTCCCCAAGCCACGACCAGGTACACAAGGCTTCGCCTTGTGCTTTGCACAGAATGAACCTCATTGAATGCTCACCACACAATTCCTCTGGACAGTGCTGACAGACGGGAGGAAATCCCCAAGTAGCCCCTCCACAGCCTTCCCAGAGATGGCGGACAATGACAGTCAGTCAGGGAAGCCAACTTCCCTGTTTTGTTTCCACTTTGGAAAAACCCTGGTTTGAGCCCAGATCTGGGAGAAGAAATTAATAAATTATCAGAGAATTTTAGGATCCAATGCACTGTCTGTGAAACAGATAGCCAGGCAAAGGGGACAACTGGCCTCACGAAATCAAGGTTATTCAAATTACCAAAGAGTGTATTTAAGCCGGTGCATTCCTTGATATGTTCACATTAAAAATTAATCACCATTAATATTAATGACATTAATTTTACTCTCCCTCTCTCCCTCCCTCCTTATCTCCTCATTATCTTCTCTGGCTTACTGCCAGCATCTCAGATTGTATAGCTAGCTGTCCACCTGCAGACAGAAGCCAGAGGTTTTCATCCTGCAAAACCCTTACCGCTCCAGGCCTACTGAGTTGATTTGGGATTACACCAAATTTTTTTTCTTGCTTACTCCCTGTGATCCATTATTCTTTCTTCTTTTTCCAACTTTATAATAGAGGAAGCAAAAGATTTGGTGAAGGTCATTCTGAGGGAGCTTGGGATTTCTCACAAGGAGAAACTGCCAAATGGCCCTGCATTGCTCTATAGTGGGTGTCAAAAAGTGGGGCGGGGTTTGGGCAGCCAGCAGAGGACGGGCTCACTCCAGCTTTAGCCCAAGATGCAGAGAAACTCAGCCTGCTAGGAAGCATTTCCAACTCCCTCTTTGTACCTGCCCAAGGACAAGAAAAGTGATAAATGAAAAAAAAAATCCTTGTGATCTACCCACAACACGGATAGTTGCTTTCTTTTCAGGTATGTTTTCCTTGTACCAGAGCCTGCCCTGATCAAACATAATCCAAGGGGCAAACATACCAAGTCGGTTCTCAGAGGGCCTGTGGCTTCCTACAGTGTTATGGGAAAGGACTTCAGGCCTGGAATTTAAGAATGCTTTCTAATCATAAAAACTGCACTACAGGGGAGATGACGAGAATGCTGGCCTGCCATGGCTGGGGCTCTGAAACATCAAAATTGCAGTCTTTTTTTTCTGCCCACCACCCCTCACAAAGCTGTGTGCTTATCAGCAGGGAGGATGACTGTGGGTGGGTGGGGAGGGCCTGCAGCCACCCCCACAGGGAAGGGGAAGGTGGCCTTACCACAGGTCAGCCATTACTAAGTGCAGTAGGAAAATGGTACTGAGAATGTACACTTGAAAGTACTTGTTCTAAAAGATCAAAAGGGAAGATTACATGGAAACTCTGTAAGAGGGTCATGATATCTGTTCAAGAGAATAAAACATTAAGAATCTATTTCTTATCTGAGTTCCTTCAGTTCTCATGATTACCAAGGGGCTGATTTTCTTCTGGTCAGAGCTCTAACTTTTGAAGTTCATTTACTCATCCCAGCTCTCTGAATCCCTGAGTAGGATGCAAGGGCTCTTGCATTTCTACAGGGTGATGACTTGCCCCAGAGTCCCCCGCCTCTCAGTGACTTCCAGGAAAAGTTGGTCCCCTGTCTCAGGTTGGATGGGTGTCCAGGAATGTGCCTTACAGACTAGAACAGAGCCATCAACCAGCAATCCCAGATAGCCATGGAACTATCATACTGAGTGTTATGGTCTGGACCTCACGTGTTTGCCGGGAAGCGCTAAAATAAAGAGCTGAGGCTTAGAAATAAGTGGGTGACCTCCTCACAGAAAAGTGTGGTCACGGTGGAATCTGGTTGCCATGGAGATGTAAGGTTTTTCTGCTCAAGCTATTTGAGAAGAAAATTTTCCATCATGTATATGTAAGCATACTGCAGCATCTTTAGTTTTTAAATTCATTTTCTTTTTCAAATAGTATCCAGTGTGGGCTCATACATAAAAGAATTATAAAATGTAATTTTTAAGGTCCAGCTCCTTGGAGCATATGTGGGCTTCAGCCTTTGTCTCGTCATGAGTCAGGAAGGAGAGCTCGGGGCTGCTTCTTCAAGCAACACCCAGGCCTGCCCCATTGCAGGGAGGCATCTTCGACAGTGCAGGGGGCCCACAAGTAGGAGGAGCTTCTGAAACGGGCCAGGGACAGCATTTTCTTTTCCGTCTTCAATCGTCAATGGGAAATTTTACTTTGTTTTCTATCTTCCCTGCTCTTCAGTAAAGGATTCCGCAGCCTTGTCTATCTCTTCTAGTTCGACACACAGGAAAATTTTTGAGCCTGTCTGAGCCAGTTTGAACTGCTAACACAAATTACCATAGACTGGGTGGCCTAAACAACAAACAACAAACCTTTTTTCTTTTTTCTTTTTTTTTTTATTTCCTGGAGGCTGGAAGTCCAAGACCGAAGTGTCAGCAGATCCAGTGTCTGGTGAGCTCACCTGCTTCCTGGTTTAGAGATAGCCGTATTCTCATATCCTCACATGGCAAAGAGAGGAAGCAAGTTCTCTTGTCTCGTAAGAGCACTGATCCCAGTCAGGAAGCCTCCATCCTAACTACCTAACTACCTTCCACAGGCCCCACCTCCAATACCATTACATTGGAGGCTAGGGTTTAAACACAGGCATTCTGGGGGAACATGCTCAGTCCATAACAGCCGCTGTGGACTTTATTTTCTTGTGTGTGGTGAAATATACACAACAAAATTTACCATTTTTAATTGTCTAATTCAATGATATCAAGCACAAGGTTGTGCAATCATCACCACTCTCTATTTCCATATCTTTTTCATCCGGCGAAACAGAAAGCCTGTGCCCATTACACAATAACTCCCATTCCTTCCTCCTCCTAGTCCCCGGTAACCCCTGTTCTACTTTCTATCCTTATGAAAAGTGCCCATTCTAAGTACCTCGGCTAAGTGGACCCATATAATATTTGTCCTTTTGTGTCTGCCTTGTTTCATTTAACATGATGTAATCAAAGTTCATGCATGTTGTAGCATGCGTCAATACTTTATTCCTTTCTAAGGTTGAATGATAATTTCATTGTACGTATATACCACATTGTTTATCCATTCATCTGCTGATGGGCACTTGGGCTGTTTTCTCCTTTTGGCGACTGCGAGTAACACTGCTATGAACACGAGTATACATATACCTGTTTTCAGTCCTTATTTTCAATTCTTTTAGGTATCTACTCAGAGGTGAAATTGCTGGACAATATGGTAATACTATGTTTAACTTTTTGAAGAGTTGTCATGTTGTTTCCCACAGCAAGCCTCTGTGGACTTGTGATCACCGTGTTTCCTGGGCAGACAGGATTGGTTTCTAATGGACTTTGGCAACGAACATTGTTGTATTTGTTTACTCCTCTCACATTCACTCACCTATTTTTCTCTGAGGTTTTCTGCATGTTTAGACTATAATGCGTCTAGGGACAGCAGATTAATGATCTATCGATTGATAGATAGACCTGGACTAGCAACAAGGTAGAGATGAAAAGGGGTAAAGAATTCATCTTCCTAGTTTTCCAAACCCTCCTAAACCACCCTGTCAATCTAGCAATGCTCATCTTCCACTACCCACTCAAGGACCTGGCCATCTGGTCAGGCAGGCCCCTTCGGCCTCCATAATTTCCTGCCACTATTCACAACATCCTTTCCTTCATCACAACACCCTTTTCCATATCCCTCATGCCCACTTCTGTCTCCACCCAGCCCAGCTTCAGGACCAGCAGAAGTTGCACCGTACCACACAAGCCTTCACAGAGCCCCTTCCCCTAAGAAATTCCCTAGCACTGGAAGCCTCTATAGACTGGTCTGGTGTTTTCCCTGTTATTTCTAATATTTTGTCTTCTTTGGGGCAGCACATCCCCCACTCTGACCCCCACCAATATCTGGTACAAGCCTAAGCTCACAGTAGAACTTGGTAAATAAGAGCACATTGATTTATGATGCTGCCTGAGGTCTCTGAAATGAAGGAAGCCTATGGGTAGCAGAAGAGGCCATTTCTAGACATGGAGGCTGGAAGATCCCTCTGCTACATCTTGTTTTTCTTTTTAATATTTTTGTTGTAAAATATTTTCAGAAAGCCCATGAAACGTAACTGAACAGTTTAATGAATAATTATAAAGCAAATATTCTTGTCACCAACACCAAAGTTGCAAGGCACCCCAGGAGACCCCTCTATTCTGGGAAACTGGTTGATTCTGACTCCTACCCTTCTCTGTGATGTAACCATATCCAAAATTTTACAGTAATTAAAAAAATTTTTTTCCAATTCTTATATGCATCCTTAAAAATGAGGCTTTAGTTTTGCCTATTTTTGAACCTTGCATGAGTGAAATAATGCTGTACATATTCTTTTTGGATTTGCTTCATTCGCCCAACTTTACCTCTGTGAGTTACATGCATGTCATTGCACCTCGCTGTCCTTATTTCACCTTTACTGACTATAACACTCTGTTTCCAAGCATAGGTGAGTTTATTTAGGGCGTATCTGTTATAAATGTTGATAGACAGAGGGTTGTTTCCAGGTTGGGGTTTTTAGGAAAAACACTCCCATAATCACCCTTACACATCTCCAGAAGCAGAGCATTTGCCGAGGAGGATTACTAGGTCACATGTCTGTATATCTTCAACTCTACTTGATAATGAATGCCAACCTGTTTTTCTACGTGGCTGTGTCATTCTCACTCTCACCTCGAGTGAGAATATGCCTGCCTCTCCCCAGCCCGGAAAATGCTCTGCCAATCCATATGCAAGGAGGGCCCGCCTGTCTCTTCTACTGGAGCTAAAAATGTTCAACAGACACTTCCTGAACCTTAGCAACCTCCAAACCCAGAGATCCATGGAGAGCCTTCCACAGGAGCCCCTACCCCGGTTTGGGAGCATCAGGAGGAGGAGAGACGCAGTGTTAGAATAAAAATCTTAGGAACAGTGTGTGGAGGGAGAGGTGGGGGGCGCGTGGACCCAGAGGCTTGTTACTGCCACCCTGGAGCTGTGAACCATAGAGCCCCCGTCAGCTACAGATCCCACCAGATGGTCATATAACATACATCAAAGGCTCAGGATACCATTGGCTGTGGATTTAAACACAGCCCAGGTGTCATCTGCAACCTCCCTCACTGCTCCCTGCTGAGCTGCACACCTGCCCTGACCAGGACTTCAGCAGGCAGCCTCCGTATATCCAAGGGGGTAGTGGCATGAGGTCAGAGCCTTGCTTGGACTTGCCGGCTGGGAACATTCACTTGGTTCTACGACTGGGGCTCACCCTGGGAGTACAGCAGAGATGTCGTAGCCTCCATGTCTACTCTTTTAAAAAACGCACCCATTATTACAAATTTCAAGCAATAGAGGTAAATACAAAGGAAAACACGAACAAAAGTATTTGAAATCTCATCACCCAGAAATAACCATCACAATTGGTCAACATCATTCTAGATAGATTTCTGTGCAAATATACAGATGGAAGGATGTATGAAAGGATAGAAAGATGGAAGAATTAATGGATGAGAAAAAGGATGGGTAGATAGACAGGTGGGTGGATAGAAAGCTACATGAACATAGAATTATACATCGAAGTCTAGAAAAAAATCCTACTGTACATGCTATTTAAAAATAAATATTTGTTCCTTCTTTTTAGAAACTAAGATTTGTTGCTTTCTTCCTCTGAGTACAAGAGTAAGATATTCTCAATGCAGAAAAAACTGGAAATCACAGAACATAAAGAAAAAAAAATTATCTACATTCCACCACAAGGTCACTATTGATGTCTCTGCATACACACAATGTCATATTCATTCAATTGTAATGTCTTTCTCAAAATAGCATAGCGATGAACCTCTCTCACCCACCTCCCATTGCTCCCTTTTAGGTGTTACTACGGCTTGGTGGCCAAGGACCCCCTGGCGATGCTGGCCTCCAGGTCCCAGGCTAGGACAACTCAAAGAGACCTCCCACGTAGTCAGGGCTCAATCATAACCGAATCTCACACTTGCCAATAAGGAGCCGAAGGGAGCAATGGACCAGTCCTCATTTGTCAAATGGTTGGCCACAAACAGAGTATGCACTTGAAGCAAAACAAAGCCAAACCTGATCATTATGTATGGTGATAAGCAGTCTATAGAGACACATAGCTCGATCCACAGAAAAGATCAATGGCAACAATTGTTTAAGAGTAACAACACTGCCACTAGAATCTTATCATCAGGGCAATAAACTCCATTAATACTCTCAGAGTACAGACAACGAAGTGCAAAATGACAGTCTTGGAAGCAAGTCTGGGTAACTGTCCATCTGGACCAGATGCGGCAGCTGGTCCTAAAAAGCATAAGACAAGCCAAAGTCGAGACCAAGTATCTCGCCTCTATAGCTACAAGGCCTTCAACCAAAATTTAAAACAAACCATTTAGAAAACAGAAACAATAAATAAAATTCTCTTTACATTTGTCCCTAGAGCCGCTGGGGGAGTCACTTCTCTCCCTAGAAGTGAGCTGGCCTCCGTGCTCCCACCATCTCTGTGGCCGACACACAGCCCAGGAGGCACTTGGGCCTGCTGTTCAGACATGGCCTCTTGTGAGAGGTTTTAACAGGGCTTTGGAAAGCCAGACTCAAAGTTGCTAGCTTCTTCCCATGCTACAGAGAGGTTGTGTCTAAGTGGCCACGGGCTGTGTGTTGATTATCCCTGTCCCCAAGACCCTGTTCCTCACTCATTCCAATCTCTCTGGCGCCCCGTGCTATCCAAGAGCATCACGTGGGCGCCACACCCAGACCACCCACGGCTGCAGGCCCTTCCCACTCTCCCCACTAACATCAAAGTCTCTCCAACTCTCATCCTTGGAACTGACCCATAACCCATGCCTCAGTCAGCTGATGAACTGCTCTGCGGGAGTGGGGGGGGCGGGTACTGAGCTGTTCGTGCATCACTGTTCCCAGGCGACAGGACTTCATTTCAACAGCACTCCAAGGACGCGCCCCCCACCAGAAGCCACATGCCCTGAGCCTGGCCACTGGGGCTCTGCTTGGGATGTGCCATCTGTGGGGACCCTTGGAGCATACCGTGTAGGGGCCGCCTACTCCCTCCATGCCTGAGACCGACCTGGTTCCAAGGAGTTGGGGGAAGGGAGAAAAGAGAAAGGGCACCTTTCCATTCCTGTATCAGCCCCTCTCTGTGGGGGCGCAGAGCAAGCTCCCTCTGCTCAGCCTAGCCGCAGCACCAGCTGGCGAGCTTGCCAGATCTTTCTTTATCCCCCATGCCACCTCCTCCTCTCACCTAAAATGGGAGGAGAGAGGGGGAGGAAATGCTGCCTTTTCCTCCTGTGCTGAATTTATTTCAACTGCAGACCGGCTGCAGAAGTTGGGAAGAAGATAAACAGAGAAGTCTTGTTATAATCTTTCCAAATCTACCAGTGTTCTCCAACCCACTCCATTTCCTTCCTACCTTGTTGGGGGAGGAATGCTGGTTTCTGTCCTGCATCTGAAGGGCCGCTCTGTCCTGCATCTGAAGGGCCGTCTCCTTGCTCATGGAGGGTCTCTTACTCCCCACAGGAGTTCAGACCCCAGCTGAAGCTTTGTTTCGCATATCCGGTCCGAGAAATTTGACAGGTGCTTAGCATTTCCTAACCAGCGCTCACCTTTGCCTTGGCCCCCACAGTCATACCTCGTTGCATTGAACTTCGCTTTATTGTTCTTCACAGGTGTTACATTTTTTAATTTTTTAAATTGAATTGAAGGCAAGACCCTCCACCAGCAAAAAGATTATGACTCACTTTATTGTAATACTTTGCTCGGTGGTCTAGAACCAAACCAGAAATATCTCCGAGTTATGCCTGTCGTTGACCACTCGTTCCACCCTGCCCCCTGTAATCCTTCTCCGGAGCAATGGCACATTAAATTCTGCCTCACAAACCCCTCTCTCCTGCTGGAAGAGAGGCGAAGGCCTGGGGTCCTGTGTCCACAGGGCCCTGAGGCAGCCATTCTGGCCACGGTGGCCAAGTCCAGCCCCAGGGGAACCCGGAGGAGCTGTGATGCCCTGCGGCCCCCAGCAGAAGTTGCGGAGTTTCTTCAGGACTAGGGTTCTAGTATGATTTTGCCTGTGGGCCCGGCTGTGTCAGAATTCATGCCTCTGTTTTGCCAAGCTTGCTCTCCAGCTCATCTGTAATTCTGAGTCATCCCATCACCATTCAACACATTCCTTTTCTGTTTCAATCAGCAGTGTCGGTTTCTATTGCTTACAGGTAAGATGCCCAGCTGATTCCCCAAGGCCTCGGGGCCCTGATTCCACAGACTTCCACCCTGTTGCTTTCCAAATGCTTTCTCCTGCTGAGCACCCCACACGTCAAATGGAAAGGAGAAATATCTTTAAACCTGACAGCAGGCCCGTCATCTTGCCCTGAGAGCCGGGTTTCCTCCACCTGTGGGCTTTCCTACTAGTCACTTGAGTAGAGTGAGAAGTAATATGTCATATGAACAGATGAGGACACCTGAAACAACAAGGCCACAAATCAGGGTAAAGCATGACGTTCTAAGAAGCCCCCGTACCTCCTGCATGGCTTCTGACTGCAGATTCAAGTCTAGGTGTTCTAGTTACACGGTTATTTCTAAATGGGACCTACAATCCTAAAAGCGAAGTGCTCAGAGTGCCTTTTCCAGCATCATGGTCCACACTACGATGATTAATAATCACCATAATCCCATTTTAACAGTTAGAAAACTAACCAAAAAACTTTCCTTCTGTGCTTCCCAATTCGCACTGGTATTTTTCTCTCTGCACATGCTTTTAGCATTTGCCTGGCAACATTAATTTTTTGAACCGAGGTACAAGTGGGCAGAGCATCCCTCTGTGCCCTTGAAATGACTAGTTTACGTCTGCTCTCAGGAGAGTCAGAACATAAGATTCCTTCGTCCTTGGGAGAAAGATCAGAGAACAGGAAACAAAAGGGTTTCTAAATCCAGTCAGATTTGTGGGGAGGGAGTCATGAAGGGGACTGAGGGGCTATACTTGAATAGAGACCTGCATTTCTTTTGAATATCTCTGGCCTCAGCACAGAAGTGATAGGCTCCTAGCCCAGAGACAGAAGCTGGTCTCCAATTGTTCTTCCTTAAAGGCCATGTAATTTCCCTGCAAAGGGGGACTCTGAAATCAGTGGAACATGTGGGCTCTTTGAGAATCCAGTCCCCTGTGGCTTTGGGATACCACCTTCCTGATGACATCCAGATGTGTTATCATTCCATGGGTCTGAGTAGCTGTAGAACTTGCTATTTCCCTGTTCCCAGGATTCATCTGAGTTAACTCTGCTGCTAATTGGGTATGTTTCTGGCAGTGGTGACATCGAAAAAAAGGTTTTGTAGTCAATTACGTTTTCCTAGAACACACAGGACAGGGTTGTCCTGTCAACGCTGAGGTGGTCTCTACCTTAATGAACTGCCCCAGACAAAGGCACAAAAGGACATGACGGTCCCTGAGTACCTGTCTTTACTGGCTGCTGTTGAACAAGCAGTCGAGCTCTATCTGGGCAGCGTGAGAGCTGGCTTTCTTGCGCTTTCAATCCACCTGCTTTCCATGGAACACATCTGAATGTGATCAGGTGCATTAGAGCCACTTTAACAAATCATTCCCAAGGAAATGAAATGCACAAATGCTCTTCCTGAGGCCTAATGACCAAAGGCTTGGTTTAACTGCAGCAAAGCCAGGAAATGGACACTTACCGTCCCCACCGCCCCCATAACTGAGCCACATGGTACACACCTGGGGGAAGAAAAATGGAATTTTTCATGCAAGGATTTTTCTGGTCCAGAACAAGTCATTCTCCAAATGCTTTAACATCCTGAGTGTGGGTGGAAGTGATGCTTACTTATGTCTTATGGAAAAGATGGCATGTTTATAAAAGAATCATCTGGCTGACTGAGGAGGTTGCAGGAAGGGCCAGCAGTCACTCAGGGAATATAGCAAAGCCTTGGCCTTTTTTTCCCTTTGGGTCTTGATGGGTCAACTTCAGCCACATTTTTGGAATACTGGGGGTTTCCAAACCTCTGCCCCAAGGACCTGGAGGCGCTTCCTGTTCACAGGGAAATGGAACTGGAAAGTCCATGTTAACTGCTTAGGGCCTACCAGTATCCTGGGAGGAAGTGGGCTCTCTCTGGAGCATGTGGCTCCCTCTGGACAGCCCCAGTGAGAGGAACTCTTTAAGGAGGTGGCTTCAGTCACAGGCAGTGGTGGGAGTGAGCAAGGCGGCAGTCAGTCCACAGTTAAGTAAGGGTTCCATGACAGATGGGCAGCACCCTGCATGAGCCGTGCCAGACCAGCCCCAGGCCTCAGGTCAGCCCGTCCCGTATTTGCCTTTAGGATCCCATGACCAGCCTATAAATGTGATGCAATGTGGTCCAACCACTCCCGCTATGGGAACTGGAACTGCACATTTCCTGCCTTTTATCTTGGCGTGCTGAGGATACGTATGTCAAAATAAGCAAACCGCAGCACCGTCACTGGGTCAAGGGGCAGGGCCGTGGCTCTGGGGGTGCAGGGAGAGCTCCGACTGAGCCATGCAGAGCAGCCTCCGGCGGCCACAGAGAAGAGCCTGGGGTGTGTTGTGCCAGGCACTATCTGCCCACGCCAGGCCAAGCAAGTCCTTCTGCTGGCTGGGGACAGGAGTGCTGCTCAGACAAGGTGCATGGACTCTGTAGGGACATATGCTGCGGTTGACTGAGCCAGATTGCTAATTCTGGGTTATTTCTGGGTGATGTTGGGAAAGCTTCACTGAGGAATTTTATCATTAGCTGGAGAGCATCGAGCCCTCCCTTGATCTCCTGCCAGAGTGGATTTTTGGAGACGAGCCTAGCTTTGAAAAGGCAAAATCAGAGAGCATAAAGGCAGACTATACACACACCAAACTAAGTTTGGGGTGATGAAACTGATTTTTAAAAAAATTTCAGGACACAGTAAACGCAGGAATGGTCACAGGTCCTTGCAGAGCCCAGCACTCCCTGCCTTGCTGAGTTTTCTCCTTGATCCCAGTCTGCTTTCTCTCTCCCCTCCCCCAACCCCACCCCACGTGTTCACCCTATCCCCCCAACAGGCAGCCGAGTTTTCCCTTTGGCCTCTCATCCTTAAAGACATTGATCCTCCTCCCTGAGACCAGGCCCCATATAATGATTCCGGCCACATTCCCAGGAAGCTCCCTGGTGGGTCTCCTTTGGGTCTCTGACAACAACCTCTCATTCCTAAAGCCTGCCTGCCAGTCCTTCCTTAGAAATAACCCAGCCTGATGCCCATGTTGTCACCTTCTTAGCTTAGTTCCTCTGACTCTTTCTTTGCCCTTTCCTAAGCCATATGGGAGAAGACAGATGATCTCTATCTCAGGGACGAATTTCCGTCTGCAAAGTATCAATCTTCATGCATATGGTACAAGAGAGAGCTCTTTTTAGGGGAAGTTCCATGCAGCTCCAGATCTCCAGCCTCCTAACTGAATACCATGCAATGCCTTTATCTAGCCCTCCTCCCAACATGTGCAAAACGTCAGGGGAATGAAACCGATTCTCTTTCTTAATGGGTTCACATTATGGGTGTGCCAATTTTGTGCAGACTGGTCATTTTCTTTTCTTTTCTTTTTTTTTTTCCTGTCGAATTTTTTTCAGAATTATTCAAAGTTGTTTGGGTGAAAGTCAAGCTGAAGTTGTTTTTCATTTTAAGAAGGATAAAGACAGCCAGCCTAGGCTGGTGTTGGGGAGCCTGAGCTCAGAGAGCTGAGGCAGGACCCAGACAGGGGCTGTGTTGGCTGCATCGTGGTGACTAGCGCAGAAGCACGCACAGCCTCGGCTCCAGCCTCTTGTGGGGGAAATGACGGAATCTCGGGAGCCCAGGCGGGCATGAGAAGCCTTTCGGAACATTACACTGTCACTGGATGGGGGTGGTCTGGGGTTTAGGGCAAAAGGCATATACATACCCTGTGTCTCGAGGGTGGGGTGTTTGTCACAGAGCCAGACTCTGGAAACACATTCTTAAGGCGACAGCTATGATAAGTGCAAAAGATCCTCCTTAACCAGCATGTGAATTAGCCACCAGAATAGAAATGAACACAGAAGTATAATCCTCCAGACTTGCCAACCATTCTTTTCTAGGAAATACAGGCCAAAGATCAATCTCCAGAAGGGAGAGGCCAAACTTACGGGGCTTTCTGAGAGGCGTCAGACCCTTCAACCTTAATCCAGAATTAATTGAATTGGGCCTGGAATTGGCCTATTTGGAACCAAAGACTATCACGTTCAGATCCCAAATTAGTGATCCTTATGGGGCATTTCTGCCCTCACAGAATATATCTTGAAAGGCCTCAGGGCAGAAGAAAGGAGGGAAAGGCCAGGTAACAAGATGGCAGTTGTTTGTCCAGGACAATGAGGCCCTGGTAATCCAGTGACAGCGTAACGTTCCGAAAGGCTTCTCATCCCCGCCTGGGCTCCCGAGATTCCGTCATTTCTCCCACAAGAGGCTGGAGCCGAGGCTGTGCGTGCTTCTGCGCTAGTCACCACGATACAGCCAACACGGCCCCTGTCTGGGTCCTGCCTCAGCTCTCTGAGCTCAGGCTCCCCAACACCAGCCTAAGCTGTCTTTATCTTTCTTAAAATGAAAAACAACTTCGGCTTGACTTTCACCAAAACAACTTTGAATAATTCTGAAAAAAAAAATTGGACAGGAAAAAAAAAAAATAAGAAAATGACCAGTCTGCACAAAATTGGCACACCCATAATGTGAACCCATTAAGAAAGAGAATCGGTTTCATTCCCGTGACATTTTGCACATGTTGGGAGGAGGGCTAGAAAAAGGCATTGCATGGTATTCAGTTAGGAGGCTGGAGATCTGGAGCTGCATGGAACTTCCCCTGATGCCAATAAGACACATGCCCTCTGAAGAACACACTCTCCAATTTGGGAGTAAGACTTCATGTGTGGGCTGTCCCCTTCATTTGGCAGGGATGTCCCTCAGAGCTTCTCAGCCATGTTTGCTGGTGGCACTCAACAGCAAAGGAGGACGAGTGCATCCCTGTGGGGCCCAGGGACTGCTTGCAGGGGCCACAAACAGCATCCATCTCCTTTGAGGTCTTGTAGTTTGCATTTGTATTTATTTTCATAGAAAAATCAGGCTCCAAATTCATCATTGGTTGAACCCAGTCTGTAGTTTTGGGAGTGGACAATGTAAAGACAGGAGCTGGGAGCCTGGGCCAGGGTGAAGGCTAGGGCCAGACCTGGTAAGGTTGTGTTGCCCAAAGTGGGCAGGCTAGTGTGAGAGCTAGTGTCTGCCATCGGGGGTTGCTATAGAGTGGTCCCCATCAAAGGTAGGGACCTGGGCACCAGGAGTTGGGATGTGCCATGGCCAGGTCTGGGAAAGTAACGGGGGCAGTTTTTGGACGCTGTCCTTATGCCTCAGGGATCCTGCCCAGCGCAAGCTTCAAGGGAACTCCATAATGGCTCTGCCCACGCTCAGCTTGTCCAGGTTTCTCAGGATCTCACCCATCAGGATGGGTTCTTTTCCTTTGGGTTGGAGGTTACCTTTCCTTACAAGAGTCCTTAGAGTTTCTGTCCAATGACAGAGGACTTTGACAGGAGATGGGAGCAGCAGGCTTTGGGCTGCCTTACCTGGAGTCCAGGTAGGGCTATGTCCCATCATTCTCCCAAGAGGAATGTCATCATATTTTCTTCTCAGCATCACCAGTTGGTTTCTGGCTAGAACTCTGACAGATTCTTGGTTTACAAGTTGTTAGTTTACCTCTGTATTAATCAACATTTGGTTTTTAGTCATAACATAGCTAACGCCTGATTTTGCTTACTTCACAGCAAATTCAATGAAGAAATAAGTGCAGAGGGAAAAGGGGTTGGGGAGATGTAGAAAAGGGTAAAGGGGGTTAAATATACAGTGATGGAAGGAGACTTGAATTTAGGAGGTGAACACGTAATGTAAAATACAGATGATGTATTATTGAATTGTACACTTGAAACCTATCTAATTTTATTAACCAATATCACCCCAATAATTTTTTAAAAAAGAATTGGAATCACATTAAATAAATTGTTAGATTGATTAATTTTTTTCTTCAAGTCTTCGGGTAGATAACCCTAACCCTAACCCTAGCTAGATAATTATGGAGCTGACATAGATGTTTTAATTTGTTGTAAGTCCTCTATAACAGAAGAGAAGGAAAATCTGCATAAATGTTCAAGCACATCTGCACTCTGTCCCACTGAACCGCAGAACAATACATCATTCCGTTACTTGTGCAGCAACACACAAGGCCCATCCTCGTAATCAGCTAAGTGGTCCCAAGACCAAACTACATAGTGCTTAAGAAAATGATGAAAATGAGATTGTAGACAAGATCACAGTTGATCACTGCAAATGGCAAATTTACCATGCATAGCACAGGCTCACTGAAGAAACTCACTCATGACTTTATAGGTTTTTGGCCTAAACCAGAGCAGGTTTGAATTAGTCTCATGTGCAGAATCCTTGTAGGATACTCCATAGATATATCAGAAACTCTTACTTTGATCTTGCCAAGTTTTTACCCAAAAAGATTTAGAAGGCTTTACTTGCTTTAGAAAATACCAAGGGCTGGCCCCAATATTACCAGTACTTTGAAATTTGGTCACTTTTTTGCTAAAGAGATGTGCAAGTCTTTGTTATAATCATGTGCTAATGGTTAGGGGACAAAGGAGAGGAGAAGAGAAACTATTAAAAAAACTCCAACAATATTTTATAGTTTCTTGTATTGTCTGCTTTATAATATTCTGAGGGCCCTGACAAGCTTTTCTCTTTGGCAGTTTTTTAGGTTAAAGGATTGAGGCTCATCATTATTTACTGTGTAAGGAATATAGTAACTACCCAGCTACACACAAGGTTTCAAAGGCTTAGTAAATTGCTGATTTGACTGCATTTCTTGCATCAATGCAATTAATTCTATCAAAAGGTGATAGAAAAATTCTATTGTTAAAAATACATGAGATGAAAAATAATATTTAAGTAACCTCTTTACCAATGCCATTATTGCTTTGAGAAAAATCATTAAAAAACAACATTTTTAAATTTAAATGATCTCTTTGCTGCTATAGATATTATAAAATACTATATTATTTCAATTTTTTTCTGAAGTGAGTTCTTTATTAATTTTATTTTTTGATAATTCCTGTCTCTGTATCAACAGTAGAACATTTTTGGTCCAAATTAAGACTAATTAAAAATTATTTAGGGAACACAAGTGAATAACAATGTTTAACAGTTAGCACCTCTTAGAATAGAAACTCAAGCAGCAGACAAAATGGAAATTGAAAACATTCATGCTTTTGCCTCCTCCAGATCACAGCAAAGATTGAAGTTTGTTTATGCAACCAGTATAAACCCAGGATCCTACATGGTCTAGCCTTGGCGCTGGTCCAGACCAACAGAAAAATGTAATTGAAAACCGATCAAATCTTTTCTGTCTCTTGAGAAAGTGCCAAAGGTAGGAATGTGTTTTAAACATCCAACAAAACTCCTTAGAAATACCCTTTGGACTTCTGTTTCTCAGTCTCCAGTTCTCTGACCAGTTCTTTCTCCTTCTATGTCCCCTAAGGGCTCCAGAGGCCCAGGCTGAAGCTTTTCTCTCTCCACTCCCTCTTTTCTCTACCACAGTTCTTTGGTCATCAACTTGGCTTCCCAGGCTTCTTCAGTTTTTCTTCAGACTCCTATTACCCAGACTCTGCTGTGACCAAGAAAAGTTCCAAACATACTAGCTATAGGCAGAGGGTAGGACACGTTGGATTTTGCATCGGATTTGTTTTTCTTGATTTCTTCTGTCCCAGGGAATATGAGAAGCTGGTTGCAGAAGAATTTTGCCTTCCAAGCGTTTCCTGAATTAATCAAGTGGTTAGACTCTGGAGCTACAGGGCCAAGGCCTTCCTTCAGTTCCTGTCAATGGGCTTGTCTTGTAGTCATAGTTCACACTTAGTTCTACTGTGAGTCAGCTGTGCCAGGATGTACCCCAGAGATGGGGTATCCTGTGGGAGGGTTCTCAGGCTCTTTTTCTGTGTGTGTGTGTGTGTGTGTGTGTGTGTGTGTGTGTGTATATATATACACACACACAGGAAAGAGAGAGAATGTGTATTATATATATATATTATATATATTATATATATGTATAATATATATTATATATTATATATTATATATTATAATATATATTATATATGTTTATATATGTTTATTTATATATATTATATATATTATATATATGTATAATATATATTATATATTATATATATTATATATATGTATAATATATATATTATATATATTATATATATGTTTTATATATATGTATAATATATATAATACATATTATATATAATATATATTATATATATATTATATATATGTATTATATATATATATAATACACATTCTCTCTCTCTCTTTCTCTCACGTGCGCGCACACACACACACATAAAATCTTTCACTATGTATATTCTTTTAAGTCGAAGTGTAGTTGCTCTAGAAGAAGCAGGGGTGGGGGCAAGAAGCACCACCATTTAGGCCACATTTCTCCGCTCTACCATTTCTCTTCCTTTACTTCCCTCTGAGGGGCTTCTAAGGGAGCAGTCTGGACTATGAACTCAGTGGTCAGAGCACCATATTTGGAATCAGAAATATCAGGTTCCTGTTGTGGTAAGCTCTGCTACTTATGACCTAAATGAGCTTAGACACATTACACATAACACCTGCCCCCTGGGTTGCTGTGGAAGTGAAATGGCGGACAGTGGGATCTCAGCAAATGGCGATGTCCTCCCTGCCCTCCATCTCAAGAGAGCAAAGGAGAAGGTAAAGCTGGCTGCGGCAAATGCATCCCAGTGCCTTAAAAAAAAAAAAAAAAAAAAAAAACCAGCTCCAAGATGGGGTAGACCTGTGGTGGGAGGGCAACAGCCTGTTTTGTATTTAACAAGAAGCATTTATGTAATCCAGCTATTACGGATCCAATAATTACCATCAAACTATCAGCCAGAACTGCATGGCACTGAGCTTAGATTGAAAAGAAAAAGAAAAAGAAAGCAAAAGAAACTGACCATTTCAGACAGATTGAGACAATGACAGAGGCAGGTCAGCTGGTGTGTGAACTGGATACAATCTCAGAACCTGAGAAGTCCAGATTTTCAGATGAATTTTATTTGACTTTTGAGCTGTCTGCTCCAGAGTTCCTTAGAACTGTAAATTCTGCAAAATGGAAAAGTAGAGCTGGACTCTCTCGGAGCTAAGAAGTGACCCCTCTTTCTTGACTTTTCTGAGGGGAGGCCATTGCTGTAGGGGCTCCTGGAAATGGGCCTGAGCAGCCTGCCTCCCAGGAAGGAGCCCGCCGGGCTGGCCTGCAGGCAGTTTTCAAGTGGACAGTGGCCCAACGTGTCCTGGGATCATTAGGTAGTGTCCCTGCTCCGAGAGACTCCCCATCCAGATGGACTCCAAATCTCCACTGCCACTCTAAATAACTGTCTGTTGCCACCTGCTGGCCACTTGGGTGAGGTGCTCGGCGCTGGAAACGAGAGATTGGCAAGATGTAACCAGGCTTCTGGGAGCTGAACCAAAATACAGACTCAGACTGAGTGCTTTCCCCAAAAGAGTGACCTTGAGAGGACCTATGATGATTCTATTCATTAAGCCATACAAGAATGGGGACTTTTATAAAAAGCAATACTCTTCGTTCATGTATTATTTACTGAATCAATTCTATTTTGCAGTTATGTACCATGTTACCCTGCAAGGCTCTGGGGGTGATTGATAGTCACACCTCATTTTATCCCCAAATGACATTATCCAGTGTGATCATCTACGTTTTTCACTGAATTGAGCTTCCCCATTCATTCATTCCCTCATGAACAGTTGTTCACTGAATGCCTGCTATATGACAGGCTTGGGCCCCAAAGCCGAGGAGACAGCAGTGAGCAAAAGCAGGCGCTGTCTCTGCAGTCACCAGTTTGCAGTCTAGGGAGAGAGACAGACATTAATCAGATAGTCACAAATGAGTGTAACAGTGTACACCTGTGATAAGTATGATAGAAAAACATAACCGATAAGGGCAGGCCTAAATGAGTTCGATCCATTTTTAAATGGAGATTTGAAATGTATTAAAATTATTTTAAATGTTTTCATTCTTTCGCCCAGTATTTCTACTTTTAGGAACTTATCCTAAGGCAACAATCAGAATATTGGGCCCACTGCATGGCTGTTTATAAAAGCAAAGTAAAATAAAATAAAATAACAGGAAACCATTCAAATGTCCAGTAATAAGGAGATGGTTAAACAAATGATTATATTTTTTAAAAAATAGGATATTCGGCAGCCATTAAAAATAAAAATGTAGAGCCACATGATTTGACTGGGAACATATTTGTTATATGTTTTGCAAGTTATAGAAAAGTACATGTAATAAATTCCATGAGTGTTCCTTTTCAGCTTCCTACTACATAACCAAGGTTTTTGATCATTATTGTTGGATCATTATGATCATCATGCAAATATGCTGTTATTTTTTCCATCCGAAAAAACCCAGAAAACAAAAAACTTCAATTAACTTCTGTTAACTCTACTTTCCCCTCCCCTTATCACCTCATTTCTTTGTTACCCTCTGCAGTTAAGCTCCTCTGTTTCCTCCCCTCTTAAAAGTACTCCGGTCAGGCTTCCTATGTCAAAATCACCAGCAGCCTCCATATTGCTAAACCCACAGTCAGTTCTGTCTTTTTCTCACGGCCTCCCTTAGCAGCATGTAACACGGTGGGCCATTCCCACTTCCTTGTAGAATTCTTCGGCTGGCTGCCAGAAGATCACCTCACTCTCTTTTAGATCCCCTCCTGCCTCATAGCTTCCTCCTTCTCAGTCTTTGCTACATCTTCCTCTTCTTCTCAGTTTTTTACTGTTAGTTCTCTTATCTGCCTATGCTCATCTCTTTGACCTTATCCAGTTGTGGCTTTAAGTAAGCATCATCTACCCTAGCCTAGACTCTTCCCTAACTCCCGACTCATAAATGCAACTGCCTACTCCAATTTCTAATAGACAGTGTAAACTCATCATATCCCTACCAGAACTCATGCTTCTCACCTGTCATTTAACATGCTTTATTCACAGCCTTCCTTAATTCACTCGTTGGCATCTAAATCCTTCTTAATGCTCAAGCCACACCCCTGCAAATCATCTCTACTCATTGCCCTTTCTTTCTCTTGCATCCATATCCAATCCTTCAGAAAATCCTGTTATTTTGACAGGGTGCCTGTAAATATTTTGACACAGGAAAGCCCTAGTGTCAAAATATATTTCCCAAATCCAACTGCTTCTCATCTTCCTCACTGCAACCACTCTGGGTCCAATCCAACTCCATCCATCACCATCTAGTACCGAACTTATCTCCCCTACAGAGTCTTATCACCACAGAAGCCAGAATAGTCCTTTCGTGACATATGTCACATGATGTCCCTCTTCTGCTCAAAACCTCACAGAGGCTTCCCATCTCAAACAGAGTAAATCCAGAAGCTGTGCTACATCCCCTCTTTCCCTGGTACTCTCTGATCACATCTTCTGGACTCATTCTATTCCCTTTCATTTCTGCTCTTGAACCAGCCAATTCTTGCCTGAGCTTCACTCTTCCTTGTACTGACTCTTTAAGCAAAGACGATAAGAACCGACATGCGCTAACTTTGGGTTTTCCAACCTCTTTTCCTAGAGCCACAGGCGCAGCACATACTTTGCTCATTAAGTCACTGAAGACAACAGTTTTATTAAATGATTTGCTGTTATCTAATATGGGTCTTCATCTCTTCAGCCTCCAATACCAATTTTCATGCCTTCCTCTGTAGTGCTACATGTTTTAGGGTTTATTCTTAATCACAGGACCCCAAGACAAGTAAGTAAATAAATATTTTATTAATAATGATAACGCTAGGTGCTGAACAAATTAACCCAAGAATTTCAATGGCTTAAGACAATAAAAGTTTTGTTCTCATTCATGAAAGAGAGCCAGGTGGTGACTAGGACCATGGGGTACCCTCCTCCATGAATTTATTCAAGAATACAGGATGCCAAAAGCTAATTCCCCTTCAACACGTGGTTTCCAATGGGGCCTTGGGGGTCACGTCCATTCCGGACAGTCAGAAGACAAGAGGGGCGTGGATCAGCTCCAGGGGGAGATTGGTGAGTCTCATAACATTTCCTCTCACTTTTCACTTTCCAGAACTCAGTCTCTATTTAAATGCAAAGGAGGTGAGGCAGGGAGAGGTATAGTTCCCAGATAAGCAGTCATGACGCTATGCTAGGTGAAGGAGAGAAGAGCTTTTTTACTAGGCAGCTGATCTCTCACAATCTAAACAAAAAAAATACATAAGTAATATGAACTCTCAGCTCTCTCCTCATCCCTCTGAGACCTTTATTTAATTATTTGTTTGGACTCACTGAAATGGGGGATTGTCAGCATGCTGTCCTACGGCAGGAGGTGAGGGACCTTCCTCCCCTGATTCAGTTTGGGGAAGGAAGCAGAAAAGGAACAGGTAGGGCATCTTTACATAACTGCTTCTTTCTCCATTTCTGGTAAAAAATATTTCTAAGGCCGAGCCATTACTAACTGCTGGCTTTTCGGGGTTTTTGTTTGTTCATTTTGTTTGTTTGTTTAAACAAAGAAATTGAAAAGCTGAACCACTCTGCTCTTTGCTTCCCTGGGTGAGAGTAGGCAGAGGAATGGACGGAGGGAAGCAGGAACATGAACAACTGTGTGTATGCAGAGGGACACTTTCCCATTAATTACTCTTCACTTGAATAACAGTATGTGGGACGTGGGCCGTTTTGTTCCAGCTAATGGCCCCACTGCGAGATAGGCATTGCCTGATACGAAGACAGGGGTTGGAACAGCCACTTTAGAAGCCAGTAAAACCAATTTTATGGACGAAGCCATCTTTGTTAAAAACCAAATCCAATCAAAGCTGGAGTCTCCAGCAGCAGATTCAGCACCAATCACACTGTTGTCAAATTCATTCTGTCGCAAAAGCCTCAGGCACTCTCAGCCTAGAGTGAACCAGAGCAAATGAATTTTCCTATGAGCAGAATGTGGACTTCTGTGATTTAGGGTGATCAGCATCTTACACACACAGACCAAGTGACCCTAATCAAATCAATCCACAGAGATGAGGTTCTGGTTTTCACAAAAGGGAGAGCTTTGCTCACCATTTAAAACTGTAAGTTTTCTTTTCTTTTTCTTTTCCTTTCTTTTTTTTTTTTTTTAAATAAGACCTGACTTATGGTGTATTTAAAACACAATGCAATTCACACGCAACTTGTCGAGGGTGTGGCAACTGTGTAAAGTGAGGCACCCTGTAATAATATAAGGCCCTCAGTGACTCCCTGGGCTCCAGGACTCTGGCTAGCCCAGCTGTCACTGCCACAAACAGGTGGTGTAAAACAATAGCTCCACTGAACCAACTCATTTTCCAAACCGTCTGGCAGCCAAGTGTCCAGCCAGAGTGCCGGCAAGCAGCACAGGTCTCCAGACTACCAGTGCGTGCCAGCACCCACGGCCCATGGAGCCCCAGCTGCTCCTCCTGTTCCTTGGTCTGTGCTCAGGTAAGCATCGGGGTTGGGGGGCTCTCCTTTGAGGCTGAAACACTAGACGCCCCCGACCTAGTCTGGCTTCTTTGACGGGAACACAGAATGGCAGGCTTCAGCAGCCTGAAACTGTTCAATCAGTTTCTCACCGATCTTGGCTTAGGTAACGATTTTTAGTTTGTTTTATCCAATTAAAATAGGAGCTGTTTGGTGAAAAGCTACAAAGTAGATATGCAGGTCTTGCCCCCCATCAGTGCCTGGCATCAGACTCATCCATACAAACGGGTTCAGCACTTCTACCTTTCTGGAACTGCTTTCATATTTGAACAACTGTCAGAACTTAGAGTGGCAACTTATAATCGTAAACAATATGGTTAACAAGTCCTTTTCTTGCTTCTGGAAAATTCTGATAATGAAGAGGATTGATTGACAGCTCCATGTGCTGGAGAGAGAATCCTATTCATAATTATAACTTAATTCTCTCCATAACAACGAAGTATTTTATAACTCTGTAAACTTCTGAAGTTAAAAAAGTTCATATGAATGCATTCTTGCCTTTTTTTTTTTTTAAAAAGGACATTACTATATGTAGGTTTGGGTTTGAATTGAAAATATAAAACCTTGCACAGCCCTTGACCTGCATTTGGCGCTCGAATTTGTTACAACACAGCAGCTGCAGTGCTGTCCTGGATCCCAAACTTCCGGTAGAGAGAAATAAGAGATGTTTGCCGATTGCTTCACATAAAAGTTTGCTGGTGACATCATCTCAACTGAAAAACAAGGCGGCTGACATTCTGTGATTTCTCTTCTCTCATATTGCTCTGACAATTATAGGCCTTCTAGGCAAAAGAGCCAAAGAGCTTTATTAGTAATATTTTTCAATAGCAGAGTTGAGGGAAATAGCCTAAACCCTAAAAAATTCATATAAATTATGTCCTGTGGGATTTGGGCCTAATCCAACCAAAGCTGGCCTGGTGGCGATGGTAGTGGTGGTGGTATTGCTGCTGCTGCTGCTGGTGTGTGTGTGTGTGTGTGTGTGTGTGTGTGTGTGTGTGTGTGTAGGCAAACATTATACTTAGTGAAAATTCTTAAGAAATACGCTTATATACAAGATCCTTAAGAAATGTCTTAGGATCCAAAGACTTTCAAAAATACATGTTTAGCTATTTTAAAAAGTATGTAAAATATATTTAGATCAAACCTGGAGTTCGTTGTATCAATTCACATGGATGGTTCACAGAAAGTTAGAGCTAAATGAGGTAGTCCAACATCTTCGATTTTTTATTGTAGGGAAACTGAGGCTGAAAGACATGCCTAAAGTCACTTAAATTATAAATCTTAGAAGGTGATCAGTTAGAGATTCCATTTGTTGTGTGCACAGTCAGAAAACACAGCCAGAAAACAGTCTGAAATTGCCAAAGGGAGCAAGATGACACCGCACCAGGATGAGATAAGAATTAGCCAAAGTGACTAGTAATAGCACAGAATTCCTTTTGCCCAGCTCAATGGGTATAAAAATGCAGGTTGGACCAGTATGGTACAAAACAATAACAACAACAACAACAACAACAACACTTTGAAATTATGGCTTGGTTCCCCTATTTAGAATCAGTTGTCTTTATGCCAAAATTCTTGTTTATATCACGGACGCTTTTTCCTGTGTTAGCTTAACACATAAAATTTCTGTTCTGTTTATAAAGCATTTTTTATTACAGCTTTTTCCTCTGTTCTGTCACGGGAATCCCAACTACTTCATTTCCATTTCTCTTATGGCTTATTACTTTCCAATCTGTTCACAGTTATTCACATAAATGACAAATGTCAATCTCTATGAGGGTAGGAAAACAGCATTCATGTTGGATTCACCTTCAAATACAAAGCTCTTAAAACAATGCTTAGCACATAGTGAATGCACAGCAAATACTTGATGAATGAATTAATGTTATTATCATCTGAATAAGGATAATGAAGATGATTTTGCTGAAAAGGGAGACTTTGACTTTATTTATTTGTATATATAGTTATTAATTTACACCCTGGCTTTTCCATAATGTATTACCGTGACTCATTGAATCCATGAAGGACTGGTTCAATTCTCCAGACCATGTTGGAGTTGGGAACAGAATCACAGAATTCTGATCTCAAGTCCTATAAGTTTTCTATCACTCTATCCTGTTTTGATAAGAAAAAAAGGAAAGAATACTAGGGAACTCAGTCTAAGAAATGGAGACCTTCTTGGAAATTCCTGAGTTTATAATAGAAGGAGCAAGGACCCTTGTTCCTGGCGAGGGTGGAGGAGCAGGAAGTGAGCGTCGCTGGAATGCTGACCACACCTGTCTCCCAGTCCTCCCTTCTCCCTGGTGGGCCACCAGCTTGGCCTGCATCGTTTTCCTGCTGCATAATGCTGACCATCTGCTCCATCTGTTGCTTTCTGGTCTCTTCTTCCTGTCAAACTGGAATAAACAGTCACTTGAAAATAAGCAACCCAGGCAATGCTAAAGCAAAAGCTTCAAAATCGGTGACCAAGGCACTCAGTGACCCATGCTAGTTCCATGCCCCCTTTGTGCTGGGTGGGGCCTCGGAGAGACAGAGGATTTCCTTGTCCCAGAGGCTCAGCAAGGTGATGTAAATACTGGGTCTTTGGATAACATGCTCCCTTGAAGGGTCCTCGAATGCCGGTGGTTTTTTTTGGGGGGGGTGGGGGGTCCATGTGAAAGTTCTTCATGGACCCTTTTGGGTTCAGAAAACTTTAATAACTAGAAATGAAGAGGTAGGTTGGATTAGGAGTTCCCTTTACAGAGCCCAGGGAGGTCATGATGAAGAGATTCAAGCTACATTGAAAGTTTCAAAAGTCCAAGTGGAAATGATAGCCTTACCTTTAGGGTGGCGTGGAAGAACAAGGGCCCTGGTGTCACACTGGCCCCGCTGACAATTCTCACTCTAAGTGGCTGGGAACCACGAATGTCCTACTCAACTGAACCTCAGTTTTCTCATTTGACAGGGGCAAGGATTTACCTCGTAGGACTGTCAGAAGGGTTCAGTAAGATGATATAAATGTAGGGCCTTTAATAAAGCTCTCCTGACTAATTAATGCACACATTTTGTGGGGGATGAAAATGTTACAACTTATTGTACAACATTGGTTATCTCAAACTGATCCACCAGAGTTCTGGGTGAGAACCAGTGGCCAAGAACGTGGGCTCGGGCTTCAAATCCTGGCTCCGCCACTTATTTAATCTGGGCAAGTCACTCACCTCTCCGCACCTCAGTTTCCTCATCTGTAAAGTGAGGACAGTAACAGTACATACTTTATCTGGTTATGAGGATTGAAAGAGTTAGTATATATATACCACGTAGAAGAGTGGCACATAACAAGCTGGATATGTCAGTTATTATTTTTATTAATAAAAATAGAAAGTGTATTACTTTTTACTTGATAATTATTTGTGGACAAACTCTTCTAAACTTAGGATCCAAGGAGAATAATAATAAAGAAAAATAACCTGTCTTAGAGGCCATAGGTTAACACTACGGGGGGAACAAAAGGGAGAGCATTTCACCCATCCGATTTTTAAATGTTTGTTGGCCCAGGAGGAAGGTATGGGGTTTCAGCAATAACCTGAGGAAAGGGGAGATCTGGTTACATGAATCAGGGCAAACGGACCATGTGTCTGCTTCCTTTGCCAACCCGGAACAGGCAATCCCCAATCCATGTAAGGTTTGAGTTACAAAGATCCTTCATAAGGCACTTGTCGGAATCTGGACTTGTTGGAATCTCATAAGAATAATGATATATGCAGTTGTGCTGTGTCCAGGACAGCCCACAACACACTTAGAATATTAAGTTAGTGCAAGAGTACAGGGCAGAACGACAGAGTTTTATTCCCAGCTCTGCCCTAGCTGCATGACCTTAGACAAGCCATTCGACCTCTCAGACTTTCAGGTGAGAATGCCTGCCTGCTCGTCTGCCCACCTGCCTCACGGGAAGATGGTAAGTACTGCATAACATAGGACCTAAAACGGCTGTGGGCTTTGAGAGTATTAGATGATATTGCCCTTCATCCTGAAGGAAAATGCAGTAAAGGTTCCTTGGAATCACTCATGCTTCAAATAGGAGCCCCAAATCCAGGTCAGCAAAGCACACATTTTTCACTCTCTCTTAACAATTTAACTGGGACATGTACCCACCAGCAATATTTTTTAACCTATGATAAAACACATGACATGAAATTTACCATGGTAAAATACATCCTATAGCATTACCATTTTAAAGTGAATGATTGATTTAGAGGCATTAAGTACATTCAAAATGTTATGCAACCATCACCACTATCTAGTTCCAGAACTTTCCATCACTGCAAAAGTAAACCCAGTACCCATGAGCAGTCACTCCCCATTACCTTCTTCCCAGCCCCAGTCCCTTGTAACAATTAATCTTCTTTCTGTCTCTATGGATTTACCTATTTTGGATATTTCATAAAAATGGAATTAAACAATATATGCCCTTTTGTATCTGATTTCTTCCACTTAGCATAATGTTTTCAAGGTTCATCCACGTTGTAGCATATATCAGTATTTCATTCCTTCTTATGGCTGAATAATATTCCACTGCATGGTTATACCACAATTTGTTCACTCACTTGCCTGTTGATAGACATTTGGGTTGTTTCCACCTTTTGGGTATTGTATATAGTGTTGCTATGAACATTCAGGTACAAAGTTTTTGTGTGAACAATTTTTTTGGAATATGCCCAGGATTGAAATTGCTAGGTCATATGGTAATTTTGTGTATAACTTGTTTGAGGAACTACCAAACTGTTTTCCACACTGGCTGCACCATTTTACATTCTCACCAGCAATATATAAGGGTTCCTGCTTCTCCACAGCCTCACCAATATTTGTCATTTTCTGTTTTGCTAATTACAGCCATCCTAATGAGTATAAGCCAACATCAGTTTTTGGCTGGCATGCCCCACTGAGAAGGGATCACACTGGCAGCTGTGCTTAGAAAGGAACTTAGGGAATTAAGAGCTGTATTTGGGAACTTCAAAAACAGGTCCTGTGTGCCTTCTGTTACCTGGTCACACCTCAGTTACTTGTGTTAGTGTGTGTGGAAGTGGGGAGCAGAATCTGACAGCATGTGTCATTTGCTGCCTCAGCTGACCTGGTCCTGGGCTCTGAACATGAGACTCGTCTGGTGGCAAAGCTGTTTGAAAACTACAACAGCGTGGTGCGGCCAGTGGAAGACCACCACCAGGCCGTGGAGGTCACCGTGGGCCTGCAGCTGATACAGCTCATCAGCGTGGTGAGACCTGAGTGCTCCGGGCTCCCCACAGCACCCACACCTCTCACCCTGGAGCTTCCTTCCCTTGGCTTCCCTCTCTGCCCCCTAAAGATGGGTCTTACCTTTTTTTCAGGATGAAGTAAATCAGATCGTGACAACCAATGTTCGACTAAAGCAGGTAATCCAGCTAGATGATTGCATTCGTGTTGTTTGTATTCACCCTGAAATTTAACCTGAGCCAAGAGGGATATATACCAAATGTTGAAAGTAAATGTTTTGGGGTAGTGGAATTATGGATCACATTTGTTGGTGTGTTTGTTTGTTTGTTTACTTTGCATTTTTTCTGTGTGTGTAAGTTTGCTAGGGCTGCTGTAAGCAAGAACAGAAATTGGGCAGCTCAAACAGCAGAAATTTATCGTCTCACAATTCTGTCCAAAAGTCCAAAATCAAGGTGTCGGCAGAATGGGTTCCTTCTGAGGGCTGGAAAGGAGAATCTGATCCAGGCTTCTCGCCATCACTCACTGTTGGCCGTCTCCATGTTCGCTCGGCATTCTTCCTGAATATGTATCTGTCTTTAAATGTCTCCTTCTTATAAAGACACCATTGTATTGGATTAGGGCGTACCTTAATAATCTCATTTTAACTTAATTACCTCTGTAAAGACTCCATCTCCAAATAAGGTCACATTCTGAGGTCCTGGGGCTGAGGACTGCATATGAAGTTGAGGAAGATGTAAGTCAATCCATAATATTATGTTATCCAAATTTGCTCTATTGGGCAAGTATTACTTTTATACTACAGGGAAAAAAATGTCATCCTTTTTTTAAAAAAAAAAAAATGATGCTGCCTGTTTGAGGAAAATGTCTACAATAGGGTCATTCTCTTTTCCTAGGACCGGCAATGTGGAATGGTAGCTCTGCTACCACCTAGGGGCATGACTTGGGGGCACCTTTATTTTCTCCACTGTAAAATGGGGTCAATAACCACTCTTACCTCACAGGATTTTGCTGTGAGGAGTAAAATGCTTAGAATGGTCCCTGCGTGTAGACAGTGCTGTATAAGCGTTTGCTGGTATTGTTAACTAAAGTGGAAGCTGAATTCTGAATCAAACTTTTCTTATTGGAGCAAAATTTCTCTCACTATTTGAATTACCATACCCATCCGAGCTCTCGATAACCCTAGATTGTTTTTTTTAAATGTCTTTAGCTTTTTAATTAGCTAAATGTCTTCATTTCTAGCAATGGGTAGATTACAACCTAAAATGGAATCCAGACGACTATGGCGGCGTGAAAAAAATTCACGTTCCCTCGGAAAAGATCTGGCACCCAGACATCGTTCTCTATAACAAGTAAGCAAACCAGACAGGATTGGGAGGGGACATCCTGGGGCAGGTGGAGCCCAAGTGCCCTAACGGAAGGGCTACCCATCTCCGTATGCTTCTCACCAGTGTTCACATTGAGTAACCCTTAAAAACCGAGTGCCAAGTTGACACGCTAGGGGTGCCATATGGTGTCTCATGTTATGAATAGAAACAATTATCAGAGCCAAATCAAATCAGGGCTGCGGGGTGAGGAACATTTAATCCCTGAGAGCTCCTGAAGGGTATATGGCAACTATCCAAGGAATCCAAACTTCCTATAATTCAATTCCGTGGAATTAAATGTCCTTCCTACCAGTAGGTCTGAACCACCCAGGGTTGTTAATCATCACATCCTCATGGCATCCCGAGATGCCACATTGCTGATAGCCCATGCAGCCCATCCATGCGCTCTGTGACAGACTGCATGTCGTGAAATTATAATGTGATTCAAGACACTCTGCTTTAATGACACGTTCATTATCATACGTCCTTCATTTGTCAGGGAATGTTCATTTCAAAGTGCATCCTTCCCAAGCAGGAGAATTTGACACTGGCCTCAAGGATTTGCAGTCTGACGTCTGGCGTGTGTTTGGGGCGAGCAGGAGGCAAGGGCCAGTGAATGGAAATGACATCCTTCAAGGCTGACCCTCCCCTGCTTTGATTTTCTACTACATATTTTCCAATTATACCTGGGATTTAAGCTTGAGCCAAATTATCCAATCACTTGTATAAGCTTTTCGGACCATTATGCTGAGAGAGCAGAGTATCTTGTGTTAGCAAAGTTTCTCTTTTGATAAGAATCTGAGGGAAGAGCTTAAAATCCTCTAGTCCTTTTGACAAGCTTGTTCAGGAACACTGTGGTGGGGAGAGAACCTGCTCCTAGGGAGAGACTTAGATGATCCTATGGCCTCTGCTTTTTGGGAAGGTCCAAAACCTCATAGTTATCTGGATAGAGCCCCACCCCTATCCCAAAAAAAACTGAGTGTGGAGTAAATCTCTTGAGTTATGAAGTGAGGCACCAATATATGCTACATGTTCCTGAAAGCTCTTGGCCGAGGCCTGGGACACAGGCTGTCCATGGGATGAGTGGACTGCAGAAGAGGCCTTTTATTATATTTACTATCTACCATGTTGGAATTTTAAAAACAAGATACTAATGCCAGCATTTGAAAATCTGGAAATATCACATTAAAATCTGGATATTTAGCCCTCTATAAAAATCTAACACTATAAATATGGAAATTTTGGATTAAAAAATTTAGATTTTCAGCTTCTAAGGAAAAATTCAAATACCTGGAGACACTGGATCTTCATTCCTACCAGGACACCACAGGCAGAGCTGAATGGTGCCTTATTTATAGGAGAAAGGGGCTCTCCCCTCCTCACAGCCTCACCCTTGACTCCTTCCTCACCTGCCTGGCCCTGGAGGCATCCGAGTTTGTGATCTCGCCCCACTGAGTTCTAAATAGTTCTTTAAAAGGCAGTAGACCCCTTTCTTAAACTGCTTATCACTGTAATGGGCCACTGGATGAGTTTTTATTTAAAATTCCTGTTTTTCCCCCCTGGCTAACTTACAGAGTATATTAGAAAGAGAGTAGATAGAGATTAATATTACAAATACCTACTAAGAACTGAGAAGAAAAAAATCTGGGATGCAGTGGAGGAGTGTTACCTGTTCTTTCTTTAAAACTGTAGATTCCCCGTTCTTTCCCAGGTAATCTGCCTCAGTGCTTAGACAGTGCTCAGGAATCCATCTCTTAGCAAGCACCCCAGTGATCTGGGGAACACTGGTCTAGCTAAGAAGCAACAATGCCGAAAGAAAAGCTTCTATCATTAGCACCTGGATAATTGGCAGCCGTCTCCTCTTTTGTCCTGTTGCAGTGCAGATGGTGACTTTGCCATCGTCAAGTTCACCAAAGTGCTCCTGGACTACACTGGCCACATCACGTGGACACCTCCGGCTATCTTTAAAAGCTACTGTGAGATCATCGTCACCCACTTTCCCTTTGATGAACAGAACTGTAGCATGAAGCTGGGCACCTGGACCTATGATGGCTCTGTGGTGGCCATCAACCCGGTGGGTGGTGATGTCATGTGATGAGGTTGGATTCAGCAAAAGCATGATTTAGCTCTCCAGGGCTGCCGTTTCATAATCATGGGCTCTCAGCACCCATTAGAACTTTGGGATCATGATGGTTAATGGATTGGTAAGGTTTCTGGATGTGCTGCACATGAGAACCACCTGGGAGCAGAGATGAAGTCTCTGTGCCCAGGCTCAGCACCAAAACTTTGGATTTAATTAGTCTGGGGTGGGGCTAAGGCACCAGTATTTTAAAGCTCCCAGGTGACTTGAATAGGTAACCAACAGGGGGAATCCCAGTAGTCCAAACCCCGTTATTTTATAGGAAAGGAATCTAAGACCCAAAAGTGGAAGTGACCCAGGGTCCCACCTGGGTATGTAACAGCACTGGAATCTGTTCCCTTGTCACAGTTGATTACAAAACCCTGTCTGTCCTCAGGGTGATGTGGCTAGGTTTTCAAAGTTTCATTTCATCTCAGGAAAGTGACCAGCCAGACCTGAGCAACTTCATGGAGAGTGGGGAATGGGTGATCAAGGAGTCCCGGGGCTGGAAGCACTGGGTGTTCTACGCCTGCTGCCCCTCCACCCCCTACCTGGACATCACCTACCACTTCGTCATGCAGCGCCTACCTCTCTACTTCATTGTCAATGTCATCATCCCCTGCCTGCTCTTCTCCTTCCTAACTGGCCTGGTATTCTACCTGCCCACAGACTCAGGTAGGTATGATTGCCACGGCTGCTGCTGCTGATATTGACAGATCTCATGCTGCTATTTGGAAAGAAGCCAGAAATAATCATGGGCTAATAAACAAATACAGGCAGATAGACCCAAATCATCATCACTGGGAGGACGCATTTACTGAGTGGCCACATGCAGTGGCGAAGGTCACTGTGGACAGAGCTCACAGCTGGAGCAGACTATGGAGCTGGCAGAGAGTTGAACGTGACCCTGAGATGCACATACATAGTTCAGTCTAGTTAAAGTGAATAACCACTAATACCTATTTGCTGAACACCTCCTGTGTCCCCAGAAGTATGCTGGATGCGGCATGGCTCACAGACACTCTTCATGCCACTTCCTCTATGCAGTCGCTTGCTCTGTACTGACTAGTCCAGGTCTGCCTCTTTTGCTCACTGCCAGAGCCTTGAAAATAGCTTTCGTATATCTGTTTTCCAGATGGCAGCATCTTCATACACAAGACCATACTTCCCAAGAGGCAATTCTTTCTCACATATCAGCCTGAACAACTTACCTCCTACTGAGTAATCACATCTGTGACATAATTTCACCAAATGACAACAACCCACATAAAACAGGAAAAGAGTGTGTGTGTGTATACATATATATACACATATATATATTCTTTTCCTGTACTGTCTACAATATATATACATATATTGTGCATATATATGTGTATATATATGTATATATGTGTATATATATGAATATATATGAATATATATATATATATATATGCCTGCCAGCAACTCGCTACTCATAAATAATTTATGGCAGACACATAGGGAAAAATAAGATGGTACAGACAGTTCTCAAACTTATGACAGGAAACAATTTTACCAAAATGATAAAAAGAAAAACTCACTGATGTCTAAACCCCACTTTCCAACAAGGAAAAAAAATTATGTCTTCATTCATTCAACATATAGTATTTGTTGAACAACAGTTCTGTGGCAGAGATACGGTAGAGAACAAGGCAGAATGCACCCACAGGATATATGTCTTAGTGGTTGTGCTTGTCTTTAAACAAATGATTACAAACAAATATTTTTAAAGTTTCTAATCAAATGAAGCTTCTTAAAGTGAAGAGAGAAAACACTAGTCAGGGAAATATGAAAACTAATCACAGTTTCTATAAACATTAAATGATTGATGCTTGAAAAGCATTTAGAACAGTGAGACTGCTTGATAAGCATTAGCTATTATTAGTATTACGATTATTAATCAAGAAATGTGATGTAATTTGATCAATGTTTTATATTTATAATTCTGTATTTTTTTCACTTCTTTTCACTTTCTCCCCACTAGGTAGCATTCTACCCACTAGGTAGAACTGATAATTTCTTGTTCGTATCCGCTCTGTATCCTGTATATACTCCTAGCATCTGGAAGCACACAGAAAGGAAAAAAGCTCCATTCTGGGAAGCAGCAAAACACAAAGGTTTCCCAGGACACCAACAGCAAGACCAGCCCAAACGAAATCCTTTCCAAAAGATCTCCACTGCATCGAAGGTGGTCAGGCCCCACAAAAACATTCCAGTGCCATTCAGCCCCCTCTTTCTTGCTTGCCATACTTGCCTGACGAGGACTCCAACAGGGAATTGTAAACCCCTGATATAGTAAGGCCCAGGGGAAAGAGATGGGAGAAGGGCACTCCCTGGCCCCTTAATATGTGAAACAAAACAAGAGAAAACAAGTCACCTTCTTAGATGGAAGTAGGTAGTGAGAAATCATTGATTTTGTTCTCTCAGTTTGGGTCTCACAGCTTGCTCCCGTAATGAGAAATTTTTACACATTCTTCTGGGCCATCTCTACGTCTGCTGAGTAACAAGGAGGCCAGGATGTGGTTTATTTTTGTGAGGTTTATGGCATTCTGCTGCAGACAGAAAAACTGCCACCTGGGGTCTAGCTTGCCACCCAGCTTGGCGTAACTTGGTTATCTGGGTTCCACTAAGAAATGGAATTCTCAAGCATGAGATGAAGAAGTCATTTCCTGCTTGGGAAGCTTCAATTGGAAATGCCTACCACTTGCCATTGTGAGCAGAGTTAAGGTGCCAAGGTCTCATAGGAAATTCTGCCCCCTCAAATTTCCCCAAATGATGCTTTGAGAAACATCCCTCTTACCTTTGGGTTTATGTCTTAGTCTGCAAAGGCTGCCGTAATGAAGTACACAGAAATATATCATCTCACAGTCCTGGAAGCCAGAGGTCCAAGATCAAGGTATTCACAGGGTTGGTTTCCTCTGACACCTCCCTCCTTGGCTTACAGATGGTGATCTTCTCCCTGTGTCCCCACATTGTCTTTCTTCTCTGTGTATATCTGTATCCTACTCTTCTCTTCTTATATGGACACCAGTCATACTGGATAAGACCTCATTTTAATTTAATTATCTCTTTAAAGGCCCTATCTCCAAATATAGTCACCGAGGTGCTGAGGCTTAAGACTTGAATATACAAATTTGGAGGAATCAACAATTCAGCCTGTAAGAGGTATTGTGTTTCTTCTTCATTTCGTCCAGGAGAGAAGATGACTCTGAGCATCTCTGTCCTGCTGTCCTTAACTGTGTTCCTTTTGGTCATCGTGGAACTGATTCCTTCTACCTCAAGTGCCGTGCCCTTGATTGGGAAATACATGCTGTTCACTATGGTGTTTGTCATCGCATCCATCATCATCACTGTCATTGTCATCAACACACACCACCGCTCTCCCAGCACCCACGTCATGCCAGAGTGGGTGCGGAAGGTGAGTGAGCCAGGCCCTTGCAAACTCTGCACAGGGCAGTCATTGCCTCAAGGACATCTGCAGGTCTCCCCTTCACCGTGGCCAGTGGAATTCTGGCTAACTCTGTGGGTACTTAGAACTGAAAGTCCTGTCTAGGCTGTAGGAGATTTTTGGACGGAACTTCCTTGGGCCTCTTTCCAGGGATAAGTAACTCTTGCAGCCTCCTCAGATAGAAAAGAAAAACAATTAACAAGGCTCACTCTTAATTCAAGATTAAAGAATCTCTTTGACTAGAGGAGACAAATGAATCACTGTCTTTTTATTCAAATGCTATGAAATTTTTGAGAATTCTGTTTGTCCTCCAATTTATGAACAGGTTACTTATTTTATTTTATTTTTTTTTTTTTTGCTGGTAGAATCTGCTGAGAATAAGGGCTAGAGATGGAGAGGGCTTGACGAGAGGTGGTCAAAGTGAGTTTTAGTGAGGAACTTGGTCTCCGATATTTACATTATTGAAAGTCAAAGTGTGTCAATGTTTGAACTGTATAAGTTTTCAATAAAACTTCACGGAGACACTAATGGCCAGGGTCTTTGGTGCAAAAGGCAAGAGATTGTCATGTATTCACAGAGAAACTACTACTTGTAGTGTTTTTTTTTAAAATTTATTTTTTATTTTGGAGGGCAGGGTGGGGAGAGCTGGAGGAGAAACAGCCCCTGTTCCTATAAAGATTGTTAGATGACTCCTGTCAAGACTTATATTGCATTTCTTCGGAAACAAAAGCAAAATTACGGTCATGCCACCTTGAACAAGCCCGAGCCCATCTGATTTCAAAAGCTAAGCAGGGTCGGGCCTGGTTAGTACTTGGATGGGAGACCACCTAGGAAGACCAGGTGCTGTAGGTGTAAAAAAAATAAAAAATAAGGGATTGTAAACTGACAAGGTCCTTGCAATCTGTGAGGTCAACCAAGGGTTGCCTCGCAAAAAAAAAAAAAAAAAACAAAAAACAAAAAAACAAAAAAAAAAACCAACAACAACAACCAAGAAACAAAAGAAAATAGTCTAGCTGTTTTGTGGGGCCAGAACCCTACATAATTTTTAGCCCAAGGGACCCTTTCTTTAACCATAAGATCCTGAGAACGCACGGCCTTAAAGGAAGCAGCTACCTATAGCAAGGTTCCAAAGCCTAAAGCTTTATTGGTTTCTTATGAGTTCGATAGCCGTGCACAGGCTCCCCCCAGTGGCAAACTGCTCACATGACAGAAACATCACTGTGAACCATAGTAATTTCACAGGCCACAGGATATGTATGAAGGAATCTTTGAGAAAATCTAATTAGTATAGTCTTTGTTTGTTTGTTTGTTTAAGGGCAAAGAAGCTGAGGTCCAAAAAAAAGCCGAATGACTTGCCTAAGTCCACACCACTAATTCAAAGTCAGAGTTTGATGCTTGCCCTGACAGCAATTATTCTCATAAATGGATTTCTTTTTGTGTTAGGTTTTTATTGACACAATCCCAAATATGATGTTCTTCTCCACAATGAAAAGACCATCCAGAGAAAAACAAGACAAAAAGATTTTTACAGAAGACATTGATATTTCTGACATTTCTGGGAAGCCGGGGCCTCCACCCATGGGCTTCCACTCTCCCCTGATCAAGCACCCTGAGGTGAAAAGCGCCATTGAAGGTGTCAAATACATCGCAGAGACCATGAAGTCAGACCAGGAGTCCAATAACGTAAGCTCTGTGGTTTGAAACCCACACCTTTGGATTTAAATGATCAGATGATCGAGCATAGATGGACGGGTTTGGCTTGATGGGGAGGTTGGCAGTAAGAGGCAGCTACTGACCTAAGATGTGCCTTGGTGACCACCTCTAGGCTACCTTAGTAAGACATCGCATTGTGAATGATCTATTCAAAAAATAAAGATCATGATGTTAGCTAAGGGATATTGAGGGCTTCGAGACCTACAAATTGAATGGGCCATAGAGGATGCATAGGATGCACATTCTAAGTCTAATGACCACCTTAACAACAATTCTCATGCTTTCCTCTTGCCAGGCGGCTGAGGAATGGAAGTATGTTGCAATGGTGATGGACCACATTCTCCTTGGAGTTTTCATGCTTGTCTGCATCATCGGAACCCTGGCCGTGTTTGCAGGTCGGCTCATTGAATTAAACCAGCAAGGATGAGCAGAAAGCTGAGCTGAGTCTCGCTCTGCCCCAGTGCCAGGCAGAGCAGAGAAAGGTGCGGAAGACAGGAAGAATTATCTACATGAATATAAGCTCACTTATCCAATATTTAATTTTCTGTATTTATGATTAATGATAATGATTTACATTTACATAAGGTTATGGCCTCAAAGTGTTTTCACATTACTTCTCTTTTCATGCCTGCTCTATCTGCCTGGAGAGTGAACCCTTTTAAGTAAACGAAGTGGATTGCTATAAGAAGTGTTCATTTCCAATGGTGTCTGGAAGAGTTTTGCCGAGAATAACTGACGTTTTCTGTTGGTTTCTTTTTTAATTTTTTTTAAAGCAAAGAATGTATCCTTTGCTTAAAAGCCGGTTTCGCACCTACTAGGAAAGCCTCATTTACCAGTTCCCAAAAGTTAAAGCATTTAATTCAGAGAGAAAAGAAGCAGTAGAAAGGAAAGAGGTAATTTCCAGAATGGCCATCAAAATGCAAACCACATCAAAAGCCCATGCTTTAAAGTAAATTTCTAGAACTGGGAGGTGAGGGGAGGGTTTCCCAGTCTAACACAGCACCTGAGTTTGATGCTCAGAGCTTGAGAGAAAACAGGTCCTCATTTGTACTAAGTGGAAGAGCTAGGCGCTGTGGGAATCATTTCACGTATACAATTTCTTGCATCATCATAACTTTCATAATGTCCCTATTTTACAAATAAGAAAACTGAACTTCAGGAAAGTTAAGTAAGTTCATTGCCCAGACAAGCAAGTAGAAGAACCTAGACCAAATCTGGATTCAAAGCAGCCCCAGGCTGGGTCAATTCAGCTGCTCATTTTCTCCCCCGTCCACCCCTGGCTCGATGTAGGCCATTCCATAACACTGGTCAGCGTTTTTGAGAGATTCAGTCTTAGTGTCAACCATCTTTCTGCCTTCCCAACTAAATTTTCCTCCAACCGCCCCCCACCTTGCAAATTCTTATCCCTAAAAGAGAGAAAATTATTTTTTTCTCCATAACAACCTTCTAATCGTAATATAATTTACTCAGAACTAGAAAATGTACAGCCCTGGGCTTGGATCACCAGAACACATCAGAGCTACGTCAGTGTCAGGAGAGAGTGAGGAATCGCACTCCTGGGCATCCCGTCTGAAACCAGGTCATCTCGATCTGCCTCTCCATTGGGGTCTCTATCATACCCAGGGCAGGACCGAGTGCCTTCATTTTAGAGTAAACTAAAGGGAAAACACTTTGATAGCTCCTCAAAAAACTAAACATAGTATTATCATATCATCCAGCAATTCCGCTTGTAGGTATATACCCAAAAGAATTGAAAGCAAGGACTTGCACAGATACTTTGTGCCACTGTTCACTGCAGCATTATTCATAATACTCAAAAGGTGAAAACAACTCAAGTGTCTGTCAGCAGATAAGGAAATGTCTCTCACACACACACACACACACACACACACACACACACACACACGAATATTATGCAGCCATAAAGAGGAATGAAATTCTGATATATGCTACTCTATGGATCAACCTTGAAAACATGCTAAGTGAAATAAACCAGATGCAAAAGGACAAATTCTACATGATTACACTTATATAATTTACCTAGAATAGGCAAGTTCATAGAGACAGAAGGTAGAGTAGTGGTTACCAGAGCTTGGGGGAGGGAGTGAGTTATTGCTTAATCTAGAGAGTTTCAGTTTAGAATGATGGAAAGTTTCCGGAAATGAATGGTGGTGATGACTACACAACACTGTGAATGTACTTAATGCCACTAAACTGTACACGTAAAAATGGCTAAGATGTATATTTTACTTATGAGCAAAAATTAAAAAATGAAAACAATGGTAAAAAGGATAAATTTCATGTTATATATGCTTTACCACAATTAGAAGGACAAAACAGTATTTGCTGTTTGTCTAATACATCGTACTTTCCCATGACTGACTATTGATTCAGGAACTTAAAAATCATTTCTCTTCTTCTCACTTTAAGGATAAGAAAACTAATGCTCAGAGAGGTGACCTCCCTCAGGTAATAGAGGTAGTTAGTGACAAACCAGGTTTCTTAATGTCTACTTTTGTACTATTTACATCAAATAACCCATCTCTTCCCCACAGCAAGGCCCTCCGGCCTGTTCCCCACCCTGCCCTGGTCCCAGAAGCCACAGAGTTGGCCTGGGTGGATAGGATAACGTTACAGCATGTAGCTCCATCAGCCCCTAAATGTCTATTCCATCAATCTGTCTCCAAGTGAAAGATTCTCACCTTTGGAATTTCTTCCTTAGTTAAGGCCTGGTCCCAGAAGGCCACCTAGAAGTCCACTGTTGGATGAATAGGTAAACAAAATATATATGTGTGTGTGTATATGAATATGAATATTATTATTCAGGTTTAAAAAGGAATGAAATTCTGACACATGCTACAATAGATGAACCTTGAAAACATGATGCTAAGTGAAATAAGTCAGAAGCAAAAGGACAAGTATTGCACGATTCCACATATATGAGATTCTTAGAGTAGTCAAATTCAGAGACAGGAAGTAGAATAGCGATTACTAGGGATGGAGGAGGAATGAGTCATTGCTTAATGAGTACAGAAGTTCTGATTAGGATGATGAAAAAGTTCTGGAAGTATGGAGTGGTGATGGTTGTACAACCTTGTGAGTGTTCTTAATGCCACTGAATTGTATACAGAAAGATAGTTAAGGTGATAAATTTTGTGTTATGTGTATTTGACCACAATAAATAGTGTTTTTTAAAGTCACAAACTGCTCCTTTCTTATCCTTGAAAATGTTCTCTAGGATTGTGTGAAAATGGGGCACCAATTGAGAAAATAGTTTCCTCTTGGGGGAATATTCACCTCTCTCCACAAACACCCTTAAAGGGAGTTGCTCCCTCCTAGAACCAAGCCCCAATGTATTTTCCCTTAGAAAGTTAGCCTGAAGAATATAGCAGAGAAATTGTTCCACTCCAAATTTCAATCACTTAGGGGTAAGTGACCCACCCGCCCCCCGGGGGCCTACAATGAGGGGCTCCCTGTCTCTTCTCAACCCTTGGGGTACCCCAAAATTTCCTCCCTATTAACCAGTGGAGGCCCTACTAAGGTGTTTTGTAATCGTATATTTTTTAGCCATAAAAATAAACCTCTTGAACAATCTTTATTTTCTGAACATCAACTTAACAAAATATTTTTAAGCCTATGTTTCCAGCCTCCTTTCTATAGCCTTTTGCTATATACCACGTATCACTTTATAGTATTTTCTTGTGTGCCCGTGTGATTTCAACTCCTAACTTAGACTCTTTCCAAAGTACAAAATTTGTATTTATGTTTATATATTCAAGTATTAGGTAAGTATTTGAAAAATGTGTTGAATAAATTAAGAGATAAGTGACTAGTTAAGCAACCTAAATTGTCATTAGAGTTCCCTCATTCTCTAATCCTACCTTGGTATAACTGGTCTAAACAAATGCCTGTGGCTTTAGCCGTATGAATTTCTTACTTGTCTGTGTTTATCCATATTATCACCATAGGCTTCACAACCCAAGAATATGCATAATTCTAGGACAAGCGGGTCTGTAAACACTTCTTGCACATCTCTATAAAGGCAGCTACTCCCACTGCAACTAACATGTGTCACTAAAATCATATCTACCTTTAAAGGCGCTTCTCAAAGGCTTTTGCCTCCAGGAAATCTTCCCCACTGCTCATGTCTTGTGCTTGTTTTGATTTCCCTCGTCATATCTACTGGGCCCACGATCTCTTGTGATGGCTGCTTCACTAATTACTTAATGATGAATGTCAATCTTCTGTCTTCACTGAGACTGTCACTCCCTGAAGAAGGAAGTGGGGGTCTTGCTACCTGTACCTCCTGTGGGACCTTTGGAAAGTTTCTTAACCCTTCCGAGTTTCAGAGTAAAACATGTAAATACCAACTCCGGAGCACTGGGAAAAGGGCTAATGCTCTGTGGGTGGGTGCTCCTTAAATAAAACCCTCCAGGGCCAGGATGATGTTCTAAGCCGCTTTTATCCTCCACTGAGCCCAGGAGAGGCTTGAGTGCCTATTATGTGTCCACAAATATTTGTTGAATTAAATTTTTTCTCCATATATTTTTATTGAGATATTCACATACCATAAAATTCACCATTCGAAAGTGTACAATTCAGTGGTTTTTCATCTGTTCACAAGGCCGTGTAACCATCATCACTATATCATTCCAGAACATTTATTTTCATCAACGCATCTCCGTTATATTTCTTTAAAGCTTTGTTTAGTTTTTAATGAATCAAAGAACATTTTGGTCTACAGCCATGCCACACTGAGCATGCTCCATCTCGTCTGATCAAACTGATAAGTTGCAGCAGTAGCAGCAGCAATATCCTGTGTTACCGATGAAGAAACGAAGACAAGGAAGGAACAGGAATCTTGCCCAAGGCCACACAGCTCGAAGGAGCAGTGCTGAGATTTTAGCCCAAGACATTCAGAGTCCACGTTCCTCACCACTCCTGCTACCTCTAGACCAGAGCATTATGATTTAACAACCAACCAACCCAAAACAAGCAAACACACAACCCTAAGCATTAAGAGCCCCTTTTCTCTCTTTCTCGACCTTGGCTGTGATTTTTTCTAAACGTGAAGGAATTGTCCACTGCTGGCCCTGGTCTAGATTTCGTAGGTGTCAAAAATCAAGAAGGCCTGGTTTTCACCCTCCAAAAGTGAAAAGAGGGAAGCAACAGTACAGGTAGAAGGTAACACACAAACACAGGTATTCAGGCATGGGAGGGTCTGGCCACTGGTGATGGCAGAGAGCTGGGACTATAGTTACAGAAAGAACCATACATGATGAAATAGTTCCGGGAAGATCAAAGGGATTATGTTTTCTCTTTAAGATGAAATTCAGATTTCTTAGCGAAAGTTGAATTTGGTCATGAACGGGGCAAATGTTCTTTCACTTTAAGCTCTTTTATTTTATTCACGGATAGCTATAAACACATTGATCTCTGTTTACCTTAATAATACCACCTCCTACATTTAAATTATCTCTACGCTGTCATTTATAAGGGGCTGTTTTTAGATGATAACAGTATACATTTTATTTGCTAGAAATGATGTCTCTGAAAAATAGTGTGTGAGTTTGATTTCGGTAATTCAAGTTTTTCGTTTCTTGGTTTTTGGCTTTTTTTGGTTTGGTTTGGTTTGGTTTTTTAAGTGTAAAGCACTAGAGAGCTTGCCATGGGGAAAAATTTGTAGAGAAGTTTTTAGTGAAGCAAGAAATTCTTTAAAATCATATAATTTACTTGCTGATTTTCCACCTAAGTTCTGTGTTCTTATTTAAGACACCTGAATTTTGGCTACTTCGTATTCTATTCTTTGCAGCTCTTTGTAAAAGAAATTCCATGTCCTAATCTAAAGGCCTGGACTCAGTCAGCATCTCTAGGCTTTGACCGTGGTGAAAGCTCAGGCCCTTAGAAAATGGCTGTTGGCGCAGATTTGTTGCCCGTGTATGAGGCCCTGAGTAATTTTTATGAGCAAAACGTCCACCACTGGGAAACCCTGCATTTATTTAGGGGCTCTGAAGAACCCTCCAGCCCAGTCTAGGGTATCTGTTTACCAAACATTTTAAATGTTACCCCTCCTCCCCACTAATAATGTAATTTAGGGGAAATTCCTTTTAGAAAATAATGCACCACCGATAACAATTTCATTGTCTTGTGATAGGATTTTTTTGGTTGGTGGGCTCTTTTGGGGGAAGGTGGTTAAAAGGCACAATATACTACATTGTAATTTTGGAAGAAATGGGCAAATGTAAAGAAATGCTAATTTTGGTTAAATAAACTAGGCAGCAGCTCCCTCTTGTGCTGAAAAGTAAGTACTGCGGCCACTGAATTCAAGTGTGGAAAACATCCCTTAAATAAAACTTGTTTTAACTAAGAGTTTTTCTCAAATGCTGTAAGTCTAAGAAAAACATAGTGCTTCATAATTCTTTATTTTAACTGATACATCCACTGCCATTAATATTCACTTAATTATTGATCACTTACTGGGTACCTGTCACTAGAGACACCAAGGTGATCACTGCTGCCCCCAATCGCTCACATGGTCTGGTCCACCTAGGTACCACTTTCCCCTTCCTGGTCCCCTGTCAACTGTGACCACGCTCCTCAGCCCCAAAGCGAGTTATCTTATGCCTCTCTCCATCTTCTTCCCTTATCAGCCAGTAATTTTCTTGTCTTATCGCCTGAGTGGATTGTAACCTCTTTGAAAACAGAACCTATGTCTGATCTACTTTTAATTTTCCCACAGTCCCTCATGCTGCATGTGTCTAATTAGTATCCAAATGAATATTCGTTCAATTTAATTTAATTCAACCAAAACAGAAAGTAACAGAGCTCCACAGCTAATTAAAAACAGTTTCTTATAAAGAACTGTATTTCAGCTACTTTGTACATGTAACACCTAAAAATAGAATACGTAGCCATTGTTTTAATGCCACCAAAGTGCATGTTGAATTTTTCTCATCAATTTCTGTAGTACAATAAGGCCACCAATGGAAGAGAAGATTTATTTTATTCTAGACTCTGTGGTGTCAGAAAGAATTTGCTTCATCACCTTCTTGTCTGTTATGACGGGACACCAGATTACAGAGGTATTCCCTGTAGGCGCCATGTCAGGTACCGGAAAATGAATGCCCACTCTGGCCGAGCCACCTGGGGTGGCCAAGGTTCTAAATCAGTGCTTCTCAGACTTTGAGATTTCACATAAAATATTTTTTAAAAATATTTTCTCAGAGACTGACATGAGGTTGCCAATATCTTATTTTGCTAACTGCAGTTTTTTACATCATCATTTATTATGACCTTCGCTTTACGAAAAACAAATTTTAAAAGTAGGAAGGTCGTAATCTCAGAATAAAGAAGTTTCTTCGATTGAGTACATTTAACTCTAGCTCTAGACCACACACTTGGATCAAGAAATTGGAGAAAGGAAAGTGGGGAATGTACATGAAGGCACACACCTGACATCTTCTGCCCACCTTTTCCTCTGCTGGATTCAAGAGTTCCTTTTCATTTGATAATTCCCTCACTCAGGTTTGCTTTGTCATATGTGAGAATGATAAAAAATCATGCCCCCAGAACAGAAGCTAGAATGGAAACCAACCAGTGCCAAAACCCACAGGAGGGAAAGGTGTCAGGGGTGTACCCTCATGTCCGCCCTCCACTTTCTCCAATTTCTTGGTCCAAGTGTGCGGTTTGGTTGGTCGGGCAGTAGGAGAGTTTGCGGGGCGGCCCTGTATGGGCTAGGGGAAGGGTGGGGAGAAATGCAGGAACTGACCCCACTTACTGAAAGAGGCATTTCGCTCTTTTGACCACCAGTATAACAGCAGAGTAAGCTTGTCTCTTGCTTTGCTTTTATGAAAGGCTTTCCAATAGCCTGTTCTGCCTGATTGTCTTCACAGGAGCGAGCCGCCTGATCCCTGGAAGGGGCTGAGATTGACTTTCTCTCCCTCACTCCAGGGCTCAGAATAGAAAGCGGAAAGGCTCTCAGTTGTGCCTTCGGGGCACCGAAAATGCCACTCCTCACCTGGACCCCTGGCGTTCCAAGTTCCAATCCCATCTTCATTTTCACCTCCCCTCTCCGCCAAGGGGACCATGCTGTCCTTAATCTCTTCAGTAAACCTCCAGGCCCTGAAAAGGTCCAAGCGTGTCTTCATTTGTTCCTGAGCAGATCTTTTAGTCACCTTTCCCTCTGGCTTCTCAGGGCCCTCCGTCCCCTTCTGCCACCCTGCCTCACCGTCATCTGGTTCCTCTTCCCCTTCTCCTAAGGTCAGCTCCAAAATAACCCTGTGACTATCAGGGAGAAAAAATTCCATGTAACAGTTTGTTTCTCAGAGGCAATCCCTTTTGTGACATTAGTTCCAACGGAGTTTTCCCTTTATAATTTAACTTGCTGTGACCTAACACTCTTAAACAAGAATTGCCAGGTATAGTACATCCAGTTAAATTAAATTTCAGATAAATAAGTACATCCTATGCAATATATCAGACAATCTTTCTCTGCCAAATACGTCAACCCTGTGTTAAGCAGACATAACAATAAAAATGACACTGTCACTCACAGAGCCCCTAGCATGTGCCCTTTAACTAGGGAGCCCATATGTGCCACTTAGGGACGCCGTGGCCATGCTGGAGGTCCAGGTGTCCCATCCATGCCCCCGGGCACCCCACTTTGGGAACTTACAACGCATCTTTCATTTTAATTTTAATTTCCATGACAACCCTATGCAGGAGGTTTTATTGTCTTCATTTTGCAGACAAGGCAATCGATTTTCAGGAGAAATAATTAATGAACGTAACGTCACACTGCAAGCAAGGGAGTGGCAGGGTAGGATTCTGGTGCAGGTCTGGCTGACTCGAAGCCCTGCTCGGCACCGATGCTGGCCCTCTTAGGAGGGAGGCTGTGGAGCCAGTGCAAACAGAAGCCCCGACTTCCACAGGGGCTCCCCCCTTGGATAGTCATGGTCCCTTCCTCTGGACTCAGAATCAAAACTGTGCTCAAGATTTTTCTCTGAGCAATGAGATTCCCTCATCCCCTAATCTTGCTGAAATAGATGAAACCTCTCTGCTAACCTCAAGGAAAGAACCCAATGGGGTTTGGGGAGACTTCATACCTTACAAGGATATGCTTCTCGTGGTGACACCGCAGTCGCCAAGAGGAACTGTGAGAATAGGTTGTTAGAGGCAACAACGAGATAGAAATGACAGTTGTCCTTCCTGCAGTCCCAACAGCACAGTTTGGCAGGCCCAGGACAGACAGAGGACAGGGAAGGGCTTTCCCTTGGGTCATCGTGTTTGTAACTACGGTATTCTTCTATCCGTTCTTTATCCACACAGTATACCTGGAATACGCACTCATTACTAGCCATCCCGCAAACTTGCCGGTGAGCTAGAAAGTGGGGCTTAGGGTCTAATGGGGACCCTACCCTCATGGGGCTCAGGGTCTAGTAGGGAAACAGGTAAGTCACCCGGGGAGGAGTCAGGCCAGTTTACTGACCTGGCCACACCTGCCTTCTCTCCCTTCTTTGCCTGTAAGGGTTTAGGTCTTGTCCCCCCTGGTACCTGAGTTCTAGCCCCAGGAGTCCCTGCTCCTCCTGGCCGGGCAACAAGAGGCATCGAGCTCCTGTGGGACAGGCGGACACTTGAGCCTGTTATGGGTGGGCAATTTTCCAGTAAGCCAGTATTAAATATTTACTTCTGATTCTGTTAACCAGGGTGTGGTAATCTGATCAAGGAGATGCTGTTAACCGGGGTAATCTGATCAAGGATATGCTAACGGCCAACTGTTAACCAGGGTGTGGTGATCTGCTCAGGGATGTGCTGGTGGCTATATAAACTGCCTCTTCTGGGAGCTCGGGGCTGATCTCTTCTAATCCTGCATGGTAGAGAGTCAGTTGCCAGCCAACTAATAAAGGCTCACAATTCATCTCGATTAGCTCCATGGGTTTTAGATTTGATCGCACCACAACAGAGCCCACAGTGTGGGCTCTAATCAGTACATTCCCAGAAGGTAAAGCTAAACATGCCTTGAATACTAGCCTCAGCCTGAACCTTTGAATTTCACTCAATGCTTCAGCATCCCCAAGAGCTAGGCACAGTCATTGTTCCAATTTTAACAGACAGGAAACTGAGTCTTAGAACAGTTAGGCGATTGTCAAGGTAGCTCAGGCAGGTAGGGGAGCTGGGATGTGAACCTGGCATTCAGGTTCTTGCTGAACCGCGGCCCCACGGGTAAGGCTCTGTGGGGGCTACAGCGGCCCCAAGCCTGGGGCTGGAGAGCAGAGACAAGCAGGCCCAGGAGAGCACACACCACGTGCAGGCGGCACCCCACGCACTTAGCACGCATGTCATCTAAGCACAGCCAGGACCCTCTGAGGTAGGGTTCTGCAGGTGACGAAAGCACAGGGAGCGTAAGGAACTCGCCCAAAGGGACACAATGAGTAAGTGGTAGACGGTCCGCACTTCCTTACCTATAACGTGCATGCCAGTCACATGGGGATCCAGTCACACAGGTTCTGACTTGGTAGGCCTGGGGTTGGGCCCTCATCTGCATTGCTAGAAAGCGCCCATGAGATGCCAAAGCTGCTGGTTCATAGTCACTTTCTGGGTAGCAAGGCTTTACGCTACCTGCCTCTTGGTGGTTTAACCTCCTTTTCATCCTCCACTAAGCTTTTCCAAATGGGTCACAGCGTCAGCAGTAATCACTTTAGCTAATTTTATTGAGCGCTTACTCTATATCGGACCTTGTATTACGAGCTCCCCATGAATTATCTCATCGATTAGATGAAGTTGGAGACAATCAGTGTCCTCATTTTACACATGAGGAAACTGAGGCTCAGAGAATTTAAAGGACTTGCTCAAGGTCACAAAGCCAGCCCGTGGCAATGTGCTTGTGAAGGAGGAAGTGGGAGCTTCGCTAACTCATTTTCCCTGTGGACGACATCAAGGTTCAGTGCTTTAAAGCAAGGCCTGGAATCCATCTGGTTCTCATAATACAAAGCTCATGCCGTTTCCATCTCCCCCTCTCTAACCACGAGCAAAGGATTTCAGTAAGAGATTTCTTCCTTCCGAAAGATCTGAAGGCGTCCTTAACCAATCTATCATCATCCCCCAGGGACTGGGACTAACTTTCCTAGCTCAGCTGTCTCCCTTTACAGTCTGTTGTGCTGGTTAGAGTCCCCGGAGGCCTGCAGCATCTCAGCCAAGTAATCAGAAGCCTCTAGAGCTCCTGGAAAGGCCCCTCTGCAGACGAAGAGTGCATCTTCCCAGTTACCTTATCACTAATTCAATCAGCAGCACTGGTGCCAGGTGCGTCAAGCCCAAGACCTGGTGTGAACTTTAAATGACTAAGCAAAACTCCACAGGCACAGTTGTTTTCCTGTCTTCCACCCCTCCTGCCTCAGCTCCCCTTCCCTCTCCTCTCAGGTATTGTGCCCCTCCCTTCCTTATTGCACACACATCTTTTTTCTCAAACTTGCTTTCCAGAAAGGATCCCTTGCACTCTAAACTGATGACTGGTAATATGTAAACAACTGTATCGATTGAGCCAGGTGCTGGAATGGGAATGGAGAACTCAGGGATTCAAAAGATTTTACCCCTTGGGAGGTAACCGATACAGGAAGAATTTCAGCCGAAAGTTAACTTCTCAGATGTGAGCACATCAAGGGCTTACACTATGGCAGCGCAGAGGCCTTATCAGAGCACATGCTATGAAGGGCGAATTCCGAAGACAGGGTCAGAGGCAACCAGAGGAAAGGCATTCCAAGCAGAAGACACAGCATAAGCAGAGCACAGAGGCATGAAACAGCTCAGATGTGCGGGAGCAGCTCTATACTTTGGGGCATAAAATGTAAAAGCAAGGCATGGCCAAAGATGAGACGGGGAATAAAATCATGGCAATGTCAAGGGAGTTCCCAAATGCCGCCTCAAGGGCTTGCACGTGCTCCTCCCGTGTTTCTCAAATCATGCCTCAGGGGCTGTTTGGGAAGGTCAAACTCGGACAGAGATCCCAGCTCCGACCCTGCAGCCCTCATGCCCTTCCCTCAGCGCAGCTCTGCCTGGTCCGCTTTACATATTTGGTGCTCTGCATAATATTGTGTAAAAAAAGAGTCCTGTTGTCAAGGGCCAGAGGTCGTTCGCCCTCCTACACCGACTTCTAAGGGATTCACTGAGCCTTAGGTCGGTAGTTTACTTTCTTCATAGGAAAGCATTTTTATCGATGCTGTGCACATTCTAGAGAGCCCCAAATATTTTGAATGTGCACAGCATCGATAAAAATGTTTGAGGATGTACCCCCCAATAGATCGGTAATTCATTTACTTACAGATTATAACGTTATGCATTAATCCATTATAACATATTACTGTGGTAATCCATAATGCAGTAATACATTATACACAAAAATATAAAGCAAATGAGTTAAAGATAAACAATATTTTAAAGTGTTTTATTTATTAATAGTACAAAAAATGTTTGCTCTCACTTAAAAAATGCAATGAAAGTATTCTTTTCAAGAGGGCTATAATAGATATGCTCCATTAAAAATTATTTTTTAATTAGCACACTGCTAACCACCATTTATCATCACTTTTTAAATCTAAAACACTTGCCTTTTTAAAAGAGAATTATATGTATTTAAAGTTATAAAAAATTTTAAGATTAGTAACATCTTTATATTAACACAGATAATTAATCTTTGCAAATTACAGATTTTCATAGCCAATCCCATCTCATAGATTGTTTGTTAATCTTATGTTGCAATTTTAATACGTTTTATATTTTAATATGTATTTTACCTTTGTAATTTTAAAAATCTGATTACAGAAGGTTAAGTTCATCACTCTTCTGGGTTTGTGACACATTATCATTCTTCACAATATTCTTGGGATAGTTTAACAAGTGCCCTTGTCACCATTTAAAGGGGTGTCTTTCAGATCAATCATATTTAACAGCACCCTCATAAAGCATTTTAAAAAATATAAATTTGTCACAAGAAACATATTAAATACATTCAGCCTTCCTTGCCCCCGTCCAGCGTCCTCCCCTTCGGCATGGAAACAACTGTCCGAACACGTCCGGACTCCCACAGGGGCTTCCTGTGGACGTAGAGACTAGGAAGGGAAAGGCCCACCCTCAGTCCTGGTTTTACCCCATGTCCTGGTTATGGTATTAAGGTTCCACTCCTCGAGCTGCACTGCCTGTTTCACTGAAGTGAGGTGCCCAGACCCTTATAATGGGAGAACGGTATTTGAAAAGGCTGTGCCTTTGGAAGCCTCTAAGGCCTTTGAAGATACCTGTGCTGGCACCTGACCTATGAAGCAAAGTTGAATCATCAGAGTCATCAGACTTTGCGAGCAGAACACACACCTTTTGTGTCGTTAAAGCTATTCCCCAGATAACTGAGACCTACAGCCCACATTTGCTTCCTGAGACGCTAACTCCAGACCTGCCTGCCAGCTGTGAGTGTAACTCCCTGTACCTCCCTCACTGGCTCAGACGGAAGCCCCTGCAGAGGCACGATAAACTGCTCTAGAACTGCACTCCCCACCGCCAACTCTCTCTGACCCCTATACGGGAAACTCAGGATTTACTGCCTTTCAGTTCCTCTTTCATGTAAAGGACCACGGTGTCATGTCCCCAGGAAAGAAGGATCCCGTTACTGAATAGCTGTGCCTGCCCATCCCGGATATTTCCCATTCGCCCCTTTAGTCCTTGTTGGGAGAGGGAGAGGGGCGCTGACCTGTATTACAAGCAGCAGGTGGGTTTCCTTGTTCTTTGGCTCCTGACTGGGCCCACACGATGGGTGACATTGGCGGAAGAGGAGTAAAGTCAGGGCATTTATTCCTTTAGTCTCGCCCCGTTTGGCACCATTGTCCTTTCGAAGGTCACAAATCCTGCCAGCAACTCCTCACCTAGAACTGATGCTCCCCTCTCCGGGTTCTGGCTCTTACCACCACCCCTCCCCGCCACCCCACCAGGCTTGGGGTAGGGACGGCTCCTTGCTGTTTTAGCCCTGGAGAAGGCCACCAATCCCTCGTTCCTTTTCCTAAACATTTTTGTAAACAATTCCTTTATTAAGCTTTCCTGTATTACCTCACTTGAGAAGATTTGTTTCCTGTTGGGAACTGCCTGGTATATTGTCCAAATAGCAGCTTTGGTGTAAATGTCATTCTTTGGTTCTTGATGTGATACTGAGTCAAACAGGAAAATAGGTGTGATGATAACAACAACAACGACAACAACGACAACCATAATGAACTTTCCTTGAATGCTTACTAAGAGTCAAACACCATGCATATTATTTTACATGTCTTAACTCACTGTAACACCACAACACTTTCACGACGAGTGTGGTAGCGGCCTCAAAATGACCCCAACGGCCCCAGCCTGCTGATAGTCACACCTTGTGTGATACCCTCACCAGAACTGTGCACTGGATTTAGTGACTTGCTTCTGATGACTGGGATACAGCAGGGAGGTGGGATGTCACTTTCAAGATTAGGTCTCAAAAATACTGCGGCTTCCATTTTGGGTGCTGCCTCCTGCTCATTTACTCGGAGGGAAGGTGGTCGCCATGTTGTGGACTATCCTGTGGAGACGCCCTTGCAGCAATGATGCCTCCAGCCACAGTGAGAACCTGAGGAATGCCAACAGCCATGGGAGTTAACTCAAAAGGAAATTTCCTCCAGCCAAGCCTTGAGATGGCTGCAGTCCTGGCTTGCATCAGGACTGCAGCTTTGTGACAGACGCTGAGCTGAAAACACCCAGCTAGGCTAACCCATTCCTAACCCATAGACATTGTGAGATAATAATTTTGTGCGTTTTAAGTTACTAAGTTTTGGGGAAATTTGTTACACAGCAACTAATAACTAATACAAAGAGGTGTCATTATTATCATCATCATTTTAGAGATATGGAAACTAAGGCTTAGCCACTTTCCCTAAGTTATGCAGTTAGGAAATCAAAGACTCAAGACTGGTAGCCAGGTAACCTGAGAGTCCATGCACTTAACCATTACACTATGGCCTCCTGATGAAACAGTTTATGAAGGGAATTTAATTGTTTGTAAGAATTAGCTATTTCCATTTTTGTATACTGTCATTGGAAATATAAATTAGCTCTCTCATTTTGGAGAGCAATTTGGCAGTCTCTCTCAAAAGGTGCGAACCCTTTCACCCTGTAATTCCACTTCTAGAATACTAACCTACGGAAGCACATAGGTGCATGGGCATTTAAGAACATAAATGTTTATTGTGCATTTTAAAAAGGCAAAAAACTGGAAATAACATAAATGGCCACTAACAGAGGATTAATTTGAATTATAACAGATCATACAGTGAAGACTATTTAGCTATGAAATAAATGAGATAGATTTAAATTTAGGGAAATGGAAAGATAAACGTTGCTATGGTAGGTAGGATTATAAACTGGCCCCCTAGATTTTCACCCCTGAGGTACACACATGTTCTCTGAGTCGTTCAGTCACGGACTGATATAGATACTGCTATGATGAGATTTGTAAATGTTGTTAAGGTCCAGATCAGTTGAGTTGAAGATAGATTATCCTCAATGGACATAATAGAATCGACTGTGCCCTTAAAAGGGACTAAGCTTTTCCTGACAAAAGATACTGTAAGTGTGAGAGGGATTCATCATGAAGGATATATTCTCCATTGCTGGCTTTGAAGACAGAGGAGGCCACGTGGCAAGGGCTGCAGTGGCTTCCGGGAGCTTATGAACACTTGAATTGTTTAGAATAAGAACATATTCTTAGTAAAGGAAGAAGATGATGAAAATGTAAGATATTTAAGAAGTTTGCTACCCCAGATTAAGGTTTAAATTTCACCATATTCCACTTTTACTGTCTTAAGGGTTTTTTTGGAGGAAGGTGTAGCGCAAATAAGTAAAATATTCACTTCTCAATAGTTCAGTCCCTTCGGTTCTGGATACTTGTAAATCTATTAAATATGTGCTGACCAACCACTGGGGGCAAAGCAGCTGGCCAGACTCCTTCCCCCACACACACATCGTGGCTCTCTGCCCCGCACCCTGGCTGAGCATGGTACGGTGCTCTTGTCCCACATAGCATTCTGTTTCCTTCCTGCATTAATTCATGAGACAGAACCCAAATCGCTCAAGCCAGGATAGAGCCTTTAACCAGATCTACCTGAACCCCAATACTTCTCAATAAAGATAAACGTAGTGTTTCCTTCTTTTGCTATTTGGCACCAAGGAATCTGGATGCTAGTCAATTCAGGTCATTCACACCAGCAGAAGCTCAGAGGTGGAACGGACGCAGGAAGTAAAGTCAAGAGGCAGTATGCATAGTAGTTACAGCAAGGGTATCAGTGTTAAAACAATCTGGATTCTGAAGTTCACAAACTGAGTGACCTTGGGCAGGTTACCTAAGCTCTTCAAGTTAGTTTCCTCATCTGTAAAATGAGGACACAGATCTATTCCACAAAGTTTTTGTGAGAATTAAATAAGACACTATATGTAAAAGGGCCTAGCTTGGTGCTTAGCATTCATTCATCAAGTGGTAATGAGTACTAAGAACGTGCCAGGTGCTGGAAATACGGTGGGGAACCAGGCAGGCAGATCCTTTTGCATTCCCCTCCCCACAAACTGGGTCTACTGTCTATGGGAGAAGACAGGCATTTAACAACCAATTCAATTAACAAGTAGTCTGTTATAGGAGGAGAAGTTCTAAGGCACCATAGGGCTAGTTTAGAGGTCAGGATGAGCCCCAAAATGGTAGCTATGAAACAGTAAGCAAATATGTATTTACTAACATTGTGCTCTGATAAATACATCTCAATTTTGCTAGTCTCAATGTCTTTCTATCTCCCTCCCTACTCTAGCTTTGCCAAGATAATTATAATATTTCTAGCCTTTGTCTTCAATTAGCATTCAAGAAGCCATTTGTCTTGTTCACTCATTCATGTTAAAGTGTACATGACTGCAAAGATTTAACATAATACCTTCACCTGCTACTAACTTCATTCAATATCTTAATCTTAAGGTATGATGTGGCATCACCCAAGGGAAGAAGGTATCTTCTATAGAATTTAAGGCTCTGATTTTTTTTTATTAAAAAAATTTCTAAACTTTTTTCAGCTTGAAATTATTTAACTTACAATTAAGTTGCAAAAATAGTGAAAAAAGTTTCGATGTACTATCTTACATAAACATAGTTCTTCATTGAAACTAGATAATTACTACTGATAAAATCCTATTCAGATTTTGTCTTTATTGGATGGAAGTGTTGGGTCTGAAGAGGAAGAGCCAGGGTCATTCTGGACAACTGATGACTGGCTTTATAAGTGATTTAAAACAGTGGACAATTCAGAACACCATTTATTTTTGGCTTCCAATGATGAAACAATGGGAGGGGAATGTATTTTACCTTCCTAATTTTCTTTTATCTATACTAATATAAAAAATTTACATGAATTTTTGAAAGACATAAATTCAAGACAGTTCTTATCTTAACAAATATTTAATCAATTTCTTAAACAGTGTCAGGAGCTCTGGGAATTAAAGATTAGTTAAGATTCCTGCTCTACTTGTATGCCACTACACTGCTCATATTTAGAGAGATTATCACTACAGATTTGCTCCTTACGACAATCCTAGCAGGTAGGAACTATTGTTATTCCTATTTGACTGAATTTTGACTAAAGCAAAAATTGAGGCTTAGAAAGCTAGCAAGGAAACCAGGTAGCTCCTGGGCTTAACTTCCATGCCACACTGTGATAAGTGCTATTGATCTATTTTCAAGTCTGGAATAATATATATACTGGTGTATAAAATCACTTGTCTTCATTTTATATAAATCATAACATACACATAGTACCATAGAAATAAATTAAAAAGAAGGGCAAATATATATATATATAACTTTTAAAAGATGGGTACACATTTAGAAACAAAAATTTGTCATTGGGAAGAGTTTACCTATGTTACTAAATTTCCTTCCCAGAAGGGTTATCGTATCTGTTAAGAGCATGCCAAGGTACAACTGTGCACTTGGGAATGATGTAGGAGCAGAGACAGCCTGAAGTCAAGGATGAGTAACTTTCTCAGCCTCTGACATCAATTCTAAAGTATACATATTCCCACCTTTTCTTTTTTTGTTCAAAGGGATCCACAGCCTAGGTATTTAAGCAATATGATTAAATGGTTATTATTCTGATTGTAACTTGTTCTTTCAAACACACACATTCTAATATCTTTGTTGTCTTGGTGAGTGTTAACTTTTCCTTGTGGCCAGGAGGTGGAAGATTTCAGAGCTGGTCAGAGCCTGATAATAACAGCTCTAGCACAACCTCAGCTTTCTCCAAATATTTGTTGTTGATGTTACTGTATTTGAGGATGTAGGCGGCTGATGAGAAATGTACCCCCATTAGTTGCAAAGTACAAACTACTCAAAGAATCCCAACCTATTTGTGGGCAGAAGTGGCATCTTTTCACAGAGTGGGCAGGAAGATAGATGCACGTAGAGACCTTGGGCCTCTGTGGTATGAAACATAATATAAACAGAACCACTTAAAAATGGAGTCAGAGTTGCCATCCCAGAGGAACTGCCTTGCTCCTTCAAACTTTGGAATGTTTAAACTGGGCAAAATAACCTTTGGACTGTGCCAAACCAACATTGTATTCCGAATAACTGTTTGCAAAGCTAATAGGAAAGCAGACATTCTGACTACCAGACTAAAAATTAAAGACATTCTCTAGAATTCGCATCACCATGTATTGCTAAAAAACAACTCAGCCTATTTGCACCTATTGAAATAAATTCTTCTCTTGACTAACTAACACCAATAAAAATGCCTTTTTTTTCCTATTCATATAATTCTCCTTCCCTTTCTCATAAAAACCCCTTGCCCTCGCCCTCTAAATCCGAAAACTATTTGGATTTTTGCCTGAATCAGTGCTTCCCAAATAGCTATTCTTCTAGATCTCAAATAAATGCTTGTTGCCTCCCACTTTGGCCTTTTTATATTTAGGTTAACATATCTGGTGTCAGAAGTGGGACCATAAAGTGGCCTCACCTTCATAAACCAGCATCCTAGGAATCAGGTACAGCCTACAGAGCCTCTTTTGCATTCACCACTTCCACGAACTTCAGCCTCCCCAACCATAAAGCCCTCTTGGGATGGGACCTTCCTCCTTTTAGATTGAGGTCAGCCCATTTATTTGGGATTGGAAGGGGTTTCCCCTATCAAGGAGGGTGATTGCCCCAGGGTAATTATCCCAGTGCTGCCATGCAGCTGCTACTATGGGTGTTTGCTACTGTATGAGAGGTTCCCCCCCACCCCCATTGGAAAATCTCCTTCACCAATGAAAAGTTTCCTAGGATTTGAGAAACTCATGACTTGCTAATACATGAGAAAAAAAAAAAATCTTATTTCAAGACGGACTTATCATAGCTCTTATGCTTGTAAAAATTGCCCTCCAGGATGAACAGCTCATATGAATTGTTCTCTGGTGGGTAAGTACTCATCTTGTAGTGTTCAGTTTTTCTTTTGTTTCCTTGCCTTTTCTTTGTCTGCTGTATTGTTGTCACAAGAAAAAGATTTAATAGGGGAGGACACAGGCATGAATCCTATAAACCTGTTGTCCTGGCCAGCCTCTACAATCTGACATGTTGCAGATCTCACCAAACCAGCTCTATATAAACAAACTTTACTGTGGGTTACATGCACATGAGGTAAAAGCTAATGCTAAGGGAGTCTTGGAAGCCAAAGGCACAAAATGGTGGGCATGGGTCAAACGTTTAAGAGTCATTTAGGGTGCCTGCCACCTCAAGCAAAGGCTCCCATGATAGGATAAGCTGGTCATGGAACAGGTTAGATTGACAGCAAAAATCTCAAGAAAAATTCTGTGCAATGAGGGAAAAAAAAGCACACACACTCTCCAACCCCATGGCACATCCATCCCTCTTAGATATTAGTCTGGCTCCAAGAAACCCAAGGTTTAGCTAAAGCCATTAAAGTGCATATAATAATAATAATAAACAACAACAGAATTTTACTTTTATCCTGAAAATTGCCTTTTGATCCCTGCTCTCCAGAAAGGGCAGGTACCAGTGTGCATCTGGCGGATGAGCTACCTGCAGCTTTTGATTAACATCTCTTTTGACTTTTTGTCCAGCCATAACAGCATTCATGGAATTTGTCTTGAACATGGGACCTTCACCCTCTAAACGTTCCCCAAAAAGTTCCTTCTTTGGAAACTTAGCAATTTATATGTATAAAAATGTTGGTCTGGGGTCTTCTGCTTTTTTAATAAAATGGGCCATTTAGCAAAAATAATTTAAAACTCTAATGGGCAGTCAGGAAAACCTTTACGTTTATCTCAAGGGCCTTCACGTTTATCTCAAGGGCCTTCACGTTTATCTCAAGGGCCTTCCTTTAAAGAAAGGATTCCAAATTTCTTGAGGACAAACTAATGCACTCCTTGACTGATATGTAGAAGTCTCTAAAAGACAAAATGACAAAAAAAAAAAATTCTCTAAAAGGATCCTTAAAGAAACTTTGGCAATCTGAGCAGAGTCTTAATTTTAATTTTAATTTAAGCACTTAAAAGCGAGAGTCTTATAAAAGGCTAATAAAAAAAAAATAAAGGTAAAAGAGGTGCCTAAAACAAGAGTTTAAGACCAACTGTTTTTTTATCCTTTCTCTCCTAGGAATAGCTACTGCCTTCTTTTGTGTTCTAAGGGCTTGGCTTGGTTTTCTGCTTGCCTTGGGACAGACAGGCTCCCAGTTTTTTCTTGCAGCTATCAGAGAGAATGACTCTGGAAGGTAATAAACTTTGCACCTTCTTGGGTCCACATAATTGTTTTATATTGTCCAAAATATTTACTATTTGTCCCGCCTGAGACCTGACAAGATAATGTAAAGAATTTAGTAACCTTATACTCAGAAATTTGGTAGTATTAAAAGTCTGATAGAATTTTTTTAAAGCCTCCTCAACAACTCACCAGGCCTTCCTGTATAGTTAATCAGGAATATAAACAGTCTACGACTGCTTATGACGGAGCAAATCAAAGGGAAAACAAATTGAGAGGAGAACTTTTAAAAGCACAAGCTCCTGAAAGGTTCTCTTTGCCTAAGCAATCCCTCAGCATCCTTAAATATTGTCAGAGACAAATACAAACATTAAAATTCTTATCTGAAACAGTAAAAGTCTTAGCCATCTAAACGATTAAACTTAATTTTTAATGAGTTATAAATTAGTGGGTTTTGCATTATTGTACCTGTCTCATGGCTGACATTTTAAAAAGAACTATCAGGTCTCTGTCTGTATGTGTGTATGTATATTTACCTCCAGAGAATATTACTAAAATTGGTTCTGTAGAGAGCTCTGTTTAATTGATTTAAAGAAACTAAGCACTTATATGAATTAAGAAATATTATAGAAATTAACTCAAATGTTTTCAGGTTCTGGGAAATATTTGGTATTAAAGCTAATTTTAAAAAGTATGTCTTTAGAGCTATTTGTATTAAATATAATGCTATTATGCTTAGGCTTACAAATATGTCAGCAAGAAATATAACTCAGTATGGTAAAATTTCCATAAGTAATCAAAACCTAATTGTTAAGAACTAATAAATTAAATAGATGTAAGTGAAATAAAAGGTTTTTTGGTGAAATTTTTTAGCAATAATTATATGTGTTATATGTACTTAAGAATAGTTTCCCAAAATCTGGTAGGTTGAAGCTTTCAAGTTTTGCTAGCTAAATTAAATGATAGAAATTTATTGAATATTTAAATCATTTCCAAATAAGATAATATACTAAAACATTAATTGCAAAGTAAGTCTAAGTTTACCAACTTTGGGCTTTCTATTACAGAGAAACTAAAAGATAAGTTTAAATTCGTTAATAAAAATGTGTTGTGCATTGTTGAGGAAGCAAATAAAATATGTTTCTAGAGGTTATGAAATGTATGTGGAGGTTTGCCAATCTATAGAATGCTAATGACTACTCAAAATTGCTTCCCTTTTAGTTTTCACTAGAAATTAAGATTTCAAGGGTTAAAAATTTTAAATAAGATGATAGAAAAATAATATGTTTTCAGTAATAGGTATAAGGTATGGAGATACATTTTTTTGAGGGAATTTAAAAGAAAATGGTTTGGCCTTATTACTGAATGGGTAAGAGAACAAGAGATCTTGAGAAAGAAAATTTTATGTGTGATCAAGCTGGATAAGATTAAATAAATTCAGTATAAGCTTTGATATTAATATTTAGTGAAACTAGACTTAATGTTTTTTGATCTGCTAAAAAGACAAAGTTTTTGTGTACTATTGATATGCACTTATTAAGAGATTATAAAGGGAAAGCAAAGATTATGTGTTTTTTTAAAAATGATTTCCTGGGTTCTTTATTATGAAGTTTTTGTTTTCTTAGGTAAATCGAGTCTTCTTAATTTTAAAGGAGCTAAATTTTGCTTACAACTGTTTAACTTTCTGTATTTGACTACAAAGTCTTTGTCATCATGGTTGGACAGATAACTAGACATTGTTTCACAGTGACCTATGATCCCATCCTATTTGACCAAGTGTTTTAAAACTTTATATATATATGAACAAACTTCCCAAAATTGAAAAACTAGAGTCTTTTCTAATCTAAAAATAACTTTGGGGTTTTTAAGAAGGATTCCTGAAACATTTCAAGGATATCTCTCTCTCTCCCTCTCTCTCTCTCTCTCTCCTTCTCTCTCTCTCTCTCTCTCTCTCTCTCTCTCTCTCTCTCTCTCTCAGAGAAATTAAATTAATTAGGCCTAATTGATATCCCAAAATTACATGAAAAGCATTGTCAAATAAGAAATAATAATTGTGTTGTATTTATATGCATCTTTATCGTTATTAAAATAAATGTTCTAAAAATTATATATAAAATTTCTAAAAATCTATAACGTCTTGATATAATGTTTTCATTTGTAATTCTAGTTGTTATCTTAAAATATTGTGTTGCAGAGCAAAGGAAATTTGTCAATTGCATTGCAGTCAGACCTTTAACCCTGTCATTTTGTCTTTGTCATTTACAGGGAGTCACTGTCTTACTCTGATGCTTTTGCAAATACGTTTCATCTTCAGAGGGATTTATGGAGAAGACTTTGGCACTTACTCTAAAATACAGGTTTCTGGTAAACTTTCAGACCATACCATTAACTGGGTTTGGATCTGCAGAACTCTAAGTGAAAACTGGATTCATAAAGCTGCTCAAAGAAAAGATCGAGATCAACAAGAATTAATAACATGGGACAGAATGAACTGATGAGGATGATTATAATTTGTGACTTTTTATCTGATACACCAATACCACTGATTCTTTTGATCTTTGTTTTCCAGATAAAGGGAAATTTTTTCCTTTATCCTACTAAAATAAACATAAACTATTTGAATATAAACTTCAGAGAAATTGTCACAATAACTCATATTTAGAAAGTCTTTTTGCCTGATGCTGTATAAGCCATTTGGAAAATTTACCTGAACAACCGATGATATCATCAGTGACATTTCAAACTTCAACCCTGACATCTACAATTCTTCTACAAATCTGCCCCATTTGGTAAACATGAGCTTTCACTTCCTCATTATAGTTTGACCTATACATTTAGCTTTATCTGCTTTTGATACCCACTTAAATAAAGGAAAGAAAGAAATTAAACACTACAATTTACAACCAGGTGATTACATATATTAGAAAAGACACTTAAGAAGGACTTTTAATGAAGCTAGACAGGACCATATTAGATACCTTTAACTATTCTGTGGGCTGCCAAATTTAAAGGTGTTGACTCTTGGACTCACGTTTCCCATTTAAAGAAAGTTCCTGCACCCAACTGGACTGCTCAACCAACAGAGGATTTGAAATTAAAAATTACTAGGAAGTGAATCAAACAGCATCTGTTGTGGACGGCTAACCCAAGATTCTGGACCAGGCTTATATACTCTAAACCTTTATTTTTCATTTTTTCTTATTTTAGTTCCTTCCTATCTCACAATTAATATGAGAGACTAAGTGCTCACTATAATAGTTATTGTTTCCTTTTTCCTCTTAATTTCTGCTTGCCAAGATAATGGGCATTACCTTTAAACCTACTTCACAGGTCAAAACATCCAACTCACTGCACACATAGTTAAGGGTTTCCAATACCTGGTGAAGTCAACCCAACTGAAGGTCAAGTTTGAAAGAATACTTTTTCCTTGGGCTGATGTTGCAGTGAATGAACACATAATTAGGTACTTATCAAAACCTTAGAAGAAATTGCTAGATATATCACCAAAGCAATAGCTGCCCAAGAAAAAAATCTTTAGATCCATGCTCAAGTTGTAGTAAACAACAGAGTTGCTCTTGACCCTATCTTAGCTGAACAAGATGGGTTTTGCTCTATTGTTAATATCTCTTTTTGCACTTGGATAAAACACCTCTAGTGAAGTTGAGATAGAACTAGATAAAATCCAGGCACAAACTAAATGATCAAATACGATGCCCACTGACAACCACAGTTCTTTGAGATCTGCAGCTGGTTGTCCTCAGGTATTGCCTCCTCGTTCATATTTATTCTCCAAATTGAATTTACTATTTTGTTATTATAGAAATTTTTGTTGTTATAAAACTTTGTTTTGCATAGCTGATATATAAAGACACCACTCAGGTAATGATGGCTTAACATTTTGAGATGATTACTAAGGCTTATGAGACTTCATATGAGAAACTTCAAAAAACTTCAGAAAATGTTTGTCCTTAAAAGGAACATAACAGGAAAGTCTTCCTCTGTTCTGGGATTTTTGCTCCAATGTGGCCCAAGGCTCCTAAGGAAACAATATTCCCTCCTACATGGGACATGACATACCAGGAACGAGCCTTCCCAGCAATGGGGGACCAATGACGCTTTCAATAACTGATCAGTGTTGCTTTCTGATGGTTAATCAGAGATGCTTTCAGGGAACGATCTTGATCAAAAGGGAGAAATGTAAAAAATAATATAAATGGATACATCTGAAAATGGAATCAGAGCTGCCACCCCAGGGGAACTGCCTTGCACATCTTATTCCTCAAAGCTTTGGAATGTTTAAATTTGGCAAAATAACCTTTAGACTAGGTCAAACCAACATTGTATTCCAAACAACTCTTTACAAAGCTAACTGAATAGCAGACATTCTGACTACCAGACTGAAAATTAAAGACAGTCTTTAGAATCAGCATCACCACGTATAGCCAAAGAATAACTCGGCCTATTTGCACCTATTGAAATTCTTCACTTGACTTATGGACACCAATAGAAATGCCTTTTTTTTTTTTTCTATTCATGCAATTATTCCCCTTTCTTTTCTCATAAAAAGCCCTTGCCTTCACCCCCCGGAGTGGAAACACTGTTTGGGTTTCTGTCTTAATCAGTGCTTCCCAAATTGCTATTCTTTTGGATCTCAAAAAAATGCTTGTTTCCTCTTACATTGGTCTTTTATTTTTAGGTTAACAGTGGGTTCCATTCCATTTTAAAAATCCATTTGAACTTAAGGTGTCTTAAAACTGGACCCTCTCTTTTGAGAACAGAGGAGAAAGCAATGGGACAAGGCTTTCAGGGGAAGGGGCGCCCCAGCAGCGGAAGCTGAAAAGGGTGCAGTCTTTGGGGGAAAGCGGCCTTGGACACCCTTTCGTTACCCTCTGCTCTGCAAAAGCCGTTGTGTCCCCTCACTGCGCAAGGGTTGGGGACGAAGCAACACACACGCCACAGCTTCCTACTCACCCACGCCCACCACGCCTCTCTGGGGAAAACCGAGGCTATGGGGCTGAGCCCAGGAACCAGCCGAGCGGGCGTGGCGCCCAGAGGCGAAGGCCAAGGGCCAGCCGCGGCCTCGCGGCGCGTCCACATGTGGCGGGGCCGCGGGGTGGGGGGACCGGGGCCGAGGGGGAGGGTTTACATCTCCGCGAAGTTCCCGGATGGTCGCGGCCTCCGGCGCTGAGCGCTTTTCCTGCCCGGCGGCTCAGCCCTCCGGACCGGGGAGAAGTTTCCCGGAAAAAAATGCCTGGCGCGCCGCGGGGCGCTGGAGCCGCCCGGAGCCGCTGCGCGGTAAGGGACGCGCTGCGGGGGTTGCGGGGCCTCAAGGCGGTGTCCGTGGAGACCCCCACCGCTGCTGGAACCCCCGGGGGGTGGGGCGCTGGGCCCCGGAGCGCGGCTTGGCACCCGCGGGCGCGGGCCGGCCGGCGGGGACGTCGGGCCGCGTCCGCTGCGAGCCGCGGGCGCCCGGCCCCGGGAGGGGCGCGCCCCTGGGCCCCGCGGCCCGCGCGTCCTGCCGCCGGCCGCCGGCCAGGGGATGGGGGCGCGGAGGCGCCTCGGACCGCGGGGCCCCACACGCGGCGCCTCCCGCCTGTGCTCGGTCCTGGACCTGCCCACCCGGGGGCCGCTCGCGCCGTCGTTACCCGCGCGGGGGCTTCGCGGGGATGCGCTGGGGACGCAGCCTCCCCCGGCTCCGGCCGATGGGCGCTTTCGAGCATCCCCGGGGCCAGTTCATGCCTTCTTCGTGCAACTTGGTATCCCCAACCCACCTCCCGCGGGGCGCCCCCAGTCCGCCGCTCGCTCTGCAGTCGCTGCAGACGTGCGACTGGATGTAGCGCGTTGACCTTGGACGCACTTCCAGCCCGGGTCAGAGCTTTTCCTCCGGGCCTCTCCGGACTTTCCGGACAGCTTCTCTTCGACCTCACTCCCCCTACCTTTTCCTTAAAAAAAAAAAAAAAAGAAAGAAAGTTTCAAGTGGAAGAGAAACCAGCTGATCGAGTACCGAGTCTAGGAGACCCAAATTTTCAACTGGTGGTTAGATTTTGAACTGTTTAAGAGTAACGTTAAGATTTACAAAGGGCGTGTCTCTGAGGAACCCAACCTGGCTAGATCTTCTGGTCCTGCGTGTCGCGGAGGTCTGCTCCCTCTCCTGGGCCCTGGGCTCCTGGCCTTATCTCAGTGGTTCGGAAAGCCTCTCACATTGTCAGCCGTGATTGGGTGGACTTGGCCCCCTTTTCTGAAAATTGCATGTCACTGTTGTCCCCTGGATAATCACCGGTTCGACCCCGAATCACTGGCGGCGTGTCACCCCAGACTTGAGCCAATGCAGCTGCGGAGCTCCTGGACGGAAGCCCGCCTTGGGTGGATTTTCTTTTGCCAGTTTCCAAAGGCAATTTTAAAACAATATTGTAGCTCCATTTTGAGTCATTGGTATATTTTTCCTCCTCAAAAATGCCTTTTTCTATAACAGATAAAATAACTTCAAGAAATTTTTATCTTAGTTTTTATGAATCATCTTTTGACTTCTAGAGGTGAGGGAACCCTGCATATACCTTCAGCATTTTTCATCTTAATCCCTCTTTAAAAGACAGTGCTCAAAACACTGCCTTTTATTCCGGTTGTGTATCTTTACTTGCCTGTCGTCCCCTCGGTTGTGCTTGTGATGGAGCAAATGCCCCGCAACCCGTAGGGACCCCATTCATTACCTGTTGAATGGAAATATGCAGACTAGTCTCTGCAGATGTTATTAAAATATTTTAATGATACCAGCTTTTTCCTGGGGATCTACCCAACCTCTGCCATCACTTTGGCTCCCTGAGAAGCCCATAAACTCTTTTAGGTTTGTGATGTAGAGCAAAGAGATTTGTAAACAAGATACAATCAAGTTCTGGGACATTTAGAGACAATGAATTTACTTCCAGCTGGAGATTCATGCCTTCTTTCATGTGTTTGTTCCTTTCACAAAGTGTCTACTTTGTATTCAACCACTTTCTGGTATCCTTATTCTTATTATGCAACTTGAGCCTAACTTAACTCATCCAAGAAATGGGGTTGATGATGTTTGCTCTTTCAATGTCATACAGTGTGAGGATCAAGTGGGATAACGGGGTGTGAAACGGCAAAAAGCAGCACAACACAAGGCATTAAAAAACCACTCAGGTATCATGCAGACACGCAACCAGGATAAAGAGCTACAGTGATGGGATGGGGGCAGTGAAGAGAAGGTGGTGTGTACCCTAATCGTTTATATTTACTGTCTCAGGTGCTCTAGCCAGGGATGAGCCCTTTTTTTTATGGGAAGTATTCATTCCTGGGTCTGTGTCACTGTCTTTGATATTTCAGGGTGTTCCTAACCATAGTTGTAATTTTAGGAACATATGTGATTTCCACAATGCACATTAGGAAAACAAAACTAAAGTTCCTTTTATCTGTTGCTATGAAGCCTTTACTTTTCCACAACTGATATTTGGGTTCTTTCTCCCAGAGCCATAGTCTTCTGAAGCCTGCCCTCCAGTGAGGTCTGCCAAACTCCTAATGACTTCTATACAAAGTCTCTCGACCCTTGTGTCCCCACAATCCACAAATATTCCATGGTGCGGGAAGGCTTGGTAGGGTTATGCCTTGAGAATAGCCAGGAGCCATATATGCAAATCAAGTCACATTTGGAATTAAGCTAGATACTCGTTCAGCATTGAGGGTACCTACTAGGGGTCACTGCTGTGCCCTGTGCTAGGGGTAGAGGGAGAGACCTAGCTGAGAAAGATGGAGTTTGCCCCTGAACACTTACCTTCTGGTAGAAATGAGATTTGGTTTCAAACAGCAGGAATGCAAGGCAGAATGTGGTAAATAAGGTATTTAAAAAAAAATACAGAGAATTTAGAGGAAAGTGAAATTACTTCCAGCTGGAGGGAGTTGGTCCTTCACTCATTTGTTGGCCCATTTAACAAATATTTATTAAGTTTCTACTATATGCCAGACACGGGAAGATTAATAGGCACATGCACATTGTGTTTCAACTTCACTTCTCCCATTGAGGAGCAGTTCAGGTCCCACCTCTCTGTGACAGGTGAACACTTTCCCACTCTGCCTCATTGTCTTGCTCAGCCCAACATTTGTCAGCTGTTTCTCACCCTGTAGGAGTTAAGGACAGATCAAAATAATTAACCGTTTAGTGTATGCTTTGAAATAATAAAAACTCTGGGCTCACCAAAGCCCCCAGAATACCTTCTTGAGTAATAATTGAGTAATGTTATTCTTCCCAACACACTTTAACTAGTATCGAAGTATGCTAGTCCTTAGCCATGGGTATGACTGAAAGCTTATAAAGGCTTGTTTCTGTAAGTCTTGAGGGGAGGCCCAAGAATCTAGCTTTTGAACCTCTTCCCCGCCCTCCCCCCCAGGGATGCTGACATGCTACCACATGCAGAGTTCTCTAAAGGTTAAAGCATGGGCCAGGAATTTCGGACAGATTTTGCCTCCCGTCCCAGCTTTGTCTTTTGAAATTTCTGAGTAATCACCTCTACCTATAGTGTGTGAGGGTGGGATGAAGTCATGGGTGTGGATCACTTAGCAGATTATCCAGGACAGTGCTGCTATTCGGTGTTTGTGGGCTGTTATTATCAGTGTCAGTTTGTGTAAAACACTATTGATATTCCTCTTTCCATAAGGGAATACAAAAATAGCCTAAATATAGAAATTGCTTTTTATATAAATTAACATTTAATAATCCTTTAGCTGTCTGTAGTCTATTGAGGGTGTCACATCAGTCACCTCATGTATTTTCTGATCAGCCGAGAAGGTGGACTCTCATGAAAATAATCTCAGTTTGGGGTTGGAGGTGATGGCTACTAGCCTGTGGCATCTGCTTACCCAGTGGAGCCTACCCTGCTGTGATTATCAGGACAGATGAAGGGCAGGAAACTAAAGATGTACTACTTTTCTGGACCTTTGTCATTAGAAAGTGCCAGGGTAACACATCGTGTCAGTCACACAGTAGCCATTGTTGATGCAGGGTGACCAGTTGGACTGTCTGCCCCAGACCATACAGCTTTGGTCACAGGTATAGCAACTAAGCCCATGGGATGGGAGTACCACTGCTTTTATGTTCTCTTATGGCCCAGCGTCAGGGAACTTTGATTCCTGCAAAGCATGCTCATTATTACAGTGTTCACATTAGTCAAAAATAATTGACTTCGTTAATACTCAATAAAAGAACATAGCTAAAATAAATAGGGACACAATTACCTACAAATTTCATTAGCTTAGAAGCTTCAGTAATCATGGTTCATATTGTAAAAACATGTTGCTATGATGTTATACAAATATAACATTTTAGCATTGCTTTCTATGGATATATTTTTTCTCTTCTAATAAGCCATCTTTCCAGTGTAACTCAATTTCTTCTTTTTAATTTACTTTTATCTCTCAGTTATATTAACTTAAGTGAATTAGATTTTCAAAGCTTTCTATAATCTGACCCAAGCTTTTAAAAAATCTCCCATTCCTTCTTTCTTTCCTTCCACTATCCCTCCCTCTTTTCCTTCCTTTCTTCCCTTAACACTACTACATACTATGTGTCATTTAAAATAGTCACACAACCCTGTGAGGTAGGTTCTGCTCATATATGTGGAACCTGAGGCTGAGAGAAGTTAGGTCACTTGCCAAAGGCCACACAACTAGTATTCAAACATGGGGTATCTGATTCCAAGTCTGCATTTATAATCCTTAATGTCACCATCAGCAGTGTTGAATATTATTTGTTATGTAGTAGGGTCTTTTCCATTCTCATTTATATGTCTTTACATTGCCATTGCTTCTTTACACACTGATACTTGTCTTTGCTTGATGTTGAATCCAATAGATTCTTCAAATTGGCCACAAATACTTGTTGAGAAGAAAAATAATAGACTTCGCTGTTACTCAATAAAAAGAAAATATAGCTAAAATAAACAGGAGACACAATCTACTGCACAGTTCACTTTAGTAGCTTTAATCAGCGTTATAAAAACATGCTTCTTAAGAAGAGGCAAATGTGCTCTTTTCTGTAAGCTGATTCCTACCTCTTTTAGTAAATTCCTGTAGCTGTTTGGGCCTCACCTATGGCTCAGAATTCACTCTATCCTGTATTCGAATCACTGTGTGTCTCTTCTACCTCATTAGTTTATCAACTCTCTCAAAGCAATAACTTAAAAAAGTCATTTTTATATTCTCTCAAAAATAGTTGGTTCTTGTTTAAAAGATTCTGAGTTAATGTTTGTTGGATGGCAGTTTACTTCTGATACTCTGGTTGTAAGATTTGAGATGAGCAAATTTTCCATGAGAGGAAAGTGTATCTTGATGTTTTGCAGAAGAGTATCTGGTTTCTGAAGATGCTGGGAAACAAATTTCATCCAAAGAGTAGTTCTTCACCATGATTGATATGTATAATAAGACATGATTTTTATGCATAATTAACTTTAAATGCTATTAACTTTAAATACTATTTTTTTTGTATCTTCCAAATTAAACAGTGACCTTAATAACTAAAGAATGAGATTTTGAGTTCTTGTGGAAAGGGTGGGAATTATTACTGTAGAACCTAAGGAGTGACAATTCCTCATCTACTACCTATATCTGGTTCATTCCCATGTAGACAAGGGTTGGGACTCTCTCAGCCATGGATTTTCCATCTTTTTCTTTGGCTCAATAGGCAATGCACAACCTGAAAAAGAAGTTTAAGAAAAATTGAAGGACACTAGCTTCCCCTCAAACTGCCACAGACTCTTTTGTATTGTGGGGATAAATAGTTCTATCAGGTAATAGGTGTCTGTAGGAGAAAGGAAGTTGTAAATAAAGTGGAAAATTCAGAGCCAAATAGCTGCCTGGGACAGTCGTCTTTATAACTTAAAATAAAAGTTTATTTTTATGTACTTTTTATTTTTATTACATAGGCATTATATACTCCATTTAAATGTATATCTATGTATGTTTACATTATTTAAATACATATTACCTTATTTAAATATACTTCTCCTCTTATAAGTAATACTTGATTACTTTAAATATATGTAATGTTTACACCTTACCTCTTTATAGCACCTAAACACAGTTGGTTGTTTTCCTATTCTCCTTCTTCCACCTCACCCCATCTACTCACATATTCGAGACTGTGTTATATAGTTATTGTTTGCATTTTGCTGTGTGGCATTATCCTGTAGGGATGGATGCATATACATATACATATACGTATACATATACATATACATATACGTGTGTGTATACATATGTATTTATATATATATTTATATATATAAATTATATATATAAACATTACATATATATAATTTATATATATATACATATATATAATTGGCACATTATTGGTTGTCCACAGTCATCCATTAGAGTTTTGCACTGCCAGTTCAATGGCCATCAGCTCACTTGTTGGCTGTTGCTAATGATGCCCAATCAATCAATCCACTGAATCAAGTCAAACAACCAACCAATTCAGTGATAGAATATAGTCATTTCATTGGCATACACAAACCAAATGGGCATTTGGTTGAATTCTTGCTTTTTAACAACTGTATGTCTCCCCATCCCATTTCTGAAACCTCCCAAGCATATGAAGATACAGATTTTAGACATATGCAGATTTTATCTGTTGAATGAAGAATTTAGGCCTGGGAGGAACCAACATAGAAATCTGGCCACATTTTAGAGTGATGCAATGTTGAAGTGTTGAACATGTTATCAAATAATATTTCAGGGAACCCTGAGACTCCCGTCACCTCTCCCCACCACCCCGCAGAGTAGACCTGAAAGAAGATCTTAAGAAAACATGTACCGTAACTATTTTATTTTCAGAAAATGTAAACAGTGAAATCAGTGTCTTAACTACAATAGTCTTGTGTAATAGTGATGGATATTTAAATAATGGAGACAGTCAGATCGGCCTGAAATATAAGAAAAAAAGGGGAGGCATTCTTGAACAGGCCCATGTCACATAAGCAGCACATGTGAATGCTGGGGGAGGGGCTTCCAGGAAGGACCATGGTGATGGATTGAGAGAGAAGGGGATGGAGAGCAAGACTCAAAGAAGACTAATCCAGTTATCCTTCCCAGGTCCCACAAGGCAGGCCGAGGGACACTAAGACAAGTTTTCATATGGTACTGAGATTTCTAATTTGATTTTTGAGTGCCTGGAAAAAGGCAAAGTAGTTCAAAGTCTTTTAAACGCTTTTAAAAGTAAAGCAATTTACTTAAGCAGTGCCTGTTCTTATCTACTGGAACCAGAATTTGATTGCCTTGCACGATTTAAGAATGAACCCAAAGTGTCAGTTTAAATAATCTCAGGTTTTGTGAGTAAAATTAAACACTGTTTTTTTTCCCACTAGTGTTTTTAGTGCTGTTAAAGAAAAAGCTTCACTTTTTGTTAGGGACAAATTAAAAAATTAGATTGTTATTCAAATTGTGTGGAGCCACACAACTGTGTTTGAATGTTGCTGGGAAATAAGCTAAGCTGGATAGAGGGAAAAGGAAAAAAAGATAGAAAGAAATCAAGGCTTATTTGAGTGATATTTTACAAGGTGTTGGAGCTAGAACCTCATTAATTAAACATATTCCCACCTTCGTTTTCCCTTTTGGATAAGGCACTGGTAGAAGGAAAAGAAAAAATTCTCAGTTGATTAAAGGACTGTGTGGGAGGGTATTATGGTATTATGTTAACCATAAAATGCCTTTCTGTGCAGATTTTTTTGTACAGCATCTCTACTTTGCTGTGATGAAACAACATGTCTCATAGAGGTAGGAAGAGGTGTTTGTTAACCACCAGGCTAGGTGCTCAGTCTTTGTAATCTAGTCTTTGCTTCTTAATTTTTGCTGAAAGTATGACTCTACCACTTTTTGCAAATTAAATTGTAGTTTTTATTTTGTTCAGATTAGAAAAGTGTATGTTTGATATAAATAAGAAAAGAAAGGAAAAAGGTATATAAAGGAAAGTTAATTTTTCTCCTCTTTAAAATTATAATCCCTGGAGATAATATTATTAGTTCAGAGTACTTCCTCAACTTTCTCTTTGCTTATGAAACTATATACAAATATACATGCACATATATAGTTTTTCTATTAAAAATAGAAACATACACACATTAGGCTACAAGATTTTTTATTAAGATATAATTGATACATAACATTGCATAAGTTTAAGGTATACAATGTATTTATTTGCTTTGCTTATGTATTATAATATGATTACCACCAAAGCATTAGCTAGCACCTCCATCATGTTATATAATTATCATTTCTTTTTTTGTAGTGAGAATATTTAAGATCTAGTTTCTTAGCAACTTTCAAGTATGCATTACAATACAGTATTGTTAATTATAATCACAACGCCGTACATTAGATCCGTAGAACTTATTCATCTTCCAACTTCAAGTTTGTCCCTTTTGACCAATATCTCACCAGTTCTCCTACTCCTCAGGCCCTGGTAACCACCATTTTACTCTCTGTTTCTATGAACAAGTTGAGCTTTTTTAGAGTCCACATATAAGTGAGATCATACAGTATTTGTCTTTGTCTGATTTATTTCACTTAGCATAATACCCTCAAGATCCATCTGTGTTGTCACAAATGGCAGGATTTCCTTTTTCTCTTGGCTGTGTACATACCACGTTTTTGTTATCCATTCATCTGTTGGTGAACACTTGGGTCGTTTCCATATCTTGGCTATTGTGAATAATGCTATAATTATAAAAGATACCTTTTTTGATATGCACAAGATTTTTTTTAACATAATATCATAGACATCTTCTCTAAATTAAAAAACTCATTGTATCATGGATGCTTAATTAACCAGATTGTTTTAGATTTTGTAGTATTACTGTAGTTCTCTGAGCATCCTTATATGTGAGTTTGACCATGCTAACATACAGAAGCTTTAATTTGTCTCTCATAGTCCCCAAAGTGGTATTACTTTCCAAAAGTTGTAGTAATCCTCAGTTCTACTAACACAATTTGACAATATCTGTTTCCCCACATCCTTGCCAGCATAATTCAGTTTAGAAATATAAACTTTCTAATCTCTTTTTCCTGTTTTGTTTCAAATTATTTCCTTAGGGAGCACTTGTCACTTTCTTTACTTTTTCTTTTCTTTTTTTAAAAAAATCGGTTCATTTGAGTTATTCATCCCCTTTTTCTTAATTTTCTAATATGCATTTGATTTGTCTTCTAGAACTGAGGAGGAAAAACTTGAGCCTAAGTTCACTGAGTGTAATCATTCCATATTGAAAGGAAGCAAAGCACTTTCTATCTTTTTTTCTGTTTATTGTAAATATAGACCTTTCGGTCTTAATTTTTTTTTCTTCTGAAAGTATATTATTTAAGAAATGGTCTCAGGAAATATAAGTGTTTTAATGGGAAAAACAGAAACTTATACAAGGATGGGAAATTTTAAAGGAGTTTTAAGCTTACAAAGCTAGCTGGGTTTTCCTCTTGATTCCAAAAGTCTGAAGACAAAGGTTCTTTGAGAGCATTAGTTGTAAGTTATGCTGAATTGCATCAAGAGGAAAAAGTGAATTACAGCAGATAGGAATTTAAACCTGGAGCGTTGCGGGACGCCCCTGCCCTTGGTGCCCCTGCTTGTTTTTCTAGGTGAGACTAGACCCCACTTCTCCTGTCCTTGTAGTTGCTGAGCTCATTATAAAATTATTCGTCTATAACTCCAGCAGTACATTGGCTAATCAAAAACAGCTGTGCAACTGGATTCATTTATATGAACAGAATAACTAAATCAATCAGCAAAATTCCTTGTATTCGGGTAGGTTGGGCCAACATTGTGTAGCCCAGAATAATAGCAGTGCTTTGTAACTAACCTGACACAGATGGTAAAAAGATTGTGTCTGGGCAGGGGAGATTGGAACTGAAAATTAAGAAACCCTGTGAGGCTTTGGTATCTGCCACAATAAAGTGTTACTCGATTTTTAATGTTAATGAGTTAAAGGCTAGGAAGCTTCATAAAGAAATGTCCTGTTTAAAAAAAGACACAGGAAAGTTTTAACCTCTAAGGGCTGGGTCTCCCAAATAAAGCTAAATTGTCCAGATCGGTATCCCCTGAGAAATAAGTTTGTACATTATGCCAAACTGCCAGGGCTGAAACAAGCCAAGGGCCCCATGCTGGGAAAATTGTCATAGACGAGATAGGCAAGAAGGAGCCACACTAAATCAAGGCGAAGACACAAGTTCCCAAGCAAGACTGAGGCTCAAGTCCTGACGTAACACAGCCAGAAGAATTCCACAGAATGTGTGTTCTTGTGCGGGACTCAGAGGTCTGTGGGAGCTGAGTGAGTTCGCAGAAAGCGGCCCTGTCCGTATGGTCCTCACAGTCACTCTTAATGGGGACTTCAGCACAGTAAGACAGGAGCACTGATGAGAACAGGAAAATCCTTAGACCCTGAGACTCCATGTGTGGTGCAATCTTTAGGGACCCTGAACTCTCCACCACTTAAAGACAGGACCAGAAACCCACTGGCTCCACCTAGCCAGAGTCCTGAGGCTGGGTTGGGTTCCAGGTGCCTGATCGGCCTGGCCTGACATGGAGCTGACCTTTGTAGGGAGCCGCATTAGGTTTTAACCAGTGAATGGTGTAGTGAGGGAAAATGGTGCCCAGGGGGAATTGGCACTTTTCCTCTCCCTGAGTATCATAGTTTCGGCATTGGAATTTGCAAAAGCTCACATATTCTTGGGGCCTCCATATGCCGGTGCCTGAGGGCATATGTTCCCTCTGCCCTACCTTCACTTTGACTCTGTCCCTGGTTTTGGATATTCATTAGTCCTCGAGGATAGTGTAGACTCTCAAAAATTAAGTCATTTCCAGATTTAGACCTGATATCAACTAGCTCATTTACTTAATTTCTTTTGCACTGAATCCTCTGCTAAATGTAGAGTGGTAAAGTGGAAAGAGCAATCGAATGAGTTCGACACTTGTATTCTAATCCCAGCTTTGTTGACTAGTAGTCATATGACCTTGACAACAATAAAACACTATGCAGAAATAGACCAATCTGTACGAATGGGGAGAAGATTGAGGCTAGGATGTCTGCGGTGCCTGTGATGGGGCAGACTTAACATCTTCGAATAAGGCACTGTCTAAACAATGTAACCGTTTAACTTACCAGTCAGAAATTTGACGAGTTTGAAATGTTACTTTTCCCATTTTTTACTAAGTATTTGATAAATAAAGGAGCGAAGAATATGTCTATACATTTCTCATTTAGCTAAAGTAGTATATGTGTGTTATGTATAATATATAAATATCAAATTATATCTCAGCAAGTTCATCAAGTTCTTCATTTATACCTGAATCATCTTATATATTTGCTGAAGAAAGAACATTAGTTATTACCCTGAAATTTTCTTTGTAATGTTATTAGTGGGAATGGGATATGAGCCAGATGAGTCCCGGTTTGCCTGCAGATCTTGTTTTATTTACATGTAGTAAAAATCACACATCTATTATAGTCACCCCTATTCTGTATTAGTGCACACATGGTCAAAACTGAAACCTCCTGTCCTCACCATCTACCACACAGGTGCATGTGTGGGCACACACACGTGCACACATACATCATTGGGTAACCTTTTTAAAGAGTTTTGCAGATAATAACCAGAAAGTATGAATTCCCAACTCCATTGGGGAAATACCTGTATTGCTGTAGTTTTATGTGCATCAGACTTTGCAACTTTTTAGAAGGCAGAGGTCATCGCTCACTCAAATGCTGTGTGTACAGTCTCAGACAAAACATCATATGCAGGTGACCGTAAGTGGGTGCTTTGGAGGATATTCACTCTGATGGTGGTGATTCCTGAGAGTCGGTAAAAATACCCAGTGGGACTTTGCCTTTGGACTTTTACCATGACCATCAGTTGGTGGTTGCAACCAAAGCTAGCTGAGTCTCTTGTGTGTATTTTTTACTCCTGCTGTAAGCAACAATACATTGCCGTTTTGGCTCAGAGGCAGACCATTTTGGATGGAATACAAGAAATAGTGCATTGGTCTTTTCAAGATTGGTGCCTGCATTACAAGGCCTCCAGTTGTGCATAGAAAGATCCTGGACCAACACACTGGTAAATGGTGACCCTGCGGACTTTCTGCTTTGCAGGGAGTTAGACAAACTCCTGCCTGGGAAGCTGAACCTTAGGATTGGTGCCCAAGAGAGGATGGAGCTCTAACAGAAACTTTCCCTTCAGCACTGGTCTCAGCAACACGGAGTGGGACAAGAAAAGGGAGGAGGTTTCTGGTGGTGGAGAGTGCAGAGGTCAGCAATGACAGCAGGGAAAAGGATGGTGGTCCTGAGCTGCAGGGAGAAGCCCAGCGGTGGGTTGCGGAGGCCAGGAATGCAGGGACTTAGGTCCTAAACTTCTGCAGGGGTAAGGAGCTCTCCATCCTAATGATGTTTCTGGGCAGGGGCCCTGGAGGTACAGGAGACCCGATGAGCTGGCTAAGCTGTGGTCTGCCCTTAGGAAGAACTCAAGAAACAAATAAGAGGATGCTTGCTCTTCTGATGCTTACTCACAAGTAAGGAATAAAGTATTTCTCTTCAAATAAAGTATTTGTCTTCAAATTTCCAGTAGTCATTTTCAGACAAGTAATAATAATAATATCATTTAACATAGATAATGTTTACTATGTACCAGGTAATGTTGTAAATGCTCTAAATTAAGGCACCGAATCCATGTAACAGCCCTATGAGGCAGGCAGTATTATCTTCATTTTATAAATGAGAAATTTGGGTTTGTCGACTTGCTCAAGTTCACACAGCTAACTTGACAGAATCAAGATTCAGTCCAGGCCATGTGGCTTCAGATCCCACTCCGTACTCTGATGAACGCCTGCCTCTCCAGTAAGGGATGTGCAACTCTAAAGAAAAGCCCCAGCTTTCTTTAAGCAGATAGCTGAGCACTGATTCTGGGAAGTAACCTAGGCTTTCTGTTCCTCTGTTTTCCTGCATGCTTCTGGGTTAGGGTCACCAACTCACTGCAAAAAGGACAACCGGAAACAATGAAAGCCAACTGCTGACCCATCAGCATAAAGGCCTATTCTTTGTATCTGAATCACTCACTTTAATGCCTGACACCCACCACAGATATACATTCTAAATGACCCCCTAAGACTTCAGAGGTCTCTAAAAAGGAATAAAATCTTCCTAGAGTGTCATAAGTGCTACCTAAGACTAGTGTCAGTGACTAGTATCACATTTTGTTCTCAAGGAAAAATGAATAACAAGTTACGTTCAGCCAGTGGGGAAAGACTATAATACTCAGCTATAAAATGTAGACCCTTCCATAAAATCCTAGAACATTAGAGCTAGGAAGTAAAGTGAGAATGGATATAATTTTGCCTGACCTCCACTTTGCAGGTGAAGAAACAGAATCCCAGAAAAGTTAGATGACTTTCCCAAGGCCAATTGCTATTTGGTAACAGAATTAAGACAACAAGTTCAGGACTGTTGCATTCCAGTTTTCTTTCCCGTGCTTGAGATTGCATAAGCTATTCTATAAGTGCTTTTCTTATTAAAATGCAGGTGAAATCTAGAATGGTCTGTTTATTTACTGGGCAGGACCAGGTTAACGTTACCTTAGAGATGTGAGAGATGCAACTGAACACCTTTTTCCGGGACAGCACACAGGAAGCGCAGGTGAGGAGAAGGCCAGGCAGTGTTCACATGGCGGCTGCCCCGTGGAGTTCTCAGTGCTGGGCCTCTGCCTTCTAGACAGTCCTAGGTAGAAGAGCAGATACCTGTCCTCAGTACCCTCTGCTCAAGTCACTTGTTATGGAGGTGAAAGAAGCAAGCTTACTCGGTGTATAACAGTTCAGTGAGGGAGAGGAAAGAGAAGAGGAAAGCAGTCACTTCCTTTCCATAAAGAAAAATGTTTCTCAAAACCCTGGGGCTGAGAATAATTGTTAGGCAGCTAGGCCTCTGCCCGGCTCTGGCTGTTTTGTCCTTGGGGTCCGAGTGAACTGCATGCTGCAGAGCTGTTGCTGGACTGCTGGGAAGGAGAAGATCAAGCACTTTTTGGTGGAGGCCTCCCCTGGGGAGCTCCAGCCACCGGGGCAGGGCTGGCATGTCTGGGGTAAACACAAACATTCCTGCTGACAAGGCAACTACAGGTACCTGTATTTGTAGAACAATAACCTGGGGATTGCCATAGGCAAGAATGGAGAAGAATTCAGCTCTGTATCAGTTAAAGAGAAAGCTAGGGCTGCGAGGGTGTCCAGAGCTCCTTTCCCCACCTCTGGGCTATACTGCCTCGCAATGAGCCCAGAGGGGGCTGTAAAGTATCATTGGCTGGGGCTAATTTCAGCCCTGGTTTTGTATGATTCCACCCACAGCAAGAACATTTGTTTTTCTGACATGACCTGGAACACTTCTAGAATTAAGCAAGAAACCAGAGGCAGAGCTAGAATTCAAATTTAGATGTTTCTGATTCCTGTGTCTGTGGCCTCCCTGCCTTGTACTTGATTAGAATGACCATTTTGGTGACACATCCTGTCTCTGAGTGAACCATGCCGGTGTCAGTCGGCCTCCTGCGATGCCTCCTTTGGCACGTGCAGGCTACTGGCTCATTGCTGCTCCTTCCCCTCCGAAAGCCTGGATGGTGTAGAAAGTGGCTTCTAGCTCCCTCTGAGTGGACAGGGGGTAAAATGGGCCCTGCTGTGAGCAAGTACCAGCTACAAATGTAAACTTATGAACTCTCATAAAGCCAGTAATGGCCTGTTTGCTTGGAGGAACTAGAGGGCAGGGTGTGTTGTCACTAACTCTGTGGCATAAGCCAACACACTAAGTTCCTCTTTTTACCTCTCTTGAGGTACAATAGAAGGGCCCAGGGCAGAAGAACTGCATGCATGCGAATTAACTCAGTCCTGTATAGAGGAACCTTGCGCCGTGTAGACTCTTGGGTCTGGGAAAAAGGGATAGTGGGTCCTTTCAATTCTTTACAGAGAGAAAATGTAAATTTAAGAAGCTGCAAGTGATTTAGAGTTTAAAACAAAAACAAAACTAAGCATGCTGAGATCAGAGCCCGTTTCCTACTCTTGAATGATAGATGTGAAAAGAGACAACATCTGAGCAATATTTGAAAGGGAATCCGTAGGTAAACAGTGAATAAATACATCGTATAAAGAAGCATTGTCTAAACCAGCGTTTGGAAACCTTTTTTGACTGTGACCCACAGTAAGAAATACGTTTTCACTGAGAACCTGTACAGATAGGTAGACAGTAGAAGTAAAAGTTTGATGAAACAGTTCCCATTCTTACCAAATGCAATACCTTTTCTGTTGTTATTTTTAAAGGAGCTGGTTGCAACCCACTAAATTGGTTTGACTACCAGACAAAGGGCAGCAACTTAGCTTGAAAAGTACTGATTTAAACAGAAATGTGTCGGGCCTGTTGAAACCAGTCACACTTTGTAGCTCCGGTAGATTTCTGCAGAAGGAGAGCCAGTGACATAGGGCTCATGATCCGAGAAGAGGTTTTCCTCACTCTTCCAATCAGTAAAAGTTGGTGAGGCAGTGATGGCGATGGCGAACCAAGGAAGGGAGGAGAGGTGATGGCCCATGGAGGGAGTAGGAGGCTGAGTTTTAATTCGGCTCATACAGAAAACGTTTGAGTGTCTGTGATACATTGTCCTGGCACAAATAAGACTCAGATGCTGCTCGTAGTGCAAGGGTGCTCTTGGTTGAATGAGTGTCTAATAGTCACCATCCACTGTGGTTTTTAGTGAAATGGAAGCATAAACAGAATGACACAGAGAACTTGAAGTTCTTTGAGTTCCCTAAAAGGGGGGCCGCATTATAGGGTTATGCTCAGTATTATATCCCTAGTTCTCTGTCTTGTATACAAGTCTTCAGTAAATATTTATTGAAAGACCATTTTCACTAGCTAGACTAGTGAGAATCCTAATTATCTATGGTAATATTAATAAAACATTTTTTTGAAGGTCACTTTAACACGTTTCATAATGTAGTGTAACAAGGCACAAGACAGATAAGAATGACCCCAAAAACCTCAGGTTATATAGCAGAACTGCTAAACCCTGTCTGAGTTTCAGGTCCTCTGCAAAGCAAACCTGTAAAAGACTGAAGTTTGTCTGGTTTGACTTGTTAGTGGGCCTTGGGACAAGTTGCTCTGGCCGTGCGCTTGGAGGTGAGAAGTCCAGGTGGTGTGGGGCGAGCTGGCCCTAGCTGAGCAGAGAACGCAAGACTTTTTAACCTGAAAGCTGAAGCTGCACTGAGTTTACAGACCTGGGTCAGGTAATTCAAGTTGTGATTCAGGCTTAAATCGCCCAAATTTTGGGTTGGGAGATTTCTGTAGAAAGATTCCTGCAGACCACTTTCTGTTGGATCCCAAATTGAGTCTTTGTTTCAAGTTCTGGACCAGCCCCACCCTAACACAACATTGAGGCTGAGAAGTGGTGTGGGGTCATGGAGACCTGGCATGGGTCCCGGTGCAGCGAGTGACAAGCACCTCTGCCCAGAGCCGGATTTCCTGTAAGCATCTAGCCCCAAGTGCTGGCCTTCAGTACCCAGGCCTGTCAGACCAGGTCCCAACTTGCCATCTGCTGCTACACTAAATTAACTACGGGTCCTTCTTTCAAGCAATTCTGGTCGAGTTTGGGGAGGTTTGGGGAGGGGAGAGTAGGCAGGGAAGCAGGGGTTTGCAGAGAGGAGAGGGAAAGACATTATGTGACTTGAGACAAATACTGGAATAGAATGGTTTCCCTCCAAATGAGAAGGTCACGTCATTGGAAGAACTTGTACTGAGGAGACTCCTTTAAAAGCAAACATATTTAACCTCAGGATGATCGCTGTGCATTTTAGACATTTGTTCAAGGTTAACATGACCCTGACCCAGAGGAAATAGATGACTGGGAACTGAAGATAATTTACACTCTTTGAAAGATCCCCTGGGATCCAGCCACAAAGAAGAAGTTGTCCTTTGGCTCTGGGGACTGGACATGGGCTTTGGGACCTTCTGTGTTTGAGAGCCTTGCCAGGCTGGCAGGCCCGCCTAGCCAACTCTGCCTTTGATAATTTGATTATTTATTTACATCTATTTAAGATAAAGAACAGTCTTGGAAAAGACAAACTCTAAATGCCAAAGGGCATTCAAAATAAGAAAGGCTGACAGGGAGTCCCAGGTTCTGGCGCCACCTCTGTCACTGTGTGGCCTTGGGCCTCAGTTTCCTCGTCTTCTGTAAACAGAAGAGCTTAGAGATGCTGCTGTTGACCTCCTTTCAGCTCAGACACGCTGTGGCTCTTCAGCCTGAGAATGTTTTCTGGCAGGAAGGAGGCTGCCCAGAGCAGCTTCCTCAGGCAGCCAATGAGCACATTCTTTCCTGTGCCCACATATGGAAGCAATTTCTAGATTATCCAAGGCACTTGTGCTGCTGAGCTCAAACCGAAACAGAGGAGCTCAGTGGTGGAAAGTGGGGAAAAGAGGAAAATCTGGACCATTTTCTCACCCCTGTGCCCTTTCATATCTGGAATCCCCTGTGCAATTTGCCTTTCCATGCTATCTGAGAGGCGTGCCAGTGAGTTTGGGGTATTTCACAGATAAAATCCTAATGAAAACAAAACTAGTGTTGAGTTCACTGCTTCTCCCCTGAGGCCAAAGGCCCTTTGCCTTTCTCTCCTAGAAGCTTTAAGGCTGAAGGCTGAGGAGGAGTGTGAATTCCCTGAGTTCCTTTCCCACATTTATTGTAATCTTTCTCTCTGGTCTGCTTAAAGGAGGACTACTAATGGCTGCTTTTAGCTGAAAGTTGAGTTGGGGAACATTAGCCAAGTGCTTTGAAGGGGAAAATGTTTTATTAGTTCCTTCTCTGCGGAGGGAACCCTTGACTAGTGTTCCTCTTCTGAAGTTCTCGGGGGTTTTGGTGGCGGTTGAGCCAATAACTCTTGTAAACTGGAGGCATTTACTCCTAAATTCAGGTCAGGAGAGTGACTTTTTCTAGAGCACGACCTTATTCACAAAGCCTCATCTGGGGCCTTGGTCCCCTTTAGTGGTCCTAAGGACCTTATTGACTCCATTTCTCTCTTCACTCCTGACCTTAGTTCTTGGGAAAGGAGGTTACTGAAAAGGGCATGTTTACGGAGAAATGCTTTTTGTTCCCTCTTCAGTCTGTCTCTAACTTCTCTACTGCCTAATCCTCCACTGACATTAAAATTTAAAAATTAATTTGAAAGCAGAGTTGTTCTTCCTAGAAATGAAATCTGAGTAATTAGGGATCTATAAACATTTACTGATGCTTATTAAAACTGTTGGCACCAATGTTCTCATAGATCTGGGGTATCCCTTCCAAATACTTTCTGGAAAAATCTCTCAAAATTAAGAAGTAGGCTGATAAATGCCAGAAGACTCTTGGCAGGGACCACACTCTTCTTTGGTTTGGTTGCTGGGTGTCCAGTGCAGAGCCTTCTGGTCGAAGCGGCCCTCTTATTCCTTTCAGAGAGCATGTTTACAACTCTGGTTTGCTTCATCTGGGGTTGCTGCGGTGGAGGGCTAGAAATCAAACATGACATGAAGATAGAAACACTTACGGAACGTCACATGTCTGGTCGCCCTATTTCAGGATGCTCATATTAGCTCTGTTTGACTATGACTATGGTTGTAATTCCATACATAGATTTTCCTCCCATAGTTTCTTGCCTGTTATAAAGCAGCTAAATTTTGCCACTTTTTAGAACCACAACCAGGAATGTTTATTTTAAGCCCTATCTCTGTAGGACTCAGTGCTAGATTCTCTTCAATGCTAGTCAGAAAATTCCACTGGCTAACCTGTCTGCTAGGTGCTAACAGTCTGAAATACCAATCCCAGAGAAGAGTTACAGAATGCAGGTCTGGTCTTGCCACAGGTATGTACAGTATTAACCTAGGGCCCAGTTAGGTGCTCTGTGCCCGCCAGGGTGCAGCTCCCTGCTCTGCTGAGAAGATGGAGACCAGTCACTTCATCTTTCTCTCCCGAGCCTCTCCTTCCTCTCCAGCACAGACAGCATATCCTGCCTCTGGTCGCTAAAGCAGCTACAGCCCCATCCACCCAGATATTTCGCTCCCACTGACTAATCCAGCGAACCTACTTCTCCAAAAAAGGGCACCCCCAAACTGTCTCACCCCTGCTCTGGCTTTATCTATCACTCACCAAACATTTATTAAGTGTTCACTCTTGAGACTTGCTTAAGGCAAGATCCCTGTCTCTGTGAACTTTATGTCCTAGAAGGGAGAAACAGTAAACAAGCAAACAAATAACTACTTAGATAAATTAATTCATGCTTAATTAATTCAGACTTAAATGAATAACTTATATAATTAGTTGTTTTGAGGGCAGTGAAAAAGGCTGACAGGATGATGGGATGTGAAGCATGGGATACTACTCGAAATACAGCTGTCAAGAAAAGCTTATGAGAGTTGAGATAGGAATGAGAAGGAGCCAGACATGAATATCCAAGGAGAAGAGTGCGTCAGGCAAAGGTAATGTCAGATGCAGAGCCCCTGAGGTGAGAACAGGCTGGACGAGTCCCAGGAAAAGAAAGAGGTAGAGCGTGGCTGTGGGGAGAGGGGCGAAGGACAAAGTCAGAGATGTAGGCAAGGGCTAGCTGATCTGTAAGGACGTAACTCTAATAAGGTTTTAGCCAGTGGATATCATCTGATACGTGTTTTCATAAAATCACTCCTGCTTCCAACCCATCTCTGGGCAGCTCTGAGCTCATGGCCTCGCACCCTAGCTCATACCTGCTTGTCCTGTCCGGTTGCCCTCAGCTCTTGAGTGCTACACTCTGGCCCTCTCATTCTAACTGCTAGAGCACTAACTGGTCAGCCATGCCAGGGGGTTAAAAGGGTGAGCGAATCAGTCTGTGCCAGCTGGACTGCAGCACTATGCAGGTAAGAGAGCAAGGTGCTTACTAGGCTGTGAGTCTTCGGGCAGGCTCCTCACCCTCCTGACTTCAGTTCCCACCTCTGTTCAGGTGCTTTCCTGCTGTAAGCTTCAGTGACCGATGCCATCATCACAGTCACAATATTTACCAGGCATTGCTCTATATGCTCACTCCACTGTGAGGCTGGCACTATTGTTATCCCCATTTTACAGTGTAGGAAATTGAGGCACAGAGAGGTTAAGTTACTTATCCAGAATCCCCAGCTAGAACATGCTGAACCAGGATTCAAAGCAGGCAGTCTGATAGGCCCATGCTCTAAATCATTACGCTCTACTGTGACAAACATTGAGCAGACCTGTTAAATTCACCAAGTTAGAATGGCATCTCCAACCTCGGCTAAGCCAGTGCTGACTGTCCTCCCCAACATCCTTTTCTCGTCCGCATATGAGAACCTGTACTCTGGGAACATCCACTACCCGCCAAATAACAATAATAATAGTAGGAACAAATGTTTATGGAGCACTTCCTATGTACTTGGATCTCTTTTTAGTATTCTTTTACCAATGAAGAAACTGAGGCACAAAAAGTTTAGGCAGCTTGCTTAAGGTCACAGAGCTAGTAAATGGTAGAACCAAGATTCGAACCCAGGCAGACTGGTTCCAGAGACCATTTAGAGTCACTTTATGCTGAAGAAGAATTCCACCCCTGTAGTTTTCATATGGCAGTCCATGTTCTAATCCTTGCAGCCACAGGATGGTCTGATTTTATTAACACAGGACAGATCTATAAATATTTGAAGACAGTTATCACATCTTTCTTGGTTCCAAACCACCACTCCAAGCTGTCAGGGAGTAGTTCGGCCCTGGGTCTCCCAGTTCCTCCCAGAAAAAGCACAAAACATGCTTTATAATTTTCCATTCAAATCTATGCACTTGTGAGAGGCAACGGAGCACTATTAATAATTATACTGGGACAATAGACATAAATGGGAACTGTCCTGGGCAAACCAGGATGTGGCTCACCCTACCCCTAGGCCATGGTAGAAATGCCACCACTCGGAATGCGTTCAGAAGACCGCGGTCAAGTGAATTATGGGAAAGTTGAACTGACTACGTGGATACATTATAGATGAGAATTAGGTCTTATGAGTCTGTCATTAGTCAAACTTCTTGCAGTGGAAAAGTGCTGGATGTACGGTTGAGTCCCACAGTTGCTAATGTGATCTTGGATGAATCACCGCCCATGCTGAGTTCTCGGTTGTTTCCTCTGTGAAATAGAGGTTGATAATCTGGAAGTCCCTTCCAGTTTTAAAGTTCTGATCCTGTGTCAGCCTTCCTGACACAAGCAACAGTCTATACCTTCATTTTGAAGCCACAAACATGGAACTTGGAGTTTTTTATCCATTCTCTGTGTTTTGCAGCTCTCCTACCAGCATTACTTGCCAAACCCTAGGGGTGGGTTTTTAGAGTGCCAGCAAGATCCCCTTATCTAGCCTGCTTTTGGGGTGTCAGTGAAATTGTGCCGAGTGCTAAGTATCTTCTTTAAATAATGCTTTTCCTCTGAGACAGCCACGGATTTTTTTTTCGCTACAAACACAGAAAACAGAAACAAGCCTCTTTTGAAAGTACCTATTGACTTACTGAGAAATTTTTTGAAATTTGCCTTTTATATTTCCTAAAACCTGTATCCGTGAAATAATTTCAAAGTGTTTTCATGTAATTGATATCATTAGATCCTCAAACGTGAGTATTAGCTTTGCTTTCCAGATATTGAAACAGAGGCTCAAGGAGACAAAACAATGTGTTAGAGGACACACACCTGGTTAGTGGTGGGTCGCAACTCAGATTCATGTCTACGTGGTCTTTAGCCAGCAGTCTACTGCACAAGTAGTTTTCAGTTTATTTGTGCCTTTTAAGCAGAGAACTCGTTTTTTCAAACAGAAGCAAAGCTTTTCCGGAAGAGATGGGTTGCACCTGCTTTATGCAGTGTTCCGCGAGGGGGCCCCAAAGACCCCTCAGCTCCCCAGAAAACATAGTTTGAACAACCCTGTACTTTTCCAAGGTGCCTCGCTGTTTCGCTCATTTCAAGAATATAAGATGTTTATAGGACTCCGCAAAATTTTGTTCTCCGTGAACTTGCTGCATTCAGTAAATGGCATTCTGATTCTAAGTCACTTGGTCAAACCACGATCACAGTCTTTGCGAGGAGCATGGTCTCCCTCCTTCTCCCTTCTCTCCCCTAAACCCTGAGGCTCAGCTAACACGCTCTCCACCCTGTTTTCCCACCTCACCCAGCTGAATCCCAGTCCCACCTGTACCATTAACAGAATCACGTTTCTGGATGTTATTTGCCTGCCTTCATTGTTCATCGACCCACCCAATAAACACTTATCAAATACCTACTAAGTAAAATCATGTGAAAAGGCCCAGCCTTTGGTGACTGACACATATGGAGCATGAGACCCCAACACCCCTGCAAAACACAGTGCCCTGTCATTTCCTTGTGCTTGAGAAGATTAGCTTCACCAAGATAATCTCCCAGGTTCCTTCAGTTGCAAAAAACTCTTGGTCTGGCGCCAGCCTTTTCTCTTCCCTAGAAGGTAAGCATGGGGCGCATGGCCCAGTTTCACTGCCTCTGTATCCTTTCCTCTCCCCACAGTCAAAGTACAGTCTATGCTTCCACCAGAAGTTACTCCACAGAAGAGGAAAAGTTAGAGAACAAGTTTTCTATTTTCTGGGGTTGCTGGATCCCAGGGAGCATCTGAGAGGCATATATTCAAAGAGCACCCTTATCTAGGGGGAAAAAATAATGGGAAATATTTCCCATTTTTAAGTCTAGATTTTGCTCTTGGCTGTTTAAACGGGGTTCATGCTCAGCCTCACCAACTGATAGGACACTGACACTTGTGCTTTAGGTTCCATTTCATTCGCTTAATGTCTGGAGCTTTGCAAACACCGGCAACTTACCCTTTCTAAACAGGCAACAGTCACACTGCCAGATTTTTCCTAAATCTACTTTTTTACTTTAATCTCCATCACATAAGATTTATTAATTGGAGATAGTTTTAAAAGACATGATATATTAAAAAAATGCATCGATAATTTTACCTACAAGAGATCATTGAGAAAATTCAAAGCATTAGTCCAGTACGAACTGTTAGGAAATAGTCTTAGCATTCTGTTTTTTGAGTTTTTACAAAAGACAGATACTTTGCTTAGATGATAGTTCTTATATAATGATCCTTTTTTCTTTCTGAAAGAGCAGCAATTATTGGACATAGCATTCCAAACTTGCAGCAAGCCACTATAAATTTAGTAGCCTTTCTCTTTATTCTGCAAATGTACATGGGGTTTTTAAAATAATATTGTGGGTTGTGTGACAGTATACATCAGCTGTCTTCATGGAACATTGATATTGTGTGTGTGTGTGTGTGTGTGTGTGTGTGTGTGTGTGTGTGTGAGAGAGAGAGAGAGAGAGAGAGAGAGAGAGAGAGAGAGAGAGAGAGAGAGAATGAGAGAATGAGAGAGAGAGAGATTGATTGGATGGATGCCTGGGCCAAAGACTGGATATCTGTTTATTTCATTTCTACTAGTCATTTTAGTCTACCAGTCAACTTAGCCATTCTGTTCTTCGGGTGATTTTTCACACCAAACAATGTTTGGTGCCCAGTCTAGTTAAGCCAGGAGCCTCTACAATGTTCAAGTCCCCCCTGACCACAGCACCCCCCAAACCCTCATCCACAGCTGTGGATACACACTGTTAGTGAATAAGAGGAAATGGAACAGCAGGATGAGTTGGCCAGGGCTAGTTTCCAGTCATGTGTTAATGTTCACATAGCAGCTTTGGTCAGACTTCTTAACTGTAATGTCAGACCAGGAATCTTTTTTTTTTTTTTTTTAACAACAACAAAAGAAAATCATTTCATTGGCAAATGTCTTAGAACCAAAGAAAATGGCAGAGGAAAACTGTCATGTATTGTAAATAGAAGCTGGTGGTATGAGTTCCTCTATATCCTTTTAATTCTGTTGCTGTTTTTTTGGACCTGCCTGTTAGAAATAGTGACCTATCTTTGCATGAAATTTATTCTGTGAAATAATTCCTTATTCCTTTTTATTCGTATGTTTAGTTTTATTACAGTTAAATGTTGCTATGAAACAAATGAACCCAACACCTAGTGGCTTGAAACAACAACCATTTAATTGCTTAAGAGTCTGCAGTCTGGTCAGGGCTCGGCTGGGCAGCTCTTCTGCTGTTCTTGCATTAACCAGACTGGGACTACATTTAGATGACAAGTTCGCTGGGGCAGGGTGTAGCTGGGAATCAGGAATCACTGGACTTCTTTTTTTTCTCCAGGTAGTGTCAGGACCTCTCACTCTCCCAGTGGCCTCTCCATGTGGTCTTTCCATAGTCTCTCCAGCAGGGTCCATGGCGGTTAGGATCACAAAAGCAGGAGCTGCCAGGCCTTCTTAAAGCTCAGGCTCAACTAGCAAGGTGTCACTTCTGCAGCTTTCTTTTGGTTAAAGCAGGTTATGGGTATAGCCCAGTTCAAGGGGAAGGGACTATACAAGGTGCGAATGCCAGAGGGCTTGCTTCATTGTAGGCCACCAATGACAACAGACTACCCCACAGCCATTCTTCAGTAAAATGATACTTATCGAGTGCATGCCATGCTATGCGCCAGGCAATGAGCATACAATGGTGAATAAGTAGTGCATGGTCCCTGCCCTTATGGAGTTTCTAGCCTGCGGGAGCACAGGAAGTTAGGAATCCAAAAATTACTGTGCAGGGTGGTGAGTGCTGGCCTGGGAGGACTGTAGGCGCCTGGGAGCATGCCTGGTCCTCATGGAAGGACAGAGGGGTCATCCTGTGGAGATGGGCAAGGAGGGATGCTGGCAAAAGAACAACATGCTCCCAGGCCAAGAGCCAAGAGGAAACATGGCCCTTCCATGGAACTGAAAGAACTTCTGTGTGGCTAGACTGGAGTGTAGAGAGTAGAGCTGTGTGAGTGTGTTTGGTGGAGGGGGGGGTGGGTCACACCTGGGGTTGGTGAAATAGGAGGCTGGCGAGTTAAGTAGGAGCCTCATCACATACTGAGAGGCTGGTAAGCCTTGTTAAGGTTAGGTTTGATCTCAACCGTGATGGGAAGAGGATTTTAAGCAGATGGGCCTTTCAGAGAGATCACAGCTGCAGCCGGCTACAAATGAGACCCCAGGAAACTGTTTCATGGCTAGGCAAGGGAGAGTGGTGGGTGGCCAAGGGTTTGGAGCGCAGGGGATGGGTTCCAGAGGTACTGGGAAGTACCAGTCTTGATAATTGATTGATTAGTTATGGGGGTGAGTGAGAGGGAAGAAGTGACGGTGACCATCAGGTCCTTTACTTGGGCAGCAAGCAATAGTCTCATCTACTCTGGAGGAGGGGCAGGGTTGGGTCCCGTTGGGGTGAGCTGGAAGTACCAAGGAGGGCCAACTGGAATGTACCAAGTTTGATTCCTTTGGGTTTTAGTCCACCACAAACCTTTTTCAGACTAATAATATGTGTGAGATCCTTAGGTGCATCTTAACTATTGCTTAACTTCCACACATCTCTCACACATTATGTTCGCTTCTGCTTCTTCCCTGCCTTCCCACGAACCAGCTCTGAGGCAGTAGTGTCCAGCAATGTCACCTTCTTGGACCTTTCTTTGAAGCCAGTGGGTTGAAAACACTGGTGTTGGAGAGTTGTAAGATTTGGGGTTGGTGGCTCAGAGAGTAGCACAGGGTTGAGAAGTGCAAAGGGTAGGAGATTTGGGCAGAATTGGAAAAAGAAGAGAAAAAAACCCCAAGCCAGTTAGAAGAAAGTTAAGGAGTAACTGAAGACATAATAAAGACAAAGAAAATCAATCATCCATCTGAAGAGAAAAAGGAACAATAGAAAAGGCAGAGAAAGAGATGGCTCTACAGGCTACAACCTCTGTCATAGAAGACTCTAGAATCTTGTTCTCTCGTGCCTCCTTTTTGCATTTACATTCGGAAATAAGCCCTTTTTTTTTAAGTCTCAATGGGCTGTTAGATAATCTTTCTTGTTATTTAATAAAGGAAATGGACTTTTGTCAAAGAAAAGGAGCCTTAAGAAAAGAAAGGGACGTACAAACCATCAAACTGAATTTTTTTTAAAAAATTGTCTATTCCCAAGTGCTCCGACAGAGAAATATCTGTAGCCCGAAAGAATGGCAAGAGAGCATGTCCCCATGATCAATTTTTAATGAACATAAATGGTATAATAAATTATGCATGTAGGAATGATATAAAGCATTAAACAATGAAGGATAAATAATTTAAGCGATTTAAAACTGCTTCTGTCATATGTTTGATGAATGAGAACTCTGAATTTTCTCTTCAAGGAAATACAGGAGGAATATTTTTAAAGGAAATTTTTCAAAACAGATTTTTAAAGCAAAAATAATGTGGCGGTCTGCCAAGAGAGGTTGTAGAGGACAGATGTGCTGACTTCCATGACGCCTAATCTGGTGTCTCTCTGATAAATCTGTGAGTAGGTCCTTGCTGGTGGGTGGTGTTGCCTATCATGAGATCGATGGTGGAGGCACTGGCCATCTTCTGGAAGGCTAGACTTGAGGTCTTTTTTTGAGTTTCCAGAGCAATGTCGTTAGACCACTGTTTCTTATACAGGCTTAAACTTCCAGGATTCGTGGGTAAGAGATACTGTCCGTGTATGTCCACTGCTTTGGGTAAACTCCCATTAGGTAAAATCCCCAAATTAGAGTAGCTGGAAGGGTTACAACCAAGGAAGTGACAGCATCCCCCATTCTTGGGGGCCATTCCCCTGTGGTTTGGGGGAGCCACATTCATTAAAAGCACCATATTATAACATGCAGCTGCTAAGACCATAGGCGTTGGGGCCATACCTGTTTAGGTATGGACCCACTCTCTACCGCTCACTGACTTTGTCACTTTTGTTATTAATTATAATTCTTGAAGCTCAATTTTCTTATTTGTAAAATGGGTTCAGTAATACTCCCCAAAGGACTATTGAGCATTAAATAAGATACGAATGGCAATAGCTTAGCTCAGTGTACATAGTAAATGCTCAATAAATGTTTATTACTAACTACAGAATACAAAATAGCCTAATAGAACCAGGGCAAAACAACCATAAACCTAGGAAAAAGCCACCACCTAGTCTTGATTTAGATTAAAAATCTAAGTGATTAAAAAACTATACTGCATTTTCCAGAACTGGCTCTTAGACCATAAACTGTAGTCTAAGAGCCAGTTCTGGAAAATGCAGTATAGTTTATTTCCCCCCTCTCTTTAATTCCCCCCTAAACTTTCACCCCTTACCCATGTTGCCGTTTCCCCTTAAGAACAGGTTCTCTGAAGGTGAGGTGTCTCCTCCCACACACTTGGGGTATGTACCGGGGTCTGCGCCCCATGGGCCTGGCACACCCGGGGTATGGTCCATGGCTCCACCTGGGGTGCAAACCCAGGACCTTCTGTGTGTAAAGCAGACGTGCTAACCACTACACTATGGAACCACCCAATGCAGTATACTTTTAAAAAATTGAATTAAAAGACTTTAAAGCAAAGGCACACGAGTTCCAGTTAACCCTAGTTCCAAATATTTTTGTTGGCCTACCCCAGTCTGCTTTTACTTCTCTACCTACCTAGCTCTGATATGAATTTGAGTTTGCAAACTCAAGCTGAATAGTTGGTTCTATAGTTAAGTTGTTTTCCCTTAAGTTTCCTAGCTCCTTAAATGTTTTAATTTAACTAGGAGCATGTGATAGCCTTAATGGAGATAGGAGGAAAAATTTTTCTCCCCCACTGAATAGTTCTGATAAAATTAAAGGCCAAGCATGCCAACAGATCTTTTCTGCCAGTTGTTTACTTTGTTATTATTCCAAATTAATATTTACCTAATACCCATGTAGGCATTTTATTGGAACTATAACCTCTCACAATACAAAAGCTGATTATCTAAAAATATAATTGCAACCATTTAGGGTTGATAGTCTATAAAAACATATACTTATCAATAAAAATTCAAGTTCAAAATATTGGTGCACCAGACAGTGGAAAACCGAAGACTCACTGTGAATATTTGAAAGCATGGCTGCAAATACGTTGACACTTCTCCTAATGAGAGGTGAGTCTGTGTTCCTTTCCTTTGAATCTGGTGGGGGAGGGAGTTTGCGACTACTTTGACCAAGAGTGTGCAATTAAAGTAGCCCCATGTGACTTCCAGAATCAGGTTATAAAAGGCCATACGTTGGAAACACTTGCTTTTGGAGACTTGAGCCATCAAATAAGAAGTCCAACTCGGTCCTGGAGAGGCTGCATGTAAGGGCTCTGGTTGACAGTCTTGGCTGAGCTCTTCCTTTAGTCTTCCCATCTTTGTATCAGACATAAATGAAGAAACCATCTTGGAAGTGGATTCTCCAGCCCCAGTGTTCTAGCTCATATCCCAGCTAAGATCACAGATGTAATGGAACAGAAGACATTTCTGACTTACTGACCCACAGCGTCCATGAGGATAAAGAAATGGTTGTTTCACACAGCTAAGTTTTGGGGTTGTTGTGCAGCAATAGATAACTGGACACTCAGGCAGCACAGCTGCCTGGCTTTGCATCTTGGCTTGGGTAATTACCATGGAATGTGTTTATGAGATCTTGACTATAAGAACCCCATCAAAATGTGCCATATTACTGCTAGTTTTTTTCCATACCAAAAAAAAAAAAAAAAGAATAGCTAATCGGTTAATGGGTATTTATTGAACTGAGACCCAGGGTAAAAGGTGACAAATCAAGCTGTTCAGCAATTTTATAGTTTGTAGGGGTGCACTACTGTTGTTTTTCGTATTGTAGTAACTCCACATCACCACCTCTAAAGTAGAAATAACAGCTTTCTTTGATAATGATGAATTATACAATGCATTAAAAGACACTTAGGGTTTTTTTTTTTTAAAAGATAACACTATTGATACACATAAACACTTAATGTAATGATTATTTTAGGTTAATGGACAATGCTAATAGTTTGTGCTATTACGAGTATTTACAAAGCAATCTGAGCATATATAGGAAGATTAGGCTGTTAGAGCCTGAGGTAGCTAGTGCTTTAGAAGCAGCTGAACTGTAATAACAGTCTTAGTACTTCCATTGAGAATCAGGTTAATGGTATTGTTATGAACAGATAATTCAGTCTGAATTTTGCAAATCGGGGCGTGGCAGATCACAGGGCAGGTTTCTTCTTAGAGGCTGTGTGGAGAAATCTTTATTCTTTCCAATTGCTGCCTTTTCAGCCAGCCAGCAACATAGAATTCCAGCCCCTTGTTTGTCAAAAGTCCTGTTTCTAGGTCAGGGGTAGCACATGTGATACCAGTCAATTAGGCTGTCTCTGTATACATAAGTTTGCCCTACTGTTGGTTTCATCCAAGCTGTGTGATGACCACACATGAGTTCTCATGGTGTTTGGGCATTTCTCACTGCCCATCCTTTTGAAGGGAGTTCATGGGCACATTGAACAAGAGTCAAGGTTCCTGACACAGGTATGACTAAAATAGATTATGTGCTTTCTATGAGTCAAAGGCTTTCTATATTGCTTAGAATCCTCTCTGCTAAAAATATTGTCAGGAGGTATGCTGTTTATGTTTAATCCTAAAAAGAAAATTAAAAAGCTAAAGAAAGTTCATCCTTTTTGAGAAGGGCAGTTGGGATGGCATTATGATTTAGTGAAAGAAGGTCCAGGAAACACCTCAATATATAGGAAATTGTAGGAGGAACAAAATTTTACATCCAAGTTTGACCTTAAGATCTATGAATTATAAGATAGGTTAATTTAGAATCCGAACCTGCATTTTTTATTTTGAAGCTCTTACATTTGTGCATGCCTAGAGTGGTCTATGTATAAAATTGGCGAACTGGACTGTGGATTTGAGAATTAGGGAGTCCCTTTTTCTTTGTCGTTGGGAGACAGTAATCTTTCATTCATTCAAGGTGCCAAGCTACTTTCTCCCTCCCAGGAGGAGATAGACATGTAAAGGAGAGGTGTAGCAGACCACTGGTGCAACAGGTTAGGGGGCACAGTAGACCCGGGAGGATCCAGAGGAAGAGGCTGACCCCTGAACCAAGCAAGATTGGCATCGCAGGAGACAGAACACCTTTCTCCAAGGTGCTTATTGCCATAACGGTCGATCTTTACTTAGAGTTGTACTGAGAAATGGAAAGTAATATATTTGTTTTGCTACATATTGTCCCAGATTTTTTTAAAGAGATGATAAAGCAGACCGTGGGGGGAGCATATTACGTGTTGGCTTGGTTGTTCTAGTGGCACATTTTAATGTGTGAAGCTTTTCACTCACCTCTGGGTGAGCCTACTCACTCCTCTTTTCCTTTAAAAGGGCCAATAATGCTTCAAATTTTCTGTCTCCTTTAGAGAGACAGGAATCTGTCACAGGTGCTAGGCAACAATAAAAGCGTTCTGTTCTAAAAAGAAAAAATTGTCTCAAATCTTTTCTTCATCAACTTGGTAGAAGGAGAATATGCAGGAGGGACTGCCCAGAAGGAACAGTGGTTTAACTGAGGCTTGAAGTCACCTCAACAGCAGAGTTTCTGAACTGTCAATGTCAGGACAGGAAGAACCAAGTTGAGATAAAAACTAATCTGGCCCGGTGCAATTCAGTGACATTAGTGTTTACGGTTGTAGATAAGGTAGAAATTCCATCTATTTGGAATTACTCTTAATCACTATTTCCTTGGTTGACCTTAGGATGGAATGACTGGCTGCCATTATGGGCCCTGGCACGTGAGACACATGTGTTTTTCAAGATCGGAATCACACGCAGTGTGCATGCTGCACACTCATCTCACGTCTCTCATCTCAGGACACTCTGGGGGGCACACTTATGGTGCAGAATGGTGGATGAAATAGCTGTCACTGTTAAAATTATTTTCTATCTCTCTCATTCAAGCATAAAGAGTTGGATTTATGTAAGGAAAATATGCCTGTTATGCAGCTGCACAGATGAGAAATAGAATCCCAAGGTGTATCAGTTCATAGTTTGCAGTTTGGTTTGGGGTTTCTAGCTTTTTTTTTTTTTTTTTTTTTTTTTACCGTTTGGATTGCACAAGGCAGTTAAACATTAATAACAACCGAAGGTGGCAGTGGCGTTGCTTTGTTCGTTTGTTTTTGGTTTTGTAACCTTAAATCCTTGTCTTTCATAAAGCAAGATGATTTTTTTTTAACTGAATTTATCCATTTGTACATTTTGTAGTACACTGCTTGTCACAACTTATCTCCCCACATTTCTTACTGCTTAGGAAGTCTCCACATCTATAAAGTCTAGTTACTAAACATTTCAGCATGCTTTGGTGAATATAGTACAGTCCATGGTGATAATTTTCCCCAAAAAAGGGAGTATAATTTATTAGGAAAAACACCATAATCAGCTCATTGTTGTAGTCCATTAACTCCTATTTCACCTCTACTTTTATCAGTGTTGTTAATGATCCACAGTGCTCCTAAGGTTAAAAGGCAGTTTATATAAAATGTTCAGGAAACATATTTTAATAAAGTTACTTAATGTGATTAGATACGGGGATGTTCGATCACTTTTGTACATAAGTTTGTCCTTGGAAGTTAATTGATGAATATTATGTTGCCTTCGGTACTGTAGGTAAATCATTGAGAGATATGCAACAGTAATTTAGTAAATAGTACCTAGTTTTGCTTTAGGTACCTCCTAGAGCACCAATTTTATTTCTAGAAGTTGCTCGGAGGCAAAGAAAATAATAGATGCTGATATACAAATGTAGTGTTACCCATTCAGAATGACTGTGAGTAATTAATAAAATCTTGAGAGATGTTTATCTTTTGAAACTTTACCTTATTAGTCTATGGCCATGCTACCCTGAACAAGCCTATCTTGTCTCATCTTGGAAGCTAAGCAGGGTCAGGCCTGGTTAGTACTTGCATGGGAGAGCACCTAGGAAGACCAGGCGCTGTGGGCGTAAAAAATTAAAAAATAAGGGATCGTAAGCTAACAAGGTCCTTGTAATTTGTGACCTCAACCAAGGGTTTCCCCCACCTAAAAAAAAAAAAAAGTTTACTTTATTTACAGAATCATGTAATTCAGCATGTCTACAGCCACTTCAAAATCCAAATTATAATCCAGAAAATAAGTGATAAACACATGTGGCTGGGTTTGATGTTGTTCAGCTGGATATGAGTCACACACTAATTGTAACCTGAATAAATCCTGAGAACCCCATGGTTCAGATTTTATTTGGAGTCTCAATCAAGGAACACATCAGAAAGCCAGAAAGCTTTGAAGAATAACATATTTCTTTAATCTAAGTTTTTCTAAAAGGCATGGCTTAAACGTTTTACACTTCATACCACAGAAACATCATCTTCAAAATCTGTGGAGCCATCTGTTTTGCCTTCACTCATGGCCATTGCTAAACCTCTCTTTGTCTCTCTCATCCACATAGTTTTTCACTGGCCATGAAGTTTACTCATTTAAAAAAAAAAATATATATATATATAATATAATTTATATATATGTAAATTATATATATATATATAATTTCCCTCCTTTTTTTGATCAGACATAAATACATCTGACTCTTCCAAATTTAGAAGTATAAATGCTACACCATCTCTAGTCTCAAAGGACCCATTTGGTTTTCCTCGTCTACTTCCTGGGTAGACTGTGCTTCTGTGAGATGACTGGAGCACCTATACTTCCACTGCCTCTGATTCCTGAATATCCTTTATTTCCTGAATGCATAGCACCCTCCAAAATAAAATTCATTGCTTGACTCTGATTGCATTTGCTATAAGAAATTCTAATACAGAATTTCCTGAGAATAAAATTTCTACCAACTAACAGGTAATAGTAGTGTTAAGCTGGCATGCAACATCACATTCCATACATATAAAATTATGCCCATGTTACAGTTAAGAAACTAGGACCTAAAAGAATAAAGTAATTCACTGTAACTAGTAAGTGATGGAGTTGGGAATTGAACCCAGGTGGTTTGATTCCAGAATCCTTCCTTTTAGGAGTAACATGAGCTTGTTTATCAATTGTTCTAATTTATGTGCTCTTCAATATGGGAGGGATAGATGCATCTGAGTAGGAAGACTGAACAAAGAGGCAATTAATTAGGTGTTCTCTTGTTCCCATGTTATGCATGTTTTTGAGGAAAATATATGAATCAGAGCCACAAATCTGCACAGTATCATTCATGATCTCTTCCAGCACCCTTGGTATACTTTGAATTGTTTACATTGCTTTGCATTCTTCTGTTCTTCCTAAAAGAAAGGAGCAACAAATGTGTGAGAGGATCTTGGTTCTTACTACTGTCTGCCACCTCTGGAGTGTTTATGAGGCTTTTTAAAAATTCATTCTGGGTGAACACCAAGGCTTTCTTTATGTCCCTAGCCTGTCTTTTTATAAACAAGGAAATTTGCCATATCCTTTTAGTGTTTTTATTAACAACAAAGATAAGTGAGGGGCTTGGTTATTTGGAATTCAACTGCATGATATTAGAAAGGACCAATTTGGTTGTTGGCATTAGGCAGGCCTTGTAATATGCCAAAGAAGAATACTTCTGGGCCCTGGCTTTGAAGACAGCTAGCCAGAGGGCTTGACAATTCTGGCTTAGAGAATAGTATAGAGGCATAAATAAAAGTACCAGAGTGCAGTGCATCAGCAAGAGAGCTTTCTTGACCTTTCATCTTCCCTTTAGCTGAGCTAAGATCTTGGAAACATGGTACATGGTATCTTTTTGCAGATTGCTAATGAGGAAGGCCTTTGGCATGACATAATGCTCTAAAAATCCCTCCAAGGTTAGTGCAGAAACAATGGCTCTGGGGTCTGACCGGACCGTTTGACCTGCATTGTGAAGCAGACTGTCCAGGGCATGCCTCACTGGGTTCCTCCCTGCGCGGCATGCATATGGCACCTGAAAACGATACTGGAAATGACACTGGACCCATAGTCAGAAGCTTGGGGTTTAACTCCCAGTTCTCTCACTTATTTACTTGCTCATTGAATAAATCTTTTCAACTCTTGGAATTTTAGTTCCCTTTTGTATTATGAGAGTGATCAAAAATAATATTTATAACTCATAAAATGTTTATGTGGCCAAATTAGTTTCTTTAAATATGTTATGTTAGAACAGAAACACTCTTTTAAGGTATCATATCACTTCTTCTTTGTGGTCCAAACCAGGATCTCAGTCCAGTAAATTGAGTTATTGGCAGGTCTTCAAATGGTTGCTACCTTTATTTCTGTTCCCTCCCTCCCAGTTCTCTGGAATTCTCCATGAAAAATTAAATATGGAATTTTAATGTTAACTTTCATTAAAACTCTACACATATACAAATATACACAAACGATACCTGCCTAAGTATTTTATGGTTAGAATTTCCCCCATCTGATTTCACCCCTGCACTGATATCAAAGTTTTAGAAAAGGGAACACTACCTTGTTTTTAGGCAAAGGAAATGTAGATTCTTGTTGATTCCTTTGCTTTCGTAACTAGACATTAGGAAACTCAGAATTCTAGCCTCTGAGCAGGTCTGGCAACATTATTTTCTCATTCGAATTCCTCAACTCTTTAGAGGATAAGTTTACATTCTTATGATCTTATAGTTAAGCTCTTACCTAATTCTAGAATAGATTCCTGAGCTGATGATGACTTCTAGTGACTGGAAATGAGGAAGCAGGAAACCCACCCTTCCAGCCTCCCTTCTGCAGGTACTCTACCATCTCCAGAGCACCTGCATGTCTCAGACTTCCAAAGTTGCCGAAGCATTCCCCAGGATGCCCCTGGCTACATCCCAGTCACTGGTTTCTTGGCTGCCCCTCTACCCTACGCCTACCCAAATGACTTGTGAGACCTATAGCCAGTCCTCCTCATAGCAAGGGGGGAGGGAAGCAAATGGACACCTGGCAGCACACTCTGTTAGAAAGAGTAATGTGATCTCCCCCAGCACGATTCATTGTTATTAACATGAACCTACCATTAAATTTCCCAAAACAATAGGCTGACCTTATCAATTAATGTTGTTCTACTATGTAGGTCTCTGATGTTTACCAAGAAAGGTCACATGTATGTCATCTTTAGAAAAAAGTATAGGTAGGATTTCTAAACCATTTAATATTAAAACATACACACAGCCAGTTAAAAAAGCATGGTCCATGAGCAAAAGTCAAGAAAAGGGAAATAACAAGAAGAAAGCAAAATAGCAGACTACATGTAATAAAATGACAGGAATAAGACATGTAACAATTAAAGGTTAAATTCCTCTGATAAAATCACCGACTCTCGGATAGATTGAAAAGATAATCTAGCTATATACTGTCTTCAGGAGTCATATGTATACCAAAGTTACACAGAAAGGAACAAAGGGATAGGATGGTGAATGCTAACTAACAAAACAAGAATAGAGATGATAATATTAAAAAGTGTAAGAATATTAAAAAGACATAAGAGAATAAGAGAGATAAGTCAAACAAGAAGATTCAGTAATAATGAACCTTCATGCAGTGAACATCTTAGCACTGGATTAGATAAAGCAAAATTTGTTAAAAGCACAAGTAAAATAATACAAATAAAAATGTAAATAAACAATTTAAAAACACAAAAGTTTTCTATAAACAGTGAGATGTTTGTAGAAATAAACAAATGCCTTCAGAATTTGATCAAGTAGATAAAAATAGGAACAGAAGATTTCAATAACATCATCATCATTGTCGACAACCCAACAAATAGGAAATACACACAATTTTTAAAAAGAACATGAAGCATTTACAAAATTTGGTGAAATAATAGACCACAAAGAAACTTTTCAATTAAAAAATAGACATACTGGCTATATATCACATTAACATAGCATTGAAAATTAACAGAAGATGAGACCTGCCCCCACCTCCATCCAAGCACTCGGAAACTCAAATCTGATCCCTTTAAATAATTCTTGGGTCAAAAAGGAAATCACTACTGAAACTATAGACTTTTTTTTAAATTAACAATGGGAATACTATGCATCGGAATGTGTGGGATAGGACTAAAAATATATTTAGATAAAAATGTAAAGCTTTTATTTAAAAGGACTGAAAATAAAATAAACTTGTAATTTAAGAAGCTAATAAGTGAAAAACAAAATAAGACAAAATAGATAGGGAAATAATGGTAAATTATTTACCCTTATTAGAAAAATTATAATTTTTTTCTAATAAATTAGAAAAAAAAGATTGGCAGTTAGGCAAAAGTTCAGGGTTTATGATAAAGCTGCTGGAATGAGGCTGGAAAGCTGAGTTAATGGGATAAAAGACACTGTCCTGCCCTTAATTGTCACTAAGTTTTGGTTAAGGTGAAAAGCATGTGCAGAAAATAGAGGAAAGGACTAAAATCAATAAAATCCCTGTTTATGAGTTGTAGATGGTAAACATATCGACCACAGAGAGCAGCATCAGGCTCTGAGTCTCTGGTGTCAGGCAGAACTGAGCGGGCATGTTGCCTTCACACTTATTAAGAGGCCTTGGACAGGTTATTTGGCCTCTCTATCTTGGTTACCTTATTTCTAAAGTAGGAATCACGGTACTGACTGCACAGGATTGCAGTGAGAATTAAATGTATGTACATAAAGCACTTGGCTCAATGCTTGATATGTGCTATGGGCTTGGTTGATGGTTTCCTAAAAGAGGCAGTGCAGCACATCTTCCAGTCTCTTCTGGATGCCGGTGGGATGCTTAGGGCACTGTCAGTATCGTAGTACATTTTACACAGGAGTGGGACAAAAAATAGTGTTTAGAGGAGCCAAGTTCTGCCTACCTGGATGAAAAGATTGGGCATTATGTTTGCAACTGTTCATGAAATTTTCCCATGGTGAATGGCTGAACAAGTCTCTGTCCATTAAGAGAAAAGCAGCAGTGGTTCATGAGCTGGAGAGAAGATCCTGGCCAAAGAGAAAAGGATGGCCAGCTCTACCAACCTGCAGTCGGTTGGCTTCCCTGAGTAGGAAAGGCAGAATCAAGTAGTCCTTCCTGATCCATGAACACTAACTCCTCATCAGCAGGAGTGACACATCATTCCTGCAACCCTTCAGTATCAGTATGAGGCTCCTCAGGCACGATGATAGATTCATGAGATCTTGAAAAAGTAAATGTAAAGGAGTCAGATGGTAAACTCAGAAAAAAATCAAAAAGGGTTTAACATGCCCCTCTTTTATCTGAATTTAGGGCTTGATGAAAATTTGTAGTTTGAGGTAAAGTTAGAATGTGTCTGGAAGTAGGTGAGACTCATAGGCTGTCTTAGTGTCTGTAGATGCTACATCCAAACCACTTTAATCAAAACATGTATTCAGTAGGGGGAAAAATCAGAGAGAGTAGTTAAATGATGTCTATCGTCCAAACAAGGACTGATCGTCTGCTCTATTGCCTCCATTCCCAGGACACCGTCAACTGTAAGATGTACCATCATATTAATGACAGGAAAGGAGGGGGGTGGGGAAAGACATGATATTAAATGTATACTTTGATTCCAGGAATGTTGAAATATGAAGGAAAAAAAACTACCAACAAAAACATGCATCTTGGAATTAAGGAAATGCAAAATTTCACTTAACTGGTATTTTGCAGTTTTCTTCCTGGTAGAGGCGAGGACTAATTTTATGAAAACAACAAATAAATGTTTTATTGTGCATGTGGCAGAACTAATGAAAATTTAAGACAAACGTTTTTTCAGGCCCATAGATTGATTTTTTTTCATTCTCTTGATAAGACAGAAAAAAATCATGGACAGTCGTGGGGGTATACGTGATGGGCCCGGAGCATCTTGTAGTGCCAGAAAATAAGGAAGTGCTCAAAAACAGTAAACAAAAAACAAAATTGATAAAAGTATGTCAAAGGAGCAGAAGAACCAGCTGGAAGAGCTCCTAGTAGCCAAAGGTGGAACAATTTGGTCCACAAAATAAATAAAATAGTGTTGAATTTTAACCCAAAGTTTAAAATAAATATCTATGAGACTATACAGATATAAATAAAAAATCAAATAATTTAATAAATGTGTAAAATACAAATCTTCTATACAGAGGAATTCCAGATAATTTATATATAGATACTCCACCCTCAAGATTTTCCTTTCAAAGCATACTGTACGGAAAGGGAAGGGGGAGCAGCTTTCCAGTGGAGAAACCTGACAAACACTACCCCGAGCAATCAGGGCCAACATCAACTGTATTAAATTGTGTTAGGAGTATGTATACACACTTGGTATGATGTGATTAAAATGGCACTTTACTTTTGTAGCCTTACCCGAAATAGTCTTAACTATGAGAAAAACGTCAGACAAATTCCAATTGTAAGACATTGTATAAAATGTCTTACCAGTTCTCTTCAAAACTGTCAAGGTGACCAAAAACAAGGGAAGTATTGGCAATCGAGAAGTCTAATGAGACGTGATGACTAAATACAATGTGGTATCCTAGGTGGAATCCAGGAACCAAAAAAAAAAAAAAAAAAAAGGACATTAGGGGAAAACTAAGGAAATCTAAATAAACTATGGACTTCTGTTCATAATAATGTGTCTATATTGGTTTATTAATTGTTACTTATATATCATCTGAAACTTTTAATAGTGGGAACTCTGTGCTATCTTCTTGATTTTTCTAAAAATCTACAACTGTTCTAAAAATAAAGTCTATTAAAATTTTTCAAATGCCTAAACAGAAAAAAACGTTTCATGAACAGGAGGCCACATTAGGAATTTCAAAGGAAAATTATAAAGCATTTTGTTAAGACTTTAAAAAATTCCACACAGAGCATAGTTTAAGTGGAACATACGTAACTGCTTAGTTGAAAAAAATGGAACTGGCAACTTAACCCAGAATGTGACACTTCTAAATACATTCAAATGGAGTTGTTATTATTTATCATCTACGTAGTATTTTGTTTTTCCAAGATGGTCAAGTTTTACCATTATCCCTATTTTAAAGCTGAGGCCATGCTCATGTCCATCTTGACTCAAGTGGCCAATTTAACTGTACAGTTCAATCAGAAAACTAGCCATCAGTTTCCAGAATGGTAAAACAGTTATACATGTTTCAAAGCCAGAAATGCAGTCATGTGGAGAGACTTCAGGGGTCTACTGTTGTCCAAAGTTCTGACTCTGAGGACTCATTTCCTTACCCAGTGTTCTCACATGGAAAACTTTATTCGGGAATTATAGGATGATATTTTCAAGACTTGGAACAGTGAGCTTGTCTATAGTTAGCTCCCTAAAAAACAAACCAAAAAAAATCCCTTTAAAAGCACTAAAAAAAATTATACCAGGGTAGCCAAATAGAAACAATTTGGGGTTTCTGCACTGAGTCAAATTGTACAAATTGCAGGATATTCCCCTTGGTCCAGGGCATGGTTTTACTCCCACATACCACTTCCTACATTCACCAATTCCAGTATGTTTGGACCTCCAGAGAGCTAGAGGAGTTACACAAGGAGAGGGAAAGGCACCGACCGCAGGAACAAGAAAGCTGGAAATGGCACCCTGGACTTCTCTCTCGGTCCTGCCTCAGCTCTTCTCCAGTCTCCTGGCTGGATACGGAGGGGCACATCTGGCCACTCTCCCTGGTGCTCCTGCCAGACCAGCATTAGGGCCCCCCACGGCCAGGGTTCACATGTCGCCAAGGTCCCACCACCATCCTGCAGAAGATGTTAATGTCAGCCCTTTGAGGAGAAACCAAAAAGCTGGCATATTTTGGAGACCAGCAGAGGGGAAATACTTGCCAGTTATTCAGCCCTGAGAGGCAAAGAGTACTGGGACTTTGCTTGCGGGCCCAGAATTAGGGCACACTGCCTGACAGCAGGACCAAATAGACTGGATGTACACTTGAGAGGTCCCAGGAAATTCAGGGTGAGTGGCCCTTGTCGCTGCAGGATCCAGAAACGTGAGCCGAGCCCTGGGTGTGCTCCTTTGTGGTGGCGCCCTCCAGAGAGCAGCCTGGGGACATCCTGGGCGCAGCGCCACGGCCGCCTTTCCTCAGCGTCCCGAGGGCGGCAGCACCGGCCGGAGCCTGTTGATGACAGCAGAACACCCGGCTCCGCTGAAAGCAGTCCACGCCTTCTCAGAAGCGGCCGCCTCAACCCCAGAGAGGCGACGCTGAAGCTCAAGGGTCTGTCTCTCCCTCTCCCCTCCCCTTCCTTGTAGAGTCAAGTACCAGGAGTCCAGATGTTACTCTTCCCTCTGCCTCCTTCCCAGACTTATCTCCTCTTTACCTGTGCCCTAGGGACTCCTAAAACCACCCTTCTGGGAGACCACCATTTCTTTAGACACAGGGTTACTCCAGTGTGAACAGGCAGCGAGAAGATCTTATCACATGCCTCTCTGACCGCTGAGAGAGGCGAGTCAAAGAAGGTGCAGTGAGGAAGTATATAATGTCACATGCAACACTTACAGGAAACTGGCTAGAAGAGAGCAGGGGAACTTGAGAACTTGGTCGTTTTCAACGGATTAAAACCACACAGGTTAGTGCTTTTCTTTTCCCCCTGAAAAATCTTTCATAGCCACTCAGAAATATCTAACTGGTTCTCTTTCCTTAAACTGTCTTTAACTATTTTTGTAATGTGAATAAATTGCTCTGGCTTTGAATGTAAGAGCCAGGGCATAGCTGGTGGTAACCAACCACACGTTGTTAGAGGAACAAACATCCAGCCGTTATTGTGAAAATGAAATTAGAATCTCTCTTGCTTCCCTGTTTAGAACTTCTATGCCTTTTAAAAACAAATCTTCAGATATACATTAAAAGCTTATTTGTGGAATTCAGCTAAGCCTCTCCTCATGTTCACCTATTAGCATAAATCTAAAACAGAACAAATCAGCTTGTGTTTGCAGGCAGACGCGGGGTGTTCAAAGGGCAGTAGAAAATACAGGAATATTGTGTGTGAAAACATGCTGCAGGCTGTATGCAAAGGTTTACTGTTTTTATGTACTGTTCATCTGGTAAAATGAATCTTTCGCTTTGTATTTCCTGTTAGAATAATTTCTCATATCTTTATAAATTCTTAAGTTCCCTTTTCTATTTTGTCTGCCCTCTTGCTTCTCCCCACCCCAGCCCCTTTTTTCCCTTCTTTTACTAACATAAAATGAGAGTAGAGAAGAAGGGATAGAGAGAAGCTCACATGTGAGATGAAGAAGTCCCCCGCTTGCCCCTGAGTTTAAGAAGGAGCACGGCCTGGGGCTATAGCTGTGCAGGGCCCGAAGAAGCCATGAGGCCTGACTGTCGACTGTCGCTAGAGCTTTGTGTCTTAGTCTGTGCTTCCTATGTAAGCGACGATTTGAAGATTTGAAGAGTTAAGAGAAGAGCCAGAGATGGAGTTAAAGGGTTGGAAATTAGAGCTGAGAAACAGCTGAAGGGCCCAAGATCATTCATCCTGTGGCCACTGAGGGACAGTTTAATAAAGAACTTCAGATTAATAAAAGGTTCTTACACAAAGACCTGCTCCTTTCATGCCTATATATGAAGAAGGAAAATGTCTCAAATCTGAGTTAGAAGAAGGAAGTTACTATATTCTTGGGCCGTTAGTGAGCTCTAGAACAGTTTAGCCGGAAGGGTTGCCGAGCGTTTTTCTGGACACTTTAAAACATACTGGATTTCTTCTGTGAATGTGTTAATAGAGGCAGGGAGAGTAATGAAGGGAAGAGATCGGGAGCTTCTGTGTCATCTCTTTATTCCAGCCCAGAGTGTTCCACAGTGTCTGTACTGAAAAACAAAATGATGGAGGGGTGAGGGGTGAGGGGTGAGTGGACTCACGTGTTGTTTATACCCCAGTCATGCAAAATAACCAGTGATGAAAGAGAAAAATCAGTGTCGATGTTTGTCCTGAGATTGCCACATTTTTCTTTTTATTTTTTACTGCCATGTTGTGCAAGAAAATGGAGAGGAAGCTGACAGAATAAGGGAGGATTCTAAGTTGGGGATCTCGGCCCAAGTGGTTTCAGAAATCCTGCACTGGCTCTGACAGAGGCAGCCCATGTTCCCATAGAGATTAGACTTTATTGATATTTGGAGCCCTTTGCACAAATAAATGCCTGGAGGAGACACACAGGAGAACTACAGTGGGCAGGTCACTTGCACGTGGCACCAGGAGCATCATGAACACCAGAAAGAGGCTTACGCAGAGGTGGCTGGCTGGTCATCCCTAGAAGGAGCTCTTCTTTCAGTTTTGTTTTGTTTTGTTTTCATTGGTCATAGAGCATTGTTGTTCAGGGAGTTTTGTGTTTTGCTAATCTGCTGCTCATAGTAGAAAAGTACTTCTATTTTGTTAGAATACTTTCCACATGGACCGGACCTCTTTTTTGTAAATGCATCCTTCCAAAAGCTGTTTGCATTTCTTCTGGGGGCATCTGTTCTCTCCTGGCCGGCTGTTTCTCACCGCCTGCTCCAGCTTTCTACCTCCCCTGTGTCCCTTTGCGTTTGAGCTGGGAGAAAAGGGTTTATAAAGTGTCATTATTATGCAATGTCTCTGATTCCCAATCCTGGAAGTGGTTCTCAAAAAGCGGTTCTGTGTCTACAGAATGGCAGAAGGTAGTGGATCATGTTGGATGGTGGAGAGCACCTGGAATATTAATCTCACCTGTAACTTTTAGATAGGAATTACTTTCAGGTTGAACACTGAGTTCAATTTGAATGTCAAAATTAGAGAGAAATCAATGGTCCTCTTTATCTGGAGAGAAAATAGTGAATTTTATAGGGAGAGAATGCATGAACATGTTACCGGAGTCTCTGAATAAGAGGAAGGGGACTGATTTTGCAAATCCCTCTTCTCCTGGACCCTAACATCTAGGCAGGTCTCTTCTCTCCAGAAGCTCAGATAATACAAAGTAACACTTCAGGGTCAACATCCACCAATGTTTTAGATGGCCAGGGTTTCAGAGAGATAAAATGGTTCTCACCATTTACAAGTAGGGTAAAAGACGCTAGTAAGGAAAAAGAAAATTAGTAAAACTTTTTTTAAATTTTTATTCAGCCTTTGATTGAATTGATCTTTGCTCATCTTTTTGAGTAGGCATCAGCAAGTCTGAAGGCCCTGCTCTCTGGGTTTCTCGGGAAGAAGTTCCAGGTCGTGTGTCAAGTAGTATTGTTGTCATCACCAACATACTGGGAACATACTGGGAGTCATAGTTGTTTTATTTAATTGTGATAAAATACTTATAAAATTTACCATCTTAACCATTAAGTGTGTAGTTCAGTAATGTTAAATATATTAACACTGTTGTTCAGCCAATATCCAGAACCTTTTCATCTTGCCAAATGGAAACCCTATAGCCATTAAACAACTAACTCCCCATTTCTCACCTCCTTTAGCCCCTCACAACCACATTCTACTTTCTGTTTTTATGAGTGTGACTACTTTAAGTATGTCATATAAATGGAATTATACAATATTTGTCTTCTTGTAACTGCTTTATTTCATTTACCATCATGTCGTCAAGGTTCACCCATGTTGTAGCATGTATTTGAATTTCCTTACTTTTTAAAGCTGAATAATATTTCATTATATGTATATACTACATATTTTCTTTATCCATTTATCTGTGTATGACATTCGAGTTACTTGCGCCTTTGGATATTGTGATAATGCTGCAGTGAACGTGGGTGTACAAATATTTCTTTGAGGCCCTGATTTCAATTGTTTTGTATATATACCCAAATCATGTGTTGATTCTATTTTTAATTTTCCGAGGAACTCCCGTAACTGTTCTCCGTAGCAGCTGCTCTATTTTACGTTCCCAACAACAGTGCCTAAGCATTCCAATTTCTCCACATCCTAGCCGACACTTGTTATTTTGTTGTTGTTTTTTAATAGCAGGCATCCTAATTGATGTAACATTATATCTTACTTTTAAAATTTGGATTTCCCTAATAATTAGTGATGTTGAGCATCTTTTTATATGTTTGTTGGCCATTCGTATATCTTCTTTGGAGAAATGTCTGTTCAAGTATCTTACCTATTTTTTAACAAGGTTATTTGTTTTTTTGTTATTGAGTTGTAGGAGTTCTTTATATATTCTAGGTATTAGAGAACCATAGGTTTTGAAAGTATTATATGTGTAGCTTCTAATGTCCACATCATCTGCTAAGAGCTTATTGCCTCCTGTGGTCTACACCCTTGGCAAAGAGCATGAGTTTCAATAATATGATTTTTTTTCCTTGTATGATTTTTATCTTGATTCTGAAATGCTTCACCAAATCTCAGTAATGTTCAGCTTATAAGCAGTTCACTTTTCAAGAACTTTCAAAGGGAAAGGGAAAGAAAAGATAGGGAACTGAAGAGATAGCTTGGGGTGATGCTTTTTATTCCTTCCATGATTTATACTTTTTTTGGTTACATAAACTTCAGGAAAAAGCCTTATCCTTGATTCTATTGACCAAAACCAGACTCTGTGCAAGGAATAAACATACTTTCTGGGACTCATCCAGTAATTAGGTCTTCTTCTGTCACCCTCCCTCCAAACCCATAGACTTGAAAATAACTCAGATTACATGATCATTATCCTATTCCTTCATGAACGGCTCAAATAAAATGTTATATTTTGCTTCTGGGTAGTAAGGACCAAAGAGGACTTGGGCTGTTGTCCCAGGAAAAGGAGCAAGAACCATGGGATTACAGATTTTCTGGAAGGAACTGGTAGGGAAAACATGATGGAAGTTTGACACAGTGCTGTGTAGTTCTTTTGCTGGTGGTGCTATCTTCCAAGTCATACCATTGTGCTCATGTGTATTCTGTGACACTTCCTGGGAAGGGATCGCCTTATGCCTTTTCACTTGGTCATTACAGTTTCCCTCCATTTCTTCATCAATTAGAAAGTTGTTTCCAAAAAAAAAAAAAAAGCCTCTTTGTCTCCCCCCCACACACACACACAAAAAGCATCAGAAAATGACAAGAATGGTTTTGTTAGTTTGTTTGTTTATAAAAGGACAGAGAAAGCTTTTTTTTGAAAAGAATAAACTGGGAAAAGATGAGTTCTTGAAGCAGAACCTCGTTATGGTACAACAAATTGAATTTAAAAGGTACCTAGTCCTGGCTTATGTGACATCCTTGTCTCTTCCACCAGGAGGTGTTTATATACCGCTAACATTGTAATTTCTCAGTACTAATTGGAAGTTACTGCTTCGTGACTAACCGGCTAGCTATTTACCAGGGTGTCTGTTTTGATACTTTCTGGTATGAATTAGGCTTCCTTTCTACTTTTGTTTGTGTCTAGAGTTTAATAATATGTCATCTTTTAAGTTCACTCATTGTTATGGTTGTAATCCTGTGTTGCTTAAAAAACAGAGTCCTTTTTTATAGTAGAATACATGACTGCACACACGTATATGCACACACACATAAATATGTATCTTTTAATAAGGGAAAAATTCTTTAGGGCAGATGTCTCCGCAGTTAAAAGTCATTAAAGGATATCTTGGAACCTTCCGTTATTTGAAATATGCTGCTAACTTCAGACTAGGAGGTTGTGTGTATGTTATACCTATACATTCATTTGGACGCTTTGCTAGTGAATTCACTGATTTATTAAATGGTGATTTGGATCATCTTCTTTGATTTCCAGGACAGCTATGGAAAGATTTGGTCTTCCTCAAAGGCTTTAAAAACCTGTAGAATGATCCTGACTCCTGAAGATTGGGTGTGGGACCAGTACAGGGGTTGTCCCGTACCTCGCCAGCTTGCTACGCAGAAAGCTGCACAGAGAGAGCTGTTAAAGGAAGGGAGTTGGTGTCCAACTCTGCCTTCCCACTGCGGTGCGACTTCTTAGGAAAGTCCCAGTTCCAGAAGTCATTAAACTAAGTGAACATTCTTGATAAACTGCCACTAGGGCTTCGCCTAAAACCTCTTTCAAAGCAAACAACATGTTCCTTCACTCTTTCTCTCCTTCCCTGTGTGTTTTCTCTTCTTTCTGCTCTTAATTCTCATTCCTGCCATTTTAGGCCCATCACCTTGTGAAAATTCAGACCAGAACTCACCTACGTGGACAGCATGCTTCCTCTGCCAACCCTGTCTCTATGCTTTTTGTTCCTCTTTGTGAGAGTCTTTAATTACCTTCCTTGCAAAATCAGGGACACGTCAAGGCTGATGAACATAATTACCAGAATAAAAATGTTTGAGAGGTTTTATGTAGGAAAAATAATTTGGAAAAAAATAATGTCGTGAGATAGATTAGGATAAATCAGGAAGGGTGGATATTTTACTTTTAAAAAACTTCTTTTGAGGATTCATAAGGAGGTAGCAATAGGCAAAAGGGAATTGAAAAGGCCAGAGGATAATTTTCTCTAAAAGACAAAAATGTTAGGTTATTTGAAAACTATTTTTTTCTCCTACTTTGGTGCCAGGAACATCTGGCCTTGGGAAAAATTTAGGAAAAAAGCTTTCAGATGCTGTTGTCATTATTTAAAACTGAAAGAGGTAGATAAAAAATAGAATCCCAGATTTTTAGAAATAGAAAAGACCTTCAAGGGTTCAATCCCCTCATTTTTAGATTTGGAAACTGAGACCCAGAAAGGTTAGGTTATCTGTCTTGGCCAAAACAGCTAATTAGTGAGAGTAGTAGATATAGACCAAGGCTCCTGACTTCAGCACAGCTTACCAGCTGCAGTGTTGAGGGGTCCCAAAGACTTGGAACCTGGATATAGATGTCCCTGAAGGATCTGCAGAGACTGAAGAGTTTATGTACTCCCAAATTCCAGCTAAGTGACCTCTGCTTAATTTCCAAAAGACAGCAAAGCAATATGGGTATAATCTTATAGGTAGACACCTGATCCATCCTACCTGGAGAAAGTTCGTGTCCAGTGAATGGTGATGGTCCCCATAGAGCGAAGAAAAGGACAGCTCAGAAAAATTCCCAGTGGTTGACCAGGAAGAGAGAACCTGAATCTCATAGATATGAATATGGATTGAGAGGGGTTGTCCATTTTAAAGTGGGGTTAAAGATCAGGGCTCACTGTGGCCCAGGTTAAGTAGCCCTTAATAGGCTTACCTATCCTTAGCTCTGATTCCAGGATCCCGGAACACCTTCTGAACACTAAATCAGCTTCCTGGGTACCATTATCTCAGAAGAGTGTATTCTGAACTTGGTCACTAGAAAGAAATGACATCATTTGTGAATTTTGGTGTGCCCAGCATCCTCTCGTGAATTTGTAACGTGGGTCAGTCATTCTGAGTCTGAACCCTCCGGATTCCAGATAAAAAAAGGGAAGCTTTAAGACCTCAATGATGAAGTCCCCATGCTCGAAGTGTGGTGATCTACTCCTCCCCAGTAATGCCACTTGTAAGGGGCTTCCCTGGGCAAACAGCAGCCTCTCCTCAGTGTCAGTCCTACTTCTTGGTAAATTCCTCTGCACAATGCCATAAACATTATAAACAGAAGAAACTGAGATACAAAATGTAGGACCTTAGAAGACCCTTTAAGGACACTGGGTGTTTTACATATGTTTGTAAGTTTTTTGTTTGTTTGTTTGTTGTTTGCATTTTCCCCTTAATTCAGAAATATTTATCACATGCCTTCCATGTGGGTCTTGCATTTTAGTTGGAGGGTTCGGACAGTAACAATAAACCTAATAAAATAGCACGTTGTGTAGTGTATTATAAGGGTGGAAAGTAATAAGCACTATGGAAGAAGAAGTGCAGCAAGCTAAGGAAGGGCAGGAGAACAGTGGTGAGTGTATGGGTTTAAATGGGGTGGTTAGGGTGACTGTCAGCGAGAAGGTTCCATGTAAGCAAAGACTTGGAAGAGAATTTGCTTTGCACATGCCTAGGGGAAAGCGCAAGGGCCTTGTGGCAGGAACATGCCTGGCATATTCAAGGAATAACAAGGAGCCAGTGGGACTAGAGCAGAGTAGGAAACAAGATTCCTAGAGGGTCTTGTAGGCCATTGTAGGTCTCAGGCTTTCACTCAGTGGGAGGGAGCTTTGCGAGGACTTTGAGCAAAAGAGAGAATAATCTGGTTTTGCACTTTAAAAGACCCCTCTGGCTATTGTATTGAGAATAAACTGTAAAAGAGCAAGAGTAGAAGAGAGAGACTGATTAGTAGCTGTATCAGTACTCTGGTAAGAGAGGATGGTACCTTTGACCAGGTGGCAGCACTGGAGATGGTGAGGAGTAAATAGAGTCTGGTTATTTAGAAGGTAGAGCGAACAAAGGTAACTATTGGATTGAACAATAATAAACAGAAGAGGGGAGCCAATAAGATTCCAAGGATTTTGGCTTAAGCAAAGAAAAAATGGAAATGCTTTCAAACTGAGATGGGGAAGGCTATAAGTAGAGCAAGTAAAGGTAGGGGAGAGATATATGGAATCTACTTCCCAGAAGCATGGAGCAAGGTAAAATCAACCAGGTTTGACCGGTTTCATGACAAACATGAAATATGGGGCTCCAGTCAGAAATTTCAAGAGGTTGCTAAACCAATCCTTGAAATGAAAGAGTACATGAGTCTCTTTTGGCCTCTACCTCATACAGTAGTGGGGCTACTTGGGTGGTATGACACCTACAGACTGAAGTCATGTCCCTCCATCAAACCTGTAAGGAAACACCGGGCCCTTTCTCGCGTAGAAGTCTGTTGGTGCCATCTGTTCTAGGCTGCTACTAGAAGGCGCCTAGGAGTTGGGAAGCTGCAGCCAGCCAGCCCTCAGGAGGCCCGAGAGAGGAGTTGTGAAAGCCTTGGACATGGTCCAAGACCTGGGGGCACTGACCTCAGCGCAAGACTCAGAAAGGAGGGCTGGGCCCAAGCTAGGCAGCGTGCTGAAGGGCGACGGGGTCAGCTCACGCGGCAGTAAACCTCCACGGGGACCCTTGGGAGGAGCAGCCCCCACCCCAGCAGTTGATATTCAGTCTGTTTGCACAGGTACAGCCACGCTGGTTACTAAAATATCAACATGCTTCAAAACCAGTTGTTGAATCATCACCAACCTCAGTCACCCGAGTGCATCACCAGGGCTCCTAAGACCACTCTCATAATCCAACAACTAAGGATCGGTGCCTGGCACAGCAGGTGCCGCAGGACACTGCTCCAGCATCGGGCATTGTTCTGATTGGTTACTGCATGTGCCTTACTGGGCATTAAATATTTTGGATATAACCCTGTTCCATCTCCAATGAAATGGAACACTGAAGGCATTTCTGTGAGCAGGTGATGGTGAACTTCAGTTGAGATCCATGAGGGCAAAATTTTAAACCTATAATTATGTCACGAGTTCACTGGCTTTCTGATAGGGGCCTGTCGATAGCATCTCAGGCTATTTTTCACTGTCTAGAAGGAAAATACCCGCAGTAGTTATGACTCGAAAGGTAAGAAACAGAGGTCAAGCAGGGCCCAGGAAACATAATTTTGATTCCTGTTTTCAGAGAGCCCCACGTTGAAGAAGGCTGAATTTTATAGGACTACAACATCTCTTCCCTACTTGCTTTCTATTTCAGTCCTACCTATCATTATAAAAATAGTTATTACTTCGAAACATGGCTTGTTTGTCCCATAGATCGGTTAACGACCACCTGCCCAGAGATGCAAAAGGTTCATTATAAGCCAAGTTCCACTAATCCTGATTTATTGGTGCCAAACACTTGCCCTTTGCAGCTGTGGGAACAGTTTTCAAAGTTGATTTATTTCTGAGCTGGACTAGCAAGTACCATATGGTTTTTTAAAAAAATGGAATCTTTCACAAACAATAAATGCCAACACATGGTGGATTCCAAGGGTATGTGAGAAGTCCTTGTGCCAATCCACAAAGCATTAAACTGAGTTTTAAATGGTGCAACATAACTTGAGTCCTTGAACACAGAGGTTTTTAACCTGAAGTCTGTGAGCTGGGTGGGGAAAATAATACTTCTTCACTAATATCTAACTGAAAACTTACATTTCCTTCCATTACAAAGAGAGCCAACAAACTGCAGTAGAATTAGCAGCACTTGTGATATCACCCACAGAAGTCATAGACTCCGCTTGATCTTCAGATTTGTATTCCATTTGTTTTGTGGATATACCTGATATTTGCTAGATATCAAGCTCAAAGTGTGCAAATCCCTTCCTGCAAAAACCTGGATCCCCTCCTTCTTTCCCCATTCATTGGTGGCACCTATGTCTAATCAATCTCTGTCTTATTCTTCCTATTAAATATTGTTCAGACCCATCTTGTCTTGTATCTTGCCTCTGCCTCTTCCCTAATTTAGACTTGCAAAAAGCTAGTGGACTGAGCTGGTACAGATAAGTCTCTTGCTTCCAAAGTCTTCAGTCCCCCCTAATGCTGCCATCAGAGTAGCTCGATAAGGCACAAATTGGACCATGGCACCACTGCTTAAACATCTTTCCTGGGGCTCAACACCACCAGGCAAAATTCCAAATTCCTGACCACTGCCTGACCCCAGAACACCTTTTCAGCCTCATCTTCCACCATAGCTCATCTCCCCAGGCCACCGTGTTTCAGCCACACCTGACGAGCAGTCTTGCTCTCTCACTGCCTGGGATGCTGTTCTCCCTCCTTTGCCCAGTAGACTGCTTTTAAGCACAGGCGCAGCTCATGTGTCTGTTCCTTGATAAAGCCCTCCATGTCCATGGCTCTACCAGCCCCACAGCACCTCATGCGCCCCGTCCCTGCGTAGTCACACACCTTATGATTATTTGCTCACGCATTTTCCTGTCCACCCCTTTGTTTCTTAGTTGCTACTCTTTCCTCTGCTACCCCAGCACCTAGCACAGAGCCTGGCCACAGGATATTCTTAGTAAATGTTGGCTGGATGAGAGGATAATAATAAATGCTGAATATTTTAATAGTTCTAGGAAAAAAACGTTGTAGATTTAAGCAGGGATCTTCAAAATAGATGCAAGTTTTTGCTTTTGTCTGTAAAACAATTTATTCTGACTTGGTTTCATGAATATAAAGTCAGGTTTATAAAAATAATGGTTTTATTTTCAAATACGTTCTTATACTATTTTATTCCTTTATACTTTCACTCTTATGACAATGGTTGGTTGCTTCTGTTAGGTTGTCGATCTATTCTAAAAAGATGACTCACGTGCCAAGACAAGATTCTAGTACTAACTCAAATACATTACACGGGTCACTTAACCTCTCTGAGGTTTGGTTACCTTATTTATAAACTGAAACAGTTTGCTCAGTGGTTTCTAAAGAAATTTCTCTTTCTAAAATTCTAAAGCATTTTAGGGCTTTAAAGGCTTGAAGCTTGGGTCTGCTGATCACAGGCTTGCTTGTAAGTGGCTCATGTGAAATTTTACTTAAGAGCATGATTTGAAATATATGGTCTGTTCTGACCCATCAAAGAAACCAACTTAAGATCAAGATTTTTTAAAACTATAATATTCAGTGTTGGCAAGAGTATGGTGAATGGAGCATTCTTTTATGATGTCAGAGGGAGAATAAGCCTTCCCAGTGGGCCATTTGTACTATATATCAGTTGTTCAAACTCTTTAATCCAGTACTTCTGTTTTTATGATTTATTTTATAGCGTAACCCTAGCTGAGTATAAGAATTTGTGTATAAGTATATCGATATTAGGATATTTATAAAAGCAAAGTAAGAGATAACTAAATGACCAGCAACAGGAGAATGTTAAATAAATTTTTGTGTAGAATATCATGAAGTCATTAAAAATTATGTTATTAAAGAATATTTTGATATTCTTTGGCATGAAAGGATAACAAGAACTGGATTCAAAACTATATACATTATAATCCTAATTTTAAAAAAAAAAATATATATATATTTACACACACACACACACATATAAAGGGAGAGACTAAAAGTAAATTTTCCAAAAAGTTAACAATATGTATTTCTACCCAGTCAGATTATAGATAATTTATCTTATTTAAATTTATTTGTGTTCATTGTTTTCCACAATAAACTTATGCTAATGTCATAATCTGGGAAAAACTTTTAGAATGTACTCACACCTCTCAGGATGGCTGTTATCAAAAAGACAACAAACAAGTGTTGGTGAGGGTGTAGAAAAGAGAGAATCATTGTGCATTGTCAGTGGGTTCTAAATTGGAGCAGCCACTATGGAAAATAGTAGGGAGGTTCCTCAAAAAATTAAAAATAGAACTACCATATGACCCAGCAGTTCCACTTTTGAGCATTTATCTGATGAAAATAAAAATACTAATTCAAAAAGAAAAATGCAACCCCATGTTCCTGGCAGCTTTATTTACAGTAGCCAAGATATAGAAGCAACCTAGGTGTCCATTCATAGATGAAGGGATAAAGAATATGTATATACAGTGGACTATTATTACTCAGCCATTAGGATGACTTTTTGCCATATGCGGCAACACAGATGGACCTAGATGGTATTATGCTAAGTGAAATAAGTCAGACAGAGAAAGACAAATACCGTAAGATTTCACTTATGTGGAATCGTAAAGAAACTAAACAACCAAACAAACAAAACAAAACAGAACAAACTTATAGGTAGAGAACTGACGGTTGTTAGAGGGGCAGGGGTGGGGGAAATGGTAAGAAAAGGTAAAGAGGATTGAGAGGTATAAACTTCTAGTTATAAAATAAGTCACGACGTGGAGACATATAATGTACAGCATAGGGAATATAGTCAATCACATAGTAACTTTGTAAGATGACAGAGAGTTACCAGACTTATAGAGGTGATCACTTCATAAGATATATCAATATCAAATCACTATGTGGTACACCTGAAACCACTTTAATATTCTATGTCAACTGTACTTTAGTAACATAAACAAACAAACAAAAATGAATATATTAAAGGCCTATCAAATGCAAAGGAATGTGCTGTAGGGTTGGAAAGATAAGAAGACATGATACCTGGTGGCTGAGAGTACCCATTCTGCCAGTGCTACAGACATATGTCAATAGCTATTTGGTGACAGTGGGGATCTCTACTGTGAATGAATTGCCAACAGTGAGCTGTGGTAGAACAGAGAAGGATCCATGGTTTATACTTTTGAGAGGTCTTACCAGAACTCACCACTGCCCTTCAGTGTCTGTTGGGGACATGGCGACATCACTAATAGGCACGTACTCTTTAAGAGCTGTTCCCAGCCAGCGTAAGTATGACATGTTGCCATCCCCTTGGCCTCGCTCTGACCCAGAATCTTAGGAAGGAAGAGCTTTGAGAAACCCATCTTCACCATGTCTGTTTTTGTTTTGGTGGTTTTTTAAAATGTGTTTTTTTAGACATTATTTTGTCAATGAGCTTAGGATATAGTACATTATCATACAAAAATAAGACACAATAGGTACAGATATAAGATATAACATATATTCTGCATAAGATCAGAGAAGTGGGACCTTACAATATAAACACGAGGAGCACTTCCTAGTATGTTGGTGTGTGCAGACTAAGTCTCTACTAAGTAGAAGGTACCTGAGAGCTAGAATAGGGCTGATTATTCTTTAGCTTCCAAAGGTCATAGCAGTTCCTAGTAGAAAGTAAGCATTAAATAGTTTTTGAAATAATAAATATATACTTAAGTTACTAAGATTCATAATAAGTGGAGCCAAGAAAAATGCTAATTGTGAGAGGATAAGGGAGCAAGACATTAACCCTCCATCAGGCCTCCTTAATAAAGGGGCTTTATTGTAAGGATGGACAATAAGGAGCCGGAAACCCAGGACTAGCCCCACAAGGAGACGCATGCACTCTGGAGCCAGGCCAATTGACTTCAGATTGCGTCTCTGCCACTTCTGAGCTGTGTAGCCCTGGTCAAGTTACTTAACTTCTCTGTGCTTCAGTGCCACCACCACCAGCAGCAGCAGCAGCAGCAGCAGCAATCTATTTCATAGTATTATTATAAAAATTGAATTAATTAATACTTATAAAAGGGCCTAGAATGCTTTTCAGCACATAGTAAGGACACAGTGCTAGCTATCACTATTGTTGTTATTGTTAGTATTAATACTACTAGAATTATCGAAGACTAGGATGCAGTTTAGATGCCTGAAAAACCACAACCTGGCCTCAGTCCCAGGAGATGGGTCACCTCCTCTCTCATGTCCAACAACTAACTGGCTCAGCTGTTGCTTTCCGTCTCTTCTCATTCTCTGTTGTGACGAATATGCTGCCCATTCCCATGATTCCCAGTTTATACTTCTGAGACAAGGAGGAACCTGATACGGTGTTTTAGCAGTTTTCCGTGCCTGGCCAGCTCACAGTGTGCGTTCCATCTCTAGCCTGAAGGCTGACTACTCTTGGGTTGGAGATTTGCTCTTGTCCAGTTGGCCATGATGAGGGTCGGTCTAGCTGCACTTGATCTCAGAAGGAGAATACAGGCAGTAAGGAAGCTCTTATAATTATGGGATTTTAAATAATTCTGAAAAGAAGACTCATAAAGGACGGGTTAAAAAAAAAAAACTATTGAAGAGACAAGATAACTTTTAGCATTTTCCACCTAGCATACCAATTCATTTTCTAAGGCCAATTAGTTCCTGTTAAGATCCACAAAGGAAATTATGTGACTAAAAACTGTGGCAATGAAACAAAACCTTAGAGGCCTTTTTTGAACCTCCGCCTTTCTAGGTCACGTCCTTTCCACCTCTGCATCATTTCACGCTGCAGGTTGTCTACAGTCTGGTGTCTTACTCAATTCTTCAGGCTGTGGACCAGACAAAAAAAACATAGTCTATCTAATATATAAACTACACACAGTGATGCCTATGGGCCTTCCAATTATTTTCTGTAGCCGAATGGTACATTTGGGAAAGATTTTTGGAAAACAATAACGTTTTCCAAATGTTAATGATGCATGTTCTCATAGACCACACTGCCTTCACTGTCACTGCCCTAGACTTGCATCTTTTTACCGTTCTTATGTCCTCAAGGTGATCACAACAACATTCCACTCCCTGGAAGTTGACCACTGCCACTTTAAGACCACCCTAGCAGTCCGGTCAAGTCGTATAGAAACGGATGTTTGCTTCAATGCCCACACCTCCGCATGAAGGAGACAGCAGAAAATGGGTAGATGAACCTTTAGGGTGTGAGTGCTGTGTAGTATCATTCATAGTTCTTTCTGGGTCATCTCTCTTTTCCAGATGCCTGTGATTTAGTATTTCTTCTGGCCAGAGACTAGCACTGGAAACATTGAAGAGAAAGCATTCTGTCCCTTATTACTCAATGTGTTTTTTTTCCACAGCAGCCCAGAAGGTTATGTTGGGTTTTATGGGCTGCAGAGGATTGCTGACGGGTGTACCATTTAGAAAGACAAAGTGCAAAAACCTGCAAAGCTTGGAGCTGCCCTTTGAGTCAGTGACTGACCAAGACAAAATCTCTGCTTTCTGTGCCCAGCTAGAATAGTATGGCCAACACTTGAAGGAGAAGGAAAAGTATCATTTAAGGCATTTTCTTTGTCCCCACTTACAATCCAGGGACTAAATATTTTGAACTCAAAATCTCACTACCCAGTAGAAGGTCAGTGTCACACATTTCTGATACTAAAGGTTAATCACTCTTTCTTGTCTTCCTCACACAAAAAAGATATAAGAAAATAAATAGGTCTTCAGCTGTGAGATGAATTTCCTTAAAACCAAAGGACTTTTTGAGCCTCCTTAACCATATTAGCAATAAAGTTGTCAAAATAGCAATACAAAACCTATATTGAAAAATCAACTTAAAGACTTTTGCTGATGCATCCAACTATCTCAAATAAAAGTTATTTGAAAATAAAAATAAAGATCTTTTAAAGATGTCGCCACCTGTCCTCTCAGAAAAGCAGTTGCATTCACAAAAAACTCCAAATGGTTTTCAACACCCAATAAAATATGGTCTTTGTTGTTGATGTGTTCATTTAATTTGAAGAATCTTTTTAAATGCTCAAAAGTTAAAAATTCAATATTGATTATTTTAAAGATTTAAATGTATTTTAGCCCCAGGTTGACAAAACTGTTTAAGGTGTCCTGTTCTTTCTTAGCTTTGTCAGGACAACATTGTGGAAGGAAGACCCATGGAAAGGCTTCAGCAGTGGAGAGACCATGTGTTAGAGGTTCAGAATTAGCTCCTGATATACTAGTGGCTTCAGGAAGGGACATCAGACTTGCCATTTTGGCAGTGGTCCAGGGCCCACCTGTCTCATGGAGAGAAAGGAATGAAGTCTTGCATACATGTCTGAAGCCGTGTGGGACGGGGTATCTTCTCTTATTCTATCCTGACCCCAGGATGGATAACCCTACCCTTTCATCCCCTTTGGAACAGAACAAAATCACTGGACAATTGCCGACCTTCAGTTTCCTGCATGTGTGTGTAGCCATGGCCAAGTGAACTGGTCTCTTGGGTTTACTTGGAGTTGAAATTAGCTGAGCTGTTTATTTCCTCTGAGCCATATACAGATGCTTTTCGAACTACCTTTGTGTTTGAGGGTTTTTTTTCGTAGTATCAGCACACCACTTCCTCCAAGTCATTGCTTTGAACAGTTTTGCAGAGGGAGATATTTCTGCTGGCCACCAGCCTAACCAAGCAAAGTGATGACTGAGGGATGGCAGCAGACCTCCGCTGGTGTATTTCATGTCTGTGCATGATCTCATGAAATGATTTCTCATCCTCTAATTTTGGCACATAGGGTGGACTGTCATCTGAGCTTACCAGTATAAAACTGCATTTTGTTAATAATCAGACATTGGCTCCCCTGTTTGAAAGATACTCAAAGGTTAGGCTGAAATAATGTCCTCAGATGACCCTTTGCCTGCTCTCTCTTTCTGAGAATTCCATGGAACTCTTTTGAATGTGGATTTCTACTTAACCTTCATACTTCCAGATTCTTTGGTCCAGTTAAATTTTAGAAACTGCAAGTTTAAGTAAAGCCATTTTTAACTTTCCTTTTATTATACTTTAAATATTTTTAGCAGTGACCTTTGCATATTTTTAAATGTTGATATACAAACATATACGGTGCTTTTACTAAATATTTTATAAATATTATTCCCTTTTCCACAAATTGGTACATTTCTTTTGTCACAAAGATAGTAATATTTTATAGTCTCTCAAGAGTAAATTTCAAACCTTTAAGTACTGTTATACTTATGCTAAAGAAAATAAAGCTGAGAGTTAAAATATATTACCATAATAAGTTTAAAGTGATTTTTATACTCCCAGATTTATGCATTAAAAGAACTGATGTGACTTTTATCAAATTCTGATTTTATATTTTTAAAAAGGTAATAACTTTTTCTCGTGGGGGAGCAGATGAGGTGGAGTTACACTTAAGGAAAATCACCACTGAATTAAGCCAGTATTTTATTTTTGTAAAAGCCCAAATCTTTAGTGAAGCAGTAACAGATACCACTTACTTCCCTGAGTAATATATTGTACACTGTATTTTACATTGTCTTTGAGCATTTTAGAATGTATTATAATTTTGAAACGTTTTTAAGGCTGCATTTTAGGACCAATGATACACACATCAGAGAGTAATCTTCCATGAATTCAGACTAGACTGATAGATGTGGCCGTTGTTCCCCACTGCTTATGCTTGTTCAAGTTGCTTATGCCTATAAAGATTTCGAGATGCCTCATCTTTGTGTATCTCTTAGTATTTTTGAGAAACTCTCTTCTATATTTTCAAGATACAAAAGGGGAAAAGCAAAAGAAAAAAAACCTTATCTCCACATTTGTGCAGTTAGAAGTGGAAGAGAATTCATTAGATACTGCTAGTGAAGACTGTTAAGAATGTACCTCCACAAAGTGTTTTGCATTAGTAGTAAATCTGGATAAATAGAAAGTTCTGTGTACAGAAGCCTTTGTACTTTGGAAAGTAAAATTTCACATTGGTGATCTTCATACTGGTTTTCCATGAATTCTCTGCCAACGAGAGTTGGATACCGAGTGCTTTCTGTGGGTATTCAGTTTTGCTGAAGCTTTACTTGACTGTTGGCACTACTATTTTTCAAGTCCGAGTGCCATCATCTTGTGGTGGCTGAACTTGGGCATAATGATAGGCATCGTGGTTTTGTTTTCTCACTTGCTCAGAGAAATGAGATCTTGCCTCCGGGCCTGTTTTCGCTCAGTTCTTTATGTGCCACCTCTGAAAACATTCACAGACCATTACTGTTCTCTCTGTTTATTCCTCAACCACTAGAATAAAGCAGCTTTGAAAATAAGCTCTGCCTTCCATTCCCCAGTCGGGTGAGACCACCTCAGGGGCTTTTGGACACTTTCTCAGTGCACTGAAAAGTCCTGCTGTCTGCCGTGGAGGATTTGGGGACAAGTGGCTGCCCTCCTCCTGCTGTCACTCTAGCCCACTAATTGGATGGACCACCTCCAGATGAAATGAAAACAAAGCAGTGAACATAAAATTTCATAATCCCTATTCCTCCTTAACTCTTAGGAGAAATTGTATTTTTAGGAAGTTTCTGGGGTATTTTTTCTGAATTCGTGTTCATTGAGTCCAGTGGTACTTGAAATTGCACAGAAATGCTGAGGCATCTGTGAATGAGAAAGGGACCAGCACAGATCGAATGGATCAATGCCAACTTTTTTCAATAGGCCTGAGTAGATTTGAAAACTAGTTGTAGAACCGATATAAAATGGAGACTCTGAAATTACTAGTAGCCAGGTTTTCTCAAATATCAAGTAGAGTCAGTTCTTCATTCTTTCATTGCTTTAAATTATCACTCTCTAAACAGAAGGAGCCACTTTACCTGCCGTGTACCCTCCTTTTCCAAGGAGCACTAACTGGGAAGAGGTTTAGTTCACTTAATAGTAATGATAGCTGATGTTGTTGAGTGTTTAGTGTACTCCAGGCACTTCACCCGAAAGCATCTGTCTTTTCCAATGAGACATATAGAACATCTTCTAATTCCAGGGAGAACCATAGGAAGTGAGGAACACCCCTTGACTGGGGAAGACACAGCTGGAAAGGAGACCAGAAGATGTCATTCCAGCCCAGGTCCTGGTGAATCAAGTAGATAACTGTAGTTATTTTGAAAGTCTTATGCTGAGAAAGAGTGTTTTTATTGCCAAGTTTTCAGTCATTAAAAAAAAAAATTCTATATTAGATTTACTTTTTTCCAAAATATCTCCATAATGGCTGATAAAGATGGCAAAGATAAAGGAAGTTTGGCTATTCATTAGGTCAGAATAAATTACTCCACAGTTCATGAGAACTTTGGCCTTGTGAAAGATGGAATGAGCTGACTCAGGGTCATATAGTTGCTTTCTGTGCTCAAACTTTAGAGGTTTACACGTGTCTGCACATGTGTAACATAAATCACAGCATTCCTATTTCTGCCTTTGAATTAGGAAGAACTGTGGTAAGATGTGCCTGGGTGTCCTGCTCCTTCCTCCCAACATGAGATGGAAATATTTTCTAGAATGGTGAAAATTCTCAGAGGCTGCACAAAAACAGCCACAGTGGCAATCTTGTGTAAATGTATATCTGTCGGGAGTAGAGGCAGTCCTCGATTTGTGAAATTTGCTTTATAAACACACAGAAATGGTCACTGCTATCCACCCAGTCCCCCACTGGTTAGAACATTTTATTTTGCTTATGAAAAGTCCTGGAGCTTTTAGGTAATCTTTAGGTTCTAAAGTGAAAGAAATAAGATTAAACCCTGTGATTAAAAAAAAAATCCAGATAACAATGGAGGAAAAATATACTAATAATGGAGAAGACAGTAAACATATGAATTATTGTCAAAGAAGTGAAAATTAAAACTGCTCATATAATTTTTTGTCTCAAATTGGCAAAGATTTTGAAAAGTGATAATAGCACATGTTGAAAAGAAATGAAATGGGTGCTAGTGGGAGAATGAATGCTAAACTAACACTGAGAAAACAATACATAATAAGATCTTTTGTTAATTAATTTTTTTAATTGAAGAAATTATTTAAATTTTTCCCTCATCATATCAAGATCTTTAAGAAAAAACTTCACGTCTTCTATTCCAGTAATTGTGCTCTAATAAATTTATCCCAAGGAAATAATCTGAGGTGGCCATAGACATTTAGATACAAGTATATTAGTCATAGTAGGATTTGTAATAATGAAATTGAGTGCAATTTAAATGCCTAACAATTAAAATACTTACACGGATAATAGAACATCCATAAAATGAAATATGCAACTCTTAAAATTGTGTTAGGAGAATATTTAATGTGGATAAATGTGAAAAAGTATATAAAACTATATGCATACAGGGTGATCCTACTTTACATACACACACACAGAAAAAAAGACTAAAAGGAAATTTCAAAATGTTAAATAGTTTTCTCGGAGTACTAATGGGTCATTTAAAAAATTATATTGTTTATATTTTCTAAACTTTTCCATGTATGACTTTTTAATTAAAAAAAAAAATATTCATCCTATTGAAGGCAGTTAACTATAAAACGTGGGAGAAACTTAAGAAAGTTAACACCAGAGTGTGTCTCTACCATATGGTGTCTTCTCCAACCAAATGTCTTCATCAATCTCAACAAAAAGTCCACTAATTCAACATCATTTGGATGAATTACTCTCTCTTTGAAACTAAAAGCCTACAACTTGATTTCCTCTTTACATCTTGACGAGCTTATATTATCCTGAGGAAGGGAATTATGACCTATAGGGAAGAAGTATTTTGGGGACAGGAGCCCCATAGGGTCCTGAATGTAGTCAAAGGAAAGAGTAGGGCTGGCTCCGACAGGGGACAGAAGTGAGGCTTAATTGCTCCAGAGAGTAATAAACCCCCTTTCCCTCTGCCATCTCTTAAGTCCTTGCCTTCGAAGACTTGGAACTGAAGTTTCAGTTTGGTTGCGTTAAGAGTCAAACAGATCTGTGTGGGCTGGCGCGTCAGCGCGCCCTGCAGTATGTCTGTGCGGAGCGGCTCTCCAGCCCTTTCGAGGGGAATGGCTGCCCTTCGAGGACCTTGGAGCGCTGTGCGTTCACACTGGCGGCGGCCTGAATTAACTCTTCTGGCTGCGATCTTCGTGCAGTGCCTTCGTGTAAGATCAGATGAGCTGGGCCGACATGAACACCAGCATTGTACAAAATAGGGATAAATTCGTGTTCCTTCCAACACATTGTCACGAGTTCAGAAATAACAGAAGTAAAAGCAATGACGCGCCGAAGGTATAATTAGGAAAAGTTAATTGTGCGCACATCGAAGAGACAGTTTGCAGACTGGGAGCACGCCAAAGCATGGACTGAGGCTCCGGGGTATATTGTTATAAAGCAGCCTGTGTAGTGAGGGAGCAGTGACTGTTTATTCTTCACAGTGATTGGTATGATATTAGAATTTCCCTAAATGATCGGGAATTCGGCAGTGGTTACCTTGTATCAACCTTGGGAAACAGTTCAAGTTTTCCTTATGATTTCAAGAGCCATAAGCAAGAGATGACCCAGGTCAAATTAGTCTTGCAAAATAAGCTAAACTAAGCTTTGTTTATATGACTAGACTGATTTTGTCTGCTCAGGGAATTTTCAAGGTTGGTCTTTGTTTTTGATTTTAACAGCATCATCAATTCATATGAATGTAAGCTCTGAGAGGGTGGAAAATTTTGTCTGTTGGATCACTGCAGTATCCCTAACACCTAAAAAGGTACTTGGCACATACTAGACTAAGTCTTAGTCGAGTGACTGCCCTGCCCAGGAGCTTAGCAGTGTCCCTGTTCACGAGTTAGTCAGTGACACATACATAGAGTGAGCAGATAAAAAGATCAGAGAAACTACTTTTATTTCTAGAAAGTAGTTTTCTTTGTGTGTTTTTCTTTGGGATTGGAGAAGAGGGTCAAGAGGTTGAGTGTTGGGCCAAGTCAAGGCAGGGAAAGGCATCGCTGCCAGGGCCTGGAGTTGGAGAAGCTAATCTAGGAGGAGGCAGCTGTGGTGAGGAAAGGGGCTGTGGTCCAGCAGGAGGGGCTCTTGGACCAAGGGAGCTAGATTACCCCAACAGGTTATCTTATCTTAGCCACGATCTCCAGAGAGCTACTTATTTGCTTTGCTAGGGAACAACTGCCACCCAAAAGCCAAGGGTTAACACCCGAGTTAGGTTCTGTCTAATTGTTGTTTAGTTTTGTTCAGCTTTTTTTTTTTTTTTTAATGGTAGTAGGGGCGAGACAGGGAGAGACCATTTCGTTTTGTTTCATTTTTAACTGTCCATTTATTTTCCTGAGGGCATCCTACAAAAAAAAAAATTAATAAACCACATATGTTTTTCATACCTCAAATCTTTGTGGTTTGTTATTCCCAAACTAGTCAATATTTAAATGTAGCCATGGAGTTGCTTTTCTGTAAGTCACCAACTGATCATTATGTTGGAATGGTTCTAAAACAGAATGAAATGGTTCAAGATTGAATGAAGCATCTTCTGTGAAGAAGGAGAAGGAGTCATTTAGTCAGCACTGAGGAAAAACAAACAAACACCAAATGCTGAAGCTGATCACCTTGTGATCGCGCCTTTTTCTGATCCTATTGCTCCTGCACCCCTGTTGGAGTTGAAGGAGCAATGTACGTACATTTGGTCCAGTAGGAAGCACTTTCTGTTGTCTTACCTGTGGCTGGTAGGGTAGCCATACCATTAAAGACCACCTAGGAGGGTTTTTCTTTCTTCCCTTTTTTCTTTTTCTTTTTTTTTTTTTTTTTTGTCCCTACAGCGCCTAGTATTCCTAGGTGGCCTCCCATCCAAGTACTAACCAGGCCTGACCCTGCTTAGTTTCTGAGATTAGACAAGATCGGACACATTTAGGGTGGCATGGCCATAGACTAGGAGGGTTTTTCCAACTGTCTGTTTTCTCAAGTCATTTGGAGAATCCAGAGCAGCCAAATGGGAGGCAGAAAGTTCTTGGAGTAGCAAAGTCAGATGAGAATTGGGGTTCATTCTATTAGAACAAATTCTGTTTAGGGCAAGTCACCGAGAAAAGCAGGACCTACTAAGAAACAGAAAGAAGGAGCACCTCGTCCATCTGTGACTGCTAGGAAACAAGGTCCGAGCAAGTTTCCCTCCCAGGACTGTAGGTGAGCAGCTGTGGTGGTCCCCACGGGCTCCTCTTTCCACTTCCCAAGCTGCATGAGCAGAGCCATCAAACTTTTGATGACAATATTAAATGGAGCCCAGGGACATGTGAACATCCACTGAGCACAGGAAGCAGTGGCTCTCAGCCTTGTGTAACTCCATACCCACTTTTAATAACAATGTTTTCTAGTGCCTTGTTCACAAGTTTCAGTGAACCTTCATCGATGATATAATCTGACCTCACACATAATTTTCTCCAAAATCCATGTAATTTTTATCTATAATTAAAAGGAGAAATAAATGGAATGTAATTTATTATAAAATAACTTCAATTTGTAAGTGATAGGTTACAACTCATTAGCAAACAAAGTGAAGTGGTCAGGTGTTTGCATCCGCATCTGCATTCGCCGTGAATGGGACAGCTGCAACTTCAGACTAACCTTGGTAAGAGTTAGAGACTTAAATACCTGCAGTGGCAATGGCTTTGGGCACACGATTTTCCAGAAGGGGTAAACAACTCTTTGTAACAATCTGAGCAAAACATAGTATTTCATTTATGTGACAGCTGCATTCCTGGAAAATTTGGGAGCTAATACGACAGTGCGATAATTATTTTGAGTTTATATGTAAAATGGAGACAAGGTCTAGGCTCAGATAACCATTCACTTTTTCCTCCTACATCAATGTCCAACAGGACTTTTGAAGGTTGTATGGGAAAATTCTTTACTGAATTGAGCAATCTGGTGCATTGCAGATTGTCTAGCACCCTTGGTCCCTGGTGAATCCCAGAAAGCCCCCCCCCCCTCATTATTGTGACACCCACAAATACTTCCATTTCCTGTCCACATGCAGAGTGCTCGGGCTTGCCTCACCCAGGTAGTGGCTGCGCCAGCCACGGGTCCCAGGGGAAGTCTCGGTTCACTGAGCCCCTCCTGCCATGTTCAGATGGGTGAGTTAGGCCCAAAGGGGCAGAGCTGAATAGACTTGTTTTCTGAGTACCCCGGAACAATGTCCACATGATTCTATCCTCCAGGGGGACACATTGAGAAATCATAAAGCTGGAGAGAAGTATGGAAAGGGAACAATATGGCGATAGTCCTACTCCAGAAATAATTGTAAAGACCCCATCCTAGGCATCATACAGAATGATTAGCAACCAAAAGGAACACACACCTATCCATGTGCCAGTAACTTCTTTCTGTGTGTGGGCACGAGTATGTACATGGCAGGATGTGAACACGGGGCTTTCCACCAGTTTGCCCCTTGAGCTGTAAGAAACTTCTCTCTATATTTCACATGGATTTTCCCCTGGGGGCCACTGGTATTGGATATTACTGGCCAACTGGGAATTTTTTGTATCTTAATTAAATTAAGAGACCCTGTCATATCCCTAACACTGGTAAATAGCCCTGCTTGAGAAAGAGTTAATAAATGCGTTGGCATTTTCCCATTTCTCCTTTTTCAGTGGCTGTCCTGTGTCACTGTACATCAGGGGAAGCAACAGCCTCCCCAGGTCTCTTTGGAAGAACAAATCCCGTACATTGCTGCTCCACCCTGGCACCTCCCTACCTGGAGCCAAATGTGTGGCAGCCTAATCACGACCCTAGGTCAAATGAAGGAATGAAACGAAACGAAACGACACTAAACAACTAAACTAAACTAAACAACTAAACTAAACTAAACTTGGAGTTGGAAGCTTTTAAAATCCATTTACAAATATTTTTAAAGCCCCTGTGATACGTCAATTACTGATCTAAGCAGCTGGGAAGACAGCAGAGAACAAGACGAACTCTCTGCCCTTGTGGAGTTTCCTCTCAAGTGGGAAGAGCAGACCATGCACAGATAATGCAGAAAACGAATGGAGTGAGAGGAGCAAGCTGGTAACCAGGAGAAGAGTGTCGGCTTAAAATCCCTGAGACAGGGTGATGCAGGGAGAGACAGAAGAGGTCCATGAAGTAGAGGATAAATAGGAAGTGTCGGATCCGGGAAGGCTTGCTAGTCACAGCAAAGACTTTAGATTTTATTGGTGTACAGTGAAAAAGGCAGTGAGGCTTCTCAGTCTATGAATCTCTTTTGAGCCCCTGGTTTAAACATACTACATTCAACATCTCCCAAACTAGGATTGTCAGCATTCCAGGAAAGAGAAGCTGACTTTGGTTTTAAATTCTACTGGCCACAAACCCAAGAATACCTAGTCAATGCCCCGTGTCAATCCTCCATTTTAAGAGATGGTTTCAAGCAGGGTAAACTCTTCTTAGCCCTGAGGTTGTAGCCCTGAGGTGGTTCTGAGCTTCCTGAGTTTGGGATTTCCTAAAAGTCCCAAGACTTTTCCAGGACTGACACTGTCCATGAAGTGTCATGCAGGCATCTCACCAGGCAAGAGGATGGTGAGAAGGAACTCCTTCCCACCAGGCCCTCAACCTCTAGAGTTGGGTTGTCCAGGATGCTACTGGCCCTTGAGCACGTGAAATGTCTATGGTAACAAAATACGCATCTGGTTTTGAAAACTTCATGTGAAAAAAAAAATACATAATGCTTGATTAATAAGTTTTCTGTTGTGAGTACATAATATTTTTGAAATATGTAGTGTGTTAATATTATAATTTCATGTTTTACTCTTTTAATGTAGCTAGTAGAAAATATAGAACTGCACACATGACTCATTATATTTCTGCTAGACAGCTCTAATTTAATAGGAGGGTTGTCTTCTTTTGCTTTTCAGCTGTTCGGAATTTGACTTTTGCTTTTTTTGTTGCCATTAAGAGGGTCTTGCCTTTTGAGAGTTTAATACTTTTTTGGCAAGAACTGTTTGAGTTCTAAACCATTATAGGGAAGCCCTCAGTCTCTGTCCCACTTCATCCGTGGGTCAGAGATTGTTCCGAGAAGTCAAAGGGACCTTCTGCAGCTCCCAGGTCTGAGCACGTGTATAACAGAGTGAGCGAATCTCCTCTAGGGGGTGAAGAAGGGAGTGAGTCACAAGTCGTTTTTATTTTATTTTTTAAACTTTTTATTATGGAAACATTTCAAACATACATGAAAAGTAGTCAGAACATTGTAATGAACTGCCATGTAGTCCTCACCCGGTTTCAAGGATGGTTATCTCAGGCCAATTTTGTTTCATTCAGACTCCTCTATCCACTTTGTCCCTTTTGTACTTTTCTTTGGAGTAAGCCCGGACATCATATCATTCCACCTACAACTATTTGAGTGTATATCTCTAAAAATTTGAGGATTCTTTGTCAAAGACAACATACCTCAACAACATTATCGCACCTGAAAATTAGCAATAATCGATATTATTAAATACCAATGAATATTCACATTTCCAGTTACCTCATATTTTATAGTTTTTATCAGGATCCAAATACCGCACAGTGCATCTGATTGCTGCATCTTAAGTCTCAGGCTCCCCCACAGCTCTTTTACTGCATCGGCTTCATCCTCTGCCTCCGTATGTTTGCAATGTGGCTATAATGCCACCGGTCCCAGCTCCACACATCTTAGAAAAAGTCTCATAGACGCAGTCACATGCTCATCTCTGAACTAATCACTGCAACCAGGGAACCACAGGCCCAAAATGGCCAGGGTTGGCCACTTTCTATTCTTGGCATTGGGGTAGAATTAGCCCAAGTGAAGTCAGAAGAGCAAAAGCATTGAAGATTGGTAGTTCTCTCTCTCCTCAAGTCTGAGGCTATTACTGTAATTCAAGGGGTTGGATGCTGGACAACCCGAAAGCAACATATGTATACTCAATTTATCTCTCCGACACCCCCCACACACTTATCTTCCCATAATACAGTTTCAAAAATGCCCCCACATAATAAATTGCACTCACCCTCCTCCCAAAGAGAGACAGCTAATTCAGGGCCAAGTCCACACCAAGTCCTGACTCTCCACAGTCGTTAGTCAGCACTGGACATGGTGTCTTACGTCCAATGGCTAAATTAAAGTTTAACACGCAATATACAATGGTAGAGGGAGAACAGCAGAGGAATTTTGCAGTTAAATTCCCATTTGGGAGAGGAGTGAATGAGGTCATCAGTCTCTAGCATACTTTATAACCCACTGAACAAATTCCACCTGTGCTGGCAGTGGATGAGAGCTTTGGTCAGCCAGGAGCTTACCTGCTTCTGCTCTCTGGGAAATCTTCTTTATCTGTTATCTTCCAGAGCCACATCTAAGAGCAGGGCTGCCCCTGTTCCACAGCCCACTTCCATTTCTCCTGGCTTCAGGGATCTAGGGATTGCCTTGGGGTTTGAGCAACCCTAAACTGTTTTTAACAGGTCTTGGGCTTTATCCTGTAGCACAGTGCCCTTAAAACCTTGGTGGGCTTCTCCAATCCCTGAAGTCCATGGACTAGTAACCAAAACTCAAGAATGTGTTGAGTCAGGGTGTTTGAATATGGAACCAGGCCTGGGTACTTCTGTTGCCTAGGAAATGTACCATCCTTCACTCCCTAATTTAGTAGTCTCTATCTTGGTCTCTGATTAGGCACAATTCGAAACAATGGCCTGAAGTGGTAGAACCACTGATAATTTACTCCTTGCTCCTGAGATGGATCCCATTATATCCCAATGAAAGGAACTTGCCTTTTGCATAGATGAGAGAACATAACAAAATGCCTTTGTAGGGACAATAGGTATGGGTTTCTCCTATGTTCCAAAATTATTTTTTGATATAGTTCTTACCTTATGACCGTACTCTATCTAAACACTAGCATAACACAGAGAATTTGGGTTTTCCAACCCTCAAGCCTCCAGATTATTTGACTCCCAGCCATCTTAGTTACATATCATAGAGAAGGATAAAAAGCCTCTATTAACAAAGCCGCATTTGTTCTCTCTGCTTTCCAGCCAGTTTTAGCCTGTTTATCTCTTTTCCATGGATTTTACTGAAGGCTGCAAGAAATAACCAACACACTCCAACATTCTACACTTTTTTTCTGAATCCTTTAATGGCACATTATCAGTAGGCGTGGAATCTTAGACCAAGGATTCAATAGGTGGCTGCATAGCCAGCAATGTTGCCGTTACATAACAAGGATTGCCAACTTCCTAGCCCACGAGAGCCTGTAGTAGCCTTCACCCAACCTTAAATGAGCCGTTGCATATTTTAGAGTTAGTCACCTTCGGCATTCACTTCTAGTACCAATTCCTACATCCCTTAAGAGTCTTCATATTGACAGTGATAAAAAAAAAAAAACAAAACAAAAAAAACCCAAAAAACAAAAAACAAAACCTTGACCACACCAGCTTTAACAAAACAGAGAATTTATTTCCTAAACTGAAATCTAGAAATAGAGCTATAGCCTCAGGTACAGATGGATTCAACCAACAACATCAGTAGCTGCTGCTTCTCCTCCCTCATTTCCCCACTTTGTTTGGTCTCAGTTTCAGACCCCAGGTGGTCAAAACATGAGTGTGGCCATTCCAGCCCCTACATTCTCACAGATCCAACTCCAGACTCATCCTGCAGGAAGAGTCCTTGCCTCTGGCCACAAGTTCCCTTGCTTCTGATGAGATCACAAGCCATTACTAAAAATGTCTCTGGGACCAAATGAATGCAAGGCTGTGATTAGCCAGCCCTGAATCGGCTCTGCCCTTCCCGCATCTGGAGTGGGAGTGAATGCCTCTGGACCCATGCAGTCTGGGAGTGAGGGAGGGATGATTCCCCAAACGAAAACTGAAGGCCATCATTATAAGTGGGGTAAATGGATGCTGAGCTGCCAAAACATAAAGGAATACATGGCAAATTTTTCCCCAAGATTATATTAATTATATTAATTCATATTAACAGGGCATAGAATAGTACAAAACTCATTTTTAATGTCTCTTTTTGAGATTATTTTTAAATGATTAATGCTCTATGTAACTGTACTGATGATTTTATGGGGAAGAGGGGAATTCCTTTGTTTCTTTTAAATCACATAATTTTCCTATTTTAACATTTTTAAGTAGAATTATTCTTACAGTAGTAGAATTCTCCTTACAATAAATGTATACATTTAATCTGGTACTTTTCTTATTCCCCCAAAAAGCTATAAGGGAAGCATTCCGCTGTTGAAGAAGGTGTTAGAATGAAGGGAATACAGTAAACAAAAACATCTTTCCACTACCAGGGCAAATACTACACTGTAACAGGTAGTCATGGAAACGCAACTTGAAAAACCAGAATTATTTTTTTTCAAAAAACTGCTCATATTTTATACATGTCGCGGTTGCCCTGATTCAGTCTCTGTTGATTTGGGGTCACCACCGGAGGGTCATTGGCTGTGATTGATTTTTTACTGCTTTTCCAAGACTGGTGTTTCCAAGACACGCCGCTGTTTTATAATCTTTTGCTCTTGATTTCTTATTTCTGTAGATTTATATGGAGGATTCTTTGCCTGATTAAGCCGAGAGTCTATTGATTATTGTTTTTATACTTTATCTTTAAGCTCGGACTGGTTTATGTGGGGCTGATATGAATATTTAAATTTTCTTTGAAGTCTAGAATTGTGATTGTCTCTATTTGTCTAGAGTTCTCAATGCACTTATCTTTGACCTTTGATTATAACAGCCCAACAGCAATCAATATAAATGCTACCCTCACCTTCTCCCCTCCACATTACAGCCTTCTCTCTACCCCTCTTCCTTCTGCCTCTTCTTATGCTTATGGAAAATAATTAAGTAACATTCTTTTTCTGAACCTAAAATGACACTTAAGCAGGTAATAACACTGGACCACGGAGTAGGAGACTGGCCTCTGGCCCCAGCTCTGCTGCTGCCTGCCGTGTGACATGAGCAGGTGGCTGAGTCTCTCTGGCTCTCTCTAAAGGATGCTGTGGACTTCGATCTCTCTTCTCTTGTCCGGACTTAACATTCCTTATTTTAAGAAGCTGATCTGGGAACACCTTATCACGCAGGGAGGGCAGAAAGCACGTCCACATCCAACACCGGGGCGTCATCCTTTGCAGAGGGTGGCCTCCAAGCCCCTGAGGTCAGCGATGCGGTTGGCGCTCTCGCTCCCCACCACCCCATCACCTCTCCCTGCTCTCCCTCTTTTCCTGCCTCATACATAGCCTTTATCTTTTTATTTCCTTGTCTTTCTTTCTAATTGGATTGTTTGTTTTCAACTCTCTTAACCATTTTTCTCCTCCCACTGGTAATGACACAAGCCACCTGCATTGCACAAGACTCTGCTACGCCCTTGGAGGGCTAAAGGCCTTACCTGCTGATGGGTGGCATCCTTCCTCTGGAAAAGCTTCATTTAACTTACGCTTTCTCAAGAAGAAGGTTCAAGTCTCATCTTGGCATTCCTTGTTCACTGTGCCAGAGGGAACAACCTTAAGCTCCTAAGGGAATGTTATGTTTTGGTAGAATTTTTAGGAAATGTTGATTTTCTTTTTCATTCAACAAACAATATTAATTGAACACCTATCAGGCATCAGACGCTGTTATAAATGCTGATGTGAGCGACAACAGGAAAGAAGGTCCCTGCTCTCATTGGGGAGAGATGCACAAGTAAATAAACAATCAAATAAATTTAAAAATGTCAAATGGTGACATGTGCTGTGCATAAAAGAAAACAGGAGCAAAGATGGGGCATGAGTGAGAACGTTTTTGCTGATAACTAAAGAATGAGAAGGAACCAGGAGATGAGTGTACCAGGTAAGGGGGCTACAGTGTGAGGCCCTGAGATCCAAATGAGCTTGGTGCATTTAAGAAACAGAAAGGGCTAGAAGATAAATTATCAAAAAGGGTGTTACTTGCGATGAGGACAGAGGACTGGGGAATGGGGGCCAGAAATTGTGGTTCTTTGTAAGTTTAGGCAGCAAGTGTAGACTTTTTAAGTGAAAAGAGAATCTATTGGAGGGTTCTAAGCAAGGGAGGAACATTATCTGATTTATGTCCTATAGTGCGAGGTAGACACCCCATAAATGTGTTCAAAGTTGACTGCATTTACAAGTTTTCATTAAAGATGAAATAAACCCAAACTCTAGGCAACTACTCCCTCACATGTTCTGGAGTCTCAGCCTTCTCAGTGACATACTCCCTTCTAATTGAACGTCTCTAATGGATAAGAATAGCCGTGAACTATGTGTATACCATGTGTGCATGTATGTGTATGTGTGGTGTGCCTTAGTTAGAGAACTTCAAAATAATTCTGAAAATACATATTGCCCATGTTCTCTTTTTAGACCCAGCTATAGTTAGACTTCCCCATAGATTCACTCAGGCATTTCCTTGGTAGTTGGTCATGTTTTCTGTTTTCTTGAGGTTAGTAGTGGGGAGAAGAAACAGGAGCTGCAGGCCTCCACCTCTGTCCAGCACGCATGTATTTGTTCAGCAGTCTCGGGGACTCCAGACCCTGTGTTAGGCAAGAAGGATATAGTCTTGGCTTCAAGCAGCTCTGGGCAACGTAGAGGGTTCTCAGTCACTAATCTTCCAGTGCTCTGCCTTCAGGAATTTTGCCATGGCCTTGCATCATGATAACTCTGCTCGTGCAGCTAGGCTCACATCTCAAAGAATTTAAAGTTTGAAGGAACCTTAGATACCAGCTATCTCAGTATTACTCAGTAGGAGTACTTCCAGTATTTTGGGTGAGACTGTCATAAGCATCATAGGAAGTTTCAAATTTCTGTCTCTGCCTATAAATCCTAAGGGTCCCTCCCCCGGCCATTCCAATCCACTGCCCTCCACCCCCAACTAAAAATGCCTCCACACATTTCCAGCAGCTTCCTGAATTGAGAACTACAGTCCTATCATTTTACAGGTGAGGGAATTTTAGGCAATTTGTGGTCTCTTCATTCCTTTTTCCTCTGAACCCATAAAAATCAGGACCCAAAGTTCAAATTTTGCAACAAAGTTAGTTTCTGAAGTGCCAGTTTTTTATTCTTTCAACTGATACTATTTTCTCAGAGTTACATGGTTTATGTTGCAAACATTAAGTCTGAACCTTTCAGATGGACCAAGAAAAAATTATAAGTATGCTCAGATTGTTTACACATACTCAGGATTTTGGCGTAATGTTTTTCTAAAGTATTCCATGGCCCATCTACCTCTTAGAGTTCTTTAATAATGAGAAATCCGATTTTCCTCTTTCTGCACTTACTATCTCTGTGCTTTTTGGCAAACATCCCCCCAGGAGAATTATGGTTACCCCATTAAGTTTGGAGGACAGAAACAAAACATTCTGGCATGAAAAGCTCTGGACTTTCATATGACCTAAGCTCTTTATCATTTATCCTGACTTGGGCACCAAAATCACATTTCAAAACTCATTTGCCTCCATGCACCTGACCAGCTTTCTTCACTCGAATGCTCTGTAGATGAGGAAGAATAATTTACTGTTATTAGTGTAGTTGAGAACTTTTAGTTCTTGAGTGACCCCCTTTTTTTTTTTAATACTAAATGGTATGGTAAATATTGAGAGTGATGCTTTCAGATGGAATTTTCCTGAAGGAATCTCAGGTTCTGTGAACAAATATTTTTGTGGCTGTATCTAGAATAAAGTTGGACTGTTAACTGGATGGAGGTCCTCATTTCCTCTTGTCACTGTACCATATAAAAGGTATGTCACACCTTGTCGGAAGGAGAAACTTTAAATTTTTAGTTTAGGTTTTTTTCTTTGCTTCTTAAGTAAAACCAATCTAGTTTCTTTTTCTGCAGCAAAGGAGGAAGGAACAAACAACAAATTAATCAGACAGGAAGCGAATAACCACAGAAGAACGTCTGCCTGTGACTCAGTATGTCACATTTAATAAGAGGCCAGAGCTTGTCCAAAATGGCTGTCCAAAAATGACCCCGCATTTGCGTTAGAAGATGATGCCTTTTTCAGGAATGGTTTTCTCTCTGGGCTCATATCTCACTTGCTCTCTGTCTGCCTGTGTCCCTGGTCATGCCTTCCTACAGTATCCTTTAACGGTAAGAAAAATTATATTCAAACTAAATATATTTCCTTTATCAGCTAAAGAACTAAATGGCTTTTAATGGACCATTTGAATGTCGAGATAGTTTAATGTTTTTCAGTAGAAGATCATGTGGTCTATTCTATTGCACAGAATACCAGTTTTACTACTTTGGTGATTATGGGTGAGTCATAAATTGTGTTTTGAGCCAAACTGGAAGCAAGATTATCAGTAGAATTTTTCCTGACCCTTAGATGAGTTTGGATCCATAGGAACTTTTTTTTTCCCATTTGAAACGGGGGCTGTATATCCTTTCCGTGTATGGTTCACTTGTTCACACAGTTGCCTTTGAACCATTGCTTTGGCTAGCAACAGTAAGTGTGTTTCAAGTAAAGAGAGTCACTGGAAGCTTCAAAAGAAAGCACCATGGAACTAAACTTTTGTCATTCTGTTGCTGTGGACATGTTATTTAAATTCAAATCCCAAACTAAACCATTTCTAAGCAGAGTTTTTTAGGAAGAAGGCAGTTTCTCTTTAGAATCATTCTATTCGACATCCTAACAGTGCGGCACACCAAATTCTGGTAGCATTTGTTATAAATAGTTACAACTATTTGCATTTAATATGATTAATATTTTGGCATAAAAGTATTGTAGTTTTAAATTTTTAAGCCATGTATCTATAGACCTACAGAGCAGGATTAAGGAAACTTTTCTGTATCAAAAAGTTTTTTTTCCTCGGGGGCACATATGAAAAAGCAACATGACTTATATTCCTTTCTCTCCTGTGGAGAAATGTAATATAAACCTTTAAAATATTAAGAGGGTACATGCCAATATAGTCAATAAGTACAAGTTCTTTTAAATAATTCAGTGGCATAATTAGGGTGTATGATAAAAAATGGAGAAGCAGTAAAATGATGAAAAGGCTATAGGAAGATTCTAGGTGGTGGAAAGGCAGAGAAAAAAATGACAGGATGGTGAGAGAGGAGAAGCCTAGAAAAGGTTTTGATGTTGACTTGTGTGGAAACCATACACTTACTATTCACTTGGATTGAGGGTCTTAAGTATTATGCGTTAGCTTTGTAAAGGTATGTTGCTTCTGAACTCGAACATCAGCTAGTCAAAATTCTTCCTTTTATAGTCCAAAGAGATCTAAAATCTCTATCAGGTTTTCAATGCTCTGTGAAAAATTCGTTCACGGGTTCATTGTTCAAAGCTTTTCAATTCCTGTAATATCTAAATATTTAAGGATTACACATACTGTGGATGAACTGCAATATTTGGAGAACTCCCCATGCTGAAAAACATTCCCTGGAGGTCCAGCAGCAATCTCACCCAGATCATTGATGGAATCTAATTCTAGATCTGGCCTATAGGCTGAAAGTTCCCCAACCTGTGTTAAAGTGTAAGAGGAAGTATGCTTCCTAATTCCTGGACCTTTCAAGTTTTATGCCCTTTTGAAGGCTTGCTTAACATTCCATGAACACATCATTTACTTTGGAAGTTTCTAGCTGTTTAAGTTGTGATACAGGATCAGCTTTAGCTCAAGAGGTTATTTCATCATGACAGATGCTAAATTGTGATACATTTCTGCCTTAAGTTCGATTCATTTTTGTTTTACCAAATTGTCATACATTTACTTCTCGTTGGAAAGAGCACTTCCCTTGACTGTCGTAAATATCTCTGTCTGTGTTTTGCAACCCTCATGCCTGAAAATTAAAACTGAAAAAAAAAAATCCTAGACTAAGGAATGCCTTAATTAGTACATTCTTAAAAAATTTAAGATGCACTTTATACACACCTCTCTTCGCCATTCATTTGTAATACAAAGGTTTGCAGAGGTGTTCACATGTGGGCTAAGGTTTAAATCAACTCATGGTTTCTCTCATGGTTAAATAGGAAGGAAGACAGTAACATTTATTGAGCACTTACTATGTGTTAGGCTCTTTACTTTTGCTTATTTTATTTTTTTTAAATGGCTAAAGTTATTAAGCACTTGCCTCATTTAACTCTTAAATAACCCTCTTAAGTAAGTACCATTTTCCACATTTTTTTGTGGGAACTGGACTTAGAAAAACTAAGTAATTTGCCCAACGCCACCTAACATCTAAGTGTGGAAGAAGTTCTCTATAATTTCAGGAGCTTTTTAATAAGTGCAGTTTAGAGGCAACTGAGTTGTCTTTTTCCAGTCCTGGGAATCTGGGATTATACAAACAATCTCAAGTAAGACATTTCTTTTCTGAGTCTTTTGACCTTTTCAGAAGTAAATTTGGTGACACTTGTAACTTATAAAAGAAGGCTCCACTTTCAACAATAAAATGAATAAAATGTATCAAGTATGTTGACATATATGCTGTGTGTGTGTGTGTGTGTGTGTGTGTGTGTGTGTGTGCATGCACGTGTGTAGTAGAGAATGGGTAGATCTTAAACCTCTGGTAAAATTAAATGTGAGACTGAGGATTTAGGAAAACTTTAGCTTTGAGATTTGAGCTCCTTAAAGCAGCGGTCTGCAACCCTTTTAGCACCAAGGACTGATGCTCCTCTGACAATCTAATGCTTAATAATCTGATGTGGAGTTGAGGTGGTGATGCTAGCGCTGGGGAGCGGCTGCAAATATAAATGATGCTCCGTTTGCTTGTCACTCGCCTCTTCCTGTGCGGCCCTGTTCCTAACAGGCCATAGACTGGTACCAGTCCGTGGCCCGGGGGTTGAGGTCCCTTGCCTTAAAGAATACTTGGAAGATATGGGAAGTAGGGAGAGGAAAATCAATACTTTTTAGTTTTGTGGATAAAGTAGACAAGGATTTTTCTTTCCTTTCTCACAGTTAAATTGTAACGGGTAGGTGTGTAATTAAACTTACCTTCATTTTCTCACTTTTAAAAAGATTTGATGTCTGTGAATTTATATTAGTTTTTAAATTAAACATATATAGCAGCAGATTAAAAAAAAATTTATTCATAACAACCTTTAGTTCCACAGCAGGTACTCAGAGTAAATTGTGAATTGCCATTGTACTAATCGTAATGATATTATAGATGTTTCAAAATGTCTTCTCTGAAAAACACCTTTTCCACCCTCCAGAATTAATCAACTCTTTAAATAAACTCTCGATTTCTAAAATCGCCAATGACCCTGTAAGTACAGCTAAGTCACAAACCCTTACCATTGAGAAGATAGAATTAACTTAAGCTTTTGTCTTAAATGATGTTCATCCAAGAAGGGAGCAAGTACATCCTGAGAACTTAGGGATTCCAGAAAGCATGTGTTCCACACTCAGAGCAGACTGAGGAAACAATGGTAACTAACTGGGTGAGTCTATTGCTTTGCTTATTATAAAGCAACGCTCATTTCTGTTCTCTACCTTTTGCTTCCTCTTGGGTTGAGCAGCCTTTTCTCTCTTTCCTCTTATATTGATTGCCTCATTGCCTGCAGCCCTCTGAGCTAAACTTGAGAAGAGGAAGAGTAACAATAATAGAAACAAACTTTATGCAAAGATGTTCAGTTTTCTAAAATGGCTACAGGGCATGCTATGGTGGTTAAGGCAAGAGGTGGGGCACACACATGTTGCACTGTGACTGGTGTCACAAAATAGAAACTACAGGCAACTGCAGCTGTGAAAAGATTGTGCTAAAGAAACAGGATGGCTGTGGTTTGCTGTGAGCATCAATTTTCCTGTTGAGCATTGTTACAGGAAGTTGAAGAACAAAGCCAACTTCATCTTCATTAGTTCTAATGGTTTTCAGATCTTAAACACATCCCACTAATTTTGCATCATGGAGGAGCCTCTAAAAAATAGAATCAGGAATTATCGAGTAGGAATCCCAAAACTATGTGCTTTTTAAAAGCAGGGTTTTAGCAGCAATTTGAGTTTGCTAAATAACTTTAACGGTATAACTTGGAGTGGATTCATTGCTTTTATAATGAGTGCCTTTGCAATCTTTTTTTTATGGTGCAATAACCATATGAATTGAAGAGCCTTTTGTTATTAAAACACTTATGAGTTATATGTACTATAAATTTCCTTCTGTTAGTATTTATTGGTTAAACAATGTATGTATGTATGTACAGAGAAGTGTGCGTGTGTGTCCATATGTCTGTTTATAAGCTAGAAAGGTATACGTCAAAATGTTAACAAGAATTTTCTGGGTATTATTAATCCAAACCTTTTTCTAAAATTTAATATTGTCGAATGCTTCCTCCAGTGGTTAAATATAACTGCTCTGTTTTATTTTCAACTTTGTGCATTTTTGTGTTGTCTATTGTTTTCAAAATGAATAAATGGTACTTTTGGAAGCAGAAAAGGAATCTAAAAAAGAATTCAAGCCAAGAAACCAAGAGCATATGAGAAATACATACATAAAAATAATTTAAGAACAGTATATATAAAGTAAAATATAATCAAATATAAATAAAAATAAGATACAGAATAAAAAGTAATGAGGGCAAGAGAGCACTTGGACCTTTGGATCTGTCCAGTTGTATTATTTTTATTTTAGCTGCCCCCCTTTATGATTCAACCTTTATGAAAATGAAAGTTTATTTTTCTCCCATTTATTTTAGGTAAGGTCATATTTAAGGGTGACCATCTAGAAAAATGCTTTATATTCTTGAATAGTCCAGAATGGTGATAAAACATAACTGGAAAAACCTGCTTCTTATCGTCTCTGATAGAACTTGGCTGATTCATCCCTCCCACACCCACTCAGAGTTAGAGGCAGCCCTCTGAGGATTAGCAGGTGTTTCCATTGGATAGTGCCAGGAATCTCGCCACTCTTCATGTCATTGATCTAGAATGAATTAACAGTTAGCTATGAGAGACTTGATCTAGAATGAATTAACGGTTAGCTATGAGAAACTAAGAAACAGTTCATTTAAATAACTAGCCAATTCTTTGGATCCTAAAGAGGTAGATCATTTTACATTCAGAGATAATTCTGCTTTCCTAGATGAGCCTATTGAAGAAGAAACCATAACTTTCCTGGGGCAAGTCTGGAGTTCATTGTGAACTGTGGTCCAGCCACTAGTTGGCCATGCATTTGAGGAGAATATGTCAGCTATAGAATGGGGAGTATGCTGAGCAATTCAGTCTTTTTCACAAGTGTCCCTCATAACCAATATTGCATATTTAGCAAATGGCTCTGGGCCACAAGATGCCCTCGTCGGCCTAGAATCAGTGCGTGATGCTGTCTAATGTGAGTGTTAATCCATGATTTTGATCTAATGGCATTATAGTAAAACCAACAAAACCAGCTATTCCTTACACAGAAGCAGGAAATTCCAAGATTTCTAAATAATGATGTATGTCATGTTGTATATGTGCATGTGTGTGTGTGGCAACAAAGAACTAACAATTTTTTTAAGAATTAACAAATGTTGAAAGTCATTTGTACAAAATATTCTGCTCTATTCTCTCAACCCATGGAGCCGATCCCTTTATAAAAGTTTATTAGTAGATCCCTCTCCTTACATCAACAGATGTTCACTTAAAATTTGATGACTTTTAAATGATTTATTCAGTTAATAAATAAAACTCTGGCGGTCACATACCCTAGGATTCAGGTTGATTTTTTTTAATTATATATCTTTAATATTTGACAATCCATAGATATTTGGGGTGAGAAATCAATCGATGGGTATTTTATTCAAAAACCATTATTTTATAATTTCCATAATGGATAATAGACAAATATTGTTAAAACTGTGTTTGTTAGGTTGTGAGGGATTTTATAACAAAACCCCAGACTGAGTGGCACAAAGAGCAGAATTTTATTCTCTCACAATTCTGGAGGCTAGAAGTGCAAGATCCAGGTGTCAGCAGGTTTGGTTTCTCCTGAGGACTCTCTTGGTGGCCACCTCCTCTCTGTGTCCTCATGTGGCCTCTTCTTTGTGCTCACACATCCCTGGTGTCTCTTCCTCTTCTTGTAAGGAGCCCAGTCTCATTGGATTAGGGCCCACTCTAACGGTCTCATTTTAAGTGAATCACGTCTCCAAATTACAGTCACATTCTAAGGTACTAGAGGTTGAGGTTTCGACATATGAATTTAGGAAGGACATAATTCAACTCATAGCACCGTTTATAAAAACAGAAATACTTCTTCCATCCCTTTGCACAAAATTCAACACACAAGATGAATATTTTAGAGAAGTCTGGCTTTAATCCCTATGATGAAAGTTATTTAAACAATGAAATGATCGTTAAAATAAAATTCTCAAAAGTATATGTTCTTAAAAGTTCAATGCCAGGGCTGAGGGTGGAGTGGGAAGCCAAAGGTCAGCAAACAGGCAGATCAGTGACCTTCCAACTTTGGGGAGCCTCACTACAGTGAGAGGAAGGACACAGCGGTCTCAAAAAGCACACAGATGATTCTGATGTGAAGTGTAGCCTGCACTTGTCAAACCCCTGCCCTAATCCTTCCCCTAGCTTGAGGGCCCCTCCTGGCCCTGGGATGCTACTGCCTTTCCTGCCGTGCTCCCAGCTCCCGACAAAGGAACTCTGCACGCAGCAAGCCCAAGGCTGCCCCATTCCTACCCCGTGCAGGGACTCTGGGCAAAGCAAGGGCCTCGGCTCAGTCCCCAGCTCAGTCCCTCCTCCACCATGTGTTTGAGCGGCACTCACACCTGCAGGACCTGTGCTCACCCTCAAGGAAGCCAGACCTAGACTTGCCTACTGATCGCTTGCTCTACGAGCCGTGCCGAGAGCTTGCCTTGCACCGTTTCATTTCATCCCCCCAGCAGCCCCCATTTAACAGATGGGAAAGGGAGGTTCGGAGAGGTAAGATTCTTATCTCAGGTTACTGGGTAGCAGAGCAAAGATTCACAATCATATTTGCCTGACCCAGGTCTTATGTTCTCACAGGGATTCTAACCCTTTCATTACGTAGACCAGCGGTCCCCAACCTTTTTGGCACCAGCGACCGGTGCTCCTATGAGAGAATCTAATGCCTGATGATCTGAGGTGGAGCTGAGGAGCAGCTGCAAATACAGATGAAGCTTTGCTCATTTGCCCAAAGCCCACCTCCTGCTGTGCGTTCTGGTTCCTAACAGGCCACGGACTGGTATCAGCGTATGGATCTGGGGTTGCAGACCCCTGCCATAGACCACACTAGTTTCCGGTAAAGCCCAAAGGATTCCTCTTGAACTGTTGTTAAATGCATAAAACAAAATATAAAGGATTACCAAGGAAACTAGTTATATTGAAATATGTACAAGATCTAGTAATAGACATAAAAACATTGCCATAATTTCAAAAGAGATCTATAACAATTGTAATATAAGAAAATATTATGCAAAAAACTATCGTTAAAAATGTTTCAATTCAGATACTATGACTTGTGACCTACATTCATAATTGAAGAAAATGCTAATTTTAATTAGAGCTTAGGGGAAATAAATATGTCCTTTTTTTCCATCCAAGTTCACAAACCCATGAATTTGATCCACAGACACTGTGGGTATAAGGATCCAGGTTAGGAATGCATGATCCAGGTTAGGGTCTAGCCTGCTGTTGAGGCCCTTCAGTAAGGCCCAGTTCTGGTTCTGATGTGGGCTCTTAACTCCATGAAAGGAGGGGAGCCAAGGCTTTCCCAAGGCCTTGAGTTCTGCTCCACTGGCAAAGTTGGGGGCTGACAGTCCAAGTATTTAATGCTAGCAAGCGCCCAGACACAGGGCTGATTCTTTGCCCGAACCTCAGAATTCACAAGGGCTGATGCTGGAAGCCGTTCTGATGGCCAGCACATGGCTCGTTTGTGTGTCCCCTGTCTTGCGCACTCCACACATATTTAGTGAGAACCCTACTTTGTGCTAGGTATTGGGGAGACCTGGAGGACTTCGCAGTCTGATGGGAAGAAGTAGGCATGGTGTGGGCCTGGCACGGGGGACATGAGTTCGGTCTTTGACCCGTGTGGTGAGGTAGCAGGATTGGAGTCTGGAGTTTCTTACAAACTTCTCTTACGGCCCCAGCCTGGACAAGTCCATATAAGCAGTTGTTCAGCCAGAAAGGAGCAAAGAGACCCTGGAAGCCTCTGTAATCACCTTTCAGCATTGAGGTGGGCGTGGGAGGGGTTCGTCTGGGGGGGCAAGGAAGACAGTGCAGGGGAGGCTGCAGCACAGCTGAGCCTTGAACAACATAGATTTGAACAACAAAGGTCCACTTAGATGTGGATTTTTTTTCAATAAATGCTGTAAATGGATTTTTCTCATATGATTTTCTTAATAACATTTTCTTCCCCGTAGCTTCTTTACTGGAAGAATGCAATACAAAATACATCTAACATACAAAATATACATTAATTTACTGTTCGTGTTATCGGTAAAGCTTCCAGTCAATGGTAGGCTGTTAGAAGTTAAGTTTTGGTTTGGGGGAGTCATATGTTAAGTATGAATTCTCAACTGCACAGGGGTCAGCACACTGAACCTTGTGTTGTTAAATGGACGTAGGTCTGCATCACCTTCAGAGAGGTGAAGCTCTCACCCGCAGATCCTCTCCCCGTCGTTTATCTGAGGTGGCGAGGAGGGGAAAACCGAGCTTCTGCGGTCCAGAGACTTAAAAGTCGGTTTAGTGCATAGTCAGAACCATAATGGCAACAGAAAATTGTAAAATAAATAGATTAAAGAAGCCTTGCAGGAGAGCAGTCCGTTAAAAGGGTCCCTGTCCCTCAGTCTGGCCTCTGAGAGGTAGAGAACATAAGTTCAGTGTGATCTTTGCAACCAGACTGACTGATGAGAACCAAACCCAAGAGAGGTTCCTGGTGGTTGACCAGATGCCCCTTCTTCCTCAGTGTTAGGATACCAGCTGGTGGTGAATATGCAATCTGACACAATGAATTTGAGTGCTGAAGGGCGTTTCATCCACCAAGCACATGGATGATCTTTTCCACTGAGCCGGTCTCTTGGGCCCTCAGGGCAATCCCAGCCACACCGCCTCCTTGTTGAGCCTCTTCCTCCAGATCTGTTAATACCATTGCTTTGGCCACAGCACCTTTCACAGTTAGTTGAACCCGAATCCTGTCCTTCCTTCTGGTCCTAGGACACACTGACTCTGCAGCTTCCGATGGTGCCTTCTGCAGCTGGAGAACCCCCTTTACAGGTTTCTTAACACAGGCACTCGACCCTGCTCACACTGCCCATGTGGCCCCACAAGTGGCTAATTGGTGTCATGCAGAAAACCAATTTAAGGAACACATTTTAAAAGAATCGTTGTCTGAGACGGTCTCTTATTGGAAAACAGAGTCTGACCTTGTTTACAGGTTAGCGGTAGCACTACTTAGCCCTTTACCTGCCTGAATATGCTTATCTAAAAAGCAGGGATCTAAAGGACTTGATTTGAATGAATTGTGTGGGGTCTTGTAGGGAGTTACTTAATTTCTCTGAGTTTCAGTGTCCTCTGTAAAACTAACGGAAACATGCTAGTTTGCAACGTCTGTTAAATTTAGAGACAGTGTAAGTAACACGCCCTGGATCCAACCGACTGTCAACAAATGAGAGCTGCTGTTGCCGCTGCTGAGTTTTTAAAATTTCATTTTCTAGACGGCCCACTTTGAACAGAACTATTCCAAACAGTCTTCATTCCTGTCTTCCAGCAGCTTTGACAAGTCTGGCTACGTCTTTTTAGCTTTTCCATTCTAGTTTTGTTCCCAGAGAGACATCTAGCAAAACTTTAATAGGACATATTTGTTTCAAGTTGTAAGTTTTCCACATTAACTAAATTTGAAGTCTAAGAAATTATTTTCCGTAATTAAAGAGATTGCTGAGAATAAAAGGAAGATAATTCTGCTGTTTGAAACTCAGGACACATGTTCCATAGAAACGGGGTTACTCAGGTGGTCAGTGTCCCAGGCTGCCCACTGGTTTAGGGCTCAGTCTCTACGACCAAGCTTCTCAAATTTAAGTGCACACGAATTACCTAGGGATCTTGTTAAAATGCTGAAACAAATTCAGTGGCAGGGAGCAGGGCTGAGAGCAGGGCTGAGATCTGATGTTTCTGACAGCTCTGGGCGATGCCTGTGCTGCTGGTCAGGAGCCACACGGGGAGCAGCAGCAAGGGCTGGGTGGGAGATGCTGGGGTTACTTAGGGTGAGTGAGTGGGTGAAACCCTGCCAGGGCTGGGACCTGGTGGGACAAGACCCAGGGGTGGAACTCTGAGGACGGGGGAAGGGGAGGCCAGGGTTTGTGGCCGGCGTGACTCCTAGGGCACTGGTGTACCACTGTTCCTGCAGTCCCTGATGTTCGCCCACTGCCCCTGTCACTGCTGCCACCCTCCAGGGTTTCCCTCAGCCCTCCCACCCAGCCGCCGAGTCTGCCTTGCCTCTGTTCCCAGAGCAATCACATGGTACAGGAAGCTTTCCTAATAAAGCATATTTCTAGAAAACAGCCCTGGAGTCCTATCATAGGTTTAAGCCCTCATCTCTTTTTTCTCCTCTTTTTTCAAACTTAGATCCTACAAGGAAATACCAGGTAGCACAAAGACAGGAATCTAGTCTCCTCGCCTGTCTTTGCTGCCTACCTTACCTTACCCCCGTCTCCTTTCCCTGGATGGCCATAAGAACAGAAGGAGATTCACCTTTGCATTCCTGCAGTGTATACCCAGACCCAGGCAAATGTCAGGAATCTCTGCACAGACAAAACAGCTGGACTCCCGAGTGAGCAGGCCTGGGGGCGCAAGAAGGGACTTTGTCATGGAAATGAGTGAGGAACAGGCCACCTGAACATCGCTTTGCTGAGATACATTTCTAGCAACATCACGATAACCTTCCAGCTAGCTTCTCAGGCCGCAGGCCCAGGGGCCTTGCACATGTCATTCCCCCCGACCTGCTTTGGTGGTGGTGGAATTGAGCAGCATGAGATACTAGGTTTTGCTTTCTGTATCTCAGGCACTTAGGCTCAGAAACCTCCCCTTCTGGGGTTCTCCAGCACAGTCACGTCTTAGCAATGTTGTAAAGGTCATTTCATCTCTTATAAAAGTTGGCTGATGTGAAAAGCTATCATTTTGGTAGGAAAGTGGGACACGTAGAACAGAGCATCACTAAGAAGTCTAACACATGACCATGTTTTATTTCCTTTTGTTTTGTTTTTACAGATTTATCAGCAAGATTGTTGAAAGCGTAACTGTCCGAGATGCCTGTCCCTCCCCCGCCAGCGCCCCCGCCGCCCCCCACCTTTGCTCTGGTGAGTGGCTCCATACCATTTGTTATCCATGCATGAAGCAGCCTAATGAAGTCCAAACCGGCACACATGTATTCGTTTTAAATGTATTTGCGTTCTGGCTTAAATACGACATGGCAAGCTTTCCAGGCGCCGGGGTAAGCCAGACTCTTAGCTGTAGAGAATGTAGCGCAAAGGGGTTGTTGTGTAAGGTCTCATGCAATGCATGGAGTACACACGTGGAATGTGGCTTGGTTCCATCAAGGGAAGTGTCCTGTTCCTTCCCACATGCTGGCCCAAGACGGGTTTGCAGGAGCAGTTCTGCAGGGCCTGCACCCTTTCCATTCACATGGCTGCAGCTTCTAGATTTTAACTTTGGGGCAGGACAGTCTAAAAGCCCCAGGTCTCTGTCTGCAAATGCATCCATTCAAATGTCCTCCAGACTTCTTTCTTTTTTCCTGACTTTCCCCCACCCGACCTCTTTCTTCCCACTCTGTTTTACCTCCCATACACGAATATCCACCCTTAATTAAATCTGTCCCTGCATTTAGATGCCTACTTTCCAAAGGAACTTTTCCTTTGGGCTCATCCTGGTCCTTGATAGACCCATCCTTAGAAGTTAGTGTGCCCTCTTCCAGGAAGCCAGCAGCCCTCCACGTGGTGAGAGGGAAGGGCTCTCAGCCATGTCCTATTACAAAGGCCTCCCCCAGCTGCGAAGCCTTCACCGCTAAGGGGCCTCCCTGTGATGGGCCTCCATTTGTCACTTGGGGAAACTGAAGCTCAAAGAAGAAAACTCTCTTGCCCAGGCTTCCATGGGACACTTACATATAGCCAACTAAGGTCGGAACCTAGTTGGAAGAACAGACTAGTAATTAGCTCATTGCTATTTAAGGTGTGGTCCTCCAACTGCTGGTTACAGTTCCCACAGAGATAAGTACGGAAATACAGAGTAAGCATTCAGAAACTCTTATAGCCATTTGATAGTAGTGTTATGTCTGTTGTTTTTAAGATTGTATTGTGTGCCTTTTACTGGTTCATTTTTCTAATAATTCATTGTTATTTTACAAAAGTATCAGTCCATGATAGATTGGAAATTTTCCTTAAAAATTAGTCCTTCACTTAGGTAAGTTTGAAAAGCTTTGATCTGGCTAACATTGGATTAATTTATATTTACCCCAAAGGTAGGTTGTATACCAAATGCTGGATAGTACATGCCTTAATTGTTTTTTAATTTTAATGCTCATGTGTTTATTTTAATGTGTGTTATAAAATTATAACTAGCACACCCAGGGTTTAATAAGTTAATTTAAAATAAAATCTTTGCTGGAAAATAGTATAGTAAATAATATAGTAAGTAGACTTAATGAAAAATATTAACTAAGTAATAACACAGGTAGCATGACAAGATGACCAAAATCGTGAGAGTTATACCAGAATTATTGAAGTTTGGGAAACCTTGATTTATCCCATCAACTCATTTCCATCCCTAATTCCTTGACTAAAAGCAAGATCATGGAGAAATAGCATATAGAGATGAGAAAAGGAAAAGGTGGGTTGGTGGCCACCATAGGACACCACCTAGTGGGACAAGCACACTTAGGGGCCCTGGACTGCCACATGACAGAAGTTGGCACCTGAAGGGGGCAGGCATCAAAATAAATTTGGAGGCAGAACAGGAGGCTGGTGAGGGTTGCTGACCAAAAACTATTAAGAAGAGATCTGATGTGTACACATCGCTTAGCCCCTCTGGGCCTCAGGGTTTTTTAATCTTTACAACGAAGACATTAGATAATTTTAAAAGCTCTTTCTGAGATGTCCAAGGTATGTTGTTAAGTTGTAGAAACAAGTTTCAGAGCAGTAGAGGATGATCCCATTAGCAAAAGCAAATTCTATACAGTCAAAGAGCATTTCTGCAACTGACTGCCCACAAGCTCGTAACGGGCTTGCTTCAGGGTATTGCTGGGGCTAATGGGGAAGAGGTGTTTTATTTATTAACTTTTTAAAAATTGAGATATAATTGACATATAACATTTTGTAAGTTTAAGATGTACAATGTGTTGATTTGATACATTTATATGTTACAATATAATTAGCACCATAGCTTTAGCTAACATATCACATCACACAATTATCATTTCTTTTTCGTGGTGAGAACGTTTAAGATCCAACCTCTTAGTCACTTTGAAGTTTATACTACAGCATTGTTGACTGTAATTATTATACTCCAGAACTAGTTCATCTCCTAGATGTAAGTTTGTACCCTTTACAATCTTCCCAGTTCGGGAAAGGGCCATTTTAATCTCACATTTACCCTTCCAGCAGGGAGGGCTCTGGAGTCAGACTGCCAGGGTTTGAATCCCAGCTTCTCCTCTTCCCAGCTGGCTGCCTGGGGCAAATGATTTAACCTCTCTGTGCCTTAGTTTCTTTGTGTCTAGAATGAAAATAATGACTTACAGGGTTGATGAGGATTAAATGACTTAATACAGAACAGTGCTAAAAACAATGTCTGGTCCTTAGTAAAAGCTATGTAAGTGTTAGCTGTTGTTATCATGAGCAAGTAATACTTTATAATAATTTAATAATTTCAAGACCCTCCCAGCTTAACACATACATTCCATGTAGCCTACTTCAGGGTTTTTCTTAGCTCTCTCTCTCTCTCTGCCTCTAACTATAGTAAATAGCTGGGTTGAGATATCAAGCTAAACTCTCCCAGGTTAACCTACTGTGGCCCTCACTGGCACCTCTGAAATCAGATCCTTTTTGAAGGGGTAGGGTCAGCCAAGATGAACTTTCAGGTCTGCTAAAAAGACTCTACGTGGGGCCAGGCCAGACCAAGCTAGTTTCCAAGCATGACAGAGAAAAGCATACTTGAGTGCGTATGCTGGGCTCTTAGTATCCTCACCCTCTAAAATAACCCTGAATAAACAAGAGCCCAATTTCATAGTAAGGATCTTTCCCAGGAATTCTGAAAATATAGAAAGTACCCAAACATTTTAAAGCAGCATCTTTGCTCTGCAATCTGTGTGCTAAGTTTTAAAGGGATGAAAATCAGAAACACCTTAGGCCAAAGGGACATGAAGACACTTTCGGGGGGTAATGGAAATTTTGTACATCTTGATTGTGGCGGTGGCTACATGAGTGTATGTTTGTCACAATTCATAGAACTATGCACTTAAAGGATGATTTTACTATATGTAAATTATATGTCAAATCTCCCTTAAATTAAAAAATAAACTTCAGCAATGTTAACAAAGGGAATAATTTTCTAAAACTTTGGTGAATTAAAAATAATATAGCTGACTCTTTTACTGCAGACAGTTTTCTCCTTGCATCAGGTTAGTTATAAAAGAGAGGAAAGAGAAACTATTCCTCAGGACACATTCTAGAGAATGAAGCCTCATGGTATCCTGCAGAATCTTCTCAGACTTAAAATTCTTTTCTCGTCCCTTCTCTGCTCTCAACATCCAACCCTGGCTCTGTTGCTTATGGCCAGACAATGGTCTGAATTTTCAGGGACTTTTATCAGGAACTGACTCTTCTTGCATTAAAAATGAGTGTAATTTATTGCTGCATCTGCTCCCAAATGTTTGAGTCTTAAAAAGAATGACATTGGGTCTAAAATTTGTGAAGAATTTACAGTCTGTCGCCAAGAACCTTAATAATAAGCCTCTGATACTCTCGCTAGCTGACCCTGCTCAGTGTTGTAGTACATGATTTTAATTCAAGAGATGAATATGAGTTTGCATGGTTTCCTTTCAGGCCAATACAGAAAAGCCTACCTTGAATAAGTCAGAGCAGGCTGGGAGAAATGCTCTTCTCTCTGACATCAACAAAGGGAAGAAACTAAAGAAGACAGTTACCAATGACAGAAGTGCACCAATATTGGACAGTAAGTGAAAAAGTTATTTTCTGTGGAGATAAATGGCTTAGACTACTCTACCCTTCCCATCCCCCCCAAAAAACTTTTTTTTTTTTTTGGTTAGCAACAGCTGCAAAGCTAGCAGAATAAGGGACTGTATCACTCATTGTGTGAGGGCTCCGGTTTGGGTTCCTTCTAATGCTGCAGGAAGCCAGTATAATAATTCTTTGTCTAAGATACACACAGCAGCAGTTCTCTGAATTATTCAAACGCTTTCTGGAAGTTAACCCTTTGCTCCTTGAATCACAGATCAAAAGGCAGCATGAAATATGGAAAGATCCATAGACTTGGAATCCAAGGATGTGGGTTCGAGTCCTGACACATCCATCACTTACTATCTCCAAGCCTTACTGTCTTCATCTGTAAAATGGATATGGTAATAGCTGTTCTGCTGTCCTCACAAGTTTGTTGTGAGCATCAAGTGAGATAATGCTTATAAAAGTATTTCCTTGTCTGGAATGTGAAACTCAAATGTAAGATATGATTATGAGGAACTTGGAGAAAGAGGAAATGAGATCAGGCCTTGCTTATCTATCCATTGTAAGCCTGAGATACTTTCTAGAACAAGTCAGGGTGTATATAAACAAACAAGTACCCACCACACAGGGCTACATATTATTTCTTAACAACAGAATGAAAAATTATACATAGCTAGAATGGACTGGTAGTTAATAATCAGGCTCCGAGATGATCTCCTCATATTCTTATGCCAGGCAGATGTTTCCAGAATTCATCCTAGACCACAGATCCCATTTGGACTCAATAGGAAATCGATAAGTGAATAATGATGCAGGACTTTAACCAAGTGGAGGAGGAAGAAGGGCTTGAGGAAGTTCTAGGAAAACTACCTAATAGGTAGAGAAGAAGGATCTAGGTTAGATGAGAACCTGTGTGTGGGAGGTAAATGGAAAAGAGGAAGACCAAGGCAAAGGTGCATGTTCTGTTACCAGGCAAGGTGGTGCAAATGAGAATGCACCACACCTCAGAAAGGAACTGTGGGGTCTTTGACTCTTGACCCAGTTTTACCTCTAGATCAAAATGCCCAGAAAACTGTCATGGTTATTGTATAATCAATCCATTAGTCCTCCTGATCCATGTCACAAGATTCTCCTGGTGTGATCCCAGTATAGTCACTTACATCGGGGCAGCTTTGGTCTAACAACCATCCAGTCATGGTGCCTGCAGGGCCAGAGAAGCTCCACAAACAGCCACTTCCAGGACAGAGCCCAGTAGTTCTCTCCGCTGTGAGTGGGAGGCCAGTCTCCAGAGAGGTGAATGTGAGTTCCCTAGATGGTGAAAGATACTGGACAGTCTGAATCCACAAATGAACACTTACTATATTCTTCAAGGTCCACTTCTCCTCCCATTAAATGGAAATAAGTGTTAGTTCTTCTCCCTTCCAGCTGCTCAGTGATGTACTTTGTTTGGTAGATACAAGATGTAACCCAATGCATGCCCTAGCTGTCATGTACTGAATTGGACACCAATGCTTTTGTCACAAGCTCTTTGCAAGTGACAAAGTCAGCCATGGTTTTATATTTGTTTGCAGGTGAAACCTCCTTGGACTCTCTATCAAAATCTCGACCATGGTTATGCATGATATAACTCTTGAAGTCATCCTTGTCCTGCAATTTAATTACTAACAAAGTCACCTGTAGCTAGTTAGCTACCCTCAACTACTTTAGCTTTTCTACGGAAAGATGCACTTATGTATGATGTCTGATAGTGCATTTCTCTCTTTGAATGTTTAATACTATGTAAAGGTGTCCTATGTCAATGGAGTATTCCAAAATGCACCATTCATTAATGAATAATGTTTGAATGACAAAGACATTATCAATATTATTGGTAATAATTAAAATTAGTAAAAATTTCCAATTTTATCTGGAAGCAATTTTGCATACATTTCAAGAAATTATCATTCTAATTTGATTCATGTTTTTAGGTGAAGTCATGATTGTGAGCTTGTTATCAGATTATTTCTTCTATCAGCAGAGTCCCATAAGTACCCCAAAAGTGCCACACCTAGAAAAGATACAAAGCTAACAGACATGATAAATCTCATCCAGAAAAAAGAAAACACAAACGAATGAAAGAACCCAGAAAGCAGATAGAGATTCAAAACAGATGTTCTAAAATTAAGGCTGCTACAGTGAAGTCATATGCTATATCATTTGAAATCTTAAAGAAATTAATTTTCTAAGAAAAGCATAAATGTATCAAAATTCACTCATGAAGCCCCATCGAGCAAGGAAAAAGCTGAAAACTTTATCGAATTACTTTCTCTCTAGAAAACTTTAGGGCCAGATGAATTTACCAGTAAATTCTTTTAGATTTTAAGAAAGAGCTAATTCAAGTGCTATGTGAGTCATTCATTCCCAAACATAGGAAGAGATGGAAAGCTGTCTGATAGGTATATTCAGACTGGCATGATCCTAATGTCAAAATTCAACAAAGGCAGCATATGCACAAAAAGAAAGCTTGTATATCAGAGTCCTAGGGGACATGTGGCAATGTCCAGGGCATTTTTAGGTGTCATAACTTGATGAGGAAGGGGTTCCTAATGACATCTAGTAGGTAGAGGCCAGGGATGCTGTAAACATTCTATAGAAAATAAGATGGCCACTCACAACCAAGAAGTATCTGACCTAAAATGTCAGTAAGAAATCATACTATAGATAGATCATTTATGATCATAGATGAGAGACTACTAAAACATCAAAAAATAATAATTCAGTAAGTATATTAAAAGAGTAATTTACCAAGATCAGGACTTATCTCATATTTAATATTAGAAAGTCTATAAACTTACCATATCAAATAAGGAAAACCATATAATCATCTCAGTAGATCCTGAACTGACATTTGATTAAATTTCATGTCATAAGAAAGTCTAAAAATACTATGCTGCCTATGAACATTTAGAATGAAGAAAAACATTTCAAACCAATAGTATATAATTTTGAAACAGTAGAAGCATTCTCATAAAAGACAAAATATGTTTTCCTTTAGTAACATTAATAATTTATATTGTAACTTATTGGATTTTGTTAACCAATGTCACCATAAAAAATAAATAAATGAACTCAAAAAAATAATTTACATTGTCATGGAAGTTCAGTCATCAAAGTTATTACTTATATAAAACAGAAATAAGACAAGATACAACTATTAGAAAAGAGAGGGCAAACCTTTATTATTTGCAAACCATTATATCTACTAGAAAATCCAAGATAACAAATTTTTTGTAGATTTTAATTTAGAAAATATAGCAAAAATATTTTATTAGATATGAAATGAAATTCCTGATGTCAGTAATAAACCAATCGCAAAATACAGTAGGAAAAACATTTCCATCACAATTTCACCAATAAAAATGTTTTCAAAGTAACCCTAACAAGAAATGTGTGTAACTCATATCATGAAAAATACAAAAGTTTATAGAATAAATCAGAAGACATGGGAAAATATGCCATGTTTCCATAAGTCTAAATATTATAAAGTGTCAGTTCTCCTGAATTAATTTGTAGGTCTCATGTAATACTCATCAAAAACTCAACAAGGTTTTCTGGGGGTAGAACTTTAAATAATGCTTAAGCTCATGAACATATTTACACTAATAAATTGTTAATAGACAATTTTTTAAAGAGGGTATAATCATGACTCTCATATAAAATGAACATATAGCAAAGATTTTCTTTAACCCATTAATCAGTGGGATGTGATGTTCAAAGGAGAATTATTCAAAGTTTCACACATATATAGGCCGATAAGTGCTGAAATGAATTTACAGAGAGGAGCAAAATGGGTCAATAATCAGTCGCATTCCACTGATCACAACCAATTTGCATTTCTCTGGACAAATATCATTCGCATTATCATCAATTTTCTACAACTTACAGGGTTGTAAAATAGCTCAAAGACAATGGGAAATAACCCTGAAGGTTAGATAGGATACTTTGTAATACTTTTCTCTCTTCTTCCTTTCTTTTTTGTTTTTTTTTTTTTTTGGGGGGGGGTGCCCATTTTAAAAGCTCTCACAATATTTTGGAAATAAATGCAAAATAAAAGAAAATCTTTGTACTGTTTTAGATTGCAAAGAATTTTTAAAATATTAAGCCTACTTAAAATCCTTAAAATCCTACGTTTTAATGAAATTCCAGTTGTCCACTATAGGCCTAGCTTTTATCATTATTGTTTTCTTGGGCTGGGACTGGTGGAGCACTCTGGTGGTGTTTTCATACATGTGAAAAGATTGTGTTTTCTTCCCCTGCAGAACCTAAAGGAGCTGGTGCTGGCGGCGGTGGTGGCTTTGGTGGAGGTGGCGGATTTGGCGGAGGCAGTGGCAGCGGTGGTGGTGGTGGTGGCGGTGGCAGCAGCGGTGGCAGCTTTGGAGGTGGTGGACCACCAGGCTTGGGAGGACTGTTCCAGGCTGGAATGCCAAAGCTGAGATCCACAGCCAACAGGGATGGCGGTAAGAAGAGTTTCCTTCTCTCTTAGTAACTGAAGACAAGGCAGAGTTTGGTGGTTTGGAGGCTTGTCGTGCCCTCTAAGGCATTGTGCCCTTGAAAACAATTTAGATTACTTGAACTGTTAATATTCTTTTGTAAGAGACTCTATTTAGCATCTTTTTTTTTTTTTTAAATCAGTATCAGATAGCTCTATCGAGCTGTTACATATTGTCCAGTGTCCTTGGGGTAACTTGTAAAGGGTGAGCTAGATTGGGAAGAAAAGAAAGGAGCAAATGGAACTTGCCAACCCTGGAATCTGTGCCTGGTGACCTGGAAATTCAGCTTTCTTTGTGAGGTAACCTGACCCAGCTGTCTAGGATAGCAAATACTTATAAGCCACTTTTCAAACACACTGTGGAGCACGTCCTATGGAATATAATTACATATCTCACTAAATTTAAAAAAGTGTTTTGCATGACAGACATTTGGCATTTAAGGGCCAGTGATTCCAAATATTCTCTGCAGGGAGCCAAGGAAATGAGGCCTACAGGATTGTCTGTGAATCTAATGGCAAAGAAGAAAATTGAACCTGGTCATGTCTAAATAAAAAACCTTACGGAGTGTATAAGGTGCTCTCCTAATTACTGCAGAAGCTCAAGAAATTGCATCATAAAACTGTCTTTTCCTTTTTTTCATGTTTATTGTGTTAGAAGAATTTCGTTTCTAATTCTGTGATCTTTTAAAATGTCTGCTGGGAAAAGTTTGAAATTCTCACATTGATATAAAATCACTGAATCCTCAGGATTAGCTGACTATTTTAGCCTTGGATGGTCAAAATTTTAAAAAAAGAATAATGAGAATCCATCTTGCTAGACTTGCACTTAAATTTAAATTTACTTATTCAAAACCCAACAAAAGGATTCGAGGTAGCTGACAAATGCATACATTTAGTACTTCAATAAAAAGTGAAGAATCTAAGGCAAAAGACAAGTGGAAGTAAAATAATAAAATGAAGATGGACTTTAGGTTAGTACACAAAATGGTATACCAAAGTACGTATGTTTATAGTATACTATCCACATAATGGATCCTTGTAATGTAGTAACTGAAGCTTTCATCTGAACTTGGAAGATATAATTTATTACAAGTGTTGGTGGCATAGAAATAGACCACACTGTCAAAGAAAATACAGCTTTTTTTCTAGTACTAAAGTCAAAATAAAACATTGTCTCTAGAGTTCATGTTACTTCACTGTTTAAATCCATCCGAATGTCTGTCATTGTGTCCTGGATAAAAGCCGAACCCCTTCTGGCCTACGAGGCTCTTTATGACCTGGCCACTGATGATCACTTAAACTCTGTTTCTTAGGGATCTTTTTTCTCCATGTTCACTGTGTCCCAGGCACAGGGCCTCAGTTTTTTCACTTGAAACTCATTCCCACCACAGGGCCTTTGCATCTCCTGGTCCTCTGCCCAAAGCCCTGCTCTTCCTCATCTTTCCATGACTAGCTCAGCTCAAACATCACATCCTTAGAAGAGCCATCCCCAGGCACCCATCTATCCTAGCCTATCAATGCACTCTTTATCTCATAGGCCTATTTAAGTTTCTCTCAGTAACTGTCTGTGAATATTTATGTGTTTGCTGGTTTGTTTATCTCCCCCACGAGAATGTAAACTATGAGAGAGAAGATATTTTCTATTTTGTTTGCTCCTCTGTCTCTAGCATCTAGAATAATATCTGGCATATAGCAAGTGCTCAATAAATATTTGGTATAATATTTTGGTATAATTAGCTCATGGTGAAGTGGTAGAAGTTTTCAGGCTAACCACTTTTTGATAATTACCTTGGGTTCCAAGAGATTCTGGGGTGGTGGTTTGAATTTTTCTATAGCTTTGGTTCCCCCTTTACTCATTCCCTTTGTTTAACCAAAGCAGTTTAGTATTAATTACATAATAGGGTTGTCCTGTCCTGCCAATATTGCAGTGGAAATTGACCCAGTAGGAACAACGTTGTGTAGTTGCTTACTTCTTTGCAGATTAAGATGATCCACTGGTATCGACTCTTTCAATTAAACTTCGACAGTTCCTTTTTCTGTTCATAGTTCCTTCTTGTCGCAATCATAACTCTTCCATTATATATTTGCACCTTCTCTTGAGAATTTCTCTTCAAAAAGACTAGGTAAGCCCTCCCATAAGGAGATTTATATTGGGATAACTAATTTCTTCACCTAAAATAGCTGAATTATTTTTTAAGCCTAAGAGGAACAAGGGCAAGGGGACCAGAATGGTGATGGGGAGAAAAGAAAATCATTAATAGAAATCTCATGTGCCACAACGGTCCTCTTCTTGTCCCCTCATAATGAATAGGGATCTCTCCAGAACTCTTACCAGCTTCATCCTGGTTCTTGTCCATACATAATGGCAAGAGACCTTTTCAGAATCCTCCTGAAAGCTGATAGGTTGTAGAACCTCAGACTAAGAAGGTAAACAGAGAACTGTGATCTCCTCCTTCCCCTTCCTTCAGAAAAGACCACATTGTTTGGTAATTTGCTTTTTATATAAATAATAGTTACCTATATTTTATAACACCTAGGAAAGGACTTCCAGTAGTTGGGAATATACTCTAGTTCTCTGGTTACTTTTAAAGTTTCTAATTTTCTACCTGATTTTTTTTCCCCTGTTCCTCAGATTCCGGAGGAAGCCGACCCCCGATTTTGCCACCAGGAGGAAGATCGATATCTGCCAAACCTTTCTCACCCCCAAGCGGCCTGGGGAGGTTCCCTGTGCCTTCTCCAGGCCACAGAAGTGGACCCCCAGAGCCTCAGAAGAACCGAATGCCTCCCTCGAGGCCCGACGTGGGCTCAAAGCCTGATAGCGTTCCCCCTCCAGTACCTAATACGCCAAGACCCATTCAGTCAAGTCTGCACAACCGGGGGTCCCAACCAGTGCCTGGGGCCCCGAAGCAGCCCAGCCCTGGGCCGATTCCTCCCCCTTTTCCCGGAAACCGAGGTGCTGCTTTTGGAGGAGGCTCTATCCGTCAGAGCCCCTCAGGCTCCAACTCACCCTTCTCCAACAGGCCTCCCCTGCCCCCTACCCCGAGCAGAGCCTTGGATGACAAACCCCCTCCGCCACCTCCTCCAGTGGGCAGCAGGGCCTCCATCCACAGGGAGGGGGTCCCGCTGCCGCCCCCGCAGAACAGCAAGCCGCCAGTGCCTTCCACCCCGCGGCCTTCCTCCTCGTCGCAGGCCCCGCCTCCGCCACCGCCACCGAGTAGGCCGGGCCCTCCCCACATGTCTCCTGGTTCCAGCGGCAGTGACGAAATCCCAAGGCTCCCACAGCGGAATCTGTCTCTCACGTCCTCATCGGCACCTCCCTTACCTTCACCTGGACGTTCAGGTCCTCTTCCTCCTCCGCCCAGTGAGAGACCCCCTCCTCCAGTGAGGGACCCGCCAGGCAGATCAGGTATGGCAAAAAACGCGGTGAGTTGTCTCCCTGAAACCCAAACTGCCAAATGTCACTAATAATCCTATACTTGAAAGGACTCCAACAAGAAGCTTAAGTGAACTCTCAGACTGTTTTCATCTGCTAAGTGACACGTGGCGCTGTGCGATTTCATCTTGACCTCATGCAAACCTCTGAGGAAAGTGGGACTGATATTTCTGTGTTTTAGAGATGAGGAGGCTGCGTAACCAGTAAAGTTAAACGATCACAAGCTAGTTGATAAAGAAGAGGCTAGAACTTTCATCTTCCATCTCCCCATTCTACTACCCTGACTCCCTAAAGTGATTTGATGTCTTAATTGGGGAAATAAATTCCCATCTCCTGCAGGAGGGCCCTATTATTTCAACGAGAAGGGCAGTAATTTAAGAGCTAATGTCTGTACTTCTCTCTTCATCTGTCAAACTTAGAGGCCACTTCCTGCTCATTAAAGACAAATGCTAGAGTCCATTTTGCTGTTTGTTAACGTCTCTGGCACATAGATTCCATGGGAATCAGATAAAGGTCTAGGCTTTCACTTCATAAAAATGCTCCTAAGCATAAACTCAGAATTTTCATGGATTGAAAGACCTGCTGAAGCCCATCTGCGCCCCCCCCCCCCCCACCTCTGGGGCTAAGAAACCTGAACCTAAGGGAAGAACTTTTCAGAGGATGAAACGAAATATGAGGATTCCTCAGGGTTTGTACTCTCTCTACTAATTATAATAGGCACTTTTCTGTTGGTTATTGATGGATTCAGAGGAACTATCTACTTTTTAAATTTAATCATATCTTACAAGATGTTTGGAAATGGGACCTTTTTTCCTCTATGAAAAGCTAACTGACCTTTGACCCTGTGACCCCAGGAACCTAACACCATTCTTTAAACCAGTAGTTCTCAAACAACCACATTCTGGAATCACCAGGGGAGCTTTAAAAGCCACCATGCCTGCGTCCCTTCTCCAGGGTTTCTGGTTTCATGGGTCTGGGTTGCAGACAAAGCATCGGGATACTGGGGTTATAATATTCCAGTGATGGTAATGTGCAGCAAAGGCTGAGAACCACACCTTCGAACCTCTCTGCCACAGAGATTGGGCTACGCATATAAAAAGTTAGCTAGTCTATTCAATCCAATCCCTAGACATTCTGATATTTCATTAAGTATTCTTCAGTGAACAAACAAGAACAAGTAGTCAGATGAATGAAATACAGTGTTTTCTTTTTATTCAATAAGCTATGGATTTTGTCCCAAAGGGATGAGGAGCTATTTGCATGGCGGCTCTACCAAAGGGATGAATCAGCACATTAAATCTCCCCCAAAATAGGATAGGCAGTGACATGTAATTATAACACTTGTTCCTTTCAATTATATGTCATACCTGTTATTATAGAAAATGCAGAAAAGTATGAAGAAAATAAAAATCACCCTACCACCACTATCCATCCAGAAATAATCATTGATGACATTTTTTATATATCCCTTTAATCTTTTTAAAATGCATATAGATGCATGGTTACAAAATTTGTATCATCACATTACATATGTTTGGTAATTTGCATTTTATTTAATATCTCATTAACATGGTCTGATATGACACAATCTGACTTTTAATGACTGCATACTATTAAAGTCCTGCAAAAGTACCTTGATTATTTAATCCGTTTACTTGGTCATACAAGCTTCTCCAGATTTTGCTATTGCAGATAATGCAGGAATACATTCTGGCAGCTAAATATTTGTGCACATCTCTGTATATTTCTTCTAGATGAATTCCTAGGAATGGAATTTCTAGGTCAATGGGTGTGCATAGTAAACTATAGATTTCATAGCCATTGCCAAATTGGCCTCTAGAAAATTCCTACTAAGTTAGATTCCCACAAGAAACACATGGGAGGATGTCAAGGGCCACCTGTGTTTTGAGAGATGGCTTGGCTTCATTGTTAGGGCAGTGGGCTTTCGAATTTACCAGATTTGTAGTCAAATGCTGGTTCTTCCTCTCATTAGCTTCCTGACTTGGGCTTTTAAACTTTCCAACACCTCTGAGGCCTCATCTGCTGTCCCTAAACCTCCCGAGGCTGTTGTAAGAATGGGATAAGTATACCTAGTGGTTACCTTATTTCACAGCATAAATGATCATTTTTATTATTATGCTGCCAATGGGAAATAGAAATCTGTTTCTTTTTTATTGTACTTGTCCAGGTTTGGAGCAGAGGCTGGAAGGATGGAGAAGTAGGAACATGAACATTTACTTTAAAAGAGAGAGAGAAAAAGAGAGAGAGGTAGCAAGTCGATCAAGTTACATAGTACCAGGCCCCATAATACTGAAAGTCTAGTTTGCATTGAGAGACAGTTATGTGGTGGTAGTACCAGTGAAGTTAAGCCCATAACATGTGAGATACTTTTCTCCACAATAAATCTACTCTTACTGACTGGGACTCCAGCAATGACAAGTAGATAGGGCAATAAATAATCCCTACCCGGAGAGGTACTGAAGACTCTTTGGGAGACCAGCCAGGGCAGGGCAGTCCTCCTACCTCCATCAAGTGTCTGAGTCCAGAGTTCCAGGAAGGGTTCCTGTGATGGGTGGGTCGTTCATTTTAAGGCCCTCTAGTTAGATTCTGAATTTGTAGTGAACAAGAGATATTTATATTTATAGCATCATAAGACATTGTGTTACATAAAATGACAGCATCTGGCAAGTAGAGCATACTGCTGAAGATCAGGAATAATGACTAAGGCCATTTTGGTTTACAGAAGAAATACTCAAGTTCTTTTTTTTTTTTTTTTTTTTTTTTTTTTTTTTAATTTACTCGTGACCCAAATAGCCTCTGAATTTGGAGGCTGGGAAAAGCAAGATAGAGTCCTTTGTATTATCAAAAAGAATTTACTTTAAATTATTTTCTAGGAACTTAAAATTTTCTGATTATACATATTCCTGCATTTTTAAAAAATGGTTTCAGATACTTATATAGTACTTTCTATTTGCCTTTTCAGTAGTTATTTCTGGCAACAGTGCTGTAAGAAAGGTGCCCCGTGCTCCTTTGTAGGTAGTACATTAAGTTCCTAGGGTAAGCGTCCTGCTCAGGGTCAGGAGCCTGCACCCGCATATATAGCCTTGACATTGATCAGCTCTTTGTCACTCCCTATGTTAATCTGCCTCCCAAAAGAGGAAGAACCAAGAAGGAACTCCTACTACTCTCAGGATGACTAATTTAGTTTCCTGATCCTACTTCTGCCTGGAAACAGAGCGTGTGCATCACAGAAACATGCTTGAATGATTAGCAATAATACTGTGCATTTAAATAACTTAATCCCTCTGAAGATCTAAAATAACTTCATCACTATTTCATTTTTAAATTCTTTTTAAAAACGTTTATTTAATAAGTGTTATGTCACAATAATTAGTTCAATAGTTACTTAAAAGGATTTTAAAATGTGTTTAAGCATGTATATGGTTGTTGGTATAAGCACATTATCACATGTTCTCAAGTTAACTGTATCATCTCCAATCTAAAAACTAACTCAAAGCCAAAACAGCCATTTTGCTCCCAAGATGAACTCATTTCGCAGCCACGTATACATATGTGCCTTTCTGGATTTGTATGCGCCTACTCCTTTCTTGGCTAAATCTCCTAGGAGGTCTCCGCCATTTCTGTGTTCTCTAGTAAAAGAGCATGTATCCATCAGGTGCATGCTCAGTAATTGCACCCTGAGGATGATCATAATAGTAATGCAGGATGGAAGTTACTGCACTAAAGGTCATCTTTTCTTTTGCTACAGGCCCTCTCCCACCACCTCCTCCAATAAGCAGAAATGGCAGCACGTCTCGGGCCCTCCCCGCCACCCCACAGTTGCCATCCAGGAGTGGAATAGACACCCCTAGGAGTGGGCCCCGGCCTCCCCTTCCTCCCGACAGGCCTGGCACTGGGGCACATCCCCCACCTCCACCATCAACATCAATTAGAAACGGCTTCCAAGACTCTTCATGTGAAGGTGAGGCGTAGTCAGAACTCCTTGGAAACATACAAGTTATAAGGCAGCAGTTGAATGGGAAATTTGTTTGTGTTTATTTGTGTTTGCATTAACATTTCTTGTTTGTATGACCCTCTTTGTTATCACACTGCACTGCTCTAATCTAACTAATCATTTTAGGGCCCACCGTGATTTCAAGTTAAAAACAGTAATCCGCCTCCTACACTTTCCAAAAAGGCAGACCACGTTTCTCTGTTCCTTGTTCGAGTCTTATTTCGGTTAACTTTCCAGAGATTCCAAAATTCTGAAAAGAACCATTCGTGTAGCTTACTTCCTTACTACTTACCTTTCTAAATAGTTTGCTGTAGTAAGAGGTCCAATGGCCTACAGATATTAAGCAGTTTACCTCTGCTTCTTATCAGAGGGTCCCTGTTATTCCTTCCACTGGTGGGAAGAATAATTAAGAAAGGTGCCCCAAACCTTGGCCCCCAGTTCCTGAGATGGACCGGCTGGGTCTTAGTCACTCTAGTTAAAATCACTTGGATCTGTCACTGGTTTGATCTGCAGACCGGTATATTTTATTGATGTGCTATTCAGTGACATTTGTGGCACCTCCAGCTTTTCTCTAAATTTGTAGACACAAAACTAGATGCGATCTCTTCAGTTCTCTCTAAATTTCATTCTGTGCCTTTCATAAGTCTTCACAGCAGATTGTCTGTTACTGAAGATACTATTTGTTTCTCTCCTTCAGATGAGTGGGAAAGCAGATTCTACTTCCACCCAATTTCTGATTTGCCACCTCCAGAGCCATATGTGCCAACGACCAAAAGTTATCCCAGTAAACTGGCAAGAAATGAAAGCCGGAGTGAGTATTTCTGCAAGGGCTATTGGCAGCTTCCTACTTGAATAGCTTGTGTTGTTATATACAACCAAGGATTGGATAGAAAATCCAGGTCTTTTGCCTGGAGTGGAGAGAAACCACTTCTGGATTTGAAGCCATCTAAATTCTGGTAAACTCTCCTTCTACACACAATGAGGAAAATGGAGCTATCCAGAATACATATGAGAAATGATTATTTTAATGTGTCATTATAGCTCAAAATACTTTTGGCTTGCTAATAGATTACATTTTTATTATTTTACTATTTAGACAATCATTCCCCATTTTGTTGTTCCTGAGATGGCACAAATATAGCCATCTTCTACTCCTACTAGTTTTGAGACTGGCAAAATGTCTTATTAGTAATGACAAAAATTCATTGTAACTGCTTTTTATCTTTTAAATGCATTACATGAAAATTTTAAGTATACCCATAATCTCCACTTAACAGATATTTTCATTTTACCCAGTTCTCTTCTAATTTTTATCCATCTAACTCTGATTAATTTATATGGTTATAATTATAGAGTACAGTATTTGGTGGTAGGGTTTATATAATATTGCTTAGTAAACACTTCCCTGTTTTATCACGTCGTTTTTCATTATAAAGGATTCTATAAAGTCAGCATATAATAATTTAATTTACCATTATTGGACATTTAGATTGTTTCTGGTTTGTTTGTTTTCTTTTTATTATAAGAGTTTATTTGAACCAAATTGATGACATATGCCAGGAAACAAGATCTCAAATGCTCCTTGTTTCTGTTTTTTACTAATATATGTAATGCTACCATAAAAAAGTGAATCACTTTTCCCCTACCAAGAAAAAATGTGAACAAGAAGAGGAAATAGAACAACTAATATTTCACAACAATAAGTGTATAGAACTGAGAGGCTCAGACTTGTACTAGCTTTAGCTTCAGAACCAAACTCCCAAACCAGAAATATGTGGATAAAAAGTGAGCATGACAAATAACTGTCACAATGTCTCTAGCCTTGCCCGTACTCCCGAGCAGACCTCCTTATACATACTCAGAGCCTACTGACTCATTTTAAACACGCAGTTCTTAATTTTTAGTTAGTTCCCAGCCTTAAGGCAGATTAACATCATCTGAAGTTAAGGTTGGTTAGAAGCAACATCATTGACTTCAGGGAGAAGTGATAGGTGGCAGCGTCAGGTCCAAGGAAGAGACAGGGACACAGAGTCATGCTATTCCAGAGAAGTGGACCATACCAGGTGTTTCTGTTGGGCTGTTAAGGACATGTTATAATTATAGTGTTCAGTTGTGCTTTGTGCTGCTGTTGAAGAACTCAAAGAATTAGAAGATACTTTAGGAAAATTTCCATGAACAAATGACAGAAGTAAACAATATATTGCCAGTTGAAAGGAAAAATCTAATTCCTAGGAAGACTTATTTATGTGGAATGTTACGTGCCCAACAAAAAAAGGTATAACTGTAATACAATTATCAGATGGGAGTTGGTGGTTGAAATTTTTGGTGAAAAATAAGTCTTCACATGGGACAAATATCTTTGAGGTGTGTGTGTGTGTGTGTGTGTGTGTGTGTGTGTGTGTGTGTGTGTTTACATCATAAGAGGGGCTTCTCTCTGCTAAGAGTACAGCCTGTTTTTCTTCTTTTTTAGACACTATTTCATGAATTCACTTTAAGTAGTTGTTCACATAAACTTTAAATATTTTTTTCTGATTTTTATAAGTATTCTTACTCTAACTTAAGTATTATGTAAATATTTAAATTAGTGACAGAACCATCCTCCCTATCCCCTCCAGATTTTTAGTTTAATAGCAGAACACATTTTTCCCCAGACCTCATGTCTTTAAGACTATACAAAACTTGAGGACTGAAACTATGCCTTGCTCATTATTGCATCTTCCTCCAGAGCTTGAAACATTGTAGACATTTAAAACTAATTCTTTCATTGGTGAGTTAATTTCCACTGCTCCCCCCCCCCAAAAAAAATGTTTTTGTAGATTTACTTTAAATATTTCTAGCTTAGTGCATGTTTAATGTTTTATAATGATAATGGATCATCTCTAAAAAAATAAATAAAAGACTATCAAGTGGTTTTACTCTGCTCCTGTAGTTGCCTTGGCCTCCAGACCCACAGCCTGGTAGGATACCCAGATGCTCTGAGCAGTGGCACCTAATTATAGTTTTGCACGAGGCCAGCCCTTGTTTTGCTAACCCCTTGTGGTATGTCACTGGTGGTCAAGGTCCCATGACAGATGATTGATTTATATCCAGATTAGTCTTTCCTCAGATGCCAGCCCAAGAAATGGCTTGTTTGGGATGGTAAGAGAAAGAAGAAAAGTAATGGACTGCTAGTGTTTTCTCTGACACCTTGCTCAAAGACTTTGTTCTATCTCAGAAATCTCTAAGTGGGCAATGAATTTCACTGTCGAGATGCCTACTGAGGTATCTATTGGTGAAAGCCTGCCTGAGTCTCAGAGCAGTGGCCATAGCAGATATGTGCCCCTGGTAGACTTGCTCACAGCATCTGAGCTCCTGGTTCCATGCCCAACAACTATAAGATCCTCAGGAAAATGCGTATGGGGCAAGTCCATTGTGAATGGATTTTAAACCTGGTTACAGTGCACTACAGAGTGAAAAGGCAACCCCTGAAATGGGATAAAATATTTGCAAATCATATATCTGATAAAGAATTAATATCCAGTATATATATAAAGAAGTCCCACAATTCAACAACAAAAACAATTCTAAAAATAGGTTGAATACTTACATAGACATTTTTCCGAAGAAGATATACATACAGTCAATATGCACATGAAAAGCTCAACATCACTAATCATAAGAAAAATGCAAATAAAACTACAATAAAATACCACTTCAAACGCATTAGGATGGGTACTATCAAAACTGCATTGTTTAGAAATTAGAAGATATTTAAATGCCCAACAAAAGGGGATTAGATAAATAAACTAGAGTATACCTGTATCGGAGAATGCAGTGTATCATTAATAATTATATTTGTAAAGAGTAATGACTTTGAAAGATGTTCATACTGACAATATGTAATCCAATATTCGGGAAGACAAAAGGGAACTGTTTATTTATAGAAAACAAATGGAAAATATACAAATAATGTGTTTGGTTATCTCTTAGTGATGCAAGCATGGGTGAATTTTCTATTTCGATTTTTCACTCACCTATATTTTCTAAACCAATAATAAACACATGCTGTGTTTGTGATGAGAAGAAAAGCAATTTTTTTTTTAAACTTTTTTTAACTTTATGCAAGTACTCAAGTAGCCAGGGGTGGATCATCCTCTAATGGCGTTTGTTTAGACCCTTGCTTGCTTCTTCCTTTTACTTCTCACTTCTCATCAACAGGTGCCAGTTATTTTTAGCTATGGTCATATTGGGTACCTTTGCTAACATCCTTGAGTGTCTACAGTGAGAATACAAGCTTTCTAACCAAAATTTACATTTTGTCTATTTTTTCATCAAGGTGGATCCAACCGAAGAGAAAGGGGTGCTCCACCCCTTCCTCCCATCCTGAGGTGATCCTTGCCTGCTCTTCTCCACCCAAGCCCAAGAGCTACTTCTGTTGCTGTTGTCAAGAGTTGCACACCCTCCTCCCCTTGTCTTCCCTTGTCCCCTTCATATTGGCAGTAGGGAAGAAGGGATGGCGATATAGGAATATGTGTGTGCAGGGTGGGACTCCACTAGAGAAATGCACCTAACTTTTTATAATGTATATACTCTCAAAGTTATTGCTTGCTTCAGCTTATAGCCCACCAATGTTTTCCGCTTGGGAGTCAGTTGGCTTTTATGGCAAGTAGGCAGAGATGAATTGTGTCCCAGCTTTCAGCCAACCAAATTCAAACGTTCACTGCTTATTTGCTACAGATAATACTAGTCCCTGAAAGCTGCTTGCTTCCATGCCTTTTTTGCATGCTTGGCCTGTTTCCTTGAACCACAGACCACCTACAAAAGTTGCTGAGCAAGGGGTCACATGAAATTTTTGTGGTTATAGATTACAGTCTTTGGCAGTCTGAGGTAGGCTCTAAGACTCACTCTCCAATAGAAATATAATATGAGCCACATATACAACTTAAATATTTCTAGCAGCCACATTAATATGTTGTGTTTTACACTTAAAGCACATCTCTATTTGGAATAGTCATATTTGAAGGGGTCAATAGCCTCATTTGGCTGGTGGCTACTATATTGGTATAGAAGACAGAGGCAAGTATAAAAACCTCTTGTTTAAAAAAAAAATGCAAGATGAGCTCTAGCAATTCAAGAGGTAACTAAAAATCGAGTTAGGACCCAACACCTTGTCTGTCAGCTTGACCTTAGATTTTGCTCCCTTGTTTTTCCTCTTCCTTCAATATCTATATACAAGTTTTGCTTCACAGGACCAACATCAGAAATTGATCTAATAGGGTTTACAGTCACGTGGAATAAAGCCATTGGAAAGAAACTGAAAGCCTGTCATGGCTTCCGGGCGCAGAACCAGCTGGCTGGAGCTTACCTGTCGGTTGGACTCCTGCCTTGTGCATCTGAGGCAGCTTCATTTCTCTCCTGCCCAGGTTGCTCCTCAGGGCAGGGAGGCTCATAGGCTCTGTAGTGGAGGGAAAGTCAGAGAAAGGTAACAAATCAGAAATGCTGAAGAAAGGTCCAGATTTGGGTTGATGGGCAAAAGTCTAAAAATTTAACCCTGATGCTTATGGAGTTGAGAGGAAGAGATTGCTACTGTAATTGGAAGGAATTTGTTTTGAATCTATCCGGGAGAAGCATTTGCCTTGGATCTATGTAAATAAATCTCCCGAAAAAAAAAAAAAAAAAAAAACTAGGAAAGAGCCAGCCTTGCCTTTTTTTGTATAATTGTGTTTACAGACTTTTCTGGGACTTAAATCCAGCTATAGAGTTGGAAGAAAAATATTTCCATTTAGATGTTTTATACAGTTGATTATTTTTTTAAATTACCATTACTTATTTTTTAAAAGCACACGCCACATATGTATATGTATATCTACCTAAACTTTGTGTCATGACTTCAACGTATTGTTAATGTTTTACTGGGAGACGCTAACAAGAAATCAATCCAAAGAAAAATTTGAAAGAAACATTCCTATTTATAGAGTAAATAATTCTTTCATTCATATAAAAGCAAAAGAACTTAGAGTTCTAATAAATGGGATATCTAATAAATTATGCTGTTACCCATTAGAATGTATTGCATTTTTATAACTTTCCTTGCCAAAGTCCTGGGCTTAGTACATTAGAGAACTTGGGTTTTTTCCCTCTCTCCTCTACCATTCATTTGTCTTTCAGTCACTTAGGGCCCTTTATCCAAAGAGAATCAAGAAACATAAAGGTATAACAAGCTTGGTAAAATATTTTCCAAAAAAAAATGTTATTTGCAGTGTTTTGATAATATAACAACATCATTTTAGTTTGGATTCTTTGATCATATATCAAGTCGATTAAAATCCCTATGAGAAAGCCTAATGACAGACTTCAGAAAAGAGGCCTTCCTAGCAAATATGGAGGAGAAAAGTCTGACCCCAAAAAAGTGGGTCTGAATTTTGTGAGAGGAAGGAAGAATGGCCAATTTTCTTGTTTATTCCAACTTTGCAGGTACCATCCTAAAGTCTGAAACAGGGTCACAGCTCAAAGTTGCCATTCACCCAGGACAGAGATGTTTTACAATGTGTTTTTAAGTGAATGTTTCATTAATACACCTATTATACCCTTGCTTTGAAAGTTAGCAACCCAGATGCACCCCAGACTTTGAATAAGTTCTATGCTAAGATCTCCAGCTATGGCAAATCACAAAAATGAGTATTTCCTTCCCTGAAATCAGAGCTTACATGTGTTTTTTTTTTTTTCATTTAAAATTGCCAGATAAATGTATTCAAGATGCAATACAGTATTTTAACATTCACATATCATTTTATATTGACATGTATTACAGTATTAAAATTCAGTGTTCAGTATTTATTTCACTATGCATTTTATTTAGTAAAAGCCAAGAAAAATGTTTAATCCAATGGTGCCTTACTTTGCGATTTGAAAGAAATTGACTTTTTATGTCTAAGTAGCAGCAGATTATTTGCATATTTGTAAAAACCGTTAGGCCTTTATATTTTAACTTGTAATACCCATTTTGTTATCTTAGTAGCAGAAATGGGATAATTGTTAAAGTGCCCAAAAAATTTTGGCATGAAATTAATTTTTCCCTGTTTATAGCCGGGGACTGTAAAGGAAGAAAAGTGTTTTTCATTCCACTGCACTATGTAAACATGCACATTTTGGTATCAGTGTCATCAGGATAGTTTAAATGGTAGCATAGGGACTGTCCAAGACATCTGTGTCTTTGTAATTTAGCCAGATAATAAATAAAAGCAGAATGATATGAGTGTTAACTGGTGGTTTTTATTTGTGTTGTCTATATAAATATAAATGAAAAAAACAAATGTCTGTTTTCTGTTTTATACTTTGGTTAAAAAAGACATTCCCAAAAATAAGAAGGTTTGAATACAAAAGTAAATGTTCATCACATCTACTTTCTAATACCTTCTTTGTTTTTCCTGAGAACCTCTTAGTTAAAATCTGTTGTCTTGAGGCAGATACTTCTACTCTAGGGTAAAGGTGGATGGTGGAGCAATGGGAGATGAAATTACAAAGACTAGCATTGACAGTGATAAAGGAAAGGCCAATGGAAATTTAGGAGGCCTGATAATTTCTAAAATCTGCTGTGTTTGTGTGTGTGTGTGTGCACACCTGTATACACATCTCAATATAGCATCATAATTTAGTGATTAAGAAGACCTGACTCCATCTCTTACTTGCAAGTCACTCCTCTGAGCCTCAGTTTCCTTATGTAGACAGTGAGCTATCTTACACATTAATAAGTGCATTAAATGAGATAATGCACTCAGCACTTAGCCTGACCTATTCTAGGCACTCAGTAAGTGACAGTCACTATCAGTATGAACTGGAAACAAATATTTATATAATGATCTCGCATTAACTGGAACCAAATTGACTAGAAGAGAATTTACTGGTGTACTTTTAAAAGAAAAGGGCGAGTAGCAGAAAAAATTTCCCTACCAGAAATGCAACCTCTAGACAAAGGTCACCTCACATTCTGTCAGTTCCATATAACTCACTGGCCTGGGAAATGAAAATTCATGTTGCTTCAGTCTTCAAAGAAATTATTAGATTCAATTTGAAATAATGTAAATTAAGACCTGGAAAGTACCTTATATATTGGGCAGTCTTAGGATTTATAATCCACAGTGGAACGCTTTTAAGAGTAGAAGGGGGTCTAATAATAGTTGCCTTGGTAGATTGGGCCATGAGGTTGTGCAGAAGTCATCTAGTCCCACCCTGTTACCTTACAGTTGGGTAATTTAAGGCCCCAAATCACATAGTACCTATAGATAAGCAGTATGACTTTTCATCTTACCACATTCAGTTCTTTATAATCCTTCCTTTCGCTAGCTAAAGTCTCTGTTTCATGTGTCTTTCACATTTGCTGGAAAAAAAAAGGCCAAATGACAAGTTCCGGAACAAAAGACTGAGCCTTGAACACACAAAACTTGATATGAATTCTGACCCTGCCACCTGCTCCCTGTGAAGTCCACAGACAACTTATTTAAGCTCCGTAAGCTCTAGTTTCAACTGCAAAATGGTTACAAAACTTAAATAAATATACAAAATATCTGGCATATGTAAGGCACTCAATGGAAGGTAGTTCCATTCCATTTCATAATCCTTTTGGTATCACACCTGGGCTATATTCAAGGAAAAGAAAATTTTTTCAATGCATCAAAGAAGTCTGATAAAATTTAATTACAGAATTCTTAGGATTCTTAGGGAAACCAGTCTGAATATTATTAGACACTGAGCTCAAATTTAGTTTAAATCTTTGACCAGGAAGATGCCTGCCAGAACACCTGGAATATCCATCACAGAGTTAACATAAATGTGTTTTGGTCATGAGGAACTCCCACTTTTTTCCTGTTTGCTGTCCTTAGCAAGTAAGTAAGTTCAAGGTCCCTTGTCAGAAGGCTGTCTATTTCCGATAGGTCCCTGAAAAAAAACAGCAGCAGATAATTGGGGAAAGCCTAACTAATGCTTTATGGAATTGTTTTCCCTGAAATTCATTTTTACATTTATTCATTCAAATCATCAACAAACTCCTATTAACTACAAATTTAAGCATTGGAAATACAAAGATGTATATCATGTAATAGGGAAGTACTTAGTCATAGAACCAAGGATGTGAGTTTAAATTCTAGATCCAACAAAAGCTTCAACCAATAGGCCCAACCCCTCTATCTCTAGTTCTGGAATGTTCCTCACCACTGACATAGGGCCATTTGGTTGGTCTTGTGCATGAAAGAGAAATTCCCCTTCGTGTTTTCTGCTTAGACTTACTCTTGGAACAAAAGCATGGAAAAGTCTCAAATGAGGCCGCCATGGAATAAATGGGAATATATTGAACACAGAAATTTTATACCATCTACGCCATACCTAATTTACTTATCTGGATGACAACATTTATGAATAATCTTTATTTTTCATATACCCACCACCAATTTTTAATCTCCTACTATGTTCAAGGAAAACTCACTACATTTTCCTTATTTTCTTCATTGGGTTGGCAGTAGTCCTAAACCAGCATTTGTCAACCAGGCACATTGCCTCTTGTAAGTGATCTAATTTCTTTTGAGTTCTTGGATTCTTCACCGCTTGAAGGGTGGTTGTAATCCCTACCTAGAGGTTTTTAACAGGATGTTATATACCTGTACTTCTCAGCTCATCCTATCAGATACCTGCTACCTTTTAAGTAACCTCAAGAGACTCACTAAAATTCAGACAGCATTTCATTAAACACAGACTTCTGAAAGTCCCTGTCTCAGGGTCAAACTGCAATGTGAATAGTAAATTTGCTCCCCTGTGTATCTATCTCCCTTCCTTTGTATTGTCCATTATCTGTGTGGTATTTCTTCCATTCATATTATAATTTTCTAGTATTTAATTTATTGTTTACTCTCCTTGAAGTTGGAAAAGTCGCATAGGTCTTTTAAATTCCAAATAATAGGATTTGTTTTTCCATAGTGACTGGAAATAAACTTCGTGTTCTTTGCCTTAGTCACACAACCTAGCACTCATTCACAGGAGAAATGAGGTTAGAGCAACAGAACAGTCATATTCAAGAAAATGGAAATAAATAGATCTAAGATGTTAAAACATTTTCACATGCATCACCTCATTTTTACCCTACAGCAGAAAGAGGAAGAAACTGATCCCCCCATGTTCCAAATGCTAGGTTCAGCCACTGAGAGATGACCTGACTCGTAGGTCTCATAGCCAGTGGGTGAAAAAGGGCCAAGACTAAACTTTCTGACTGTTTCAATCACACTCTTAGAATTGCATTTTTACCCTTATCGTTTTCATTCCTTTGACAAATATTATTGAGCCCCTTCTCAATAATGAGAAGTCCTGAGGTAAACCCAGCTGAATACACAGAAGTCAGTATCCCACAGAATTCTTGTGTTTCAGGGAGCTTACAGTCTTTTGGGGACTGAGGCAAGTACACAAATAGCTCTAGAACTAGGCAGAATAAATGTGCTATTCAAAAGCTTGAAATAATGTATTACAAGGATCCAAAGCAGGTGTAACGCCTGTGAAATTGGTTGAGCTTTACTGTCTCATACTCACAACCATTTTCCTTATATTTCTGAGTTAGACTTGCAGCATTTCTCAACACAAAAGTTAAGGACCACCTGCACCAGAATCACCTGGAGTGCTGGGTAAAAATAGATTCCTGGGTTCCAACTCAGACATACCAAAATAAAAATCTCTCAGAATCCAGGGAATTTATATTTTTAACAAACTTAAAGGTCATTTCAATGCACATTCAGGATTCAGAACCACTGTTCTAAATATTTGTCCTTGCATTTGGGCCTTTAAAAAGAATATATTCATTTATAGAATGTATGAAATAATATGAATATTAAGTCACAAAATGACATTTACTTTTTGTCATCTTTACCGAGTCCATTTAACACTGCTCTCATGCATGCTGGTTCATTAGAATGTTATTTGTCCCTGAAATATTTTCCTTAAAAAATTATGTCTGTCTATCTATCTATCTATCTATCTATCATCTATCACATCTATCTGTCTATCTATCAATCATCAATCAATCATCTATCTAATTTACCAAACTCTGTGATACAGTTCTCTCATCCTAAGAGTTATGTCACCCTCTTGGCCAAAGAAAAGGTGTGTCATGACAGCACCACACAGTCCTGGCCAGTGAACATCAGCACCCTCTACTAAATGTATGTTCCACTGTGTTATCTTGAATTAGGTGTGTGAGTTCTGGTAAATAATTTTAACTCATAGGACTATCAAAAGATCATAGTGCAGGTTCTACTATGAAGAAATACAGAAGAACATCATGTTAGATGTTAATATTTTTTAAGCAGCTCAAGGTGACCTCAAGGAAATGATTTTAATGGAAGGAAAAAACAGCAGGACTTCAGGCTGGTGGGAAGCTTTTGACATTACAAAGGGTATCGTAAATGGACTAACAATTAAGACTGGTAATGGAAAGAAATGATGGCTTGTGAGCTCAGGAGAGTTGAAGAGAAAAGAAAATCTTCTTAAGAGAAACCCCTGGACTCATGGAGTTGACCAAAAGAGCCTGTTTGCTTAGGCGCCCCTGAAACTTATCCCCCTGCAGGTTATCAGGAAATGCTTACAGTGTTGCTGGGTTGGAGCCTCCACACTTGACAATGATGTATTGTAGCAAATGGAAATAGTTATAAGATGCTAGAGCAGTCATTCTCAACCCTCAGAGAATCGCCTGGAGGGCTTGTTAAGACAGAGTCCTGGGGCCCCACTGCTAGTGATTCTGATTCAGAAGGTCTAGTTGGGGCCTGAGAATTCACATTTCTAAGAGGCTTCTAGGTAATGCTTGATGCTGCTGGTTCTCAGACCACACTTTGACTGGCATTGATCACTATAATAATGGAACAGTTTTCTTTACATTAAATAAATATGTATTTATAGCATTAAACCTAAATACTATATCTATCATTTGCGTAATAGTCGTAGAAACTTAGCTGACTAAAGTAGAAAACCAGTAGGCATGGCACTGCTGTACCTGAAACAGAATTGTCTTATAATTACCTAATTTGACCATTAAGCATATCTATTAATCTTTTTTGTTTTAGTTCTTGCCTTGCCCACATATCATGGGGGGGTGGGGGGTGGGGGGAGATGGAATCCACATGTTAATAAGTGTTAATTATGGAGTTTTAAAAATCAAATCAAAACAGCAAAAATCATGAAAAAATAATTCATGAAAGCTGACAAGCCTTCACCCTTAATCATCACTCAAGGTTAAATAATGATCAAATTCTTTCAGCTGAAGTACTTATGTTGCATCTTGATGTTTGACTATCATATAAATATAACTGTGCGATTAGGCTCTATTTTTCATTGCAGATGAAATTGAGGCATCTTTGTGTGGTTTAGTCTGACATAGTAAAATTGTTACTCTCTAGGTAGGATATTCATAAAAATGTAATTATCGTAATCAGAACAGTCTTTAAGCTCATGAGAGGGGATTGCCAGATTTGTGATTGGCAGTTTTCAATCACTTCGCTTATAATAAACTTTTTAAAGCAGCCTTAGAAATCATTAATGTCTTACAGAGGAAAATTGTGCTGATCAAACAATAAAGGGTGTTGGGAGACGGTGATGAGAACTCCACTTGGCCTCTTCTGCCTGGCTTTGGGCAGGACTGGATGGAGCCTTTTAACATATTTCATTCAGTTTATTCATCAGCAGGTTTAATAGCAGTGCTGTTTGCTGGGAGAGTACTGTAAGAAGAAAGTGATCGTAGAATGACCACTGTTACTAACTAGAATGCATTTATCATTTTCCTCCTTGCGTTCATCACTTGCTGGAGGAATAGACCCGGAGTTGCTGTGCACGCACCACGCCAGCTGGGAAAATGCAGCAAGGGCATCAGTGGGATTCGGCTCTTGGTCAGGTGGAGTCTCCAGAGTTCTTAATGTCCCAAAATGTTGATGTAGACAGCATGTTTAATAAATGTAGCGAAACCACAACTAACAAAATAAAGTCTTTAGTCTGTTCAATGTGAAAAAAGTAATCTATTCAATCAGAAAGCAACTTTGTTTTTGATTCCCACTGTCCCTTTTGAAATTTTTTTGGTGAGAGAAAGTTCTTCCCCTGCCACTGAATGAAAATCTTCATAATCCCATGACTTGTTTTTAAACACTCCGAAATAATAAAAAGTCCTATAGACACTTTAAGTCCTCAACACAGTCTCAATTTAAAAGTTAGAATACCCAATCTTGTGAAATAATCAACTCTTGGAATAGAATTTAAAGGTGAAACTTTGTCCTCCACTCATCTGAGGCCTTCTGCAGCCAAGAAAACAGGGCAGGGGGCAGGGTCCATCTTTTCCTTCCCTCCACCTAGTGTTTCCAATTGCCTCCTGCCATTTTACTAACTATGGGTTGTTCCAGAGTCAAAGCGGAAAGAGAGAAGAGAAGGGAGGGAAAAGGGGAAAGTTCTTAATTGGCTGATTATCTCACTAGGTGGCTTATCTCTTTCTGGGTTAGGCCACGATATTGAAAGCCACCTCTTCCTTATGTGGAGTGCTCTCATGGGTTTTTCAGAGACCCCACTATCCCCCATTGCTGGAGACCCCTCAGCTGAAGTTCCCTTGAACAGCTAAAACTCAGCTCTGAGTCTCAACGCCAGCTTCTGCCTGCTGAACCCTAACAGCACCTCTAGGTGGCCCTGTTGGACAGGAGCTAAGCTTCTCCTCTCTCTCAATTCCAGCCCTGGTCCACCCAGTCCAGCCACCTCACCTTCGCTCCCACTTAGAATTCTTTTTCCTTCCCAAGTTTCCAGGTGAGACCCAAACACCAATCACCAGCATCCTACGCACACATCCTCAAAGGCACAGGTATGTGTAAAGCTCTCTGGATGAAGCCTTTCCAGTGGAAGAGCAACTTTGAGGTGGGAGAGGCTTTCAGACTAGTCTCCTCCAGAAAAACCCTCTTCACAAATCTTCCCTTGCAACCTTCAATCCCTCTGACTTTTTGTTATGAGGCATGGCTGTTCCCTCATCTCGTAGAATGTCCTGCACTAGTTGTAACACTCGGGGCCCTTCCTAGTACCACTTATGGACATGATTAACTCACAGAGGAAGCTTAGCCAGGCCTCTCTTCTTCTTCTTGGTAGTGGTCCCGCCCTTAGGCACATACGTGTTCTGCTCAGAAAGTCGGCCTAAACCTCGGGTTCGGTGAACAGCCCCACTTGGCTGCCACACTAAGCCCTGCCTTCCAGCTTGGCCTTTTTCAGTAATAAAACTGACATTTTGGTTTTCATCTGCTACCTTTTGTTTTGTTTCTCAGTCTGTTCAGACCCTGAATGGGGAAGACAGGTGCTATTTATTGAGCCCCCTCAGAGCCCCGACGTTTTTACTTTAAATGTAGGAAAAGGATTTATGTTACCACTTTTTGAATAACCCCTTTAAAGATTTTTGTCTTTTTATGGCTCCTCTCTTTGGCTTGTACTGTATTTTATCTTGATATCTCAGTAAGAACTTATTTAACATCCTGAAATATGTCATATGAGAAATGACTAGGTAAATTGATGATAGCATCTATTTAAGGATAGATGTGTGTGTGTGTGTGTATACATATATCTATTATATATATACATATATACATATACATATATATCCATGAAATGAAGATCTTTTAGGTAAAATTTTTAAATATTTTGGGAAGAAAAAATTAAGGAGACTCAAATTTTTTCTTGGTTTTGCCAAAGACAAGCTATATGACCTTGAGGAAGTCACTCTCTCTCTCTCCAGATTCTAATTGTTTCATTTATAAAATAAAGAGTTTGGCTTAAATAATCTCTCAGGTCCTTTTCCAACTCATAATATAATTCTGTGTGACCCTGAATGAAATGGGAGAACACTTCTACTGCTAAGCAGGCAACACTAGAGATGTGGGCATGCAGGTTAACAATGCAGGCTCATGAACATGGCCCTTATTCCATTCGGTTAGACAAACACTTCCTGAGTGCACACATTTGTATACTAAGAGATATTTGAGTGCATAATGTTTAATCCTCAACCCAAGGAATTTACAAACACAAAGAAGCTAAACTGTTCACAATTATTGCTTAACAACACATGATATTTTATTTACCCAACTGCCATTTTTAAGAACCTACCATTCTGTTTATAGTAGTCCCCCTTATCCACAGAGGATATGTTCCAAGCCCCCAATGGATGTCTGCAACTGATTATAGTACTAAACCCTATGTATACTATATTTTTTCCTATACCTGCATACCTATGATAAAGTTTAATTCATAAATTAGGCACAGTAAGATATTAACAACTATAACCAATAAGAAAACAGAACAATTATATAATATACTGTAATAAAAGTTATATAAATGTGTGTGTGTATGTGTGTGTCTCTCTCTACCTAGCAATCTTTCAAAATATCTTATTGTTTTCTACGTACAGGAAGAAGACGGTGGACAAAGGGTTGATTCACATCCTCAGCAGGACAGTACAAGACAGAAGATTTCATCATACTGCTCAGAATGTCACATAATCTAAAACTTATGAATTGCTTATTTCTGAAATTTTCCCTTTCATATTTTCGGACTGCTGTTAACCAAAGGTAACTGAAACCCAGAAGAACAAAACTGCGGGTAAGGGGGAACTGCCATGCACAACACTGGGACTGTGCTTTGGGCGCAGTGGACAGGGAGTTTTCTCTCAGAGCGCCACAGTTACAGATGCGAACAGACTTACACAGAGCCCGTAATCAGAACTGGTTGAAAGTAGAGTAGGGCCAGGTCACAGTTCATAGCCCCAAATCCGCCCTCACAGCCTTGGTCCTCTGCTTCCAAGGACAGAGACAAAAGACACTTCCATTAGAAAGACGATAGTGGTGCTTCTCTTTTCTTTTTTAAAAAGACATGACAATCAGCCAGGATTCACTCTCTACTATTTGTCTGTAAAATGTGTCTATAAAACACCTGGTAGTTGTAAAAAGGCCCAGGAAGCCAGAAAAATATGTTATTTATTCAGCTGTCTCAAGCCATTACCAATCTCCTTATACCCAAGGATTGTCTGTTCTCTTATAAATGTTATTTGTAATATTCTTGCTTTATGGGCAAGTAAAAAATACAAATGGAAAATCAAATCTCTACCTCCTTGAAAAACTATCTTCAAGTATGTTCTTTGTGGCATTTCGGGCATACTTTGATACTCTGAACCCCTAAAGATGGTGGCAATGCACTTACCTGGTGTGGCAAACATGGCACTTGCAGTAAAAGTCATTTGTCCTGTAGGTCTTCGAGTATCTCCTGAGCACTTTTGGTGTACCTAGCTCACTACATTAAATACAAAGACGATACTAGAGATTCTGGTATGTTCTCCGAGCCACAGTGTCAGAGTAAACAATGAGCCCACTGCCTGATCTACAGCCTAAAGACAGCAAATCTGTCCCCTGTGGGCTTGGAGGTTGTTCTATGCTCTTATCTGATCTCAAAAGCTGAATATTTTCTTCGCTTTAGTGACCTTTCCAAGATATATTATGTTCACCAGCTCAAATATATCTCTTATGCATGTTTAAGGCTTTGAACTTTATTGTGATAAGGTACATTTAACTCATTCTGAATTCTGATCAGGTAGCTTTTCACAGAGACAGGCCCCTACCTTACATTGTCTAATTTTAATATCAATACTAAAATTGAAATCTCTTCTAGGCAGGATCCCTAAAGTAAGGGTGTTTCCACTGAAGACACATGGGGAATTTTGCTCATTGGACAAAGGAGAATGGATACCACCTACAGAAGTACCCACAAGAGTGAGACGTGGGGAAACGTGGACAAAGATGTTGGAAGGGATTGTGCTGTAATTAAGGTGATGGTATTTTCCTAATCAGACACCAGGGCAAATGGCTGGACACATGGTCAGAAAAAGGACAGATTTTTTGAAATCTGGGATGTATGATCACCACCTTCACAGTGAATGAAACCAGCAAGAGCTAGCAGCTGTTCTGAGTGAAATTCATAAACAATGAGTGCCTGTACCCTGGTGCATCCGGAGGAGTGGGTGAGAAGCCAGCCGATGTCATCCACTTACGAGCCAGAGTTTCCTCACGCAACACAAAGAGGGTTTGTTAGTGAAGGTTTTTCAGAACCACTTGTTGTCACACCTTGTCTGCAAGGACAAAGGTGCAATCTATTGGCCAAAAAACAATGAAGCTTTGCTTCCAAACAACACAGTCCAGGAATACAAAATACAAGCAGCAGGAACATAATGTTACATGTCAATTATGTCTCAATTTAAAAAAAAAAAAAAAGGCAGAAACAAGTACAGGACAGATCGTCAGCTATCCTTTACTTTTTCAGTTCTATATCTGCTTCTTAAACAGATTTCTAACATCATACTATTTTTTAAATCAAATCCTCATCACTCTGCCTGCTAATCTTGTGCATTCAATTTAAAACTTGGGGATTGTTCTGTTGCACAGGAGGAGATTCAGAAATTCCAGCTCTCTTACTTAATAAGAATGTTATGTTCAGCATAACAGGAGAAAAGTTTCTCCTTATTGTTAATACTCAGAGTCAGCTCTTAGTTATGTGCTTTGAGAATGACTTCTGGAAGATATTTCAACTCCAGTTCCTGTCACTAACATAGAAGTCTGTGGGCCTCCGTTTCTACTTTTAAGTTGCTGAATGTGTTTTCATCTTGTATCTTATCAAAAGCTGATTTTTAAAAAATTATGATATCATAATTGATGATCCCAGGTTTTGTGTTATCTGTATCATCCTTTTAGCTCTATTAGAATAGATAAGAAAGGCTTTGATTTTATGGGAAACTCAAGGTCAAGGTGCAGAGGTTTTTTTTTTTTTTTTTTTTTTTTAAATACATCAAGACTTTAAAACAGTAAGCAGAAACATAAAAGAGATGTATTTGAATATACCTAGCATTTTGGTTAGGTTGTTTATAGATTCAAATGACCAACTAAAAGTGGATTAAATAGTACAATCTCACATAATAAATGTGGAGATATGGCATTTGCAGGGTTCACTATTTCAGTGGCTGAGCAACTTAATGAGGACCTGTACTCTTCCCACATTTCCATCCCATCATCCTGAGCACACCGGTGTTAACCCTCAAGCTTGCTCCCATTGTCAGAGATGGCCACTGTAGCACCAAATAATTATCTCACACTTCATCTACAGGCACAAAGCTGAGGGTATAACTCACTAAGAAGGAAAGAGTTTCCTAGAAATCAGTCAGGCTTTGAAAAGTAAAGAGGTAGTCAGCCTCTTAAGTGGGAGGTTGCCTACGAGAGGGATGGCATTTGAATAGACAACCAACAATATCCCCATAGGTGGGAATTGAGAAAAATTGCATTTACATATACTGAAAGTTAATAGAGACTTCTGATTATTTTCCAAGGAAACCGTGTCTCTGAAACAAGCTTACAATCAAGTGACCATTTTCTAATCAGTTAAAACACTACAAAGAAAAGAATATGTGTGAGGTGTGTCTGGTGAGGGGTGAGGGTGGGCATAGCTTGATGGTTGGGCTGAGGAGTGGTCAAAAATGAAGAAGAAAATCTTTCAACAATGATATTAGTGCCTGCTAACATCATTTGCCTTCCTATGGAATTATACAATGCCACCTATGAAGTATTCTTGCCCCTCTCTCCCCCCAAAAAATCAGATTAAACCTCTAGATCTAATACTCAGCTTACAAGAAGTACAGGGAGCAGAGGAACTTTTAAACACCACCACAAGGAAGTAATCAGCAAAATCCAGGAAATGACGGAGGGAATTTTACCTGATTGGATATTTGGTGACATTAAAAAATTCTTGTCGATATTTTCAGAAAAATTTGGTTATGTTTTGTTTTGTTTTTAAGAGTACAACGCTTTATTTTGCTAGAGTTGCTGAATCAAAATATATGGTTATGTATTCTAAAATGGTCCATATCTGTTGAAGATACATGATGAAATATTTATAGCAGAAATGTTATGACATCTGAGATTTACTTCAAATGCCTCAAAATAATCTGGGGGGGGGGGCGGTCAAAGTGGGAAGAATGACAGGCAATGAAGATGGATAGTCCTTTATGCACTTTCAATACGCCCTCCGTTCATTTTGGGAAGGTATAAACCTAGTGTACTTAGAACTGAGAAACTTAGATGTTAGATATTTTGCTTGCTATAAATGACAGCAAAACCAAAAATCAAACCTCTTAATAGTAGTAAACCAGTTTTCCTCCACTACGAGCTCATTTTCCAACCCTCTGAAAAAAAATAAATGCAACATATACACTAAACAGCACAGATAGACAATAGTCAACTTTTCTCCAAAATATGAGTGACGAGGACAGCCTCCAAGCTTCAGACTGTTTACAAAAGATCCATGAAGATGGACCTCAAGAAGGCATCTAAACAACAAAACTGTCATCTGATGTATCTAGGTATTTTCCTGGATATATATAAGTACCTCCTAGACTTCTACTTGAGTCTTTTTAAAACTAGGTCAAGAAACTGCTTTGTTTCTCACTTTTACCAGGATGAAACAGTGACAAGAGGTAACAAGAGAAAAGTTGGGATGGAAATTGCCCAGAGAGGACAATAGGGCCTGCAAGAAATAATACTGGTGTCCCCTGCTTTTCAGAAGTTCACGTTATACCACTTTGCTTTTATAAAAGACCTACCTTAGTACCACTTTTTACCGACAGAAAGAAATCTGAAGATTTTCACTTTAATAAAAAAGACAAAAAGCGAAAATAGCATTCACCATTTGTCTGTCAGCGAACTGTTAAAGAGGCAGTGCACGCCCTGAGCTCTGAGTGGCGCCACCATGCTCCCTCCCCAGGAACCACATTCAGCATCTCGGTGTAGCTTTGAACTGTTTGTCTGTGAGCACCTACGCTTAATCTTAATTTATTTTGTGCATCATTAGCAAGATGTATCCAAAGGTAATTGCTATTTCACTCTACACCATTTTAGCTTACAAAAGGAATGTTCTACTTTTGGAAAGCAGGAGAAACCTGTATTTATTTTTGGTATCTTTCTACCTCCACAATCTTACTTTCTGGCTCTACCCCTCTCCATCCCCTACTTAGGCTTGTACTGTGCTCATGTCCTCTAGCTTCCCTGAGCCTTTTTCATTTTTGCCCACTCTCTAAATTTCAATGTTCCCAAATTCAATTACAACTTCCCAAATTGAGGTTTCAACTACAGCAATATATATATATATATATATAAACATTACTAGAATTTTAAGTTTGTTCAATCCCCTCAAGCCATCTTCCATCAAAATTCTAATTTCTATACTCTCAGTGTACTGATCTAATCTAGTTGTTAGGAAAGCAATCTGATTAAACTATTTCTAATCGACAGTCTCAGCTGCCAGTTCACAGTCCTAAGGGTCTATCATCCTCATATTCTCTCTCAAAAGAAAGCTCAGAGATTGCATCTTAGAGTGGTAGATATTCATATGCCTCCGATAACAGAAGCTAAGAAGGGGATATAGGGAAAAGTTTGCATGCATGTCTGATCATTTGAATTTATTTCAGTGTAATAAAAACTCCAGATTACAGGTATAGTCTGGTAAAAGTGTTTGGGAATGAGGGCGGTATTGATTACTTGAACAAGGTACTAGTACATTTTGTTCTTCGAGCTTGATGAAAATTCTTTCACAGAAAAGAAATCAAGACTTAGACTTTACAATGTATGTGACAAGGTTCATGTAATCTAGATAGTAGTTACACAAAAGTTTTTCCTTCTGAGTAGTCAAGGTGACCTATGACTTTCCCTAAGTCACACCACTCACCTGCTCGGAACCATAAAGAGAAGGAAAGAAAAGTCTTTGTAGGCCCCACCTGTTCCCACCTACCTGGCAAAGTGCTCCACTTCTCTGTCCTCAGATCCCTGGAATCTGGCACCCAATTCAGATATTCATGCTTCCATGCAAACAGGTGATTCCTCCTACAGAGAAAAAGAAAAGAAAATAAACTTATTAGAATTCTAATTATCCAGTTAATTTCATTTACTAATGACAATACCCTTGTAAGGTTGGTATCAGTACCATTCTGTAGTTGAAGAAACAGGAGCTGATAAGGCTGCAGTGTGAGTTTGCCAGGTTTTTCCCGTGGTTAATCACAGAGGAGGGGTACGAAATCTCGTCCTGTGGCAGAGAATAGATTATTGACAGAGTTATTTGTGTGCCCTGTTGTTACTTCTGTTGGAGACTTATCTGATAAAAGGAAAAGGCGATTTTCTCCTTTTTTCCCTCTCTATAAGGAAACCTGGCTTTCCAGTTCTGAGGCACAGGTTCTCATGCCCAGGTATAAGAGGTTTAAGAGCTTCTTTGTATTTCAAAAGCTAGCTGGAAAAAGCCCCAGCCACGAATTTAAGAGTTCTTGGTCTTCTGGAAGAAAGCTGGAATTATCCTAAAAAGGGAGGCAATGGAAGGCAATGTTTCACAGGGAAGACAGATATGCCCCCATCCAGAAGCTGGAGGGAGGCATGTACATTTCCGCTCCTAAGTGTATACAGAGATTCAGAGCTTCCCTCTGCACCATAGATGAAAACGAGTAAAGAATGTGTCACCATCAAGCAAACTCAGGCAGTTGTCCCATCTTAAAACCTGACTCATGGGGAATTGAGGAGAAAAGAAATGACCATTTTCTTCATAGCTGTACTGTACTAGGAAGTCCAGGGAGTTCACAGGGTGTTAAGCAGATGGCAGCCCTGCTCAGGCAGGGTTTTCCTCCTCTTTCTCATCCCCCACAGCTCGCAAACGGCTGTACTTGTGTACAGAGCCCTTGGGGGTCATGCTAGGAGATCTTAGCTATCTGCTCATGGAATGTGGTCACCTGCTCACAGATTTATGGCCTGTAATGCATCTGGTTCTTTATTTAAACAAACAAACAAACACAGGATGAGTGCAAGAAGCTAGACATGAAAGACCATAAACTATATGTTCTGTGTATATGAAGTTCAAAAGTAGACTAAACTCACCTGTGACAATAAAAGTTGTACAGCAGTTACCTTTGGCCAGGTACTGACTGTCGGCCGGGGGTTGAAGGGCAAAAGGGAGACTTTTAGTAGGCTAGAAATTTTCTATATCTTATTGTGGACGGTAATTACACAAGTGTAAACATATGTGAAAATTCATTGAGTTGTACACTTAAGATATGTATACTTTACTGTTAGTAAATGTTACCTCCAAAAAATAAATACATAATAAAATCAAACAAGCCAACAAACATAGATATTAAACAGTAACCAAAAATGATTTGTTAGCTCCAGCTTGTCTATTCCTGGGGCTACTTAGTCAGCTCTTGCTGACTTGATCACTTCCCAATTCCTAAAAATAATTTGGCTCCCTACCCTAAAACTGCACAGAAAAATTTAAAAGCCAGAGAAGAGTACTCAGCCTGATAGCCCTCATCCATAGGGTAATTTGTAGCTTCGCATGTGTGCAGAGATGACAGAGCCAGACTACTCAGGTTCAAATCCCTGCTCTGCCACTTGATGATCACAGCCCAAAGCAGAATTGAATTACATCAATTCTCTATTCCTCAATTTCTTGATCTGTGTAATAAGCTTAATAATCAGGATTAAACAAGATTATCCATGTAAATGCACTCAGTAAATATCTAGTATTACTGTATGCCAAACCTATGGTAATCACTTTACCAATATTATCTTGTTTAATCCTTGCGGCAACCCTATCTGAGAGATGATGTTACCCCCATTTTACAAGAGAGGAAAATGAAGCTCTCAGAGGCTCAGTTTGCCTAAGGTTACATAGTTGGTAAGGGGTAAAACTGAGACTTGAATCCAGGTCTGTTTTTTCTTTTCCCATTAAGGAGCTTCCTTGACATCCACTGGATCTTCCTAACCTCTGTATCCTATCTGCTTCCACCTGGACCACCCTAGAGCTAACCAACCCATCCTTAACCTGCATTTCTCCCATTGCCTGCTTTAAGACTTGAAAATTTGAAATATCTTGGCAAATAGAATTAAATGAAATCAATATTGACAAGAGTGAAGAAAATTCGCATTCCAAAACTGGCAGCAGAAAACAAACCAAATAAATATTTAAAATAATGAGAAGGTAAGAGCAAATCCAGAGATTCCAAACTCAGAGAGGCATTTACAATAATACAGAAGAAGGCTCTGAATCAACCATCAGGATAATGTAAAGAACTGTATCAGAACATGGGGCCCACTGATCTTCCCCTGCCTGTAATCATGTAATAGGCCCCACCTAGATAACCTTGGATACTTACCCTTTCTCAAATTGTTTAACTTAATCACATCTGCAAAGTCTCTTTTACCATGTAAGGGACTGTGTTCGTAGGTTTCAGGGATTAGGCCATGGACATCTTTGGGGCCATTTTTTCTGCCTACCGTATGTGGTTATTGGGTGCCTGTCAGATAATCCTGCTTCTTGGTTTGGCCATTGAAGTGCTGACTGTTCCACCCAAGATCTGAATCTAGAATGACACCCATTAAAGGCTGGAAAAAATGACCTAACCAGAGTATTCCTGCCAAGTTTCCTTGGCTGAGGTTCCTTGGTTCCTGCTGGTTTTCCAAGCCTGATTTTCAGCCTTCTGCTCAATTCTGTGAGCTCCCCAATAGTTCGCTGATAAATTATTTTTCTGCATACATTAGCCAGACCCAGTTTCTCTCACTTATAATCAAGAATTCTGACTGATACAAATTGTCCTACCTGCCTGCTCCACACCCATTTAAGTAAATGCTTCTTGGGAACATTTTCTACCAACCTAAGGGAACTTAGACCTTGTATTCAGAGAAGAGGTCTGTCACCATAATCACACAAAAGCAGATAAAATTCATGGAACTAACCTACAATAATCAACCTAGTTCTTCATTTGCAAAAGTAAAAGATAACACAGGATCACCAGACATTAAGGAAAGCTAATAGCACGAGAGTCAAATAGACAAAAAAGAATAAATAGACCTGACCTGGGTGAAAAAGAGATCAGAACAAAATTTTCATCTTAGGGGGAAAAAAAAAGACTCCATTTGGTATATTCAGGGATATATTGAGAATATTTTTCCTACATATAAAAAGAACATTCAGAGAAAAAGAGTTATTGGAAAAGAAAAATCCAGTAAGAGGACTTCATTCACCACTGAATCTCACCACTTAAAATGATGCCTGGAACTCATTAAATACTTGTTGAGTGAATGAATGATCAATGGAACCTATACAACTAAAAGTCAAATAGTGAGCCGAAAGATTAAGGTGGGAAAATCTCCCAAATTTTGAAATAAAAAAGACAAAGTAAATGGAAAATATCAAGATAAGCAATATAGAGTACTAATCAAGGTGATTTGAAATCCATCTACTAGGACTTCCAGAAAAAAAGATACAGAAACCATGACAGCAGAAATCAAGAGAAAAAAAAATTAAATGTCCCTGAGCTGAAGAAAGCACAACTTATAGATTGAAAGGGCCCACTGACAAATCCTGGTGAAATTCAAGAAACCCACAGATAAAAAATATGATTCTGAAAACTTCCACATAAAATCTACAAAGAAACAAGAAGCAGAATAGCACCAGACTTCTCATCAGCAACCCTGAGTACCAAAGACAGCAGAGCAATATCTTCAAAATTTTGGAGGGAAATGATTATGAACCTAGAAATCTATACCAAGGCAAACTTGAATAATCAGATGAAAGAGCAAATTGGAAACATTTCTGAACACACCAAGACTCAGAATTTCTGCCACAAACACACTATTTCTAAAATAATTACAGTACTTATGCACTTGAACAAAGCAACAATGACAAAAAGTAATCCAAAGAAAAAGATAATGTGCAATGGAGGAAAAAAAGTAAGTCAAAAAAACATCAAACAATAATACTTAACTAGAATAAAACTAATTTGATAAAAATTTCTTACACCTATAGTGGAGGAAGGAGAAAGTCAGAGAATATGAGTTCTTGCTTAATGGGAATATATCAAGATGAATTAATTCTAGATACTGATAAAAAAATATATAACCATGAGATTTCAAATTTTAAGTTAACCATCTAAATAATTGAAACTGAATACATAACTTTGCCAACCCTTAAAGGAAAACAAATGGAACAAAGAAAACTTGATCAATCTAACAAAAGACAACACCGGGAGAAAGAAGAAATAGAAAAAAAAAAAAAGCAACCTGAAACAAGATAACACAAATTTATTTAAACAGATTAACAATAAAAATGCAAATGAGTCAAGTTTCCATTTTCCAAAAATGAGTTTTGATTCGTAGTAAAAAAAAAAAAAAAATCCAGCTATATGCCATTTTAAAAAAGACATCTAAAACATTAAAGGGAAAGAAGGCTAGTTCCAAATGATAAAAATCACAATTCACAGACATGAAAACCAAAAACTTTTATTTACTTAATACGGAACTTAAAATTTGAAAAGCAAAAGACATTAGAAATACAAGAAATCAAAACTGATCAATCTATAATGTCAGAAGAAAACTTTAATACATCTGTTTCAGAAATCAATAGACCAAAAAATGTTTTAAGCGAGTATATTTTGAGTACAGTAATGCATTTATTATTAACTTTGTGAAGATCACAAGGACTGACATCCATTGCACAAAATCCAACTGTGTTCATTTTACTCCATCTCTCAGCAGCAATTGACACATTTGGCACCCCTCTCCCCAAAACAGGCTCCAGAGGTGCCACATTCTTCTGATTTTCCTACTGCTTTGTGGAGCCAATGTGCTCACTCTGCCTCGTAGGCTCCTCCTTCTATTCCTGACCTCAAAATATTGAGGTAGCCCAGGACTCAGCCTTCTCTTTCTTCTCTCTCCACACTACCTTCCTACATGGTCTCACCCAGTCCTCAATCTTTAAATGCCATCCCTATGCTAAAGACTTCTAGGTTTCTTTCTGCAGTCTTGCATTTTTCCCCGAGTTTCAGATTCCTCCATCCAGCTCCACTTAAATATTTAAGAAGCATCTCAAATTTAACATGTCCCAAACTAAACTCTTGAGTTTCCTTACATAGATTCTAAAATTTTTGTTGTCTCAGATTTTTTTATTGTGGTAAAATACAAATAACGACATTAACCACTGTAACCATTTTAAAGTGTCTAATTCCCTGACATTTAGTACATTCACAATGTTATGCAACCATCTCTACTGTCTAGCTCCAGAACTTTTTCATCACCCCAAAGAGAAACCTCCATTAAGTTGTCACTCCCCATTTTCCCTCCACATCCTGAGCCCCTGGAAAACACTAATTGACTTTCTGACTCTACAGATTTGCCTATTCTGGACATTTTACATAAATGAAATCATATAGTATGTGGCCTTTCACATCTGGCTTCTTTCACTTAGCATAATGTTTTCAAAGTTTGGCCACATTGTAGCATATATCAGTGCATCATTCCACTTCATAGCTGAATACTATTTCATTGTATGAATACACTTCATTTTGTTTATCCATTCATCTGTGGACAGATATTGGGTTGTTCCATTATACACATCAACATTTTTCTTCCATTGCCCCCACTGTCTCCCTCCCTAGTCATCTCTATCTCAGTTGGTTGCACTAACACTGACTTAGTTGTTCAGTTCCAAAACCTAAGCGTCATCCTTTATTCTTCTCTTCCCGTTAGCCCTCCCCACCCCTGACATCCAAATCAACAGCAAGCCCTAACTTTTATATCATTCAGACATGTCTCAATTTTGATCATATTTCACTACTTTCCCAGCTACCACCTAGTCCAAGCTACTGTCCCTCTGGTCACAACTAAAGGCCATTTTACTTTCTTTCTTCCCCCTCTAATTCATTTCCCCATAGCGATCAAAATTACATTTTCTAAGTATGAGTCAGATCATGCCACATCAGTGCTGAAGACTCTTCCATGGCTTCCCCTTACATTGGAATAGAATCTAAATGTCTTACTATGGCCAATAAGGCCAGCACGATCTAGCCCCTGCCGACACATCTGAGCATCTCTCCCATGCTCACCAGCCACACTGGCCTCTCCTTGAGTCTCTCCTACACCAACCACTTTCTTGACCTAGAGCCTTAACTCTCCTTGAGTATCTGTCTGAGACAATATGCCTTTTCTCACACTTGGCTTGACTCTCTCCTTCCCATCATGCAGGCCACCTCCACAGAGAGACCTTCCCTGACCCTCCTGTCTGAAGTAGAATCCTCACTCCTCGTCTCTCTCTCACCCCTTACTCTGCTGGGTTTTTCCCTCATACAACTTAGGAGCCTATAACATAACATTATTTTTCTATCTGTTCATTATCTCTCTCCCCTCACAAGAATTTAGGCTCCAAGAAAGTAGGTACTTTGCCTTCGGCCAAATCCCCAGGGCCTAAATCAGTACCTAGAATATATGAGGCATTTAGTAATTACTTGTTGCTTGAATGATGAATGAACTGCATTATATACACACATAGAAAGAGGACTTTGTGCTTAATAAACATAATGCCCACTCTTTTCATATATCTTTGAACATTTATATCAATAGATTATAAATCTATTGATTATTCATGTTGCTGAGAATATAAATTAGTATAATCTGTCTGGTGAATCATTTGATAATATTTATCCCATTTTAAAATGCAAGTAACCTTTAAACCAGTACCATATATTGAAAAGCCTTCCTTTCCCCATGAATTTCATTGGCACCTTTGTGGTAAATCAAGTGATCCTCTATGTGTGGGCTTATTTTCTTACTCTGTGCTGTTCTGTTTACCTATTATCTATTTGATCACTTTCAAAGATGACAATGAAGTTTGTATGGATCTAAGGAAGGTTCCCTTCCACAAAACTATTTTTTCCTACTGTTCTATGTCCTAGAACTGATTACTCTGGAAAACAATAATTTAGTAAAAATTTAATACTATGGTAATATAGAGAATACTTTCGGTTTTGGTAGGAAGATTTTCACCATATTTAGGAAAGTATTATGGAATATTGTTTTCTTGGACCTTGGTGTGTGTCTGGAGGTAGGGAGTAATTGTTTTTTTTTTTTTTTTAATTAAAGGAACTGCTGCTTTGCATTTTTATATTGTTCTCAAATATTCCTCTCCCCTCTCAGAGTTCCTGAAGGGCATTGAAATGTTCCATGTTGTAAATAATACTAAAAAGGTGACATATTCTGAATAGCACTCAGGTATTAGAAATAAAATATAAAACCAACTTTGGTTTGAGAAATTGTCACTGTGGTCCACGGTGCTGAAGCAACTAGATATCCACATGAAAATATAATGAGACAAGACTCAAACTTTTTGTTATGTAAAGGACTCTAGTCGAGTAGATTTTATTTGTTCATTATGCCTGTAGGAGAGAGCCGATAACCCTCTTCTGATTTGACAGAGCAACTTTAATAATGCTTATACCACAACACTATCACCAAGGTAACAAATAAAGACTATCTGAACAAGTCTTAGCAAGCAGACAAATACAGGTGTCACTGAAGGTTGTGTTCACATGACATGTCAAACAATTTCTAAAATCTCTAGCACCTATCAGATTCCTTTGTTCAAATAATAATTCCAATGATAGATTTATACTAGAGAGAACAGAATGAGCTGGTAGCAGTTGTGAATATTTACACAAGTTTTCTGTCTCATGGTAAACAAGACTAACACACCTGTGAAAGTTCAAAGTTAAGAACTTACATTGTTGGATCCTCTGACCAAGTTTTAAGATAAAGGACATCTCTTTGTAGCTGTAGAGAAGAAACATCTTTTTGCATCTCTTTATTAGACTTTTTAATTTAAAGTTCTGTATTTTCAGAGTCAGGATGTCAAATTTTACTAGGCAGCATTAAAAACAGAATACAGACCTATGGGGCTCAGCTTTAAAATGGAAAAATGAATTGTTAGGATTTGACTTAGTAAAATAGGAACAATTTGTCTTCCATATAACATCTGACTTATCAGGAAAAACAGGTACTGAAACATGAGGGGGAAAAAGCTACCAAGTTCCTCGGCAACATGATTATAAAGTAGAATATTGTACCCAGACGAACACAATTAATTGTGACAGTGGAATGAAGACATATCAGACAAGGAAGGACTTGGAACATTTACCTCCTACATGTTCATTTTGAGTAAGTTGTCTGAAAATATTCTCCAGCAAAACAATCAGAAATAAAAGAGGAAGACTAGTAACTCAGGAAACAGTGGAACAAACCTCCAGAGCAAGAAAGGGAAGTTCAATATGACTTGCTGTGAAGCAAGATGAAAGAGCAACCAGGAGAGACTGGAGAAAATTGTAATGCTAGGAAGGAGGGCAAAAAGGAAAAAGGGCATGTGGAAGAGGAAAATGGGAATAAGTGATAGAATAACAAATATAATGAAATATCTGTAAAAAAAAGTTGAAAATGTTATAATTATAAAGGCAAATGACAGAAGAAACCAAAAAGAAAAAAAAAAGGCAAGTAGAAATACCAGAAAATCCCACACAATTTAAAAAAAGGAAATGAAAGGGTATTGTGTCCCTTGGTTCAAAGTAAAGAGAGACCTGCCCTTTAGGGGTGAAAATTTGGTGTTGGAGTGTAGTGGTCCATCAAATCGAATGGATAAAGTCCGAGTAAATCACAGAAGGCCTTCAAAGCCAGGCTCAGAGATTTGGGCCCATGGTCTGATAAGCACAAGAGAGCCATAATTAGTTCTTGAGGAAGAGAATTAAAGTTAAAAGCAGCATTTTAGTCACATTAGCCTGGCAGTAGGAGAGGCAGGAAGCTGAAGGATAAGTCTGTTGCAATTTTCCAGGCATGAGGTAAAGGAATAAATGGACAATAGAGAAGGAAGAGAGAGAAGATCAGAAAGGCATTTCAAAAGAGAACTGCAGGACTCAAGTACCAAGACAGGACAAAGAAGTGATGATGACTACAATATTTTCTGGTCTGTGAACTGGAAAAATGGTGATGGCTTTTTATCTAGTATTGCTGTTTTATTATGACACACATTCTTTACTCCTCCTCCTGTTCCTTCTCCTCTTTCATCTTCTCCTTTTTCTCTCTCCAAGTTGATATTATTAATCCCCTTGATGGTAGAGACTAAGCCTGTGTTTGTTTCCTGGACACTAGCACTAGGTCCTACAATAGTAGCCACTCAGCTAGTGCTGTGATTGTGACTTGGCGATGATGGTGGTGATAATGACAATGTGTCAATGCCTTAAAGATAAGAAAATTGGGAAGAGCAGTGACTTGAGGCATAAATAAGTAATAATGGAATTAGAACCTCAATGAGATATCAGCATCCATTGGGTGTGAGAAGAAAATACGTTTTGGAAAATTTCTGTTATTTCTTTGTTGAAATACCTTCATTTTTCTTTTATTTAACGTCCTTTACTTCATATACATCTATGTAGAATTAAAACCAAGCAGTATTGGGAGATGTGCCCACAGTTCTAAATTCTTATTTTAAATCCATTTTTGACTGAAAACAGACTAATTTAGGAAGCAGAGCTATTTAAACAAGTTCTGTCAAGAAGTATAGGCCTCCTATATGTTGTTTTGTTCTTGTTTCTGAAGACAAAAAATGTTATTTTGAAAGAAAGCTCTAGGTGGCACTTGTGATGTGTTCAATAGTTGCTTTAGATCCTTTTTGGAAAAGGTTTGGTAGGAAAAAAAAAAAGGCAATAAATATTAAAATGGGAAAATCTTCATTACAATAATGAAGATCAGTATCTTATGATTGTGTTTACTATGTTACTATGTATGAGCATCATCTTTATGCAATGTTTGCATTTAAAATCTGGGCTTCACTTCCGTTTTAAAAACTACAAGAGGGGAACCAGCATTTCTATAATATGTAAAAACCTCATGTCACTAAAATAGTAAGAAAGTAATGATTGATTTGCAAAAGGACTGACTATAGATGTTCTTTCAAATAGTCTGTTCCTCTATTCTATTTAAAATATTTCGATTTATAAAAATAGATTACAAAATTAGTTTTCCAAGGTCCACCTATTGTGTAAAGCAAAATAAGTTATCGTTAATTTAAAATAAAGCACTACAGCTTAAAATGAGGTGGAGGTTTCTTTTTAGTAATATTAACAAAAAACAGAAATTTAAGGCACATATCTTAAATTTTTTTACCTAAGTGATAACATAATGATTTTAAGTAAGTGCACTGCCTTTCCTGTTATTTGGGTTGGCAGTTCATATTTAGCAAGTTGCTTAAATTTCTCATGGTCCCATTTTACTGTAGAGATTATAAGCTCTTTAAACAGAAATACAGGTTGAGAAGGTACTATTTCAAGTAGAAAATATTGTTGCCAAATACCATGGCAAAAACCACAACCTGTAGACCCCCTCACGCTATTGCATCTTTCCCTTACCTATTGTCTAGGCCTTCATGGTAACCATTTTATAGATTAGGTTCACTTGTGGCTTCATATCACATTTCTCCCTTTGTCTCATTTTTGTTTCTTGTTTTAAATGTATTTTTCTTACTATATCTTTGTAGGATAATTTAACAAAATGAAATACTTTTAGAACACGATGGGTTATAAATAAATTAATAATAATGCTAATATACTGTCTTTCAATTGAGGTTTTGGATGAAATTGACATTTTGAAGGTAGTATCTCTTATAGCAGTAGTAAACTCAGCATGTCAGAACTCAGAGCTAAATATGCAAAACTGCACCAGTATTGAAAAAATTTTGGATCTCAGAGTTAAAGTGGAGCTTCTTTGAATGAGAATGATAGGACTGGATTTTTGCTAACTTAAACAAAAAGAGATTTTAACAGACTGCTAGCCTGGACCTCATGGGATGGGTAGGAGAACAGGCCCAGTTACAAGACAGAAATGAGGAAAGCTCCTGGAGTCCAGGCAGCATGAACAACTTACAAACCTTGTCAAGCTGCAGCTGCTCCAATGTCCACACTCCCTTTATTTCCCGTCCTGTGTGCCTCTGCACAGATTTCCAGTGCTAAAATGAGGGCATATTCAGTACAGAGTACTGAATATTTTAAAATGATGTCAAAATATAAAGAAATATAAATTTGGAAAAATAAAAATTTATGCCTGGTTTTGTTTATTTATTCCACGAAGAGCTACTGAATACCTCTTATGCACTGGCCTTTGTTCTAGGGCTGGAAATACAGCAGAGAACAAATTAGGTAAGCTCACAGAACTTGCATTTAGAGGAAAAAACAGTTAAACAAGTAAACAAGACATATTCTGTTGAGATCAGGGCTATGAAGAAAATGAAAATGGATGATATGATCCAGAGTGACATACAGGAAGTGGGGAGCCAGTGTAGATTGGGTGGTCAAGCAAGGAAGAGGGAGCTGAGACCTGAATTATGAGAAGGAGTCAAACATTCGTACTCTGAGAGAAGGCAGAGGAAAGTGAGAGAACCCAGAACTGAGTGACCACTAACAAGTGAAAAGGGGAGTTTTAGGCAGAGATAGATCACAACTTTTAATCTAAGATATGTCATGGAAGTAGAGGACTTTAAGGAGGAGAGTAACATCATCTGATTTAAATATTTAAAGTCAGACTGCCTGGTATGCGAGGAAAAGATGGCAGGGGCCAGAAGGAGCAGGGGGCACTTGGGAGACTCTAGCATAAGTCTAGATGAGACTAAGTAGACTCCAGATTACTTTGGTATAGTGGGGGTACAGAGAAGTGGACTAATTCTGGATAATTGTGTAAGGTAAAGTCTAACAGGATCAGTAGTATTAGTTAAGTGTCTTGGTCCAGCATTGCTTAAAATTCTACAAGGGATGCAAAAATATTGTATTACCAAAACTCTAAAATCCAGAAGTTTTGCATTTAATTGGACAGATAAGACATACATACATATGATCCAATTTTGTGACTCAGCCCCATTACCACTGATACTAAATTAAACAACGCCTTAGAGCATTTAAAGAACATAATATTAATTTACAAAGACCTTTGTTTGCCTGGGTAGCAGCAGCCTGGAGATTAAGATAATAACTAATATAGTATCCCTTAAAACATCTCCATGGAAAACGGCAGGGGAAACTACTAATATAACAATGAAATTAAGACTACTGACTATGATCTCTATTAGGGTACCGACATCTTCACTACTAGTTGCAGAAGCAACAGAACAAATTTAAAAGGTTATCTTAAAAGATATGCCCCAACAGGACAGAACAGAATTATTTACAGTATTTGCAGGCACCAGGAACACAGGATTGCTCACTGACTTAATAAGAACAGCTGAGAAACTAAGTCAAGATAAAAGTTATTGCTTTAACACTAATGTATGTAGACAAAACAGGCTATGCCTAATGTAAATAAACCAAATCAATATAGGCCATATAGACCTAAATTTTCAAGGCCCTTTTGGCCCCCTAAACAATTTAGACCACCACCCTTTAATCCAAAATATAAAAACAGAAACCCAAATAGAAATCCCAGAAACTATTTACAGTAGCAGAGACATGAAAACAACCAAACTTAGAGGAAATACATCTACAGAAAATAGACTTAATAACCCGTTTATTATAAATAATAATAATAACAATAACCCCTTGATAAAACCTAACTCTATTAATGAACAAGCCACTGATTGGCAAAGGAGAGAAAGTCCAATCAGTTCCCTACAGGGACTTGGTAGTCTTCTTGCCCAAGCCAGAGAAAATTGCTCATTTTTTACAGTGGCCATTTCAATATAAACCACTTCTATAAATAAAATCACTATGTATACTACTATGTTATTAGATACAAAGTCTCCAGTAACAATGATATGAGGATATCCTGCTAATTTAGAAAATATTAAAAATGTAACAGGACTAATCAAAAGATTAGGGGGAAATTTACCCCAAGTACATGGGTACATAGATTTCTAACAATCGATATAGATCACCCATAAGGCTAAATGCTTTACAGGACCCAATTTAGAAAACATTCTTGGAATGGATGAATAGGACATCATATAACAAAGAAAGATATAACAATTCCTAAAACCAATTTGGCTAGGGCAAAATGGAATGCAGTTAAATTGCCTGTTCCAACTAAAATAAAAAGTATATCCCAATACAATTTTAATGGAGGACATACTCAAATTAAGGGAAAAATTCAGGAACTCCTAAAGAAATAAATTATCGTGCTTATTATTTCATCATATAATCACCCAATCTGGCATGTAAAAAAGCAAAATGGATCATACAGATTTATAGTAAATTAAAATTTATAGGAATTTAAACAAACACTCTCCCAAAATCAAGGAAGTACTTCCAGATACAGGCACTAACATAAAACAATATCGCCACTGGATTTCAAACTTATAATACAGTGATAGACTTATCTGACATATTCTTTGCTATTACCTATTGATGACAAAAGCCACCCATTGCATTCACGTGAGCAGGTAGACAATATCAGTTTACTAGGTTAACACAGAGCTATCTTAACAGCCCAGTGATAGCCCACAACCTTCTAACAAATATCCAGGCTTTTCAGGAACATGCAACATACATACAAATCATTATTTCCTATATTGATGACATCCTTATTTATGGTGATAACTGAGAAGAACAAACTAGGATCAAGATAAACTTAACTGAATTCACTACAACTCAGAGGATAAAGTTCAACCCAGGTAAAGTTCAAGGACTCAAACTACGGTAAAACTTCTAGGCATAATTTGGTCTCCTGAAGGCAGGAGAATACCAGATTCACTCATAAACACTATAGATGGCATACCGACTCCTATCGCTAAAGAAGCAGCTCAGATACTTACAGAATTATTTGGATATTAGAAACAACACATACCGTTTACGAGAATAATATTAAAACTCATCTATAAAATAACTAGAAAGAGTAAAAAATTTAGATGAATAGAAATTCAAATGACAGCCTTTACTTATTTGAAAAATGTTATCATAACTTTTAACACAGTGACATCAGCTAATGTGTACTCTATAAACTAGAGTGCCTGCACTCACAAGGGTTTGCAACATAGTCACTACGGACTAAAACCACAGGATCCAAAATTTTACCCATTTGGGTTTTAAACTAAGAAGCTCCCATGGTCTGAGAACATACCCACCAAGTGAAAGGCTCACCTGAGCAGTCTATGAGGTCTTACAAAATACAGAGTCACTACCAGAAAATAAACCAATTATACTTAGACTCCATCAGCCTATTCTGGAGTGGGTAAAACAGACCCCTGACAGATAGAAGGGAACTACCCCTGACCATAAAGTCCTAACATGGAAACGGTATATTCCTAAGCAGGAAAAATGGATGGATGGCTCACCCTCTGCATTAACCGAGGAAATCTCAGTAATGCCAAAAAATGCATTTGCTAGAATTTCTAAGGGGTGAGCTTTTCCAAGATTGAGCAGTTGGGGAATGGGGACTATTGTAGTCCTCAACCATGCAGTTTACAGATGAATCAGCCTCTACGACACTATCTGGTGTATGCTGGCAGATTGCAGCCTTGAGGACTAATGATGGTCTAACCCTGACAGAATCAGGCTGTGGAGAATCGGCACAATTTGCCGAACCAATAGCCATGAAATTGGCAATTGAACAATCGGTTCAGAAACATCAGAAAGAGGTATATCTTTTCCCAGGCTCATGGGCAATAGCTAATGGAAAAGCTCTTTGGTCAGGAATATGGAAGGAAAATGACTGGAAAATAGAAAATAAGGACATATGGGGTCAGGACATATAGCAGAAAATAGCACAAGTTTGCACACCAGAAGGACAACTCTGAAGTAGCCAGCTTTAATGATGAGAAAGAGTAGACAAGCTCACTAAGAAAACCAATGAGGCTAGAACCCCTAATATCTATCTCAAAAAACACACTGATTCATGGATAAGGAGAAAACCAATTCAAAACATAACCATACATAAATAAGAACAATGTAACATAAAACTTGAACACACAGATGTGCCGATTAATAGGATCATTGCATGGGCACATCACCAAATAGGTCATACTGGCACATACAGCACTAGAATATGGTTAGAAAAAAAAAAAAAACATGTATACATATCTACCAAATACCTCCAATTGCAAATTAAGAAATGTGAGAATTGTTGAAGATTCCAGATAAGGTCAAAGCAGACAGACCCTTCCAAATTATACAGATTATACAGGACCCATGCCTATACTAGAGAATAATAAATCATACACATATACCATTGTAGGTATATGGTCAGGAACAGGATTACCCTATCCTTGCAGAAAAAAAATGATCAAAAATCTACCATCAGGGCATTGGAAATCTTGATTGCTTGCTACAGTATCCCAACCATTATAGAATCAGATCAGAGTACCCATTTTATAGGAAAGCCAATATAAGATTGGGCCAAAGAACAGGGCAGAATGTGGAACTTCCACTTACCCTACAACCCAGCTGCCTCTGAATCAATTGACAGGTATAATAGTTTGCTCAAGTAAAAGCTTAGTTTCCTTACTAACAATCTAGATACAAAAGCTTAGGCTAAATCAGTCTGGGAAGTAGCAAGATCTCTAAATAAACTCCTATTGAAATAATATTGTAGACACCCACAGAGATGAGAATTAGCACTAACACCACCTCAGAATCTAAGTTAGTAGGGGGTGGGAGATGGGGGAAAGAGGAAAAAGGGGATTAAAAAGTGCACATTGCCAGTTATAAAATTAGTCATGGTGATGTAATGCACAGCATAGGGGAAACAGTCTGTTGTAATACCTGTAGTAACAAATGGTTATTAGACTAATTGAGATGATCATTTTGTAAGGTATATAAATGTCTAAACACTATATTGTACACCTGAAACTAATATAACGTATGCCACCTATAATTTTAAAATAAATTAAAAGGAAGAATATTTAAAAAACAATGATATATATAATACTGGGGAAATTACAATACCTGCCACTAATAAAACTTACTGGATTACCAAAGGAAAAAACATATTACATCAAATTAAAGAAAATAATACGATGCCTCTATAAAGTTTTAATAGTGGACACATTTTTTATGGCATCATTGCTAGATACCTAATACTTAGCTCGCATGATGCAAGGTGATTAAGTTTGGAGCAACACTGGCTGTAATGGCCATAACTATAGATTTTCTTGAGTGGCAAGAATAATAGTTAGGTAGAATTAGAAATTTATAGGGCACTACTTTTATTTTTGCACAAATCCACTATGCATCTTGACCCTGAAACTACGTGGGTCTGAACTACATGAGCCTACTTATATGCCGGCTTTTTTCAAAACATACAGTAAATGTATTTTCTCCTCCTCGTGATTTTCTTAATAACATTTTCTTTTCTCTAGCTTACTTTATTGTAAGAATATAGTATATAATACATATAACATACAAAATACGTGTTAATCAACTGTTTATGTTATCGGTAAGTCAACAGCACGCTATTAGCAGGTAAGTTTTCGGGGAACCAAAAGTTATGCTACCTCCAAGATTTTCATATGCCTGGGGGATGGGGGGTTAGCGCCACTAACCTCCATGTTGTTCAAGGGTCAATTGCTAAGTGGGTCAGTGTGACATGTTGTCTTCTGACCATACTATTCTGCTTATTGCTCACTTTTAGATACCATACTCATTGCAGCTATGAATACTCAATTGATAGTTGCAGCAATAGCATCTGTGCTACCATATCGAATTGGAATGGCATCCTTTTGTCCAGATACAACTCCACTGTCTGATATCCTCTACTTCCTCCATGAATCACCATCCTGGTCACCTTATTGCAACAAAAGACTCACCAGAATCACCCAGCCCAACCCCTCCACCTCACCCTTACCATCAGCACCATCTACTTGTTGGAAAATCTTTGATCAGTGAAGAAACCGAGTACTGAGGGAAGCTAATAAAGCACTGGAAACCTCCAATTCAATCTCCACAAAAATAAATGAGTATCCTGACTGACTCCCCTTGTTAGAAACTGACTCAGAGGATAAAGACTGGCCTGAATTACTAACTGACTCTTGGTTTTGTAGTCCAGTGCACATACTAAGACGACCAGCTACTAACTTTTGTACTCTTACCTTACCTTACCTTACCTTACCTTACCTTACCTTACCTTACCTTACTTTACCTTACCAAGTTAGGAGCATGGTCATATCGGTGTAAAAATCTTTATATACTAATAATACCTCAAAAAAATTGCCAAGTAGAGCAGAATTTTACTCTATTTATGGAATAGATCACATGAAGTGTCAACAAATGATTGGTGCAAACCAAGAGCGGTGAGTAAAATATTAAATTAAAACGTTGGGATAACCTTGAAAAACTATTAAAATATTATAGAAATGAGTTTGTCACATGAGTAATGATGATACTTTGGGAACAGGTGTTGTCACAGCATCCACATAAGGGCAATAGGGAAATTATTATCTTTAAATATAAATAGGCCAAAAATTGATCATTTACTATACTTGTAACTTAAATAATGAAATACTGGTTTGCATTAAACATGGCCAAGTGAGAGATGTCCCCAGATCTTTCCTCTTGAAACAACAATAAGCTGAACATCTAAAACCCAACAAAAAAATACCCAAACTGCATACCAGCAAGTCTAAGTGTGGGATCTGTGCATAAGAGCTACCACAGGAATTGAAAAAACAACTAGATGAGCAGAATGAGTTCTTTAGCAAGGAGATTAAAACTCTCAAAAAGAACCAAATAGACCTTCTAGAGATAAAGAACACACTGCAAGAGTTGAAAAATGAAATAACAAGATTGGGAAATAGAGTCAACCAAATGGAGGAAAGGATCAGTGATATTGAAAACAGAAATCTAGAAATAGATCTGAAGATAGAAGAGAGAAACCAAAGAATGAAATATAATGAAAGAGAAATACAAGAACTAGCTGATACCATCAGGAGAGGAAACATAAGAATAATGGGAATTCTCAAAGGGGAAGAAAAGGAGCAGGGATTAGAAAGCATTTTCAGACAAATAGTTGACGAAAATTTCCCAAATCTAAGGAGTTAGCTGGAGCTTGGAATTCAAGAAGTCAACAAAACACTCAATTATCTCAACCCAAAAAGGCTTTCACAAAGACACATTGTATTAAAATTATCAAAAATCAATGACAAAGACAGAATTCTCAGGGCAGCCAGGGAAAAGAAGATGGTAACCTATAAAGAAAAACCCATTAGATTATCATTGGACTTCTCAGCACAAACCTTACAAGCCTGAAAGGAGTGGAATCAAATGTTCGAACAATTAAAGGAAAGAAACTACAAGCCAATAATAATGTATCTAGCTAAGCTCTCTTTTAGAAATAAAGACGCTTCTAGACATACAAAAATTAAGGGAATTCTCTACTATAAGGCCTGCACTATAGGAAATACTGAAAAGGGTCAGCTCACCTAAAACAAAATGACAAAAAAAAAATACTTAATTAGGAGTAAGGTGACTAGCAGGCTGATAGAAGCAGAGGAGTGCAAACCTTACTAAGAACAGGGAATTATATGCTTAAAATAATAAGAAGATATTTGCTATAGCAAGTTAGTAATGAATGTTTGGCATACAAAGGGACAAACTGAGGCAACAATGACCAAAAAGGGGAGAATTCAAAGATCCAAATTCACAAAGGGGAATGGAGATAAGGCATGCACAGACGACATATACAGTCGTCTCTTTTCTTCTGAAAAGGGACGACTGTATGTATGTATATATATATATATATATATGTATATATATATATATATAACTATCCTTTATATGTTCATAATGATAACCACACGCCAAAGAGTCAAAATCAAAGTATATAACATAAAACAAGAAGGTCCAGAGAGAAAACTCACAAAAGCCAACAAAAATAAAGAAAACAGAAACTCAAGGACAAGGAAGCAATGGAAACACTGAGCTACCAGAAAGCAAAAGAAAAAGTGGCTATAAGAAGACCTTATATTTCAATAATCACCCTAAATATAAATGGACTGAACTCACCAATGAAAAGGCACAGGGTTGCAGATTGGACCAAAAAGCAAAATCTAACCATATGCTGCCTCCAGGAGACACATCTCATTTCCAAAGGCAAATGTAGATTCAAAGTGAAAGGGTAAGAAATGATATTTCAAGGAAATGGCATTCAGAGAAAAGTGAGAGTATTGGTACTAATATCGGTACTGATAAGACTTCAAAGTAAAAAAAAGTAAAGACCGATACTGAGGGACACTTCATAATGATACAGGGAATCACACACCAAGAAGACATAAGACTTATTAATATCTATGCTCCCAGTCAGGGAGCCCTGAAATATGTAAAGCAATTACTAACAGAATTAAAGGGAAAAACAGACCAAAACACTATCATAGTAGGAGACATAAATACCACACTGTCAGATATGGACAGATCATCTAAACAGAAAATCAATAAGGAAATAACATTCTTAAATGATACATTAGACCAACTGTACATAATTGACATTTACATTTCATTGACATTTATGTTTCATCCCAAAACAGCTGCTTATACATTCTTCCTTAGTCACATGGAACATTCTCAAGGATTGACCACATACTGGGACACAGAGATAGCCCCAACAAGTATAAGAGGGTTGAAATCATACCAACCATAATCTCTGATCATAATGCTTTGAAACTGGAGATCAACTGTAAAAAGAAAGTAGAAAGAACCACAAATACATGGATATTAAACAACATACTACTGAAGAATAACTGGGTCAGAGAAGAAATAAAAAGAGAGATTAAGAAATAGATAGAAATGAATGTATTTATGACGGCAAAAGCAGTCATAAGAGGAAAGTTCATATCATTACAGGCCTACCTCCAAAAACAAGGACAAACCCAAATAAACAACCTAACACTTCATCTTAAAAACTAGAAAAGGAAGAATAATTGAAGCCTAAAGTCAGCAGAAGGAAAGAAATCATCAAAATTAGAGTGGAAATAAATGAAATTGAAAACAAACAAATGAACAAAAACAATAGAAAAAATAACTGCAACGAAGAGCTTGTTCTTTGAAAAAGTTAATAAAATTGATAAGCTCCTGGCTAGATTCACTAAAGAAAAAAGAGAAAGGACACAAATAAACAAAATCAGGGATGAAAGGGGGAAATTACAACTGACATCGCAGAAATACAAAAAATCATGCAAGAATACTATGAAAAAGTATATAACCCTAAATTTAATAACCTAGAAGAAATGGACCAGTACTTAGAAAAATAAAACCTTCCTAGACTGAATAAGAGGAACTAGAAAATCTAAATAGACTGATCAGCAGTATGGAAATTGAAACAATCATCAAAAACCTACCAAAAAGTAAAAGTCCAGGACCAAATGGCTTCACAAGTGAATTCTACCAAACGTTCAAAGAAGATATAATACCTATTCTCCTCAAACTCTTCCAAAAAAAATTGAAGAGGAGGCAATACCTCCCCACTCATGTTATGAGGCCAATGTCACCCTGATACCAAAACCTGGTAAACACAAAAACAGAAAACTGCAGACCAATATCTCTCATGAATACAGATGCAAAAATCCTAAATAAGATACTAGTGAACCGAAATCAGCAACATATTAAAAAGGTTATACATCATGATCAAGTGGGCTTCATCCCAGAGGCACAGGGATGATTCAGCATATGCAAATAGACTAATGTAATACCCTACATTAACAAATTAAAAAATAAGAATCATATGATCATCTCAATAGATGCGGAAAAAGCCTTTGACAAGATACAGCACCCGTTTATGATCAAAACACTTAACAAAATCAGTATAGAAGGAAAATACCTTAACATAATAAAGGCCATATATGACAAGACCTCAGCCAACATTATACTTAATGGTAAAAAACTAAACACCTTACCTCTAAGATCAGCAACAAGACAAGTCTGTCCATTATTGCCACTGTTATTCAACATAACATTGGAGGTCCTAGCAAGTACAATCAGGCAAGAGAAAGATATTAAAAACATCCAAATAGGAAATGAAGTCTAACTGTCATTATTTGTTGATGACATGATTCTCTATATAGAAAACCCTGAAGGCTCCACAAGAACACTACTAGAAACAATAAGCAAATACAGTAAAGTCTCTGGATACAAAATCATTATTCAAAAATCCATGGCATTCCTATATCTAATAAAGAAGTGTCAGGAAAAGAAGTGGAAAAAAAATTCCTTTTGCAATTGCAACAAAAAGAATAAAACACCTAGGAATAAATTTAATGAAATATGTAAAGGACCTATATAATCAAAATTATAAGACCCTATTCAAAGAAATCGAAAAAGATACAAAGAAATGGACAGATATTCTGTGTTCTTGGATTAGAAGAATCAACACAGTTAAAATGACCATATTACCTAAAGTATTATACAGATTTAATGCAATCTCCATCAAAATCCCATCGGTATTTTTTAAAGAAATAGAACAAAAAATCATCAGATTTGTATGAAAGCACAAAAGACCCTGAATTTCCAAAGCCATCCTGAGAAAAAAGAATGAGGCTGGAGGCATCACTCTGCCTGACTTCCAACTGTAACAAAGCAACAGTAATCAAAACATAATGGGATTGGCAGCAAAACAGACACACAGACCAGTGGAACAGAATTGAGAGTCCAGAAGTAAATTCACATTTATATGGACAAATAATTTTCAACAACAACAACAACAACAAAAAAGCCAAAAACATAGAGTGGAGAAAGGAAAGCCTCTTCCATAAATAGTGCTGGGAAAACTGGAAAGTCTCCTGTAAAAGAATGAAATTAGACTATGGTCTATCACCACACACCAAAATTAACTCAAAAGGGATTAAGAATCTGAATGTAAGACCTGAAACAATAAAATTCATAGAAGAAAACATAGGAACTAAACTCAAGGACCTTGGGCTTAAAGAGGATTTTATGAATTTGATCCCAAAGGCAAGGGAAGTAAAAGCAAAAGTAAATGAATGGGACTACATCAAACTGAAAAGCTTTTGCTCAGCGAAAGAAATTGTCGACAAGGTAAAGAGACAACCATATGAATGGGGAACTATATTTGCAAGCAATGCCTCCAATAAGAACCTAATATCCAAAATATACAAAGAATTCATATGACTCGATAACAATTAAAAAAAAAAAAGATCCAATCAAAAAATGGGCAGAGGACCTCAACAGATACTTCTTCCCTAGAGGACATACAAATGACCAACAAATATATGAAAAGATGCTCAACATCACTAGCTATTAGGGAAATGCAAAATAAAACCGCAATAAGATGCCATCTCACACGTGTTAGAATGGCTATAATCAACAGGATAAGTAATGACAAATGTTGGAGGATGTGGAGAAATAGGAGCCCTCATACACTGCTGGTGGGACTGTAAATTGGTACAGCCACTATGGAAAATAGTATGGCATTTCCTCAAAAAACTAAGAATTGATCTACCACATGATTCAGAAATCACTATACTGAGTATTTACCCTAAAGACTTGAAACCCCATATCCAAAAAGATATTTGCACACCAAAGTTCATAGCAGCATTATTCACAGTGGCCAGGACATGGAAGCAACCGCAGTGTCCTACGATAGATGATTGGCTTAAGAAGCTGTGGTACGTATATACAACAGAATATTACTCAGCTATAAGAAGAGATGAAATACTGCCATTTGCAACAACATGGATGGATCTTGAAATAATCATACCAAGCAAAATAAGCCAGAAAGAATAGACTGAAAATCACATGATATCACTTATAGTGGAGATAAACCTAAAAGCAACAAATGAGTAGGACAAACAAACAGAGACTCATGGACATGGACAATGGATTAGATGGATTAGTGGTCACCAGAAGGGAGGGGGAAATAAAAAAAATGTAAAAAAATAAAAATAAAAAAGTATTGGAAAAAAATTAAAAATAAAAAAGGACTTGTTTGCCTAAAAAAAATAATGAAATGCTTAAAAATGACATAAAAGATGTTTCTTTAAGTGTTAAGGGTCAATTATTACAGGTAAGATTAGTTGATATGTGGAATACTCTTAAAATAGCTGTAATCTCGGGGCAGTATTGGTCACTTGAGATAACAGACAACCCAACTAGAAGTAGATACCACACATCCTAATGGCTATGATCCCTTGGGTAACTGTAAAATTAAAATACTGGCACTTAAAAGAGAAAACATGACATTGGGTTACTACACATTTGGGATTCCCCAATATCAAAAAAGAGAGTGGAGCCTACAGGCCATAGAAAGCCCCCTAATGATAGAAGGAAAAAATGTTCCTAAGGATATGTTAGTGGAATGGAACCAAAATACCTTTATTACTGTTAGATCTTTGGATAGACCTATGGTACAAGTACCCATGACTCTGGCCTTGATGCTTCCTCAACCAAGTATATATTATATGAGAAATTGGACCACAATATTATGCTCCAAGCCAAAACTTACCCTAACCTATTGGAGTCAAGGGAAAAATAAGAAACACTGTGATGGTTTGTGTAAAAATAGAATAAGTATGTGATGATAGAAAGAAAAAGATATTATTCAAGGTCAGTTGAAGATAAGGGAACCATTAAAATAATCAGAGAAATATTCTACACTGAACTTCCTAAAATTAATCTAATAAATGTAAATTATACATTAAAACAGTTAAGACAAGTAAAAGAACATCTGAAAAATGAGACTCGCAAAGTTATCATAACTACATGAAGTGAAAAAAAAAAAAAACAGAAACATGCATTCCCCAAAATAATGACAGCCTTAAATTCTAATGCATGGTATTCAAGAACATGCTTGATAGTGCCATGCAAATTTGTACTGTGTAGAGTTTTATAAAACTGGCTTTTACATGGAAATTCAATTGTCAAAGAAGCTTACTTGAGTGGTTTAAGAAACTAATATTTGGTCTTTTGGTGATTGGATATGGCATCATGTTAAAGAATTCTTTACTATGCTTATATTATAGGAATACAATTGCTTAAAATTAAACTATGGTATAAAAGAATGTGAGTCAAAAAAAATGGACCTTAGGATCGATTGGTATATGAGTGATTTGAAATCATATTAAATTGTATGTTGATTTAATGAGTTCAAATCCACTTGTTTATGACTTAATTGAAGTTGTTTTAATCCACCTATAATGATAAAGACAAAAAAAAGTTGTTTTAGAAGTTTTTTTGATAGAATGAAGCTGTGTCAGAATGTCATCATCTCATCTGTTGTTGGTAAAGCACGTCAGCAACCCAGTTGCTTATTGATAAGAACATGTGGAAAAGCAATTATGGCCACGGGACATTTAGACTATAGATACTGAGAGTTTGTGAAGTCTATTTAAGAGTTTCAGTTTGGGCAAGGTTACTCTGCTAACCTAAAAAATTCTCCAAAGACCCTTGGGGATTAGCTCCCACTGTGTAAAGGCTACTCTTTATAAGCAGTGATGAAAGCCTGGCAGAGGCCACATGAAGGAAATCAGCCTGCCTGCCAGCACCAGTCTCTTTGGTCCTTAGCAATGATCCCCAGAAACAGGGGACTTTTACTTTTGCACTGGCAACTGGATTATCAGCTCTCAGTTGGTAAAGCTGGCTCTCCCAAGAAACCAAACTTATATAAAAAAAGGTACACGTCTATTAAAATTTGGACTTTACTCTTTTTATCTCCCCAGCTAGAACAACAATGTGATTAGTCTGTCATTTGTCTGAAGTACATTATTTCTTAATTTGCCTTAGTAAGAGATATTACCGTTTATGCTACTGGCTTGTGAAATTATTATAATTTCCACAGCGAATCTCTACTAAATAAATTGCTGACAAAGGCAGAATTGGTCTCCGAATATAACTCTGTTACTTCCTCCCCAGACAAAAACAAAAAATGGGCCTTCAAAGGCACATAAGACTGAAAGAGAGCATTCAGCTTGGATACAGCAAGAACAAAAGTGAAAAGTGGAGAATGAAAGTGCACTATTTGGGGTAGGTGAATAAACCAATATGACTGGATTAGAGAGCCTATATAAAGTGAATGCCAACTAAATTAGATCAGTAAAATGAGGATAGATGATAAAGGGCTTTAAAATCCAGGATGAGTTTAGATTTAATCTTCTAGGGCAGGGGTCAGCAAACTTTTTCCGAATAGGCCAAATAATAAATACTTTAGGTTTTGCAGATTAGATGGTCTCTGTTACAAGTACCAACCACTTCCTTTGTGGTGTAAAAGCAGACATAGACAATATCTTTTAAATAAGTGTAGCTGTGTTTCCATAAAACTTTATAAAAATAGGTGGCAGATTTGGTCTTTGAACTAGAGCAGCAGAGTAATAAAATAAAAATGGTGTTTTATTAATTTTTGAAGTGACCCGGTACAAGGGTAGGGGACATTTCTTAGTTATTTGGCATCCATCACCCCCATTCTCCTTCCTCACAAGTTCTAAACTTTCAGGCAGATATAAAATTCTCTTACATGTTTAGGGATTGGTCTAAATTCATCAGGTCATCCCATCCCTCTTTGTACAATGGTTGGTTCATGTAACCCATTTCTAAAACACATAGTGTGTGCCATTTCTTGAGCACAGATGTTGGTATGTTGGTTCAGGAAGGACATCTGGACTAATTTTGGCCAGTACCATACAACGTACACAATATGCCCTTTACAGTACTGGAGCGTCTAAGAAAGAAGGAACATGCTTTCCTTTTCTGGGCAGGGTGATATGTAGTTGTAAAATTTGTATTTCTGAATCTATTTTGCCTCTCCGAGAGAAGCCAGCTTCGGAATAATGCTGACAAGACTGAAGACAGAGCAGAGAAAGGTAAAGAGGGCAGGTCTTTGATGATATGGTTGAACTATTAAACCCTAAAGTCTATCCTTCCTTGGACTTTTTAGTTCTATTAGCCAACAAATCACTTTCATTGCTCGAATCTGTTTGAGTTGATTTTTTCCATTACTTGAGATTAAAAGTGTTTTACTGTCATAGAAAAATAATATGGAATAGCAGACAGTGAAAGGAGTTAGACGAGATGAAAGGTATGAAGTGAAAAGGCACAAAACAGTAGTGAGAAGAAGAGTCATTAAAAAGCGAGAATTAGTATGTGAAGCTCATCTATACTGATGTAGAATATATTGAATTCCAACACTGAATAAAAAGCTAAAGGAAAAAATTTAAAGAATATATGGAGCAAGAAGTTTGAGCCCACTCACAAAGAAACACATGTAAAACATTCGAGAACTGATTTTAGTATACATGCTGCCAAAGCAAGCACAAAACGCAAGAGAGCTGAAAGGTTAAAGATAAAAGATATTTATTTGAAGTCTCTGCCAAGTCATAGTCCAACATATGATATCACTCTAGCAACAAAGGATGTAAATAAAATAACAAGTATTTAAAACATATTCATGTTCACCACAAAAGCTACAACCAGGGTCTATAAAAGAGTGTGCAAAACCATAAGTATGGTAAAAAGAAAAAACATAAACATCTGTGAAAACTGGATAAACTAGTGAGAACTTTTGGGTTATATTTTGGAAAGGGTAGGACTGATTGAGCCATTCCAGTTCTTTATATTTTCATGTTTAGGGCTAGGGGACATTCTCTCAATAGAACATGTAGTCCATTGACAACTTCTGGGAGTCTCAATGAAATAATAGGGTAAACAGAAGAGAATTGCTGGAAGAAAGAGGCCTAGTAATGATTCACACAAAATTACTGAGTCTTTCCATAGTCTAGTGATGAAAAGGTAAAGAAGAGACTTCTAGCTTTCAGTCTGGCCTGTAAGATGCTTGGAAGTTGCCCCTCCATCCGAACAAGTAAAATGTAAACTGAAACAAACGAACAAACTGAACAAACCGAAAAATCAACAACTCTTCTTAGATCCAAGAGAGAAATGAGGTCACAGAGCAAAATATTGCTCCAAACATTAAAGGGACTAATAGGCAAATACAGAGAATCACAACTTACTGGGTCAGCAACCTCTGTGGCAACCAGCACTGGGGAAGGGAAACCTAAACTATATTTGACAAATTGCTGGGGGCTCAGTGTGGACAACTCTGAAAGTTAAAAACTCTAGGGGGAACCTACTCATTGCAGGCCCTACATATTTGTGAGTTTTACCTCCTGGATCTCTACCAGGTCCTTACAGTGAATATCAGGAAAAAATCCCACCAACCCTGCTTCCGTGCCATGCTTCTTCTGGAAGGGAAAAGGGAAAAGGAACCATTTGAAACACATTAGAGCAAGGGTTCCCGGTCTGTGGCCTGTTAGGAACTGGGCCACAAAGCAGGAGGTGAGCAGCAGGAGAGCGAGCGAAGCTTCATCTGTGTTTGAGCTTCTCCGCAGTGCCAGCATCACCACCTCAGCTCCATCTCAGATCATCAGGCATTAGATTCTCATAGGAGCACCAGTCCCTGGTGCTGAAAGGTTGGGGACTGCTATGCTAGAGCATTCTGTCCTTTTTAACAAGGTTTTCCTTCAAGAAAAACTATTTAATCAAAGCCTCACCTACTGGAGTTTTATCAGAGCCCAACTGGCCTGGGCAAGAGAAACAGCTCCAACTCCTTCTAGCCATCCTGCCCCAGCTAAAGTGATGGGGAACAAGGGACTTGTTCACAAGGGAAGCACTTGTGAAGTTCACAGTCCAGACACACACACACACACACACACACACACACACACACACACACACACACCAAAAGACTGAGCCCTAATCTTAGAACTTACAGAACACTTTCCTTTCCCTCTACCTTACCACCACATTACCAAAGGTCTATTTACAGCAATTCCTTTTACCCACTATATCATGATAGCTACCTAGAAAAAAATTACAGATTACACTAAAAAGCAAAAAACACAGGTGGAAGAGACAGAACAAATCTCAGAACCAGACTCAGATATGGCAGGGATGCTGGAATTATCAACTGGGAATTAAAAACAATTATTAATATACTAAGGGCTTTACTGAATAAAGTAGGCATCATGCAAGGACAGATAGACAATATAAGGGGAGCAACAAAAATTCTAAGAACGAACGAAAAATAAATGCTAGAAATAAAAAAAGACTGTAACAGAAATGAAGAATGCTTTTGATGGACTTATTATACTGGACCCAGCTGAAAAAAAAAAAAAATCTCTGATATCTCAATAGAAACCTCCAAAATGGAGAAGCCGAGAAAAAAAAATACTGATAAAAACAGAACAGAGTATCTAAGAACTGTGAGACAACTACAAAATGTGAAATATATGCAAAATTGGAATACTAGAAGAAATGAACATAAGAAATATTTGAAACAATAATGACTAAGATCTCCTCCATTAATGTCAGACACAGATCCAGGAACTTCAGAAAACACCAAGCAGGGTCTGATCCATGAAGTCTGGCTTTGGAGTCTGTACATGTATTTGCCACTTCCAGGCCCCAGGCTGAGAGGAGTCAAATTCAAGAAAGATGAGAGAGCACAGAAATTAGTAATAATGTGTAGGTAATGTGTTTTTAGATTTAAATAAATTGATATTCTTTTGTGTTTTTCAAAGAGGCAAAATTAAAATTCTAGGAAATACTAACAAGGAAAATAAAAAGATGAAAGGTGGGGGTAAACTGTGTTCAGTAGTATATTAAATTCCTTTTCTTTGATTGGAAGCAGCCAGAGATTAATTTCAGGCTTTGGGGTATTTTTCTGTTTTTTAAGTTTAGTTACATATATGTTAACAACTTCTGGTCAAGATGGCAGAGTAGGTAAATGCTGTGCTTGCCTCCTCCCATGACCATATCAAAATTACAACTAAACAATGGAACTACCATCACTGAGAACCTCCTGAAGACAAGCTGAACAGAAGTCCTATAAATAAGGATATATAGAAGAAGCCACGTAAAGACTCATAGGAGGGACACAGAAGGAACACAGAAGAGACAAGCCCCCACACCCTTGGTGTGGTGGTTAAGAAACAGGAGGAAATCATGGCTGCAGAGTTCCTCCCTTGAGGAGTGAAAGGTCCCAGACAGGGCTCCAGTGCTGGGAAGAGAACTCCACATAACTTCTGGCTGTGAAAACTAGCTGTGACTGTGGCTGAGTGAGATGGAGGGCTGCTAGAGTCCCAAGTGTTCCTCTTAAAGGGCTCACACACAGATTTATTCACTGATGGACTCACTTGCTCTGAGCTCCAGGACTGGGGCAGTAGCTCAAAAAGCACAAGTGGCATACAGGGAGGAACAGAATTGTTTGGCTTCAAGGTGAGGGCTGGAAAGACAGCTTTCTTCCAGATAGAAGTGTTGGAAGACATTATTGTTCCTTCATTGAGTCCTCCCCCAACGCAACCTTCAGGTGCAGGCAGGCACCAAGTCAGAGTTTCCATCACCTCAGCCTGGGTGATTCTCTGACACCTGACCGACCCAACTTTCAGGCTCACCCAAGCTGCTTCCGGTGGCTTTTCCATACAAATAGCCTATCTTAGTTCAAGCTACAGGCACTTCCTAAAATCTCTCAAAGGTTCACAAACCCCAAACAAGCAGCATCTGGCCTGGCCATGCCCGCTACCTCTTGGTAAGTGGTCACAAGCCTGGCACTAGGGGCTACCAACCTTGGTTTGCAGTTTAGCCTCTCCCAGGTGCCTTTAAGCCCAGCATATTGGTGACCATCTACAGATCACTTTGTAGATCATACAAGCAGTCCCCAGCTGGGTACAGGCAATGGCTGACCTTGCCTGTACTGGAGCCCCACTCAAGAGGCTCCAAAACCAACACACCCTGTGGCTAGCTTAAGACCACACCAGAGCACCACCCAGTCACCTCCACAAATGACACACCCAAAGGGCAGACTATGCAGACACCAGAGCCCCACTAAAGTGGATCCTGCTCAAGGGGGAAGAGTCAGCCCCTGCACACAGCTCCTCTACTATAGTCATGGCCATTCCTCACAGCCAATGAGCCTGAGGGTCAATGATTCAAGTGACCTTCCAACAACAACCAAGGCTTACCTACAACAGAGTGTGCATACAACCCACATAAGTGATATACCTGGAGCACCCAGCTCAGGTGACCAGGTAGACTGTGCCACTGGGCCCCATAGGATATGTACTATATGTGGCCACTCTATGAAAACCAGGATACGTAGTCTACAGCCATGTCACCCTGAACATGCCTGATCTTGTCTGATCTTGGAAGCTAAGCAGGGTCAGGCCTGGTTAGTACCTCAGAATACCAGGTGCTGCAGGCATCTAAAAAAAAAAAAAGCACTAGGATGCGTAGCTGATTTACCTAATACATAAAAACAAACACAGGGAGTAAGCGAAAATGAGGAGAGAAAAAAACACAACCCAAAGGGAAGAAAAGAACAAAACTCCAGAAAAATAACTAAACAAAATGGGACAAGTAATCTACCAGATATGAATTCAAAACATTGGTTATAAGAATGCTCAGTGAACTTAGGGGAAGAACTCAGTGAGAACTTAAAGAGGTAGGAAACATAAAAATGGAGATTGAAAACATAAAAAAAAAAAAAACAGTCGGAAATGAAGAACACATTAGAGGGACTCAACAATACATTAATGAAGCAGAAGACCAAATCGGAGATTTGTAAAACAAGGTAGAATAAAATACCCAATCAGAACAGCAAAACAAAAAAAAAAGAATTTTAAAAAATGAGGATAGTTAAGGGGCCTCTGGAACAACATCAAGTGTACCAACATTTGCATTGCAAGGGTAAGAGTGTAAGAGAGAAAGCAAGGAATCGAAAACCTATTTGAAGAAATGATGACAGAAAACTTCCCTAACCTGGTAAAGAAAATAGACATAGCCCTGGAAGCACAGAGAGTTGCGAATGAGATGAACCCAAAGAGGCCCACACCAACCCACATCATACTTAAAATGCCAAAAGTCAAAGACAAAGAGAGAAAAAAAAAACACAATTATTTACCTATAAGGGAGCTCCCAAAAGACCGTCAGCTGGTTTTTGAATAGAAACTGTAGGCCAGAGAAGATTGGCATGAAATATTCAAAGTGATAAAAAGTAAGGACCTACAACCAAGATACTCTACCCAGAAAAGCTATTGTTTAGAATAAAATGTTAAAGGGACACAAGGGGGAAAGGGAGTGGAGAGGAGGATGAAAAGGAGGAAGAGGAGGAGGAGAAGAAAAGCAAGAGGAAGAAAAATAAAAAATATGAATAATAAAATATCAATAACTACATATCAATTGACAATTATTTAAATGTAAATGGATTAAATACTTCAATCAAAAGACATAGGGTAGCCGAATAGATTAAAAAAAAAAAACCCCAAGACTTTTACATATGCTGCCTACAAGAAATCCACTTCAGATCAAAAGACACACAGAGACTGAAAATAAAGGGGTGGAAAAGCTATTTCATGCAAAGAGACCTGAAAAAATAACTGGGGTAGCAATACTTCTATCAGACAAAACACATTTTAGAACAACAGCTATAACAAGAGACAAAGAAGGACCCAGCAATTCTAATCCTGGATATTTATGGGAAGAAACCCAAAACCCTAATTCAAAAAGACATATGCATCCCTATGTCCACTGCAGCATTATTTACAATAGACAAGATATGGAAGCAACCTAAGTATCCATTGGTAGATGAACAGATAAAGAAGTGGTACATATAAAACATGGAATATTGCTCAGCCATAAAAAAGAGTACAATCTTGCCATTTGTGACAACATGGATAAAGCCAGAGGTATTATGCTAAGTGAAAGAAGTCAGACAGAAAAAGACAAACACTGTATGGTTTCACTTATATATGGAATCTAAAAAAAATGAACAAACAAAACAGAAGAATGTCATAGATACAGAGAGCTTTTTCATGGGAGACAGTGTTGAGGGGATGGGTGAAAATGGGGAAGAGATTAATATGTGCAGATTGCCAGTGATAAAAACAGTAATGCAGAAGTAAAGTACAGCATAAGGTCAATAATATTGAAATAACTAGGCATGGTGTCAGATGGGTCCTAGACTTATCAGGATGATCACTTCAAAAGTTGTATAAATGTCTATTCACTATGTTGTACACTTGAAACTAATAATACTGTATGTCAATTATAATTGAAAAGTTAAAAATTATTTAAATATATATGTTAACAATTTAATGGCAACAACTAAATGAAGATATTCTATCTTTTTATGAGGAAGAAATTGGAATTTACTGAACTTCCCATTAGAGAATTAATTAAATGAACTATGACACACATATATAGACTACTCTAAGCTGTAAACTCTAAGTGAGTGGAATACCTGTAGGGCTCACAGAGAAACTAATTCAGGAGTTGGTGGAGTTGAGGTTCACCAGCAGAAGGGGGACACTGAGAGTGGTAATAGCTCACCTGGGACTATTAAGAAGATGAAAGAGAATTCCATGCCTACAATTCTTGAAGCTAAGCTAAGCAGAGCCTACTAGGCTGCTGGTGACAGATGAGCTCTTCAAGCAAAAACCCTGCTTTTGTTTAGAATGTTAACCAATGGGGACACTACACGGCACAGATGAGGGCCCATGGGCAATAATTATAGGAGAGAAGGTGATTTGGGGGGATCCAAGATGTCAGAGCCTCAGATTTGGGGGCTATTCAGGGCAGAAAGGACTTGGAAGTGGCAGAAATAAAAGAATGTCAAGCTGTGCCTTTCTACTGAGAAGGCAGACTTGGAGAAAAGTACACAAAATAGTGATAAAGGTAAGATCCGGCCAAGACAGGTAAACCAACCCTATTGGTTCTGCCTTACTTTCAGAGGCCCATTCTATCCAAGATAAATTTACAGTGACAGCAGTTAGCTTATAGTAGAGAGTAGGGAAAGCTGCTACCGGTGAACCAGAATTATCCCTCATGCCACCCAACTATCAGATTTACTCGGTGGGAGGAAAACAGGTGTTTCCACAATGAGTGGTACTATTCAGCCCAGGGTAGTCTAACACAATTCACACCTTTGAAAATAGATTATTTTATTTTGATAGAAATGCTTCCTTTGCTGGGATAATTATCATTTGAGTATGTGGACAGTATCCTAAAGGTTTGATGTTGCAAGTGCAAGTAATTGTCTCCACTATGGCTGAGAGCTTATTCTCATCATCTTGAGATGGTATTAAGGATCCTACATGGAGGTCCTATGATTCTGATTAGACAGAGCATAGTGTACAAATGAACCAAGTCAATCACAGGTAGGCACAGCTGGGTGTCTGATGCACTCCTCGAGGCAGACAGAAGACAGTAGATAACAGACATTCATAATGCAGTGCAGCTGGAGCCCCAGATCAAACAACCAGTTCCAAAGCTGAGCTAAGGATCCGAGGAAGTAGTTGGGTATGGGAGGCCAGAGCAGGGATTCAGAGGTGGGACACCTTCCAGGAATTTTATCAAAAGGTTATTTTCTTCAAAGTGGTCTTTTTTTTATTAGACATGATATGGAGCTGTAAAGTGACTTTTGCTAAAGAGCATCTTAAAGGTCCTGCTAGACATTTGACAAACATATAATAAGTATATCCCTTTCAGACATGTGATAAACACGTGATAAGCATACCCACAGTGTGATTACGAGCCATTAGTACACACATCCTGCATTTGCTTACTCTTCTCAAGGTTTAAGGCCTCATTGCTTCAGTTTCTCTAGGGAAAATATATATTGACTTTAAAATAATTTATATTTCCATTAGTTGATACTGCTCTGCTATCTTCTTTGATCACACTTCATAGATTCTTATCTATTTGTACATTTCTATTTTATTTTATTCTGTATTGAGAATTTTTTATCTTGACTCTGTAGAAGGAACTACAGAAGTATTCTTCTCTGTGTTGAGTAGGAACTTTCCACATTCTGAATCTAGAATGAGGCTCTAATAGCACATGAGAATTTGAAAAATGGTACAAAGTAACAATTTTAAAAGACATTTAACTTTGAGAAAAAATGTAGGTCAACATCATTATGATCTCGATGCAGGAAAGGATTATTTTTTAAAGACACCAAATGTAAAAACTATAAAGAAAAACATTAGTAAAATGTCATATATTAGAAAATAACATCTCTGAGGAAAGAAGAATGATGATTGTTTCTCAAAGACGGAAGCTTTAAGAGATAGTGAAATGACTGCACTGGAGTTTTGCTACATAATCCACAACACTATAAATGTATTGGCTTAGTTATTGAATGTGCCAGAAAATTACTTCATCCAGTTTCACCCATACTATGAACTTTCCAACTGGAATTTGATAATGGCACTATAGTGAAGACATGATGTATATATACAAGAAACGAAGACGGTGATCAGTTTTGTTTTGTTTGCTTTTCTCCACAAAAGATAAACTGAAAAGAAATGAGTTTTGCATGAGGAACAACGTCCTAATAGGAAAACAGCTATTGAAATAGTTTTCTGAAGGAAGTTGCCAGACTTCACCTGCCCTTTTTTCTATTACACGTTTCTCCCTGTAGAGCACTGAGACTCTAGAAAAATTTTCTGCCCTCTTCTAAGGCAAATATTCCTGCCTGCCCTTGAAAGAGATGCATAATTCCTAGTTTATTCTCTAGAGTAGCTCTTAACTAAGAATTTGCTTTAGAATTATCTGCAGAATCTGGGGGGAAAATACAGACCTTGGACCCAGTCTCCATGATATTGATTTAGTAAGCCTGGCTGCGGCCCTGGTAGCTATATTTTTTAAAATTATATACTACAAGAACAACCATCTCCAAACCTAGAATCCAGTCCTCTTTCTGACTGGGTCTCACTAACACTCTTGTACTTAAGAGGTCTTAAGTTCTTTCCTAATTCAACTTTTCGGAATGTTTTAGGGAAAGCCTCCATAGAAATTGGAGTAAATGGAAGGCCTAAATAACTTTTGGAATTCTGGGAGTATTTCAATAGTTGTAGAATGAATTATTAGGACATCGTTTATCATATTTGGTCTACGTCAAAACTAATGATGATTCCCCTATGATTTATTATTTCAGTCATTGTCAGTCACAAAAACAATCTGGTACCTCTGCTGCTAGAAATTAGCATTCTGATACTTCTTCTCTGTCAGATACTTTTGTTGGTAGCTGAAAGAAGCAGACTAAGAAAAAGTAGGTGTTCCCATTTTAAGTGATTCTCTACAGAAACTTCACAAACTTGTTTAACTGGCATTCCAAGAGTTAGTAGGTTAGCAAATATTTATCAAGTACCTACTATGTGACAAGCAATGTTCCAGGCATTGAAGATCCTATGGCAATCAACACAGAGCACCTATCCCTTCAAGGAGGAGACTGGAATTCCTGAAATACTCTACTGGAAGAATGCTTCTGAGGTCTGTGCTTAATTATTATGCTGAGGATGATAGCCTTTTTTGAGCTAGTTATTTACTCAAAAGTTTCACTCATGTTTTAACTAGAATCAGCTAAAGACCTTCTTACTCCAAAGTCAAAATTAAATCTGAGGTTTTCTCTATTTCCTCTATATTTTAAAAGGAGGTTAGTTTTAGAACTTTTCATCTTAGAGATTATTCAAATTACAAAATGCTCTACACATTTTATACGATTCTTTGTTTAAAAATTGCCTATTACATAAATTTGTCTCTGAGCATATTCCCCCCTCCCCACGGCTTTATTGAAATATAATAGATAATTAGTTGCTTGTATTTACATTGTACAATTCAATGAGTTTTTTCAATTATAGGTGGCACACAATAATATATTAGTTTCAGTTGTACAGCATAGTGATTAGAGATCTATATAACTCACAAAGTGATCACCTCAGTAAATCTAGTACCCCTCTTCCCCCTACATATTTATTACATTATCTATTAGTACTTCTTAATCCCTTTGCCCTTTTTCATCATCTGCCCAACCCCCCTCCCATTTAGTAGCTCTCAAAATATTCTCTATGAGTTTGTTTCTGTTTTTGTTGTCGTTTTGTTCTCTTGATTCCATATGTACATGAAAACATGTGATATTTGTCTTTCTCTGACTAACTTCATTCAGCACAATATCCTCTAGGTCCATCAATGCAGTATCTTTCTCCATCCCCTTGCTTTTAGTCTGTGTGTGTCTTTTAATCTGACGTGAGTCTCTTGTAGGAAACATGTAGGGGTCATATTTTCTTATCCATTCAGCCATTCTATCTTTTGGTTGGAGCATTTACTTCTTTTCCATTTGAGGTACTAGTTGATAGGAATGTAGTTATTACCATTCTTTATTCCTGTTTTTGATAAATGTTTTTTCTTCTTAAAGAAGTCCCTCCAACATTTCCTCTAATACTAGTTTGGTGTTGATAAATTCCTTTAGCTTATTTTTGTCTGGGAAGCTCTTTATCTGTCCTTCAACTCTAAATGATAGCTTTGCTGGATAAAGAATTCTTGGTTGTAGGTTCTGAGTTTTAACCATTTTGAATATTTTGTCCCTTGTTTCTTTTGAAAAATCAACTGCCAGTCTTTTTGGTGCTCCTTTGTAGGTAACTCCTTTGTAGGTAACTCATTGTTTTTCTCTTGCTGCTTTTAAGATTCTTTCTTTGTATTTAACCTTTTGCATGTTAATTATAATGTGTCTTGGTGTGGGTCTCTTTGGGTTCATCTTTTTTGGGACTCTCAGCTTTCTGGGGTTGTATGTCTATTCCCTTCACCAGACTAGGGAAGTTTTCCACCATTATTTCTTCAAACAGCTCTTCAACTTCTTGTTTCCCTTCAGGTACTCCTATGACTTGGATGTTTTTACATTTAATTTTGTCACACAGGCTCCTTAAATTATCATCATCTTGGCTTTTTTCTTGCCATTCTGATAGGGTGTCCTTGGCTTCCTCAACCTCCATATCGGTGGTTAGATTCTCTTCTTTATACACTCTGTTGATTTCCTCTAATATATTCTTCATCCCAGATAATGTGTCCTTCACTTCTGACTGGTTCACTTTTATAATTTCCATTTCCATTTTTATGTTTTTTTATCTCTTTGTTGAAGTTCTCACTGAGTTTAACCAAAAGTTCATTGAGTATCTTCATAACCAGTGTTTTGAACTCTGCACCTGTTAGATTACTTGACTCCATTATATCTGGATCTCTGTTCTGTTCTGTCATATGATTTCTGCTTCTTTATCTTCCCATTTTTGCTGCCTTTCTGTGTCTATTTCCATCTACGAAGCAAAACTCCTAAGTGTCCTGGTCTTATTAGTGTGGATTTGTGAAGTAGGTGTCCAGTGGCACAGTCCTGAGGGGGATTCAGCTGCAGACAAAATTTAGCCCAAGCCTCTACCCCTCTAGGGCCACCTGTTAAGATTTAGCATGCAATCCACAGATGCTGTGCTTACAGTTGCCTCAAGAGCCCACACCAGAAACCAAGGCCAGCTGCCAACAGGGTGGGTCTTGGGGTTGGCTCAGTAAGGAACACTGGATTTACTGAGGATACAACTGGATGTGGCTTGGGTGGGGCCGTGAGTTGGGGGAGGCAGAGTTTCAGGGAATCCTCTGGGCAGAGCGACTTCTCTTATCCAGTTTGATCACGTCTCAGCTACGGCAGCACTGTGTCTGGACACTAGGAGAGGAGTGGGCTTAAGAGAGGAACAATGAATACTGCCAGCACTTCTGCCTATGAGAAAGCCTCACCTCCAGCCCTCACTCCAACAACTCAGTGTCCCCCTGTAAGTCTCTGGTGCCACCCGAGCAGCCAACCCAGTGCTGGTGCTCAGAGCAAGTCCATCACCACAAAAGAACGGTTGCAGATAAGGCCCTTTTAAGAGGTGTCTGCAGCTGCCAGCTGCCACTGCCATAGCCTCTGTCCCACTCAGCCACTCAGGACCAGGCAGCCTTATATCTTTGCCCCTCCTACCTTCTACTGTTGCAAGGTGATTAATTACTTCTCTCCCTGGTTGTAGTGCTTCTGTTCATCTAGATCCCAGGAGACTTTGCTTGCTGTTTGCTCTGTGTTTCCATCCCAACTTTGATGTGGTCACAAGAGGAATGAACAAAGCCTCTATCACCTATGCCATTTTTAGGTGCGTGCTTCTCAGCACATTTTTAAGTGAACAAACTAGTAGTAAAAATGGGAGTATTTTGTTTGTTTATCACGTTTGTGTTCCTGATCTCTAAGCCCTTTCAAAAAAAAAAAAAATGTGGTCAAAACATAACCACCAAGTATCAAGGAGCTAAATCCATCCAAATCCATCCTGAAACAAAATGGATGGCCAGTAAAATCATCACACTTCTACTGTATGGCTTCTGTACTCTATTTTATCAAAGTCCTCCATTTAACTTTCAGTTTCATATCTAATTCTGGTTTCGTTGCTTTTCTGCTTAAGTGCTGGCCCAGAGAAAAGCATCTACCTATTTAGCTACATTTGAGTCGTGTGCGTGTGTGTGCGCGTGTATTTACATTGATCAGTTTATTATAAAAGGATATGAAAAGGATACGGATGAATATCCAGATAGAAGAGATGCATTGGGCAAGCTATGTGGGGAGGGGCACAGAACTTCCATGCCCTCTCCAAGAGTGCTACTCTCCCAGAACCTCCACATGTTCACCTACTTTTTCTTAGTCTGCTTCTTTCAGCTACCAACAAAAGTATCTGACAGAGAAGAAGTATTCATTAGAATATTTTAACAGTAAATTAAAAGGAGAGTAGGGAAGGTAGCATATATTTATGAAAACACAAATACATATACGGATATTATATATATTAAATTAGAAGATAATTTTCAGAATTTTATCTTTTAAATTATTTTATCTAAAATTTTATTTTATTTTAAATTATTTAATTATAGCATTTAAAATAACAAAAAGAAGGCATAATTTAGGAGAATATTTAAATAAGGCTATAAACCTGGGCCAAGTGAAAATTTGGAAAAAAATAAGAAATCATGTACGATAAAAGAACTATACCTCAATTTCTTGTATCAAATAGCTTCCATTGAATAGAAGTACACTTTAATATCCTGGATAGCTGATAGGCAATTATGTTTTTTATTCAATCATTCAGAACCATTTATGGAACACCTACCGTATGCTCTATTATAAGTGGTAAGGATATAATAGTTAATAAAAACAAGGCCTGGCCTAGTACAAGTTCATATATTGTACTATTGCAGTGCTCTTAAATTGTTTTATTTTATAGGTGGATTTTGTATACCTACTTGGTTTAATACATAGTAGTGGCTTTTAAATTTGTTTTAGAAAAATATTTACTATTAGGTACTATTCACCATTTTTGTATAGCCAAAATATACATTTTAAGACTTATTTCAGACTTTTTCCTCATAAAATGAGTACACGTATTTTGGTAAAAATTTTGGGAACTTTCCTATATAGAAAAAAAATCGCATGTATTTTTACTAGTCAGAGATAATAACTTTTGGAATTTTTTTCTGTCCATTTGATTTGAAAAGACAGAAAACCCAACTCAAACTTGTTTAGACAATAAATAAAATTGATTGGCTCAATTAAATCTTAAAGTTATAGTTCCTAATAGTACAACTAGCAGGAATTGTAATAACACTTGAGTGCTTCCAATGAGAAGCAGATGGGCCATATTAAAATAATAAATAATAATAATAATAATAATAATACCACCACTACCACCAGTAAATGGGAACCCTGGGAACCCATCTCATGATCAGATGGTAAAAAGCAAAGAGGTGTACGTTGTACCCTCAAACCATAAGTAAATGTTATGCTAGATGCAAAATACAGAGAAGTGAGACAGAAAACAAAATTTTGATCTTAATAGCTTATAGGTTAGAAATGATCCAGAGTATCTTTTCTTAAGGAAGGCCCATAAGACCTGATTGCCTCCCATTTACCTGCCATTCCCTTTTGAGAAAAATCTGGCCTTGACTTCCACCCAAGGTTACAGTCTTGTCCCATCCCCAATGATCCACCATTTCAGCATGACCAATGCCAACACTAAGACTTCCTAGGAATGAGGCTTCCTTTCACTACGGGACCACATTATCCAACTAAGAGGTTGGTCATCAATTCATTTTTCAGATTGATTTATGACTGAAAGAGAGAACTGTAGATGGAAAAAAGGCCACATACTAAACCTAATATGCTCAGGAGAGGCCTGAAAGGCAGGCCTTATAAACTCAGAGACTGAAAGTGACCAGACAGAATGGTCTGAATATAAAAATTCCTAACTAAGAGCGAATCATGGTAGGTAGTCATGTTCTAGGCCTGAGCCTCCTTGACAAAGATCAATTTTTACCTTAAGTGGACCTGTCTATTGTCTTTTTGGACCTGAGACAACAAACCTTGAAATGTCAGAATAATCTCCTTTTCCAGACCGCTCAGGCACAACCACTGCACCAGAGCACAAGACCACAGAACCCCTCGTTGTTACCTTGTTTCCCACATAGCATCTCTATGTGCTGTAAATGTTAATTATTAACTATCCCGTCCCCACGAAGAAGTATGTGTCTCTCGGTTTTACTTTTCATCAAATTCCAGAGATTTCCCTGCTTTGCTTTCTCCTGCCCCTTTAATCTACCATCAATGGAGTTCAGGTAACCTTCCTTAAATCTCCCCCTTCAATTCTAATATATAAGCTGCAACTCTGCCATTCTCCAGAGCATTTTCTCAATCCACTGAGATAGTGCTTCCCTGCAATTGTCATCAGTTTGGTTCAAATAAACTCATAAAAATTCAAAAAAAGAAAAAAAAATTGGCTCACAAGAATGAGAAATACAAAGGCTGACTGGCTTCAGGTGAGGCTTGATTCTACAACTCAATTTGTCATCAAGAATCCACTTATTTCCTTCTCTGTCGTGCCTTGGTTGGTGTGTGCATCATTCTAAGACTGGCTCCTCTTATGATCGATCCCAGGATCCTGTTAGCATCTTCCCCTTGTCCAACAGGAAACAAAACATCAGCATTCTTAGCAAAAGTCCTAAGAGTCATTGTATCAAAGGACCTTAGAACCAATGCCCACCTTGACTCAATCACTGAGTCCAAAGGGATGGAATATACTGATAGCCAAATTTTTCTGTTATACCAGAGTTATATCACCTCTAAAGGCGAGTGAAGTCAACTTCTCTGGAGGTATAGGAGATCCCCAAAGAGAAACTGGTGTTATTGGGAAGAGGATGAGAGTGTTAAAGAAACTAAATAATGTTAAAGAAATTTCAAGTCATAACAAACATATTCAATTTTAGTGTATGTGCAGCCAAAGCAAGCACTAGACATATTCAAACAACACATTTTAAATCACTCTAATCACTTGCACTATTTTATCTTCCTCTTCTTTACTCATCTTTGGTTAAACTTTATAGATGGGCCAGAGTTCCCACTTTTTCAAGAAAGATAATCTTCAAAATTTCAGTAGGGAATACTTGATAGATATTAAAAATTATGATATAGACCTATGTTATGGATAAAAGGTAATTGTATATAAAGATGTTACTAAAAATCATGTATAAAAAATGTCTATTGTATGATGCTATTTTTCTTAATCTATATACAGAAAAAAAATGTACATACAGTAAAATGTTAACAGAAGTTATCAATAGGTATTGTGATTTTTCACTTCCTTCATTCCTTTTTGTATTATCTAAATATTTCATGATTATTTAGTACATTCAAAATCAGAAATAAAAAAAGTTAGAAACTGAAACTACAATTCTCTTAAGTACTAAGCCTCCATTTGGTGATAAGGCCTAGCATAAGTGACTCCACTGTGGGTCTGTGGTTTTAACATGAAAACAAAGGTCAAGTGAGAACAGAAGCCACAATACATGACTTTTCTATAGTTTCAGTTTCTGCCCATTTTTCTCCTGCTTAGTTTTCAAAGCCTTTAACCAACCCTCCCTTACTGTAATTTTTCAAGTTAAGCTATATGTTCCTGTACCTTTGCACTAAAATTACCAAGATGATAGAAAGACAATGAAGTTGCCACACAAAAAGAGTTAAAGGTGCAATGCAAACTAGAGGCTTTACAAAAAACAGATCCTTGTGAAGTTATTGAGCGGGATTAGGTTATAAATATTTTTAAGCTTGAAATAATTTTGATTCTGAAAGATTAATTCAAATACAGGATTCCTTCCTGTTTCAAAAGAGAGCTCTATAGAGTAAGTCCTCACATAATACCATGGATAGGTTCTTGGAACTGCGGGGAAATGACATATAAGGAAATAAATTTTACCTTAAGCTAATTACTATAAACGAGAATTAAATTCTTGGCATCTCATCAACGTTATAACAAACAAAATGAAGGAAAAGGTGTTGTTGGAGCACCTGCTGTATTTGGGATCCCTTCATTTCAAGAAACTCTAGAAATTTTCCACCAATACAACCGGTTTCCTCTTGGTAGACTAAGGGGGTATACATGCAGTTTCCCCCACGACAGAAATACAAGCAGTCAGCAACTGGACCAACTCACTACAAATCAAGTACAGTGGAAAAGCTTTATAGGCATTTTAATCTCTGATTTAGTCAAGTCCAGATCACACTCCCTTGGGAAAGGAGGAAGGTGAGACTACTGACCCAGGTCTGACTCTTAAGTCCTCGCGTTAAATCTTAGGTATAACCATGACGAGGCTAACTAAGAGATTTGCCCTATCACTCAAAGATGTTAGGTGTAGAGACTAAAAGCCACTGCAGCTGTTTAAGAGAACTGGATTATAAATACCCACAGCAGCCGCCATCTTGCGGGGGCTAGATGGCCGGAAGTCCCGCCGCCAGAGTCTAGAGACTGGGCCGCCGGCTGTCGGCGGAGCCGGGGACCGCGTGCTCGGCGACTGGGCGGCGGGGGCGGAGCCGGAGGCGGGTCTGGAGGCCGTGCGGCTTGGAAGTTCCCGGCGAGGGGCGGGACCTCAAGGCGGAGCGCGCGGGGCGGGGCAGGGCGGGACCGCCCGGCCCGCGTGGGGAGGAGCTGACCTGGCAGCTGCTTCTCCGCACCTCACTTTCGCGGAACGTGACTGAGCTGCTGCAGCCGGCAGCTAGTAGCTGTCTTCCAGGAGGCTGGGTGGGAGATGACGGTGATTTCCTCCCTGCTTGGCCCACAACGAGCATCGACTCCCTCCTCTTCGCGGCCCCGGAGCTGCAGACGTAGCAGGTGAGATGGGCCCCTGGGGCGCTGACCTGTGGGTCCTGGCTTGGCCTTGAGGGACCCTGGTGCCCCTGCCCTCCCGTTCTGTGTAGGTGGGCAGCGCCCAGCCCTTGGCGCCCAGGCCCGCAGGCCACTGCCTGCGCCTGCCGGCCTCTGCCCCGCAATGCCCTCCTTTAGGACGTGCATGGCCATCTGAGAAGGCTTTCGTAGGGGAACGGGCGGCTTGTCTCTTCCAGTGACATAACTGTCATTCCTCAGTTTGAAGAGCACTTCATTGTACATGTATCCCGCTGTCATTCTCATCCTCTTCTCTTTATCCCAAGGGGTAGCCTCAGTATCTGCCCATGTACTTGGAGCGTTGCCCCAAATTTTCTCCCTTACCCCTTTTTTGGAGCATGTCAGTTACCCAGAACTTGTAACTCCTATGGCCTGGGAATGCTGACGACCAACTTTTTATCCCAGGCACAGACCCCAAACTGCCTTTCCACTTCCACTGTTGCCTGCCCAGGCATTGGGTGACAGCTCTTTGGGCAGCCTTTACAGTTAGCGACTCTCCATGCCCTTATCTTGGAGGGCCAAAATCTATCCCTGATGACAAGGGAAAAGCAGCGCTTAGTGCTCCCCACCCCAGCTCTCTAAGGAGGACATTCGATTCCCTACACATAGATAAGAGTGAGTGGCTGGTGTGACTGTTGAAAAGTGCTTTACTAGTACCACAGTGTATTATGCTTGTTCCACAGGATGAAGGATATTGAGTGTTTGAGAAATAGAGAGCCTACGAGTTTAAAGCTTTCTCTTTGAAGTTAATCAGAACCCTCTTCCTCATTTCACTTAATAATAGCAGTTGTTTACAATTTCGATGGTTCTCTGATGCTCTCTAAGCCAAATATGAAGTAGCCCAAAGTGGTTTGTATGTAGCATTTTTCCACTCCCTGCCCCAGTGAGTGGTCAGTGAGCAGTCTTTGACTGTGACAGATCAACAACATGTTGTTCTGTAACAAGCTGTGTCTCAATGAGATGAAAAAACTGAATTTAAGTTTTTTTAAAAACTTCTGTTGCTGTAGTTCCTGTTCATTTTAAAAGAATGCTTTCAGAAACATATTTTCCTCCCATTGAGAAAAAAAAAAGGTTAAGAAAGATTAAAGAAGTACAAATTAGTACTTGAGAGATGGTCACAGGGATGGGGAGTCTGGCATAGGGAACGGACAGTAGTAATGTAATAGCTATTCGTAGAGCCAGATGAGTGATAGAGTTGTCCAGGGGATCGTTTCATAAACTATATAAACATCTAGCCAATGTACTGTATACTTGAAACTAATAATAATAATAAAAAAAAATAAGATAAAACTCTATAAATACTCTTTGGTTATTTTGACTTTCCCTCAACTAGCAGGTGTTGCTTTTATAATGTTGAGGAACATTAAAAGAAAGCTCATGGAAAGGGGCAAATTACTTTTCAGAGTTTTTTTCTTGCTTTTCCACTAACAAAGTTAAACCCGGGCATTGCTACAACTATTTGACCATCACCTTGAGAAAAATGAAGAGCTTTCCCTTCCCTGCTAACAACTATTTACAAACAAATTAAATTAAACTCAACTCCTCTTAATTGTTTGGTATAAAATAAAAGCTGATAACCTTACAACCCATCCCATCCTTCTACTTTAGTAGAAGAATCTTTAACACCAAGTATTGTTTGAAGAATTGGCATAGGACAATGGATTATATTTAATTTGTTACCATTCTTATCATTATTATGAGGACTACAACTCCTTATAGCAATTACTACCATTTCTACCAATTACTACCATTTAAAGCCTTCTTTGTGATAAGCTACTATGATAAGCTGTGTCTAAAATTTCCAGTCTTTGCAATATTCCTCTAAGGATGCTTCTACTCTAATTTTACAGTTGAGAAGGCTAAGAGTCTGAAAGGCTAACTTGCCCAAAGAGTTGGTAAGTGATAAGGCTCCTAATTGGGTTCAGATCTGTTTGACTCTTTTTACTGAACAACCGTTAGTTTAAACTGTTGGTTTAAAATTATTGGAATATGATAATAGTGTGGTACAAATGAGGGGTAGTGAGCCATATGCATTACTAGTACTTCAGGCAAAGAAATATAAGGAACTTCAAAAAAATGACAGAAAATTGGGCTAGTTTATCACCTTGTTCTTTAGCACTGCTTTTTCAAGTCCACATCTTTAAGAGCTTCACATATTTATAACACTTTTGTTTAATTGTTTGCCACCTCCTACTTCAGCTATGGGTACCTGTATCAACAGTAGCTTTCCCAGGATATAACCTGACACTTAACTTGCTAAACTTCAAGCATGTGAGTATATAGGTTTTGTATATTTTGATCACTCCTATGTAATCCTAGTAGAAAAAGACTTGTCCTGATCCAGATTAAATGTAAGTTTTTTTTTTTTTAATGGCTCGGTTTATACCACAGTAGCACAGAGAAAACTATTTCACTCACACCCCTGAGTATCAGTTGTAGCTGGTCTCTGGCCTGCCATCCGAGTCTTTTTAATGCAGTGTGGGTGTTTGAGAACTTAACCTGGGCATTGTAAATTTCAGGAAACATAAGCTAAAAAATTACTTTCTACCTCATATGAGGCCACATTAGATGATTAATCCAGAATAATTACTTAGAAATTGACAGTTGTCACTATATTCATTTCAAGTTGCTAATAAGAGTAGATTAGTTGCAGAGTTGTCCAAACCTCGTGTTCACTGTGTCCCTGGCAGCAAGAAGGACGTCTGATAAGTACTATAATATTAGCATAAAGAATTTTCCCTTGCTTTAGCACTGTTGCTACAGTGAAAAAGTTAGAATACATATTCATTCAAAAAACAAACAAACAAACGAGAGAGATTTCCGTCCATGAACTAGATAGTTCCTAAAAGAGAACATCAGTTCACTGAAGGGTAAAATAAATATAAATATATGGAGTCTCTTGTGCACCATACACTATGTTAGGTGTTAGGGATATAACAGTAAACAAACACATGCATAGACTCTGCTTCTATGGCACTTAAAGTCTAGTAAAGTAGAAAAACATAAATCAAATAGTCACTCTAATGCATACTATAATTAGAAAATGAAGAAAGTGGACCTAAAGGTAAGAAACATAATTCTATTTGAGAAAGACTCTCGGCCTGACTATGGGGTCAGAAAAGCCTCCCTGATAAAGTGACTCCTGAGCTATATGATTTGGAGCATGAGTAGGCAGTATTAGGTAGAGAGTGGTGGGTGGATAGAGAACATTTTAGATTTAATTGCATGTGCAAAGTCCATGTGGCAGAAGGAGATTATGAAGCATTCAAGAAGACCAATATCTGTGGCTGTTGTAAAAGGAACTAAGAGTAAGCTTTGTGCCAGATATGATTATAAGGACTTCAGTTGAATAATCTCAAGTTCCTATGAGGTAGGTACTATTATTACCATTACACAGATGAGGAAAGTGAGGCACAAAAAATATAAATTACTGGTTCAAAATTGACAAGTGATACTCTGCTATATCCTTCTTCCTATCCTAGAGTCAAGAATGAACACAGGCTGGAAAGGCCCCTCTTGTCCAGTGTGTCTTCGTGATGTACTTTTGAAATTTCTGGAGAATTTAAATGCATGTGAACATTCAGCAGACTCCAGCTAGCTCCATGCTCTTAATCACTAGGCAGAGCTCTAGTATGGATCACTGGGGAGGACCCTGGGGTATCACTGCCACTGTAACATTTATGAATTTTATTTTACTCAAGTCTGATACTAAATATAGGACAGCAATATAAATATTTTAAGCTGACCCACCTTTGAGAGTAAAGAGATTAATGTTAGCTAGGAAACATACCCATCTTTTTTTTTAACTTGTATTTTTCTTTGATGATAGTTGAAGAAAAATATGTGTATTTATTTGGCCATTTAATAAGTCTAGGTTTGCCAATGTATCCTTTCAACTACAATTGTTCTCATTGTCACACTGAATCTTTCTTCTTTATTTCCAGAGATCTGGTTGGAGTTGGAAGGTGAAAGAAAATGAATTCTTTTACTGATTTACCTGCCAGGAACTTAACCATGGCGGTCAATATGACCAGCACTTTGTCCTCAACAGCAATGGATGGACTTAATTCCACTGATGATGAATCTTCAATGTCAGTAACAAGGCTTTTTCCAGCCTTACTAGAATGCTTTGGCATAATCCTTTGTGGTTACATAGCAGGAAGGGCCAATATCATAACATCAACACAGGCCAAAGGACTGGGAAATTTTGCCTCCAGATTTGTACTTCCAGCTTTATTATTCAAAAACATGGTTGTACTTGATTTTTCCAATGTGAATTGGTCTTTCCTATATAGCATCTTAATTGCCAAAGCTTCTGTTTTTTTCATTGTATGTGTATTAACGTTATTGGTTGCCAGTCCTGATAGTCGATTTAGCAAAGCTGGACTATTCCCTATTTTCACTACACAAAGTAATGACTTTGCATTGGGATATCCTATAGGTAAGTTATTTTTTATTTTTCAAATTTAAAAAAAATTCAAGTGTTTTAGAAGATAATGAAATTTAAGCCTTTTAATTTATTTAAACATTTGTTAGTGATAGATACTCTTGTGTCTAAGAAATCTTTTATATTTTTTCTTAAATATATCTTAAATTAAGATGAATTATATTTTTTCTTAACCTTAGTTTGAAGCTCCTTCAAAGGTCAACCTAAAATAAATGGTCCTATCCAAATAAACTTTGTGAATTTTCTTCCTAATAGTATTCTTTTTCTTCTCAATAATCACATATGAAAGAAATTTAATTTCCAGAAAAAATCAGATTCTGATTTAAATTTATGAGAAAGATAAGTATATGTCTATATAAAACAGTCATTATTAAATGTTAGCAGTGAAATTTATGAGTGATTTTTTTCCTTCCTTTATTTTTCTTACCATCTAGAATATATATTATTTTACATTAAAGCTCATTTTTGATCTTGTTCTTCACAATTTCAATGTACTTTAGTTGATTTATGGTTTAAGAACAAAAACGATGGAGGCCTTTTCATCTTTCCAACTTTTTATTTTCACTTTTCCAGCTCTTTAAGCAGGTTAATTTCATGTTTCTATGTTTATATTTTCCTGATGAAACAGTAAACATACCAGTTTGGGATGTTGAAATAATCTTGAAAGGAAACATTTTTTTCCAGAACACTCTGCCCCTAAGAAAATGTATACTTAGTAACTACATTTTTATATTTTTATCGTTAACTTAACATTGTTGTACTTTGATCATGCATTGCAATGTGAGGACCTGAATATTATAGATCTATTCATTCATTCATTCATTCATTCATTCATAGGGACACACTTTGTGCCGGTGCTACTGGGAATACACCTGTGAACAACATTCTTATACATATTGAATTTACATTTTAATGAGAAAATAAAATTAAAATGATGTCACGTAATGACAAGGGTCATAAAAATAAGTAAACTAGTATAGAGGGATAGGAATGAGTTGGTACCAGTGCAACTTGAGGTAGGGGGTCAGTAAAGGCCTTTCTGATGGTATATCTTCTGAGCAGAGACTAAAAGAAACAATAAAATGGACAGTTGAAATCTATCATTAACTTTCAGACTTTTTATCTAGTAGTTTTAATTACCCTTCCCACCCCTGATTATCTCAGCACTGATACCAAAAGAATTCTAGTGGAGTATACTTTTCATCTTTCTCCTATACCCTCTTCCATCTCTCTTACCAGAAACAGAGATATACCTTAAAAATTAAATAACTGTGAGAAAAGTAGGAGGTTTATGAGAGAGGAAAAACTAAATTCTTAGATAATTGAGTTCTAAATAGAAACTAGATAGGTATTCTTTTAAAGTTATTGAATTTGAAAATTAAGGATGAACCAAATATTTAAATAAAGACTGGAAACAAAAGCAAGGAGTTAATGTGTTCATCCATCTCTTCAGAGGCATTAATGCTGTAAATTTGTCAAGGTATTTATGCTATATGGACCTGAGAAGTGGCTCAGTATCATAGTGTTAAATATTTAATAAATATTGTTTTATCTTAATTTAGACATAAATCATAAGTATATCGTTTCATGCTCTCATAGATTAGTAAGCAAGCCCATAACTAAATAGAGCTAACATTTGTAACTTTATAGAGTACTTTGTTATGTACTTAACTCATTTGAGCTAGGGCAGATTTTATTATCCTCACTTTCAAATAAGGAGACAGGCTTACAGAGATTTAATTGCACTATCCTAGGTCACACAGCTTACAGGTGCCTAAGACCCAAACCTAGGTCTTCTGGTTCTAAATCCAGGACATTCTCTTATGCCACACAGTTATGTAACATTCCCATTTAATCTTCAAAAGGCCCAACTAGCCCTTATAATACATTAGTTTCAGATAAAATCAACATTTTTATTATCTTTACATTCATCTATAAATCTTTCATAAAATGAGTAGTAGTGGAAAAAAGACCTATTAAATGAGTTTATCCATTCTCATATGGAGGCAGACTCCAACTAAAAAATTTAGTCAGCCATATTTATCACTGCTTATATCCTACATTAAATCAGTGAATCTGGTAGTAATCATATTCCAAGCAATGGGCTAATTCAACTTCCCTGATGACTGTACTTATAGATTTTCAATTGTAATGTTTCTGGGGTTTTGTTGTTGTTTTTTTTAAATCACAAAAAATATAAGACCTCTTGTAACATTAGATTATAGACAATAACTTTACCAGAAACCAATAGTATAGACAGAATTCCTTTTTCATATACCTGGAGAATGGAAGGTGTGATATAGAACTACAGGGCCATGCGTCTGCTCCAGTAAGATTATTTAATATTGCTGTCCACGCCCATCTGCTTTCTGGCCTCCGTCAATGTGAACAGAGAAGACTGTGTCTCTAAAGAGAAGACCCTTTCAGTTTGTTATGTGGCCTCTCCCAAGAATTCCCACTCTCTGATTCACAGATAAACACCATAGGTTATAACACACTTCCTTTTTAAGACTACGTTTGTTTCACAACATCAGTCTACTGGACAGGTGACTCAGGAGAAGGCAGATAACAAATCAAGAAAAAGGACAGTCATGTTCCCTTTTTCTCTAGACTATGATAATTATAACAGTCTAGGAAGCTACATTAAAATTATTTATACCCAAGTGACAGAAAACTACAGTGCCTTTTTACAGACTAAAAAAGAAGCACACTGTTTTTTAGAACAATTTTTTTCAAAGGTACTTCAAGAAATCTGAGTGTGAGAAGGAACCAAGAATCTACCAAGGTGAAATGTTGATTTCAGCAAATCAGAACATTTCCCTGCCTCTGTCATTAAAAGATACTAATAGGGCATAGTTAAATCCTGTAATTCTTCAAACAATACTGATAAGGTAAGTGCCCTGATTAATCATAATTATCCTCTAGTGCTTGAGCTGTAAACAAAAAAGAAAATGAAGCATTTAACTATGTGCCATTAAATAATAGAATGATCCTGTCTGGGTCTTTTGGTTATTTGCTAGGGATTGAAAACCTGCTGGAATTAAAAGAGAAGCCACAGTGGGTGGCTAATTTTATCTCTTAGCTATACAATAATTCCTCATAGTGGGATTCTCCCTGTCCTCCCCAAGAGCCTTATTTCTAAGAATTAATTAGAATTTAATAGTTGATATAATGATTATAAACCTATTTGTTAGTATGGGACATTCCTTCCATATATACTTTTTCAGATTTGAAAAATCATCTTCAGATTGGTAACAAAACAGCACTACCAATTTATAAAGACATGATGTTAAGTGATTATGCATATGAATGGCAGAAATGGACTGAAATTTCCATGTTGAACCATATTCTAGTAATTTAACAAGTATTTATTCCCATTATTTTACTGTACCACTACTTTTGCCTTCAAATATCTGTTCAACTGACTTAAAATACTCCAATAGTAACCTGCTTTTAAATATTCAGAATATGAAAAAAGAAAATTTAAATATAAAAGAAAACAAATTAATGAACGATAATTAGATATAAATTACTATGTGTTAGAAAATACATATTACTCTGAAACCTTTGACATTCATTGATTTGTTAATTCCACCCAGTAACTATTTTCAGATTTACTCAGCACTGTGCTAGGGACTAGAGGTTATAAGTATATTTGAACTTAAAATTTGTTCAGGTAGCACTAATATGAAACAAGGTACCAGAGCCATCCAGAGACAAGGATATCCATGATACATATTGAAGACATGGTGTAAGAAGTGCCTGAGATAGACTTTAAACAGTAGGCAAGATTTAGATACGTAAGAAAGGAGAGATTTCAAGAAGTCAGGAGATGATGGTCAGCATATCAAACTAGTTATGAACCTTGTATTTATCTGGTGTAAGTGTGATATTAAACCGGCTGGTAGAGGCTATACCCTAAGGAATAGCTGGGTATTCCCAGAGTGATGAGTTGGGTAAATAAGGTGCCAGTGTGGAGACTGGAATGTAAATGTCAAAAGAAGGGCTTTATAGCTGTTTTTGTGGGTGGTGAGAACTGTGGGAAAATCTCAATTTTTGAAAGTTAAGATTTACGTGATATTGTAAGCAGTGAATAAAATGGATGAAGGCGGTGGTCAAGAAAAACCAAGAGGATATTAGTTGGAAACACATTAAGTAACCAAGTTTTGAAATTTTTGACTAGTGGTAGTAAGAATCAAGAGGAGAAAATACAAAAGATCCTGCAAAAGAAGAAAGTACTTGGTGATTGATTGGCTAGCCATAGATAATAAAGACAGTTACTCAAATTTGCATGGAGCTTTAAAACAATCTAAGGTCTATTATATAATGGTGATTAAGTGCTAGTGTGCTATGAAAGCTAAGTCTGGAAAAAGGTATTAACTTAAGGGGCTTTGTGTGCTGTAAGTTGTCAAAGGAACTTTATGCATTTTATATTAGCCAGTTGGGAAAATTCTTGTGCCCAGATTGAAAACACAGGCTTTTCCAAAACAGACTCTCTATTTTAAAATTTGAGTGGTGGGCAGGTCGGGATGCCTTTCTCTTAGAAATAAAATATCTAATCAGAAGAAGTGTATCTACCTAGGAATAGTTATCAAAACTGCTACTTTTTTTTACTTAAAAGCTGAAACCTCATGAAACATAAAAGAAAACCACTAAAGGTTACAGAGTATATCTAATTTGGAAATCAGAAAGAATTTGTGAAATTTTATGTTATCAAGTACATTTTATTTAATCATTGCTTCATTTCAGAACTATTATAGATCTCCGTATGTGCTTAGCTAAAAAAAAGAGGATTGAATCTTATAAAAGTAGTTTTTAGCTAATGAGAACAAAGTGAACTTCTACCGGTTATATAATCTAGTTACATAACTAACGGGACATGTGCATGACATTAACTGAACTTATGTATCCTGAGTAAGTAAACAGATATATTTTCCTACCTGAGTCACTTTATCTTAATGTAAATTGAGAAGGCTAATCTTTTACATTTTTTCACATGATTGCCTCCCTTCTTGTGAGTGATTGTAGCTGTTCTTTTTTTAACCTTTCCCAACCTCAAAGTCATTTCTGAATCAGCCATTGTATATTAGGTTGAATACTTTCAGAACTCATTGCCAAAAATGTGCCTAAAGACCAAGTTGCTGACTTTAATGTTCTAAGTTACCCTGATCAACTTACAACCAGGCCACGAACCTCCACTTTCACCAAGAAACTGATAAAATTCTGATCCAACCCACCTATGCCTTCTAAGGAGATCCAACTTACGCAGTGGTTAGGTTCTAAAATCATCATGTACAGTCAAACCCTTGAAAAATTTGTTAAACCACCTACAAAATGTAGCACATGTACTTTGTATATATTGTACCACTTCTCCTAAGTCTAACAGCCAGATTTTTCTCTCTAGCATTGTTGTTCTTCAGTGAACAGCAAGTGAAATAATTAGTTTGATTATTCTTTAGCATCTTCACTGGTCTTCACTATAGCCATCCATTCCCTTTCATTCCTCTCAAATGGAGGCCGCCTGTTTTCTCATCTGCATACTACATGAGCAATGGTAGATAGGACTGGCATCCTCATAGAGACCTCATGCTAGGCCATAATTATTTGCTGTTTTGTTAAAACTGCCTCTTTGAGGTTTATGTTGCCTGGCTAAACCCCTTATCCTCATTGCTGTCATCCGCTAACCACATTCTAGCCATTCCTCCTCATTCATTGAAGACTCGAATGTCTGACTCACTGTTAACTTCTCCACTCCCAAGTTTTGCCATTATCTTGTTTGACGTTGAACTGCCTGTCAAATTCTCTGCCTTCTTAGTTCCTTGTCCTTCTCATCTCCAATGATGTTTTCCTCTAGTCCACTTCAGCCACCAACTAACAATGGCCAACCTAGGTCATCCTGGACCTAGTCATCTGGGAAATATTAAATTCAGTAGCTCACTACCTGACTTACTCTGGACTCCTAAACTTCCAACTACATGTAATTCTTAGACTTTGTAGGAAACTCTGGTCTCTGATCCCTCTACTGTGTGTCAGCCATCTCCCATCTTCACTTCTCCTGTACAGGCTTGGACTCCATCAATTCAGTGCTCATTATTTAGTTCATTTTCTCATACTTGCTCCTCAATCCTCTGGACCCTGACTTCTGCCTCACCACTCCAGTGAAACTTCTTCTCAAGGGAACCAAACACCACCTGTTGCTATTACTAACATTTACCTTGTTATAAGAATTTTACTCTGAATTGTTTCTTTTAGGAATTCTACAATTTCGCCCTTTTAGTGTGTCTAGTCTAAGCCTCTCCTAGTAAAAATTAGTAGGTATTACTAAAAATAATTTGTAAAAGTTGATTATAATTTTATAAGCTAAATGTTATTTAACATGGTGTGTTTTTCTTGTTATAGCTTTCTTACTAAAAATGTACTTTTTCTAAACCAAGGCTAATGCAATCGTGCACTATTTATATTAATGTACGATATTCTCTAATTAAGCACAGAAAATGTACACATAATCTATTGTTTCTGTAATCATTTTAAAATCAATTTTAACTCTTGTTTTGCAGTTGAAGCTTTATATCAAACAACATACCCAGAGTATCTCCAGTACATTTATTTGGTGGCACCAGTATCTCTTATGATGTTAAACCCTATAGGGTTCATTTTCTGTGAAATTCAGAAGTGGAAAGACACTCAAAATCCTTCTCGAAACAAAGTAAAAATTGTGGGACTTGGACTTCTACATGTATTACAGAACCCAATAGTATTTATGGTCTTCATTGGCATTGCCTTCAATTTTATTCTTGATCAAAAGGTGCCCGAATATATGGAAAATTTTCTTAATGGACTTGCAAATTCTTATTCAGGATCAGCTCTCTTTTATCTTGGTCTTACAATGGTAGGAAAAATAAAGAAACTGAAGAAGTCAGCATTTATTGTACTAATTCTTCTCATCACAGCTAAACTGTAAGTTTCATTTATTTAACTTGGGGATTATACTTTGTGAAAGCCTTATTTAGCCATTCATTGGGATGTGTTCATAACCATTTTCTCCTTTAAATAGTCTGATAGTAATAATCCCTCTTAATTGAACAATGTGATTTAAAAGAAAATATGATATTGGCATTTTGTGGAAAGTCATTTTTTATTCCATGTAGGTTATTTTTTTCCATTTTATTGTCAAAGGATAAAGACTATTCAGCTTTTACATAATTTTACTTAATATTTCCTAATGTCCCAGTTCAATATTTTTAAAGAAATTTTGCAGGATTTCTGAGTTTTCTAATTCTATTAAAATCCTAAAGTCAAAATCATCTTAGTTGTGATGAGACCAATAATTTTGAATATAAACTATTTTTATCATGAATTTGAGGAAAATATTCTGTAACTCTAAGGGTGGTTGAAATTTCTATATAGAAGTAAGTTAAAATTAATAGTTATTATTAACTATCTGATCCTAGCCTGTCGAACAAAAAGTTCTTATTCCCCCCCCCCCCAAAAAAAAGTTCTTATCAGCTCCTTAGTTAATAGTTCTACAGTTTATTTAGCTCATTAACCATGGAGATATACTTTATGGTGCAGGTGACATCAATTTTACTACAAGATTATCCCAAGGCACGTGGGGCATACTTAACTATTCAGTTCAGCTCTTGAGACCAGTGCAATATGAAATAGTGTCTCTATTTTCAAAATAGTAAAAATGAATATAAATTCTGAATATTATTTATGGTAGCATTATGCTCCTTGGAAATAAAGTATTAATTAGTATTGCCACAGTAATAAACATGGCTCTAAAAATAGTGGTATTATCAACTTCAACTTATAAATAGAATTTAAATATTCTCACTTTTTGGATCTTTTTCTTTGGGTCTTTAATCTCTATTTGATATTTTCATCTATTTTTAATTTTAAAAATATACAGAAGAGTAATTCTTTACTCCATCGTAGAACATCTCTCTAGGTGCTGCTCTGACAATATCATCATTCTTGGTCTTGTTCTTTCTAAAGAAAAACTCCATTACCTCAGCTATACTGTTCATGTGCTCATTCTATGGAATCCTGAAGGATTGTTTAATAATTGACTCTTCACCAGTCTGGATTTCACGAATTTCCTGCCCCATTTGAATTGTTTCAGTTCCCTTTGCTAAACCTTTTTATCTTTACAAAGGCGAAGAACTAAGTGAAAGATACCTGTTTTTCTACTGGTTTTGAGAATCTAATTGAGCAGCAATGAGATTTGTCATCACCTGAACCATTTAAACCCCTAATCGTAATAAAAAACAACTTTTTTTTCCCAAAAAGGAGTTTAGTAATTTTCTTTAAAAAGTTTATTCAGATTGTCAACCTTTTAAAAAACATTTCAATGAATTAATAGAGGATGCAAGAAACAGCAACTATTCCTACAACTTTTACAAACATTTTTAAAGAAATTTATTTGTAGAACAAAAGAATCAGAGTTTTCACCTCCTAATCCCAGATGTTTGAAGCGTTTCTAGAATAATGTTACACTGCTCTAAATGACTCCAAGTTGAATTCTTCATTCTTTTGATAAAATGTTTACAAGCGGGCATACAGAGAACATGTACATGCCAAGAGATACACCTTCTGAAGAGAAGAAGAAGAACCAAATGTCAAATTCACTAGAGCAATTTACCCCTTTGGGAGCAGCATGCTTCTATATCAAATTATGACACATTTATTTTTTCTTCAGCCTGGTGGTGCCACTTCTGTGTAGGGAAATGGTGGAACACTTGGACAAGACCAACAGTGTAGTGAACCACACAAGTTTATCGAATTATGCATTTTTATATGGCATCTTTCCTGTAGCACCGGGAGTGGCTCTCTTTGCAACACACTTCAACATGGAAATAGAGATTGTATGTATATACAACTTTCTAAATTTGATTGTGTAGTTAGTAGAAAATGAATTTTCAAAACACAGAAATCAGCATTCTTTTATGAGAATTTGATACCTATAAGCTACTTAATTGTATATAAGGATATATCATGTAACATCAGGTAACAGTGTTTTTAATTTGGGGTCTTTATTCAGCCATGACTTTTTCATTAATTTTATTTAGTTTCAAGTATCTTATTGCTGTACTTATACCTAAGTCTAAAAGTTATTTATAGAGGGGTAACTTTTGAAATTTTGAGGACATAAATTCTATTTCATTCATTGATGATTCAACCACCAGATGCAAAACACCGTATATTCAACTGTAGTACATAGCTAAAATCAATTACAGAAAGTTATTATCAGTGTCTAAGCATATTGTAGATGTATCTACAGCATTAGAATAAATGTTTTTAAAATATAAAATGAAGGAACTAAATTGATTAATAAAAGTCAGTTCCATGTTTTTATCTGTAAAATGTTTGCACAGTAATTTTTCTTTTTGAATTGCTCTTATTGCCCTATATTTTATAAAATAGTATGAAAGGAAATTGGTCATCAATTTAATTAGATTGTTATTATGGTTTACTTCTTAGAACCTAGAAGATAACCATTAGCAGTGAGATGTCAGCTGTTTGTCATGTGCAAATAAAAATTGAGTATAGATTGGAAAAGGAGCCAAGAGAACTTAACTGTGTTTTCTTTTAAGAACTCTCAGAAAGGGGTTATATGGTAGTAGATAACAAGATGGATGTCTTTTTACTGAGTCTTGCTTATTTTAGAATACCTTAGTGTTCTGTGGCTATTTAAAGTTTAAGGTAATTGTTTAATTGCAACTGTGACCCTTTCCACAATTTTATTTCACTTTTGCAGATAACCTCAGGGATGGTAATAAGCACGTTTGTGTCTGCACCCATCATGTATGTTTCTGCCTGGTTACTGACCTTGCCCTCAATGGATCCTAAGCCATTGGCATATGCCATCCAGAATGTTAGTTTTGATATAAGTATTATCGGCCTGGTTGCCTTGGTAAGCATGTTTCAGTATAAAAATAAATGAAAACAACAGAATGAGTTTGAGAATAGCTTGGTAACAAAAAGTTTCCGTGGGTTTAAAGATTACATGAGACAAGATATGTGTAAAGCATTGTGCACATGGTGAACCACTATACAAATACTAGCTGTTGTAGAATCATGTAGTTGAAGGACCCTTAGAATCATGTCTAACCTCCCCCCCCCCACCCATTTCATGTTAATGAAACTTTCTGGATCTATCTAGTTCAAGTTAAGTACTTAAACACTCGACAACTAGAGTATCTTATAGATTTTGTTGCCTATTAAATTCAAGCAGTATTCTGGCTAGAAAAAAAAAAAAAGAACTTTTACTACTAAAGGAAAAGAAGTGGGGATGAATATGTATATTGTCAACAAATAAATGGCATGATTAATGTAATTTTTAAGATTTGTTACATTTGTTACATATTCTTAAAGATCAATGTCCATTGATAAGAGGGCAGTTTGGGGAGAGAGACCATGTAAGCTTCGATTGACGTTGAGGGGAGAAGAAAGAAGGAAGTCAGCCAGCAAACTTAGCTGGCCACTGTGTAGGTAGACTAAAAACCCAATCCTTTTCAATATAAGGAATCCAAGACAGTCTTAAGGTAGGCAATGTATATTGTTTGAAGTAAGATAACCTGGAAGTTAGATACCTCATGAGCCAATATGGTGGAATCAAAAAGGGAGAACTTAGTGCATTGTAACTGCATCTCCCACTCAAGCTCTTTTCTTAAATATTGGCTATGAACTTGTGTCCCACACCAGCCACCAAAGATAGGGAAAGTTAGAACATGGCCCAAATCAAGGCAATAGTTCTTAAAGACCCTGGCACTTTTGGACAGTTAATTTACAATAGGATCTCTCCATGCTTTTTATTTTACTTTGGATATAGTAATTTACCTTAATATCCTTTTGGGAACTGACATGTTAAAGTAAATGTTGGAATTTCTTTCTGAATCAAGATAGAGTTCTTTAAAGAGGCTAATCAATGACTTATTTAATAAGTAATTATAAAGACTAAAAAAAACTGAATAACTTTTGAACCCTTTGTCTTTAAGATCTGGTCTCTGGCTGTTCTTCTTTTGAGTAAGAAATATAAACAACTTCCTCATTTGCTTACAACTAATTTACTGATCGCCCAGGTTAGTAAACCAATAGATATTTAGAACTGTGCTTTTCTCATTGATTATACTACTATAAAGGAGAAAATTACTTCTTTGTGTTTTTCCAGTTATAAAGTCAGAAGTATTTTTGACCAAATGAAATCAATTACAATTTGATCACTCTTAATTTATGCCTAATTTATTAAATGTTGAAATAGGTCCTGAACTATGTAAAGTTAAGGTTACTAATAGCATTTGATGATAATTTTGCATTTTTAATGAAAATAATTGAATCCTTAAAAATTAAACTATAATAACCTAATTTTTCTAGTTAAATCTTTGCATGTCTCAAATTATAATGGAAAGGTTAGCATTTTCTGTGTAAACCATTACTAAATGGTTAGTATTTAGAATGTTGTCATCTGTTTCAATTGAATATGTACATTGTTAAAGACTGTATAAGAAGGCTTTTTTTTACCATAAAACTTGTAATTTTAGTATAACTAGTATGTAATAGTTGATAATTATTCAGCAATAATTTAAAACAATAATATAGTTGCTGTGAATAAAACATTAATATGACTCATATGAATATGACTTTTTTTCATAATTCTTCTTCAGGCTATTGCATGTGTTGGAATGATGATATGGAATTTTGTTAAAGAAAAAAACTTTGTTGGACAAATTCTGGTGTTTGTTCTATTGTATAGCTCCCTCTATAGCACCTACCTATGGACAGGTGAGTTGAATCATGTATGGAAAGTTAGGTCTGTCCCCTTCTCTTCTGTGGGCTTCTAGTTATCTATTTGAAGTCTCCTAGTACAGGATTAAGGGATTCTTTCAGGTAGTTACACCCACTAACATAGTCTGCAAAACTGAGTTCTGTTTCCTGATGTACTTATTTTCTATCTGGATTCAGGCAGTTTCTAGTCATGTGGTACTTTTCCTCAGTGGCTTTGGCTCTAGGCCACCATCAGCATAGCTCTCCTTTGGAGACACCAACAGGGCAGGCACTGGAGGCAGGTAGAGAAAGTAGGGAATGTATGTATGAGATGTATAAGCTGTGTCCCAGAGCTCACTATTAGCGTCCAACTGAACCGAATAAAAAATTCTGACTCTGCCTTAAGCAAATGACTTAACTTTTACTGTCTCTGTTTTCTCATCTGTAACACTAGGGACTGATTGTCATATCTTACAGAGTTATTTTAAGAATTAAAATGATTCTCAAATCCTTTGCCCTAGGATACATATCTAAAAATTATTGCTAAAACCAGTGTCAAAGAATTTGTTGCTTATGTTTTCTTCTAGGTGTTCTGTGGTTTCAGGTCTTACATTTAAGTCACTAATCCATTTCGAGTTTAGTTTTGTATATGGTATAACAAATCGGTCTAATATCATTTTGTGTGTATGTCCAGTTTTTCCAATACCATTTATTGAAGAGACTGTCTTTACTCCATGTGTATTCTTGCCTCCTTTGTCTTAGATTAATTGACTCTATAGGCATGGGTTTATTTCTAGTCTATCTATTTTGTTCTGTTGATCTATGAAAAATTCTGGCTCTGCCTTAAGCAGATAACTTAACTTTTACTGTCTCCATTTCCTCTTCTGTAGCACTGGGGACTAGTTATCATACCATACAGAGTTATTTCGAGAATTAAATGAAATGTGGTTATTTATGCCTGGTACATGGTAGGCATTCAACAAGTAAAACTCTATTATTAAATAGAACAAGGAAAGTAAGGAATGAAGGGTATGGAAATAGAAGAGTACCCAATTAAGGAAGACTATTTTTCATTTCGACTGGCTCCAACAAGGAGAATGAAAATGGTTTAGCACATTGCTATTTTGAAGTATAATATTTATTTGGATGTATACGTTCTGGTATGCTTGTGAAACATTCTATCTGGCTGTTTTGTATTCATGCAAATGTGAACCTGGAAAATGGCACACAAAAGGAAATTGTAGAATGGTAGGGCTGGTGGTGGCAGCCACTGTTAGGAGGCAGGTGTCAGGAAGTGGCTGGGAATAGGCCTTTGATTTCATGCCTTCAGGATCAAAAGCAGGGCCCAGCTAAGTCAGCAGCCTTTTGAAGTGAAGCAACAATGTGGTGAAGAATTACAGAATGGAAACTTAAGTGCAAAGAGGAGATGGTTTGTGCTGTTCAAAGACAAGTACACTTTACATAGCATGAGTTTTTATGAGATGTCAAGTTAAAACAGCCTAAAGACTTCTATTTCCAAATACAGTTGAATCAACTTAATCTCTATTCCTTAGGTTTATTAAGGCTAAATTTTCAATGAGAATAAGAGAGAAGCAAATAGATCAATGTATCAAAAAAGCCCCAAGTCTCCCTGAAATCCTGTTAAAGCAGACATGCCTAAATCTATCCAAAAGCATTGTTCTGAATCTCCTGACCCCAATGAAGGTACCCTTTAACCTTGAGATTATTATAACAGAACTTTAGAACTAAAGTAGCATTTTAAATCATCCTATTCTGCCATTTTCATTTCACCGATTTGCATACCATCCTCATGATTTTTGTCTTACCTGCATACCACTTGTTCCTTTTTTTCCCTTAAAATTGTCTCACTTTTTTTTACTTTAATTAATTGAGCCTTAGATCAGTAAAATCCCAGGTTTCATGTGCTAGCTAAAATTTTTTCAAGCACATGTTAAAATAAACATATAACTAGTCAAAATTTTTTCACCCTTGTGCCACCTATTGTCTCTATACTTTTGGAAACCGTGGCCTGGTTTAAATCCTTCACTTTGCAAATGAGGAAAATAAGGCCCAAAGAGTTTAGCTGATTCAGGCAGGAACTCTCACAGCTTCATCACTGAGAGGTTCAGGTATAGACTGGACCTGTTCCTATATCAGTCTTTTCACAAGGAAGAAATAACGAACATTAGAAATGTAAAGAGTGTCCTCGCTACCGTAACACAGTTGGCACACTTTTGTGATTGGTTACTTGTTTCCTTTGTGCTTTGAAAACCTGGAATATAGAGTGTACTAATGTATTTAGAGAAGAGAAGTGGTATCATCATGTCTCTTGAACTTGAGTAATAATGTATGGGTCACCTGTAAAAATAAACAACTCACAAGGACCTTGATGTTGAGTTATATATGTTATTTCTAGCACAGTGTTACTTAATCTGTATAATCTTCAATCTAGGTATGAATGCCTTATATACAGCTTATATTCAACTTTAAAACCAAAGCAAATTCACAGATGAGATTCAAAAACAACTATAAATTCAGTAATTCTAATTAGCAACATTAATTGAAAAGACAAAGGATCTTGTTTTGCTAATCTGAAGGACAGCTTGAAATGTAAAATAGAACTCATTTCTCTAGTTAGGGTTTTTTGTTTTTGTTTTTGTTTTTAGTTTAGCCTGCCTTTATTTCCATGTGTGGGTTTCTGACTTGGTTTTCTCACTGCTTTTCTCTCTTCAAACTATCACAGAACATTCATTTGGACTGTGTGCTGTGATGTCATTTGACTTTTACTTTGCTCAAACTGAATTTAAAAGCAAATGTGAGCCCTGGAATCATGAGACTGTACTTTACTTATAAGATGGACACCTAGGTGATTATCATTGAGAATACACCAAAAAAACTTTTTTCTCATGGAAATTTTCAGATCCTAAAGAATATATCTTGGGAACCTTTGGGGTTTACAGATCTGAGTTTTAGAAATGCTAATAGAATTGGACCTACCTCACATCAGATGTCTGGGTTTCTAGGCCTGCTCTGCCCTCTGCTGGCTATGTGAATTGGGCAAGTCCTTGTTTCCATTATCTGTAAAATGAAGGTGTTAATTTAAAACAACGGTCTTTTCCAACCCTTAAAGTTCTAAGATTCTATTGCTATGTAGAATTTATTAAGTAATATGTTATTTGTATGAATAATTGGGTATAAGATATAAGGAAGCTCAAGAACCTTAAAACATTTGTTTTTGTATTAAGTTTTTGTATTATTTTGTTTTATTTTGTATAAAATAAAACATATATTTTCATTAAGGTCCATTACTTAGAATTGGGGCATTTTCCAAAAACAAAAACCCGTGTAAGAATTGTCTGTACTTTCTTCAGAGAGGTGGTGTTTTTTTCATTTTAGAATTGTTCTGTAGCCACATAAAAACATTTCTTTTTCCAAATATACTTCGATTCCAAACACATCAGTCAAAAAATGTAAGATGATTTGGAGCTTTTGAAAAAAATCTTTATGTGTAAAACAAGAAGATTCGAGTAAAGAGATAGAATGAGGTGGGGGAAATACAAATGGTTTTGAATTAAGAAAACTTGCTTCAAAATATTGGGGACAGCATTTCCTTAGAAGGAGTAAATAAATTCTAGGGCAAAGCTACAGATAGCTACTGAAATAAGTTTGGTTAAATAAACTTCCATAAAATCTGATCAACATCAAGAATAATTATGTATTTTTCAATCTCTGTTTATTGTTCTTAGCCCTTTTAGCAATTTCTTTGTTCCTTTTGAAAAAACGAGAGAGGGTACAAATTCCTGTTGGAATCATCATCGTATGTGGCTGGGGGTAAGTTGGTAGTTTTCTGTTTGCTTACATGCTTCCACATATACAGTGTTAAACAAAACAAAACAAAATTTAACTTCCACGGCTGGAAGTCTTTCTAAAAGAAAGAGTTTATTAATTTTATTAAGTCCAGTCTTAGGGCATGGAGTCTAAACCACCAGCAACATGGCTAGGTCAGAAAGATGACATGTCCATCATCTTGGAGTTTGCAGATATTTTTATACATCAACTAGGGGGTAGGGAGAAGAAAAATGTAAGTCTGAAAGAATTTACGTTGATCATGGACAAAGAGGTGGGAGAAAGTGAAGCAGAGCCAGCTCTGGGATAGGCATTGAGTCCGCAAAAAGAAATGGCTCCTGTGGACTGACAGTGGGCAGCAGTCCGGAAAGCCCACATGTAAAGAAGAAGTGAAGGCTCCTGGAGTTCGGTGGTGCCCGGTTCAAAAATAATGTGTGGAAATAGCCACCTGGAAATCAACCTGAAATTCCAACAGATTAACAGAAATGTGAGCAATCTTGTTGTCCCATAGCCTTTAATAATAGACTAGTAGTTCTGTCTCCTCCCACTCTTTGGGGGCTGTAACTTAATTTAGAATATCTCAGAATTTTCTCCTTCTCAACAGTTACTATTCATCTTTTTTCTCTCTAAACCCTTGCTATTACAGATTTCCTGCTCTTCTTGTTGGTATTCTTTTGATAACTGGAAAACATAATGGAGATAGCATTGACTCAGCCTTCTTTTATGGAAAAGAGCAGGTGAGAAGACTATTGACAGTTCTGGTCTGAGACCATCTCTTTTTTAGCCTGTTAATGTGTTTTGCTATACTTACATTAAAATTAATTTTGAAAATCTACTCCAATTTACTGCATATCATTCTGGTGATCTATCATTTTATTAAGTCACACCTTGAAATGTGTTAAAGATTTTACATGTCTAAGTTTGTTTTTAGCTGAGGTTTTCCAAATGTTTGAAACTTACCGAGTCTTCTTAAACATATTTATGAATTATGTTTCCTCTACTCGAGGAAAGAGTGGTTAATTTAAAGCCATTAAATAAGTTAGCAGTAATAACAAAAAAACAAGTTCTTAACTTTTAATGCTATAATAAATATAAATGTCAGAACAAAAAGTCTCTGGGAGAAAGTATACTTGAAAAGCTATAGAGAAGGAGACTTGTGAGACCTGCTATTTTAAAAACCTCAAAAAAATGTTGATTTCTTACCCTTTTTTTCCCTGTGTTGTAATTTTGAATTTCATTGGGTTGTCATAAGAATAAATAAGATTATACAAAGAAAGGAATTACATTAGTGCTGGCATACAGTTACTACTCAAGAAATAGTATCTATAATTATATTTTTGGTATTATTACCATAACAAACTCTCTAGTTGAAATGCGCTTGAACTGTATTAAAGCAAGCAAAAGCTTTGAAGTAGAGAAAATGTTTGTAAGCAGTCATTTACATTACATTGTGGAAGAAACCAGTGACGTTGATATATAATGAAAGAAAATCTTACATGATTACGAGCAAGCTTTAATTTTTCTACAAGTATCTTTCATCCCTTCCACATTCTTCCTCCTTTTTAAGAACCACTTTTCTAAAGTATTTATAACAATAGAGATACTGCATTTTCCACCAAAAAAAGTGCACCCTTAACTTGTTCTACTAAGATTATCAAGATGGGACTGTGAAAAGTGGCCTAAAGTCTTTTTACAATCTTGGCAGATGATCATCACATCAGTCACCCTGTTCTGCAGCATTGCGATAGCCAGCATATCACTCATGTGTATGAACCGCACCGCCCAAGCAGGACGCTATGAGGGTTTCAACCAGTCTCAGGACCAAAAAGCAACAGAGCCGGGAAACACTGCTTTTGAGGAGAGTCCAGAGCCAATAAATGAACCCAAACCTTTTCCAAGCGCTATGCCAGAAACAAGTATGATCCTTAAATATAAAGAACTCTTACATGGCTGTATAGCATGTGTCCTAAATGTTTTAAGGGAACTTCCTTGAATTATATTGAATATTCCAGGTTATTTGTCAAATGAGGAACTCAAATGATAGTGGATAATAGAAAGAGTTTGGTTAATGGTGTAAGTCAGGAGTTCGCAAGCTACAGTCTACAGGCCAAATCTGGTCCACCACCTGTTTTTATATGGCCCCAGAGCTAAGAATAGTTTGTGCATTTTTAAAGGGCTGAAAAAAAATTTCATGACACTTGAAAGTTATTTGAAATTTAAATTGGAATATTGCCACGCTCATTCATTTATGTATTGTCTAGGGCTACTTTCATGCTATATTGTAGAGTTGAGTCACTGAACAGAGACCTAGTAGCCTACAAAATATTTATCATCTGGCCATTTTTAGAAAATGTTTAGCAATCCTTGACATAAGTGAAAATATGATCCTAACTAATGACTTTGTTAATAAATGTTAACAATTGTTATGAGGTTTGCTTCAATCATGAACTGAACTTAGCAAAAGAGTATGCATTTTGGATTCACTGGAACATGTGGAGATTTCATAGACATAAAATATTATGCTAGGAAGTATAAATGATAGCACATGTTTAGAGAGTTTGTGGAGTAGAGGCATGACTAATCTCAAAACTATTGGTTGTAAATACCAATTAGTAAAGGATAGGAAGAAAGTAAGCGAAAGGGAGAAAAAACAAAAAAGACATTTTAACTATCTTTATGTTAAAAGTAAAAAAAAAAAAAGCCCCACAAATCTTATCATCTTATGTTGCCTTCCTTCTTCCTCTCTCCCTACCTCTGTCCTGAACTGGAAGATATAACACAGTGGTTAAAAACAGAGATCTGAAGCCATACTGCCTGGGTTCACATCCTGACTCCACAATCTACTACTGTTTGATCTTGGACAAGCTCCATATCTGATGCTGATAATTCCTACTTCATAGGACTGCTGAGTCCTACTACATAGGGCTGTGGTTTGCCAACTCCTAACACCATTGGCCCTGCTTCAGTAAGGCCTCCTTTAACTCATTTTATTGATGGTGGTCACTAATTTCTGTTAGATCCTTTGTGATTATATCATCAGAATTTCATTTGTTTGAGCCCTCTTGAACATTTTTCTTTTTAAAACAGAAGTTCAAGGATTACATTTATGTTTTCACTAAAATTTTAAAAGCCGCTTTCCCTAAATCTAAAGTACTTTTCTGGTCATGCCCAGCATGCTCTCCTTCTCATTTTCTTTGTGGACTCTTCAGTCATCCTATAAACCCATCTACTATTTGTTTTCAGGCAGGGCTTGAAGACCACCACTTCCAGCTGGCTTTTTGTGTCTGTCTCTCCTACAGGCTATGAAAAGCCTGAGAACATCTATGCAGAGCCCTAAACTACGTGTCCTAAGTCTAGAGAGTTTTGCTGCTACCTCTTTACCTATCTTTTAAAAATAGCAAATAATCTCCACCAAAAATGTGCTTTAAATGCTGCATCATAATCTCCAGCAGGAAAACTAGCTTACGTCTTTACTATAAATGAATGGACAGCTAGAAGATAGCTATCACTTACCTTCTCAGGACACCTTCAGCAGTGTTTATATTTCCCTCTCCTCTTATCTCACTTTTATAATTGGTTTTTAAATGATCCGTATAAACTACCAGACTGTAAGTGCTAACACTGACTTGCCTATCATTATAGCCTTAGCCCCTAGCATAGTGTCAGGCTTACTGTAAGTGTTCAGTTGTATTTGTTAAATGGAAGGATAGATGGATGGATGGATAAGATATGCCATGATTTCTTGAAGCTGTCCTGAAAAATGTCCTGGAAAAGTACTTGTTTCTTTGCCTGTTCACCCAAGTTCCAAGAGAAAAGGTTTTTTAAACCTATCAGGTTATTTTCCTTCCCTAAATCCTGCTCTCTTCTGCTTTATATTATCATATTGCACATTAGATGTCCAGCCTGGCCTCCCAAAATCTCAGTACTACAAAATAGTTCACTCACCTCTGCCCCTTGCTACACATTTGTTAGAGACCCATGGTTTCACATGTTACAGTGTGGAATTATGTTTGAAAGGAAAATTAACCCATTTTAATATGAGATCAAATGTTTGGCTAATACAAAGAAGGCTAGTATGCTACTTATAGTTCTTTCTTATGTTTGAAGGAAAAAACTGCTGTAGCACTTTTCATGACAGCCATAATCTCATATGTGTATGTCATTAGAGTGTGCTGGCTTTTTATCCGTTTTCTTAATAATTTTATCTTAGCTGATTTAAGCCTTCAAATTTCTGAAGATAAGAGGACTGGGCCAGATGATCTTTGTATTTTCTATTATTTTCTATTATTTATTTCTATTTTAACCTTGAGATAGCATCATAACCTTAAATTTAGAAAGACATTTGCAATAGCTTATTATAGATTGTCATTTTCATTCTTTTGAAATCTTTTTTTATTTGTTTTCAAGAATACTGCTGAAGAATTAAAGCACATTATCAATGAAAGATTCAGCCTAGGAATTATTCTTTTTTTCTAGTGTATTAAATTTTAATGCAATCTATTACTGAAGTTATTATTCTATTATAATCCACATCAAGGAATGCCATGAATATATGTGAGATATGTTTTAAAGGATACTGCATGCAGTTCTCTGACTATATTAGAGGAAAAATTACAGCTCTGTAACGGATGTCTCAGTGTGACTTCTGTAAACTGATTTACCTATAAATCAGCAAGAGATTTTCAGCAGTGTATATATATATATATATATATATATATATAGTTGTTTTTACTGCATCTTCTGAACTAGTAGGAGACACGTTCTTGAAAAAAGTGAGTTTTGAGCTCAACTTAAAGGAGGAAAGAGTTTGGATGAATTAACAAGAGAGGTAACTCCCTCTCAAACTCGTCCTGGAGACCCAGATAAGAATGGAATTTGTGGAGGACACTAAAGAACTGTTCGGAAAGAAGGAGGGGGCCTTTGCTGAATAGTGGTGGCAGTGGTTGATAGGAAAGGAGGGGCCAAGTCCTAGAGAGATTTCAAATTCAGACCAAGGAATTTGAATTAACTACCCTAAGTAATAGAGCATTAAGGTGTGTTATTGAGGAGTGATGAAATAAGTCGTTTTTAGGAAAGTGTAAAAATACTTAGTTCCTAAAGCACAGTGGAAACTAAGAAAACAGCACAGATAAAAACATTTTTCCTTGTCGCATATAGTCAGGAGACAATATATAAAGTAGCTAATCTTCTGTCTGCCACTTTTTAATTATAAACTTTTCTGTATAGGCACATTTGATACTTTTTGATAAATAATATGTGACATTTCCATTGAGGCTACATGGGAACTGTGTGTGTGTGTATGGATTTGTTTGTTTGGGTTTTTGTTTGGGGTTTTTTTGGGGGGGGTTGAGGGCAGCTTGTTCTGTTTGGCATCTCTTGAAGTTGTCCATTTCTGTTGTGTTTGGGTTCTATCCTCACGTTAATTAACCTTTATAGGTTGCTGCTCCTGCTCCCTGGGAAATGGTGAATTACACTGCTCATCCGCAGAGCCAGGAGCAAACATAAGCGCTAGTAGGCCTGTGACACCTTCAGTTGAGAAAAGTAAGTACCTCCTAGCTATGAGGATGGGCCTAAGGAACAAAAGTTTTCTTATCCTCATGCCTTAAAGGAACTCTATGTAGAATTTCTATAAAAGCTATATTGTTTGAGAAAATGTGTTGTCAAATAAGTTGAGGGAAAGTGCCGATAGGATAATAATCGTGCATTGATAGAATACTCATTTTTTAAAAAGAAAGATCTTATAATGTAGTAATAGGTAGTATTACACATGCACACACACACACACAAATCAATTTTTCCAATAAATTTAACCCATGTGATAACTCCAAGAACTTCATTATTTTGGGGCCTTTTTTCTTGTTTTAGAAGCTGAGACTCCCCCCCACCCCACCCCACTCCTTCCCCCAAGACCAGGACTAATTAATTAGTGTGTAATTACATTTTGAATCTATATGCTTAAAATATACCCTTTCTTGTAAAATAAGAAAAATCTTTAAAAGTAATAATCCTTTGGCATACAGATTAAGAGACTGAATCACATTTGTGGTCTGAATTTCAAATTATTTAAAACAATTATTGAGAACATGTGTGAAGTTACAATGCACTTTTTAGTCAATTATGCTTATTTATAACCAAACTAGAAAGGGAAACCACAAAAAGTCCTGTTTATGATGGAGCATACGTTAACTGTATTGTTACCAAAGGCATTGTGATTTTATATAACAAATGTGAGGATTATGAGAAAGAACATGCAGGTCACTTAGCACAGCAGGTGGTATATGAAGTAAATGTTCACTAACCATAGTAGCAGTAGTAGTTATTATTCAGGCAGGGTTTATATTTGGCTGCTATTTGCTGGCTTTTAAATAGTAGAATTTTAAATAGTAGAATTTCCATAAAAAGAAGTAAAAATATATCAGATGTTGGATCTTCACTGACTTTCTGATAGGAAACTCCTTTTGGCATTCAGTTAAACCGTCTTTCAGTTTTTATCTGGTGAGGCCCTTTTCTAAAGCTAATGCTACTCAGAATTCCCAAGGCTTCCTTCTTAATTTTTTTTTTCTACATAATATACCTAGTAGTAAAGCCCACTTACAAATTTGACATGTAATGTAATTTAACTAACAACTTTTTTTTTTTGCCTCCAAAGATCTCCTTATGCTTTGCTTATCTGTCATATACTTCATTAATAATGTTGATTCTTGAAAACAAGCTAGGGACTTCTGAGATTTTTCTGATCATATTTTATAAAAATTATTTATAATGGGAGCCATCTTTCATGTGTTCATGTAATTTAGTATCATTCCTAAGACCGAATTAAAGAAAGTCTAAAGGAATTTGAACCATGAACAAACGAGAAATTTTAGAGTTTAATAATGTAATTCCTCATCCGCAAAACACTGGCACAGCATAAAGGCAAAATAAATATTGCAATGTATTAAAAAGACAAATAAAGGATGCTAAGATTTATTTTTATTCATTTTTGTAATATGAGTACATAATATTTTAAGACCAAATTATTATATATACTGCTAGAATTTTTCTATACCTAGATATACACAAATAATATTTATTAAAATAGACTCATAACTACAGAGATAGTTTAGCAGTCTGCTTTCTTTTTTACTTAGCAACATTGTGAACTTTCCCCCATGTCATTAGCTATTATGCTAAATCATGTTTAATGCTCTGGGAATATATGTCTTTTTCTTTAGAGTGGCTTTAGGAAATAAAATTTTTATTGTTAGCTTGAGGGTAAGAGCTATAAAATTCTAGGTTTTAGTCACTGACTTAAAACAAAACTGTATGTTAGACTAGACATCTATTTTGTAAAAAATGTTTTACCCTGCTTTCGATGTCGTATAGCTGAGATAGGAAAACAAAGGTTTCTCGGGAAAGGCCCCTCGCTGTGTTAGGCCAGAGAAGAGTCATGCCTGTGATTTTGATTTGGTTCCCTATGGGAAGAGAATAAAGTATATAATGATATTTTTTGTTCCTTAAACACCTTTCCTAAGGAAAATTTTAAACTCCTTAGTGAAAGGCTAGTGCTACATAGTAGTTTGTATCACAGTGAGCCAAAATAGGGTATTTGTAACCAATATGTATAGTTATCACAGGTGAAACTTGAGGTATTAATTTGATTTTTTTAAAAAGCACATGAATATTATGTTGCCGAATAGCAGGGAACTCTTGCATCCTACTCATATTTTTTCAGATAAGAACACCCTACAAGTAGAACTTCCCAAAACAACATGAAGGAGTCTTCCTCTGATTTCATCTAAAATAATATACTGAAGCTGAGCTGAATGTGCATATGTGGTGGTTTGCTTAGGAAGTCATTATGAATTTAAAATGCATTCAAATAAAAAGCTCTGATTACAAATTATCATGCTTACTGTTTTATAGATGATCACTGTGTGAGTTGCTGTAACTCCCAGAGCTGCATATTAGCCCAGGAAGAACAACAGTATCTACAGAGTGGAGACCAGCAACTGACTCGACATGTGTTGCTCTGTTTACTTCTCATTATTGGCCTGTTTGCTGTAAATGTTCCTTCTGATTTTCTTTTGGGGCCATTTCTTTATATTTTTGGCAAAGGTTATATTCAGGCATCTGGAAGAAACTTAGTTACTACTTCCCAGGGGGGTGGTGTCTAGGCCATCTGATTCCTAATCTTGAGCTAAATGATTTTAGGGGAAAAGAAGAATGAATAATTCATATTACTTTATTGCCTAAATGCTCTCAATAGCTTATTTTGCTTAGAATCACTTACTCATTCTATGCTGTTAACCTAGAATTTGATAAAACCAGGTATCCACATGATGTGTGCAGGGCCACTTTTTCTTAACATATTTCTTGACTGACCTTAGCAGATAAATGCCTACATGGCCTCTCAAAAGATATTCCTCAGATAAATAAACTTAAAAAATAATTTTTAATTTTGAAAATAACATAACCATTTTGGACAATAGATACAAAATAGCAAAAAGAGGAAAAATATCCATCACACTATTGTGTTCTATTTTTTAATACATTTTTCATGGTTCTAATCATAGAGAGAGATGATATCCAGCTTTGTCATTTATGTCGAGCATTTTCATGATGCTACATAGTTGTTCGTAATTGTTACTTTAAATGGCTCCTCAATAAACCATCAAGGAGATACATTATAATTTATAGATTGTTCCTAGCTTTTCATAATGCTCTAATAAACATCTCCATGAAGTATATTTCCTTCCAATAGATTCTCAAAGTTGGAAAACCTGAATCAAAGAGTATAAATATTTCTATGCCTTTTGATACATTTTACTAAATTGTTTTCCAAAGAAGTAGTACAGATTTATAAAGTACTCTCACCAACACTGAATATTACAAATTTTTTAATTTGATAACTTTATAAGCTAAACATAGCACTTTATTTTTTAAATGTATTTCTTTGATTACTAAGTTTTTTAAAAATTGCTTTTATGTCCTCTTTTTTGAATTGCAAGTCATTATCATTTAATTCTTTGAGACATTTCAAGTGAAACCTTCCTAGAGGTGAGAAATGGACAAAATGACCTATAAAGAAACTCTCTTCCCCTTTTCACACCTGTATAGTTATTACACAGAATGGTATCAGCCAGCACCATTTTAACTGCTGTTGAAGAACAAAAATCAAAAAGTAAGAAATGCTGCCAAGAATTGCTACTTAGTGATGTGATTGTTTTCATTGTGCAGAACTAATTTTAAAATCAGTCCTGTCTTAGGTTAGTCGGCAGTCCTGATATATTATGTAAGCTTCTGCATTATGGCTCATGTCTTCTTGCTTCAAATCTGATCAGAATAGATGCTGTTTGAGTGACATCTGTCAAGAGGAGAGGTTGAAACCTCTTGTTCTAAAGACAAAGCCTCTATACTCTCTTGGTGTTTTTCCCTTTAGTCTTTTTCTCCCTAATTATTAAGTAGGTAAGTTATTGTTCTGTGTTCTGGATAGAAAGAATGATTAGCTTGTTTCATTTAAAATACTATTTTCCCATTCTTTTATAGAATCTTTCCAGTTGTTTATGGTGGCTATTCAACCAAGAGCCTGGAAAACTATATGTCGAGCTACAGTTTTTCTGTGCTGTGTTTAATTTTGGCCAGGTATTTATTTTGTGAGAACTTTGAGAGGCTTTTGTCTGCCTGGATGGGCTGATTGGAGGGGGGTGCGGATGTTGTTTTCTTTTAAATCAAAAGGGTTAGTTTGTTTGCCAGCTGCTGGTATGTGTGACAGCTGACAGCTGCTGCCTGTCTCCTAGTAGAGATGAATTATTATATTGGTTAAAGTCATCAGAATGCACACAGAATGTTGTAGTCAGAATTACCAGATAGTTTTTTGCTTTGGTTTTGAGATAAAGAATGATAATTAAAAAAAAAAAAAAAAAAAGAACTATAATTTAAGCACGGACAAGATGTTCTAAGTTCTTTTTAAACTTAGTTGTTGTCTAAATAAGTCACTTTGGGAAAATGACTTTTCTGAGCATTTAGTTTAGCCACTTAAATTGGTGTATATCATTTCATTTACATTTTGATATTTCATGAGGAATATGGACTGAAAGCTTTTCTAAAAATTATAAGTCAGTGTATAAGTAAGTTTTTGGCAGATATAATAGTTGGCATTCCTTCACAGGCTACTTAACTGTATGCCAACCGTTGTTAAGCATTTCACATTAATTATCTCATTTAAATGTCACAATACCCGCAAAGTAGATATTACCATCCCCAATTTAAAAATTAGAAACCAAAATTCTATGAAGAACTTATAGGATAGGTGCTGTCGTCTTTGTTTATGTCACTATTAAAATAGATAATTAAGGATAAATGACATTTTAAATATTGGAACAATATTTTTTATGTGCAAATTTCAAAATTTAATTCTGTATTCAATCCCCTACATTAATTAGAGAATATTAGTCCCCAGATTATCAGGCTGAAAAAAGCACTGTTTGGAAATTACTGGGTTGGCCTGTTAAATCTTAAAATAAGTGGCCATATGAGTTAGTTAACATTTATCAGTAGATGTTTTTCCCTAACATTAGTTCTTTGAAATATTTTGAGTTTGTTTTGCCAGTTTTGTGGGAGCAAAAGCAGCCATGTCTAGGTAGACAAGTGACCTCAATCAGTTTAGTACAGACATAAGCATCTCAAGGGCTACTTGATGCCTGCCTCACTTTGGGATACTGTTTAAGATTCGATTTTGTACTCAAGAACTATAAAATGCTGGGATGAAAAAGCATAGTCTCTCTCAGCATTTTGCATTTTTACAGCCCAGTCTAAGCTGAGCCATCCCCAGACTGGCACTGAGAAAGCTTCACAAACAGAAGCTAATGTCAGGGATGTTGCATTTGAAATTCGGCCCCCACAGCTTATGGTTCAAGTGCTTCGAAGGAAGGAGAAAGTTGCAATCCCACCTCTCCCCGTCCCCACATCCCATTTTCCTCTTGGGGAGGTATCGAGGTTTTGTAGTCAGATTACTCCCTTTCGATTGTTTATAGTTTGGGGGTAAAGAAAGGTAGGCCCTTCATGTAATAGACTACTTTCTCCATCCCACCTCCCACCAACCCACACTTAACTCCTTGTCCCACTGTGCCTGACATAAGGCAGTTCCCAACCTCCTGTCTCCCCAAGCAGTCCTCATCATCCTGATCTGTGGCTGATATCTGCTGTCTAATCACCCCCATATCCTTCATACCTTTTCCCTTAACAGTAGCCAGTTTCATTTCACATAAATGTTCAGTTGCTGCATTATATTCAGAATCTACAGCATTTTTAAATTCTATAATTTTTGAATTTTTAACAGATAATAAGGAAATACATAAGCATATATTTTATTTTTAAAAAGGGAAAAACAAAGAAATATAGCCTTTAAGCATTTTCATTTTCTTCAGTAAGCTAGCATGCACGTGGCGTCATTCAGTACTGGTTTATATCACATCATAATTAGTAGGACAGATAATTAGGAAAATACAGCCAAGTATTATACCTGCCTCAAGGCACTGAACTTTAGAGGGCTTGCCTAGTGTGTTCCATTTAAAATGTTGCTCTAATCACTATAGGTTTGCTTCCCAAGCACTAAATTTAGTGGTCTCCATAATTTTTGTCTTCAAATTTTATTGTTGTATTCATAAAACATAGTCTTTTTTTTTTTTCTTTCATAGGGATTTATTTCTTTTGGCATCTTTGGATTGGATAAACATTTAATCATCCTACCTTTCAAAAGAAGGTAAGTTTATTTGAAATAAATCTGTATCTGTAAAGGTAATGACAAAGCCATCCTGTTAAGATACTGATATATTTAAACCTTTAGTAACTAATTGCTAGGAGGCCACAGAAATGTAAACTGAACACCACAGAAAGGTTTATCTGTTGATTCACATATTCGTTGTAACTAATTGCAGAGAAAATATTGGAAGAACTGTTGTTAATTTAACATTGTAATTTGCATTTTAATAAGAATTGATGGTGCTGGCTTCCATCTATACCATTAACTACATAAAGTAAAATGAAACTTGAAAATGCATTTAGAAATGGAAGTAATAGGTGGCGTGACCCTGAAGGTCTATGTTTGATTGTCTTTCTCCTTTCACAACAGGATTTCTCTGTCAAACTGACAATTTATAAAAAAAAAAAAACCCTAAAATTTTCTTCTTTCTAAATTTTTGGGTTTTCATTAGCTTAGAGAAGTTTCTTTAAATACAGATGAGGAATTTCTTTATAAAAAATAATAAAGTAATAATACTCTATCTTAGGGGAAGGAAGAAGAGGTGAGGGAGACAAACCTTTGTATTTCATTTGTTTTCAAAGTCAAAATTAGCACAAACTAGAAGTGCTATTGGAATTTCTCCTGTAACTAATTGCCCAGTAAATGGTAACTGTTCTTTCTTCTTATTCTCCATTTTCATCATCATTAACATCATCAGCATTATTAAGATATAGTTGTTAGGGTCATAATCCTTTCATGGGGGAGGAAAAGCATAATAGGACATAGTTAGCACTGGACATAGTTACCAGCTTCACAATGATCAGTTAAAATATCCAACAGATTTATTGTCTGGGCTGGTAGAAACAGAATTGTTCTAAACTCCAGATCCCACTATGTGTTTTTTGGGTACTGAAATTGGGAAATGATTAAATAATTGATTTGCATTTCAAAACAATAGAGTGTAGATGATGGAATTTTATTTATGGTAGAAACTGAAATGGGTCAAACATTCCTGGAGGGTATTTTATAAAATGTTAAAGTCCCCACCCAACTCCACCTCACTCCCGCCCCAGTCTACTTTGAATAACAAACAGAATGCAGGCTAAGTATGTTTCTGCTTCAGACACTAATGATGTCTGTGTGTTGTAGATGACAGCTTTGGTAAATGACAGCTCTGGAACAGCCATGTTGATGTAGTAATAAGCAGGAAGAGTTCTCTCTCAGTGCTTTTCTTTCCTTAAAAACAGCCTCCTTAAATTTTGTTTTTCAGACTTAAACTCTTATGGAACAATAAAGAAAGAGCAGAAAACAAGGATTCTCCTGTTCCTGAGGAAATAAAAATGACCTGTCAACAATTTATAAATTATCACCGTGACCTCTGTATCCAAAACATAGTTAAAGAAAGAAAGTAAGTATATGTTCCAGGTAATTATTTTTTAGATGATTAATATTGGTTTATAACAGGGTAAGTACTGTAGTTGTAATTTCAAGATTGTTCTTTTTAATAACACATATACATGTAAAAGTTAAAATAGCTATGGGTCAGTTTATAGTCTAAGAAACAGCATATATAAGAGCCATTATCACTTTGCTTTTTATATTTTTAAATGTCATATAACTTCTGATTTCCATATAAAATATGAACACTTTAGAATAAAGTTTTAATAAAATGTAGAATATTAATATTCAATTGCTGTTGGCCATTAGTGTGTCACAAAACTCTGAGATACATTGGATTTAGAAGTGATTTTATATTCCCCATCTCCTAGTGGTGTGTTATTTCATATTACTAATGATATTATCAAGAAAATGAAGTGAAATTTCTGTCTCTTGATTAATTCTGCAGCTTTTTTTCACCTCAAGTTGTAATCTTCAGTCTGTGACATTTATTTTTCGAATCTGCAAGGTATGGAGTATACAGCAGGAAATCAAAAAGCAGATGTAGCAGTGCCAATATTTTTGGTTGGCATGAAAGAGAAAAAAAAAGAACCAAATACTTTTATGTCTATAACTATAAATGTTTAAATTTATGAAAATTACCATTTAGGATGATTTATTTACAGATATTATACCACTGTGTTTCATTATAACCAGAAAGTAGCCTGGTCTAGCTAGTGGAAAGGGGACTCACTGAGTAGAGACTAATATTAGAACTTAACTCCTGGATCTGTTACTTATTAGCTGTGCAACATTGGACAAGTTCAATTCTCCAAACCTTAGTTTTCCTCTTTAAAATATCTTGTTCGAATTAGATGACAAAATCTCATGACGGGCCTCGCCCAGTTTCTGGAAATGGTTAACTATGAAGAAAAGTTAGTTTCCTGCCCTTAAAAGGACAAATGCAATTGTTTCAAAGAATCATTTATGGATAGTTTCAACAATTTAAAACTGCTTTTTAAAATTAAAAAATGGAACTCCGTGATAGCCCCACCAGGCCCACTGTGATTGCCACTGTCAGGAAGCAGAGCCCTTGCCATTTGCAGGGCTGCGGGCTGCCTCGGTCCCAGGCGGCTGAATGGGCACTGGTGGAACCGCTCTGCAGCCTGCACAGCGGCACACGTTCTGCCCCTCTGTACAACTCCTTGGGCTGTGGTTGTAGCTGCCTGCTTAGTCACCAGCAAATATTCCGCTGGCGTCAGATAGAAGGTGTTGGTCTACAAATTAAAAATCAGCAAGCAGGAAGAAGGCTTAGACTCAGACTGTAATATTCAGGCTTCTCTTGAAAGTGATATTTGTAGTTGCATAGATTATTACTAAATAAAATACTGATGTTAAAATATTGTGATTTTATGTGCTTGAGAAAATGATGGATACTAACCTCTTTTCTAATTTTTAAATGAAAATCTAATATATATTCATTTGTGGTTAAATGTTTTAAAATTTTTTGTCACCTATTTCTCATTTCATCTTGATTTTCATCCACTGTTTCCTACTGTCAAGCACTTTAGGTTTTACACTTGACTGATGCTTCTGGACAGATTCATGTTGTCTATTACATATTTGTGAAAATGTACAGAATCATTTAAATGTTTTTTTTTTTTTTTACATTTCTCTTTCCCTTATTTGTTTATACTTGAGGCACTCCACATTTGCACTAGGAAGACAAATTTCAGAAGTATATTCATAATCAAAGTACATTTTAAAATCTCAGATTTATAACAAGACAGATTTCACTTAATCCTTCCTTGCTTCCTAATGCAGCAAATTCCTGACAAACAAATTAAGATTGTCTTAGCTGCTAAGGGCAAAAAGAAAGGCTATTTGTGGGCATTTCGATAAGCAGAAAATATAAAGTTTGAGTAGTTTAGTAAAATAGCCACTTCTTAAGAACTTATAAAATATATTAATGTCCCTGAGACAAATTACTTATTATAACTTACAAAATATATAATATTCATCTATCTACAGAATAGATCTGATCATAAAAGGCCATCTACTACACAAAGAATATTTCTTTATAGATGAATTTACATTATCTGAGTCACTTTTTGGTTTAAGCACTTCTGTTTTCACAAGCATTATTGGCATATTTTCTTTTTCTCCGTGGTCTTTCTAGGGTCAGGTGAGTTAAACCCTTTATATTCAGAATAGTTTCATTCCTGCCACACTTTTAACTATCATGCTGTCTTTCCCTGTCTCCTATTTTTCCTTACTTATCTTCTATCATGCAGTGCTGATACCAGATTTAGAGAACATATGGGTGAATCATTCCTTTGACATACAGGTGTGGTGCAAAGACTTCTGCTGGGACCTTCTGTGGCTGTGACCTGGTGAACTGGCTAATTGAAGTTGGCCTTGCCTCCGACCGTGGTGAAGCTGTGATTTATGGCGATAGACTGGTGCAAGGAGGAGTCATCCAACATATCACCAATGACTATGAATTTCGGGATGAGCACTTGTTTTACAGATTCCTTCAAAAGAGTCCTGAACAGAGTCCTCCTGCTACTGATGCAACCACTCCCCAGCAGGAAAGATATAAAGAAATTGAGCCTTCATCCCTATCCCCTAAGACCTAAATTATGAAGGAGAGAACTCAACACAGAGTCAAATTCTAGCCCCAGATTTGTTACTTATTAGCTGTGTGACCTTGGGCAAATCACAACCTCTCTGAGCCTCAGGTGCCTCTTCTGTAAAATTTGATGTGTTCCCACCCCATGCTAACATTCTTCATTTTATGTGTATGTAAAACACAGAGGAAACTGACACAGGAAAAAGAAAACAAAATGAAATCAAAATTTAAAGTTTTGAATGAATATAATCATTACTAATTATTAAATTATTGAAAACTAATTATGCCAACATTTTAAAACAATGGTTCCTGCAACTGTTTGCTATAATTTCAAAATCAACATCCAATTTACTATTTCTTTAAATTGCCAAATTTTGCAGGTATAATACTGTCAGGTCATAGACCTTAAATTATGACAACTTTGAACTTATTGATAGCACCTCCTAAAAAAGGATTTTAGTGATTCTAATAAAAGGCCTTCTTTTTCTATATTTTCCATTTCCTTGACAAATAGTACTCATTAACAATTAGAAGTACTATTTTTTTTTAAGGTTCACCTTTTCTTGCTTTTCTATCCAAAGTACTAATATGTGCCACTAGAAGAGGAATAAGAACTTCCATAAATCTTATCATCTCCAAAATCCCTCATAGAAGTATAGTCTAATCTTTAACTTTTATACTAAAAATAGTAATTTGAGATTAACTTATATTTTATCAATAAAATTATGGCCATGTGATGTATCATTTCTGGTGCTTGAACAAACATTACAGTGCAGAAGAATAACCCTATTATCTTATTCCTTGCAGTTAAAAAGAAAATAAAACTATAACTTCAAGCCGAGATTTTAAAATTCTAACCCTAACATCCTACTTTTACATTTAGAATGTAGTCTTTTTAATGTCCAGGTATAACAATCTGTAAATTTAAAAATTACTAAATATTGCCCTCAGGTAAGATTTATCTTCTTCAGTAAATTAAAGAGATCCACATGACCTTTGAACCTCAATTATTAGGTATCTGTTTTGACTTAATTTATTTAAAACATGTTTCAAATATTTATTTATCACATACCTTTAGTTTCTCATGTAAGTCATTTAGAAAATAATTTATAGGGTTAAATCATTGCCCTTTTAATATGTAATTTTTAAAAGTACCTGCATAGAAGCCTTGAAGATATTGTGGGTTTGGTTCCAGACTACCACAATAAAGCAAATATGGCAATAAAGTGATTCACCCAAATTTTTGGTTTCCCAGTGCATATAAAAGTTATGCTTACAATATAAAGTAGTCTAATAAGTGTACAATAACATTATGTCTGAAAAAAATGCACATATCTTAATTAAAATATACTTTATTGCTAAAAATACTAACCATCATCTGAACCTTTAGTGAGTCGTAATCTTTTTTGCCCATGGAGGGCCTTCAATTTGTAAAAAACACAGTTATCTGTGAAGTGCAATAAAGCAAAGCGCAATAAAACAAGGTATGCCTGTAAATTATACTTTAGTGTGTAGTATTAACCTATACCAATTTTAAATTATGATTAGGGGATGGGGATGTTTTTCAGGTAAACTGTCTTACTGGAGAACTTTTTTTTTTTTTTTTTAATATGACCACAATATAACTCTCAGAATGCTCAGGAGTAAGCATAAAGCTGGGTGCTGTGTCAAGAGACTTTTATAGCTACAGCAATAGACATATTCACATGCATGACGGCAACTCAAACTCAAGTGGAGAATTTGTTGTTTGTAAACAAGTCATACTACACGTTCTGTTATTTGCACGAAGAAAATCAGCAGCATCGTTTTCCATGGGAGACATTAAAAAGAAAACATTGGGTCAGAATGATCTGTAGTTTCAGTTAATGAAGGCTTTTAAGAGATGTTTTTAGGATTAAGGATATGCTAATTTTATTAAATAAAAATATTTGTAACCTTTACTCTCACTGACAAAGCAAGTTTCTCAATAAAATACCTATTTTAATTTGCATTGCCCCATCTTTTCTTCGAGTAATCTGAATAATGCAGAAGTCATCATAGGTCTTTTCTATAAGTTTTCATTGTTTCCTTAAACGGGTCTTCTGAGATTTTTCTATTCTTCATGAACCTACGGGATCTGTGCACAGGGCTTTATGCAATTATGCATTCAGTAAACATTTTTTATTCATGACTCAGTATGACATTAGAGTCCTTTTCACAAATTTCATAATTTTTAATATGCAGGGTCACAGCTGGGAAAATTATCTAATACAATTTTGATAAAAATCTAATCTTCATCATGATCAATAGTTCTTTTCTTTGTTCTCAGTGAGTAATCCCATGCCTAGCTTATGTTTAAACTTCAGTTTTTTAGAATAAGGTAAAGTGTGCTTGGCATTTTAAGAATAATTAGTGATCAATAAGTTTCTAAAAGAAAAATGTACAACTATTATTTAACATGTTTTCTATGCAGCAGAATATAGCTCTGTTTTTGTCCGTTCATGTATCATGTAAAATATTAAATTACTTTAGATCAATGGACATAGGTAGTCATGTGATGAGTGATGGCTGGAAATACAGTTGAAGATCAGAAATATTACCACTATTATTCGGGAAAAGAAGATACATTTCTACAATTGATATGATAAAAGCCTAAAGTAAATCATTAAGAAAATAGTCATTCTGTAGAACTTGTTTTTGGCAAATGTTACAGGTAGGCACTAAACTTCCAAAATTCTAGGCTGCATGATTATTTCTAGGCCAAAATTTTGGGTTGAAGTTTAATATATAAATTGATGTTCTCATCAAAGATCAAACAAACTAGCTTTCTCTTACATATTCAGTTTACTGAATTATTTTCTCGGTTTATTACAAAATGGTAAATAATAAACCAAATCATTTAAGGGTTGACCAAAGAAAAGCTTAATTTCAGCTACTACATTTTTTACTCTTAAGAAACATAATATATCACAAGGCATTAATTATACACATAAGCAGCAAAGCCCAAATACCATATTGGATGTATAGAGTGAAAGTCTCCTATTTTATAAATTAATTTACATGTCCTTATAATAATACTTGTCTTTATCTGGGAGTTATTATTCCCATTTTGAATATGGAAAAAGGCAACAGATTGACCTGAGACTTATCAAATGCTACCAAGTTGTACAAATAGATGTCTACCTAATTTTCTTAACTTTACAGGTAGAGAAAAGGACTATAAAAAATTCTTTCCATCAGTTCTTGAATGTTCATTTAACAAAATATTTATTGCATGTCCAGCTTGTGTCAGACACAGTGTTGAACTCTGAGGACACAAAGGGGAAACAAATATGGTTCTTATTCTCATAAAGCTTCTACTGTGAAAGACACATTAAACATATAATTACATTTGTGATCAGCATTACATGTGGCTCTGAGCAAGTAACAAGAAACTTGACCTTGTGGTGTGGGGAAAACCCCTGAGGAAGTAATGTTTCAGCAAAACTCAAAATGGAGGAAAAGAAATATTTATATAAAGAGGAGCAAATGAATGGTGCAAGCAGAGAGTACAGACATGATGAAGGAACTGGACTCATTCAAAGAATTGAAAAAGCATAGTAGAAATTTTAAAAAAAAATGGCAAAAGTGTAATAAGATATATAAATGGGGGCAGATCAGCAGGATCTTGTTGATAGTTATTAAGGATTTGGACCTGTCTCAATGACCTTTTAGAAGAGTTTTAGACTCAACAGTAAGAAAATGAAAGACCAGATTTTTAAAATGAACAAATGATCTGAACAACTATCTTACCAAAAAAAGATACACGGATGGTAAACATATTAAAGCTGTTCCACATCATATGTCATTAGAAAAATGAAAATTAAAACAATGAGATACCACTACACACCTAAAAGAATGGCCCCGAACCAGAACACTGACAACACCAAATGCTGGCAGGCATGTGGAGCAGCAGGAACTCTCATTCATTGCTAGGGGAATGAAAAACCAAACACATTCTTACCATACTATCCAGCACTTATGTTCCTGGGTATTTACCCAAGTGAGTTAAAAACTTAGGTCTATACAAAAACATGCAGACTGATATTTATAGCAGCCTTATTCATAATTGCCAAAACATGAAAGCAACCAAGATGTCCTTCGTAGTGGATATCAGCAGGCAAGCTATCCAAACAATGGAATTCAGCACTAAAAAGAAATGAGTTATCAAGCCATGAAAAGACAAGGAGGAACCTTAAATGCATATTACTAAGTAAGTTAAAGAGCCTGAAAAGGTTACATACTGTATAATTCTAACTATATGATATTCTAGAAAAGGCAAAACTATGGAGACAATAAAAATATCAGTGGTTACTGAAGCAGGGGGTGGGAGGGATGAAGAGGTGAAACACAGAGCAGTAAAACTGCTCCGTATGATACTGTAATTTCTAAACCCATAGAATGTACAATGAGTGAACTCTAATATAAACTATGGACCTTAGGTGGTGATGATATGTTAATGTAGGTTCAGCAGCTGTAACAAATGTTCCCCTCTGGTGTGGGATCTTGATGGGTGTAGGGGGGAATGGGAAGCGGGAGGGGATATAGGAACTCTACTTTCTGTTTAGTTTTGCTCTAAACTGAAAACTGTTCTAAAAAATAAGGTCTATTTTTTTCCTAAGTTTTAGGAAGTAAATTCATGATCCAATTTAAATTTTTAAAAGATCACTTGCTGCAATGACTCGTGTGGATAGAATAAAGAACAAAAATGAGTGTAGAACAGTTAACTGCAGTTGTCCAGGAGAAAGACCGTGCTAGTTTGGTCTCAGGTGGTGTCGAAAAAGAAAGTGAAAACATGCTGGCCCTTGAGAAAGAAACAGATTAAAGTATGTGTCCCTAAATAAATCAATGAACCACTTACCCTTAGTTCCTCATATATTAAAAAAAGGTGGGGGGGAGGCGTATGGGGGTTGGCCAAGGGTCTTCACGATTCAGGAAGAACCTATCACTGAACTGTATATAAGGCAAACGCAGAACTGAGTACTTGAGACAGATTCCTTTTTGTAATGGCAGTTCTGTAAAAACAAGCAATATCAGGCAGATTATGGTTTTTATGAGAGAACTTTTAAAAAGTAATTTCCTGGGTACTCTTTAAATATAATGATCCACTACTTTAGTAATTATCCTAGTTGCAATGATAGCAACCAATAAATATGATAATGTAATTATTAGATATTTATCTAAAATGGGCATTTCTAGAAACCAATAAATACATAGAGGTATTTTGAGTTGGATTTTTCTTGTTTATATTTGCAATTTGAGTCTTACTTGATATTCTCAATGTAATTTAACAAAGTTTTATAAATTTGGGGGCAGATATTATTCATTTATAATATTCATAATAACTATAAATTAAACTCTTCTTAATGTTCATAATACACTAATAATTCTATTTCATTGCCACTTGCTCCTTCCTGTTCCTCTTTTCATTGAGTAAAGAGAAATAAAAGATGAGAGAGATCTGAGACACAGAAGCATTGTCTCCTAAGATCTTGGTTCCCTTATCCCATTTTCTAATCTCCTAGACAAGCTCTTCTAAAAATATGAACATAAAAGCCTATTAAGGGTATGGCCAAAAAAATGCTAGCTAATTAGAGCTAAAGACTCACTGGTCAGCCAAATATTGACAAAGAGCATGTTTGACTTTACTAAAAGTACATCTGCAAAATTAATACACTGCATTAAGACTTAAAATATGTAAATCTAGAAAGTTTTGTTAAGGCTGGTTAATATTTGCCTAAAACACAAAAGAACTTATTACAAAAGACAGTAGTTTTCATTACTAAAGAAAAATTTTCTATCCTGTTAAAATTGACAAAATTATTTGAGTATAATACATAATTATAATAAATATATATCCATGCATTATTTTAATGTTTCATGCTTTATGCAGAATTGAATATTTAATTATTATAGCTAAAAACAAAGTAACACAGGTGAGTACCTGATGTAACACCTGACTATCCCATGATATATGTGTCCAATTCTAGTGTTATTGTCTTTCTGAATATTTCAGCCATTGTATGTAGTTTTTTAATAGTCAAGCTATCACTTAAATGTTATTAAAGAATAATCATATCTGCTCATATTAGGTTTATATCATTTACCAAGATGGTTGATTCTTATTTTGAGGAAGATTGATGACCATTTATATGGTCATTAAGAACTAATGTTTGACTTATAAATCCTAATTTCATCTTTTGTACACTGAGGGAAAAGATTAGCAATTTTATCCACATCAAGATGCTTGTTTTGAAGGACCGATTCCATCTCTTTAAATAGTTCTTTCTCCAGTTTCTTCATGTTGTCCAACATTGTTTTGGCTTTTTCCTGAACAATTAAACAACAAAAATAAATTAACATACACACATACACACACACTTCTAACCAAATTCCAACCAATCTCTACAGACAAGGTTTGTTCATTCTGGTTTCTACTTCTGGTTTGCTTCCCCTCTTCCTATTCATTAGATATGGAAGGAATGAAGTTTATTCAGAAAAATTATTACTCTAGATTCAGCTAATATATTAACCCCAAATTATTGGTAATTTTTAGTAGAAAAGACAAGTATAGCTAGGTAGAATTTGTCTATAATTAAGAAACCTAAAAGACAAATAACAGGACAATTGAAAATCCCTAATTAATTATATATGGGGAAGGCTGCTGAAAATCAAGGCTGAGACATTTTTATCAATTTGTATATTCTATATTTAAAAATGATATCAGATTAAACAAAGGAAATAGAACAGTAATTTCCAAGAGAAAGAGCAATAAAAAGTTAAAAAGAAAGTTACTAGAAAGTGAGTATAATTTTTAAAATTCGAACCATTATGGGGTAGACTCCACAAAACGAAGATCCTTAACCTTAACAAGGACTTCAATATGAAATTATATGTAATTTTTTCTAAAGAAACTGCATTTCATGCTAGTGGAGAAAAATATATATATTGCCTATAAATGGTATTGTAATAATTGGTCACCTCTTTGGAAAACAAAGTTAGAATCCCTACTTGATAGCCTATACAAAAATAGATTCCAGTTGAATTAAAAAGCTAATTTTTTTTTCAAACATACTAGAAGAAAATACAGAATTTATATTTATTTTGAGATGATGTCAGCCTTTGAAACATGAAATTGAGATGACTTAAAAGAAAACAAATGTAATGGACTAAATTTAACATTTTTGACAAAAAAGTCAAACAAACATTAAAATTTTGAAATATAACAAAGACTTAATATTCACATATTTTTCCTCTTTGAGGCAAAAGACAAAAACGACCAAGAATCAACTGAAAAATAGGCTAAGGAAAAAATCAGGCAAGTCTTAAAAGGAAAAACTAATGGCCAATAAACATAGGAGATTTTCAACCTCATTAGTAATCAAGAAATGTAAATTTAAATTCCTAGTAGAATTGACTCTTCCTAAGACACAAAAGTAGTTATTTACAGAGTCAGGCCTAGAACACAACTCTTTGTCACTTCTACCCTCAAATTCTATTGTCTTTCCACTATTTTATGTTTCTCAACCAATATTTAATGCCTACTAAATTAAGCCTAAAATACTAACAGCTTTTAAAATTTCATTTCAGTATGACTTAGAAAAATTGTAATCAGTAATTTAGTTTAACTAACATTTAATAATAAGTCTACAAAACCCACCTCCCAAAAGCAGTATTGAGGGGTAAAAGGAAGGAGACAACTATAGAGAACTATCATAAGCAATATGGACAGTGTGGAGGCTACTCAGGGAGGAGTGAGGGAAAATTCCTTCAGAGCAGATGCTCTTGAAACGTCACTGAGGAACTGCAGCAAAGGCAAGAAAAACCAGAGGGCTCATCACATTTCACAGTGCTGTGCTAAGTCAGAAGGGTAAACCAAGCAAGCCCAGGGAATAAGTGGATGACACCTCTGGCCAGGCAGACTGAGCCCTCCTCAGCACAGTTAGTGGACTTCTAGAACAAAATGTTTGCTTCCCACTTCATGCCTTAAGGCTACAAAAAAAAAATGTTTGTAGGTCAGAAGTGAAAACAAACTGGTCCCACATAAAGAAAGAGTAGTGTCAATAATTCATAGCAAAAAGGAGGAGGGCTGGACAAAGCTCTCTGCTTTAACCAAAAGAAAGATGGGGAGGCGGGGGGCAAGGCAGCTATGTAAACATTACAGACAAAAGTAAATAAATAATTGCCCAGAGGAAAATTAATTTACTGTAGAAAGAATGTAAATGAATACACCTTGATAAAGTAAAAGGAATTATAGGCAATAAAAATCAGGAGCTAGTAGAAGCAGGTGAGGAAAGGTACAAAATGACCAATCTTTTCCTTCATCGCAGAGAATTAGTTGATGCGTCTGTGAAAAGCCTTTAGGTAGCCCTTTCCTTTCCTTCTAATCTATTTTTTATTTCTGGAGGAAAGAGGGCAGGAGGACTGAAGAAGTATGGATATTATGAAATTATTTGTCTATCTATCTATCTACCTATCTGCGCCCCACCTCCCACCCCAAATACATCTGCTTATTTCCGGAGATGAGATTTTGGGTGACATGTTAATATATAACCCTTATATTTTAAAATAATAAGCATTTATCATTTTTTAAAAACTCTAACTCATTATCATTTTAAGTCTATGGGATGTTAAGTCCCTTTTAATTAAAATTAATCTGAGTCTACATAATTAAGAACATTATGTAAAAGACCAGGTTAACTGCTCTCCAGTGGCTTTGTAGTTTTTGGTATAACATATATCCTAAGTAAGCTACTTAAACTCTCCAAGTCTCAAATTCCTTATCAATTAAATTGAGATAATAATAGAACCTACCTCAATAAAGAGGTCGAGATTAAATGAAACATTTGTCTAATAGTATCATGATGTTTGGTGTATAATAAGTGCTCGATAAGTAGTTATTGATACTATGATTAATATACTACATTTCTCAAAAAGATTCACAACATTCTTAACCATTATTTTTAACCAGTAGTAAAAAATAATACAACTCTACAACAGTGTAAACATCTAAACTATTTTTAAACCTATCTGTGTATGAAGGAAGAAAAGCTGAAATTCTAAAGTTCAAAATATGGACTGAATCACACTCTACTCTTAATGATAAAACAGAGAATATAATCTAATTTTACCTCCTTATTATCTATTACTTCCAATGCCTGTTGATGTTCTCGGTAGAGTGGATGCCTTCTGTCAGGCTTAACCTTAAAATGTGGTTTCTTTTTAACTGGATCTTCAAGTTCAAATGTTGGGGAACTGGTGTCCAATAGTTGCGAAATATTTGGTACAAATATAAAAGGCTTAAAAACAGATCTGGAAAAAAAAAGTTTTTTATTAAATTGGAATTTGGGATATAAAAATATTCGGCATTATTCTAAATCTTCTAAGGTTCCCTCTAGTCAGAAGTTTCTATGAATTTGTTACATACTAAATTCGTTCCTGTCATACTAGTTATGCAATGCCTGTTTTCCTGGGTACACCAGGATCTCCTTTGGTGTTGGGGACCGCACTTTATTTAGCCTTGTATTCCCATGAACCTAACTAAGGGCCTGGCATATAAACAGTGTCAAGTGAAATTATAGTTCATCATTTTCTGTTGCAAACTCCACACCTGGAGGATAAAAACAATCCTCATGTTACAGACTGAGGATTTGGATTTGGGATGAAAATCAGCAACAGTATTAATAAGGGGTTCACAGGTTTCATTCCATTTTCTTGAAAATATCTTTAATAACATGAAAGACTATAACACTATTATAGTGAATATAAGATCATTTCTAAATGTAACACGCATTAAGTTTTGTGAGAGATACTAATGACTTAAATCAAGGTAGTCTATATAAATTCTACTAAACTAAAACTACTGATATTTTAAGTTTTACATGGATGTATTTTCTAAATATGAGTACATAAGTAACCATCTAAATCCTGTTATTAATCAGCTAATATCATAATACTAAAATTTGCATAAGAAAACCTATCTACTTTCTTTTCTTAATCATGTTAAATATACTTGGGGAAAGAGAGTATAGGGATGACAAGAAACTATTAACACTTCTTCCCATAAAAATGAGAATAGTTATGGCAGTTATGAACATATGGAAATGGCACACTAAAACCTGAACAGAAAATGCATCCAAAAATTTTCATATTTGTGTGACAAAAATTTAGTCCAACAAAATCAATAGACTAATGACTATCCTACCCCCAAAGCCCTTGCTGGTTTATAGTATTTTGTGACTTTACCTCTCAGGATCAGGAGTCCCTGTAAAGAAGTGAATGCAAGGAAAGTTGGAGTCTTGAGGTAAAATAGAAACCATGCTGGCAGTGGTCAGGAATTCTCCCTCCATATTAATGCCACTTGGTTTATCTCGGAGAATTTCCATCATTGTTTCAAAAGTTATGTTTCCTAGGGAAATAATTTTTAAAACCATCAAATATGTATAAATTTATAGGTTGGTATCCTGCAAATATGAACTTCTTTTTCTACTGATAACATGAAATATTGGTCCCGGTATAAATTAAATAAGAGATTGATGACAAACACATCTTGGATCCTAACTGTTAGACACATTGCACTGTTGGTAGAAAAATAATTTTTAAAAAGTACAAAATATACAAAGTCTCAAAACCATTTTAACAGGTAAAAATCTGTGTAACTTCCTAAGAAGAAGGAATCAATAATGCAAAAATACACTCAATCTTATTGTCCTTACAAAATATTTTAAGGTTTTAAGGTATATTTAGTTAGCGATGAGCTGACAGTATCAATAACTATTTCTGAATCTATCCCTTCTGGCAACCAACTAATAAAAGAATATTGTGCTTAGTTTCCAATACTATTATTCAAGATGTTCTTTGCAAAATAATAAATTATTTTTCCTGCAATTTCTCTGCCTGAAAATTAATACTTTTATATGAAAGTGTGAATTGAAACTTGAGTGGGAATGGAGAGAAAAACATGTTATTGGTTAATGGAATTTGTATGTGCATAATTCTGCTGGACTGGTTTCAAAGCTTAAATGTCCATTGTATCTGATGAAAATGGATAGCATTATATTCTGTTTTCTGCTTTTATATGTAAAGCGAGATATTTTAAGTTTTTTTAGAAAAATAAAAAAAAAAACCATTTTATCTCTTTAGCAAAAACATGTCCATGGTTACAGAGAGCCTCAGAATTCCCCTTTTAGAAGGCATGTCCACCAAAAAATATAAAAAGCCTATCATACCTTCAGACAGCTCTACTCCTTGTTATACATGGCCATAGTCAAAGATGTGGTTCGAGATCTAATTATCACATGATAAGATGAATAATCTTACCCCTACACAAAGCAGTCCTCCAAAAGTAGCCAAAACATCTTCTAACATGTCATAATTCTCCACAGTTTATGACTCTCAATTCCACCTGAATCAAATTGAAACTCCTTTAAATGAAAACTTACTACTTAGCTTAACTGAAATGACCTTTTCCTCTCCATCTATAAGCATTCCTAATACTTTGTCTATATTGGTTCGAACTCTGCCGTTAAACAATAAATTCTCTAAATACAAGAATGAGATTTTTCTCTGTAATCTAAGCTTCCACCTTAATAAACAAACAAACAAATAAATAAATACAAAATAAAAGAGCAAAATAAGCCCAAAACAAGAAGGAAGAAAATAAAAGGTAAAAGCACAAATCAGTGAAACTGAAAGCAGAAAAATAGAGAAAAATCAATGAAACAAAAATCTGGTTCTTTGTAGAGATCAATAAAAAATCTCTAGATAGACTGACAAAAAAAGAAAAGACACAAATTACAAAATTATCAACATCAGGAATGAAACAGGGGTACCATGTAGACATTAAAAGCATAATAAGGGGATACTACAAACAACTCTATCTGTACACATAAACTGACAATTTAAAAGAAAAGGACCAATTCTTTGAAGAACACATACACTAAAACCACTAAAACTCACTCAGTGTGAAACAGATTATTTGACTAGTCCTATAACTTCTAAAGAAATTGAATTGGAGTTTATAATAACTCCTAGAAAAGAAATCTACAGATGGTTTCACTGGAGAATTCTATCAAATATTTAAGGAAGAATTAACTCCAATTCACACTATCTATTTCAGAAAATAAAAATGCAAGGGACACTTCCTGATTCATTTTATGAGGCAAATATTACCCTGTTGATAATGTGCATCTATAAAAAGTAAAGCTACAGCTAATACTATACTTAATGGTAAAAGACTAAATGTCTTCCCCCTAAGACAGGGAGCAAGGTAAAGATGCTTGCTCTCATCATTCTTATTCAGTATAGCACTAGAAGTCCTAACCAGTGTAATAAGGCAAGAAGAAAACAAAAATAAAAAGCACACATATTGGAAAGGAAGAACTAAAATTGTCCCTGTGTGTAGAGGACATGATAATCTACACAGAAAGTCCAAAGGAACATAAAAAACAAACAAAAACAAAAAACTCCTAAAACTGTGTTAATTTAGCAAGGTCATAGAATATAAGATCGACATACAAAAAATAATTAAAACAATTTGAAATTTTGAAAATTCTCATTAAGGAACAATTTATTTAAGCTCTATAGAAGAGAACTAGATACATTGTTTTCTTGTTTAGGTTGAGATTACAAATATTTTAAGTCCAACTTCCCTTCAGAATCCTTTCTAAAGAAATAATTTTGAAATGCTGATAAAACTTAATGAACAAAAATGTTCACTGCAATATGATTTACAGAGGCGAAAAATTGGAAACAACTAAATGGTGTACAATATCTTTGTCACTTGCCTGTGTTCTCCCCTCTATTTTGGACTGTTGCTACAGTCCAAAAGGTCACAGACCATATCAAACATGTGTGCTGCTATGTGGCCCCATGCCTAGCATAAAGCAAGAGCTCACAAAAAATTTAATTAAAAAAAATTCAATATGGAAAAACCTAGATAAATAAAACTATAAAAGTTTATTTAGGAACACAAAAGAAAATTTCAATAAATGTACATCTCGTTCTTAAATAGGGAAGGCAATATCATTAGATATCAATTCTCTCCTAAAATAATCTAGTTTTAACTTAATTCCAGTCAAACCTCAAAAAGATTTTTAGGGAGAGAAGCTGAAAAAATGTAAAATTCATCTGGGAAAAAATGAACATTCAAGGATTGCCAATAAAATTCTGAAAAAAAAAAGTAATAAGGAGGTACTTGTCCTACCATATTTTAAAAAGCAGTATTATAAATTCACTCATATTGTTCTTTGGCTCAAGCACTGAACACTTACTAGGTACACTTATATTGTTCTAAACAAAACTAGGGAAAATACAGTAATCTAATTTATACATGGGTTTACTTAGGAATTTATATTAGATAAAGTTGGTTAGCATTTTAACTCAATAAAGATAATTCAATTCTTTAATGAATAAGTGGTGCTGAGACTTCTGGAAAGTCATTTGAGGGATGGGGGCGAAAAGCTGGAATCCTAATTCATACAATATTTTAGAATAATTCAAGAAGAATTTGAATTTGAATTATAAAATAAAACTATAAATATAAGATGTTGAGAACCATTTCTGGTACAGTGAAAATGATCCTTCTGAAAGCATGACAGTGCTAGAAACCATGTGAAAAAAATTGCACAAGGGACAAAAAATCAACTTTTTTATTATGAGTTTTTTATTTATTCCAGGTCAACTCTGTCCCCTTTCCTCCTTTTTGCCCTCTTTTGAATTTTTCAAGTATTTATTATTCTAATTCTATGCTATTAGCTTATTTACACTTTCTTTTATTAATATCTCGACTTATTACATTCTACCTTAAATTAGTATTTCACTTATCAGTTAACACAAGAATCTTAAAACACTTTAACTCCAACTACTGCTTCCTGTCTTTTGTGCTATTCTCATATATTTAATTCTACTGTGTTCAACTGTGTCTTTTGAGAATCAAATGCCACAACATGGGATTAAATGTATAAGCATTTTATACAGGAAAATGCCTGTGAGAGAAACTGTGATACAAGTCTGAACCTGGATTTAGTACAGAGGGAATAAAGGTTGGGTGGAAATGTCCTAGATTGTCATACCACCTAAGGAAAGCTTGGCAAGGCCATCAGGGAATCCTTGACCCAAAGTCAGCTATCAGAGGAGCCCCGTGCATCCAAGTAACAGACCTGCCTTAGTCTCCCTGCCACTTTCACTCGCTGGCCAGGAGCAGCCTGTGGGAAGTGTAGTCAGTATTACATGAAATCCATGCACAACAGATTTTGAGTACTGTAGCTGTGGCAATTGGTCATATAATTACTTTTATCTTCAATAGTCAATATTCATTTAATTTCACCCATGTATTTACTGCTTCTGTTGCTCTTCGTGCACTCTTATTTCTCAGATCATTTTTCCTGCCTGAAGAATGACCCTTAGTATTTTAGTGCCAATTGGCTAGTGATAAATTCTCTTGATTTTATTTCAAATTCATTTCTTGGAGGATATATTCCCTGAGTATAGAATTCTAAGTTGGCAGTTATTATTTTTCTCTGTAATTTTAAAGGTGTCATTTTTACAGTCTTCTGGATTCTCTCTCTTCTGTTGAAAAGTTAGCTGTCATTTGTTCCTTTGAATATATTCGTTTCCTTTGGCGCTTTTAAGATTTTCTATTTTTTTCTCCTTTAGCAATCTTACCATGATGTATCAGGTGTGGTTTTATTTATCCTTCTTGAAATTTGTAGAGCTTCCTGAAGGTGTGGCTTAATGACTTTTATTAGTTTGGAAAAAATTCTTGGCCAGTATTTCTTCAAATATTGCTTTTGCCCCTCCATATTTTCTCCTTTTCTGTTCAGACTTTAACTACACATATGTGAACCCTTTTCACTGAGTCCCACATGCCTCTCAAACCCTTGTCTATATTTTACAAACTTTTATTCTCTGTTTCAGTTAGGATCTTTCCATCCACTATTTTCTTCTGCTATGTCTAATCTGTTATTAAACTAATCTATTGAGTTCTTAATTTCAGTTATAATTTCATAGTTCTATGGTTTCTATTCAGATCTCTTTTACATATTCCAGTTCTCTGATGAAATTCTCCAGCTTTTCAACATGAAAGTCTGTGTCCAATAAAACTAATATGTGGCTAACCAGTGACTCGGTTTCTACTTTATGCTTTCTCTTGGTTTTTAGTCATTTAGTTCTATTTCTTGTTATGCCTGATAACTTGTTATTAAATGCTGGACTATAGATGAAAATTGTAGCATCCCTGCATGATATTTTCCTCCACAGAGGCAAATGGAGTATAGGTAGATTACCTATTGATCCAGTTGAGACTGGTCTATTTCCTATTTGTTCATATTTCTAAAGTGTAGCTTTTCTGGGGTCTCAATGGAAAGCCTGGGGTATTTCCCAGGCCCCTTCTTAGTTGGCCGCCAAATCCAAATTTTGTCCCTAAGGCCTGGGAGACTGCCAAAATCTCTACTTAGCTTTTTAGGCTTTTACTAACTGCTTTCTGTTTGGTTTCTCAGTGTCTCATATATGTGCTGGTTCAGAGTCAACAATTACTTTAAGTGGAAATTGTGACATAGAAGGTCAGGCTCTTCTTAATGCGTAAACAGTCTTTTCTCAGTCTCCTGGATCTAGGCCCTTCATATCCAAGCTGTCTGGGGTGTTCACTCATGCCTTCAAACAGTGGGTTTTATTCCTCCAGTCTTTATAATTATTCTCAGGGGGAGGTCAATTTAGTATTAGCTACCTTTCATAACCAGAAGCAGAAGTCCAGCTCTGTGCTTTTAAGCACTCCACTACTATGCCTTCCATTTACTAAATACATCAGTCTCTTTTTATCCTCAAGTAGTATCAGTTTCTTAACACAGGCATACCTTGTTTAATTATGTTTCACAAATACTGCCTTTTTAACAAGCAAAGATTTGTGGCAACCACCAGCAAAAAGATTACAACTCACTGAAGGCTCAGAGAATCCTTAGCATGTTTTAGCAATATTTTTAATTTAATTAATGTGCATTTTTTTAGACATAATGCCATTGCACATTTAATAGACTACAGTATAATATAAACATAACATTTATATGCACTGGGAAACCAAAAATTTGTGTGACTCACTTTCTTGCAATATTCACTTTATTGTGGTGGTTTGAAACCAAACCTGCAATATCTCTGAGGTATGCCTGTAACAATAATAAGCATAATGGACACATACTCCAACAAATACAGTTAAAAAACATATAGTCTTGCCATCAGATATGACATTTTCAGATACTTTATATTGAAAGATTTAATTATTACATTAAAATTAGATCTAAAGAAACAAATAGCTTTTGTTTAACATAGTTGATTGACTATAGATATGTTTCCTCTTACCCAAAACCCTATTACAATGACAGGAAAAGAATAAAAACCGAAATAATTCACAAAAACAAGGAAAGCATAAAAAGCAAGAATTTCCCCTATTTCATGATATATGGGAATAATTAAAAAGAAAAAAGCTTGTCTATGGCCATGCCACTCTGAACAAGCCCAATTCCATCTGATCTTGGAAGCTTAGCAGGGTTTGGACCTGGTTAGTACTTGATGGGAGACCACCTAGAAAGACCAGGCGCTGTAGGCATAAAAAATAAATAAAATAAAATAAAATAAAATAAAAGCTTATAGCAAGCCTGTACCCAAATTGTAATTTTTTTGACATTTCAAGTTAAAATAAAATTGACTTCCATATAAAATAATCTAATGTTCCACCCTCAGTTAATCATGCAAGGTACCAACTGTTTTATGTTAATAGCAAATTTCCAGTTTCTCCATAGTATAGTTATGACTTCAAATTCAAGAAAAATTAACTTGTTACAAGAGCAATATCTTTGTTAATTTTTTAAAATGTAGAAAGAAAAAAAAGTGCACCTGAAAACAGGCCTTAATATTAAAACTAAACAATAAAGCAGTCCTACCATCTATACCTATTAAACGCATAGCTTCTGCACCTAGTGAGATTTTTTAAATGATTCAAATCTAAATTCCTCTAAATGGCAAATTTTAATGAATACAGTGTCAGAACCATAACACTGTGATAATACAGGTATTATGAAAATGTTTTCTGTATTCAAAACCTACAATTCTCAAAATGAAAGGAGGATTTACATGATCACTTGAGTAGGATAGCTACAGGTAATCTACTAGCAAGCATTGAATAAGTACTGAGACTGCAGTGGCAGGGTTCAATAAAATGAATGCAAAACACAGGGTGCAATTTCTTTGCAATTTAAACTACTTATTTAAAATACATGAGCGAATATAGATACAATTTGGATATACATGCAGCACTGTTAATAGCTATCAGAAAGTGATAGCTGGATAGAAGTAAGCTCTTCCATCTAGAAAAATCATAGGAAAAATTAACCATTCCATACTAGAAGACAATTTTCTGTGAAAGTACTGGAAAGACATTTATTCTTTTGGCAAAGTACAGAAAGCTGGATGAACTGTACTTCACACTTGGGGGAAAAAAATAAGTTTTATGTCAGGTACATCTATTACCATAATTGTATATGCATTTCTAATATATTATTTAGTTATTTTGTAGTTAAATAGAACAAAATTAACTAATATACTGCAGTGACTAATTAATTTATAATTGTTTCTATTTTGTCTTCCTTTTGTCTCGTTACCTTAAACCTTACAATTCTTGACATTTTCCTCTCTACTTTAATTATGTGTTGTTTTTTATTTTTTAAGAACTATTAATTTTATATCTCAAGGCTTTAAGTATATTGCAAAGGGAAAAAAGTATACAACAGTAATCTTTGTTAAACTATTGCAAATTATAATTTGACTCAATCTTTTAAAAATTGTGTGCAAGACTAAACGCTGAGAGAAATATAAGGACAAGTAAGAGAGTCCACCTGTTTCAATTTCATAGAGGAGATAAATGAAGGGCACAGTTTCCTAATTTGTAAAATGAAGATAATACCTACTTCACATGGTTGCTTAAAGATAATGTAGTCACTTAGCTCAGTGTCTAGCCCTTGATATGCTTTTAATAAATGGAAGTAGGTATTGCTACAACTGCTACTCCTGTGTCTGCTTTTACAAGAACAATGTCTAAAATTAAAATCCTTAGAAAAATGTATTTTAGCAATTTATATATGCCTATCCACATGAGAAAAATATAGTTTAAATAACCTATTTAAAAAATGATAAACTAACATTAAGAATCTTGATAGAAAACTTCAAATGATAAGACATTCTTCTGGAAACTGAAACATAAGATATTAAATATTTTGAAAGCAATGATGTTAAGGCATTCTGAAAACACTATGTCACTAACTTTTTTCTGCCATACCAAAGAACAAACGTATCATTAATGTGTTTAATGAAGTCCTGGAAAGCAAATATCAATCACTGACTGATCTATTTCTGAGTAGTTGCTTTCTGATTGATTGAGATATAGATGTAGAACCATTTATCCTTTAAGTAAAAGAGGATATATTAGATTTTCTTTTTAGCAGAATGACCCTTTTAGCAGTTACCTGATACTCAGTAATCTTCTTAAATAAAAGTTATTTTTCTGGAATTATTGGAAACAAAGGGACCAAGGTACATTAGAAGTTATAGTTTAAGAGTTAGTAGTAACTGAATATAAAAATCGGGGAAAAGATATATTAATAAACAGGTAATTTATTTAAAAATTATAAAGTTTCAATAAGCATAAGAATATGTCTAATCTTGCTAATAAAAGAATATATTTTAAAATAATAGCATGCCATTTCTTCCTACACAATTATCAAGGTTGAAAAATATCCTATATTGATAAGTATATTAGTAGATTATAAGTATATAATTAAATTTTGATTGTGAAAATTAAAATTGATGGAACTTTTCTTGTGGTCATTTTGGCAAAGTGTTTTAAAAGCCTTAAAACATGCATATGCTCTGTCCCCACATTCTACTTCTAGAAACTTACTCTAGTAAAATATTCATGGATGTGAATATAAATAAGCTATAAGCATTATATATAAGCTATAAGTTTCAGTAATGAAAAATTAAAAACAACCTAAATAACAGGGACTTTGTTAAAAAGTATGATTCATACAATCCACCTTTATAATGATTAAAATACAACCATATGAAAATAAATAAGATATCAAAACAATAGAATACTATGCATCTGTTTAAAAACTGAAAAAGTTCTGTATGTATTAAAATATAATGATCTATATTATATATTGCTAAATTAAAGTTATGGGCATAAAAGTGTATAGCATGCTATCATTTCTGTAAAAAAATGAGAGGAAAAAGAATACATATATATATTTGTTTCACTACGCATGCATCATCACTTAAGAATAATATGGAATTGCCTCTAAAAAAAGAACTGAATATCTAGGGACAGGGTAGGACAGAAAGACGTCACTGTGTACTCTTGTGTATCTCTGAATTTTAAATCATGTGAATATATTTATTTTTATGAGTAAAATAATGTCATAGAATATTAAATAACATGGAAAAGAGTTCTGCTTTAGGCTGAGTTAGCTCATATCACACCAACCTGCCCTCAGATAACCATAAACGCAGAACAAAACACAGAAAACAACTACCTGAAGGCTATATATAGTGAACAAAAACAGGAATGTTCTAGAGGGGAAGTGACGCTTGGAAGATGAGATGATGCACAGAGTAAGTTTCCTATTTTTGTTATAGCTTTAGTCTGAGGGAAGCCCACAGTCAATGCTGTGCAATACCATGCGGGTAGCTATAGAAAACCTCGGTCTTTCTGGCCTGAAGCCCTGGAGGTAAACCACAGACGCTAGGAAGTAAACAGGATACTTACTATAAAGGTGAGAAAAAACTCGCTCCACACACATTCTGTGTAAAAAAAAACTCTGTCCAAATCTCCAGACTTGTGTGAGGCAGACCACATGCATTTCAGCTAAAGATAAAAGAACTGAACTGAAATTTGAGCTGCCCACCAGGGGACAGAGTTTGCAGGCAGGTTGAGTACAAACAATTAAATTGCAAAATCAAGAGTTTTTTCTTCTTAGTTGAGTTTTGGTGGTTTGTGGCTTTCAAGAAATTGGTTCATGTCCTATAAGTTACTGAATACACCTCGAGATATTTGTGGTATTCTCCTATTATACTCCTATGGGGTCTATAATGATATTCCTTTTCCTGACACATAACTTGTATCTTCTTTCCTTGTCAGTCTGTCTAGAGTTTATCAATTTTATTGATCCTTTTAAAGAACCAGCTTTTAGTTTGATTAGTTTTCTCTTGTTTTGTTTTGTTTTGTCAATTTCTGCTTTATTTTTTCTTTGCTTGAGATTAATTTGCTCTTTTTTTTAGTTTCTTAAGGTGAAAGTTCATATTGTTGATTTGAGACCTTTCTCACTGTCTAACATAAGCATTTAATGTTATAAATCTCCCTGGAAGCACTACTTTTGTTGCATCTCTTAAATTCTGGTACATTGATTTTCATTTTCATTCTATTCAAAATATTTTCTAATTTCCCTTGAGACTTTTTTTTTGACCAATAGATTAAAAGTGTGTCAAGCAATTTCCAAGTATTTGGGGATATACCAGATATCCTTTTGTAATTAATTTTAATTTAATTTCATTATTAAAAGAGACTATACTTTGTCTTTTTAAATTGTTGAGATTTGTTTTATGACCCAGGACATGGTCTACATGTATGTTTCATGAGCACTTGAAAAGAATGTGTATACTACTGTTGTTGGCTGGAGTATTCTATAAATATCAATTAGACCCAATGGTTGATGGTATTATTCAGTCCTTTTGCATCTTTATTGATTTACTGATTACTGAGACAAGTATTAAAGTATCCAAATATAATTATGGAAATGTCTGTTTCTCCTTTCAATTTTATTAGTTCTTGCTTCATGTATTTTGAAGCGTGTTGTAAGGTATATAAAAACCTTGTTTTGATTATGTAATGTCCCTCTTTCTTTCTGGTTATCCACCTTGCTCTAAAGCCTACTTCATCTAATATTTATATAGACAACCTGGTTGTCTTTCGATCAGTGTTTACATGGCACATCTTCTTCCATTCTTTTACTTTTCATCTATTTAAGGTAAGTTACTTAAATGCAGCATATAGCCGAGTCTTGCTTTCTTTTTTTTTTTAATTCAATCTGAAACAGTCCCGCTTTTAATTGGTGTGTTTAGATTTAATGTTATTATAGATATGCTGGAATTTAGATCTACATTATATTGTTTGCTTTCTATTTGGTCTTTCCATTTTTGTTCCTCCATTTCTCCTTTTCTTTTTTAAAAAATATATTTTATAGTATTACTTTTTAATTTATCTGTTGGGCTTGATTGTATCTTATTATGTAACTTTTTTTAGTAGTTGCTCTAGGATTACAATATACATACTTAATTCTTCTGTAGAAATCCTATCACTATATAAATTCCTGTGAATTCCCCTCTTTATACTGTGGTTATCATGTGTATTATAGGAAATGTAAATTTGGCTTATTACATATTTTTAAGATCTTAAGAGGAAAAACTTAGTGTTATATTTGCCCGGATGTTTACCATTTCTGTGGTTCTTCATTCCATGTTTCCCTATGGTACCATTTCCCGTCTATCTAAAATACTTCTTTAGCATTTCTTTTAGCACAGGGCTACTGGCAAAAAGTTGCTTATTTTTCCTACATGTTAGGATGGCGTCATTCCCCTTCATTCCTCAAGAATATTTTAGCTGGATATAAGATTCTGGGTTGACAGATCTTTTCTTTCAGAACTTTAAAAATGTTGTTTCACTACCTTTATGCATCCATGATTTATAATGAACATGTATGTAATGTGTTGTTTTCCTTTAGCTGACTTCAAGATTTATCTTTGGCTTTCAGCAATTTGTGCATTTAGGCATGGATTTCTTTGAGTTGATCTTTAGGATTCACTAACTTTCCTGAACCTGTAAATTTAAGTCTTTTTCCATTTTGAGAAGTTTTCATCCACTATTTATTCAAAAAACTGTCTGTATTACACTCATCTCCAAGATTGTAATGATATAAATTTTTAGACTTTTGGGTATTATCCCAGTCCCCAAGGCTTTGTTTGCTTCTCTCTCTCTCTCTCTCTTTCTCTCTCTCTCTCTCTCTCTCTCTTGTTCAGATTAGATAATTTCTACTTATCTACCTTCAGGTTCACGAACTCATTCCTTTGACATCTCCATTCTTCTATCGAGCCCATCGAGTGTATTTTTTACTTCAGTTGTGTTTTTCAATTTAGTTATTTTTTTAGCTTTATTTCTCTGCTGATATGTTCTACCTTTCCATTCATATCCAGAGTGTTCACCTTAAACAGTTGCTTTAAAGTCTTTGTTTGATAGTCTCAACATCTAGATCACCTTGTGGTTGTTATTTGTCAGTTGTCTTTTCCCTTACAAGTTGTTGAGATTTTCTTGATCTTCATATATTGAGTAATTTTGGACTGTAGAATTATGTTATGAGATTTTCAGTCAATTTTCTGTCCACATACAGTGCACATCCCTAGGATTCACACTGTTTGAAACCAGGCTGGATAATATGGAAGAAAAAACTATGAAACTCATTATTGGGTCATTCCTACTTTAAGTTTTGGTTTCTTTTTCCTATTGCCTGCTCCTTTTTATTTTTAAGAATCCTCAGATAGCTGGTCCATGAAGTATTTCCAAGTATTTTTTTGTTTTGTTTTATTACATTCAGAGCACAAGACACCATGTTATCGGGAACCAGAACCAACTACATTAAATGTTAATGAACTATTTGCTATAGTTAAAAGGCAGAATTTATCAAAAAAATTTTTTTTAAGTCCCAACTACAAGCTTTTTATAAGAAATGAGCTTTAAATATAAAGATAGATAGTTTGAAAGCAAATTAATATGTAAATATATATCACATAAATAAGCTAGGCTAAAATTGACTTTAAGACAAAAAGTATTACCAGTGAGAAACTATATTTCATAAAGGTAAAAGGGTCCATTCACCAGACAGAGATACAATTATAAATGTGTATGCACCTAATTAATAGAGCTTCAAAATATATGAAGCAAACACTGACAAAATTAAAGGGCGAAACAGACAATTTCATAAACATAACTGGAGATTTTCACACTCTTCTCTCAATAGTATATGTGAAAAGGAAAAAAATTAGTAAAGACATAGATGATCACAATAACCATCCTGACCTAATTGACATAATTTATATTTTTAAAACACTATACCCAACAACTGCAAAATGTGTATTTTGTATACCATGATAGACCATATGCTAGGCCACAAAATAAGTCTCAGTAAATGTTAAAGGACTGAAATCATACAAAGTATGTTCTCTGCTGTTCAGATTAGATAATTGTCTGAGTTCCATAAAATTAAATTAGAAATCAATAACAATAAGATATCTAGGAAATGGCCAGATACGTGGAAATTAACACATTTCTAAATAATCCATGGGTCAAAAAATAAACCACAAGGGAAATTTGGAAATGTTTCAAACTAAATGATAACAGAAGATATGGAATAGTGTTCCTAATAAATCAAGTAAAAAGTGGATTAAAATAGAAGATATACAGTATTAACCTATTTTTATTTTTAAAAATAAGCTGTGTATGTATACATAGAAATATGGCTATGAAGAACTGCTAACAATAACACATTTTACTCTTGCACTTTAAAAAATTTTAACGTTGAGTGAGTCCTGAGTGCTTGTTATGAGTGATTTTTCTTCCTTTTTGCTTAATTACATTTTCCAAATGCTTGACTGAACATATGTTACTTTTATTTCGATAATTTCATATTTATTTTTTTTTAGAATTTCAACGCATTTTAAAATTTTTATCTGATTTTTTCCCCATAATCTCCTACTCTTTATTTAGGTTATAACAGAAGACATCCAATTTGGTAGACACACATGTTCTACAACTGGATGTTACATTGATTTATCCATACAACACAGGCGTGACTGAAATGGGAGATGACATCGAGAGGAGGAAAACTGCGTGGGAAAGAGACATGTCCAATCTTGCTAACACTATGGGCCCTCTCTTCATTTTTGCTAGTTATTTCCTCTTCTTATGCTCAAAACTAGCATTATATGTCTTTAATGTTTAAATATCTTATTCAGCATTTCCAGAGTTGGGAGTGGAAAGTGGAAATTCTTAATCTGCTCAGTTTGTCTTTTTGACCAGTTCTACATATAACTTTTCTAATAAAAAATAACCAATAATAGTATTATCACAAAATAAATGAAAGAAGCAGCAGCAATAGCCAAAGAACTCTGTCTCCATGTTCCAATAAACTCTGAGAACAGTAATTCCAATTTAACAATATTAGTAAGAACCGAAAAAACGGTGAGAATTACAAATCTGAAATTGTCCTTCAAAAATCATTACCCTCTCACAATTATACAGCTCTTTGCTCATCTCAAAAAATAGCTTATGATATTATAATGTTTTTAGTTTAAATAAAATTAAATCTTCACTAAGAATAATTCTTCAAAAAAACATTCTATCATACCCACATTATATCTACACAAAACAGTTTTCATTTTGATATTATTTAAAAGATAAAATTACCTTTGTGTTTATTCAGAAGCTTGTAGCCTTCACAGTATCTGCTTGGTGAACTTATCATCTTGGCTGTGTCAATATAAGAGTATGTTGCCGCAAAATCAAACTCCTTTTTACCATCCCACCAGCCTTTCTGTTTAGCATAATTTCTCATCTCTGGGTGTTCCCGATCAATTTTGGTTGTTATAGAAAGCTGATTAGAAATATTACGAACTCCTCCTATTTTCAAAGAATAGAGTAAGGGAAAATAAAGTTATATTTAACATAATATAGCTATCTCTACATTATGATTCATAATCTCTATTTAAATATAAATATAGGCTTCTAAATTTTGTACCATATGCATCTATTACATATTCAAAAAGACAAATGAATTACTCTTTAAACTTTTTATTTTAAGATAATGATAGATTCACATGCAGTTTTAAGAGGTAATAGATCCTGTGTATCCTTTACCCAGTTTCCCCCGATGGTAACAACTTGTATAACATCACAAGCAAAATATTGGTATTGATATAGTCTAGATGTAGAATATTTTCATCATGAGGATCACTCAAGTTGTCTTTTTACAGTCACTCCCTTATCTCCCACCCTATTCTTTCATTAATCCCAGATAACCACTAGTCTGTTATCCATTTCTCTAATTGTCATTTAAGACTGTTATAGAAGTACAAATTAGTAATTACAAACAGTCACAGGGATTTAGAGTATAGCGTAGGGTATACAGTTAGTATTATTGTAATGGTTGTGTGTAGTGCCAGATGGGTGCTAGAAAATCGAGGGAATCATTTCATGGATTATATAAATGTCTAAGTTTTTAAAATTAAAAATAAAAAAATAATTTAAAAAAGGATGTTATACAAATAGAATTATATGGTATATAACCTAATGTCTTTTTCATTCTGTGTAATTCTCTAAGGATTCATTCAGGTTATTATATGCATTGATAGTTCATACTTTTTTATTGCTAAGTAGTAGTCTATGGTATGTATGTACTAATTTGTTTAGCCATTCACAAATTAAAGGATATCTGGGTTGCTTCCAGTTTTGGGTTATCATGGAAAAAGCTGCTATAAATATTCACGTGGAGGTTCTTGGGTAAATGTAAATTTTTTTATTTCTCTGGGATAAATGCACAATATCGCAATTGCTATATGGTAGTTGCATGTTTAAATTTTTTAAAAACCTGCTAAGCTGTTATCCAAAGTAGCTGTACATCTTACTAGCAATGTCTTAGCAATTCAGTCTCCACATTCTCGCCAGCATTTGGTGGTGTCATTTTTTATTTTGGCCATGCTAATAGAGTTATGGTGATATCTCATTATGATTTTTGTTTGCCTTTCCTTAATGGCTAAAGATGTTGAATATCATTTCATGTGTTTTTTTGACATCAGTATATCCCTTTGGATGAAATGTCTCATGTCTTTTGCCCATTTTTCTAATTGGATTGTATTTTTTTTATGTTGAGTTTTCGGAGTTTTTTTAATATATTTTAGAAGTTAGTCTTTAGTATAAACTACTTTTTAAAATAGTTATAAATAAGTTTAGAACAGAAATATGAGACTTCCAAAAAATATCATGGTACTAAGTTATAAACAAAATGCTCATCTAAAATATAAAACAGAAGAAATAATAGAAGCCTGTGCTAAAGAGATCATAATAAATGAAATAGGTTATGATAAATTAAAATCGATGTTTTAAAACATATTTAGATTGATAGCCTGCCAAGTGAAAGTCAATTAAATTGATTTCTTGAGATATTCTCACTATAAAAACTAGACTTAAGTCATGACAGAATCAAAGACATAAAAGAGGAATTTTCTATAGCTAATTCTCTACAGTTTAACTACTTAGTTTTTGTGTTCATTTAGTAAAGAAAGAGAAACCAGTTGACAAAGTTAATCTACAGCTGGAGAATTAAACCCAATGAAGGTGTTCATTTTGGATGGGTTGATGAGGCTATCTTTTTCAAAAGAATATATTTATTCATTTCTCTCTTGTATGTAGCACATTTAACAAAATAAAAAGTTCGTAATAAGACAATCGGGCCAATTATTTCAATAAGAAAAACAGTCTAAATCTAATTATGTGTATTAGTAAATATATATGCAAAATATAAAATGTCCATCAAAACAACTGGCAATGACCTATTGTGAAAAATAACATCCAAATCCTCCAAAGCTTGAGGCAGTGCTCATGAAGCTTTTCTGAATTCCTCCAGCTCGCAATGACTTTCCCTTTCTCTAAATGTTTACAGTATCTATGCGTCTGTATCATTCATCCACCATTTAATATTTTCGCATGTGTATCTTATCTCCCGAGTAAAACCAAGCAATCCAGGAGGTAAGCGCACAAGAAGTATGTGATTGTGCTTGAGCGCAAAGCTGTATTCTAGTGAAAGAACATTGAACTGAGAGTCAGGATGGGAAGATTTTAATTCTAAGTCTTTCACTCACTGCCTTGAGTAATTCACTTCACATATCTGGATTTTCTAACTTGAAAAATGAAATATATGATCAACGTATTCTTTCCAACCACTAACCCTCAGACACCCATCCCCAATACCAATCCTCTCTCCTCACCTCCATACCCACACGTGATAAAATTTTGTAGTTCAGCCCAAAGTTCAAAGAGAAAAATATGGTAAGGAATTATTAAAAAGTAGGAAAGCACTATAAAACAGCTAGGAGCTATTGTACAAAAAATGTATAAGGTTATTTAAAATTCATATCATATGAAAGAGATAACACCACTTTTTTCTCTTTGTCAAGAAAGCGCTCTATGGTGCTCTTTCATTGTATGTTCTTTAAAAAATTTTCATTTCCATTGCAGTTCAACCCTTCATTGCAATGGATTATAAATCTTGAAAGACAATTAAATGCAATGTCTACAATTATTAATCATAAAATAAATAATATAAAGTTGTCATACCTTGTACTTTTTCTGCAGCCCAGTACTTCCCTGCAGTCTCCAAAATCCAGGCTTCATTTCTATCAGCTATCAGGAAACTGTTGTGATAGCTAAACAACATCCCACCCTCTAAACAATTTCCACCCTGACCATATTTATCTAATAAATCAACAATGACATCGAGGGCTTTTTCAGCTGTATCAGCTCTTTCAAGGCCAAGTCTAAAATAAAAATATTAAAGTTTTCAGATTAATATAACTTTCCATTATCTTACTTAAATAATTTAATGCATGTGATATTTTGTGATTATATCCAAGTAAAAATTTCTCCAAGTTAACAGATATACTGAAATCTATCTTCAAAACTATTTCTTCTGAAGTCGGTTTGGAATTACGAACAAAGTTTTCGGGATCAAATAGATGAATGTTCAAATTCCAACTTGGCATTTTATTGGCACGTTACTTTATCTCTGAACCTCAGGTATCTCACCTGTAAACTGAGAATAATAATATATACTCCATGAGGTTACTCTGAGAATTAGTTAAGATCTGATAAAATATGTTAGGTACTGCCAATGAATCATAATTTCCAACCTTTAGCCTTCTCCTAATTAATATTTGAGTCTTTACATTGCATGCGTATATTTTGAAGCATTTTTGACACTATTAAGCATCAAAGTCCAAAAAAATTTGTTTAATATAACAGAAAAATAACCTGACAAGGTCCATGCCCAGTAGCGCCTCTTCATCACAAACTTCTTCTTTTCCCCACACAGCTTCATTCCCAATGCAAACACCATGCTCATTGGCTCCCATTTCTGCTCCCCATAACCAAGCTGGGCGACTGAGGACAACAGCATATGTTTTAGGAACTTGATCAATTTCTATGTAAGTACACTGTAAAGAAAGTCATAGCAACAACCATAAAACCAAAAAAGAATTTATCAAAGTCCAGAATTTTAAATATCAATCAGAAGACATGACCATTATGAGAAAGATAAAGGAAGTATAATATATTGAAAATTTCAGTAATAAAGGTATTACTCTTAAAACATATTCAGAATTGACCCTACAGCATTTATTCATTCAAATATGTGCTGATCATCTCCTATTATAAAGTATTCTGCTAAGAAATTTTACAAAGATGAATCAGACACAGATCTTGCTTTCAAGAACTTAAGATTTGTACTTTAACTAAGATACAACAAAATATAAAGGATAAGGGCCATGAAGAAAAGTGAAGATGAGCTAATGGAAGCTCAAGAGAGAAACGGTTTCCAGTTCTGAAAACTTGAAACATTTTGTATAGGAAGATATATGTGAATTGAAGCTTAAAGAAGCAGTTCTCAATCTCACTGTCCAAGATTAATTTTTGGTTAATGATAAAGTCCCATATGGTAACCCTTAAACATAGGGTAGTGTCATAAAAGCCCATGTCACATGTGGAAGTCACCCATCTGGTATGCCTGCAGCAGTGAAAATAATGAGAAGCACTTGTTGACAGAACAGGCTACATTCAAATATGGAGAGATAAAAGTGGAAATGGATCCAAGATGAATTAACAGTCTCAGCAAAAGAAAAAATAGCCTAGTATTGAGAAAACATCTAACATGTAATAAATGTTAGTATTAGAATATCAATGCAATGAAATCTAAAAAATATATATTAGCAATAAAGCATAATGTGAAACTTTCACTTTAAGTTAGAGTTTCAAGGATTTTTAATACAAATTTTAAAGGATTCTTTAATTAACATGTATTCTATCAAATGACTATATAAAATGCACGTTGATAGTGTTATCACTGGGCCCAATAAAACTCTATTCCTAGATGATAAAACCAGTATTCCAGAGTCTGGAATGACTTTTCCTTTTCTATACCAATCAGAATTTTTTTTGTCCATCAAACTTCAGCTGAAATCCCAACTCCTCCTGAAGTCTTCCTTCATCCCTAGTCTGAATTAATTGTTCCTTCTCCACTTCCGTCATAGCATGGTGCTCTTAAATTTAGCATTTAAATCATCCTACTTTATAGTGAGGTTAGTTGAATACACATCCTATTCCTCTACTTGACTCTAAGCTTGACAGCAGGATTTAAATCCCTGACTTATTTAACATGCTTACATATGGTAAGCATTCAAATATTTGGTCAAAGAATTAACAATTATTATTATTATTTTGACTTTCTCCAAATCATTGAAATAAAAGAGCAGAAGTCTAGTTCTGATTCAAATTAATTTTCAAATTTACATTCTTGAGTTTTTAACTTCTATATTCTCTGCCGAATAGCTAGCTAATGATAAAAATAACTTTATGATATTTTTAAAGAAACATTGCTAATAAAATGTTATTTCACCCACCTTAAGATGTTCTTTTAGGTCATCATGAACTGCAGCAGGGAAATAAACTACCTCTTGTACTTCATCATAGAGTCTATCTGAATTTTTTCCAAAAATAATCCTATTTTCAACTGTTGCTGGAGGTAATGCCACAAAAGTGTCACAGGAACAAGGTTCCATTTCTTTGTTAACTGAAAACCATATAAAAGATTCAACATAAAAAGAGAAAAACATTTTAAGTATATACAAAACAAAGAGTTTTATTTGATGATGACAGGATATTATCGCCTATCTAATAAAAACTGTTTTATTTAAAGTTTTAAACTTCACATACTATCATAAAAGATCAGTGCGATCTGGGAACAAATCTTGTACTTCAAGAATCAATAATAAAATGGCAAGTACCTTCTTCTATTGGTCAAATTTACCCTCTAATATCTTTTTCTCCTCAAGTCTTCCCTGAGTCACCTTTGACTATTTCCATATTAGGGAATCTCTATATCTAGTTCTACTGTTATAAAGACCATATTTTACTATATTTATCTTCGTATATGAGTCTCCTTATTGGACTGTGAAATCCTTGAGGGCTGAGAGTATGTCTTATTAATCTTTGTTTTCTCATTACTGGACCTTATCTTATAGATAAGTCCCAGTATTATGTACCCACTTTTTCCTAAAAGGAAGAAGGGTCTCCTTTGAGCTGGAGAACACAGAAGAATACACACAGATAATACTGATAAGACTGACATTTTCAAAAAGACTTAATCTGACAAATACGAAAAAATGTCAATAAAATTGATATTTCCAGGAGGAAATTAACATATATAATCTGTAAATACTGGTCATAGAATTTAATATCAAGATTGTCATTCATAATTCAGAAAAATCTTAGATCCTAAATTTTTATAGAACATTTAAGCATCTCATACTTTTTATTTTGCTTCCAGAATAAACACATTGTTTTACAGTTTATTTTATAATGCACAAACCATAAATGGCTTTATGCAGGCATCTTAAAAACAAAACTTAAATCTAATAAATGTTTCATTAAAAAGAAAACAAAGTTATTCAAATAAGAAACAACTTCAGCCTGAAACTCTTAAGTTTTTCTCTTTTCTTCAGTGATGGAAAGAGGTCATGATTGCTTCTGTCCTTTTCTGCGTGTATTTCAAACTTTATTTCCTGGGTTGCCTTTTATTTGTGTTCCAAAGTTAGTTCCACCACCACATAACCTTGGCAAGCTATCTAATCTCTCTCTAACCTCCTGTCCCATTGGTAAATCTCTCTTTGGTCTATTATGAGAATTTAGTAAGACAATGTGTAAAGCATTTTGCACAGCACACAGAACATAGAAGACACTCAAAAGAAAGCTGTTACTGTTGTCATTTGGCAGACAGGTAAATTTCTCACAAAAGGTATCACGCATACACACGAGGACTTGTGTGGATCCCCTATTACAGTAGCAGCCACGTTCACGCAAAACCCTGGAGTCTAAAGGGCCATCGAGCTGCACCTATCATTCAACAAATAACTATTGAACATTTTTCTGTTCCGTGCACCGTACAGCTGGTAACAAAACAGACAGTCCTCGCTCTTGTAGAACTGACATTCTATTTTACATGCTTTAGTTCACTAACTGCTTTCAGAAACATCTTCACAGACGTGCTACAGAGGGCGAGAATTACTATTTTCATAACACAAATGAGAAAATGAGTGCAAAAAAGTTTAGGTAACTCGAGTTAGAGTTCACAGAGTAAAGGGCTCGAACTTGAAACACCCTTTGAGGAAGAGCCTCCGCCCAGGCCGTACTCTGCACGCCAGTTGGGAGGAGTTCAAACTGCAGCCTCTCTCAGGGGCCGCTCAGTCCCACCGCGCCGCACTGCGGGTCTTCCTACTTCCAATCTCAACTATGCACGCCCCTCCCCCGTGCACGCCCCCTCACCTGGCCTCAGAGCTACACAAAGCGTAAAGGGAAGGGAGCGTAGATGGGCAGGCAGAGGCGTTAGTTGCCGGAAGCTGTCACCTTTGACCCCCGGAAGTGCCCTCTGCTGCGGCCGGCGCAGTTCCGGTTAGGCGGCGGAGTTTGTTTACGTTGCTCGCAGAATTAGTGGCTGTCTTCCTCAGCTCATCCTCCAAGATGGGGAAATCCTTCGCCAATTTCATGTGCAAGAAGGACTTTCATCCCGCCTCCAAATCCAATATCAAAAAAGTGAGTAAGAGGAGCGGGGGAGGGTGCTAATCCTTGGCGCCTGGGTTCTCAGGATCTGCTGGAAGTGAAAGTAGTGTTGTCTCTAGGATCTCTAGGACAGCTGCTTCTTCTCCAGAACTAAAGCCCTGGTGTTCTTGCCCCTTCTTCCCCACTGAGACTCGCTGACACAGCTGCCCCTCGATGTTCATTTTACATCTACAGGGACACGGGCGTCCCTCATCTGCTCTGTTGGTTCTGTCAGCAAAAATGTAAATCCGTAGGATATGAAGACTGATAATAGGGTTCCTCATTTCCCTCAGCAGATTCTGGTTTTCTTTTCAGAGCCCGGGCATCACGGCATCTGTGCGCTGCTATTCTGTACAAAGAAGAGTCCCTCTTTATTTAAGATAAGATAGATGTTAAAGGGAACTACCACTCCCCCCCCCCTTGCTTTTTTAATTTATTTTTTATTACGGTGACATTGGTTAACGAAATCTAGTAAGTCTGCTTCCTTCTCTTATCCCATCCGCTAATGTAGCTCATGTGTGATGACCTACTTGAAGTTTGGCTTTTTAAGTAGTCAATTACATGTCTACCAAGTGCAGTACAGAACAACCATGTTTAAATAGCAGTGGAAAGCAGAGGTGAAGTAGAAAAACTGAGCGTTGGGATAAGACCTAGCTTCTAGTTATTTTAGCACAGTCACTTTTAGCCTTGAGACCTTGCACAAAATATTTAATATCTGTTATCCCACTTTCCTAATGTGTAAGTCAGTATCAGTTGCCTTGAATTGTGAAATTGTTAACGAAGTTGCCTCGATTTGTGAAATTGTTAATGATTAAATAAAATGGTGTAGATAAAAACTTTGAAACAAAGTACTACCTAATACCGTGACCACCACATAGAGGAGATACTCAATAAAATGTTAACTACGTCGAAATACATACTATTCCTCAATAAAATGTTAATTGCCCCTACACACATACTTACCTAGAATACAGGTGTTATCCACAGTTCCATCTTTGGCCTCTATATGCTTTCCCAAGCATTCACATCCAATTTCATGGTTTTAACTACCCCCTCTTCACTCATGACTCAAATATACAGCTCCAGATCTCTCCCCATAGCTCCAGGCACCTCAAGACCACTATATACTAGACAGTTTCATCTTGATATCCTACAGGCATCTCAAACACAACGTATCTAAAGTAGAACTTATCTTTCATCTGAAATCTGTTTTTTATACTTCCTATCTCATATAAGTAGGAAATATAGGTAGTAGCACCATCTTTTATGCAGTCACTCAAGCCGGGAATTCACAATTCATCTCTTTCCAATCACCCGTTTATCTAGTCAGCTAATAAATTCTGTTGATCTTACTTCTCAAATATCTCTTGAATCCTCTCTTCTTTGTCACTACTGTCTGTGTCTTAGCTTAGATTCTCATCATCTTTCACCTAGACTGTTATATTTCCTAACTCTGCCTCCAGTCTTGACCCCTCTCAAATCCATTCTCTACATGGCCATTAGAATATTTTTTAAAAATTATTTATTAGTGTCACTAAGATATAATTTACATACTATTCAAACACCCATTTAAAATGCACAATTTAGTGGTTTTTAATGCCCAAACCATCACCCCCCCCCAAAAAAAAAAATCTCATATCTATCTGCAGTCTCTCCCCATTTGTCCTTAATACTCCCTCTTCTCCAGCCCTAGGAAAACACTAATATGCTTTCTGTTTCTGTGAATTTGCCTGTTCTGGAATCTCATGTAAATCATGAAATATGTGATCTTTCGTGACTGGCTTCTTTTGCTTAGCATAATGTTTTCAGAGTTTGTCCGTGTTGCACAATGTATCAGTATCGCATTCCTTTTTATCGCAGAATGACTCTATTGTGTAGATATAGCACATTTTATTTGTCCATTCATCAGTTGACAAATATTTGGGTTGTTTCTACAGAGTTGTCTTTTTAAAGCACAAAAATGATCTCTTCCCACTCCTTATTAAAATACTACAGAATTAAGTCCAAGTAATCTAGCTTCAGTTTATTTTTCCATCTTCATCTCCTGCCATTCTCCCACTTCACATTTTATACTCCAGTAATATAAAACTACTTAATTCCTATTTTATACCTTTGGACCTTTCTTCGAATTGCTCCCTCTACTAGTGATATCATACCCTGTTTTTTTCCTTGGCAGAATTTTGATCCGCTTCAAAACCCTCCTTAACCTGTATGAAGCTACTTGTATACAGGGTTATTTGTTGCCGCAAAGTTTATAATAGCAAAAGATTGGAAATTTTGTTAATGCCCATCAGTACAGCAAGAGATTGGTTAAATAAATGGTGGTATGGCCCCACAATAGAACAATATTCAGCTTCCTCCCTCCCAAAATACAAGAAAGCTTTTTGTTTATTGATCTAGAAATTATTTCCATGGCATAGAATTTTATACACATTCTGTGTGTGTATGTGTGTGTGCGCGTGCGCACACACATGTGCGCACATGTGCACATGCACTATATGTTACCATTTGTAGAAAGAATATTTGTGTGTATGTTTGTTTTATATTTATTCTTTCAGTATGTTGGCATTAGAACATCTTATCCACATATCAGACTTTGTTTTATTTACTTATACAATTCATATCTTTTTTATTATAAATAGCTTAAACGTACAGAAAAGTTAGTATGCTTTTCTGTTAGCAGATTCTGAGCATTTCGAAGGTAAAAATATATTTCGTTACTTTTTATTCCAGTCCTTAGTAAATACTCAATATGTATTTAAGCTCTTAAGCAATTGAGATAGTAAAATAACTTTGTAAAATCTAAAGCAAATTAAAGGTAGTTATTCTGTTAGAAGTAATGTTATAACTACTATGTTATTCTATCAGACAATAACACCTTGTATTTCTCTGTTGCACCTGTTTGCATTTTGAGCTACAGTGACAATTCCAAACGTGTCTAGGTTTTTCTTTAACATTATATTGGTGAACATGAAGTCAGCAGAAGAAATTTTCAGAAACTTATACCAAAAGAAATTTCTGCTATATTCTGTTCATGAAGTGTTCTCTTTTCATTTCAGTTTTTGCTTTTATCTCCATACTGATCCGTCTTGTCCGTAACTTAAGCTGTGTCCCCATAGAACCTTCCTATCTCATCACTACTAAAATACTAATAACTACCTTTTTTTTGCTTCTAAAATTTAATAATGGCAGTCTTGTCCCACACCCCCTTTTCTGCCCCCACCCAAGGTTAATAATTATAATTTATCAGTGTATTTATCCTAGAATTTACCTTCTTAAAACTCGGCATGTTTGGAGAGAAAGTTTTGACTTACTGTTTATGTCAAACGGTGGTCAAACACTTTGTTCTTTATTCTAAAGGAAGTAAGAAGGCATTAATACCTTTTAAACCTAGAAGTAACATGATTAAATATTCTTACATAAGTTGTGTGGGCTTTTTACCTTCACCACTTTTGCTGATTTTGAGAATTTCATATAGGGACACATTCAGCCTGTGTGTGGGTGCCCTTGAGAGATCTGATGCATCTGTCTCATATGTGCTTGCTCTCTTCTGTCTTTCCTTTTTTCCTCTTTTTTGTCTTCTCTTTCTCCTCTCTTGGGGGTGTCAGTGACTCTCATTGGCATCTGTAGGTATTGCTTAACCCCACTGGTTGTGCCCTCTGTGCTTTCAAGTCTCTATGTGTTCCATGTAGAGAGGTGGTCATTCTCCTCTCTGAAATAAGACAGGGACTGTGTGCAAGAAGCTGTTGTTTCTCAAGTTTGACATTTTGGCTTGAAAGTTTAGTTGGACTTAAGGACTTGTATGTGATGATGTCATTATGACCAAAATAGGTTGTTGTAAACTGTATACAGTAGCATTTTATATTTTATTATAAAAGAAAAAGCAAACTTCTTGTTTAATTTAAATTTTTACATCACTATTTTAGGTATGGATGGCAGAACAGAAAATATCATATGATAAGAAGAAACAAGAAGAATTAATGCAACAATATCTTAAAGAACAAGAATCATATGATAATAGGTAAGAAATTCCACTATGCTGGTAATTTTAAAATAATCAATTGCATGAGAATGATCCCTTATTGAATCACATGTTAAATTACCTTTTTTGAATCGAATGTCTCATTGACAGGATTCTATTCCCTGTGAACTATCTTTACTCTCATATTTGTAGATGGCCACTTTTTCGACCCTTACCCATAATTCACATAAAATAGAGATTGATATAATTCTATATACAGTTTATGAGCAGGTCCCAATTTAAACACCTTAGAAGAACAATAAAATCTACACTCAAACTACTGAAACCTCTCACAAAAATATTTCTTTAAAATACCCTGAAATGAAAAGATGCACAGGACAGCTTCAATAAGTAAAGCAAAGTGTCTCTATTTCACCTGCATATGATTGTTCTGTTAATGATAGGATCCTAGCTAGAGTTCTTCAGTGGTTTGTTCCAGCAAAGTACCTGTCCTTTAACTATTGTCATTTATTTTATTTTTTAATTACAGTTGACATTTGATATTTTGTATTAGTTTTAGGTTTACAATGTAGTAGTTAGACATTTATATAATTTATGAAATGGTCACCCCACCTGGCACAATATATAGATATTACAGTATTATTGACTGTATTCCCTATGCTGTACTTTATATCCCCATGGCTATTTTGTAACTACCAATTTGTACTTCTTAATCTCTTTACCTTTTTTACGCAGCCCCCCAACCCCTCTCCCAGCTGGCAACCATTAGTTTGTTTTTTGTATCTATGAGTCTGTTTCTGTTTTGTTTGTTTACTTTATTCTTTAGCTTCCTCATGTAAGTGAAATCATACAGTATTTGTTTTTCTCTGTCTGACTTATCTCATTCAGCATAATAACCTCTGAGTCTATCCATGTTGTCACAAATGGTAAGATTTCATCCTTTCTTATGGCTAAATAATAACTCATTATATATATGTACCACGTCTTCTTTATCCAATTATATGTTGATGCTTCTGTTGTCATTTTATGTGTGTATTTGCAAGTCTAACTCTGAGCTGGTTTCTCTTGATTAATCAAGTAAATAGTGGTGCTTTAGTTACATGGATTATATCCTCACTTCCACTCAGTCCTGGTTTTCATCAAAATATGGAATTTAAGCAAAGTAATACTAAATCATTACTACTAAGTACTCTCTTTAAAATATAGACTATTGAGAGCAAAATTAAAGAAATAAAACTTTTAGTTCAGATAAGTATTTTTCTCACTAATTTGTTTAATCTGGTTAACCTTTGTTGAGTACCTACTTTATGCAAGACAACAAATGATTGTAGGGGTCTATAAAAGTGTGATATGTAGTTTCTCTCTACCCTCAAGAAAATCTAGTAAGAGATATATGTGTGTATACACACACACACACACACACAACTATAGAATGCTAACATATGACAGAATAATTCCATTTGGGATAACAAGGTAAGACTTCATGAAAAGAGGTGACATTTAAGCCGAACTAAAAAGAATAATAAAGATATAGATTAGTGACACTAAACTGAAAGACACGATTCCCCCTCCACCTCCCCCTCACTCCCAGGGAACCTGTGGCAATGTTTGGACGTGTTTTTGATTGTCACAATATAGGGGTTGGGTACTACCAGCATCTAGAGGGTAGAGACTAGAGATGCTGAAAAAGGCCTACAGTGCACAAGACAGCCCCGGATAATAGTGATCTAATTCAAAATGTTAATAGTACCTTTCGAGAAATGTTGATTTACATGTAGGAAAAGCTTATTAAAGATTGGCACAGTGGAAAAACAAATCGTTGCGTTAGACCAAGAAAGAGTTAGTGGAGGTGAAAAAATAGGTTTGCAACAGATCACAGTATCTTTATTCTTTATCTTAAAAAAAAAAAAGTTACTTATTTCCCTTTGTAATTAATAAATATTTGAAGCTATGCAAATATCTTTTCCCCACTAATTTTGGCATTCATTGGTGGATCTTGCTTGCATCAATTATTACTGTGGTAGTCTAATGATGATTTTCTATTTCTCTCATTCTCTCTACATTTTTTAATTTGAATTCCTCTGGGAAGAAGAATTTTCCCTTTCCATCACTTAGTTATTTGTTTAATCATTTATTTCTGTCAGTAAGGAATCACTGATATTTCAGATGTAATCTAATGATTAAAGTTTTGGAACTTTTATCTCTAACAAAAATATTTTATCTTAATTTCCTTAGAGTTTTTGTTAACATTATATTAATAAATTATTAACATTATGTCTTATTTTATTTAGATTGCTTATGGGAGATGAACGTGTAAAGAATGGCCTTAATTTCATGTATGAAGCCCCACCAGGAGCTAAAAAAGGTACTCACATCATTTTTTTTAAGTCTTTGGTATGTTTGCAAGTAAAGTTTGAGAACTTTTATGACACACATTGTTTTAAAGTTGCTCCTCATCTTTTGAAATTGCTATTATTCTGTAAATATGATTTTTTTAAATATCGAAGTCAATACAATAGAATAAATATTAAAAATACATGTCATCTCTACTATTTCATGACTTGTCCTTTGGAGAAGAAAAATATCTCAACATCAGCAGAGGTGCATTTATTCTTTTATAATGTGTGCATGTATCTTTTGTCTTTCTTGCTGAATATACGTGTACGTAGCATAATATTAATTGTCAGTGAAAAATGTAAAAGTTTAAATTTAGGTATTTATATATATATTAAATACTCTTATTTAATATTGTTATTTTATCCCTCAGTGATTTTAATTTTATCTTGTGAAAGAAGAAAAAAGTCAAACCAGTAAATTCTTACAGATTATAATTAAATACCATATCATAGTGTATGATAAACTTGTAAGTTTTTAACTTGCTCTGCATTTTTTTCCCCTCATATTTTTGATATGCAATCAAGAAAACAAAGAGGTAAAGTACTATTTTCTGTGTTTGAATTCACTTGCAATGGATTATAATTTTATGGAAAGTTGAAAAACTTTTTAATGAATGTTTTTAGAAAGAAGAAGCAGAAGGAGAGACTGAATACAAATTTGAATGGCAGAAAGGAGCCCCACGAGAAAAGTAAGCACTGATTTACTTTTTGGATAAAATACATATCATTAAATTTATCTGATATTCCATCTTTCATTGCCTTTTCATTCACTAGAGAAGGCATCTGATGTGAAAAAATATTTTCAATGATTTGTCTTATGCAATGAATTTGCTTGATTATAGTCTTTAGTTTTATTAATTTTTTTAAAATTACAAGTTATCAGACTGAACACTTAATAACTAAGTGGTGTTTGGAAATATGAAATAGGTTCTACATTTTGCAATGTACTTATAACTATAAAACTTTTTCAGAATAGCTTCTGCCTAATTTATTAAATTATTCTTAATATCACGTTTGTACATTTTCTCTGCTTAATAGATATGCCAAAGATGACATGAATATCAGAGATCAGCCCTTTGGTATTCAGGCAAGTGATATTTATATTGTTGTCCAAAAGATATTTAAACTGAATAAGGGCTCTATGGTTTCTACTTGTATCAGATAATAGAAGGAGTAGGGGAGAATACATTGAATGTAATAGACTGATAAAAGATAGAAATCAAAGTTTTGTAGTAAAGTTTATAATAATCATGGTCTCAGCAGTTTTTAACGAATTTGGAGAATTAGCTCAAGATCAGGAAATGATGTAAAATATTTGTTTAGAACCAGGACAAACCATCACCGGTGGGCTAAATCATTATTATAAATAACAGTTTTTGAAACACTGCCATGCTTACTCATTTACATATTGTCTATGGCTGCTTTCCTGCTATGGGCAGATTGGAGTAGATGCAACAGAGACCTCTGGCCCATAAAGCCTAAAATATTCACTGTCTGGCCCTTTACAAAAAGTTCACCAAACCTTGGTTCAGAAAATTGAAACTTTAAATGTTAACTTATTAAAATTAGGGAATCTAAGGTTAAGCCACGATGTAATTCTTTTTTGGTGTTTTACCATTCCTTTTTGGATGACATTGTTTTATGACCACCAAGTAAGAGTCATAAAGATATAGGATTTAGCTTAGCTTTTAGGTATAATTTATAGTAAAAGATTTTAGTGTTTCTATTAAATTACCAAATATAGTTATGGCATCTCTTTCCCTGAAAATCTTTTAAAAACTAGAGTAATTTAACTTAAACTCTACCATTGGTTAGATTCTTAGTATTTTAATGACCAAAATAATGTTCACTATTTCTCAGGTTCGAAATGTGAGGTGCATTAAGTGTCACAAATGGGGTCATGTCAACACAGATCGAGAATGTCCTTTGTTTGGTCTTTCTGGAATCAATGCAAGCTCAGTTCCCACTGATGGTTCAGGTAGGCACTAGACATGATTTGTTTATTTTAGATTCTATATCAAGAGCAAATGGGAAAGATAAAATAACATTTTTCTTTAATCTCTCTGGGTATTTTATTTTGGTTTGGTTTGGGTTGAATTGGGTTTTTTGGACTAAGGCACATTCCAAAAATACAATGATCAATGGGAAATTCTGATCATATGTTTTGAATTTAAAACGTTGTATATTAATATAGAATTTAATGTTTCTAGCCAAGGACTTACGAACTTGATTTTAAAAGTAAAAGATACATTAAACATAGTTTATTATTAGTAACCTAAAAATTGAAGAGAGAAATGGTTATTTCTCTTGTTTATGTCTTCCTGAGTTGTAAAGTAGGCTGGACTAGAAGCCTTAGCAGTTACCTCTTTTTAGGTCAGAGATAAAATCAAAACTGATTTTAAAGGATGTTAGCTATGTTAAAATTGATTTTTACTTGAAAATTATTTATCTTCCTGCATATTATTGTCCACTTAACAAAAACTGGTCTAATTTGGTTCGTATCATTTGGATTCTTTTTATAAAAAGATATTGAAACTGAGAAGTTTTAACTTAAATTTATCAGTACCTTGTAGTACATTAAGACAGCCACACTTATCCCACTATAACTCATAATAAATTACCGTACAAATAGCCTGCTTAACCCTGTAACCTTAAGCAAGTCATTTCACTTTTGTGAGCTTCCACTCCCCATTTTAAAATGAGGATGACAGTATAACATGAGATTTTCTCCATTTTGTAAGCAACTATAAAACTTTTTTCTTTTATTTTTAATCTTTTTAAAGAAATCTTTTATAAAACCCAGTATATCGAACATATAAAGGCAGAGCTGCTGTATTGAAGCAAATGCTTTAGGCATGAAGCCCCATCCGCAGCTCATCTGGACCTCTGATGCACCGCTTTAGATTGCCTCTGGCTTCCACTGCCACCTCTGAGCCCAGGGTTCACCCTCAATCAGCATATGACCTTTATCTTCCATTCTATACTAGAGATTCTGCTTCCTTCCAGCAAGCCAAATGCAGGCTATAGGATTCAAGATGTGAGTTCTAGTGGTTGGAGTTTAGGAATTTGATTCCTTGTCATGTTTGACACTGTTTCTTTAATGGTGTTAATGGAAGTCAGAATGGGTAGAGGAAGTACATAGATAGAATATTACGATTGAGTTTTTAACAGTCCTTATTGCTCTAAAAAAAGGTTAAGAAGCCATATTTTAAGGGAAAACTATTTGCTCAGCAGTAAGAAAATACTGATACAGACTTGGTCTGACAATCTCTGACGAATGATAGCACAATGCAGATATCTTAAAACCCACATATTAATTAGCTCCTTCCTCCCTTCCTTCCTTCCTTGGCCCCACCCAGTTGATGAAAGAAGGGAGAGAGATCCCAAAAGAAACAAAGCCCTCAAAAAATGGGGGCGGAGTGGGTCATATATGAAGAACCCATTAGCTCAAATATTTCTGACCATTAATTTTGGTAGTTACAGGAATCTGTTGTTATGTATCTGAAAGATACATTCTGTTTTCTGGAAGAGGTTTCATCTTTCTTTTCTTTCACTACAACCTTATGCCCTTACAACAACATGACTCCTGTGTTGAATAGGGGCGGGCAGTGGTAGTAGTAGCTGTCTTTGTTCTTTGGCCTCATCTTAACTTTGATTCTACTTCTTAGAGAACGAGTAGGATAAACTTCAAACTTAGCCATTTATTTAATAATCGATTAGACCTACTTTCTCTTGAGTCTATATTAGAAAGTCTACTAACAACAGCCAAAAGAAATTGTGCTATTTAGTTACTTATCTTTAAGAGTATTGAAAACAGTGAATTCAGATATCGAAGTGGGTTATTGGCTCTTCTCCAGTCCTCCATTTATATTTATTAAGCTTATATAACTGTAATTCATTTTATGTAGTCAAAATTTTTGGACCCCACTTATGGTGGGATTTAACTGTAATACTATTTTTCAATCAAATGAACTTTTTCAAAATAAAGTGAAGTAGTAAAATGCTCATGTTTTGGGCTTCTATCAAGTTTTAACATATTTGGAACCGCCATGCTTGAGAAGTCTACAAATTAGTGACTCTCTTTAAATAAATTGAGCAGTGAGTGGTAGAGGGTGGAAAGAATTACCTTTATTAAAATACTATAGTTAATATCCCTTATAAAATGTTCTTTCAAGTCAATATGAAAAAGATGACATACAAATCAAAGGAGCAAAGGACATGCATATAGGTGTTTGCATAAGAAGTAATTCAAATGACCATTAAAACTATGACATTTTCAACAATAACCAAAAAAAAAGGAAAGCTAAAGTAATGTATTATCTGTTTGCCTATCAAATTTTGTAAAGATTTAAAAGAACCATACATCGAGTGTTAGAGCAAGTATGGTAAATGAACATTTTAATCCACTGTTGATAAATTAGAGCAGCCTTTCTGAAGAGTCATTTCATATAGTATGTATCAAAAGCCTTAAAAACATGCATATCCTTTTACCTAGAAATTCAGCTTCCAGGAATTTATAATAAGGAAGTGATAAGGTAGAGGCTCTAGGAACACAATATTGAGACAGAAAAGGTCTTTAATTTCATTAATTGGGAATGATACTAAATTAACTAATAAGAAAATATTAGGTATTTATAAATTCTATGATGAAAATTAAATCAGATACTAAGATAAGAACTAAACAGAGAATAACTTTTAAGTGAGGAAGGGCCCCTCTGAGGAAGTGATGTTACACTGAGAGCTCTAAATGATAGGAAAGACTGAGTCATGCAAGATCTGAGAGAAAAGCACATGGCATCTTAGGCAGAAGGAATAGCCTTCTACACTGAGGGAACTGTAAATTCAGAGAGATAGTGTACTTAGTGGCCAAGAGCACTAAGTGGAGCTAGTAGATTCTTTATTTGGAACCTCTGTTCTGCTTACTTAATAGCCATGTAATTTTACACAAGCTGCTTAACTGCTCTGTGGGGTGTAAGAGAACAAATACTGGTAATATACATGGTATTTTTAATTTCTTAAATCTTATATCTTATCTAAGGATATCTCAAAGCACTGAATTCTGCGATAAAATTATGGTAAAAATATATCAGTAACTTTCACCATCTATGATACCATATAAGATGATACTGATCTATTTCTGATGCATTATCAAGGTTGAGAATTATCAGGTTTAGCTGTATGTAATTAAGAACAATTGAAGATTTGGGAAACAGTACCTTTTTTTATTTGTTTAAATTAAGTTTTACTAATATTATAATCACGAATTATTTGATATTAGCAATGGAATCCTATACTATACTATGCAGCCAATAAAAATGATATGAAGATTGCTTAATGATATGGATGTTGTTATAACATTTGGGCAAATGAAAAAAGCTGATTATAAAACAAAGTAAGTTATATCATGGGTTCCATTTGTGTTTCTTTTAGGCAAACATATAGACAGATGCTTTTAGGAAAATCCCTGGAAGGAGATAGACCAAAATATTAGCAGTGGTATACATTTATAATTTCTAAGCGTATATTATTTTAGAAGAATTTAAAAATTATACATAGAAATAAATTATTTAAAATTGTATTGTTCAGTTAATACCTTTAAAGTTTGACCTGAATTTAGTAGTACCACTTAACTAACACTAATAGAAACTCTTAAAGTTTTCTCAGAAAAAAAATCCAAAACTACTATATCAACTCAGAAGGCAAATAATAATGATGTTGTATTCTGAATTTGAGTGCAATGAAAAACAAACTGGCCAATTTCCTAATCCACTTGCTGATTCAAGCTAAAAAAATCTTTTCATTTAAAAAAAAAAATCACCTATTGAATAATGTCTCACCAGTGAATAGAGATTATTTTTGCAATAAAGCAATTTCAGTAGATGTGGTTATCATGGGATAATCACACCCCTGGGGTACAGCCTTGTGCCTGTAATCTCCCAGGAGTGTAATTATTTCATGATAACCGCACCCCCTGGTGTTGCATTATTTCTATTATGAAATTCTTACTTTAGTATATAAAGTAACTTACTTTGATCACTGGAAACTGCAAGGTACTGTTAGAATGTTCCAGCTGTGAGGTTTACAGAGACCAGCTATAAGATTTACTTCTCCTTTACAAAGTTAAATTAGGCAATCAAAATGCTTCTTTTGGCTGAGCTGTTTTAGAATATCTTTTCTACTGATAAGATCATCTTAACTTCATAAGTTTACATCCATGCTAGACACATCAAAATTATACATAAAACTTGCAAGCTTCAGTGGTGACTGAATTTTTATGAAATATTTTTATAAGTACATGGCCTGCCCATCTGTCTTTTATCTATACTCTGTGGCCCTTATTCTTATCATTGACTCTTACCATTTGTCATTTACTCATGTTTTTAATGTATTTTGAAGTTAAATATCATTTTTTTAATCTATAGTGGGGGTTTCAATAAAGCAAGTGGGATTTTTGTTTTTTTGGCTTTCTTAATACATTTAATAGTTACATGTATGTGTATGCCTTCTACTTAATATTTGTATGTTTTATTTCAGTCTTGTGTTTTTTTCTTAATAGAATTTATTTTTTAAAGCAGTTCTGGTTCATGCAATATAGAGAAAAGTACAGAGATTTCCTATATTCCCAGCCCCCATAAATGCATAGCTTCCTTCATTATCAACATCCCCTACGAGAGTGATACCTTTGTTATAATTGATGAACTTACACTGACACTATTATCACTTGAAGTTGTAGTCTACCTAAGGGCTCACTCTTAGTGTTGTACACTTTATGGGTTTGGACAAATGTATAATAACATGTATCCACCATTATAGTATCATACAGAGTAAGTTTCATTGCCCCAAAATTCCTCTATGCTCCACCTGTTTATCTCTCCCTCTCTTCCAGTCCCTGAGATAATTGATTTTTTTACTGTCTCCATAATTTTACCTTTTCCTAAATATCATGTAGTTGGAATCTTTCATATTGGCCTCTTTTACTTAGTAATATGCATTTATGTTTCCTCCATGTCTTTTCATGGCCCTATGGCTCATTTCTTTCCAGTACTGAATAGTATTCCATTGTCTGGATGTACCACTGTTTTTTAATTCATTCACCTACTGAAGGGCATTTTGGTTGCTTCCTAGTTTTGGCAATTATGAATAAAGGTGCTATAAGCATGCATATGCAGGTTTTCTTATGGTCATAAGTTTTCAACTTTTTAGGTTAAATATTAAGGAACGTGATTGCTGGATCATGTGGAAAGACTATGTTTAGTTTTATAAGAAACTGCCAAACACTCTTCCAAAATAGCTATACCATTTTGCATTCCCACCAGCAGTGAATGAGAGTTCTTACTGCTCCATATCTTCATCAACATTTGGCATTGTAACTGCTATGACTTTTGGCTATTCTAATAGGTGTGTAGTGGTATCTCATTTTATTTTGCATTTCCCTGATGACATATGATGGACCACATCTTTTGATATGCTTATTTGTCATCCGAACATCTTCGTGAGGTGTCTGTTAAGGCCTTGGGACCATTTTTTAAATTGGTTTGTTTATTTTCTTACTGTTGAGTTTTAAGAGTTCTTTGTATATTTTGGATAATAGTCCTTTATCAACTACGTCTTCTGCAAATGTTTTCCCCAGTCTGTGGTTCGTCTTTTTATTTTGAAATATTTTTTATTTTCTCGAGCAAGTGTTTTTTAAACAGCTTTATTGAGTTATAATTTACCTACCATACAGTTCACTCATTTAAAGTATACAATTTAATGGCTTGGAATTCAATGGTTTCAAATTTGCGTAGTCACACTTTCAGAACATTTTCATTACCCCAAAAGGAAACGCCACACACCTCTCCCCTTACCATCCAGTCCCCAGTCTCCCTCAGCCCTAGACAACCAGTATTCTACTTTATTTATTTTTTTTAGATTGCCTATTTGGGACATTTCGTATAAATGGAATCATACAATATGTAACAAAGAAAGCGATTTTAATATCTCTTTGCTCTTAAATTTTACACTTTAACACAATTAAAATTGCCTTGCTTTCCCCCACCCAAAATATGTACTTTCCAATGTCCTCTCCCCATGGAGTCTGTCCGGACATGTCACCCTCCCTGCACATTGATGTACAACAATATACACAGAGTATTTATTGTTAAGCAAGGAAGCTCACTCAAGCTGCCCAGAATTTTTATTAGGGCTGAATTACAGAGGAATGGTTGATAGAATCATTGACCATATGGTCGAACTTGGGCTCTAGCCCCTCTCCCTTCCCCAGAGGTCAGGTTGATAACATGATTCAGAGATCCAACTCTCTAATCACATGGCTGGTCTTTTTGGTGTGGCCAGCCCCACTATGAGTCACCTCATTAGCAAACTATCAGGTCCCATCACAAATAACAAAGATACTCCTGTCTCAGAAAATTCAGAGAATTTAGAAGCTCATTCCCAAGAACCAGGGACAAATGCCAGCCAAATTTTTTATTACACAGCAGTTGTATTTTCATTTTCACTTAGTTCAAAATATTTTTTAAATTCTCTTCAGACTTCTTTGACCCATGTGTTTTTTAGAAGTGTGTTGTTTGATCTCCAAATATTTCAGAATTCTCTGGCTGTCTTTCTTTTATTAATTTCTACTTTAATTCCATTTTGGTCTGAGAGTATTCTTATGATTTCTATTCTTTTACATTGTTAAAGTTTATTATATGGCCCAGGATGTGGTCTGTCTTGGTGAATGTTCCATTTGAGCTTGAGAAGAATGTATATTCTACTGTTATTGGATGAAGTAGTCTATAGATCAGTTGTCAACTAGATCAGTTGATGATGATGCTATTCAGTTCAGCTGTATCCTGTTGATTTTCTGCCTGCTAGATATATCTATTTCTGTTAGAGTGGCATTGAAGTCTCGTCTATAATAGTGAATTTGTCTAGTTCTAAAAATTTGTATCAGTTTTTGCTTTACATATTTTTGATACTCTGTTCTGTGTGTATACTTACGAGATTATTACATCTTTTTGGAGAAGAAGCTCTTTTCATTATGTAATTGTCTCTGTTTACCTAGATAAAATTTTCTTGGTTTGAAATTTTTTTTGCCTAAAATTAATATAGATATTCTAGCTTTATTTGATTACTGTTAGCATAGTATATCTCCCTCCATTGCTTACTATCAGTATCTTTATATTTGAAGTGTGTTTCTTGTAGAAAACTTGTAATCGGGTCTTGTTTTTTAATCTATTAATGTAATTGGATTAAGATTGACCATATTTACAGTTATTTTTTATTTATTGCCCTTGTTTTTATGGGTTTTTTTTTGTCTTTCACTTTTCTGCTTTCTCTGATTTTAATTGAGCATTTGATTTCATTTTCTTTCCTCACTTGGCATATTATACTTATTTTTTTAATTAGTGATTGCCCTAGAATTTGCAATATGTATTTATAACTAATCTACTTTCAAATAACCTCTATCACTTCACAAGTAGTGCCAGTACCTTATAACAGTAAACGATTTCCTATTATATCACTTAATTCCTCCCTCCTGTCCTTATAACATTGCCGTCAAACATTTCATTTTATCCATAAGCTATAATCATCTAATATATTCAGACTATTATAATTTTGAACAAGATGTTATCTGTTAGATCAATTAAGAGTAAGGAAAATAAACTGAAAGTAATATCTTACTTTCACTTATTCCTTCTCAAATGTTCTTCCTTTATGTAGATCCAAGTTTCTAAGCTATGTCATTTTCCTTCAAGATTTTTTTCTTCAGCTAAGACAGCGTAATAGGTCATTTATTGTACACGTTACATTTAGCTACAATTGAGAACAACTAGTCCAGAATGTCACCGGTCCAAAGCAAAGGACCATAAGGAACTGTTTTTGTACGAGCAAAGCAGGTCTCTCAAAAGGCGGTCGCAGTGATCAGATGGTGATGATGTTCTAGATCCATTGAGAAATTCCAGACAACAGGCATGCAGTCCAACGATTTGTATCAGTGTCGGGGCCTCTGGCTTTCCTTATTTCTACTATGGCTTCCATGAGTGGTGCACAAGCCAGCAAGTTTACTTGGACCTCTACCTCATCTTTCTTCTTTTGTGCTTCAGCCTACATACACATTTTGCTTCTTCCTCCACTTGGCTTTCATAGCACCAAGGTTTTTAAGAAAATGGCGCTAAGGCCAGGATATCAATATTTCTTATAAGACAAGTCTACTTGTTGACAGATTGTTCCATTTTTTGTTTGCCTGAGAAAGTATTTCTCCTTCACTTTTGAAGGATAATTTCACTGGATACAAAATTCCATTTTGGTGGGTTTTTTCTTTCAAGATTTTAATATTTTATCCCACCCTCCTCTTGCCCACGTGGTTTAAAAGAAGTCTGATGTAATTCTCATCTTTGTTCCTTTCTAGGTAAGGGTTCCCCGCCCCCAACCACCCCACCAGGATCTTTCAAGATTTTCTTGTCATCTTTGACTTTCTGTAGTTTAAATATGGTATCTCTTGGTGTAGTTTTTTTGTATCTTCCTGCTTGGTATTCTCTGAGCTTCCTAGACCTGTCATTAGTCATGGGAAATCTCAGCCATTATTATTTCAAATATTTCTCCTGTTCTTTTCTCTCTCCTTCTGGTATTCCTGTTGTACATATGTTACACCTTTTAAAACTGTCCCACAGTTCTTATATATTTTGGGGGTTTGTTTTGTTTTGTTTTTCTTTCTCTTTGCTTTTCAGTTTGAAAAGTTTCTGTTGACATATCTTCAAGCTCACTGATTCCTTCCTCAGCTATGTCCAATCTACTGATGAGTTCATCAAAGGCATTCTTCATTTCAATTAATGTTTTTTATTTCTAGCATTTCCTTTAGATCCTTCCTTAAAGTTTCCATTTTTCTGCTTACATTAGCCATCTGTTCTTGCATGTTGTCCACTTTTTCCATTAGCACCCTTAGCATATTAATCTTAGTTAAATTCCCAGTATGATAATTCCAGAATCTGCATCATAACTGAGCCAGATTCTGTTGCTCACTTTGTCTCTCCAGATTGTGGTTTCGACATACTTGCTAAATTTTTTGTTGAAAGCCAGACATGATGTCTCAGGTAGATGCAACTGAGGTAAATATGCTTTTAATGTGAGGTTTTATGTTTATTTGGCTTGGAGTTAGGTCGGGTTTACTGTTCGTTGTAGCTGTAGGTGTCAGAGGCTAAAATTTCCTCAGGTGTCCTTGTTTTTGTCCCTCCTTTAGCCTTGGATTTCCTTAGAGACTCCTTTAATAGAGTCGGAGCCTTTCTTCAGTAGTAATCCCTTGTTATTTGACAGGAGCCCTTTTGGTATAGTGGTAAGATATGGGGGAAAGGGAAGCTTTCTATAATTCTGCGCCAAGGTCTTACTCATTTAGTGAACCTATGCCCCTAGGCTGTATCCTTTACAAGTGCCCCTCAGCTTTTTTCCCTACTTTTCAGCTTTTTTCACCCTTGTAGGTTAGGCTCTAGTAAAATAACTTCCCTTAAGGGTAAGGCTGTGTTCAGGACAACAAAATGCTCAGGGGATATTTTAAAATGGTTCCTTTCCCCTTCCCACCATTGACAGGGGATTGGTCTTTGATGTTCATAATGAGAACCTGGTGGAGCTTCTGGAAGTAAAACTCAACAAAAATATGAGGCGGTCCCATTAAGGTTGGGCCACCAAGAGTTTTTAATCTCTCAAGCTAGTTCTTGCTCAGTCAGTCTCTAACAAAGTAATCATTCCAGTTACTGGCTCTATTGATGATTTTTGGTCCTTCTCAACTGTGATTCCCCGTTACCATTTGCTTTGTGACCTCAGTTCTGTGATAGATCTAAGATATGTTGGTTTTCAGTGTTTTCAGCTTGCTTTCTTATCAAGAGAATAGAATGACTGTCAAGGTCTCTATATATTGGACCAAAACCCAGAAGTTATAAAAGCATCTTAACAGTGAATAAACATTGAGTCCAAACTTGTTAACATTAGTACTAATTATTTGACTTCTGGTTTTCTAGGCGTAAGTTGCCATATATTTAAAGTTACTTTGCTGTTTTTTAACTTAGCTATAATTTTTTAAATGTTTGGAACTGACTTGATATGGTAATATGGAAATTTCATATTTTTAATAAAAGTAAATTTCAAATTCCAAATAGTGTCTCTAGATAGATACTCTTGACATGTACAGAATTTATTTTTCTTCATAATGCCTCAGTATGAGATCCAGCAACACCACAAATGGCTAAAATGACGATAGGTACTTAATAGTTCACATGTCTGTAATTCAGTCTTATTTACTCCATAGCCTTTAGTATGTTTAAACAATATGAAAATGAACAAATAGCTAAAATTGAGGGAAGTGTTATTTTACATGTTTCAAAGATTTTTTTGTATATCAATGTTCTTTTCCTTGCCTAATTTTCCCTAACTCTTGACTTAATTTTTCTTAAAGAATTTTACACTGATAAAGGTATTCTGTGACAGAACTCCCATATGCTGTTCCATCTTTTCATCAGCCTTTCATGAAGGCATTTTTGTTGTTTGAGAACATGTTTGGGAAATTTAACAAAATAATCTATCATAAGCTTTGCTAAAAAGACATCCTAGAAACATGCTGGAGAGACTTCCTGTAGAAAAAAAAAAAAATGACAAACTTAGTGGGCCTTCTGGCAAATACCCCTGAATCTGTTATGGATTTCCTTTATGCAGCCCCTTGAAAAAGATGAATCATATCAGCATAGCTACTAGAAAGCTCTACATCTGATGGCAGAATTTTTCAAAAATCCTCCAACATAATTCTACTGCAGAAAAAATATTTCTGTTACCAGAATCTCATTAAAGCGAAACTCCTAAAATAAGCAGATATTAAAACTAATAAAAGATTGACTTCGCAATAAAGAAGTGAAGTTAGGCGCCATTTCTCTCTTTTGTAATATGTAGTAGTTGATCAGTCAGGAACCAGCTTTTTTTTTAATGCATGAAAGAAGCTAATTAGATGAAAAAGAAATATTGACCTATTAAGGAGATTATTCAGTAAACTTGTCAAGTCATAGTGCTTCGAAGGTCAAAATGATGCTCTTGATTAGTACTTAAAATTTTGGTAATTTTAAGTGATTATCAATGGTTAAGTCATTTTGAACTATTTATAAACACTATTATAATGCAGTGATTTAATTTGTTGTTAGAGTGACTATGCCTTGAAATTCCATTGACATTAATAAATTAATTACACTCCTGTTCTATAAGTAAGTGACTCTGTGTTGAAAGCATATGTGAGACGACACTTCTCATAATCTCCAAAGGGCATTATGATTTTCAGATAACAGTCATAACTCTCTTTTACATAACTTCTTATTAACATCGTTCCATCCACTCAAAGTCTGCCAGCCTCAAGTAAAGGAAATTAGCTAGTGATTATCTGGGAAAAGGAGAATAAATGAAATGTAGTCCTAGTAAATACTAACTCTTCTATTCATATCATACTAATGAAGTTAACATAAACTTTCATCATGTTCCACTCACTTAGAATGCCCCACTTTTTACCTTTCCCTGAATCCTATGAGAATTTGAAAATCAAACTCAGTTTCTTTTTCTTTCCTGGCAAGTATAAGCTTTTCTGAAATAGGGACTCTATCTCTAATTTATCTTTGTATCCCCAATGCCTCGCACAATCTGCATATTTAGTAATTAATAGTTTAGTGAGTAACTGAGTGTAAAGGCTTTGCTAACTATTCTAAACATCACTGTTTATCATCTTTTCTGACTATGTCTATAACACAAATTTATAATTTATATTTTTCCTGTTCTTTCATATGAGCTAGTTTTCCCAAAAAGATTATAAGCTTGAAGGCCAAAACCAAATTCTCTGTTCTTTATCTCTCCAGTATCTAATAAGATAAAAATAGTAAGCCCTCTATAATACATACTGACTTTTAACATCACATTCTGTGTTATATACTAGGGACAGATAAATTATAATTGCCTACTTAGGGCTCTCTGCATAGTTAGATACATAATATAGAAATGTACTGAGAGTCTACAGTAACATAGTCATTCAGTAATAACTGTTGACTGGTTAAAAATATCATATGTAACTTTTATTTTTGTAAGTAAAACATGCAGGTCATAAATGTAGAGTTTGAGTTTGACAAATGTATGCACCCATGTGACCAGTGTCTCTGACACGGATAAAACATTTTAGTTACCCTAGAAAATATCCTCTGTCCATTCCTAGTTGGCCTCCTGCACCCACAACCAGTATTCTAATTTTAAATTCCATATATTTTACCTATTCATGAGCTTCATATAAATGGAATTATACAGTATGTATTCTTTTGTATCTGACTTCTTTAACTGTTTTAATGTTTTTGAGGTTTGGTGATGCGTAACTTTTCAAAAGCAATTATACTCTCATAGCTTTTTTAAAACATAGTGCTAATTTCTGATACTCCATGTTTATCACAACAATAAGTTTTTTCATTTATTGGGGTGACATTGGTTAATAACATTATGTAAGTTTCACATTACACTTGTTTACATTATCTGTATATTGCATGGTGTGCTCACCATCCGAAGTCTAGTCTCCCACCATCACCATATAACAAATGATTTTCTTAATCCTCTAGGACTATGAATTCACTTTATTATAGCTAGATGTATCATCACTAAAGTATTTGTGTATAAATTAAGTTGAAAATGTAATTTAAAGACATAGTCAAATATAAGTCATATATTTTTAATCGTCTTGATTCTGTAAAGCAGAGTTGTTTATAATAAACAGTGTTTTCTCCTAGCATACAGTATTGGCAGTTTCATCTTTCCTTGCTTTTGTGTATTTTTCAGACACATAGGCTAAAATGAAATATTTAATTTTTCCTTTATACTGTATGTTTTAATAGAGATCAAATGAGCTGTCTTCAGTATGAACTTGGGATAAGGGCAATAAGAAACTCTATTGTTTCCAGCCTCCACTAAGATGAACTGGCAGTGTGTCAGGAAAATTCCCAGTATGGAGCAGTTTTATTACAATTCAGTACAATTGGTTCTTGCATAACTTTTAGAAAATCATACATAAAACATTCTCATCTATATAAATAAAAATCACCCACACACTTTATTAATAGCTCTGTTCACTTTTTCCCTAGGACTTGTGCTTCATGTTCCTACTGTGCCCCCTTTTATTAGTCTTTTTTTAAGAAAACTTTCTATAAGCTTTCTTAAAAGCAAAAATAACATTAGGAATCAAATATAAGTGTAAGGTAATTATTGATAATTCCCACCAGACATAGACTTTCTCGATCATGTAGTAGAGCTACTGTCTCTAAGTGTCCTTTTTACATTTTACATGATAGGGAGTAGCTTCTTCACTAGATAAAATCAATTTAACTTTAGGAAAGAAGGTTGCATTTCCATGGAAATAAGAATCATAATATATTTTATTTGTGATAATGTCTGGGGATTATTTTTAAACACAAATTTTTAAAGTTATATCACTGTTACTATGACTACAATAAATACATAGTGAAAGCAGGAACATACCAGTCTGAAATCTCAGTCTTTTTCCTTAGTCTAGTTCATTTGCCAGAAATGTGTTTGTTTTCAGGTGTCATTTCCTGAATTCAAACTTTGGAAGACCTTCCCTATATTCCCCCAAAGTACGTGGCATAAAAAAAAATACCAAAATGATTTAATCATAAGCCTCTAGATCTAACTACAGGAAATACAAAGGCTATAAGAACATTTTAAATGACATAACTATTCGGAACAGGACAAATGACCCAGTTTCTTCAACAAATGAATAGTAATAAGGGGACAGGGGAAAGATGGCTAAATTTTCTTTAAAAGAGATTTAAGGTATGTGTCAATTATACATCAGTAAAAAGAAAAGATATGTGAACTAAATGCTATGTGTGGACTTCAGATCCTAATCTGAACAAACCAACTATAAAAAAACTTTTGAGACAATTGGGGAAATCTGAATGTTGACTACATATTAGGTGGTATTTTAAAACTATCAGTATTGATAGGTATAATAAAGGTTAGGGTTTTATTTTTAAGAAAGAGTTCTTATTTGTTAGTGGTTTATATATCTGAGATTTTATTTAAAATATTCTTGAAAAAGAAACAAAGAAAATTGGAGGTAACAGATAAAATAAGAATGGCATAATATAGGTAATTGTTGAAACTGTGATTGAGTACATAGGGATCATTATGTTTTTTACTCTAGGTTAGAAATTCTTCATAGTACAAAGCTAATAAAATAGACACACAATGAGAATGGAAAAAATTGATCACCACTGTAGAGCAAACAAAACTATATTCACTTTAGGAATAGCAACTTAGTTTCAGCCAACAGTAACATCTTTTAAACTAAATTAATATTTTAAATTTGGGGGAAGGAGGAAAAGACATTTCTAATACAGCCTTACCTAACCTATAACTCAGTGCCTTCTCTTCTCCCACTGAATACCATAAAATTGTAGAAGGTAATTCTTCATTTGAAAAGAATGATGAAGTTTGAATAGAAGATACATCTGTCTTTAGGAAGAGCAGATGGACCTAGTAATAGCCATGAAACAAAAAAAAAGTGTCTTTGCCTTGAGCATTGGTCTTCTTCCTGTGCCATTTGTGGGATTCACCTGGTACAACTATTCTCTAATTGCGAAGTCAGTGATACAGCCTAATGGGCAGGACTTTTGACTTCTCATATTATTCTCTGTTAAAATACCTATTTTACTACAGAACATTTACCTTCCAGTGCTTTTGCTTGGTTCTGTAAAAATGAATGTTCTCAATGACTAGATTAAACCCTTTGCAAACATAATTTTGTACAGCATAATTCACCTTCTGGGGAATTTTTTTTTTTCCTGAGACACTGACTTCATGGTATTTTCTAGTAGGAGAAAGCCTGGTTCTAATCAAGACATAGAACTGGATACCATAATCATGATGAGTACTTTGATGCTTACCTATATCACAAAAAAGAAAGTTTCCAAATTAATGAATGTTGAAAACAGTTTCTTCAGTGGACCCATTTTTATAAGTTGGGACATTGGTTTTCATGCTATGGAAGCTTAGCCCAGCCTGGCTAAAAGAATCTAGAAAAAAAGCCCTCACAAATCTACATTTTAAAACAAGTGCCCTTTTTCTGAATTATCTAAAATTATTCTGCCATAGCAAATTTAAGAGCAAACCAAACATTTCAGAGCCCCAACTCCAGCTATAACGTATTAAGACGCTATATATAAAATTAGTAATTTTGCATTCGAACACATTTGTAGAATCTTTTTCAGCATACATATAATCTATTATATCAACTAAATTTTGAGTTCTTAGCTGAAATCATTTCTACCAATTTAACTCTACATAGATACCGTTACAGTAACATGAAAGTATAAAGATTTTTCTCTAAATATATCTTACTTAAACCTGACTCATCACATCTTCCAAACCCATATATTTTGATGATAGAAGAGGTTTAAGTACAAAAATGTATGAATAAGATTGGATTTTGAAAAATGTTACTACCAGGAATATTTTTTAATTATAAAGGAATATATCATAAAATAACCATAAAAGTTTTATAGCTACTGGCAAAACTATTTATTGTGTACTGTTTATCAGATACTTCACTAAGCACTGTCTTAAAATGTGAAGTGTATGCTAAGCATATGTACTACACAGAGTTCAGTTGAGGTTTTGGAGAAATATAAATGCTAGAAGAGTAATGTTTCATAATCTGTACAATCTCTCAGACTGGGGAAAGAGAGATCATTTTCTTGAAGTAGTTGAAAGTACTGTAATGAAAATGTAAATTAAAGCATGTTTTCTAAAACATCTTATTAAAAGCACCCATCTTTTGATGAAAATGATGAAATTAGTAACCTCTCATCATAATGCCCAAGCTCTTTGGCCCTTTACTGGAGTGGTTTCTAAATTCTTAGCATGTTTGCTTTCTGAATCCATTTGACATCTAAAACAGTTGTTGATCAGGAAATGCAGATTTGAAACTTCAGAAAAAACATTTTCCACTTTATAAAATTATGTTTCTACACATAAAATTTGAGAAGCCACCAAAGTGAAAATTTTCTGATTAATTTAATGTTATTAGCCGTATTAGCACTTTTGTGCTATTTAGAGGCAACCAGTATTAATATTTAAAATTCTACTTTAAGGTTTTATTAATAGAGCAACCAAATTGAATAATTAAAAGGTTATTGAAATACTTCATAGGAATTAAATATCTCATACTAAAAATAATTTAAAGTCCTACATTTTCTTAAAATATTAATGGAATAAGATGCTGCTTTATGATGTTTTTGTTTATTTTCAACCAAGTAAGGCTTTTTTTCTCCCCAATAAATTAAAGTATCACATTATTAATAACTCCCCATGCTCCAATAATATGCAACTTTTTTCCTATTCTCTCCCTAATACCTAAAGCCAACTTTCAGTTTTTCTTGGTAGTGTGAATAGAGTGGTAAAGCCCGTAGAGTCCAGCGAAAGATACTAAATAACCGACACCTGAACTTTTCTCACCAAACTTTTTCCCAAAGATGCTACTGACAAGTCAATTGATTTAAATTTTATTGCCTTTTGTTTTCCATGTAACATGTAGACGAACATGCAATAAGCGATAAAAGACCAATAAAGCAGTGAAAAGAAAAAAAATAGATGAAGTATTCAATCAATAAACTAGAAAATCATTTTCTGAATGATCATGTTTCTCTATCCCCTACCTCCCTTATGAACTTCTTGTTTGCAGGAATTGTCTTTTTCTTCTGTATATTCCAGATACATCGCCTAGTGTAGTTCAGTTAAGCCAGTGTAGAAAATTTAGGCCAGAAACTTTAAATAGCTTCCAGGAAGTGTTGTCATTATTTGCTACCTACAGGGAAAACTGGAATATATGAAAGAAAGAGTCTCTCCTACCTTATATAAACCTAGTAGTAATGTCTGAGGGAAAGTCGCAGTTAACATTTTTGTACTTTAATTATATCTACCTTTACTCTATATTATTTATCTTTAGAGAGTGTGTGTGTGTGTGTGTGTGTGTGTATGTGTGTATACACATACATACATACCTACATATGTACATACATAGTGACCAAAAATAAGCTTGTGTTTCAGTCCGGGATTTTGCAAAAGTGGAAACAGCAGCTTGTGAAAATATAACACATACACATACCTATAGCCGGCCTAAAATTGCTTATTACCAACCCCACACTAATAACTAGAAATTTCACACTCTGGAGATATATATATCTATGTGATTAACTGAAGTACTTAAAGTAATCATAGCCATAGCACGTGTGTGTATGTTGATAATTAGCAACCACATGGCAATGTATTTAGTATTGGTTTTTGATAAATAAGGGTAAGGAATTTTGAATTGGAAACTAGAATAATAAATTGCTCTTGTACCTTTAAAAGTATCTATTTTAAATTGAATTCTTACTAAGAGAATAACTATTAAAAGTTTAATTGCAGTTTTTTATCATTTTACTTTGATTTTATACTTTTAAAAACTGCCAAGCAGGTAACATCTAAATGTATCTTTTTCAATATGACAAAGTTACATAAGAAGAGAATCCCCTAGCACGTAAAGAAAAATGCAATTATTTTCTATTCTGAATCTCCAGACTGCTGTTTTAGAAAATCATATCTGATTATTTGCTCAGCAGAAGATTATTGAGTTGATTTAGCTGTGATTTTACTTAACAAAGCTTCAACTGCATTCCTACTGTGGAGTCCAAAAAAGGTAGAGAGATATAAATGATACATTCAAACTGTGATTTTTGTGAACAGGGCCATCGATGCACCCCTCAGAGCTAATAGCGGAGATGAGAAACAGTGGGTTTGCACTGAAACGAAATGTACTGGGGAGAAACTTGACCGCAAATGATCCATCACAGGTAATGATCTTTTTATCAGTAAGCTGAAAATGCCTATAAATCTAAATATGATTGCTTGTGAATTGCTATTTAATGTTTTCCAATATGCATATATCCATAGGAAAGCAAGATAGAGCAAAGAAAATGCCTTAAATGTATTTTGATTTTGCTTATTATTTTAATGTGAATGAGAAATTGTTTTTAAACCTGTATTTTAATAAATAAAACCGCTCCCCTGAGTATATGTGGTTGAAATATCTAACTAAACTGGTGATAGGTTGATATTTTTTCCTTCCTGCTAACGTACTCCTGAAGTGACATCAAACAGAACCAATGAGAAGAGTATGAAAGAAAACTCCTAAAAATTATAGAAAACATTTTAAACATTAATTTATTTAACTATACGTAGATCCAGAAAATAGTCGAGTTTAAAGGATTGTAGATATCCTGTTGCAAACCATTTATTTGTTTTATTTAATAAGGAAACTAGAGCCCAGAGAGGTAAAGTGATTTCCCGAATTTCAAGACAGAACTGAGTTTAAAACCAAGACTCCCACTGGCATAAACTTGTGCTGCTCTGACAAGGGGCACATTGCTTTTCAAACATTGCTAGGGATTGTTCATATAACCTATATAATCATTTATTTGTACTGCTTGACATATTCGATATGTATTTGCTAATCATATGTTTGATAATACACTGTGAATGTACAAATTCCAAAATTGTGGACATTTTTACCTTTCCAAAAAGTTAATGACCTTGGTTTTAATATTTTATTAAATTTAAAATAAAATACTTAAAACTCTCAAGTATTTATTCAAACTTAAGAGAAAGAAAGTAGAAGCCATGCTATGAGTTTTATCTATGTTTCTTTATCCTCTACCTAATAAAGTTTAATGTTGACAAAACTGTCATCTTAACTTCTTAGTGCATAATGATCCTTCTTAGCAGATAGACTACAAAATATGTTCTAATTCTCCCCTCCCACTTTCAAATCCAAAATGCCACGTTCATCTGCAGTATGTCCCTAATACAAAATATCTTATTTGTAAATGTTTTCTCTCTTGTTTCATAACTGTCTTGCAATCTAGCAATTTAATGATTTTTTGTTGGCTCAGGAATATGTTGCAAGTGAGGGTGAAGAAGATCCAGAAGTCGAATTTTTAAAGTCACTAACAACCAAACAAAAACAGAAACTTCTCAGGTAATTAAAAAGTATATATTTGATGGATTCAATTACATTTTTTATGTGTTTCATCTTAGTATAATATTCAATTCTGATCCTAAGAGCTCACAAAGGTAACCATACTTCACATTTAATGATTTATTCTTCAGCTACAGTAATACAATTTTGTCTTTCTTTCATTGATATGAAAATGAATGTAAGTTTATATACTTAGATTATAATAGAAAAGAACATAACAGTTTTCAGAACATTTAATTTGGAAATAGATTTATTTGTAGGTTTTACTTGTTATAATAGATTTGTATATATCTTTGCAGTTCTTAGAAAATGTTGTGAGCCATTTAGTGTTCCTTTCATATTTTGTAAGATTTTATGAAGAATGCTGAAAAATGCTTAAATTTAAGGTAAATATGACTTATTAAACAGACCGTGTCCGCTGAGTCCAATAGAGGGCGCTCATGATGTTTCAGTATGTGAAGAGTTTTGAGAATGGCTGGACAGAACCCAGTGAAGACATTTTTATTTCAGAGTAACTCAAACATAACATATAAACAAGTTACTCTTCTGAGAATGTGAAGTACTCTTTAGAAATTCAGAATACCTTCATAGAATTGCCCTAATTATTTATTAACCTAAACAGATGTTGAAAAACTAGTGTGATTATTTTAGTTTATATAACCAAAAAAAGAATATAAAAAATGTAAAGTATATTCTTATTCAGAATTTCTGGAGAATATGCTCTTGAATTTTGGTAATGTAATATTGATTAATATCTATAGCTTAAAAGGGTACATAAAATTAATATTTCATCTCTTAAAGCTATATGTTTGAGTTTGCAGTAGCTCTAATGAATAAACATTACAACCCTTTCTTTAGGTCAGGATGACTTTGTATTTAGAGTGCTATATAATTTCAAATTCTGGTTCAGAACTTTTTTTTAATAGTCATTACTGTTGAGCAAAGTATAGAGAGAAAATTGGCTCAATACACTTAATTTTTTATTTAAACTTAATGTATATGTGACTCGAATAATTTAATAAAGTAAGAAAATATATTATCTATTCAAAATTTCATAGTTGTCAATGAAAGAACTGTTTTTACATAGTCTGTTACTATTTTTTCTCAATAACAGGAAATTGGATCGACTGGAGAAGGAAAAAAAGAAAAAGAAAAAAGATAGAAAGAAGAAAAAGCTTCAGAAGAGCAGAAGTAAACAAAAAAAACACAAAAATAAATCCCCCTCGTCTTCGTCATCATCCTCCTCTTCCTCTTCTAGTGAGACTTCAGAAAGCAGCAGTGAGAGTGAGAGTGACAACAAAGAAAAAAAAATACAAAAAAAGAAAAGAAAGAAAAACAAATGCTCAAGGAGTAACAACAGTGATTTTGAAGAAAAGGAAAAGTCTAAGAAGAGAAAACTTTATGAAGAACTTTCTAGCAAGAAAAAAACTAAGGAAAATCCTGGGTTTTTAAAACAAGAGAGTTCCGGGGAGACTAGCAAATGGAGCCATTCCGATTCTTACAGAAAGTCCAGGAGCCATAACCACAATCCAGAGAAGAGAAGATCTGAAAGAAATGAGAGGAGCAGCAGGAGCCAGAGCGGGGATGAGAGGAGCAGAAGAAGCCAGAGCAGAAGTCACAGTATTTACAAACAAAGAGAAATAAGAAAATAGCCACAGTGAATTCCCAGTGAAGAGCAGAATAGAAGAAATGACACCAGAAATCATGGCACGGATATATACAGAAGAGGAAAAATTCACAGCGAGAACTCAGGAGATAAGCATACGAGAGTAACTCAGAGAACGAAGCAGAAGCAGAGCAAATACAGAGACTGTACATGACAATTACCTGGGAATAAAAATATCTCCACTTTCTTATTGAATGCTTTTAGCAAGGGCTAAACTATGTACTATTGTCTTTCTAATTAAAAAAAAAAAAAAAAAACTTAATTTTCCATCTCTGTAAACTGCCATATCAAGTACAAAACTACATGACTCTCGTACGAATGAACTTTGCAGATATTTGTAAGTAAGCTGTTTTGGGGCTGTAAAAATATTTTCTGTTGGTAAATGTCTCTTGTGCCCTATACCATATAAAAAACCCCATATGACTCAGTGACATTTATTTTGTTCTGAAATATCATTAAAAGAATGACAGTACAACTTAATGGATATAATTTAATTTTTTTCAATTCAAATTTATTACTTTTAAGATTTAAATTTACTTGAAACAAAGTGTAGTCATTGTTGAAATTCACTAGCACGAACTAAATAATGGATTGATCAATATTTCTTTTAAGACTTTTAAACAACTCTTGTTCTACAGGATAAGCTATTAATTTGGATGATATATTAAGTTTCTATACTGCCATAACAAATTACCTCAGACTTCAAGCAACACAAATATACAGTTCTGAAATCAGAAGCCTGAAATGGGTCTCACCGGGCTAACATCAATGTGTCAGCAGGGTTGGTTCTTTCTGGAGGCCCTAAGGGAAAACCTGTTTGCCTGCCTATTCCAGCTTTCAGAGGCCGCCTGAATTCCTTGGCTCTGGACAGGGCCCCAGTCAAGTCCTCACATCTAATCACTCTGACACTTTGACATTCTGCATCCCTCTTTCACTTTTAAGGACCCTTGTGATTACAATGGGCCCAAAAGGAGAATCCAGGAAAATCATCCTATTTTAAAATCAGCTGATTAGCTACCTTAGTTCTATCTGCAACCCTAATTTCTATTTGCCATATAACCTAACATAGTCACAGTCTCCAGGGATTAAGATGTAGACATCTTTAAAGAACCATTCTACCTATCACAGATGGCCCTTCTACTACTGGCATACAGCTATTAAAGGTTTTACTTATAAAGGTTAAACATTTATGTAATGTCACAAATGCACCAGTTTAAACTATTCAGACATAGTTCATGAGTATAGGTATATAAGGCATATTTAACCTTGCCGCAAATTTTCCCTGTGTTTCAAAGGATCTGGTAAAGGAAAGCTACAGAAAAAAAAATTAATATAAATTACAAGTAACATGTAATTCCAAAAAATATACTAAACATTATAGACAAGTATTTTTATCGGGGTTCTGCATTTTTTAAACTTTTAATACAATGCAAATATTGATTAGATGGTTCTGTGAAGTAAATAAGTTTGAAAGAGACTGTAAATAAACTACTTGTAGTCTGCTATATATGTTTTTGTCTTGTATAAGCACACAATGTCCTTTAATTTAGAAACAACTAAAGGTGTAAGCAAACTCTTTTGATTATTTAGATTTTTCAGAGTTGGTGGGGAAGAACTTGAATTTCTTTAATAACTTAGAGTGCGCCTCAAAGATCCCTTTCCTCCATTTAAAAAAATGCTTGCATTTGAAATTGATAAAGACTGCTAATTTACACTTTGAGTTCATTAGTATTGCACTGATTATTTCCTGTCTTATGCTTTTTAGACTTTATAATTTTTATAATGTCAAAACCTATGCAATACCTCCTGCCTTAAAGAGTTTCTGAACCAATAGTGTTCAAGAAGAGAAATGTTGAAATGCATCCTGTAATTAAAAATCAATTAAAGAAATACATTATCATTTTTCATACATTTTTCATTTGACTTTCACAAAAATATGGTCCACTTGTAAATTTATGAGTGGCCATAGGAATTCTTTTTAATCTCTTGTTTAATTATTTTTCATTGTAAGATGAAAAACTATAAAGTACTACCAATAGTCCTGATAGTCTTACCCATCCAATGAGGAAAATTTCATGTAGTTATAGAAGACATTGATTTGCTGTTTGGTTTTCGGCCTTGGTCACGCAAGGGTGCTAGAGAGCCCCAAGTTTGCATTCCAACTTTGCAAACTTAAAAGCTTTGAAGAGAGGCATTTTCACATACGATCATAACCATAATAACAGCCTTTAAGAGGCTCACCTTACTTGCTCTGCGTACTCCAATGATACAAATAAAAGGAAAGTGATTTTATAAATATATTAGCATCTAATTCTTTTGCTTTTGAAATATAAAGTAGAAACCAAAGAAGCCTTTAAAAAGGTTGTCTAGTAGTATGTGTAGAGATTCCCCTAAGTACTGAAAACCAAAAAGCAGTCTTCCAAGTTTAATGAATCTATGATTCAAAAAAAGTCCTCAACGGTGACATGTTTTTGAAAACCACAGGAAATCTGATATTTCATTCTTCCTATCCTTAATAGAGTAATTCTTCTAAAGAAATCTCTGTGTGCCTAGCGACATTTATTTGCGGGGGAGCCTGGAACTGCATTGGCAGACTGTTCTGGGGCATTCATTCTCTTTTCCCCTGGCCTAACATTTAACATAATTTAACACTAGCAAATTAATTCCTGCAGGAGGTGCTGTCGATTTACAAATGGCCAGGAAGGATCAGGTTACTTGGTTAGGACTTGTTTATCAGAATGTTATGTGGTTAGTCAATTTCATTTAATAAATGTGCCAAAATAAACAGATTGCAACATAGTAGCAGGTCTGCTTACCTTGCAATGTGCAATGGAGATCTTGTTTTGAATCATACGGTTTTAATCCGAGGAAAGCTTTTATCTGAAAGGCTTTAAGAGACCTATCTTGCTGCTCATCCATGACACTACTTGCTGATAATGAACCAGATCAGTCCCCGGCTGCTGGGAGCACCGCATTTTACAGTTTTAATCACCAAACATTTAATATGCTTTGGCATTGAAGCTTAAAGATTTCCAAAATCCACCTGAGCCATTTCACTCTCCTTACCTAATTGACCACTGGGCCAAGACGCTAGTGGAGGCTGCTCAGTAAAGGCGGCATCCTCCATATCCTGTGCTTAAGTCCTGGAAGAAAGATGCATTTTAGCTCCAGTAGCTGAAGGATATTAAGAAATCTTATTTAGGTTTTCTGAAAAGAAAACCTTGGTAGTTACCATTTCCCGAAATGAGATAAGGAAAGGCATGTAATAGCTGCAGGCCTTGGGAGCGTTTTGGGGATCAAAAAGGAGAAATGCTTTTAAAAAGTTGTTGGGAACAAATAAGACTAAGGGGAACTCTTAGGTTTGGGAAATGCATTGGCAACTAACAGCATTCCTAATAAGGCTCCTAAACCCCGTTCCTGAGGACAGAAAAGGAGGCAGAAACTCATCACCTTCCCCTTTCTCCACCTTTAACGCCACACTTAACACCACCCTCAGGATGTAACAATAATGAAGCGATGTGCGGAATGAAACGCAGAAGCTGGTTGTAATGGAAAGGCGCGCACATTCTGGCCCGAATTGCCCGTGAGCTACTTTTGTTCCCCCTTCCCCCTCGCCGTAGACACGGAAAACCCCAGTCCCTTTGACTATAAAGCCTTCTCGAGGGGGTGGGCAGAAGTGGAGGTCCGGGAGCTCCGGTGCTGACCAAAGCGGAAGGAAGCTGAAAAGGAGGCTGAGCTAGGCGATAGAGTGAGTCCAGGATGGGGTTGCCCCTTCGCATCCCCTCAGGCGACGCTACCCCTGCGAACTACAGTGCTTTCTTTATAGACCCGCGGCTGTGAACCTTCCGAACAGACCTCACACCCTAATGGAAAGGTTGAGAATTAGGAGATGGATCGCCATCCTATAAGATGTGCCTCTTGCGCGAGGAGGCCGCTGGACTTTCCACGGGCAAAGTGTAACGAGAAAGGGTCGAGTTAGCTCGCAGCACTGGTTCTCCCGCAACACACACGCCCCACAGTTGCCCACCCAGAAGAAATTCCCGGGCCGCTCTGCCAGGCTGCGGACCACCCGAGCTGCGCCTTAGGGACCGGCGCACCCGGGCCGCCGCGCGCCCTCGCCCGTCAGTTCCGGCCTGAGCTCGCCCGGCCTCCAGTGCGTTTCGCTGGCGCAGGTCGCAGGGCTGACTCGCCTTCAGAAGTCAGGAAAGCCAGCGAATTTCTCTCGTCGCTCGGGCTCCACAGGTGAAGAGGGCGCTTTAGGACGCAGATGCTAATCTCTTGTTCCTGGGGCAAAAAAGGAAAATGTCATCTCGCCAGCAATCGGCAAGCAGAAAATGGACTAGAGGAGACACCCTAACACTTGGCATTTCTTTTATATGTGAATCGCCCAGAAATAGATAGACGTTTACAAAACAATACAAAATCCCTTGGATTTCCAAAGGACGAGAGTGCAAGGGTCTTGGAAACCTAAAAACTTAGGTGCTTTTCTTTCCCAGGTTTCTGAGAACAGACCCTGGAGAAATGTGTCCCCACGGACATTCTGAAACCTTCCCCTTAACTGGAGTTGCATACACACTGTATATTTGTCGGTAACATATAGAGTAGGCATGTCTGTATGTATTTACCTCATACATATTTCTATAAACTCTTGCGTCTGGAAAGGGTGGGGGGTAAATAACATTGAACGGTTAAAATTATGGAGAAGGGATAATAACTGATTACTAATTTTAAAGTAAATAAACAGGTGACTTTTTCAGATCAAATTCCTCCTCGGATCGTTACAATAAATATCTCTGAAGGAAGCTCTCTATTTATGTTGTCATTGATTAATTCTTCACTACCTCATTTGATTTCGATTTAGAACGATTTGATTCTAATTTAATTAGCATGTAATTTGGATGTACATAATTACTGTAATTATGACATTCAGGTAAGGCAGCTTTAGGCTGAAAGGCAATTTCAAATTTTCTAGCAACCTACTTTGTACTGGGAAATGGACAAGGACTTTGCGCCCTGCTATCCAAGTAGTAATTAGCACATCTTTGAAATAGGCAGTGCGGCAGGGTTTGTATTAAAACAGCAAATACAAACCCAGCCGAGTTATCCACGGCAAAGGTGGCCGCGTGTTCCCGGAAACGCACGGCGTTTCCCCGGCGGGTGATCGGGGAGCCCTGCGCCCCGGCGCCACAGTCGGCTCTCGCTGCTGCGGTCGACGGCGCCTCCGTCACCACCAGCACGGGACTTGGAGGTGTAGCTTTTCAGATTAAAATACAATAAACGCGCGGGGTGTGGAGGACAAGAGAGGAGGAGAAGAAGCCACTGCACGACGTCTGAAGACTGGGGGTGGGGTAGTGGACTAGGAAGAGGAGGGAAAGGGGCGGCGGGGGGAGGGCGATGCACAGAGTGGAGCGAAAATTGGTCAACGCCCCCAACTGTTATCCGATTTTAGATTTGGGTTTCAAAGGGAAAAGGTGGGGACAAAAGGGGTCATTTTGCGGCGGCAGGGAGTGCGAACCCTCCAGGAGGGGCTGGCGCGTGGGGTTTCGGGGCTTCTTGCGGTTCTCGGAGGCCCGGCGCGCCCCTCCCGGATCGGCCTACGGGGCGGCCCCCAGCACCCGACACAAGCGGGACGGCAGCCTGAAGGACACCCGCGAGGGTGGAGGCTGTCTCGGCCATCTCGGCTCCTTCAAAGGGGTCTAGGGACGTGGGACGGTCTGGTTGCCTGGTTTAACCAGCTTGATTCTGGTCGGTCCACGTGGACCCCGCCGACCCGGAGCCCTCCAGTCCCGGGTCATTGGTCGCAGAGGGTGGGGCTCTCCGCCCGCGGCCAGGTCCCCATCGCAGGGTCCACGTCGCCGCCGACAGCGCCCAGCGTGCTCAATTTCAGGTTGGAGGACCCAGAAGTTGCCTTGAAAGGGTTGTTCAATGCCACAATTCTAAGTCTAGGGCCAAGCAGGGTGTTATTTTGTTTGTTTTGTTTGTATTCTTAGCACGTTCCAGAAACGACCTCCTTCCCTAGGAGTAATAATATTGGCCATTGCTAAGTAGTGTCCCCCAAATAGCGGGGCTAGTTCCCCTCGCCCCCAATACAAAAACTCGCTTTTCTTTGCTTGATTCGCTGGGTTGTTGCAGCTGGAGGCAAACGCTGGTCTCCCCGCGGTAATAGCGGCGAGCGCAGCGGACAGCACGGCCTCGCCGGCCCGGAGCTGTAGATGGCGCCAGCGAGCCGCACTCGCCAAGCTTCTCTTAAGGGAATCAAGAGTGACTGTCAAACATAAAAGCAAATCAGAGTTTTCAGTTTTTTTAATGTGTTAAGAATGTTATTCCTTAAGAAAATTTGTAGCTAAATTATTCTCACTTAAAATAAACACTTAGTATACCAATTACACAAATGGGCGGGATTTATGTAAGATTTACTTCATCTGCATTTTTGTAGTGGGAGAGAGCCTTGGTGAATACAGATAATAGATGCAAATAAGATTAGAGTTAAAATAAATAAAGTTTCCATCTGAATAAAAAGAAATTCAATTTTACACGACTTATAATGATTTGACGGAATGTCCAGACCCGCCATTCAGGTGCACAATCTAATCCCGTCAAAATAATGTTGGTTTCCCTCCTTGAAGAAAGCAAATCTTTCTTCTTTTTTTCTTTTTCATCGTCAGGTAGAATTCAATTCACTCCAAGGACCAGGAAAACAAAAATCAAAAAACCTCTGGGGGAGGGCGTGGATTAGGGTTGGGTAGGATCAGGACCGAGGAAAACTTGGTCTTCGTTCATGTACTGCGCAGGAAGCAACAGAGCACGAAACGCTGGGAGAAACCGGCTGAAACGAAATCGCATTTCCCCTCACCCGGGCCTGAACGGGACTCTGAGGCCCTGTTTACGGTCCCACCCCCAACCCCCCGCCCCACACCGGCCTCCTGGCAGCAGCCCTCATTTGTGCCCCGACCCTTGGCCGCGGCCTCCAGCTATTCCCCCGCCCCAGAGCCAGAGGGGCCCAGGCCGCTGGCGCCCGAAGGTGGTCCTGGAGAGACGTCCCCCACCCCCACTCCAGGTGGAGACCAAAGTCCTCAGCTGGTTCGTGGGCTCTCTCTTCCCACGCACGCCCTCTTGAATTTGCTCGGCCTCAGCGGGTAGCCACCCGCTCGAGTCAAGGTTGTCCTGCTCCCCTAGAGGCCTCTAAGGCTAGGGGCTTGGATCTGTTTTCACTTGTTGGCTTAGGCCAGGGACAAGGACCCCCACTCCCTCCAGGTTCAGGTTCCGCAAGCGCTCGTCTCCCGGCTGGAAGCTCGAGATCCGAACGCCGCCCGCAGTTCCCGGGAGCCGCGGTGATGGACATCCGCTGACCTGCGGGGCAGAGGCAGCGCGCAGAGGCCTTGATCACTGGGCTGCGGAGGGAGCCGCGCGGCCAGCGGGACCTGCAACGCCAGCCGCTTTGATCTGCTTTTATTATCCACGAGAAACAAAGCTGCCTGGGACAGACGCCCCGGCGCCCTCATTCCCCAAAACAGCTCACCACACCCTCACCGCCGGCCCGCAGCCCCAGACGCACCGGGCACCATCTCCGCCTCCAGCGTCTCGACCCAAAGACCCCAGAGCAAACGCACCCCGGCCAGCTTCTGCAGAAGACCAAATCTGACCCAGAAGTCTCTTGGTGGATGGGGGGGGGGGGGCGGGGGGCTCGGCTATGCATGTTTAAGCGCGGAGAGAAAACGGGCAAAGAAAACAAAAACTCAAGGAAGAAGAGCGAGGCTGCTGAGGCTGCAGGGACTGCAAGGAGAAGCTACCAAACCTCATGCTGCAAACGCCTCTCTGGGAACCTTCCCTGTTTTATCGCTACTTTGTTACTTGGCTTTTCAGAGCCGTTTCCGAGGAAATATTTTGTTGATTGTTAATAATAATTATTTTTTCTTCCTAAAAATCAAAACCTCAGGACGGACAGTAATAATTTTTTTTTTCTAGTGGGGCTGACTTTGCTCGTGTTTCCTATTGTGTAGGGAGCCTTTTAAAAATATTTTTATCCCATAAATACGTACTTTATTTTCTAAATTAACATTTTTTTCAAATTGCGAAATTATCTCATTTACCAATTTTCTTTTCCTCTCTCCTCTTCTCCCTCTTTTTAAAACTGGGACTGTTAAGTTGGTGGTCAGAAGACAAAGAGAGTGAAAATAATTTTCATTTCAATAATTGCCTTCTGGTCAATTTAACTGTGCCTTATTTTGAAAGAGACTGTCTAAATGAGATTCCTGTCCCAAATGTGTTCCCAGGCCTGATCCCAGCCTTTAATTATTCCTGAGTTTTTTTTCTTCAGAATAAGACGCCGCACTGAGTAATCACAAAGAAGTCAGAGAGCATCCTTGAACCTTTTCAGAAGCAGAGCCACTGATATTCAAATAACCTGCGAGGGCCATTTGACAGCGCGGGGACCTAGGCATTTCCAATTCACTATTTGCATAGATCAGCCGTTTTTGAAAAGGAAAGGAGCAGTTGTCTTCCATAACATTAAAAAGCCTAGTTATCAAATCAAGTGCTTAGTTTGGGGGCTTTTAAAACGTTTACATTTTATCTCAGGTTGCCCTTTACCGTTTGACATGCAAATTTGGTGCAGTTAATTTAGACAATTAAAAAGATCTTCAAGGGAGCTTTGTCACAGAGAATATTTGGAGTTTTCCCCGTGGATCAGCTGAGATAAAGTTGGCCAGAACAAATGATGTCTAGGAGATTAATTAGATATTTGATAAGACATGAATCCCTAATAAGGGAATACAAGGCACAAGGGGCTGCTGTGTGCTCTAAGTCAAAATTAATAACATTTAACAAGATTTTCATTTAGGCATGAAATGTCTTTTCCGGGGTATTGACTCTCGCGATTTATTCCCCTGAGTTGCCTCCCAACATAGAGGGCCTTGGGAACGAAAAGACTTTTTAAAAGCCTTTTCTTTTCACAGATTGTTTTTAAATCGCTTTTTAAAAACAAACAAACTCATTGGAGTTTTTTCTGACACCCCCCACAACCACCACCTCTGGGAGGTGTAGGCACCTCCTCAGTTAAAGCTGCCAGACTTTTGGCGTTTTTAGGTGCTCCAGTTTTAAAATGTCACCTTTTGAGAGCTCTCCCGTTAAGAAATACAACTACACATTCTTATAACCCAATTTAATTTACGCTGTTGATATACAAATAAATAATTTTGACTCCTCAAAAACGTATATGTATTATGGCTTTTGTAACTCACATGAACCTTACATTAACTAAAACTAACATTAAGGGAATTTTTTCCCACTCAAAAAAGTTGACCCACATAAAGGTTACTGAGGGAGGAACAGGATTAAAAAAAGGAAGTGTATTGTTCAGAGTCCTTTAATAATACCAAAATGAAAATATGATGTCAAGATTTTCTTCATACAGATAAACGCATTTAATTTCTTTAGATGACCTTAACTTACGTGTTTGTGGGTGAAATGATAACTCAACATTTTAAATATCTTTTACATATATACTGACTTTCACAAAGTGCATCAGAAAATTAAAGAATAAAACTCCCTGAATTTCAGGAATTCACCCCCCCAAAAAAACTCTATTCGAATGAACATTTACAAGAAAATAAAAGAGAACACAATCTTTTGACCCCTATTTATACAGATGTTATGAAATACAGAGAAACTGTCACTAGACTTCCAGTTTAATTTCTCACCTTAAGCCTTTTTTGATGCTTCCTTTTTTAGGAAAAAGAAAAGTCTCATTGTAAGTTGATATCAAGCAGGACTTGGAGCATTTTATATATAATATAATCCACACAAAGGGTCTGTTCTTATAGGTCCCATTTGTTTTCAAATGTTTTGACAGTCCTTTGCAGGATGGTGGCTTGGTTATGGAGAAAAGGAAAGAGAAGGGTAGTGGAGGGGGTGGGCAGTAGAGGAGGAGGAAGCGTTTCTGTGTATTGCTCTTCGTTCGAGAAGTTTGTGCGAGTGTGTGTGTGTGTGTGTGTGTGTGTGTGTGAGTGATCGCGCGCGCGCGCGCGACTGTGCGTGCTTGTGGTTGTAGGTCTCCGCTGTGTTTATGTCTGTGTGTGCAGTTTTTTGAAGTGTTGTGTCGGAGGATGGTTCACTTTTGTTCCTGGACCACGCATTCGATTCTCAGGTGGGCTGGGACAGCAGAGGGGAGCTCCTGGAGTGGCCAGCGAGCAGCGGCCGGGGAGTCGGGTGCTACTCAACCTCGCGCGGGTCCGGGGTGTCACTGGAGACCCCGCGCGTTTGTTCCCGGCTCGCTCGCCCTCTGAACCTCTCGCTCGCTCTTAAGGTCTCTACTTGCTCGTTCGCGCCGCTCGCCGGGCCTCTATGAGTCGTTGGGGCCAGATGCGGCTTCCTTGCCTCCCGCTGAGGCCGCTGCCGCCGCCGCCGCCGCCGCCGCCGCCGCTGCCGCCGCCCGGGCAGCACTGACGCCAGAGTCGTGCAGGATGAGGTCGGGGGATTCGGAGCGGGGCGTCTCCAGGTTGCTGGCGTCCGTGTCACTGTCGCTGCCCTTTTTGCCCCCGCCGCCCCCGTTGTGCGTCTTAATGTGTTTGCTCAGGTGGTCGCTGCGCATGAAGCGCTTGTTGCACACCGGACAAGCGAAGCGCTTCTCGCCCGTGTGAGTCCGCAGGTGCCGCTGCAGCTCGTCCGAGCGCGTGAAGCGCTTGCCGCAGAAGAGCCAGTTGCACACGAAGGGCCGCTCACCCGTGTGCCAGCGCAGGTGCGCTTTCAGGTGCGACGTCTTGCCGTACACCTTGCCGCAACCCGGGATGTGGCAGCTGTGCAAGCCCTTGCGCCGCAAGCTCGCCCCGGCCGGGCCCAGCCGCTCCGCCTCCTGGCAGTTGGGGCAGTCGCAGGTGGCGCGGCCCGAGTAGCGGCGGGCGGAGCGCGCTGAGCTCCCCCCGGCGGCGGCGGCCGCGGCGCCCGAAATCATGGCGCTGGCAGCGGCGGCCGCCACGGCGGCGCTGGAGTCCGAGTAGGAGGGCAGCACCGGCTTGAAGCCGTCCTGGGCCAGCAGGTGCTGGCTGGTCGAGAGCAAGTGCGAGGCGGCCGCGGCTGAGGACCCGAGGCCGGTGGAGCTGAAGGCTGAATGCGTGAGCGAGCTGAAGTCGGGGTTGTAGGTGCCGAGCTGCGAGTGCAGCGAGGCCTGGGGGGCGCCCGAGTGCAGCGAGCTCTGGAGCCCCCCAGCGGGGTTCTGCACCTCCAGCCACGAGCCCGGGCTGCTGTGCACGTCCCACCACGACGACGCCGCGCCGTTGGTCACCTCACCCGCCGCCAGCGTCGAGTGGAAGCCTGACTTGTACCACGACTCATACGGGTGCGCCATGCCCACGCGCGGGTACAGGCCGTCGGCCGCCGTGGTGTGCACCTTGGAGATGAAGGCCGACTGGCCTCCCGCCTCCTGCGGGGACACCCCAGCCGCCGCCGCCGCAGCCGCCGCCGAGTTGGAAAAGAGGCCGCCGTAGTCGCTGCTAAACGCGGACGACGTGGGGGACGTGGAGGCCAGGCAGAAAGCGCTGTTGGCTGCGCTCGAGCCGCCCGCCAGGCCGCCCGAACCGCGGCCGCTGGTGGCCACGGCGAAGCCCGAGAGGCTGGAGCCGAGGTTGCAGCTGGAGGAGGAGCGCTTCCAGGGGTGGAAGCCGCCCTTGGCAAAGGCGCTCGACTCCGGCAGCGTAGTCAGCGGACTCGTGTTGCCGATCTTGTTGCAGGTCGCCGCCAGCATGGCCAACGGGGTCGTTCCGAAGCGCGGCTCTTCCTAGAAGGGGGGGAGCAAGGAGGAGGAGGGCAAAAAGAAGTGGGAGGAAAACAAAGTGCAGCGGTGAGCAGCCTCGTTACCCCTGCGGCGGGTCCCGGGGGAGGGGGGTCGTGGCTCCCGGGTTCGCGCTTCCTCCCCGCGCGCTGGCCGAGGATGCACCGCAGCCCCGTGCGGGGCGGAGGCCATTACCAGGGCGAGGGGCCCGGCACTGGAAAGTTGTTCTTCGGTGGGGCTACGAATCAAAGATGTCTCGGTTCTCCTCGCCTCAGTCGTTGCAATCCCTGTCCAGAACCGGACTACAGTTTCTCCCCCTCTGCTTGCCATAAGCCTGCTCCTCTCACAGAAGCCCCCCCAAATCGCCCTTTGGAGTGAAGCACGGAGGTAAACACATAGGCAAACACCAGGTGAGGGCGGAGGCGGCCGAAAGAGTGGCCCAGGGGCGGGGGAAACTTGGGGGCACTCCTTTCATGGGTGGCTACAACTTCACTATTTTAATAGACAACGATGCTTTTTAATGTTTACACGCCAAAAAGAAAAAAAAAACCTATTATGAAAACAAGAATCCGAGGAGAAGTGACCCGGCGATGAATTTCAGAGACACAGGCGAATTGGGGAGCCTCAGAAGTGTAAATGTTTGTTAACGTGACTACATGAACTGCAAACCGATTAAGGCTGTTTTCTGGAAATACCACTGTCGCGTAATTGCAACAATCCTTGAAGCAAGGGGGGAGGGGAAGAAAAGAAACCTCTAGGTTTTCTTTAAAACCAAAGTAAAAAGGACTTCCTTAACGAATCGTTCTCTTAGAAAGGCACCTTCTAGGTTCCAATAACTTAGGAAGAATCCGTCCCGGAAATGTGGAAAGTGCTAAAAGAAGCTGAAGCTGCCTTCTGGCAGCAACAGTTTCTCCGGAGCTGCGGACTCAGAGAAGCCATAACGAAAAATTACTCCAGTTAAAACAAGCAAACGCGTTGCTGCGCTTCCGACTTACCCCGAGTATAGACGTGGCCATAGCAGGTCCCTGGGCTGCTCGGCGGGGCCGGGAGCGGGGCTGAGCCTGGCGACTGCTCGGGAAAACTGCTCAGATCCCGCGCGGCTCCCGCGTCCCCGCACTCGCGCCGAGCGGACTCTGGGCTCCCGCCGGCTAAACTCAGCCTAAGTGCGAGGAGCACCCGCTTTGAAGTGCCGCTGGCTGCGCCTCTCGCCCAATGAGGGCGCAGGCAGAGCAGACGGGAGCTACCTCGCAGCCAATCAGACGTGCCGACGGGCCAGAGCCCGGACTCCCGGCGCGTGCCAGTCAAGGCGACCAGCGAGGTGGCGGGGGCGGGAAGGGGAGGGGGTCGCGGGCTAGGGACTAAAGAGATTACAGTGCAATTAAAAATTTACACACACGCACTAAGCCAGGTTTAAGTACCGTTGAGACGGAGCTACAAGCCCCCTGAACCACCCTGACATGATGCAAGTTACAACTGACAGTCCTACTCCACTCCCTACTTGTGGGAAAAGAGACAGGAGGGGAGGGGACGCCGAGGCAGAGGCCTCACTAGCAAGGCCCCGGTGGAGACAGAAACATCAACGCTCACTTTGTGTGTCCGGGCTCTCGCCTGTGGAGCACAACTTCAGCTGGAATCCATTCTCGCTCGCGATTTTATGATTGTCGTTTGTCTTCTACCCAGTTCTTTATTCCCAATGGATTCGGTTTTACTCAATCTGAGGATTGGGCGCGAAGGGAGAGCTCCTCCGAGGGGAGAGAGGCCTTTCGGTCTAGGTCTACACTAACAGGCTTGTTGGGAGGGCCTGGAGCCTGCTGCATCCTGCCATTTCCCCCAGCGGTCTAAGTGACTTCCTAATTGTCGCTCTGCCCTCTGACCCGGGGGGTAATACAAGTGCCACTCACACCAGAAGCTTCTGGTGGTAATTGAGGGCACCCTTTGTACCGTTTTGCCAGCGCCTAGATACCAGGTTAACCTAGTTGTCAAATATGACTAAACAGTGGGAATGCTGATTATCTGCCGGGTTTTGCTGGGGGCTGGCATGGGGGTGGGAGGCATCAGCCCATACAACACGCTGCACCAAGCTGCTTATTTTCACATTGTAAGAACTTTGGAAATAGAGACTGGCGCGAGCCATGTCCTCCCCCATCTCCACCCCCGCTGAAGCTGCAGCTTGCTCGGCTGTTTGTTTAACCCGATGAAGATTTGCATGTCACGTTTCAGCCTGGAGTCGAGTTTTCTTGCCTCAGATTCAACCCATTCCAGACCGCGTGAGCCTAGATGCTCCTCTATGGGCAAGGGCACCTTGTTGAGAGGTGGTCTTTTCCCCCTAGCGCCTTGCTTGCATGGATGTGCATAAAGGAGCCACTCTCCGGGACCACCATATGGGAGTGCAGGGGGCAAGGACACACGTGGGTGCCTCTACATTTTTCAGGCTGGAAGCATCCTGAAGTCCTTTCCGGATCTTGTCGATGTGAAAAGTGATTTACTCAGACAGACAACTGTGCGTCCTGGAGTCTCTCAGCAACCGCTGAGCTGTTTGTTTTTCTTCTTCCTGGGCCTTGCTTTCTCTTTCTTCTTCAGAGCAGCCAGAAGCTCTGAAGCGTTTGAACCAGAAAAACCAACGCCCTCGGACAGACCTGAGTACTGGTTTTAATGTATGTACCACATTCCCCTTTGGTACCACATCCTACTTTGTAAAAGACATTTCAAATGCTTGGGTGCAAAAGACGAGTTGTTGCGGAGGGGGAGCAAGTGAAGAGGACGTGGAATAGCGCTTTCTCTCCTCTTTTGCAATATCTCTTGGCCCCAAAGTGCAACCAGCGTGGCTCTTCTCTCATTCCTCAGATGGAGCCTGCGTGCATCCTGGTGCATTCGGTGGGTGAGGAGGGCTATTTGGGTTGCTTTCTTGGCTTTTCGTTAGAGTACCTTTGCTCAGAATGCTTTTTCCTCCCCTTTGGTGTAAGGTGGTGAAAGCACTGAGGAATTTATGACAGAAAAAGAGAGGGAGTGAGAAGACTCGCGTGGCTATAATGAAGGGCTGTGCTCTGGGCGATTGTGGTGCAGAGTTGGAAATCCGCGGGGGGTGGGGATAGGTGTGAAAAGCCCGGGGGGGATTCGGGGTGGAGGGTTGAAGGGAAATCCAGGCAGCCTGAAAGAGCCAGAAAGCCCGGCAGGGGGAACTGGGAGCTGTTCCCAACAGGTGACTTCTGCCCTGGAAGGGGAGACTCGTGCTCGGCTTCCTGTAGCGTCTCCGCGTGGATTTACTAATAGAGAGATTGTTAAGTAGCAGCGAGGCATTTTCGACTTACCCAAAGGAGCCTGGGGAGGAGAAGCAAGGAGATTTCCCCCTTTCACCTCTTCCTTCACCCTAGCACACCCTTTCCTTAAGGAAACCTGATGAAGTAATAAAAAAAGACAATCCGAAAAGCCACTTAGCACTGGTGACATTTTTAAATCAACCGTTTAAAACAGTTCACGCTGGCACCTCGCCCCGGGCGCCTTGGTTGCCTTCCTCCTCTCTTCCTCCTCTTCTCCTCCTCTCCCCTCCCCCTCCTGCCGTTTTCAATGTAGTTCCAGCTGTCAGACTCTTTACGTGGGCACTGCGATATTCCTTTAGATACACGCATCGGGAGCACAATAAAAGTTAGAGAAATCTTCCAAACCAACGCAGACAGATATCCCGGGCCACTTCGACTCTAAGGTGGGGCCCCAAGAAAATCTTTCCAGAGAAGTCCAGTATTTTTCTGTGTGACAGATTTTTTTCATCCCCTAAAAAATTCAGTTTTTAAACAAAGATCAATGTGTTATGCTAAAGTGTTGAGCTGACTGTTAAAACATTTGGGGAAATAATGACAATGTAACAAAGGCCTGGTTTGGAGTGAATCATCACCCTTTTTAAAAGTTAAAGCAATTTTCAGGAGAATAGCTTTCAGCAAACGCTTTACATTATTCAAAACGGCCAAATAATGCTCTATTATAGCGCCTGAATGCTGCCAGTCAGCCCCTAAGTGCAATTTGTGCAAAGGCCCCGGTGCCTTATCTCCACTTCTTTATAAAGAGGTGAATATAAAACAATTTCTTCCAAACCCAGACAGAGAGCACGAAAATTGCTTCCCTTTCTGCAATCAGGGCAATTTAACTGGAGTGCAATTAGCACTATTAAATGTCGATTCTGCATAAACAAATCTGACTGAGCAGCGAAAGTGGGGTGAGAACCTCATATACACTGAAACTGATTTTTTAAAATTATGTATCCGGGTCCTTTACAATTGATCCATGACGTTTTCATCTTGGAATATATTTACATCGTAAATACACTACGGTTAAATCAACATAATTTTTTTGCAAAAAAAAAAAAAAACCTCAATAGGAATCCTAATAAAGAAGAATAGAGTAATTAAAGGGAAGAGTTTACTTCCTTTGAACAAATATTGTTTCCCCCATCTTGCCTCTCCGGAGAGCTTTGATCTAGAGCAACTGCTCAAGTTGCTGCGTTTAGGAGGCAAAGCCAGGGAAACAATTCCGTCATTAGCACTGATCCAAAGGGTTGGAGCTTCTACGCCACAAGGGGGAAAAAAAAAAATGCTTCTTCTCCCTGATACACAAGAAGCAGGGTGAGGATGGGAGAACCAGTTATCTTTTGAATAACTTGAAATATTAGATGGCTTCCCAGTCTCCCGGGTGCTTTGGCCAGTCACTGAGTTAGCAGAGTTAGCAGTGGATATACAGCAAGGGGTTGGGCTAGGGGGTGAGGTGGTGTAGGGTAGACTTGTGGATGTGGGCGGGAGGGGAGGCGTCCAGGGAGGAGAAACCGAAGGTTCTAGCCTGGGTTCAGCTGGCCGCTACCAAAGCTTCGGCCATTCGTACCGGGATGCCCGGGGGGCGGGGAAAGTGGCGAGGGAAGGGAGAGGAACACATAAAAAGCATTTATCTGACCTGTCCTCCTCCCACCTGCCTTTATTTATTTGCTAAGCCACAGGGCTCCCTTTTTGAATCATTTGCGCAATTAATTATGCTTTTCATTTGCATGACCTACACCAGAGCAGTGATTATCAGGACAGCACGATGTGGGAGTTGGGGAGATACATTAATAACTTGAGTTTAAAAAAAGCCGCCCTGTATACCTTAGTCGCCTGCCATGAACAAGAGCGGAGGAAGCCGGTACAGACCATAGCGCCTGTTGAGTGCGGTGAATCCTTCCCCCAGTTGGGATTTGTCAGTTGTGGGTGCAAATGAAGTGCAGCTTTTGATTAGAAGAGGATGTTTTATAGTTAACACATACTCATTTTTATAAAGCACCAGCCTGGAGATCAAATGGATGGAGAAAATTAATTTAAAATTGAGGAACTCTCTCACAATTTCCATTGAGCTTTCATTTAATATTTGTTCTAGAACCTCCTCATACCAGCTCAACCATTGCAAATAAAAGAGCCAGGGAGGATCAATAGGCCAATGGAATTTTCATCTTTTCTTTTTCTCAGAAGTGCGTTACTGTTATTTAGAGATGGCAGGAGATAAAAATCCTTCCTGTCTGTAGGTCTGCTGGAGGAACTGAAAACCCCTAGTCTATTAAGTGCTCTCCAAACACTTGATACACAACTAATTTTCTATTGCTAGATGTATCTGGGCCATATATTTTAAGCCTGCCTTGATCTGTTTATCTGCGCCAAAAATGTATTAACAATTAAAGGAAAGACTCTGGTGTGTCAAAGGAAGGAAGGTGACTGTAGACTGTGTGATGATTTTAATGACTGCAATTATTGGAAGATTATTCAACAAGCATCATAGATTTGTTTACTGCATTACTCGGAAACTATGGGGGGCCTATTCAGCTTGGGATTTTTACCTTCCTCCCTCCCTCAGCAACTACCATAGAGGGGTCTTAGACCTAAGCAAATGTGGCATTCAGTGTTGGCTTTCTTCTTTTTTTGAGCATCTCTACCAAAAGAAGCACATTTGTTGTCTCAGCCAACTCTAATGGAACCATCTTTAAAGACATTAAAGCAGTCTCCACATAGACTCTGAGCTAACATTTTTAAAAAGCCAAAGGTCAGAGGATTCTGGTCATTAATCAGTTTCTCCTAGTCAGGGTACCAGTTTCCTCAGTTTTACCCTTTCATAGGCAACTGTTCAGGAGACTTCCAACTCTTCCTTCTCTGTCCAGGGCTTGGAGGAGGCATTGCAACTGCAAGATGTTAAACACTAGCCTAGGCATATCTCCAGGACTCCACAGTGAGAAAATTTATTTTCTTTCTTCCCTTTAACATGCCCTCTGCCTCCCACCCCTAATTATTTCCTGTCAGAACTCCTGATGTTGCCTTGTTAGAAATAAGTAAATAAATAGAAGAGGTATGAATAAGAGCATATCATTTTGTGACTAAGGAAGTTTTTACTGTACATACAGACACAGGGGTACAAATAAGGAAGACTTCCTGTTTGATGTGAACGAAACCATCCTCAGTCTACAATAACCAATAAATCATAGCCGGAGCTTTACTCATTAATTAATTACTGATTTGGAAGTGAGATTTGAAAAGAAGAAAACCAAGAATAGCATCCCAGTAAACCCTCTTTTCTCTCTCCCCTGAAGCACTGAGACTGCAGTGACCAGGTCATGGTGGTGCTCTTCCTGGGTCTGTAATTATCCAGTCTCAAGATTAAGATGGACTTCACTGGAATCGAGAACCTTCCCTGTTCAAACAGGAGCTTGCAGAACTCTGCAAGTGGCAATTAGGAGCCAATTACAAGCCATTAGATTGATCAATGTACCTTAAACAATGCGAATGATTTATATGGCTGATTTACAGGGGGAAGAAAAAGAAAAAGGTAGGGGGAAGACAACTCCATATCCTTTACATCCGCGGCACTATTCGTAGAAGCCCCAGGCCCAGCCTCTGTTCATCACTGCTTAGAACCGCCAGAGCTATTTTTTCAGAGAACTTTTCAAGCAAAGACACAGGCTCGCCTGGCTCGCCCGGTGGGTGGCGAGATGCACATTTTATGCCCCTTTCTCTTCTTTCCAAGGAAGAGTTTAGAAAGACCAAGGCCTGGAGCAGCAGCCGGGGGCACAGCGATGCCACTCCCCTAGCGGAGGACACCGCCCAGAGCGGTCCCAGCTGCCTATCTTCAGCGGAGAAGGGGAGAATGAGTTACATGTTTGTTTAACGGAGTGTTGGAGAGCTATGTGGCCTCCTAATTACGGCAGGAACACAGACCATTAGCCCTTGAAGTTTCAGGCCCGACTCAGAGAGGAGCGGCGACCCAGCTCTCCGCGTGCAGATGACGCGGGGGGTGGGGTGTGGGTGGAGAAGGAGGGGACTCCGCGGAAGGGAACTCCTCGCTAGGGCTATTTCAGCTAATCTGAAGAGAACAAAATTACAACAGGGCTGAAGCGATCAAAGCTGGCCCCGCTACCCCCTCCTCCTGCTCTCCCTGCCGGCCCAAAGTCTGTTTGTAGTTGTCTCCTCTGCTGCAGACACTCGTCGGTCTTCTCACGACAAGGAAATTCCTGTCAGTTTTTTTTTTCCCCCCAGAGCCTGCAAGGAGAGGACAGACGCACTTCACACTTCCCAGTGAGGGAGAATTCCTTTTGTCTTATCTCCCCCGCCCTCAGGCTACCATCAGCTCTGACATGGGGGACAGGGGGTGAAAGACCCTGGGAACTTGGTGGGGGGCGATCGTAACGGCACCCCCTGTCCAACTCTGCCTCTGCTTGTCCCTCTCCTTCCACCATCTTCTCTTTTCCAACCTTCTCCCCCCTTCCTGTCTTCCTCCTCCTTCCAATCCTCTAGATCTTCTTACTACTATAGTCTCCCAGGCTCTGGCGCCCACAGCCTGGGAAGGAGCTGCTTATTTCCTGGCCTTAATGGTTTGGCGGGAAAGGGCTTCGTCCTAGCTTGTTCATGGGTGTCTGGGACAAATTCTTTTGTTTGTGTTTAAGTGTGGAATGGGAAACATTCAGGTTGATAATGGGTCACAGAGGGAAGAGGAGGAAAGCTGAGAAACCACATGTATTGAGATAGTTGCTACCTATGTCTTTTGCAGCCACTATACACGGGAGTCCAGGATTTGGAAACTCTTCTAGGTGGTGGATCATGATTTCACACACACAACACTCCCATCACCAGCATCTGCTTTAATCTATCCTTTATTACCCCATATCTCACTCTCCTGAGTTCTTCTCTGAGTTGGGTCCTTTCAATCATCTCCTTCCTAGGTCTTCTTCTCAGGGCCCTTACAGCTCAGTGAGAGGCTGAGAAAAGTTGGTTATAAGATTCCCACCAAAGACCCAGGCACTCCTGTGACATCCCCTGAAACAGGCCTTCCTAGGTCCACAATTCATGCTTTCTGGATTTCAGCCACTCTAGAGTCCAGCCCTACGCGGGGTAGCCTCTCTTATCACATTCACTAATGGATGTCCTATCCACCCATTACGAGGCCAGACTGACACCTCCACTCTGAAGTATCAGAGCCGGGTACATATAAGGGCTGAGGGAAGCTCTCAGCACATAGACATGTGCACCTCCCCTTGCTCTCCCTCCCGTTGTCGCACACAGAATGCACATTGATGACACAGAGACACTCACTCGGGCACGCGCCAGCGACGTCCATCCTCCTTCCCAGCCAGGCAGCAGAAGGCGAGACGGCCTTGAGGCAGGTGACATCACCGCGGGGAGGCGGGCTGCGCGCTCCAGATGCCATCCTGGGAGCGGGGATGTTCAGGAACCTCTCCCTCTTTTTGGGCTACGGGCCTCCCTGGCCCGGTGGCCCGTTGTCTTGTGGCAGCGGGGCCTCCTGTCCGCCTTCAGCCGGGCGCCGGGAGCCGCCTCCTGCTCTGCGCCCCTCTCCGCACCTCCGCAGTCGGAACCCCCAAGCGCTAGTCTCGAGAAGCCTGCCTCCCGCCCGCCTTCCATAGGCTCGGTTACATCTGGGATGCATTGCCCCTTAATTGTCAATCCCATTATTGTGATCAAGTGAACGTTGCTAATCTCTACATTTATTGTTTAGGTAAATAGGAGCTGCGTTTAATCAATACACAGGGCCTCAGCCCTCGCAGCGCCAAGAAACTTAAGTCAACGGTTAAGATTTCAGTGTGTGCCTAATTACAGAGCACGAGGAATAGTCACTCCAGCCTAATCCCACATCTTTTCTCCGACCCCAGGGAGCGGGAGGAGCGGAAGGAGGGAACGTGAGGAATCTCCGCCCTCCAAGGAATCGAGGGCCGGCTCCCACCAGGGAAGAAAAGGACTTCGTGGCTGTGACAGCGCGCGCCGGGCATGAGGGCTTGAGGCTGGACTGGAGACGCCCTGACCTCCCAGCGTTGGACACCACGCTCGGTGCAGTCTCCTCGGGGACTTCTGGATCTCTTCCCTCTAAATCTGCCTCCTCGAGGAGGGTGGTTCCCCAAGGGGCAAGTCCCAGCCTGGCGGGAAGGCTGAAGGCGGTGTCGGGAGAGGCGGGTCGCCAGGTGCTTCTGACGCCCGGGCCTGCGCAAGCTTCCTCGCTCTGTCCCTCCCGTGTTGCTGGGAGCTGCCGGGTTTCTTGCCCCACCGGAACTCCTGAGAATGACACGCTTGAACACCCAGAGAGCTATTTGCGCTTCTCCTTAAATAGCTATTGTTTCCTAAAAGAGGACCTAAGCCCCAAAAGAGGGAGAGGATCCAGGATTCTCAGCAGGTGGTGGGCAAGCCAGGGGAGGTGGGCGGGCCACTCTGGCTAGGGTTGTTGGCTCCTCGCAGCGGCGTGGTTGCTGCTGTAGCCTCAGAGTGAGGGCCTTTGGGCCTCGGCAGCGAAAGGGTTACGGTGGCTGCTAAAATAACTCGATCCCTCCCGACGCGCCCTGGAGTGGGGCCCAGGAGGCTGACCGTCCAGTTAAAGGGACTAACACTTTCTCCTTGAGCACTGTGCCGCTAGAAGTTTGTGTTTCTTCTGTTGCCTCTTTCTCTCCCATTCCCAAGTATGTTCGATATAAACAACCTATAAACACAGTTATAATCAGATAACTGCCTTGCATGGAATTGTCCCACTTTAAATATGCTGGATTCTAAAGTCAACTCTTCATTTGCAAGTTTAGGGTGTCTGTGCAACCACCGAACTAAATTACAACTTGAATTAGGGCCCACAGTATTGAATGGCATCTGGCTGTTTTTAATTTTTGGAATTGAATAGTTCTCGTATAAGGTATCTCTCTTTCACTTAAAAGTTGAATAGCATTTCAAACCAGAGGAAAATTAAACACAAATGTCAGTGCAATCCCCCAAACCTTTTTCTATTAATACTTCCTCCTGAGCCTCTCCTACCATCCCAAGCTACCACCCAAGACTGTGACTCTCCTTATCAGATACACTGATCTTTCACCTCGCTGCTGCAAACCATCCTGTCAGTCAGTCTGGAGGAGAGATAAATACGCTTTCAGATTCTTGACTGGGGATGTCAGCTTAACTTTTTCCGGGCTGTGGTTGTTTTTAAGCTAGGAAAAGGAAAAGAAAGGCAAGGGGCCTGATGGCCCCTGGGTGGGCTCCTGTGTGGGCACAAATCCCTTGAGGATCTCAGGAGTTGGGTGTGAGTTAAGGTCCACCACTCAATGCTGTGATCTTGGGTGGGCCAGGAAACTTCTGAGTTTCCTCTTCTTTAACATAAAGCAAATAATTTCAACTTCAAAGGATTGTTATAAAGGTTAAATAAAACTATATAGAGAAATTCCTAGAAATGTGCTCAAAACTTAATAGTTAAGCCAAAAAAAAAAAAAGTTCTTGCCTTTTATTTCTTTCTGAAATAGCATTCCGACCTGAAACTTACATGGAACTAAGGACAAAATCAACAGCTACCATAAAACTGAATTTTAGTGTGTGTGTGTGTGTGTGTGTGTGTGTGTGTGTGTGTATGTGAAGCACAGGGCCTACTACAAAATCAGGTTGGATGAAGATGAATGTAATGACAGCTAACAGCTGCCTGTTTTGGGAAGGGCAAGGTTAGCTGCTCCAGTCAGCAACATGTTTTATGTTCTGGCTTTCACTAGTTTGCCCATGGGGAAAGAGGAGGCATTTTCCCTAATAGTAATAGCTAAAATTTGTTGATAACTTATTATATGGCAGGCACTCTGCCAAGTACTTTATGCACAGCATCTCATTTAATTCACTCTATAATCTTATCAGGTAAGTATTATTGCCATCTCTCTTTTTAAACTTTTATTATGGAAAATTTGAAATATATATTTGAAAGTAGAAAATACTATAATGAACCTCTCTATGTTCATCATCCAACATCAACAATTGTCAGCTCATAGCCAAACTCGTTTAATCTCTATTCCATCCATTTCCTCCTCCCTTATTTCGAAGCGAATCTGTGACATTATATCATTTTATTTGTAAATATTCCAGTATGTATCAAAATACCAAAACAATAACTCTTAAAAACACCCCAAACCACATTACCATGTTATAATCATACCTAAACACATTTGAAATATCTCTTAATATTACCAAATATTTATTCAGTGTTCAAATCTCCCCAACTATGTCATAAATTATTTTTTACAATTACTTTAAAAAATTAGAACTAAGTAATATCCACGGATTTAGTTTCTCAATCTCTTTTAATCTATAGGTCCTCCTCCATCTTTTTCTTATCTTGCAATTTATTTATTGAAATTACCAAGTCATTTATACTGATATCCTTTCTATAAATGAAGAAGCAAGCTGAGAGAGGTTAAAGGAATTTAGTAAGAGATAGAAAAGGAATTCAGTCTTAGTTTTGTCTGACTCCAGAATCCAAGTGCTTAATGGTTTTATTATATTCCCTTTAAATCAAATGATGAAAAGCAAGACACAGGAGAAACACAATCACTCATAAAAGATTTTAGAAAATGCATGATTCTACCAGTTCCTTTACTAAGTGCCCACAGAAAACCGTGCACTTAAAACCCAGGCAGGGTTTGAAACGTAGGAAGAGAAATTGAAAACAGGATAACCCAGCATCCTCCTTATGTTTTGAATCTGACTAAATAATTCCTGCTTGCAAATCCATCTATAACATGGTGAAGAGATTTTCATTTCCAATAAATATTTAGCAAAGCAAAAGTATTTCTTAAATGAATCTACCAGTTTCCTTTTTTTCCTCTTCTCATTTACTCTCCTCCTGGTTTCTCCTTTTCTCTGTTCTTGATAGCTAGATAAGGAGAAAGTATCTCTTTTAAGTAGTTATTTAAAAATACCAGTCAAATTAACAATTTGGTAATTTGATATATGATATCTGGCTTTTGTTATGGTAGTTTTGAAACCACAGTTACCCTAGCAACTGAATACATTCTGTCTTTAAAAATTTTTTAGCTGTCTGGAAGAGGAAAAAAAAGAAAAGAAAAAGAAAACTTCTTGCCAGAATTTTCCTATAATAGCTTCCATTAACTGCAGTGGCTTCTATTGAAGAGGCCAGCACTGCTGTCTCCTGCTGTCACCAGTCATTCACTGATCTAGCAGATGTTTTGTTTGATAAGGCCAATTTGAGCTTTATAAAACATTTATTTATTTATTTATTTATTTATTTATTTATTTATTTATTTATTTATTTTGCCTCCAAGGAGCAAATACCAGTAAGGATGGGATTCAGCATCTATCACTGGATACCATATAAGGGCCTTAACCTACCATTAGAACTTCTAGGTGAGAAGAAACACTAAAACAAACCTAAAGGCTTTGTTTATTTTTAAACAAAGAAAAAAAGAAGTGGGGAATGGCTAAACGGCATTAGATTAGTCCCTAGAGACTTAGCAAGAGGAAAAAAGTGAGCAGAAGAGCCAATAATACACTATAGAATCTTTCTGGAAACACTTGGTAGATGTGCAGGTGCTAAGAAGGTGTGCAGTTGCCAATGATGCTAGTTAGTAAGACAAGGGTGTGATGCACATTGAACTGAGTTTTATAGATTTGATAAACCATGTGTTAGCATTTCAAGGAGGTGAAGTAGAGAAGAATCAACACAGGAAAAAGGTGTCTATTAGAGCTTTTTGGAGCAACTAAACTCTGAACATTTGTGAGAATATTCATTTGCCTCTGAATGAAATTTCCTTCACAGTCATGCTCCTAAAACATGTAACTCTAAACAAAACAAAACAATACAAAAAGAAAGAAAGAAAAGTAAAAGAACAGCTGATTTTATAAAATTTGCAAATATCCAAATTCTTTCTCTTGAATAGGAAGAAGTTTGGTTTCAAGACCATGGAGCTATGGTGTGGGTAAATCAATAGGCAGTAAGAGAAGTGCTGGGCGGTTTTGCTCCTGTTGGAAAGAGGCCTTCGTTTATGAGTCTCCTGAGGTATTGTTTCTCTTATCATTCTGCAGAAGACTAAAAAAAAAAATTCTGGTACAGAAAGTCCTTTTTTGCTATATAATGGCTCAACAAAATGAAGATTCCAGTCTTTCCATTTTATTTTAGATTGCTCTACATAGGTAAAATATTCGACTTGAGAGATTATATTTTAAGCTAGGGCGTGAATTAGAAAAAAAAAGAGAAAGACGATGTCAATTCTATTTCCAGAAAATAGAATTGCTCTATAGTACAGTAACCCTGAGCAACAACAAAAAATTGTCTTATCAACATATGCACATTCCTCTCTGAGTAAAAACAGAAAAAAAAAATGGGCAGAATTAGCAATGACAGTTAGGGCTTTTTCTTAACCTTCCTTTAAAGGAATGTTCAAACAGTTAAGAAAACTACTAGTTTTTTAAAAAACTGTAATTGACATATAACATTGTGTAAGTGTAAGATATATGTATTGATTTGATATACATATATATTGTGAAATGATTACTACAATAAGTTTAGTTAACGCATCCATTACTTCACACAATTACCATTTTTGTTGTGATGATGGTGGTGAGAATATATAAGATCCACTGTTCAGCAACTTTCAAATATATGATACAGTATCGTGTAGAGTCACCATGCTGTACCTCATTAGATCCCCAGAACTTATTCGTCTTATGACTGGAAGTTTGTACCTTTTGGCCAACGTATCTTCATTTCCCCCCCACCCAGCCAGTCAGAAATAGAGTATGGTGGGCAAGAATTACTTGTCTTGGATGCAACATATCTGAAGCCTCAGCTGGGAAGACTTAAAGGCTGAGGAGTGACTCAATGATTGGGGGCTGGAATTGCCTGAGTGAATCTTGGCAGTTGATGCTAGCCATCAGCCAGGACATCTATATATGGTCTCTCCAAGTGGTCTCTCTGCAGGGGCTAGTTTGGACTTCCTCACAGCATGCGTGTGAATTCCTAGAGTGAGAATCCCAAGAGAGCATGATGAAACACATGGCATTTTTGTGATCTAGCCTCAAAATTCACATAGCATCATTTTATTTTTTTCTTGGTTGGGCCAGTCATAAATGTTTGCCCAGGTTGGAGGGGAAAGAACATAAACGCCACCTCTCCATAAGAGGAATGTTAAGGTCATATTATAAAAAGAGCACTTGGGATACAAGATACTGTTTCATCCTCTTTGGGAAAATACTTTCTGCAATATATACATGTAAATGGAGCATCCAAACAGAGTGCAGAGAGTTGACATCCGAGAGCTTTTTTTTACTGTCTCTGGCAGTTGAAAATTAAAGTCTTCAAAGACTGATATATATAGCAGGATTTTACGTATGTCTCATGCTTTCTTTATTAGGAATTATTTTCCCCTAATTTCTTGGAAGTGTGAATTTTGCAGTGTTTTGATTAACATTTTGCTCTCACATGCACAATTTAGTACGTATATCACAAACCTTTAAACTTCTCATCACTAGAGGAACAATAGCAAGTCCAACCTATCAGTATCTACTTCGGCTCAAAACACTGCAATGAGTATATTGATCTAAAAATTTGATTATCATTCACATCTTCTTTAAAATAAATTAATGACTTGCTTTAAAAAATAGAATTACTGATAATAGAAAAAATAATGCTCAGTTTTTCAATTGTGTTTTCCTTTTTAGTAGCTTCTATTCAATTATATAACACAAAGATTTGGAATATTAGAAATCGGCCAGTATCTTTGAAAGAAACATTAGTACTTTTCTTTGTTACTACGGATCTTTTTTTTCTCTTTCTTTTTTTAACATGAAAAAAGACAGAGAAAATGTCCTAATGTTTGGTTAACAAATTAAAAACCCACAATTAAATGTTTTAGTATCCTGGTCTTATATCGTTGTGTCATCAGGGGTTGATTTACCAGCTGTAAAGTTGTATAAGAAATCTTTTAAATGTAGAACTGTTGATAATATTTGAACTTCTGTATATACTGTGATCTCTTGATAACTACTAAATCAGGTGTGACAGTTCACTGTGGCTCACTCTGAAGAGCTCTGAAATCAGTGATGTGTTTTCTGAGATCGGAGACAGGTTACATGTTGTCTTGATTTCCATATTCAAAGATTATTACACATTCAATTGTTCAGATCTTTTCTACCCTTCTCCAAATCCTTTCTGCAAACTTTATGAACAAAATACCCCTTTTAAGAACAACCGAACAATTGGTATATTTGGGTAGCTTATTAATTAAGAAGGCAGAAAATATTATTATAAAGAAGGACAGACCCAAGAGAAAGGAGTTTTGGAAGTTGGCAATTTGTCATTTTAAAACATTAGGTTAATAGACTACATCTCAGTTAACAGTTATATTAGATGAGAAGGCATTAGCTAATTCATTTTTCTATGTGCCTAGCTCCACCATAATTGAGGGATAGGAGAAGAAATACCCAGATATGTGTATAAGTTAAGATTCTTTTGGCTACAGAATGACCAGAAACCAAGATAAATAACATTGGCTTTAAATTTAGAAAATAAAAGTTTACTTATATACTGATGTGGTGGCTCCATGATTATCACAGATCTGACTCCTCTCTTCATATTTCACCTACTTTACTTAAACACAGGTCAAGAAGCTTAAGTTTCAGGTATTAGTTATACATTCTAGCCAGCAGAAAAAAGGAAAGGCAAAGAAAACATATTCTTTACTCTTAAGAGCACATCTCAGAAGTTAAACTCAACGTTTAATATCTTATGTAGTAGAATTTACTTGTATAAACACATCTAGCCATAAGGAAGACTGGGAAATACAGTCTTTATTCCTCATGGACATAGCTAAATATTCCATAACTAAAGAAAAAAGGGAGATGAAACATTGGAAGGCAAAAAATATTTCCTACCTAATATAGTCAAAATACTGATAACTTTGAATTTGGGTTATAGGTATATGGGATTTACAGTATTATGATTTTTTAGTTATATTTGAAAGATTTCATAACAATATTTTTTTTGTAGATCGTCAGGATAAAAATTTCTAAATCCTAAGTGATAATATGAATTCCTTGAAGCCTTGGTTAAGTTACATAATGTTTCTGAGTCTCAGTTTCAATATATGTAAAATGCAGATGATAATACTTGTACTAACCAGTTAATAGTGCTGCAGTCAAGGTCAAATGTAAAAATGCCTATGAAAGTATTTCAGAACCTATAATGCAGTAGAACATCAGTTGTTGTTAATAATATGCTTGCTGTCATTTTTGTTATCATTATTAATGTGAGGGCAGAGGCCATGTCTCATTATTCAATGCTGTATCTCCAGTGACTAGTCAAATGTTTCACGCATAATAGATATAAAATAAATGTTTGAAAATTAAAAAAAAAAATTTGTATCTGAAACTGAATGAGATAGAAAAGACCTGAAAAATCATCTAATAACCTCATATGACATAGGAGGAAACAGACCCAGCGCAATTGAATGACTAGCTTAAAATGACGCAGAGTGGCAGAGTCTCAGAATGGTGGAGGTGCAAAAGGCATAATCATCCTCAAAAAGCACAAGGGAAATACCAGGGACTCAGGGAGAATGTTATTCCCTTTCTAGCTACCTTGGAAAGTCATGTCATAATATAATCGCACCACTTTCTGTTATGATCTCAAGAAATGTAGTATTCTCTAGCAGTACTCAGATTTTCTTCGGTTAACTAACGTTTCCAAACCGGAAGCTAACCAGTAAGGACTCAAAAACTCTTTGTAAAAAAAAAAAAAGAAAAAAAAATCCTTTGTCTTGCAAACATTTAAAAAATATTCAATATTCAATAAAATTTATTGACCTTCGAGTAAGAATCCTTACACATTTAATGCTGTTTCTAATTTATTATAAGAGTGACTTCCTAAAAATATTAATCACAACTGGACTGAAAAAGTATTTGGGTAATGTGGCAATGCTGTTTACATAAGTATACCACATTATAAGTTTATTGCAGATCCAAAGGGATTTGCCTTTGTAAAATTTGAAACAAAAGAACAAGCAGCAAAAGCTATTGAGGTAGGTCCAGAACCTAAAAAGAAAGAAAGTGAAGACAATTAGGGAGTGTTTTAAAAAACAACAAAACTTCTTTGGCTGATTTCATTTCAGTTACTTAACAACCCACCTGAAAAAGTACCAAGAAAACCTGGTATATTTCCTAAAACAGTGAAAAATAAGCTAATTCCTGCCCTTGTAATAGCTGATGAGTTATTTAATATTAAGATTTAAGTAGATGTAGTTGTGTTAATATTTCAGTAGATATAATTGAAGTAAAATGAAAACTAATTATAACATTGCTACAGAAGAAAAGGGAAAGAAAAAGAATTAGAGAGGCTGAATGAAGAAAGAAGACAATATCTAGACCAAAGAGTCAAATGTAGACACAAGCCAGGAGAGCATCTGCAAAATGAAAAGACCCAGGACCACATCTGAGGCTCTGAAGTAGAGATTACTGAACCCCAAAAGCTACTGTCAAAGAAGAAAAAAAATGGGATCAAGCTGAAGTATCTGGCTTACCTTTAGTCACAACAGGATAGAGGAAGAGAAGTAGCTCTGAAGATGTAGAATGCCTTACTCCCAGATCAGAAGTAAAGAAAATGGCTTAGAAAGATGACATTAAAAAAAAAGCTTCAGAGGTTTCCAAAGAAAACAAAGGTATTTATAACTTTGAGGTTAGGATTGGATAAATACGCTTTTTTATTTCTTAACTTATATCCTTATTTCATAACTTGATATTTAATTTTAAGATTTAGAAGTCTCTACTGAAGAGGAAAAAGATACTGAAAATATAAAAGATGGATCCATCTTAAAAGCAAAAAGGAAGTATAAGAAAAAACATAAAGAGAGGCATAAAATAGGAGAAGAGGTTATATCACTAAGAGTACTATCAAAGTAAGTCAACGGTACAAATTCTATTGTTGCCATTGACATTCTTCACAAACATTTTGGTTCTAATGGTCCCTGTTATAAGAATTGGTCTTGTAGATGGCACAACTTCTTATAATCTATTCTTTAAAAGTTTTTATAATACTGTTACATGATCTTTGTGGCCAAGGGCTGTAAATTCTGACCAAATCTAACATGGGAAATTCTCTCCTTGAGTCTACATCTGAATTAATCATTGCAGCAATGTCCTGACACAAATAGGCCTAGTTAGGACCACATTTTCAGATGAACACTCTATTTTGATATGCTCAATGCTCCCTAAGCTAATAACAGCAGATAGCCATCATTCAGTAGCCAAGATTACAATGATAGAAATTATCAGAATTAATTTACTTCGGTATACAATAAATATGTATTTTTGCTTGTGAGTCTATGGGATTGGTTAGGTAGCTCTGCTGATCTGAGTTGGGCTTGGTTAATCTCAGCTGAGTTCATTTCAGTCTGGGACCAGCTGGCAGGTCAGCTGGTAGCTGATTGAACCAGGGTGGCTTTGGATAAGATGGTTCATTTCTATACTTGCCCTCCAGCGGCAGTCCCGTGCTTGCTTTCATGGTGGTGGCAGAATTTTAAAGGAGTAAGCAGAAGCATGTAAGTCTTCTTGAGACCTCAGCTCAGAACTGGCACATTTATTCCTGCTGCATTCTACTGGTTAAGAAAGTAACAAGGCCACTAAAATACAAAGGTAGGGAGAACAGATTCCACCTCTAGATGGGAGAGGCTGTAAACATACCATGAGAGGCATGGATACTGGGGAGAAAAATTGTGGCTGTTTTTGTAATTACTCAACCATAATAAGGATAAGACTTTGCTAGGGATACCTCAGTGAGGTTTTCCCTTGCGGTATCCTTAACTAACCAAACATATAACCCTCAGAGTGCTTTACCTCTTTAGTTTGGAGAAAGGAGAACTTCACTGGAACAAAGATAATGATGACAGAACATTTCTTGTCAGAAATAATGTATGCAAAAAAAAAAAGTGAAGCAACATTTTCAAGTACTGGAAAACAAAGCCGTCATAAATATACTATACTAAAATATCTCTTTAAAATGAAGGCAAAATAAAGAACTTTTCAGATATTAAAAAGCTTAAAGAATTCATTGCGGGCATATCCATATAAGAAAAATGTTAAAGGAAATCATTTAGGCAGAAGGAAAATATTATCATTTGGAAATATGGACCTACCGAAAGGAATAAAGAGCATTAGAAATGGTAACTGTGTAGGTAAATGTGCAAGATTTTTTTCTTATTGTTTCCATCTTTTTAAAAGATAATCGACTGTTTAAACAACAGTAACACAAATAATGTAGTATGGGATTTACAACATATGTAGAAGGAAAATGTGTGACAACAGTAGGACAAAGTGCTGGCTTGCTTGGGCAGGTCTCCGGGAGCTCTGTCTGTGACTGAATGTTCTGTTACACTTAGGGAAGTATTAGAAAACTTAACTCGCCTAAAAGCTGAGTCAAGCTCTCCAGTGTGATAAGTATAAAGACAGAATTTTCTTTCCTTAAGAAAAGGGAAGGAATGAAGGTGAAGACTGATTTGTACAGGCATTCAAAAGGGATTTCGTCATAAATGATGTAGATCACTGATTCTCTCTTTGAACGTCCTTTCCCCTGTGCCCTCAAGCCACCACTACAGTAGGCTTTGCAGGTGGATTGGCCTAGGGTAGGTTAGGATTGGGGAATGGGCATTCAGTAATTTTCCTTTATAGGGTACATGGCAGAGAACAGAACAACATGCTGGAGTTTCTCAAGCCTGGAGGACATGGCTACTAGAATACACAGATGGCAAAGCCCAACCTGGGTTAGTGGTATGCTGCCACTCAAATTAAGCTGACGGGCAGAGAGCAACCTTCTACAAAAGGTCTGGGTTATAATGTTATTTGTCCCCCAATATGAGAGCCCAGAAAAAAAAGGTAATATCTTTATAATCACAGAGAGACAAGATACTTCTAAATATAAGATCGAAGACATAAATAAGGAATGTGGCCTTATTTACCAGTCGCTAAGACTCATTTTTGCCAACATTGAATCAAACCACTGATTTGCCTAATAGTTTCATTGACTTAACCAATAATTTTGCCATTGTGTAAACACAGAACTTGAAACAATTTTTTTTCAAAAAATTAAAGACTTTGATATTTGACCTTAAAGATGTTAAGCCTAGAAGTTGTAAAAATTGAGTTTTCAGGATAAAATACAATTGAGAGAGGAACTAATTATGGTCTAGAGCTTTATCAGCTATAAAAATCCATCGAAAGCTGTCTGCTTCCTAGTGATTTTGTGCTTTGTTCTAATGCATGATTTTGCTTCTAATACTATTGGGAATGTTGGAGATCAACTGAATAATTAGACTTATAACACAAATTAATTTCTTACTCTACACAATATTCTGAGAATTAGTAATGTTTTGACCAAAAATGGGGATTCCCTTAAAAGTTAGCACATGGAATTTATTTGGAGAGATGTTAGGCTGATAAGAGTCTTAATTGGACTGAGTAGAATGAAAATCTTTTTTTTTTAAATTTTTTTTAGCACTAGCCAGATTTATTTATTTATTTTTATAAACTTTATTTATTTAACATTTTATTTATTTATTTTCTCCTCTCTGGTAACCACTTATCCATGAATTATCCATGTCCATGCGTCTCTGTTTGTTTGTCCTGCTCATATGTTGCTTTCAGGTTTATATCCCACATAAAAGTGACATGTGATTTTCAACCTTTTCTGTCTGGCTTATTTTGCTTAGTATGATTATTTCAAGGTCCATCCATGTTGTTGCAAATGGCAGTATTTCATCTCTTCTTATGGCTGAGTAATATTCCATTGTATATATGTACCACAGCTTCGTTAGTCAGTCATCTAGCATAGGACACTTCGGTTGCTTCCATGTCCTGGCCACTGTGAATAATGCTGCTATGAACATCAATGTGCAAATATTTTTTTGGGTATGAATTTTCAAGTCTTTGGGGGTAAATACCCAGTATAGGGATTTCTGGATCATATGGTAGATCAATTCTTAGTTTTTTGAGGAACCTCCATACTGTTTTCCATAGTGGCTGTACCAATTTATAGTCCCACCAGCAGTGTATGAGGGTTCCTATTTCTCTACACCCTCTCCAACATTTGTTATTACTTGTCCTGTTGATTATAGCCATTCTAACAGGTGTGAGATGGTATCTCATTGTGGTTTTAATTTGCATTTCCCTAATAGCTAGAGATGTTGAGCATCTTTTTATATATTTGTTGGCCATTTGTATGTCCTCTAGGGAGAAGTGTCTGTTCAGATCTTCTGCCCATTTTTTGATTGGATCGTTTGTTTTTTTGTTGTTATTGAGTTGTATGAGTCCTTTTTATATTTTGGATATTAGGTCCTTATCGGAGGCGTTGCTTGCAAATACATTTTCCCATTCGAGCTGTTGTCTCTTTACCTTGTTGATGATTTCTTTTGCTGAGCAGAAACTTTTTAGTTTGATGTAGTCCTGTTCATTTATTTTTGCTTTTACTTCCCTTGCCTTTGAGGTCAAATTCATAAAATCCTCTTTAAGTCCAAGGTCCTTGAGTTTAGTACCTATGTTTTCTTCTATGCATTTTTTTGTTTGTTTGTTTCAGGGAATGAAAATCTTTTTAGTGAGCATGGAGACGCTCCTTATCAACCTTCTAAATAAGTGAAAAGGTCCGAGACATAAAAATTAAGATTAATATCAATTACGTTTCTTTGTGGGGCATGTTTTTATCTAAGCTATTAGGACTCCAGAACTTCATCTGGAATATGTATATTGCATAGTTTACAAATACTGTTAATGAATGACTAGTGCACTAATTTTCACAGTATTGTATGAACGAGCTTTTGCTAGTTTATGTTACAATAAGAAACATGCACAAATCTCAATGGCTTACAACGACAAAGGTTTCTCAGTCATGGAACATGTCAGCTGTAGCCCAGTTCAATATGTGTTCATTTCAGGATCCAGCTTCAAGGAGCACTACCTATTTAGGACACTCATTATTGTGGCAGAGGGAAAAGAGCATGATGGCTGAACCATGCAATGGCTCATAAGCTTATTTGGATGGTACATATCAATCATACCTTATATTTCATTGACCAAAGCAAATCACATGATTAAACCTAATGTTAATGCAGGAGGGAAATGTGTACTTCCTATAAGAAGGGACTGCAAGTCACATGGAAATGTGTAGAATACATAATTATCTTATAGGAAGTGTAGTGAATAATTGAGAACCATAGTGTAATCTTCCACAATTATTAAATGAGATGCATCTGATAAAGAAATAATTCAACAAACTGTTATGCTCTGATTATTAAAGTAAAACCAACCTAATGGTGTATGTAATATCCTTGCAAATTTTATTACTGCACTTTCAGTTTAAGAAATTTCTAGTGAAATACAAACTATTGCTACTCAGTGCTATTAATTGATTGATTGATTGATTGATTGAAGGGAGGTGGAAAAATGAGGGAAAGAAGTCTAACTAGTTATGCCAAAGATAGTGACTATTCTCTATAACAGCAGTGCTCCAAAGCATTTCTTACCACATATGTCTCCCATGTTCTTTTCAAATGTATGATAGCCACCACAATTCACAGTCCCTATTACTGTCTGTAACTTTATTCTTTAAAATTTGTCCCCTACTCAAAATATTTTCTTAAGAGCTGTCATTGATTTTCTTCAATAGTCCATTGAGATGCCACATTGTTTAAAGCTGAGTGTCAATGTATATCCTTCTAGCAATTCTTCTGGCTGTAATCATTCCCATATCTCCTCTTTGGCTCATCACATAAGAGCTAAGTGGTTATCCTGATGCCACGCACATGTCCAATGCAGGAACTTTTTTCGAATAGCTCTGTTACCTTACAGATTTTGTCAAGACTTTATTTATGATTCAAGAATTTTGGTATGATGTCTGATTTATATTTTTGGAAAGAGATTTGAGTTTCACTACAATTAATTTTTGTCCGTTGCTTGATGCCACCTATTTTTTGGTTTTCATTAAGACCATAATGAATGTTGATGGTCTTCCTGATATTATTGCTAAATTTTCTTTATTCAGATATATGAGAGAATAACATCCCTTTCACCCCAACACCTCTGACTTTAGAGAGAAAATTGTCTGTCATTATTACTAGATGAGATGAGTCATTAAAGAGATTCTGGGTAATGAGCAGATTTGATGGCAAAGGTGAGATTATTTATTGGGTTTAGAACTTGCCTTTCATCTTTGCCAGGTACATGAGTGGAGAGTTTGAGGTTTCCAAAACATAAAAACTGGAAACTGAGTGGAAGATCCAACAGAGAGGCATAACTTTTAAACTTGAAGAGTTGGAAATTCTTCAGCTTGCCCCTGATGAAATTTTGAGATAGATGGAACACATGCTATGGCACTAAGATGAATGCAATTGCTGAAAAAGTGAACGTTCTTTAAAAGCCTTCACAATTAACAGCAAAGGGCTTCAAAAATCCCAAAAGGAACCCTCATGCACTGTTGGTAGGAGTATAAATTGATGCAGCCACTATAGAAAACGGCATGAAGGTTTCTCAAAAAATTAAGAATAGAACTACAATATCATCTAGAAATTCTTTGAGAAAATGAAAATGCAAACTCAAAAAGTTAATTGCAGCATTATTTACAATAGCCAAGATATGGAAACAACCTAAGTGTCCATCAATAGATGAGTGGATAAAGATGTCTCTCTCTCTCTCTCTCCCTCTCTCTCTCTCTCTCTCTCTCTCTCACACACACACACACACACACCCACACGTGCACAGTTACACATTGGAATACTATTCAGCCCTGAAACATATGAAATTTTGCCATTTGCCATAACGTGGATAGATCTTGAGAGTATTATGCTAATTGAAATAAGTCAGGTAGAAAAAGACAAACTATGATTTCACTAATATGTGGAATATAAAACAAAAAAGAAACACATGAATGAATAAAACAAATTCAGATATAGACAACAGAAAGGGAAAGGAAAATCTCATGCCGCTTTCTCCAGAGAGGAGAGGTTGATACTCTTGTCAGACTTCAAGAAATTTATTAAACCACAATTAACTGTGAGCAGGATCACTGTGATTAAAGACATGGATTTTCTTCTCCTCCTTGCTTTTATAAAATGAGCTGACATAGACCTCTGTTTAAAATACTTAGATATTTTACTTCCCTTTGGTACTGCTCCTCACTCATGCAGTAGAGTGAATAAAATGATCTGGGGCCTACCTCCTTGGGAAAGGCTGGGTTATCTTTCTCTCTATCCTTTTTCACTAGATGCTTTAGTTGCTGGGTCAAGTCTCTTACAAGGAGAGTTAGTCTTCCTTGGTCTAGTAAAACTTCCTATATTCTTAAGCAGTTTAAACAACCTTTCTTGCGCCCTAGAAATTTTTATGAAGAATGGGATAAATTAACCTGAACCTGTGTTCAGCCTGACTTCATTATTGGCTAGAGAGAATGAATTAATTCTCCATAGGCAACATCAAAGAAAAAAGAGGCAAGATTTTCAGGCTACAAATGTGTCTACTGGTGTTCAGGTCTACAAACGGTAGGCTTTCATTTGTTATAAATGCTTGCTTGGGCTCATGATGAGATAAGCAATATACTGGGTAGTGGACTAAAAAGTATTAGATAACCCATGCTCTACAGGTGTTTTGCATATAGGATTCTTTCATGTGTAAGACTGGGGAGAAAACAGCTGTTCCACAGCCCTTCTTATCCCAGCAGGCCTTTTCTTTTAAAGAATAATAAAAATATATTGCTCCCTGCACATTCCCTATTTCTATAGGAGACATGTGATTCCAGAAAATCCATTTAATGATGGGTGAATATTACAAATTAATTTGGCTAAATTTCTGGAAGTTGAACCCACCCAACTATGCCATCCTCTTTGAAATTTCGCACAGAATGGCAATATGCTGTTGGCCTTCTGCAGCCTATTTTGTGGTATTTAAACGGACTAGCATCATGTAAATCATTATAGTATTCAGACCCTTTCCATACATTGTTCCCTCAAGAAACAAGTCTGCATTGGCTGGAAGATGATCCATTAGCCATAATGGAAACAGAAAGGGTGGTAAGGTTAACAGTACAATATGGAACTCACTTTCAGACTTTCCTATTCAGTGGTGAGACACAGTAAGGAAGGGTGTCATGATGGGAAACTAACTGCTAGGGTCATTGGATGTACCTCCATTGGGAATCTGTTACCTTGCGCCAAGAGCCATGAATCCAGATGGTAACCCTAGAATTCAGCTGCTCACCAGAAATTGTTCTGCTAATTTGGTGGCCTTGTCTGTTGGAGCAGGAAGGGAGGAATGTAACATTGAATTGAGAGCATTCCTGGGACTTCAAAGGAGAATCATGAACTGAAAGCATTTAGCACTTCCTGATTCCTTATGTCTGATTTATAACATAATTTAGATCCAAGAATTATCAAAAATGAATTACGAGTATGATTATTTCAAGTAAACATTTTTGTTCATATCTGATCAGAATTCAGTAAAAAAAATTTTTTTTGTTTAACTAAAATATATTTCAACATTCAATGCTATTGTAGCATTATTATTTCTAGGTTATACATACTCTAGGAAGTAAAAATTTCTTCCAGAATTTCTTGCTTCGAGTGATGGTTGGAGTTCAATATTATATATATGAGCTGGTGACTATGTCAATACTAAGAACTCCACAAATATTTACTGAATATATAGTACTTGAAAAGTAGTTAATGATGGATCCTGTTGGAAAAGAGATTAAGGCCTACATATCAAAATATCCTGACGAAATGTCAAAATGTAATGGCCAACATAGAGATATTTGAAAATTAAAATTTTTTTATAAAGTATTATCTTCATGGGACAATGTAAATATAGCTTTCAAATGTTGATTTACACTCAGTGCTCAATTCTGTTAAAATTTTCCAGGTATAAACAATCAATCAACTCTATTCAACATTTAGGTTAAAAATTCATATTATTAATATTAATAAGGTATTTCAGTTCTTATAATACTCTGCTTGATAAAGACACTTTCCAGGTTGTTTTTCTCTTTCTCCTTCTCCTTCTCCTCCTCCTCCTCCCCATCCCTGTTCTACTTGCCCTCCCTCTTCCCCTTCCCTTTTTCTTCTCCCTAGCTCTCCCCACCCCTCTACCTCCCTGCCCCTTCCTCCTTCTCCCCCTTCTCCTTCTCTAAAAGGAAAATTAACAAAGAATTCAAAAAACAAAATCAAAGGAAAAAAATCATAAAATTCATTTTTCTAAAGTGTACAATTCAGTGCTTTTTAGCACATTCACAAGATTGTGCAACCATCACCACTATATAATTGTAAAACATTTATATCACTCCCAAAAAGAAACGCTGTACCCATCAGTAGTAACTTCCACTCCTCTGTGCCCCCAGACCCTGACAACCACTAACCCATTTTCTGTCTCAGTAGATTTGCCTATTCTAGACAAGATATAAATGAAACCACATAATGTGTGGGCTTTCATGCCTGACTTCTTTCACTTAGCATAATATTTTCAAAGGCCCTGCATGTTTAGCATGGATCAGTATTTCATTTCTTTTAACAGCTGAGTAATATTCGGTTGTATGGATATATCACATTTTGTTTATCTGTTCATCAGCTGATGGACATTGGGGTTGTTTCCACATTTTGGCTATTTTTAATAATGTTATGAGCATTCGTGTACAAGTTTTTGTGTGAAATATGTTTTCAGTTCTCTTACATATATACCTAGGGGTGGAATTGCTAGATCGTATGGAAACAATGTCTAATTATTTAAGGAATTTCAATGTTTTCAAAGTAACTACACTATTTTACTTTCTCATCATCAATGTATGAGAGTTCCAATCCTTCACATCCTTGTCAACTTATTATTGTCCATCTTTTTCATTATAGCTATCCTAGTGCGTGTAAAGTAGTATCTGATTGTGGTTTGAATTTGCATTTCCCTAATGACAAATGATGCTGAGTAAGCATTATTCATGTGCTTATCAGTCATTTGTGTATCTTCTTTGGAGAAATAGCTATTCAAATCCTTTGCCCATTTTTAAAATTGAATTGTCTTTTTATTATTATTGTCAGAATTCTTTATATATTCTGAACACTAAACTCTTATCAGATATATGATTTGCTAACACTTTCTCCTTTTCACTTTCTCGATAGTGTCCTTTGAAGCACACCAATTTTAACTTCGATAATATCTAGTTTATCCATTTTTTCTTTGGTTGCTTGTGCTTTATATGTCATATCTAAGAAATCATTGCCTAATCAAAGGTCATGAGGATTTATCTCTCTGTTTTCTTCTAAGACTTTTATAGGTTAGCTTTTGCCTTTAAGTCTTCAACTCATTTTCATTAATTTTTATTGTATGATGGGGGTCCAACTTCATTCTTCTGAGTGTGGACATCTATTTCATTTTCAAGGCCTCTATTTAAAAATACAGAAAGTATTGATAAAGGAGCTAATATAATTGTTTTTTTTTCTGACGCCTGTGAACTGTTTATTATGATTAAATACCATTCTCAATACTGTCTGTTGCTTTCTTCTGTGCTCCCCACTGAGCCCCAGGAAGGGGTCTCAAGTAGATGATGGGCCAGATGTGACCTTCCCCTAATGCCAGCACAGGAGCCCTTTCCGAATAGGCTTTATCGCGAGAGGACAGGGGGTTCAGTCCTTCTTGGCTGCCGCCTTCCTCATGGCCACAAGGATGTTGCTCAGCTCCTCCTGCTTCCTCTTGGCATGATGTGTGTCCCCGCCCTTTTCTTGATGAACTTCAGGGCCCGCTTGAGCAGCTCCACGGTGTGCCACTTGTAGGAGGCAAAGCCACACACCTCTCTGATCATGTCCCACATAAACTTCGTGTACTAGATGAGGCACCCACAGCAGCAGCTATGCCTCAGCTTGCTCACGTTCTTGGTCACCTTGTGACCCTTGTTGAGGCCTATGGCTATTGGAAATGCAGAGCTATGGCCGCTGTTCTTCAATGGCTGTCGCAGTGGAAGGCAGGAATGATATAATTCTAATGAAATATAATATTAGCAACAAACTGAAAACTCAGAATTTCTAAGTTCATTCCAGGTTACGCTGATTTTCATCTAAGGGAAATCACCAAATCTCTTGTTTAACTGTGAAATCATTTGAGCATCATAGATTTGTAAAACTCTGAAATACCAAATGTTTATAGGTTTTGGTAGTTTCTTACAGGGCATTTTTAAAGAGTAAACTGCTTGAACTGACTTTGAATTCCTCAGTTGGCACAGTAGATTCTCCATATGCATGGGCTTCATATCTGTGGATTCAATCAACCATAGATTTAAATGTGTGTATATTTTATATATATATATATAAAATATACATTATATATATATATACACATACACACATATTATTGCTGATGTGCGTTATGTAGTTAGGCCTATAATGGTTGCATCTGTACTGAACGTGTACAGACTTTTTTCTCGTTATTATTTTTAAAGATAATATAGTATAATAACTATTTACATAGTATTTGCATTGTATTAGGTATTATAAGTAATCTAGAGATGATAAAGTATATGAAAGAATGTGTTTAGGTTATATGCTAATACTATGCCATTTTATGTAAGGGATTTGAGCATCCTCAGATTTTGGTATTTGTGGGGTTTCTGGAACCAATCCCCTGTGGCGACTGAGGGACAGCTCTAATCGGTATTCTGAATATGAAGCAAGCATAGTGAACAGTATATTTTATATATCTTATTTTAGTATTACTTTCCATATTTTTATAGCAGTGATTGGGCAGTCAGTATTTTTAGCAGTATCCTCTTGTTTCATGGCATTTATTGACTTGGCTTTAGTCAGTTTGTAGCTGTTATATTTGAATGCTGTTCTTCTATCACCTATAAGTCTTTCTTGCCTTTTTGCAGCTATATTGTATAACTATTTTATTTAGAAATGGTCAATGAAATTACTCATCTTAGCACATGAAATATCTCAAATGAGTAAAGTTTGGCTTCATCTACCTCATTTTTGAAATTAATGCATTTTCAAACTTAACATTCTTGGTCAAGAAAATACTGGCTGCCTTTGAAAATGTTATGGAAATAAAAGCAGATATAGCCATGCGCTTATTTTCCTCAAAGACATTCAGACACAAGGCTTCTCTCGAACCTAGCTGTCATGGAACTGGCATTCTAACAAGCAGATGCTGTAAGCCAGAATGTCAATTATTAATGCCCCATAGCATTGTCACAAACAGACCACAAAATCTTTTTTTAAAAATTCTTTTACATACATAGTACAGATTCTGCTTTGGCACTGTGTGCTCTAAAAGCTGCAGATACATTTTAGAAAATACTGATGAAGCTATTACAGCTCTGTCTATTTGTTCATAGTATATATCATTACTCAAGAAATTTAAGAACCATAATGATGGAAAATCACACAGAAAGAAAAGGAACATGGACTCTGTCAGAAAAGGGCTACATTTTTATTCAAGAGATCCCTAATGATGGAAAATCACAGTGAAAGGCAGAGGCAAAACTGGGATTCCATAAAGGACCTGACACATACCAGCAGTACAAGTAGGAGAACAGTTATAGCAGACATGGAAAAATAAAGAAAAACAAAATTAGCAAGAGACAAGCTGTACTGAGGTTGATGCACAAAACAGCAACAAATCACAGTGAATTCTGAGGATTAATTTCAAAGAATTTTCTGAAATAAGTAAGAAGACAGACAGCATCAATATTAATGAAGTTGAAATGGAATTCCAAAAGAGCCACAGCATAAAATGGCACATGAATGTTTTGTTTTTAAAAGGATCGTAGATTGGATCACAGGACCATCAGGAAAATGAAGGGACATTCACAAGAACATCATAACAGGGCCAGCTGTGTGATAAGCAATTACAACATCAGAGCTAAAATTTCCAATGTAAAAGAAAAACATCAGTGTTGAAATAAAAGAAAATGTCAACAGTCTGCAGATGAGGTAAAAGAAAGTGAAGAATAGATTTTATTGAGACTCAATAGCCTGCACTGTGTCAATATCGAATGTCTTTGATAAAATAGACAATAGGCATTTGAAGAAAGATCGGAATTTGATTCCATCTTGTATTGCACTCAATTTCCCTTCAGATTGTCAGCTAAGGCAGCCCTGGAATCAGCTCAATGCTTCTACTGCTTAAAATACTTGCTGGTTTTAAACTAGATGCTTTTGGAAGCTGTATAACTGACAGGCTCCTAGAGTTCTGCAAATATATCTCTCATGTATTCTTACAAATCAAATTTTAAAATGAACATTTTAAGTGTGTTAATAGAGCAGTCTACTTAAAGGAATGTTATACTCTAAAGTATTATAAGAAGAAGGATTTGTTATTAAAGACAAATTATCATATCCCCGTTGGTTTGATGAAGAGCTGACCTCCAGGTGGACAGATGCAGGGGCTGTGTAGCAATGCAGTTGTGGCAGTTCCACTTGGCATTTCCATTGCTATGTGGTACCACAGAGAGAGAAAATAACACCCACTTCAAACTTTTTTCTCTCTTCCTATATCTCTACAACATTTATGATTGCAGGTTGTTGAGCTTTTTAAACTGCTAGCTGAACCAAAGCCTGTTTACAGGGAAAGGTAGAGGATAGAAAGGTTCACTTCCTATCTACAGTTAGAAAAGCAAAACATGCCTGGTACAAAACAGCCTCTGTGGGGTTGGATTCTTTGCCAGTCTGCCCCAAAAAGATGGGTGGGAAGTTACTGACATTTGGGGGGAACTTGAACTAAGGGGCTCTTTTGCTTTGCTCTCTGCACTACCATAAAGATATATTAGTACTGGAGTTATTTTAAAATATATCCATGGCCTCTTTGGTACCCTTTCCTTCAAGAGCTGGTACTTACTTTTAATTCCCCTCTCATTGAGAGTGAGCTGGTCTTAGTGACAAATAGAATATGCTGGAAGTGATGGGGTATGATGTTGGAGACTAGGCCATAAAAAGCACTGAGGCTTTTTCCTTGCTCACTCTTGAATCAGTCACTCTGGGGAAAGTAGTGCCCATGTCATGAGGTAATATCAAGAAGGCACTCAAACAGTCCTTTGGAGAGGCCCATCAGTAGAGGAACAGAGCCTCCAAACAGCAGCCAACAGGAATAATTGAGACCTTCTGTTTAGAACCATGTAAGTGAGCCATTCTCTAGTTGTAGTCAGCCTTCGGATGGCTGTAGCCAGGGCTGATATCTTGAGTGCAGTCTCAAGAGAATCTCTGAGCCAGATCCCTTAGCTAAACCTCTCCAAATTCCAGAAACTGTGAGATAATAAATGGTCGTTTTTAAGCTGCTAAATTTGGGACTAACATACTACATAGCAACAGATAATTAACACAACACCCTGACATTTATTTATGGTATTTATGTGCCAGACCCTGTATAAAATTTATTATAAGAAAACAAGCTTCTTTAAAGAGGTCTGAGTTGCTTAAATTCAATGTCATATAAATCAGCCTAATAAAATGCTGTTTTCTGTGGCTCATCCCCTTAAATGGGGCCTGTAAATCTGTATTTTAGCTAGCCTCCCAGATGATTCTGATGACGTTGGCTAGGACACACTATTTGAGAAATATTACTTTACCCCTTTCTTTTGAAAAAATGCATATCTTTTAAATAACCCCCTATGGGCATGTTGTTCTTTTTAAAAAAGTTATTACATTAGTATTTTAAAAATACTATCCAAAGACAATGTGAAATTCCTGGAAAGAGATGGAGCTAATATATCCTGGTGAGGAGAAGATATTTCTGGAGACTAACAACTCCTCAAATCAGACCATTTAAACGATTGCCCTCTTTGCTTTGGTGGGCATGTAGGGTAGGACACCTGCACTCCCGGGGAAATTTTGGAGTTGTATTTAGGATAATTCTACAGGCAAAAGCCTAGGCTCATTTTGTTCATAGGTTTATCTGATTTATAGGAAGTCAAGACAGAGCCTTCTCAGAAGAGTAGATAGTTGCTGACATGGTAAATCCCAGAGCTTTTGCCTGTAGAAATCTCCTTTACTCTTACAGGGTAGATTCATTTCCTTATCTCAACCATATCTTTTAAAATGTAAATGGTTTGGAGATTGGTAACATTCTTAACCATCTGACTATAAAGGAGAGTGAAGACATCATTTTTTTCCCTAGACAGTCTTAGACAAGAGTAGGGAGTAGAGAGAAAGAAAGGCTATTTCATGGAATTTATGATACCATCAGTCATAAGGAACACCTATATTTGATGTAATTTTTAAAAGAAAACACGCTTCTGATTTAAATTACCAGGTGCTATCAATTGTACAACACATTCCAATTTATGAGATATTAAAATGTGAAAAAATATGTATGTTAGAATAGATGAAATAAGAGTAGTTTTATGGCCAACAGCAATGGTTACCAACCACTTACCACTGGTAGAGAAGAGTCTAGATAATGAAACTATTTTTCATCTTTGTGTTTCAAAATGCTAAAGATTAAGATAGGAACTACTAAAGTAATTATTATGTTTGTTTGTCCTTTAAATCACAGCAATAAAAATGATTCCTAATACTTTTTCATTTATGATCTCACAATTTAACTGGAAATCATCACGATGATCATAGCACTTAATACATGTAGAGATTTTTTTTTTTGTCTTAAAAGGTGAACTTTTTGTCTAATTCATAGTCTCTGACGTCACTGGGCCCTCGGCACTAGCAAGGATTTGGCAAAGCTTTGACTTTGGGATGGGCTTGTTGGGGAGCTGGGGTGAGGGGAAGGAAACAGAATAATTTTGTAGCCTAAAGATATACTTATTGCTAACAGATGATGATCCAGAATACAATTCTATCTTTCTTTACTGGGCTCCTCCTACTAAGTTTTCCTGTTCTCCTTAACCACTCCACCTCTCACTCCTAGAGAAAGTAGATATCAGTAGACCAGAACTCTCTCAATATCTTGGCAACACACCTATAGCCTACATGACGTTTATAACCTCTGTTTCTCCAATTTCAGTAGAAAAGACATCCACCCATCTCCTGTGTAGGACCAATCCCTCCATCCGTGCCCTGGATTCTATTCTCTTCTGATTTCTCAGAGAACTCACTTAAGTGATTCTTGCTTTTTCTTGTTCTTAACTTTAACCAACCCATCTTTATTGGCTTCTTCCCATTCACGTTGAAGCATCCTCAAGTGTGTCTTGTTTTGAAAGTTCTTTGAAATAAATACAAAGTAGTGAGCATAAATAAATTGAGTGAAATTATAAAACCCAGGCAGAGCTTAGATGAAAGATCTTGACTCCTTCAAATGCAGAAAGCATCTTCCCAGAGAGCCTCTGTGCCCCATATGCTAACTATTCATTCCTTCAGAACAAATATTTGTTAAGCACCTTCCAGGGTTGAGGCAGAAAGCTTGCAATGTTTTCATTCACCAGAAAAATAGAACTTGGCTCCAAATTTCCAACTGGAATTTATATTTTTCATGACTTTCTTAATTGGAAAGTTAGAGAGAGAAACATGTTTTCTTTGTAGTTGGGAAGGAGTTACCATAAATAAGGAGTGAAATGCTTACCATTTGGATGAAGCCTTCCCACCAAGACTTACTCCACTCCTTGTCAATAAGAAACAGAAGTGGAAGCATAGTAACTTTTACAGATTCCTGACATTAAAACATTTCTGTACTCAAAACAGACTGTATTCTTGTATACTCAAATATTCTAGAGTTAAAGATGAAATAATACAATTTAAAAACCCAATTGCTTTTTAAAAAAACACAATGGCATCAAAAATATAAAATACTTTTCTTACTGAAGACATTCAGGGCCTGTATAGTAAAAAAAAATTACATAACATTGCTGAGAGAAGTTAAAGAAGGCCTAATTAAATAAAAGGCATGTTAAACTTTGTTCATGGGGTTGAAAACTCAGTATCCTTAAGATGTCAGTTCACCTCAAATTGATCTATAGAACTGAGGCAATCCCAATAAAAAAAAAACTCAGCAGTTTGTTTTATAAAAATTGACAAACTGATTGCTTTTTCATATGGAAAAGCAAAGGACCTAGAATAGCTGAAGCAACTTTTAAAAAAAGGAACAAAGTTTGAGGACTTATTTTAATTTCAAGACTTTATAAAGGTTCAGAAATCAAGACAGTGAGGTGCATTGGCACAAAGATAAAAAATAGATCAATGAAATAGATAAAGAGTCCAGAAATAGGCCCACAAGTATACAAATAACTGATTTTTGACAAAGGTATAAAGGCAATTCAATGAAAAAAGAATAATTTTCCCAATGATCAATGCTGAAATGTTTGTATATCCACATACAAAGCGATGAATAGGTATGTGTGTGTGTGTGTATATATATATATATATATATATATATATATATATATATGTATGTATCTCAAAACTTGTCAAGTTGTACACTTTAAATAGATGTAGTTTATTATAATTATAGTTATTATATCCCAATATAGCGGTCTAAAAACATTAAGATTTATTTCTGAAAAACAATGTGTGATTTTTCATGTGATGTTGTCAGAAGTCTACTAGATCTTAAAGCCATCTGGGTTAGAATCTCCTCTGGATAAAAAGCACAAGAGGACAGAACTTGATCAGGGCAACCCTCTTCCTGGATCAGTTCGTACCAGGCTAAAATCAGATGCTACCATTAGATTATCTTTTCTTGAACTTAAAAAAAAATTTCTTACTATATTAGATTAGAATCGATGATCAGAACTAGTTGTCATTTTTGCTAAAAATTAAAAGAATAGATTTTTAACTTTGAAATGAGTATGATAATTCTCCAAAATAAATTCTAATTTTAGAATGATGCAATTCATCCAGATATTTTTTCTATCATCCTTGATAAACTGAGTTGGTTCTATTCTATTAGGCAGGAAATCCTATTAAGTTTAATGCTAAGAAAATTAAATGATTCCTAGAATTACCCAGAATAAAATTCTAAGAGCAACAGTTTCAATTTTAGTATATTCTGACAGTGTAATAGCTATTAAAATAACAATTGGGCTTGGTTTGCCATTCAAAAGACCTAGCTAAATGTCCATCATGCAATGAATGGATAAACAAATATGGTATACATACAATGGCATGTTATTCAGCCTTAAAAAAGATGAATTTTGAAAGCATGCTAAGTGAAATAAGCCAGGCACGAAAGGACAAATATTATTTAATTCTACTTACATGAGGTACCTAGAATAGTCATATTTATAGACAGAAAGTAGAATAGTGGTTACCTAAGGCAGGAAGAAGCAGGCAAGAAGGAATTAGTACTCCATGGATACAGATTTCAGTTGGGGATGATGCAAAGGTCTTAGAGATAGATGGTGGTGATGACTGCCTACCAATGCGAATGTACTTAAGGCCACAGAATCATACACGTTAAAATGGTAAATTTTACGTTATGTATATTTTACCACAGTAAAAATAAATATTTTTTAAAAAGCTTAGACTGAGAACCAGTTCTGACACTTAAAATTTACGAGATCTTGGGCTATAGGAGTCACAAGTACCTCATATGCAAATGGGGATTATAATAGCTACCTCATAGAACTTTCGTGAGAATGAGATAAATTATGTAAAATATTTAAACAGCTTTTGGACAAAGTAAAACTGAAGAAATGGTAGCTATTATTTACCTCTGTTTCTCCTAGGTCAACAATATGTTGAATAAATAAGTGAGCAAGTAAAGGAACAAATGAAAAAGCAAGGCACTTTTTCCAGTATATCTGAAATATTAGAACAATAGCCATAAAGATGACTATTACTATTTGCATTATGATTTAGCGTTTACAGAGAGCTTTCATATTCATCATCTCATTTGAATGTCACAACAAGGAAATGGGTAGGGCAAATGTGAGACCAGGAACCGACAGCATGGCAGCAACCAAGGAGAATGGTACAACAGAAGAGTGGAATACAGCAAACTTAAACTTTAAAACCAGGTTTGGAGTCCAGGGTCTCTTCCATAGGCATAACATGAAATGACAAGACAGGAAAATGTGCCGAACATAAGATCACATGAGGGACCGATCACCTTAAAGGAAGGAGCACTGTCCTACAATCTCGTTTCCATTGCTGTAAGAAAGTCCTGGAGCAATAAGGAAGGCTGTCCCAATTCTTGGCCCATGACTTCTTCAAGTCATCGTCTTTCTCTATATTTATATGATATTGTACTTTATGCAGAGTGGAAGATGGAGAAGGCAGAGTTAGAAATAGACAAAGAAATAGAGCACTAGCAAACCAGATCAGATCAGATCTAGACTATGATTTTTATTAGAAGTCGAGGCAGTGACTTAAACAATAACTGAAGACAGTATTGGCCAAGGAATGGGACTGGCTTCCTTTATTGCCGTGGAGCATTTTGGAGCAATGAAAATGAGACTGGAGTCTCCCATGTATTATTATCTGTAGCAACTCTTCATAATTCCTTGGGCTGTCTTTTTTTTTGGGGGGGGGGGTTGTTTTTTAGACTAGATTTTTGGAGGTGTTATCTTCTACCTGCAAAATATAATTTCTGCCCTTAAATTCTGCAGCTGAAGTATGTACCAAATTCTCATTTATTTTAAAATGTTAGAATTGAGTCATAAGAAAGATGGATAGCCAGCCATACAATCACCCTGAAAAGTGCTTGAAGCAAAGCCCTAGTGAGATGACTCCCACCTCAAACCGCATGGCAAGCACACAGTTCTCCCAATGCCTTCATCACGATAGAGGTGATCTTCCTGTCGTCTCCTTTGTTGTCTGCCTGCCTAAGATGCTCTTTCCGGCTCTAATGAGTGAGACTACAGACACATGTCATCGCTCCTTTCTCTCTACTCCTCTGACCTCAGATAGCATGCAGCCAGATTCTGTCTCCATCGTTACTGCAGAAAGTGCTATCTTTAAAGGACAATGCCTTTGCAGTCTTGTAAGAACTCCAGCTGATCTGGCAAAGGTTGTAACCTATTTCACACCTTAAAGGACTACTCTTTGTTTTGGGGCGTCTTTAAAAAGCAACACCCTACAATGACCTATGTAAAAATTTTCTATGTAAAAATTCCTTATGTCCTCTACTGTTATGATTAAAAACACACCGAGTGGGCATAAATGTTAAGATTCGAAAAGCTCAGTGTTTCAAATTATTAAAATGTTATGAAAAAAATAAAATAATGTTATTACTTGTACTCCATAAGAATCTTTAAAATAAACAGAATCATCTTGAATGAACATCTCTACAATATATTTTCAGATGACATTGGATTGTTGGTCTACTAGAAGATACCGAGAAAATTTCATATGGATATGAAATTGCAATAGGTTCTAAGGCTACCTACTGGTGTCTCTATCAGGAAAAGAAATATCTACTCTTAGTATTTGGTATCCAGAAATAGTCTGATGACACAGACGCTACTTTCACTGCGTCTGGGTTAAAGAAGCAACTGAGGCATATAGAACCTTGACGACAGATGATGGCGATAATGTCAGGGAGCCTGTGGGTAGTTCAGGACCCATGGAGGAATGCAACTCAAAGTAGGAGGGGCTGTGTGCTAGCGGTAAAAGGGTCTTAGAGAAGAGATGGGATTCACAAAGTTCGAAGGAGGCAGTAGGTGGCTTAAATTGTAGGTATTCAGGAGATTTTGGAAGAATACATGGAGAGTGTGTTAGTTTGCTTGAGCTGTGATAACAAAGTATCACAGAATGCGTGGCTTAAATAACAAATATTTATTTCCTCACAGTTCTGGAGGCTTGGAGTTCAAGATCAAGGTGTCGGCAGGGATTCTCCTGAGGGCCTCTCTCCTTAGGTGGGAGGTGGCCATCTTTCTGTGTCTTCATATAGTCTTCCTTCTGTATCTGTATCTTAATTTCCTCTTTTTGTTTTGTTTTGTTAGTTTGTTTATTTTGTTCTTTAAATTCCACATAAGTGAGATCATTTGGTATTTGTCGTTCTCTGTTTGACTTATTTCACTTAACATAATACCCTCTAGGTCTACCCACGTTGTTGCAAATGGTAAGATTTCATTTTTTAATGACCGAGTAATATTCCTTTCTATATATGTACCATTTAATTTCCTCTTCTTATATTGACACCAATTATATTGGATTAGGGACCACTCATATGATCTTATTTTACTTTAATCACCTCTTTAAAGGTCCTCTCTCCAAATACAGTTAATTCTGAGCTACTAGAGGTTGAGACTACAACATGTGAATTTGGGGGGTGGAGACACAACTTGTTTCATAATAAAGAGCATTCTAGGCAGAGACATGAAGTCATGAAAGTATATGATGATCACCAAGTGTTTGTTGTAGTAAAAGTATAATGTGTTTCTTGGGGAGTGGAGAAAGGTGGGGGTGGAGAGGTAGATGGAGCTCACAGGATTAGGGGCCTTGTCTACCAAGCTGAGGAGTTTGGAATTTCATGTGGAGATTATTAGAAGCCATGGACATTTTTAAATTATGAAAATGGCACAACCCAATATGGTTTTGAATGTTCTGTCTGCATTGGGATTGAATTGTAGAGAGGGAAAGCGTTTGACAGCAGGGAAATGGATTGGGTAGTTAAGGGTGAATCCAGAGATAGGGGACAAGCTAGAAGAAGAGGGTTTTAGGGTGTTATGTAGAGACCGTAAGGGAGGAGATGGTGTGGAAGAACCTGAAGGTCTAACTAGGCAGTTGATAGAAGGTCTTGAAGGAAGCCGAAGGGGTGCAAAAGGTACAGAGAAGATCAATAAAAAAAAAGAAGAAAGATGTAAGAAGTAGGAAAGATTCAGGTAAGTTTATAGAAGGAGAGGAATTAAAGGATCACTGCCTGATACCTCTTTTTGTTTTTGTATTTGCTTCTGCAGAGAGAATGGTGGATACAGTCTGGGACTTGTGGAGTAGAGCAAAGGTTTGGAGTAGCCACTGTGAATAGGAAGGAAATAAAACAATTTCTGAACCATGTTGAAACCCCAGTGAGGTAAGGCTCTCTCATAGGAGTGTAGAGAGGCCAGAGGAGGAGTCCTGGAATAGAGAAATTGAACTAGATTGATTTCTGTTTGGACAGATGAGGCCAAAGTCTATTATTTGGTCTTTCAAAAACTTTGGGCTTGGGGAAATATTGGAAAGCTCTGGTCCCTAAAGAAGATGAAAGTAAAAAGATAGAACTCTAAAAAGTAAGTACATCTGGGGACTATTAATTATTGAAAAAACAAAAACACCTTCAAAACAGGAAACAGGACAGGAGACGTAGGCACTTTTTGCCTCTTGCAATGTTAAATAACTAGCTAGAAAGAGTTTTTTGCCTAAATCTTCATAATAAAGCATTTTATTTGGTTATACTTCCTATAAATCTTAAAATCAGAAAAGTTTTATTTAAGTTTTGTTATATAAACTCCCATGAAAAACAGCTTGAATTCTCTTTTATGCTCTTGTCATCCTCCTGGGGTTATGAGTTTGATTAGTAAAGTGGACCTATAATTTCTAACTTCACACTCTACGCTTTAACTATTCATTATTCCCCTCATTTCTCCCTCCAGAAATCATTTTATTTTAGACAGCTTTCTTTTTTTAAAAAAACTATCCATAATATTAAAATGAAAACTAAAAAAAAAAAAAGGCATTTATCTAGTTTATTTAGGTTATTCTACAGGAATTTTTTAAGTGAATAAAGCTGTGCATTATTTATAACAGCCAAGAAATGAAACAACCCAATTGTCTATTAATTGATGAATGAATAAAGAAAACGTAATATTGTCCATACAACTGAATATCGTTTGGCAATAAAAGAAATAAAGTACTGATAGATGATACAGCATAGATGAACTTGAAAACATTATACTAAATGCAAGAAGCCAGACACAAAAAGCCACATATATGATTCTGTTTATTTGAAATGTCCAAAATAGGCAAATCCATAGAGACAGAAGGAATATTAGTGGTTTTCAGGGGCTTGGAGGACAAGAAAAAGAAGAATGACTGCTAACGGGTGAAGGAAATGTTATAGAATTAGATAGTGGAGATAGTTGCACATTGTGAATATACTAAAAAACACTGAATCGTACATCTTAAAAACGGTGAATTTTATGGTATGTCAACTATATCTCAATAAAAAATAAAGCCACTAAAGATTAAAGTAGGGTTTGTATGACACATTAAGCATGGTACATAGAAATAAAGCATTTACTCCAATTTAATGCTCCCCCTCGACTAGTTTATTTTGCTTTATTATACTTGTCTATCGCCCTAAGCTATAAAGTTATCTAAGATTTTTCTAAAAAGGAGTTTAAACTTATATTTTAATCAGTTGGTCATATTTCCTTTTTGTATGAATTTAAAATTTCTATATACATTAAACATTTCATATTTATGCCCACGTTTGAAAAGTCTCACTACATAGCCTAAACCCATAATGGTGAGTCTGGGTCCATAGTCTGTAAGTCAAATAGTCAAGGGTAGAAAAAGTATTATACTACTTGATAAACTCTTTTATTCTGCACTGGGAGAATCGGTTAATTGATAATTGGTTGAGGTAACATTTTATAATTCAAGCAAAGTAGGTGATTGGCTCAAAGAAGATATTAAATTGGCTTAGAAGCAAGATTTTCTTCTTTACCAAAACCAATTAAATGGATTCATGGCCTCTTTAAAAAATGAAGGAAAAAAAAAAAGACAGAAAAGTAAAAAAATAAAAACAAAAAAGAAAACAGTGGAAGGAAAGAAAGAGAAAAAGTGGGGGAAAAGGAAAGAGAACTTTGTAATTTTCTAATGTCTGTTTTTTTTAAGCATTTTATTTTATTTTATTATTAGTTTTGAGTATACACTATATTGGTTAGACCTTTATATAGTTTATAAAATGATACCCCTGATCACTCTATCTTCCTTCTGGCTCTCTACATAGCCATTAGCTTACTGCTGACTACTTTCCCTATGCTGTGCTCCCCATCCCAAGACTATCTCTCAACTACTAATTTGTACTTCTTTAATCCTTCATTGTTTTCTCCCAGTCTCCAACTTCCATCCCCTCTGACCGTCACCAGGTTGTCCTCTATATTTGTAAGTCTGTTTTCAACTAGTTCATTCTTTTTGTTCCTTAGATTCTGCATATAAGTGAGATCATGTGGTATTTACCTTTGTCTGACTTACTTTACTCAGCATAATACCCTCTAAGTCCATCCATGTCATTGCAAATGGTAGGACTTCATTTTTTTAGGGCTGAGTAATATTCCATTGTATGTATGAACCATAACTTCTTTATTTAATCGTGTTGATGGGCATTTAGGTTGCTTCTACATCTTGGCTATTGTGAATAGTGCTGCCATGAACATAGGGATGCATAGATCTTTATGAATTATTGTTTTGGTTTTCTTTAGATAACATTCCCTGATGACCTGCAACAGCGTTTGAGTTTGACACCAGGAGTGCTCGATCTAGTCACTCACTGATCTTCCCCCACAAAGAGCAGCAACACATGTAGAGTGAGGGGTTGCCATCGTGGGAACTGGCTGGGTACTTCCGTTGTCAGCATCTCGGTGCAGGGGCTATATAATGATGACAATGTCTGGAAGCTTCTACTTGTAATTATTGGCCACCATGGCAATCCAGTTTTTGAAATGAAGTTTTGCCAGCTGGAAAAGCAGAATCCAAAGACAATCATCATCATATGAACCAGTTCATGGCTCATACTGCCTTTGACCTCATAGATGAGAATATGTGGCTGTCAAGCAATATGTACTTGAAAACTGGACAAATTCAGTGAGTGATTTGTTTCAGCTTTGTTACTGCAGGTCATATGAAATTTATTATGCTTCATGACATAAGGCAAGAAGATGGAATAAAGAACTTCTTTACTGATGTTCATGATTTATATATAAAGTTTTCAGTGAATCCATTTTATGAACCCAATTCTATTCAATCAAGTGGATTTGACAGAAAAGTTGTTTCTTGGGAAGAAACACCTTTTAAGCTAAATGCAAAAAAATTCGGAAACAAACAATGTCATTACAGTGAGGTATACTCAGGAATGTGTACATTGTAAATTGCCTGATTAAATAGTCTGGAAAAGTTTTTTTTTTTTAAGTGCAAAACATAAGCAAAATCCTTCAATTTATCCCAAATAAGGCAGCTCTAGACTTAACTATTATGGTAAATTGAAGGCTTAAGTTGGCCCCCCAAAATTCCTCTCCTCCCTGAATTTTCCTCATATTTAGAAGTGGTGTGTCTTAGTCAGCTCTGGCTGCTATAACAGAATTGCATAAACTGGGCGGCTTAAACAACAGAAATTTTTTCCTCGCAGTTCTAGAGGCCAGAAATCTCAGATCAGGGTGCCAGCATGTTTGGGTTCTGGGAACAGTCCTCTTCCAGGCTGTAGATGGCTGCCTTCTTGTGAGCTAGCTCTCTGGCCTCCTCTCATAAGGACACTAAACCCATTCATGACTAGTTACCTCCCAAAAGCCCTATTTGCTAATACTGTCACATTGAGGATTAGATTTCAGCATATGAATTTGGGCGTAAGGGACACAAACATTCAGTCCATAAATGGAGTTCGATTATCTTCTCTTCTTCAATCTGAGCTCGTGTTGTGGCTTGCTTTGACTAATAGAACACAACAGAAGTGGCTTTCTGGGACTTCCAAATTCAGGCCTGAAGAGGGCTGGCACTTTACCTCTTGTACCTTCGAACTTGAGCCATCATGTGAGAAGTCCAGACTACACTGCGAGAGAGAAGCCACGTGGAGTGACTGTGGAGGGTGAGATACCATATGGAGAGAAGGCCACAAGGAGGAGCACTGAGGCACTAGACATATGACTAAAGCAGTATTTGTATGTTGTCTGCTCCAAACCCAACCACTATGACTGCAATATTTTTAAGTCACAGAATTTTGGGGTGGTTTTTATATAGGAATAGATAACCAACCTGGAAGTATGGTGCTAGTGTATAACAAAAACTGAGAAACATGTGGCCTTGGCTTTGGGACCAGCTAGAGAGCAGAGGCTAGAAGGGCTTTGAGGAGACTATAAATGAAGGTAGAAGGACAGTGATAAAATTGTTATTGAATACTGGAGAAAAAGTGCAACTCGTTTATGTAGTGAAAAGTTTTGGCAACCCTGTTGACTGTGGTGATATGCAAGATAGGAAATATACCTAATAAACTTGCAAATGTGGCTAAGGAGATTTGCAGGCAGAATGTTCCAAGTACTAGCTGGTGTCTTTTAGCTGTATGTGATAAAATGTGAGTATAGAGTCCAAGCTAAAACTTTGCTGGCAAAGGTCAAGTCTAATGTGTGTGCTGCTAACTAGACAATAGGCCTTCTAAGAATTTTAAGTGCATACCTTTGGATTTTCTTTGCTAGGCAAAAAGGCTTCTGAGAATCTTGAGGGTATTGTTTCAAAGCATCTGACTCTAAATCCAAGATACAGGGTGTCTGTCTTAACGAGATTTGTGGATGTGGCTTTTTATCTAATGGAGATTAAAATTTGATATACTGGAAACCCACAAGGTTTTTTAAAAAGGAATTAACAAGCATGGCCTGATGGGACAGAGAGAGTTTAAAAATGACATAGGCCTCTGAGACCCCAACATTCTCTGGGCAAGAAACAAGCAGAGGAGGCTACTCAGTTGCAAACATAGGCCATTTCTTACAAAAACCAAAGAATGATTCAGAGGGCAGAGCCAAGGGCCTAGAGCAGCGGTCCCCAACCTTTTTGGCACCAAGGACTGGTGCTCCTATGAGAATCTAATGCCTGATAATCTGATGTGGAGCTGAGATGGTGATGCCAGTGCTGGGGAGCAGCTGCAAATACAGATGAAGCTTCTCTTGCTTGCCACCACTTACCTCCTGCTGTGTGGCTCAGTTCCTAATAGGCCACAGACAGGTACTGGATCTGTGGCTCGAGGGGTTGGGAACCCCTGGCCTATAGAATTTGATAGAACTACTCTCAGCAAGCAGAACTGGGACTTAATCAAGGAACATTTTCTGATCTCAAAATTGGAGAAAAGTGATAATACATACTTGGCCTAATTTCAGAATTACTATGGTCTGGTTACTGCTGTTTTCCTTCCCATCCTTTCCACCCTTTTGAGCAGAGTATCCACTGTGGTAACCCTGTTTCTTTTTCACCATTGTATTGTTGCAGGCATATGGGGTAGGTAATTTGTCTTTTTAGGTCACAGGTCTCTGCAACCTAAGGGCTGCACCTAAGAGACTACATGTGAAGAGCTTTAGCTGCTGTTGGACCTTATTTAGCTGACAAGATCCTGGACTTTGACCTGATGCCATAAAAGTATGAGACTTTTGAGGAGTGGTTATATTTTGCTTGTGCAAGGAAGTGAACTGTTGTGGCCAAAGGGTGTACTGTAGTAGGCTAGTCTCCAAAGGTTGTCTCCCCAAATACTTTTCCTCTTATATACTTGCCACTCTTTACATTAAGAAATGGAGCTTATTTCCCTTTCCTTGAGTCCAGACTGGCTTTGACCAATAGTATGTTGACAAAGTGACATTCTAGGTCTTCTGGATCTAGACCCTAAGAGAACTGGCAGCTTCCACTTTCTATTATTCCTGAAATAATCCCAGCCACAATGCTGTGAGATGCTTGAGCTACATGGAAAGGCCGATACGAAGAGGAACTGAGGTGTCCTAACCAGCATCCCCAGCTGACTGGCACCAAATGCCAGCCAGATGAGTGAGGCCATTGGGATTTTCTAGTAATCCCAGTGCCTAGTTGATACCATGTGAAGCAGAACTACCCAGATAATCCACAGAAATGTGAGAAATATTAAATTACTGTGTTAAGCCACTATGGTTTGATTATTCGGAAGACTATAAGGGAAGGGAGCTAATAACATTTGTAGAATGTTCTCACCTTATGTCAGGTTGTTTGTTTGCCACTGTATAGACCATTTTTGTTAACCCTCATAAAACCTTTGTAAAAAAGATGGTGGTAGGATCAGGAAACTGAGGCTGGGACAAATATATTGATTCAAATAACATAGCTGGTAAGTGGTAATACCAGAATTCAAGTTTTGATTATTTGACTTGTGTTCTTTTTAGTATACCATGATACCCACCAATATTTCATAATAATAGGAAAGCTTCAAGTTTAACATAGAGAAAAATGATTTGTGATTTTAAAGGGTATTATTCTAGAAACCTTGTTTATATTAAGTACCAGAAAATTCTTATTTTATATACAATGCTAATGTAGAGATAACCAAATTCTTGCTTTTTCATTGTCTCATTACTTTTACTGAACTTAATTTCTTCTTTTAGCATGTACTATTCAAATAACAGAAGGATATCTTCACTGTTTATTTTGATAATAAATTTATGTTATATTTTTGTGGAAAAATCTTTTGTTCTTGTTACTTATGAAATTCTTTGGTTGGTTTAATGCTGTGAAATGAACTGACAAAAACCTATTCATTAGATTATACTTTCTTTAAAGTTAACATCTGTGGCATAGATATAAAGTGCAACAGAAGAGAGTTGCACTTGAAAGGCACAACATTCTTGATATTTTGACTTTAAAAATGTGGATTAGAACACTAATATTAAAAACCTTCAATCAGCATGAAATATCTGCTTCAAAGCCCCATATCTAAGATGGAATCTGTGGATAAAGAATAGTGACATTTCTATACTTTCCCAAGATAGCTCATTTCAATTTATTCACAAATGATTGGGTAGTTATATTTAGCTTACGATTCTATACAAAGGAGTCTCTGAGCATTCTCTTTAGCAGTATAGTTTTATATAGATGTGAACAATGTTAGCCAAAATTGTTCCTTTTATTGCTTGCTCTAGACTTTAATAATTTAATAATCTGGCTCTTCTCGGGGTTATTTTTCCAGTTGTTAGAGACTTTACTACGCTTTAATTGTGTACATGAAGAGAAATATTACTGGTGAAAGCAATGGTGAGGAGTCTGGCAGTCAGGTCCCTTTAGGATCTTGTCTCTGACTTTAAGGAGAACCACAGAAAAACACTATCTTATTTTCTCTTTTAAAAAGCTTTATCGAGTGATAATTCACATGCTGTATAACTCACTTCTTAGGATTATTTATGCTGTGATGAACTGCTGGAGGTAGTTAAAATTTATACTCCTTCACTATCACATATACCAGAAATAGTTGTGTTAAAAAAATTTTTTTTATAATGACAGTTTTCAAACTTACTAAAAAATATTCAACACCCCTAAAATTCTCAGAAGCCCTTTTGTCCAGAATAATGTTTTTCAAACTTTAGCTGCATCAGAATTACCTTGATGGTTAAAACAGATTTGCTGGGCCCTGTCATCAGAGTTTCTGATTCAGTGACTCTGGAGTGGGTTCAAGAATTAGCATTTCTAAGAAGTTCTCAGATAATGCTGCTGCTGGTTGGGGGAGCACTTTTTGAGAACTACTGGTTTAGCAATTTCAATAATTATCAACATTTTGGCATATATTCCTGTCCTTTCCTCTCTTCCTCTTTCCTTCTTTTCTAAAAGCAAACTTCTGACATTTTTTTTATTATTTTATCCCTAAATAATTCTATATGTATCTAAAAAATAAAGACTTAAAAAACATTATATTATCACACTTAAACGTTAACAATATTTCATTTATACCATCTATTTGATAATCATCAAAATTTTATGATTATCTCAAAAATACCTTATGATTGGTTTGTTCAAATCAGGATTAACACAAGGTCAACAACACATTCTATTTCGTTTGTTTCGCCTCTGGTCCATTTTATTTCATTTCTTCTTCTTCTTCTTCTTCTTCTTCTTCTTCTTCTTCTTCTTCTTCTTCTTCTTCTTCTTCTTCTTCTTCTTCTTCTTCTTCCTATTTTTATATTTTTGACAGATCCTGCCTCAGGTTTATTTATACTAATAGCACAGGAGGACACCAGCCCCATTCAGACAGCAGCCCAGGGTCACGCCAGTCCTTCTAGCCTCATAGAAGATGACGGAGAGAGACCTCTACTCTGGAGTCTTTGTGGGCGCCTGGGCACCTTTGGGAGCTGGAGCCTAACTAAGCCTGAGCCAGAGGCGGAACTGCAGCTGTAGCCTTGTTTGAATCTTGGCCCTGAACTTTGGCTGGCAGAGCCTGAGACACTGAGTGATGCGGGCAAAAGCACATTTCCCAGGCTTGGGGTGAGCGATATGGGCAAGTTGATTGAGTTTGCAGCTGCCACCTTTTGGAATCTTGAGCTTGACTTCCTTGGGCTTTACGAGGGCCTTGACAGTCTCAGCAAGTGCACTCATGGCCTTGGCATTGTTGGCCTTCATATTCATCAGCCCCTGCCTGTTGTGCTTCTTGGCAAAGTACATGTTCCTCAGCAGCTTAGGGTCCAATCCCTTAAGAGATTCATATATTTGTGATTGGGGGTTTCTTGATGTTGTTTCTGGGCCATTTTTAGGACTGGTTGTGTGTGGTGTGGTTCTTGGACTTGGCTATGTCGGCACTGAAGCCCACGGCTTGACTCCGGTCTCTTTTAATCTAGAAAAGTGGCCTTTCCTTTTTATTTTTTCATTCCATTGACTTGTTGACAAAATTAGGTCAGTTATCCTGCAGAAGGGCTTATATTCTGGATTTGAATAATTGCTTCCTTGTAGTAAAATTTAATTTGTCCTCCTATCTCCTGTATTTCCTGTAAACTGAAGGTTAAAACTAAAGTTTCAGTTAGATTCAGTTTTAACATATCTTGATGCCATTTAAGTTATGTTGCATCACATCAGGACATATAATTCCTGGTAGTCCTACCTTTAGTGATGATAAATTGATAGGTAGATTCAAGTGGTAAAAGCTGAATTTCTACATTGTAAAGTGAATTATCAACCTTTCTCCTAATAGCTTTATCATCCATTTAAGAGCACTACTTAAACCACAAAGTAGTGTTTTGTTTTGTTTTTTAACTCTATCTTTCTGTTTACATTTGTTAACTGGATTTTCCTCTCCACTTAGGGCTATTTAGTAATTCTAAAATAGTTCATACAGAACAGACAGTATAAATTTTGTTTTCTTTTTCTTCAATTTCTAGTTTCCAAAGTAAGGACTGGGTGCCTGTGGTTACTAAATTATGTCCCCTCCACACCATACTCATGCGTTGAAGCCCTAACTCCCAGTACCTGTGTTTAGAAATAAAGTCTTTAAAAAGGTAATTAAGTTAAAACGTGGTCATTAGTGTGGCCCCTATTCCAATATGACTGATATAAGAAGAGAAAATGTAGGTACAGATATACACAGAGGGAAGGCAACATGAAGACACTGGGAGGAAATGGCCATCTGCAAGCCAAGGAGAGAGGTCTCAGAAAAAATCAACCTTGCTGAAATCTTGATCTTAGATTGCCAGCCTCTGGAACTGTGAGAAAATAAATTTAAGCCACCTAGTCATTGTTATGGCAACCCTATCAAACTAATATAATGCCCTAGCTACTTCTAATGGTGACCAGTGACTTTTGTGTCTTTAAATAATTAATTAATTAGCTCTCTTTCTCTTTTTCATATCATTATAAACTCATAGATTTTGTCCATTCAATGCATTTCAGTTGTAGTAATTTTTCTTTTGGATTTTTAAATTATTTCATATTTTACCAGAGAACACTCCAGAGGTGGTTGACTTTTGTATCATTTTGGTATGACCCCAACAGTCTTTAATAACTTCTTTGCTTTCAGGTACAAGATATCCCAGGCTCATTTTGTATGTTTTCTGTCCCAGATCTGGGCCCAGCTATCTTAAAAATGGTATAATCTGGGTGTTAGGGCTATTTATTGCTATTGTTTGTCATTGCTTTTAAGCTTTTCAAGAAAGATAAGTTATAGGCTTTTTTTACTCCTTTGTTTTTCTATTTGTATGTTTCATCTTTTACATGGAAAATTTTGGATTCTAACACATTAGCATAATTATTTACTCTATAACGTCCATAAATGATGCCAGTAGTTTTTACTAATGACGGCAGTAGTTTTTACTAATCATTAGATTACCAAATGAAATTTAAAATTTGCCTTTCTTTTTGTCCTTGGAATACATATTTCTAAGCATATATAGTCAAAGTCTTACGTTCTAAAAACTTAAAATAGTTCTTTTCTTTGTGTGGTTATATCCTTAACTTGATATACAGTTATTTGCTTTAAAACTGTCTTCTTGGTATTCCGTCAGGCAATGTTCTTTGTTTATTTTATAAGCATCATTAGAAAATACTTTCCTTCAAGCTGTAATGAGAATTGAAGTTAAAAGACAGATGAAATCGGAAGGAGCACAGTTCTGGGACCTCGTCTTCCCACTTATATGCACCGTTTAATAGTTCACCAATGATTCTACAGCAGTTTATCCAGGATTCCCTGAATAAACTGTTCCCTGACAAAACATTGTAATTATTGTCTCAATTTGGATAATCCTGGTCATGTCATGAACACTGAAGCCTTAATGTTTCCAGGATCCTGTTTGTCCTTGAACAGGAAAGCCTGCAGATTTATTGAATATGTCTTCCAATACTGTTAATAGTGTCCAATTTACTGAACTGAAATAGTTATAACTAAAAAAGAAATCTTAGCCAGAAGTTCCCTTTGAGGTCATTTTTTTTTATATGAAATATTTGAGTTAATCTTTTACTCAAGTAAAAAGCATGGATATGCAGATGTGCACGTGTGCGTGCACACACACACACACACACACACACACACCTTTCTTTTTTATACTGTTAGACGGACTGCATTATTTCCTGTGTGCAAAACATCATTTGGCTGTTGTGAGACAATAATATTTAAATAGAAAGTATAACAACTCTGGAGTCTGATGGAATTAATTTTATGTAGTACAATAACTACTAACAATGAGATTGTAATAGCATTGCCTAACCTTTTATGGACTTCATGTCCTTAGCTGTAAAAGAGGTATAATAATACATACATAGAGATTTAATACATTAGGTCCCGAATGTAAGGTGGTTAGCACAGTATCTGGCACACAATAGGGATTTAATAGCCATCTTCATTCTCTCAACCTAAAAACCTCTTAGGACTAACAGAAGCAGGGGAAATTGCTTGATCTTGAAGATGATTGTGAGTAGAGTCCTACTTCTTCTCTTGATTCTGAGGCCATTTTGCATAATCGAGCTCTACTGGAAAGGAGCACCAACTTGAGCTTATTGCTGCTTCAGCTGGCCAGGAAGCCAAAGCATTAAGCAGTCTTTTTAGTCCTAATAATTTGTATAAGGCACTGGGGTAATATAAAACTATGGCTATTGTAATCTGGAGTTCTCCTATCAGCTGTCAGACAGGGTATCCCAAAGATAGTTTCTGGAGAGAGATTCCTCAATAATTTTCCAGGATCACTCAAGAAAAGCTACATGCTTCATCCCACTTTTTGGAGATCTTTTACTCTGCTTGAAAAGGCATTTTTCTTACCCAGAGTAAAATGAAGCACAAGATTCTTAGTTATAATTCTAAATTTCATCCTGGTAGTGAGACATCTGGTGGGGGCAATGTCTTCCTTAGGGTTGGTACTCAATTTTTTTCCTTGTTAGATATTCATTTTTGTCACTTGGTAGTTGTTAACAAAGCAAAGGATGAGAGAATGCTTCAACAGATTTTTACTGCCACAAAAACTACTCCTAAATCACTAATAGCAACTTTCAAAGAGCTGTTCTATATGGAGCACATGATCCAAGAGATTTTAATTTGTATTATATGAAAAATTATGTACACATTTGGTAATAGTAGGTTAAGGAGATTTAATAGGTTTCTTTACTCCAGAACTTCTCAGACCCTTAAGTATAGTAATGTATATTACAGTTTCCTAAAGAGGGATGCAGGGCGCAGTACTTCCTAATCCTAGATCCCTTGCTCCACAGAGCAGCGTGGAGGATCATTGTTCTGCAGAACACACTCCAGGAAATAATGTCTTATAATTTAAAATCACAGGCAAAAGGAACACTGGACTCATGTGTCCCTAGCATACATTAATAATTTTTAGGGCAGTATAAATTCTTCTTTGCTTTGGCTATTGCAACCATTGTTTGACTAAGAAACAGAAACCCATTACAAACCAATGTAAACAGAAAATGGCAGTTCTCAGTAAAGCACGTGATTATCTCACAGACTCGAAGGTCAGAAAATATACAGAGCTTTAGGAGGACTAGACTGCAACTGGAAAGTCAGAACTTGTGATTAAAAGACCACATGGTTAATTACACACCCTTTTTCCTGCCTGTCTGTTTTGTTTTTCTTTCTTTCTTTGAAAGAACTTTATACCTGTCAAGAAAATATCTGCATAGTCCTAACTCTATGTTCACTTTAAGCAGTCTATAGTATTTATTGCTATGCCCTAAGTCCAACTTCTCAAGAGAAAGAGAATTTTGATTGCTCAGCTTGGGTCAGGTTTTCACCTACCCCTACTCCAATTAGCTGTGACTAGAGAGTTCATGTGCTATGAACAGGAACACTTAGATCTGTCCCCTCAGTAGTGTGAAGAGAATGGCTCCTTTTAGAATCCATAAGGTGAGTAGGAATCACCAGAGTTACATTAGTTATGGTTTCTTTATAAATGTCATCTTAGAAAGAAGGGCAGGTTTGACTGTGTATTTTGTACATTGACAATAGCAAAACGAGTTAGGAAGTCTTTCATAGAATTGGTTTGTGAATCCATCTTGAATATTGTATCAGGCATTGTCAATATTTATTGTTACCTAGGACTTGACTTGGCCAATGAAATGTCACTTTGGAGTTGGAGGGAGCATTTTGCTAAGGAAGGATTGAAACTGAAGCAGCCTGAAAGTGCCACACCAACTTATGGATAACTGAGCTGTTATCTTGAAAAAACAGTTCAGAAAGTATAGTGGACACAGCTGGTGTTCTTTTCTTATACAATTCTGATTTTGCTCAGATTCCTGTCCATATTCCACACAGCCACGTGCCCCAGAGGAAGCTGATCTCTCAACCATCCAGCCCTAAGGGTGGGCTGAATGGTCTCAGGGTAACCCCATTTTCCTTGCCAGTGTTTGATTCAGATACAGGCATGAGACCCACTTTTGCCCAGGGGAAGAAGTCTGCTGTAGTGTCTGTAAGAAGTTCCCTTCTTTCTAAGAGAGTTACAGAAAGATGTGGTTCCCCGGTCCACTATGCTTCTGAATCTTGTCATTTCTGGATGTGTTGCCTAGAACTGCTACAGCAGTTTTCTTGCTATTAGCCTGAGTGAAACCAGAAGAACTTTAGAGAAGACAGAGCCTTGATATAGAAAGAACCAGGATCCTTGAAAATAGTGTTGAGCTACAGAATCTCTCAATTCTGATGTTCTTGCTCTCTGGACTCTCTACCTATGATAAAATTCCAGTGAATCAGCTGTCCTCTCTCTCTGGACTTTCTACATATGACAAATTTCCAGTGAATTAGAATGTCTACTACTTACAGCTGAAAGCATCCTAATACATTAAGCATATATTTGCTTTTTTAGATTAGCATATTATTTTTTATGTTGCCTCTGGGAAAATAGCATGTAAAATTTTTAAAAGAATTTCTAAATACCCATGAATTATAGTAGAGATTAGATAACAAAACTAGTAGTTTCTGCAATAACTGGACTCTTTAATTAATCAAAATTCTTTTAAATACTACGAGCGATTCCAGAATTGAGGGCAGTTGATTAAATATATTTTACTTCACAGGTAACTTATGGTCAAATTTCAAAAATTCAAAATCACAGTCAGTCACATAGAAGAGTGAAAATTGAAAATCTGATGCTCGACAGGGTCTGATTACTGCTAGTGATTGAATAGGGAAATTGAATGATTAAATATTGCCTTGTGCATAATACCAGAAATCTTGAAAGCAAGTGAAGGTAGTTTATTTCAAATCTTCAAATTGTAATCAAAGTACTTAGGTATACTATAGATTTTTTACCATGTTCATAGATAGTTATTTGACTGTAAACTCCTTGCAGGCAAGGACCATATTTATCTTGTTCTTTACTGCTCCAAAGCCTAGAGTGATCTTTGGCATGAAGTAGGTACTCAAGAAAATAATTTTATATGAACATCAAAAAGTGAAGAACTGGATATTTTAAATATATGGAACTACTGTCTGCATATGATATGCTAGAAAGCTTAATGTACAGAAAGAAAAAATCTGATACAGGTAACATAGAGAAAAACACTATTTAATACCTCCATATAGGGCATTTATTTATTTATTTGAGATATAATTGACATATAACATTATGTAAATTTAAGGTGTACAATATGTTGATTTGATACACTTATATGTTGCAATATGGTTATCACCATGGCTTTAGCTAACAGCTCCATAACCTCACACAACTATCAATTTTTTTTTTTGTGAAGAGAACATTTAAGATCTAGTCTTTTAGTAATTTTCAAGTGTATAATACAGTTGACCCTCAAACAACATGGGTAAACTTGAATTGTGCAGGTCTACTTATGTGCAAATTTTTTTCAATAAATATTGTAAATGTCTTTTCTCGTCCTTATGACTTTCTTAAAATTTTTCTCTAGCTTACTTTACTGTAATACAGTATATAGCACATATAACACACAAAATATGTGTTGATCGATTGTTTATATAATTAGTAAGGCTTTTGATCAATAGTAGGCTATTAGTTAAGTTTTTGGGGAGTCAAAAGTTATACATGGACTTTCAACTGCACAAGGTGGGGGGGGGGCGGTCAGTGCCCAAATCCCTGCATTATTCAAGGGTCAACTACACAACATTAACTATAATCACAATGCTGTGCATTAGATCCCCAGAATTTATCTTTTAACTGCAAGTTTGTATCTTTTGACTAATATCTCTGTAATTCTCCCACCTGCCAGGGTACTTTTGTAAGCCGTTCTCTTCCTTTGTAAAGTTATTATTAGGACTCAATTTCCCTTTTAATGTAGTTGTTACCATACCATTGTTTTGTTATGTTATGCCTATAACAGATGTGGATGAGGCTGACCAACAGGTATTCAAGCCCTGCAAGCCCATGGTGAACATGTCACTAATCCTATTTTCCTCTTTTCCTTCCTATTCTCTTTCTGTATACTCTTCCTGTCTGCTGTCCCTTAGCTTTCTGTACAGGATCAGTAAATCTTTGAATTTCCAACTGAGCTACTCTCTATTGGGGTATAAATTACTGACTCTAAACCACTCCCTAGATCCTTTATGACCTTTGGTGAACTCACTTGATCCTCGGTCATTGGTTGAAGCCTGGGAAGAAAAATTCTGACAGGACTTTTAATAATAATAGCAAAGAGTGAAAACATGGGCTCTGGCTACTTTTTTTTTTTTTTTTTTTTAACTCATTGCCTTTGTCAAGGCACTTTAAAGGTGGTCAAAACTGCAAGAAAGATGTAGCTGCAAATACAAAAACAGGTAATTAACTCAAGGACTTGATAGTGTGAATTGAAGGGAATGGGTAGATCTCAGAGATATTGAGATTGAAGAAGCAGTGAGATTTGGCCAAAAGGCCATGATGAAGTTGAAGGTGATTCTACTACTCTACTATAGGAACATTTTCAATTAGTATTGGAGTGGCTGGTTGCTGGGCAGAGTAGGCTCTCTGGGATTCTTGAGATTTTAAAGTAATGGTTCCTCTGTTGCCAGAAGCAGCAGCGTGAAAACCAACTACAGAACTTCACTACTAAAACAGCAAACAATTTAAGAATTACTTTGTTAGGGCTATTCATAAGATTTTATATTGATGGTGGGTACAAAATGTGGGCTGGTTAGCTTCTCTTTGTTTTGTAGCTACAGTCCACCCAGACATCTGTTTTACAAATACATGATTTTAGTGATAAGGAGCTAGATTGAGAGAATATAAATAGTGCATATTTATGAATGATATTAAGAAAAAAAAATACAAAACCAGAATTGAATCAGGTTACCTGTGCCCTTAAGAATTTCCAACTTTACACAAAAAGCTCTTAAAACTTCCTTCAGTAGATTATTCTCATAGGGCCGAGAAAAACATTAAGGCAATTTCATTATAAATAACGGTTCAGTTGCTGCTTATAAGGAGTCTCTATTAAAGAAGCTTCTAGTATTAAAACTTTTGGACAAGTATTACATTCATTCTAACAAATACCTGAATGCTGATAGACTGAAGGCCAGAACCTAAATAAAAGAATTCCTTCTACGGATGGAGCTCATACCGCTGTCATGTGTGAGTGAGATGGGATGAAACTCTAATATTAACAATAACCTTTATTACTATTTGTGAGCCTTTTCTCTATGTGCAAGGTACTGTAGCTACAAGCTTTATACATATTATCTCATTTTATCCTCACGATAACCTTGTAAGTTGAGTCTCAATAGCACCATTTTATCCAGGAGGAAATTAAAACCCAGAGAGGTTACTTTGTCCAGGGTCACACAGCTAATGAGTAGTGGAATCCATATCGGAAACTACGTTTCCCAAATTCTAGGGGCCCCTACTCTTAATTATCTAGATGAAAAGGAAGGAAGGTCGGCTTTTTAAACGCATTATGGGAACCAGTGCCTGACATGTCCGAACGATCAGGCGATGCAGGAACCCTATGTCATAAGCTTTCTCTTTTAAAGAAGTTTATTTAACAGGTTCTCATCTGCGTTGAATGAAGAAAGTTATAGGAAAAGGAAGGCGGGCTGGGGCCGTGATACCCGAGGACTTGGTTGGCGGCCGAGCAGGAATGGGGCGACTGTTTCCCGAACCTCAGGCGACCCGTCTCCGAGCGAGCGGTGAGGCCGAGGGTGCTTCGAGGTGCTGTGGGTGAAGTGTGGAGCGTGCGCCCGCAACGCGGGGCGCGCCCCGGTAAGGAAGCAGAGATCTGGAGCCGAGAAGCCCTGCATGCCGAGAAGGCGGAACACTGACGCTCCGCGGGGGCTGGCGCCGACGCCAGCTGAGTCTACGGCTCCCGCCCGCTCCGGCGCCGCGCGACTCCTCCCACCCTGCTCCCGCCTCCGGCCAATCAGGCCAATGGGCAGGGCAGGCGGGCGAGCGGGGCGGGGCGGGGCGCGCGGCGTGCGCGCAGGTGCCGCTCCGCGCCCCGCCCCCCGTTCCGCTGCCGCCGCCGTCGTGCGTGCCTCTCCGCGGAGGGGCCGGGCCTGCGCTCTCTCCTCCTTCCTCCCCGCCTCCAGCTGCCGGTAGGACGTGTCTGCTGCTGCCGCTGAGACCCCCCCATCATCACCTGCTCGGAGCACGGTAAGCACCCCGAGGAAGCCTGGGGGTGCGCTCCCCGCTGCATCTTCGGGCCCCGACCCGCAGGTCTGAGGCTGGCGTCAGGCAAGGACGGGCGGCCGGGACGGGGCGAGGGCAGCAGGCAGCATGGGGTGTGTGGATGAATGAGGCGCTCTCCGACTAGGCCGCGCGCCCGCAGAGCGGCCCACTGCTCACCCTGGCACGCTCTCGGGAAAACCTCCGGAGGCCGGGGCGGCCAGTGACTCAGTCCGGCGGGGGACGATGTCGAGCGGGGGCCCGCTTTGATTGGGCGGCCGGCCATCCCTCGGTAGGAGGCCAGAGGCCTGCCTGGGGTTTGAGTAGAACAGGTGTGACTTAAGACCCTGAGAAGGAAGATCCCAGGCCCCGGGGTCAGGGATCAGAAGCTGGAATATCTCTTCTTGAGCGGGACCTTAGCGTGACCCCCGAGTTTCAACTGGATCCAGAAGACAGGGACAGTTCCCGTCATCTTATAAAACGTGAGGTTAGCGGTTCTCATGAGTTCAGTTTGTAATAGTAAAGTGAGCTTAATTCTGCATGGCGGAACTTGGAGCCAGATGAGCAGGGACAGAATTTCTACTGGTAAATAAAAAGGGTTAATGGATTCATTTACGACCAGAATTAAGCATAGTGTAGATTCCGGCGATTGCTTATGAGGGACTGATGAGTTGTACCTACAGTGCCAAAGTTGGGAGAGACTTGGTTGGAAAGACCTTGGTACTGTCATGGTTTATCCATGTGAAAAATGGTGCTTATGGCGAAAATGGGAAAGAACAAGGTCCAGATAAGAGGAATGGTTTGGTGTAGGTGAGTTGGTTGCTGGTGGTTTCCGAATGGATTTTCTTTCACTCTTTCTTTCTTATCTGTGCTCCTGCTTCCAAATGCTTTCATTCATTTAATCTTATGCCGGTTTTAGTGTTTTATGAACAGTCTGGATGGAAGATTGGCAGCTATTTTTAAGTTTATTTTTGACTTCTGGTACCATATATTTTTAGATAATCTTTTCAGGTCTTACCAGGAGTGGCTGCTTTGATGACTATTAGAATCAGATCTGTTTACAGAACTTTTTAAAATTTTTGTTGAGAAATAGAATGGATTTACCTCTGTCCATTTTGGATTTATATATACAGTATGTTTTATTCTTAATCTAGTCAATAATATATTTTGTGTGATGAAATGTATTCCTGGCTGATGGGGATAGTAAAAAGTTTTGTTTGTATGTTTGCTTTGACATTTCAGATGCCCCCCAAAAAGGGAGGTGATGGAATTAAACCACCTCCAATCATTGGAAGATTTGGAACCTCCTTGAAAATTGGTATTGTCGGATTGCCAAATGTTGGGTAGGTGAATGTTGGGCTTTTCTCATTTTTATCTTGTAAATATTTTGGGTCCTGTTGTAGAAATGGGAACTCCTGAGATAATTAAAATTTAAATTGAAGAAAAGAGTCCAGGTCGATGGCCATGCTACCTTGAACAAGCCGGATCCTGTCTGATCTCAGAAGGTAAGCAGGATCAGGTCTGGTTAGTACTTGGATGGGAGACCACCTAGGAAGACCAGGTGCTGTAGGCGGAAAAAATAAATAAATAAAAATAAAAATAAGGGGATTTTAAGCGGAGAAGGTCCTTGCAATCTGTGAAGTCAACCAAGGGTTGTCTCACCTAAAAAAAAAAAAAAAAAAAAAAAAATAAGAAAAAAAAGAAGAGAGTCCAGGAAGCTCAAATATTAAAATATTCCAAAGCAAGGTTTTTGTTTAGTTGTATTTTATTTTTGGTTTTCTACACAGATACTGTGTTGAAACTTGAGTTATAGTGTTTGTTTTGCTAAACTCAGAGGAGAAGCAGTGAGAATTAAAACATCAATTTGAACCATATCAGCTATTTGCTTGAAGCACTTTTGAGAGACATACAGTATTGAATTTAAGTGGAATTGGAGTAGTTTAAATTTGATTTTGGTGCTGGCTGGCTATGTAGTGTACCTATCTAGGCCAGCTACCAGAGGCTGTGCAGTAGGATATTTCAGAAAATAGTTTTAAAAGTCCTATTATAAGTTTAATTGGGAGATCAGGAATCAAGTGGCTGAATTTTTACTGAAGAAGGTGACAATTTTAAATTTCACCTTGGAGGTTTCTAGCTCAAAGAGTATTTGTTACAAAGTGGCTCAGTCTGAAAGTTACAAGAACAAAAATTTGAATTTTGTAACATTTAAAATTAAAGTGAATCATTTATTTGCAAATAAGACAGTGATAGGAAATATATGTAGAGTTTATCATATAAACCTATACACAGGTAAGTTGGATGTTCAGTCTCCTTTTTCCATTATTTGCCCTTCTATTTACACATTTTACTAGCTTTAAAATATAAAGTGTCTAAAGAATGATTAGGGCATAATAGATACAATTTGGATTTATTAAGGCGACTGAAAGTATTTTGGCATGTGCCTTAGGCTATTTGGTTGGTGGCAGGTAGCACAGCCTTGTTCTTTAATGTGGAAAGAGTCCCTTGGAGCCCATGTTATAGAGATTTGCTTACTGAGTGGAGCATGATATGACCAAGTAAAGCAGTTCTTAAATTCTTGTAATGTAAAACATAAACAAATGTGGCTGTCCTAATTTCTTTCCTGAAGCTGGAGAGGTTTGCATTTTGAAGGGGTCTCCTGCTGTGATATATAGGCTGCTTACAAAGTAAGACTAAATAGAGAGAAATATAAGCAAAACAAATAATTAAGCAAAGTAGTGTAAGATGCTATCAATAAACTTGAAAGCAAGATGTGGTCATAATGTATGTTGGGAGCTTTATTGCACCAGTAAGACATAATGTGTAGCTATTAACATACTTCTATTCTAGATCCACTGCTGTCCTTGCATCTTGACTTTAAATGGGACTACTTTAAATTGGGCCATCTTAAGATATATTTCCTATCTAAGCTTTTTAGCCATGGAGCATAATAAAATCAGTTTATATGAAAATAACCTAAAATATCCAATATAAATGTGCTATTTATGCTTTTACCATAATCAGATGTTTTGTTGAAGTGTACTTTACAAATGGTAAAATTCACTAATTTTAATAATGTGCAGTTTGATGAATTTTGACAATTGTGTTTGGTTGTGAACACTTCTTTTTGTAGAATGATTTTATATTAGCTAACTATATCAAATAGGGTTCTTTGTAAGCAACACAAATTCTGGCAGTTTTAATCAAGAAAAAGAGACTTACTGGAAGGATAGAATTGGAGGATGAGCTGGACAGCCAGGCCTCAGGAAGGATAGAAGCAAAGGTAGTGTTGCAGAGATGAGTCCACGTGAGGCTCAGCCATGTGAGCTGCTGAACTTCTGTATGTTTCTCATCTTCTGGTGCCTCTCCAGTGATTCAGATTCCTGTGTAAGGATATCTGACTGGGCGTGTCTACCTCTGGGTAGGCCCATAAGAAATAGATTAGGGAGAGGGAGCAGTTTCTAAAGGATGGCCTGCTGATGAAAAATAAGAAAATTTAGTACAGAAACCGGAATCTTTTTACAGAAGTTACAGAAACTAAAGAATCTCTTGATTGTTAGAGAACTAAATGAATAAAGTTTGCTTTTTAGTATGCATAAGGCTGTTTACCTAGAAACTGAAAAGCACTACTTATAGCTAATAATAACTGATATTTATTGAACATTTACTGTATTTCAGTCACCATTCTGAGTGCTTTATACGTATTATTTAATTTAATCAGTGCTTAACACCCGTTAGAATTTAAATTCTGTAAAGGAAAGAATTATATTGTTCTTATTATCATGTTTCTAGCACCTACACTGATGTTAGGAACTTAGTATACAGTCAGTAATTATTTGTGAATAGTATAGATTTTTTTCCCTTTAATGCTGTGTGTAAGCTTAATGATAAGGAGATAAGTTTTAATGGCCACTTTTAATGGGTTGAAAGAATACCTATTAGAGTATGAAGATTTGGTTCTGCTTTTTCTTATCTGAGTGACCCTTGTAAAGTACCTCCTCTTGGGTCAGTGTATTATTGTGGGTCTAAGTCTTGGAGGCTGTAGGGAGGAACTTTTTAAGATTAAATTTTTTAGAGCAGTTTCAGATTCACAGCAGAATTGAAGGGATGGCATAGATTTCCTATATACCACCTTCCCTCATACATGCATAGTCTCTCTCATTATCAACATCCTCTAGCAGAGTGATACATTTGTTACAACTGATGGACCTACAATTATACATTATAATTACCCAGAGTCCATAGTTTACTTAGAGGCTCGCTCTTGGTGTTCTACCTTCTGTGGGTTTGGACAAATGTATAATAACATATCCACAAATGTATAATAACATTATAGTATCATATGGAGTAGTTTCACTGCCTTAAAAATCCTCTGTGATCTGTCTAACCACCCTACCCCAACCACTAATCTTTTTTATTGTCTTCATTGTTTTGCCTTTTCTAGAATGTAATATAGTTGGAATCTTATAGTATGTAGCCTCTTCAGATTGGCTGCTTTCACTTAGTAATATGTATTTGTTTCCTCTATGTCTTTTCATGGCTTAAATAGTTCATTTCTTTTTAGTGCTGTGTGACAGTCCATTTCCTGGATGTGCCATAGTTTATTTGTTCATCGACTGAAGAACTTCATGGTTGCAGTTAAGAATAAAACTGCTATAAACATCCATGTGCAGGTTTTTGTGTGGACATAAGTTTTCAACTTGTTTGGGCAAATACCAGGGAGCATGATTGCTGGATTGTATGGTATGATTGCTCAGTTTTATAAGAAACTTGTTATGTAGCTATACCATTCAGCATTCCCACCAGCAGTGAATAGAGAGTTGCTGTTGCTCCACATCCTTGTCAGCATTTGGTGTTGTCAGTGTTCTGGATTTTGACCATACTAATAGGCGTCTAGTAGTACCCCATTGTTGTTTTAATGTGCATTTTCTTGATGAAGTATGATGTGAAGCACCTTTTCATATGCGTATTTGCCATCTGTATATCTTCTTTGGTAAAATGTTTGTTCAGGAATTTGGTTCAGTTTTTGATCATGCTGTTTTCTTATTTTATGTTTTAAGGGTTCTTTGTATATTTTGGATAACAGTCCTTTATTGGGTATGTCTTTTGCAAATATTTTCTCATTCTCTTGACAGTCTATCACAGAACAGAAGTATTTAATTTTAATGAAGCCTTACTTGTCTAGTATTTCTTTTAAGGATCACGCCTTGGTGGTATTGTATCTAAAAAGTCATCACCATACCCAATGTCATCTAGATTTTCTCCTAGAACTTAGGAGTTGTATAATTTTTGGTTTTACATGTAGGTCTGTAATCCATTTTGAGTTAATTTTTGTGAACCATGTAAAGTCTGTGTCTAGATTTATTTATTTATTTTGCATGTGGATGTCCAGTTGTTCCAGCACTATACATTGAAAAGACTATCATTGTTCCTTTGTATTGCCTTTGTTTGAGGAACCACATTTTGATATTCCAGACTCTTTTATTATGCATGGGATAGCATTACTTGTTGCTACCACTGCTTGAGATGGGATTAAGTTTAACTGAGAGTGTTGGAAAAACCCAAATAACCTTGGCTTAACCAGAAGTTTCTTTTTTATGTGAAAGTGTTAATTTTGCAGTCATAGATTGGTACATTGGCTCTGCTGTTTGAAGTCCTCAGGAATCTCAGCTGCTTTCAACTCAAGCCTTGGTGATCCCACGGGTGTGGACTTCATCCTCATGGCTGATGGTGATGTACATTCCAGGCAGCTGGTAATCCGAAGAGTCAAAGGGCAAATGACTTAGCAGTCTTTTAGGGATTTTTTTCTCTGTAAGTTGCCACACCATCCCTTTGCTAACTTCTGCTAATATCCCTTTGCCCAGATTTAGTCACAAGACTTTATTTGCAAGGAATGCTAGGAAATGTAGTCTTTACTTTGATGGCCGTATGTCCAGGTAAGAATTTGTTAACCCAGAAAGACAGAGATAATGGATATTGGGGACAACTATATCCTCTGTTCAAACACTCAGGAACTGTACCAGGGAAGTACTTGTCTTGCTTAGTTCATGCTTGTGGGAATTTGCTTTGGTTGTTACTACAATTTATCTTTTCCCAGTGTGCTGTAGACCAACCACAGAGTCTTTAAAAGATATTTACTGCTGTTTAGGAAAAACATTGTAGGAAATGCTAAACACACACACAAGGTAATTATGTTCAGTGTTTTAGTTACATATTGTGTAGCATACCACTCCAAAAGGTTTGAAACAATAACAATTTCTTATTTCTCATGATTCTATAGGTTAGTTGGCTGAATCTTCTGCTGGTCTCACTTGGGATCCCTCATATGGCTATATTCAGTTGGTGGCTTGTCAGGACTGGTAGATCTCGGATGGCTACACATACAGGTCTGGAACCTTAACAGGGTTGGCTGGAAGTCTAGATGCAGTTCTGTTCTCCTTTACCTGGCCTCTTTCTCTCCAGGTGGTCTCCAGCCCAGCTTCTTTATAGCATGGTGGTCAGCTCCCAAAAGAGTGAAATTGTGGCAGTGGCACAATACACTTCTACTTAATTCTTTTGGTCAAAGCAGGTCATGGTGCCAGTCCAGAGACAAGGAGGAAGGGAATAGACGCTGCCTCTTAGTGGGAGGAGAGGCACATAATATGTGGCCATCTTTAACCCACTGCAGTCTTCTAGTTTCCTAATATGGTTTGTATGATGCTCGTATTCCCTGGAGAAGTCTTCCTGGCTGATTCTTAGCTTCTTGTTCTTGCTGTAGAGGCTCCATTCTTGACTGCTTAAAGAAACTCACTGGAGGAAGATATTCCCTAGGCTGCAAATAGTGGTGATGAGAGTATTTTCATCCTTAAGAGCTGATAAAGTCAAGCTGAGAGTCAGAAATTCCCATGTCTGTTTAATGGACAGATTAGCAAGATTTTAAAACAACTATTTGAGTATATACTATGTGCTCACTAAGTAATTGGCTTATTTCTATGCATATACTTATTTTTCATGCTGACCAGATTTTTTTTAGTATTTGATTATAAGAAATTTCACATATAGAAAAGTCACTGGATTTTTATATGTAATGTTTATTATATATTTTATATATAAGAAATAATAAACAATTACATTTATTATATTCCTGTGATAAAGTGTATTTGCCTTTTATAGTTATAAATTTTAAATATTAATATCTTTCACTTATTAATTTGTTTCTTGCAAATAGTGCTTGCATGAACTAGTTCGGAATTGTTATGGAAATGAAGTTACAGGGTAGTACAAATTGTGTATTTTAACCTTTTTAGGTCTTTTAAAGCTTTTAAAAAATGTTTGCTTTTGATAGAACTATAGTAAAAGTCATTAGTGACCTGAATGCCAAAGCTGGAACTCATTTTTGTCTTCAACTTAAGCTTTCGGCCCTATTTGACATTGTCAGTAACTCCCCACCTCTCTTACTCTTCCTTCAGTCTTTTATGCTTGCTATACTTCTGTAATATTAGGTTTCTTTTCTTGGCTGTCTTCTGTTTTTTACTTTCCTCTAGGCAGTCTCATCCTCTCCTGATTTTAATCACCTATTGGCTTGTATTTTCTAAATTTGTACATTCTGCTCAGGTTGCATTGGAGTTCTAGATTCATATATCTTTTGTCCTGAATATCTTCAGTTAAATGTCTCTACTCACATGTCTAAGACAGCCCTCATTACCTCTTATATTAGTTATTTTGGGTCATAATACTACTCTATACCCAGACACTTGAGAGATTATCTTTGCACCCTTTCCTCTCAGTCATATTTTTCAGCAGGGCACCAGACCTAGTGCCTTAACATCTCTCTGATCTATTTTCTTCACATTTCCATTTCTACTTGTTTCTTATTTGAATTATTCCAGAGGCTTCTCAAGTTCACTGTCAGGGCATTATCGATAGTTATTCTTTTTATTTTGTTTTGCTCCATTTACAAAAACCTGACATATAACTTATTTACAATAAAGTTCACAAACTTTAAGTGTTACATATCAGATTTTTGCATATCAGCTCACCCATGTAACTAGTACCCACATCAAGATCTAGGACATATCCAGTGCCACAGAAGACTCCCTTGTACCCCTTCAGACTCAGTAACATGCTTCCTAGGATAACCATAGTCCAGCTTCTGTCACCACATAAATTAGTTTGCCTGATGCAGATGGCATAATAAGTTACATACTTTTTAAAGTCAATATTATTTCTGAAAAATATATAATTTTTTTTTTACCCATTTTCCTTTTGATGGAATTTGGGATATTTCTGTTTTTTGGCTATTATGAATAGAGCTGCTCTGAACATTCATGTATGTATCTTTTAGTGGGTTAAGAACTCATTTCTGTTGGGTAGTTGAATACACCCACTCCACCCTTGTCCACCTCACCCACACCCACATCCCTAGGAATTAAACAGCTTTAGTGGATAGATACTGTCACACAATTTTCCAGAGTGGTTATTCTGCTTTATAGTGCCAGCATTTCACATATCTCTAAAAGCTGGTGATTTTGAGCACCTTTTTACATTTTTTGGATGTCTTTTGTGAAGGGTCTGTTTTATTAATGATTAGGTATTTTTTAATTCTGGATATTGTTTCTTTGTTGGATATGTATTAGAACTACCTCTTCCCAGTTTGCTTGAATTTTCACTTAAAAAATTTTTTTGAAGTGATTTCACACTTATAAAATTTCACACTTGCAAAGTAGTTTAGAAAATTCCTGTATAAGATCTGTTTACATTCCCCAAATGATGACATCTTTTATAACCACAGTATAGTTATTGAAATCAGGAGATTAGCATTGATGTGCCATTTGACCCCTTAATGTTCATTTTCTGGTCCAGGATCTAATCTAGGATTATAGGCTGCATTTAATTATTTTGTCTCCTTAGTTTCCTTTAATCTGGAACAGTTTCTCAGTTTCTCTTGGTCTTTCATGTTCTTGACACTTTTGAAGGATGCTCGTTGCTTCCTGTGGAGGGCCCTCAATTTAGATTTGTCTAATATTTCCTTGTGATTAAATCCAGGCTATGCGTTTTGTGGTACAGAAGTGACATGTGCTTCCTAATACATTTTATCAGGAAGCACATGATATTGGTTTGTCCCATTACTAATAATATTAACTTTGATCACTTGTGTAAGGCGTGTGACAAATTTCTTCACTGAAGAAGTACATTATTACTATATTTACCTATAAGTAATACTGTGGGAGATATTTTGAAATTATGTAAATATTATGTTTATCATACTTTTGCCCCCTAATTTTGTTGTGTGTTACTGATTCCTGTTTGAAATAGTTCTTGCGCTATTCACCAAATGATGATTAAAATTTTTCCATTGTTCCTTCTTTATTTGTAGAAGGAACAATTTATAGAAGGAACGATGGAAATTTTATTATATAGAATTCTATTATAAAGAAGAGCCCTCACTTATGTATTTGATTATAATTTATATCAGAATCATTTTTTATTTTGTATCAGTTATAATCCATTACTATTGTGATTCTGTTGCTAAAATTGCCCAGATTTGGGTATCGGGGGCCTTCTTGTTCACTCACGTTTCTTCTAAAGTGTCTTCTATTTTTTGAGTACTGTTTTCTGGCACCGAAATATGTTACCAGACTTATTTGTTTTTTCTTTGCCCCAGCCTTGGAATACACAGATTTTTGTGTAGACATATGTTTTCATCTTTCTTGGGCGTATACTTAGGAGTTGAATATCTAGGTTGTATGGTGACTATGTTTATTTGAGGATCTCCTAAGCTGTTTTCCAAAGTGACTGTGCCATTTTACATTTCCATCAGTAGTGTATGTGGGTTCCAGTTTCTCCACATCCTCTTTCAGTGGTTGTTACTATCTTTTTAATGATAGCCAAGATTGAAATGGTATCTCATTGTGGTTTTGAATTGTGTTTCCTTGATGCCTAATAATGTTGAACATCTTTTCATGTCCTTCGTATGCCTTCACATTTGAAAGATTTTCACTGGGGAGAATTCCTGAGACAGTTTTTCTTTCCGTATTTTAAAGGCATTTTTCATTTTCTTCCAGCTTTCTAATGAGAAGTCTGTTGTCATTATCTTGATTTCTCTATGCAGAGTGCTCCCTGCACCTGCCTTTAAAATTTTCTCTTTCCTACTGGCTTTTAGCAATTTGATTTTCATATGCTTTAGTGTATTTTCCTTATGCCTCTTTTGGTTGGGGTCTGTTGAGTTTTTAGGTTTGTGGGTTTATGATTTTCATTATGATTTCAGCACTGTTTGTTGAAGAGACAGTCTTCTCCCCATTATATGGTCTTGGAACCTGTGTTGAAGATCATTTGACCATAATGGGAGAATTTATTTCTGGGCTATTTTCTTCCACTGGTCTGTGTGTCAGTCTTTATGCCAGTTTCACACTATTTCAATTGCTGTCGCTTTGTAATACATTTTGATATCAGGAATCATGCTATGGACTTTTGGGAAGAATACCATGGAGGTAATATGCCTTTCTCTTTACATCTTAATTGAGGAGTATATGATACCAACACAACTTATTACTAGTAATATTAACCTTGATCATTAGATTAAGGTGGTGTCTATCAAATTTCTTCAGTGTAAAATTATCTTTTTCCTAAACCGTTCATTAGAAGCAAGTCACTAAGTCTAAACCACACCCAAGGGTAGGGGAATTAAGCTCCGTCTCTTGAAGAAAGGAGTTATCAAAGAAATTGTTAAAACCACCACAGTATATTAATTAATATTATGGGAATGATATTATGAGGCTATTCAGATATCCTGTTTCTCTTTAAAGTTTCCTGGACTAAATTTTATCATTCCTCAGTGGGTTTTGCCCACAGCAATTATTAGTGTGGTAGTCTAATGGTGATTTTCTACTTTTCTTATTTCTTTTACATTTATTATTTGGAATTCTTCTCTAAGGAAGATATGTCTTTTTCAGAACCCACATATTTTTTCAGTGATTTACATAGTTCTATTTGGGTTTACCAAAATTTGTTTTATTCTTTGGGTTAAATCCAATATCATAAGTACTGTTTATATTGTCCTGGCTTTGGCCATTGGGAGCTCTTTCAAGTTGCCACTTCTGTGCTTTTGACATACCCTCATCTTTTTTTTTTTTTTCTTTTTTAAGTACATTCTTACTCTCTGACACTATAAGACTTCAGACTAGACTATATTTTTCCTTTCCCAGTTTTGACTCCAGAAAGAAATGACTGGAGAATGGTAGTTAGAAACTAAGGTCTGGGCTCTAGGTATGATCCTTGCTACTGGGGTGTTGCTACTGCTATTGGGTCCTCTCACTTTTTAGGACATACATGTGGTTATACTAACCCATGTTTACACACATCGATATTTCATCTATATTTATTTTTGTATCTAGCGGATAGATACTTTAAAAAAAAACAGCTTAGCTATATCTAAATTCAAAACATTTTGAAAGAATATTCTACTTTCTCCCATGTTTTGAATGTGTTGTATAAATGGTTAATTCAGACTGCTGTGGGAATTTGCGTAGGTAGCCTGGCTTCCCAATATGTAGTCTAATTTTGCATAAGGTTTTAGATAAAACATCTATTCAGTACAATTTACTTTTTACAGTAAAATATGTAATTTCAAAAATAAAATATTAGGTCCTAAAGGGAGGAGTCATACATTGTCTTTTTAAAAATATTATCATTGCTGAAATAATATTTATGTAAACCTATTCTTGCATAAGAGAGATTCCTACAATCTTGAATCATTCTCCTACTTTCAAGCTTTAATACTAAACCTCAGGGGTGTGTGTGTGTGTGTGTGTGTGTGTGTGTGTGTGTGTGTTAAATCCGCCACAAAAAGCCTTATGGGCTTTAACACTTCAGGCTTAGGCCAAAACTTTCAAATCCTTTGCGTTTGCAAGGCTTTTCTTGAATAGTTTTGAATAGATCAAAATGTCTTAACTTGGCACTGAAGCCTATAGTAATAATCCTTAGAAATTTTTCTTTTGTTCTTTTTTATTTCTTTTTATTTTTTTTTGTACTTACAAAGCTCTTGGAAGGTACAGTTAACTTGGACTGTATTAAATTTAAAATCCGTGTTCAAGATGAGATGATCTTTGAAAATGGAGATTTATCTTCTAAGTTTAGTTTGTAAGGATTTTTTTCGGCCTAAATGATAATGGAACTTTCTTTTGCTATATTTTTACCATATGATAGGATTTAAGGGATAAACTGTTTTCTTTTTTATAAACACATATTTTTGTCCAGATAGTAAAAAATACTATATTTAATATTAGCCATAAATTTGAAAATAACTCCATAAACTCCCTATGGTATTTTAATATTGCAATTACTGTGACTGTGGTAATACCAATGAACAGTTTTTAAAATTACAATACACAAAAATACAATTGTACTTTTTTGTCCTCCCGCAAAAGGCATAAGTATTCTATAAGTGTTTGGATTTGTTAATGTATTTAAATTTTGCTGTAAACATTTTTATTGTAACATTATTTTTTAATGTTTACAGTACAGGTATATAATATAATATTTTAGTTACATTTTAGATAAATAAGGACTCATGGACCCTTCCAGCAACTGAAAGTATCACTTTTTATTCATTTTCTGAGAAGAGGAAGAAAATATGGAGAGTGGGCCAATTTATGTTACCATTTACTTCAGCCCGCTTTTATAGTTTTCCCTCTTGAGAGAAGTATCTAGAGGGAAAAACTGGTTGAGTTCTTGAGGTCCTCTAAGTCTTCTGTGAATTCCTTGCTGGGTTCTCTGCTGGATTGATTTTCTGTCTTCCAGCAAAAGCTTTCCATGAGTGTAATTCCTGGAGTCTGAGCCTCCTTCCTCTGCTTAGAATGGGCAGATATCTCTGGGGTAAAAGTGGCTGTAGAGATCAGATGACTTCTTTGAGGCTTTTTTCCATTTCTGGAGACTTAGCCCCCTCAAACAGTTACTTTCTGTATTCTGCATATATTTACTTTTTTATTTCTGGGTGGGAATTCTAATCTTCTATTAGCTTTTTTGCACCTTACTCAGAAGCAGAATCCATTCCCATCTCTATTGAAGATGTCTGGTTGTTTGCCTATAGAATTTTTTCCAAAGACTGAATTTTGTTGATTGCATCTATGTGGTGTCATTTAATGTGTTCTTGTGTCCTCTGTATATCCTATGAAGTGGTAGTGATATCTAAAGACTTGATCAGATTAACATCAGATAATTTTTGATCAGGCCATTTTTAAGAGTACGTGAAGGTGGTCTGTATACTTGTACTGTTAGGACATACTATGTTTTTTTTTCCTCTTTGCAGTATTAACTCTCATGGTGATCATTTCACAGATCCATAAATTCCTTAGGGATTGCAAAATGGTGGTTTTTGAAATTTTTTATTCCTTTCTCATTTGTTGGCTGGAATACGTCTATAAAATAATTTCCTTATTATCAACTCTTTGTTACTGTAGTTCATATTGGAAAGATACAGTAAGTGCTTTACTTAATATTCACCCTTAAACAGTGGCCAGAGAGGGTTTTGTTGTGTTGAGGATTATTAGTAACTCATGGATATGAAGTTACAGTTGACTTTTGAATGACAGGGGTGTGGGAAGTGAGGGTGGTTAGGGCCTCCCCCCCTGCTGCAAATCTGCTTATAACTCTGCATACACAGATTCTCTGTATTGAAAATTGATTTGTTACAATCCATTGTAGCTATTTTTATTGATGCTCAGATTGCTACTCAGGTTGACCATTTTGGCCTGTGGGCCTATTCAGGTTGGCTCAGGAGTGCTTTTAATAGGACTCCACAGCCTTTAAGAGAGTCCGTGTTTACCCTGGGGACAAATCGTTTGCAACTCATCTTGTATAATTCTGGTCCCAGACTTGGAACTAGCCATTTCTTTAGGAATTCCTGGTTATTTTTAATGGATGCGGTATTTAAAGATCATTGAATGTGAGTTCTTTGTCTTATTATATTAATTTTTAAAATTGTATTAAGCTTCAGTGTCTCTCTGGAAGTAGATGAACTATAACCTTATAAATATGTGGATTATTTTAAAATGAATACTGTGACATTTATCTTAACAGGATTGAAATTAAATTCTAGCTCTGTAGAAACTAGTGATTTCTTCTTAATTATCATTTCTAGAGTTCTGAGATTGTTACCCAGCTATTAGAGGTTGCCAGTACAGATTCTGCAACAGTCATTATTATTCAGTGTGTTTAGCTGAGTCAGAATCTAGACTAGTGATTCCAAAACTTGACTCTACATCTGCATTACCTGAGATATTTTAAATACTGGAGTCTAAACCAGGTCTGGAAAGAGGCCAGTAATGGCCTTTACATTCTCACCTGATTCTGTTATAGGCAAGCATTTGAAAGCTATTGATTTGACCACTGGTGCTCTAAGCAACCAGTAATGGTTTAAGTGATGATTTTAGCAAACATTTCTACTTTATTATGAAATGTATAGTCTGAATGTAAGAGCAACATTTAAAGACCTATAGGCAGGTACAAGTTAAGTATACTGTTGCCAAAACGTACTTCTCACTAGTAGTATTTAGATAAGCCTTGATTGTTAACTTTTTGTTCATTACTCTTATAAGGTTCTCAGAGTTAATGGGGGGGGGAAAAATGAGTTTATTTGGTTTAAAAATTTAATCATGTGAGCTAACCGTAGTAAATATAAATTTCTCCTGATAAATATAGGCTTAGATCTCATCTTAACAGACATTGTTACCTTAAAAACTGTTTAGAAAAGAGAGTAATAAGCATCCATAATCCCATCATCCTAACACAATTATTGTCCTTTGAATATTCTTTTGTTATCAGATTTGGTCCATATACAAACATTTTTACATAATAATATCTAGCTAGAGTTATAAGCACCAGTCTCAAAACTCCCACATAATCCTTAACTACTTTCTCAATTTCTGCAGTGAAAAAATTTATATAACAGTAATTTTTATTTTAAATTCTGCAGTCCTGTTTCTGGGGCAAGGAAAAGTTACTATAGTATGTCAATATTACTTATGGAATTGAAAAGCAGTATAAAGCAGATAAACAAAATGCCACTTCGTTTTGGATTTTAATTTGTGATTTTTGCACTGAAATTATCATATTTTTTAAAATGTTGGTGGTGTTAATATGAATTGGCATTCTCTGAGCATGTATTACCTGATAAGAATCAGGTAATTAGAAAATTATCAACCAATTTATTTCTTATTAAGATTTAAAAATTAAATCATTCCTTTAAAAAATTTACATTTTGACTTTCATAACTCACAATTCACAATTTTGGACTTAACAGTAATCTTTATGTCCTGACAATTAAAAGGGTGTCTGAACTCCAACCTCTCATTTCCTTTTAGACAATTAGCATCTAGTTCCCAATTAAAAATGCTTGGGAAATGATTTACCTAAGTAGATACCCACCTCTACTTTTACGCTAGAAATAATTAGATATAGGTGAAGTGATAAATTGATACTGTCATGTACTCTAAGAACTAAAAAGATTTGTGGTATGGTGTGAGACTAGCTATCTTTTATGATAAAGATTTTTTGGGAAAGTGCTTTTCAAGTTCCAAATAGACTGAGATAGAAATATAACCTAATTATAAATCATGAGCTACGTTGTAAGTTTAATTCATTTCTGTTAGTAAAAGTGTATTCTCCCTCCCCTCCCTTCCTAGATTGGTTTTATAATCCTCGCGGATCTTGTTTGAGTATTGAAATTAGAGTGAGATAATTTTTTTCTCAGTTTTAGCCTAAGAATTGATTAAAATTGTTTTTTATTCATTTTAGGAAATCTACCTTCTTCAATGTATTAACCAATAGTCAGGCTTCAGCAGAAAACTTTCCATTCTGCACTATTGATCCTAATGAGAGCAGAGTACCTGTGCCAGATGAAAGGTTTGATTTTCTTTGCCAGTACCACAAACCAGCAAGGTAAGGAAATCTTTATGCCATTATTTGGTGGCCCTGTATAGACTGAGTAAATATATAGAAGTGGTATATTTAAAATCACATAGAAGAGCTTTTTTCCCCCTCAAAATTAATGTAGCATTATTATTTTGGGTTATTATAAAAATAATATAGAGCATAGAGAAGGCGAAGAAGGCTATATCTGGTTGTTAACATTGCAGTTAGTTTTTCCTGAGGAGAATGGAGTGGAGGGAGTAATTAGTTTGTATTATATGATCTCATTCATGTAAAATTATACGTGTATGTTTATTCATAGGAAATGTATGAAATGATGATCACAAACTAATTGAGGGTTATCTCTGGGTAATGGAATTTTTAGATGATTTTTTACTTTATTTCTTATATACCTCTATGTTATTTGAAGTTTTTATAATAAGATATATTCCTTATTAGAAAAAATAGGATAATACAGGTTTATTGGAGGAGGTTCAGATGACATGAAAATATGTAAAGAGAGGAGTAAAAATCACGAATACTTCTATTGCGATATAATAAATACTTTGGAGGTATATTCTTCCATACATTTCCCTGAATATGTGTATACGTACTTATAATAATTGAATACTTTTTTACTTAGCATATGATTAAATTTTTTTAGATTAAAAATATAAAGAAAATCATAATTTCTAATAATAATAATGTGTAATATTGTATTATATGAATGTACAGTTTATTTCCCATTATTGAGAATTTAGTTGACTTTTAGTTATTTTACTATTTCGCATGTTCTGATAAACCCCAAATTTCTCTCTCTTAACTTTGAATTCTGCTGAACTCCAGACATTTGTCTAACTACCTTCTTGGTATTGACACTTAGATCACTGACTAAACAGATGCCTCAGACTTGTCATTTCCAAAATGGACCTCTTGGTCACACCCTGCCTTGTGCCACGTTTGTTCTTACCTAAGACTTTTGTAATTCAAGAAATTGCACTATTATTTTCCCAGTTGCTTAAATCAAAACTTAAGATTTATCCTTAATTTTTCTTTCCTCACCCCTACATTCAATCTATCAGCAATTTCTATGAGTTCTAACTACAAAATGTGTACCGAGGTCGTTCACTTCTCCCACCTTCATCCACTAGTTTTAGCATCCATTGATTTTTTCGATTAATTATTACTACGATGATTGGTCATGGTGATTTTATAATTCCATCTTCTTCATTTGTTAGACAAGGAAGCACTTTCTTGTCTTCATTTATTCATTCAGGTATATATTCATATCAGTGTTACTCAGTTGGTTATAGTCTTTCACAGTCATTGAATATAGTTAAACTATGTCCCTTAAATTGACTCTTCTAGGTAGCTTCATTGTCCTTTTAAAAATGTTTTTATTTTTATAAAAGCTGCAAAGTTACACATAGAATACTTATATAACCTTAATCCAAATTTCTCTGAACTTTTGAGAATAAGTTGCAGTCATGGTGCCACATTGCACGATAGTTCTTCAGTTTATATTTACTAAATACAGACCCTCTCCTACATATAACCACAGCAAACCCACAAAATCAGGACATTAACATCAACCCAATATTACCATCTAATCCACAGATTCCATTTAGGTTTCTCCAATTGTCCCAATCATGTGCGTTGTGCTCGATCCCTTTTTCTGTAGCCAATCTTTTGACCCTACTGGGTTGTCACTTGATTTGGACCCTTTCTTGGGCCCTAGCTACCACGGGCTGCTTTTCTACACAGATGCTTTCCTTGTACAGGGTTCTGCCGCTGTTATGCTACCTTCTCTCCCCACTTCATTTCTCCTTGTGTGAGCCTTTGCCACTGCCAGACTGTGTGGTCATGTACATTGATGAAATTTTTCAGAGATTTGAAGAGGACAACAACAATAATAAAACTCTTAGACTTTAAATTTGTTGAAATTTCAGGTAGTGAGGGAATTTCCCAAAATTTCCTTTGCTTTCACTTTAGTAGTGAACATTGACAAACGCCTCAATGGAAATAAAAAGATTGGGAACTCATCTTCATTTTTTTGCCCCCATAACTTAATTTTGGCCTCTTGTGGTCAAACAAATAAAAAAGAATTGACAATAATTCATAGTTTTTTTTTTTTCTTGCTACCCCAAACTTCTCTGTTAAATTGCAAGTTCTCAATTTTTTTTTTCTGGATGAAAGAAAAATCCTATTTATCATTTCAGTTTGTTTCTATTGAAGAAAACAAATGTTTTTGGTATTCTTTGCTCATTAAACTATATGATTAAAAAGATTTTTAACCTTATTAATCTCAAGAAAGTTTCATATGGTCTAAAAACATTTTGCTCAAGTAGTCATAAAATCATTGGTACATTACATCAAAAATCCTTGAATTAGAACTTAAGTTTTTATTTTTTGAGATTGTATTAATGTAAACCTTAATCTTGGCCTTAAATAAGAATCAGAATTAAGAAACTTATTTTGATTAAAAAATAGAATGTTTTTTTGAGGTATAGGTTGTCCTGTTTTGTTTCCTCATAAAAGGAAACAGAAGCCCAGAAAGGTGAAATGATTTGCTCAGGGTCACACAGATAGTTATTGTCAACCAGGATTGGAACCCAAGCCTTCTCACTTCAAATTCAGTGCCTCTCTACTCATGTCTTTGCTGCTATGCTTCATATTTATCAGGCAGGTAGATTTAGTTGTTAGAAGTTTCATCATTTAGGATGAATTTGGTTGCACTTAACGTATTGACTTAAATATATTGACTTAAAAATTTGGTTTATTGAGTTAGTAACAGGTAGCATGATGTTTAGTGTTGGTTTCAGCAACTCAGTCGTGTTATCAAGGACCTGATTTCTTAGCCCTCTCCATTTTCTTACTTTATCAGCTTGTTCCTAAGATTACCTTCTCCTTGTGGTCACAGGGTATTTCTTACCTCTTTGAATTGTATACTTTCCCCCCCATGTTCAAAGTGAAGAAAGAGTGGGCTTGCTTCTAGGAGCTCTCACAGAAGACTGATGAGCTTCTATTCAAGAACCCTCTAACACTCTCTGACAAACCTCTCCTTAAATCTTTCTAGGCAAATGGGGCAAGGTGAAGGTCTTAGAATCATTCATTGTGCCTAGGGGATTAAACTGCTTAGTATTGACCCAAGCTACATCCCCTCTTCTAGAGTTAGAAGTAGAGACAGTTCCTCCAAAGCTCTGGGCTACCCTAGGGAGGTATGACTAGTCAAATGAAAATCATTGTAGTTACCAAAGAAGGGAGAAAGGATGCTGGACAGGCAACCACAATATCCAGCAAAAAAACCTAACCCCAGTTTATGTATATTTTCTGTAGATTTGCTAATAATAATTATCGAATAATTCTATCTGTAAACATTTTTTATACAACAGTTATTTTAAAAGGACTTATTTTCCATGCAGATTAATAGGAAAGTATTCTGTGGAACTTTTGTTGTATTTTATTGTAGTGAAATTGACATTCTGAAAAATGAATTCTCTTTTGACAGGATACATAGATATATACATACACCTTATATCATACACCTTTGTCATGTGACATTGAAAACAGCTTTATTTACTCATATACTTTAATCTCCATTTCTGCATGGCTGACTTGTTTACCTAACCAACTTAAGTTAACTGTGACTTTACGTTGAGCAAAGCAAAGATTATTTTGTATATATGTCTAATTCTGTTGCTGTTTTAAACAATTAGGTTACTGTGCTGATAATTGGTTCATGTCATTACATGTATATTTTGGCTATATAATCTACATGGTGATTAAATGCAAACCCAGGTATCCTGTCTTTGAATCCCAGTTTTGTCACTACTAGCTGAGTGATTCTGTATGCAATAGATTTTTTAACTCTTCTAAGGCATAATTTCCTCCTCTATAGAGTAGGTTTAGTAAATAATACCTACCTGATAGAGTTGTTTTGAATTTTCCAATAATAATGCATGTAAAGCATTGATTCCAATGCCTGGCACAAAGTACATTGACTTGTTTTTATGATGATTACCTTGCATTGTATCTGTAAACTCTTTAAAGGCTCTCCACTGCTTTTGTGTGTGTTTGCATGTGTATGTGGCAACAAAACAGTATCGTAAAATTAATGATGAGATTTAATCTTTAGAGACAATAAAAAGAGCTGTTCTGCTTTATAATATTTTCCTAAGTAAGAAAGTCTTAATGTAGTAAAAGATTATTATTTAATTTTTTGGTATTAATTTATCAAATCATTGAGAATCTTCTAAACCAGTGATCCTCAACCTTTTTGGCACCAGGGATTGGTGCTCCTATGAGAATCTAATGCCTCATGATTTGAGTTTTAGTTAAGATAGTGATGCCAGTACTGGGGAGCGACAGCAAATATAGATGAAGCTTTGCTCACGGGACTGCCACTCACCTCCTGCTGTGCGACCTGGTTCCTAACAAGCCATGGACTGGTACCAGTCTGCAGCCTGGGGGTTGGAGAACCCTCTTCTAAATGTTATTCTAGCAAGGAAAGGATTCATGTGAAATGTTTGGGAACTACATTTGGTTAATAAACAGGTTCTTAGCACTGTTTTATATAAAACCATCTTCTGTTTTTCAGCAAAATTCCTGCCTTTCTAAATGTAGTGGATATTGCTGGTCTTGTAAAAGGAGCTCACAATGGACAAGGCTTGGGAAATGCCTTTTTATCTCATATTAGTGCCTGTGATGGAATCTTTCATCTAACACGTAAGCACAGTTTTTTCAATTGATTAATTTCATTATGATCAATGTTTTCTTTCCATTGTTGCTTAAATAAAATTAGAAATGACTAATTAATAGATTTGTTTTGCTTCACAAGATGAATGAATCGTGGATTCGTCTGTTATTTGGGACTTTAACATTATTATCTCCATATGAAAAGTTTTATTCCGTAGCAAGTATATGCTGTGTGATATTATATTCTAATTGAATTTCATCTCCTGTTCTGGATTAGATCCATTGAGAAGTTCCTATGTGGAAATAATTTTGTTAATTGTAGAAGCATTTTGAAATTTTTTTAACTTGTGGAACTTTTCATCATTCTTGCTCTTGTCCATGTGTTGAGAAGGCAGAACAGATAGAGGAGGGGATTCAGTCATTTCAGAAGGGAAGGCATTAAGGAGAAACTATAGTTCAGCTAGTCCTTAATGGAGAGAGGGATATGAAGCAAAGAGAAAACAGGTAGAACGATGTGTTGGTTTGTGTTCTTTTGACTATATTTGAGCTAACATTTCTGTAGAACATAGTAATTCTCTAAGAAAATAGAAAAGTTTAGATTAAGGCTCAGGTTAAGACTTCACTTTATGGTAATAGTATTATAATGAGGATATTAATGCAAACAAAGGAAACACAAGTTAGAGGTGGGAGCCAGCTGTGGTCTGTTTTATTACTCTTGTTTGTTATTGGTACTCAACTAGATACCTACAGCAACTGAGAATGAGCATGTAGAATATATTAGTTTTACTGAGTAATTATTTTGTCATTTGAAATTAATTAAAAATTGTGTTTTTTGTATATCTTATGAAAAAAGTCGTTTGCCTAGGAATTCATTTTTATTGTATTTTACAAAAGCCCACCACAGATAGTTTGAGAAGCACTGATCTAGGAAGCTTCTTTTTGGGTGAAGGTATGGAGACACCTTTGGAAGGGTTTGTGGTTGGTATAGGCAAAGAATAAAGTTATGAGTGGGGGTGGTGAGGGTGGAAATTTAGTTATGTAGAGTAGTTACCTAAAACCTGTACATTGGCAAGAGCCTCTGTTTTTCTGATGGTTTGTGTTTTCACTGGTTCTAGGGACTGTTATGAGAGTTTCATAGTGAGGGTGGAATCAGGTTTGACTCCTGGGTTTCTGGACTGGGCTACTTGAATGACTCTTGATGCCACTCACTGAGATGTTAGATTAAGAAAGAGCAGCAGGTCTTGGGAGAGAGTTGATGAGGTCAATTTGGGACAGTTTTTTGCATTTGGATACCTAGGACATCCAGATAGGAGATGTCTATAAGGAAGTAGTATTGATAGGGCAGGTGTGACAGGAAGATAGGGTTAAGAGAACTAAATGTTTGGGTGTGAGTATTTGAACTGATAGATGGAATAGAGCATAACACAGGGTAGGAGTGAAAATGGAGGACTGAAAGATGGAAGGCTCATTGATCTGATTTCATGAAGTTCAAGAACAGATCTGCTGGGTATAAGGGGGTATGTGGTTAGAGATGGATATTTGACTTAAAATTTTCAAAGCTGGAGCAGTTTAGGGTGATGGTAGTAAGATCCTGACAATGGCCTGAAACCATTGATAATTGTAATAAAGTCTGGTTTTGTTGTCTCTTGTATAATATTCATCTGATATGTTTTTTTTAACCCCTAGGGGAAAAATGAATTTGGTTAGGATTATACATACTTTATTGGATTTCATTCAGTCTAAAGGTATTGTTGAGAAAGGGAAAAAATCCAGTTAAACAAACCATGCTCTGTTATAGTGATTGATTTCAGAGATATTTAATTGTGAAAATATACTTCTTAGAATTGATGAAATATGATATATATTGTTGCATAGTGCATAAAACAGTGATACATTTGTAACTTGAATTTTTAAAAACCTTCATAGAATTACAGTCAGTAAAAAAGAATTTAATTATGATATATTTTCATCTTCAGCAGTTTATTAAATGAGTGCGAAATAAGACTTTATCTTTCATATTGTTTAAAGATTATTTTCTTAAAATATCTTTAAGTCACCAGAAATGCTGTTTGCTTGTTTGTTTGTTTATTATCCATTAATTAAATAATAAATGTTTTCTGTTATGAGTGCTACATATACATATGGTAGGTAGCAGAATCTAATATATTCTTTGATTTTCTGAAGCTTCTAGTCTAGTGGTGGAAATAAACATTAAATATATTAATACATGTGTAATTACATTGTTTGATTTTTTAAAACTTATTGGTGAATTCTTTACTTATTGCTTATTACTACATGTTTGAAAGTTTTAATTATTAATTTAATCATTTTTTATTTTGGTGAGAAAAAAGCCATTTTATGTCGATGTCTTTTAGTTTCTCTAATTTTGTTTTAGAAAATTGATTTACAACTACTAAGGAAAGAGACAGTAGAGTGATATATATTTGTGTTTAGGACACTTTTAAGCTTTCCATTAGAACTTCTGAAAGTTAAGGGAGAGAAAAAAATATTAATGGGAAGTTTTGGTTTATTACTGGATTTTAATTTATTAATTTTGTGTTTCTCTCCATTAAATTTTAATTAATTAATTAATTTTAATTAGTTTCAAGTATACAGTACTTTGGTTAGACATCTATATAGTTCATAAACCGATCCCCCAAATTGCTCTCTCCTTCCCCTGGCCCTCCACCTAGTTAACATATTAATGCTGTCTGCATTCCCTATGCAGTGCTCCCTATCCTTGTGACTGTCTATTAATTACTTTCTTTAACCCTTCTTTAACCCTTCACCCCATTCTCCTAGTCTCCCAACCTTCCTCCCCTTGTCCATCACCAAATTGTCCACTATATTTGTGAGTCTGTTTTTGATTAGTTTGTTCTTTTTGTTCCTTAGATTCCACATATAAATGAAATTATATGATATTTATCTTTCTCTGTCTGACTTATTTCACTCAGAGTAAGAACTAGGTCCATCTATGCCATTGCAAATGGTAGGATTTTTTTTTAATGACTGAGTAATATTCCATTATATATATATATATATATATATATATATATGAACCATAATTTCTTTATCCAATCATCTATAGATAGGCATTAATTTAATTTGTAAAAATTAACTTTTTCCTCATCTCGTTTATTTTTTTAGGTTATTACACATATGTAAATATAGATATTATCTCAAAAATATAAACTTTTAAATGTAGATACTTGTTTTGGCTTTAAATCTTTAGATCACTTTTCTCTTATTTATTTGACACATTACTTAAGGATCATCTCTTTTAAGTTTGCTAAATGCTGAGGAATGTAATGGTGAGTAAACACAGATATCATCACCCTTGCCATCATGGAGCTTATAATCCAGTGGAGGAGACACATTGAATAAATGTCACATAAACACCATTTGTACGAGGAAAAAAGCTGATATATGTGTGTTACTTTGAGGAAGCAATGGTATGGTTATGCTGAGAGATAAATGTCGAGGGGAAGCTAATTAGTGGATGGAGGAAAGGAGAGATTGATTATTTAGAGTAAATGGCTTGTTTCAAGGCCTTGCATTGAAAGAACTGTGAGTGTGGATAGGATTAATGATATAGAGCAGGAGCAGTGGAAAGAGCCTGGGGAGGAAGTGTCCACCATATTAAAAATTTCCTTCTCTAATGGCTTAATCATAAAGGGTTTTAAGTGGAGACTTGGGGTAGGGAGGCAGATTAAACTGTTCCAGGACCTTATTTTGTCGTTATTCAGTTGAGTTGCATGTTTACTATTTTAAGAAATGAAAATGGGGTTAGGCACTGAATTTGAAATTTGATTCTTTATTAAAATGCTTTTTCAAGATTCTAACAATTTTTGTGGATGAAGTTTGAGCATTTTCAGTGTAGAATATTTCTTTTGTAAAGGATCTATACATATTACTTAGTTTGTTTACCCCTCAAATAGCATTTTTTTCTTCGTGGAGTTAGTTGCCTAATGTATAGATATTTCAGATCCCTCCCCCTATTAGTCATTTAGAGTTATCATTAAAATTTTATTTTCATTTTTTTTTTTGTTTTGTTAGCAGTACACTAATACGGACATGAGAGATGCTAGAAATAATGAAAAATTATCTTATCTGGAATTACTTCTTTAAAGTATATTTTTAAAGTTACTGTATGCTAACTCAGTTATGGATTTAGCTATGTAAACACAAATTTAAATAAACAAGTGTTGCTGAAGTTAAAGTGAGTCTTATTTTGACACATAAAAATATAAAATTGTCAGATTTTGCAGGATGGGAACTATAGGAACTAATCTTTTTATTTTGGTGATTTTTATAAGCAAAGCTTTGTGGGAAGTATTTTTTTGTAGTATAAATGAATCTGCTTACTAAAATTAATTTGAAAAAATTGGAGTCCACTTACTGCAGGGTCACTTATTTTTCTTGCTACATTTTAAATGCTTAGCAAACCTTTTCAAAATAATATTAATTGAAGAATGATCTAATTTGTTCCATATGTGAAACTTCATGTATAGCTAATTTAAGATACTCATCTAGCTAAGCAAATTTGTAGCAAATGCTCACTGATTTTCTGTAGCAGGTGGGTGTAACATTAATTTTTTTCCCCACACACAATAACATGGATTAATCTCAAAGTAATTATGCTGTGTAAAAGCCAGTCCAAAAAAGAGCATATACAATATGATTACATTTATTTTCAATTCTAGAAAATATAAACTAATCTATCAGAAAGCAGATTAGTGGTTACCTGCAGTGAAGGATATGGGAAAGGGTGGATGGAGGAATTACCAAAGGGGCATGAAGAAACTTTTGGAGTTATGGATATGTTTATAATCTTGATTGTGGTGATAGTATCACAGTATATACGTATATCAAATTGTACACTTTATACAGTTTACTATATGTCAGTGAACCATAAAAGGAAGAAAAGAGGTGTGAAAAATTAAAAAAAAAAACTTTTCTGTCACCTTTCCTTTTAGGGGAGTTTTGATTGGACTCTGCTTACACTGATTGTTTCAATAGTGTAAGCATTGGAGATGATGTCATATTTCTAGATGATAATTAGCAGGTTGGTGCAGCTATTTGTATTGATTTAAAGATAAAACTTAAACATGATGTTTTGTGAGTCTGAAGATTTTGAGAAGTACTTTGGATTTTTGTGCAATTACAATGAAATTATCTGTCTCTTTTATACATCAGTTTGATAAGTACAGAATCTTTTCAGCTGCAGAATTTTTTAAAATTGACTCCAAATTAATTTTATTTATAGGCAAGTTTCTTAGTAAACTTTGAGGGCAAATTTTTTTTTTTTAATTTTATTTATAAAGTTCAGTAATGTTTGAGAGACTCATAGACATGGACTATAGACTAGTGGTTACCAGAAGGTAGAGGGTGATGGAGTGAGGGCAGGTAGATGGGGTAAAGTGGGTCAAATATTGGAGACCACTTATTGCAGGGTCACTTATTTTTCAAAAAAAAAGTGACAGAAATCTAACTATGGGAGGTGAACCCAGTGTAAATATATTTGTGCCTTACTGTTAAATAGTACAGCTGAAACTTACTGGATTTCGTTAACCAGTGTCACCATAAATAATTTAATTAATTTTAAAAAAGAAAATTAAAATCTAATAAAAATTAAAATTAAAAAATAGAGTTTGAGAATGTTTGTATTTTATTTTTAAAATTATATTTTAAGGTTGACTTTTTTTGCTACAAAGTTCTATGAATTTTAGCATATACACAAATTTGTGTAACTACCACCACACAATCAGGGTACAGAATTCTTCATCATCCCAAAAAGCTCCCTCATGCTGTCCCTTCAGAGTTACATACTGGCCACCCTTAACGTTAGCAATTTCTGGTCTGTTCTTTGGTACCTGAGTTTTGTCTTTTTGAGAATGTTATATCACTGAGGTAATAGGAGAGTGCATCATTTTGTTTTGTAAAGATGTTTATAGGTGAAAGCTAGTGGTGTTATTAGCATATTCTGTGGACCCAGTCTTCAGACTTGTTTCTGAAATTTAGGAGAGAGTGAGGTTACTCCAGAGGGGGTTAGTTTTCTATGTCTTTTTGGTGGTGGTGGTCTTTACTTTTTCAGTAATGTCTTTAAGACATTCTTCTCATTCTTTTATGGATCTTTTCTTGTGTTTAAATAGTAAATGTCCTTTTCACTCTTTATGTTTTTCAAAGTTTGTTAAAGATTCTTAACAAAAGTTTGTCTTAAAGCAGACTAAGTAAGTTCTTTAGCTAATGGGCACAGCTGCCTATCTCCATAACATAAAATACCGGGAAAATACAGAATGTTATAAAAATGGTAAGAATTTTGTTTTTGTCAAATTTTCCACCTATGAGCTCTAACTGGTAAAGATAAAGAACATGGGGGCCTTTAGTACATAGTGTAGCCCTAGACACTTGACTTCAAGGAAGAGTTTTAGATTCCCGTTGTTTACTTTCTTCTGTACCTCCAGCAGTATGCAGTCCCCAGTTTGAGAAGCCGGATTGTAGGTTAAGCCTACTGAGGCTTTTCTGACCGAACAGCTAAGTCCATCTATCTTTGTTGTACTTTGTTTACTTAGTGCTTTTTAAGTTGTTAAGTCTTGACATATAGACCATGTTATCAGTTTCAGATGAAAAAACCCAAATCAGAGAGACGTAAAATGATTTGCCCAAGTCACATAACTAAAAGGTGGCCATCTCAGTGATTAAACCAACTTTGCATGGCTTCTTTAGTCCTTTCTCCCATACTCTTTGTATTATACCATAGCATTAACTCCAACTCTGTGTTGTAAAACCTTTGGAAGAAATTAATGTTTGAGGGAAACTTTGGCAATGCATGGAAAGGTACCTGAGTTTCTATGGATTACTCTTGATCCATCGCCTGTGCCGGAGCTTCATGGCATAAAATTTGGGAGATTTGGGTTAAATTAGAATGTTTGCATGCTTCTCTAAGTATCTAGGTAGAATATTTTGTTTCCCACCATTTGTATTAATGAATGACATACTTAGAGTTTGATGAGTCTATCTAGTGAAAGACAGTAAAGGATTTTGATGAATTCCCTGCCATTAGATTTTTTGTCTTTCTCTTGCATTTAGAATGTACCTTTCTCAGTTTGGTTTACCTGTGTTCATCAAACTGGGTCTTAAGAAATTCATAAAAATACTTTAAAATAGTAGAATACAAAATTATCTTTCATTTCTATTGATAAGAGAAAACAAGTGTACTTTCGTTTTATTAAAGGTAATATAACTCTACTTAGGTTAAGTTTGCATTCAAATACCTTTATGTTGGGGGGGTGGGGAAGCCCTTAACTTGAAAATTGTTATTAATACACGCTGACTAAAAACCTTTTTAATAGGTTTAAGTTAACTTATAGAGTTTAGTTTTTCCTGAAAACATGAGATGGAGAGGGAGGGTTAAACATGCAATAGGAATACTGTTTTTACAAATCTAATACATAAATTACCAGGTGAGAGAACCAAAACATAACACATTAATGTAATTTTTTAAAAATAAGTGACGTTTTAACAAGTGAGTCTCATCATTTAGAGTATATAAAAATAACTTCAAGAGAAAACAGCTGTTGCAAAATTTGTTGACAAATTTAGGCATATTTTAAACTGATTACTTTATGAAAGCCCACTTATTGTTTTTTCAGTTACTTTTTCATTGCCAAGTTAGTTGAATATATCTTAAGACATTATCTGTTGTGAACGTTTTGTTTCAGGTAGGAAAAAAAAAAGAAACATCCACAACCATTGCAGTTTCAGCAGCTCAGAATGAGTGTGTTGGGTTGCATGGTGGGGGCATGGGCTTGTGGTTTATGGGCTGTTCTTGTGCTGCTATCAGTTCTATCCTGAGGATAGAGTTTATATGAAAGTGGAGTTGGTAAGAGATCACAGTTCATAATTTCAGTCAGCAAAGTTGTGTTTCCAAAGTACCTAATAGTCATTTCATGCCTGAAAATAAGATGCTATTTCTTGCGTTGTATATATTCAAAATGTTATATACATGTTGAGTTAAACATAACTCAGAAAAGCATTCATATGTGTTTTTAGGTTTCATGGCTCTGTGTATGATCTATGCTCTTCTTCAAGCTATTAAAACAATTAGTTGACCTTGAATCATTTCTTTTACTTATTCTTTGTGCTTGTGTTGCTTGAATGATGAGTCAATACTGACACAGAGAATGTCATAGAAATTCAATTTCAATTGAATTACTTGTTCTAGCTTCCTTATAAAAATGCTTGTGATTTTGTTAGTGTAATTTATTTTTTATAAAATTTTTAGAAGCAGCTATTCATGACAAAACAAAAAGTTTACAAAGGGTAAACTTTTAGATGGGAGATAGATATCGGAGGCTAACTACCTTCAACACAGAGACTGTCTCTAGTAAGTTCTTATAAATCTTATATATAATATCCTTCCATGAAAGAATGAAGGTTATATTTTAAATCAGGGGGAAAAACTATTATCTCTGAGATTTTATCATGGATCACAATATAGAAGTGCTGACTAAACCTAAATTCTTAGTTTATAAAAATAATTTTTTATTTTTAACAAAGATACAGTATCTTAAGCTCTTTACAGTTGTTATTCATTTATTCCTCTTAACACCTCTGTAAGGGTAGATATTGTTACTATGATTTTGTAAATGAGGAATTCAGAGAATAGAGGGTTATATACTTACCCCAGATTACATGGCAGTTAGAATGTTGGATTTAGGCTCTGGTTTCAAAGTTCTTGCTCTATGCTGATTGCTGAAAATTGTCAATACTAATAAAGAAGTCCTTTTTTTTTTTTTTTTTTTTTTAAATCACAAAAATTTGTACCAATCTTGTAAGCCTTTGAGACTTTTTGTCTGTGGACCTAATTTGAGAAACACTTGTCTGATTTCCAGAGAAGTTACATTGAAGTCTGTTGGCTCTAGGTCAAACACTTTTAAATTATACCCAAATTATATAATAAAAGGGCAGCGTGGAAAATTAATTATATTGTTAATTCTTAAAGGGTAAGGGAGGTTTTATTTAGAGAAAAACAGATTTGTGTCTCTTGGATGTCAGGTTGCAAACTTAAAGCTTTTGGCAACAAAACACATATGTCAGAAAGAAGAGTGAGAATGCATGCAAACTTACACATTCTTTTGGTATTTTCATATTGATTTATGAAGGGAATAAATAGGAATGATCAGCAGCCGAGGTCTTGGAAGTATTCATAGCAGCTTTCATAATTCTTTTAGATGGTGTACGGAGTTAACATGTAATGATTGGCTGCGTGGTGTAATGAAATGTGTACTTTGTTCATAATTCTGTAGGGAGAGAATATGCCTGCTTTAAAGATGAGAAAATTGAGGCTTAAAGAGGCTAGGAAACTAGGCCATAATATGCATAACTGATAAGCACCAGAACTATGATTTAAATTCAGTCCTGCCATTTTAGAAGTGTCTGGGGCTGGTTGTACTTAAAAATCTAAAAGCAGTTGGGTAGTTATTTATCTGAAATAGCATTCCTTTCTTTGGTCTGAGTGTCAGACAGTTTTTGATTGTTGGTGATGTTCTAAGTAATCATTTTCCTACTTAACTATACTCCCTCCCTCAAAGTATGTTGAATATTGGAAATTCTGCAGAAATTATTTCTTTACCAGATGTGTTATTCTTTAGCTGACTGCTTTTCAGGTTTTTTGAACCATGCAGAACGTTTTTAAATGGTTTGTGTGATTTAAAAAACTGAAAACTTTTTAAAAAGAAGAATTTCTCCATACTTTTAGTAGAAATGGGACCCATAATTTTGGATAAACATTCTGAATAGCTGTGGTTATGTCTGTACATTGTTAATTATGTAATATTAACTATAGAACAGAAATTCTTTGTGATTTCTCTATGAATTTTCCTTTTCTTTGCTTTTGGTTTTTCATGAGGACCATGCCATTGAGAAAGAAAAATAACAAGTTTCTGATGTTTGAAAAAATACTAGAAATAAACATTCTAAAATTATTTAATAGGTTAAGTGCTTTTGAAAACAAAACATATCCATTATACTTAATGTATATTACTGTTAAGGAAGATTTTGTTATGAACATCTGTTTTACAAAGCTAAATACCATGTTCGTGTATTTTTAAATTTTTTGAAGCTAATTATCTGCATTTACCTAACAGGTTAGTTATTTATATAACCTGAGGTAGCTTGTTAAAATTAAAAGAAAAGAAAAGCTGCTAAGCTTCTTATTTACTATAACACAAATGCAAATGTATGGCGTTCAGGGTGTGCTTTTCAGAGTAGTTCCTTAAAAATTTCTGTTCAAATGACACTAATAATAATGAGAAGGAAAAAAAATCAGAATCATGTTAGCATAATGCAACTATTATCTTTTTCTGCATTGCAATCTGGTGCTTAGACTAAAGTGGAATGAGTGTGGGGTTTGGAATTAAACCTGAGTTATGAATATCAGTTCCCACTTTCTAGCTTATATTATATGACTGTGAAAAAGTAGCACTTTGAACCTATTTTCTTATGAAAGTGGGGATTGTAAATGTGTACTTAAAAAATTATTTTGGAGTTTAAATAAATCTGTGTTAGTGCATAAAGACTATTTTAATGCTGCTTCATTGTTTATTTTCGTGAATGTAGATTTTTAATTTCAACATTCACTTAATTTTATTGTGTTAATTTATACATAACATAAAACTTACCATTTTTGAGTGTACAGTTCACTTGCATTAAGTACATTTATATGTTGTGCAACCATCATCAATCACCATCCATGTCCAGAACTTTCCATCATCCCAAAGTGAAACTCCATACCCATTAAACACTAATTCCCAATTCCTTTCTCACCCAGCCCCTGGCAGCCACAATTCTACTTTCTGTCTCTGAATTTGACTACTCTAAGTACCTCATATAAGTGGAATCATACTATATTTGTCCTTTTGTGACTGGCTCCTTTTATGCTTCATTGTTTTCTAACTGCTGTATAATTGTCCATAATATGGAAGTACCAGAGTTGATTGAACTACTTTCTATTCATGGGTATTTCTTTATTTTTCCAGCTTTATTGAGATATAATTGACGTATATCATTGTATAAGTTAAAGGTGTACATTGCGATGATTTGATACACCTATATATTGTGACATAATTAACATAATAGCATTAGTTAACACATCCATCACCTCAAATAATTATGTTTTTTGTGGTTAGAACATTTCGAGTCTACTCTTTTAACAACTGTCAAGTATACAGTACAGTATTGTTAACTATACTCACTTTACTGTATAATAGATCTCCCAGAACTTATTCATTTTACAACTGGAAGTCTGTACCCTTTGACCAGTATCTACCCATTTCCCCCAACCAGCCCCCTGGCAGACCAGTTGACTCTGTGTCTCTGAGTTTGGCTATTTTAGTTTCCACATGCAAGTGAGATCATATAGCGTTTATCTTTCTTTGATTTATTCACTTAGATTAATGAATGGGCATTTATTATTTCTGACTTTTTATTACAGAGAATGTTGTTAATGGACATTCTTATACAGATTTCTTTTTGGTAAAATGTCTGGATACTTCTCTAAGAGATGCCTAAAAGTGGAATTAAAAGGCCAAAGGGCATATACATTTATAATTCTGTCAGTACATCCAAATCTTCCCCCTCCATTCCTATGTCACTATTTCAGATTTTTTATGTTTTGAATAATTTTACATAGGTTATACATTGGAATGGAGGAAACATTTACATGGTTCCAAAAGAAAACTGATCGATATAACATTGGGGTATACTTTGTGAAATCTTGTTCTTACTCACATTTTGATTCCTCCGTTTTGCCTTCATAAGTGATGGCATTTATTAGTTTCTTGTATTTTTTTTTTTTTTTAGAGCAGGAGTTGGAAAACTTATTCTTTAGTGAGCCAGATAATAAATATTTTGCCCTGTTCCATGTTCTCTCTCTCTCTCACTCATTCACTTTAAAATTGTAAAAATTATTCTTAGCTTTAGGGTCATGCAAAAATAGGGCACAAGCTTTAGTTTGCTGCTCCTTGATTTAGAGTTTCTTCATATAACGGGCACATGGGACTATATTTATATTGGTCATCTTTGTTTAAAATATTTTTATCAATCTTTTCCTTTGATATCTTCTATACTTTCATACTTAGAAAGTTCTTATCCTTTCCATAACCAGTTAAATATTCACAACTGTTTTCTTCCAGTTTATTTTTCTTTATTTTTATTGATATATGTGTGCATATAGTAAAGTGTATAAAACATCTGAAGTTCACAGCTGGATGCATTTGTACACTTGTGTACACTTCTGTAATCACTACATAAATCAAGATGTAGAACATATCTGTCACCCTTCTCAATCAGTTCCCACTCAGTATAATCACTGTTCTGATTTATATTATCGATTTGCTTGTTCTTGAACTTCATATAAATGTAATACATTCTATATTCTTTTGTACCCTCCTCTTTTCTCTCAGCATGATGGCTGTGAGAGTCATTGCTGTTGTGTATATCAGTATTGATAATTTGTAATTTTGTTAAATTAGAAATTTGGATTTTATCTATTTTATGGCTGATAAACAGGAGTATGTACTGAGCTAACAGAGTTGATGCTCCAGCAACTCCATGTCAACACTCTGAATGGATTTGAGTGGGAAAAAGTTTGAGGCAAAAAGAACAGCCAGGAGGTTTTTGTAGTAGTATTTTCTGAAGGAAATAATGAGGGCTGGATTTCGGAAAACTGTCAGTGGCAGTTTAAGGGAAAAGCAAATTTGAGAGACTTTGTAAAACAGGGATAATACTTCATGGTAGGCTTTTCTTACATATCTTAAAAACAGAATTCTCCTTAAATAAGACTGTTTGCCAAAGATTTAATACAGAATAGGGAAACAGCAACCATATTATGGGAAACAAATTCTTTTTAAATTCATTTATGTAGTAACTTCTGATAATAGGTGTTTTATTTAGAAAAATGATTAATTTTTTGTCTAGTGTTTAGCGAGCCAATGTGACTTGTTTTTACCAATTTTTGGAAGCAATACAGCTTCTTATTGTTAGATTTTTAAAGCTTTGAACATGACGAGGCTGTCAATGTCACTGAATTCTTAGGTTTTTAAAGCTGGCATTAGAAGTTTTGAAGTGGTATTTGAATAGGAAGGTGAAGCGTTTTTGTGTTTTCTGAAGGACGCACCTTTGGCAGTATCACTGAGCCTACTGTCAAGCTGTTTATAGATAAAACTTGTTAAAGTATCTCAACAGGTACTTAAAGATAGGACCTTATAGACGGGAAATAAGAGTTCTGCTTTTTGAGCTCCAGGTTAGTTTTGTTCCCAGTTTAGGTACAGGAGGCTTTGATTTACAGAGCTGTTAATTATAAAGTATATAATAATGAAGAGTTGCAGAACACAGAATTTCAAATGCATGCATGTGTGTATGTGTGGGGGATGTTGGTGGTAATGGTGGGACTATGGTATATACTGTCCTTTCCGGAGTTCTATTCTCCAGTTGCACTTTAAAGTTTAATTTTCTGAGTGTGGATTTATTTTTAACTTTTCGTGTGAATTTAAGTTGTATTTATTATTTTGCTCTGCTGACTTCTAAAAGAAATTTTAACTGTCTTATATTAAATAACAGGAAAATGATGAAGGTGAATTAAGAGTGGGAATTAAAGGGAATAGAGTGGATGGATGGATGGATGGTCAGGAGCTTAAGTATATGGTAACACATAATCCATGCCGAATAAAATACTGAAATTGAGAATAAATCTTACCACTGAGTATTACGGCAGCCAAGGCAAAGAGAAAAAATTATGGATTATCTTATTGATATGTATCTGATATATATCAGAAGAGATAACCTTTTCTAGCTCTGGATTGAAATTTATTGCATCTTTGTAGGAGAGACCTGAGGCATAGCCTAGACTGTGGTGTTTTCTGTTAGTTTGCATAAAAGGCAATAATTTGGAAACAGTCTTTTACTCCTCTTAATAAAAATGGAGGGCATAGAATTAGATTATTTTTTTCCCTGAAGTATTTATCTTTTCTGGAGTATTTATCTATAGTGTTACAGTAGTATAGGATTGTAGCTCCAGTTCATAAAAGGAATAAAATGTGGAGAATCTAGATGACTAGAGAGTTAGCATATTTTTAAGCTACGGCTTCAGGATATGAACAGGCTTTGGCAAGTTGTGGCACAGCAAGCAATTCAATGTTAACATTAGCATGTGTCTGAATCGTTGGCATTTCATATTGATTTCTAGAAGGAGGGGAATGATTATTAAACATCTGGCATATGTTAGGTACTATAGCAGATTGTTTCTAATATATTATTCTTTTTAATCTTAACATTTTGCAGTATTTGTGTTACTCTAGTTGTATAGATAAGGATATTGAGAAAGTTTAAGTAGTTATCCTAGGGTACGTAGCTAGTAATTTGGGTGTTTCTTAAAGAAGAAAGAACCCATCTTTCTTCTTTACAGTTCTTTCTCTTTCTAGTCTTTCTACCATACCACATTGCTTTTGTACATTTTTAGATCTGAATGTTTAGGATCCATATATTAAACTTGTTTAAGATGTGTGTGTGTATATGTGTGTGTGTGAGAAAGAGTGAGAGGGAGAGAGGATGAATTCAAATGCTTTAATGTACATTGTTTTTTCAGAGAATACCTGCTCTGCACAGTAGAGATCTACAGGCATATCAGGAGACTTTTCTGAAGAGATAGGTGCTGTATAATGATAATAAAAGAATTATATTACAGTTTTTGTTCTTTTGTTGACATCAAATATTTATTGTGCACTTACTGTGTGCCAGGCTCTGTGCTAAGTGCTCTATGTGAGGAATTTCATTTAATTCTCGGAACAAATCAGAAGGGGATAGAGAGACATTAGGAAATTTGCCCCAGGTTACACAGTTGGTAGATGGTATAGTTGGGAGTAGGACTCAGTAAGGCAAGTCTGACTCCAAAACCTGCACTGTTAACCTTTATATCAGTGCTGACCAGTAGAAATTAATGCAAGCCACCATAAATGTAAGCTATATACGTAATTTAAAATTTCCTGATAGCCACATTAAAAAAAAAGTAAAAAGAAAAGGTAAAATGAATTTTAATAACATTTAATCTAACAGAAATACTATGTCAACATTTAGTTAATATGAAAAAATATTGTTCAATTTTGGTAGCATGTCTTCGAAATCTGGTGTGGAATTTACACTTAGAGCAGCTCTCCATTTGGACTAGCCACATTTCAAGTATTTAATAACCATATGTGACTAGAGGCCACAATTTTGGATAGCTTAGCTCTACATTATACTCATAAAAAGAAATTTGCATGATTGGTAAATTTTTAGAGAATAGAATTGGGCTGGAGGGAGAGATAGGTGACTTCTTTTTACTTTAGACCCCGGGCTTTTTAAAACAAATATATATTGTTCTGATTTTTAAAACATGAGAAAACTTCCAATTTAGATAACAATGTAAGGTATATACAAATGATTCAAACAAAATTCTCAAGAATTCTGTATTAAAACAGTGAGGAGATGGCTTAGGCTTAGAATCTTGTGATTCAGGAATTGTCAGTGGTCTATTTCTATCTCTGTAAAATGTTTGATTTTTAAACTGGGGTAATCAGAGTGGTTCTGCCAGGATGATTTGGTTAAGGAGTTTACTCTCAGATAAGTAAATTAGTGGGTTCTGTTGTTGAAGGAGTTACTTCCTTGATTGCTCCCACAGCATTTGTTCTGCCATTAAATGATACTTGCCTTTATTTCTAAGGTAGCTTAGTGAATGTGTGTGTGTGCGTGTGCATGTGTGCGTGCGTGTATTTGTGTTTGAGAGGAGGTGGAGAGGCTGCAGGAAAGGCAAGACTGTTCTCCTATCTCTTTTTCCTAATAACTAATTTCTTTTTTGTGCAATTATCTCTATCCAATTCTGTGTATTCTTGGTGAGGGAATATTATCCAGCATCCTCTTTTCATCCTGGGAGCCTGACTGAAGGAGCCTTATCTTTGTCCTTTCCAGGAAGAGCCAGGAATTGGCCGCCAAACCTAAGCCGGACTCTGAAAGATGAAATGATTGTGGGACTGTCATTGAGAATTCAGTATTTCATTTCCTCTGGATTGCCTCCCCTCCTTCCCCCCGCCCCAAGAGTAAGAATGATGATAGGGAAAGAAGCACAGTTTTTAAAATAGATTCTTACCTGTTTTATTGTCTTTATACCAATCGTTTCAGTATGTACAATGCAAAGTCACCTTTGTTGATTTATGAAAGCAAAGGGAAACCCTTGCTAGTCATTCCAGCCCTCCGTTGCTTAGATATAATCAGTAGTCATCACTTGATATCAAAAAGTGTTCCCTTATAATAGATTGAATTATATGCAATTTGGGTACAAAAACTTGTGCTTTTGAAAAAATGAGCATCATTCCATAGCACATCTAAAATTATACTTTAATTTTATGTTTATACCCCTTTGTACCTTATGAGTAGACAATTTTGGTTTTATCAGATTTCATTCTACTTTTTGATTATAAATAGCTGAACAGATGGTTACTTTTAAAAATATTCATATTTAAAAAAATTCTAAATGTTATGGGCTTGTTACAAACAAAATAAGAAATAATTCAGATATTCAAAGTAAAATTTTATATTTGTCCCTGTTCTAGTCTCCAGAAGCAACTGCTTTTCTTTCCTTTTTTTAAATCAGAAGGATATATGCTTATTTTATTCTCATTAATTGCTGTTTGAATTTACTTTTCAATATTTATTTTCCTAAAAGAAGGAGTCTGCTTTAATAAGAAGAGCATTTCAGTTTTTGGAATAACTGCTAATTGTACTATTTGATTTTAATGTCATTTCTTTTTCTTTTGAAAGATATATGCAGTTTTATAATTCTTAGGAAATTCTTTTATCTTCTCCCCAAATGTGGTTTTAAGCTCCTCATTGATTTCACTTCTGTTTTGGCCTTCACCCTTTTTAAACTGGGAAGATAAGTGATAGAACTAAGATAATCTATGTAGATGATTTTTGTGCAGATGGTAGACTTTTTAGCCAGGAAAAGTAAAAGCCCTTATCTTTTCTCCTTTGTTATTGGTGACAGATGCTTTTTCATTCTGTTTTATGTTACTGTCCCTCTGTATCTGTTTGAATTTTATACGTCTAAGTTGCTTAGAGCTTTAACTGGTAAGAGTCCAGATAGCTCCTTTAGTTTTGTTGCCCGTGTTTGCTAAAAAGAGATGAAGGTAGCACTGATGAGTGGAAGAGGGACGTTTCAAGTTGCCTTTCTGGTTTATATGGAATTGTAGCCCTGAGGCACTACAACTTTATTGAACTACTAAATGAGAAGGTAAAAATGCCTTCATTTAATCGTGCCTCCCCCCCTTAGGTTAAGTTGGGTGTTTATGTGTTTTGTAAATCACCTTTAATTACCATGAACACAAATTACTGTTTTCAAGTGCCCACCTCCCTCTCTCATAAGCACATTATTTAAAAGTCTAAAATGAGTCACACATTTTTGCATAGACACAAATTGCCAATATAAAGCTGTCTTTGATTGTATCCTAAAATAATGGGAGTTTTTTTTCTTTGGATCCTGTAATTTTCTTTTTCAACAGTATTTATTAAATTAATCTAGTATTGGATTGCAGTAAACAATCTGACCAAAAAACATATGTTTTCTTTGTTCCTTTGGTATAAAATCAATGGGTTAAGTAATTATGCAGTGGTTCTCATCTACATATACAATACATTCTAATAACCAACTTCTGTTTCCTGGGAAAAATATGGCAGCAGTAGGGAACAGTTTCTTCTACTATGCATTGTAATATTGTATGACGCTATTTAATCTACTAGCTATTTACAATTTAATTGCTTGTATAGCCTCATATTCATGGTGGTCTTATATCTACTGTAGGTGCATGAGACAGTCTCATTTTTTTCTTGAATGTCTTTTCCAATGTGTTTTAGAAGTCTTGTTTCTTGTCTTCTTTGATCAAAATATCAGCTGTATGGATTATTTTTAAAACTTCTCTCATTAACTAGTTGAAATTAGTCAGGGATGCGAGGGCAACTTCTAAGGTCCTGGAGAGTATCTTGATCTTTAAGCATCAGATTTTGAACTGTTTTTCTTAGTTTACAAAACACTATGTTAAGTTTAAATAATGTAAGTATTGAGATCAATTTGGTTTTGAAAACCAATGCAGTTATTGTTGTACTTAACTTGCATGAATGAAATCAGATGAGTCTTTGTGTGTGTGTGTATGTGTTTTTAGAGTCAAAAGGAAAGTTTATTAGAAAAGGGATGACACTTCACAGAGTATGGTCTCTGAGAAGCAGAGTGAGAGGGACAGTGAGAGAGACAGTGAGAGACAGAGTAAAGGCACTGAGAGGGATCATACTTGTGTTTTTTTACAGTGAGCTTTCAATTTCCTTATAACTTATCTTTTTGAAAATTTTACATGGGCACTGTTAAACCACCTATTTTATGCCAGATACAGTTTTCCTACATGAGTGACTCATAATTTTGAGCTAATGGGTTGGTAGTGCCGCTCAATTGAAGAAGGCTGGGCTTCTAAGGGCTACAGGCTGTGTAGCAGCACAAGTCACTTAGAACTAGACGTTTCTTCTCTTCTCCATTGGTGAGGTCAAGGTATCCTCTCAGAACTCCCATATAGGCCTTGAGCCTGGAATTTGCTTGTCCAGATCTGTGATGTACCCTTTCTAGCCCATCCTTTTCTCCTACCCCAAATGTGTTTTTGCTGTCTTTACCCTCCACCCCCACCCCTGTGAGAAGGAAGAACGAGCATTGTCTGGTTGTCCTGGGCTTGACTAACTCAACTCTTGCCATAGGACCTAAACAAATTCCCATTGTATCACCAGAACTTACATATTTTGCTTCACATAGGTAAGGAGTTGGCTCAGTGAAAGGTGTTTTTTTTGTTCCTCTTTCCTCATACCTGAGATGACAGGGACAACTGTGTCCACCTTCTCTTTAGGCCAGTTGTGACAGTTTTCTCTCTCATGACAGGTTTTCGGATAGATAAAATTTAAACTATGAATTATACATTACTTACAGCTTCCTGAGAATGGTGTCCCCCACCCCCCAAATTTATTGTTCAAATTTGAGTAAAGCATTAGTATGATGTGCAGGGATTGTGTGTACTCCACCCATTTTCCTAATTGGTGTTTTTCCGTCTCTGTATATATAACTGAATTCTGATTTATATATTGTGTGTAACGTGTTTGGGAAAGAACTCTTAATTAAAATTATTTTAGATATGATTTTTAAAAACAGTTGATACAGTGTTATATATGGGTTACATTCTAAGGGCCGATGTTTTACTTTTAAAGATCTGTGGAAAATATAAGCAACATTAAGAAAATTTATGGTGGGTAGTAGTTTTAATATAGAACCATAATCTTATTACTGTAGCACCATTTTAGATATGATCTGCTGTTATTAAGCTCATGGTTGCAGTAGTAGAAAGAGAGCAATTAAATGATAGAAAAGGGGATTTATTGAGTTAGATAGGGGCCAGACACTTTGCAGTAATCTCATTTGATTCTCCTAGGAACCCTGTGACCTAGATCTTATTACTCCACTTTACAAATGAGGAAACTGAGTCTCAGGGAGTTTATAACCTGTCTGATAAGTTTATAACACAGCTACTAAGTGGCAGAATCTGATTTTTTTTTTTTTTTAGCAAAATGCATACTTCAACTGCTACCCATCTTTCCTTCCTAAAGATATTTTTTTAAAAATGTATTTATTTAAGTTAGTTTCAAGTATACAGAACATTGATTAGACATCTATAATTTTCATAAAACAATTCCCCCAATTGCTCCCTCCCTCTCCCGGCCCTCCGCATAGCCATCATATTAATACTAGCTGCATTCCCTCTTCCATACTCCCCATGCCCAACTATCAACTACTAATTTGTACTTTAACCGTTCACCCCATTCTCCTAGCCTCCCAACCCTCCTCCCCTATCTGTCACCAAATTGTCCACTATATTTGTAAATCTGTTTTATATTAGTTTGTTCTTTTTGTTCCTTAGATAACACATATAAGTGAAATCATATGGTATTTTTCTTTCTCTGTCTGACTTATTTCACTCAACATGATAACCTCTGGGTCCATCCATGTCATTGCAAATGGTAGGATTTCATTTTTTTAAATGGCTGAGTAATATTCGATTGTATATATGAACCATAACTTCTTTATCCAGTCATCTGTTGATGGGCATTTAGGTTGCTTTCCTTCCTAAAGATATTAAAGTTATATCATAAGACATTTTTCTTGGTATAAGATAAAACATTTTTTAGAGTAGTTTTGATAGTTATTATTTTAATGATGGGATAGTCTTTCATTGTGTCAGTGTTCTGTAATTTATTATTTCCTAAATATTGGAATATGTTTTAAGTTATTTTTCTATGATAACTCAACTGAGTGTCTTTACTTATTTTCTTGTCTTTATTGTAGTATTTCATTACGAAATATTTATTGGAGAGAAATTAATGAATCATAGGATATACTTCTTTTACATTTCATTTCTTGTCAGACATTGTCATGTTGACTTTCAAAAGATTTTCTTGAATTTGCCTTTTGTAGAATTATTGTACTTTCTTTAAACAACTGTAAATGTAAATTGTACAGTATACCTTGGGAACAACTTAAAGTGTACATAAGTCAGTGAAGTAAGACCTAAATAGTAGTAATTTACCCTGTGGAGAGTAAAAGGGAGGAGCTGGTTGATTTTCATGAGGGAACAGTTGGAGATACCTCAGTAGTGGTACTGTCCCCAAAACCTATAGCTAGATAGTTGTTAGGGGAGAATGGAGTAGCCCAAATGTCCTGAAATTCTCAGGCTGATGGTTTGTGCCTGGTTTGCTGCACTCGGCAGAGTTTTACAGTTAATCTCTGCGTTAAATTTGATGTGAATTATAGCTAGACTATAATTTTAATTTAATTCTTTGTTATAATCTTTTTCTGTCTTTTTTGTCAGCCTCTCTTTACTAACATTGTAATTCATAGATGAGTATTTAAAAGTTTGCTTCATTTGATTTGAGAGGCTTAGGAGGCTGGCCTATTTTACTTGCAAATAGAAAATTTATACTGAGTATTTACATAGAAGGATTATTATGTTATAAATGTCACTATGTTTTTTTACCGAATGACTTGGATAATATTTTATTAGGAAATCTAAAAAAGGAAACAAAGTTAATGTTATTTCAGATAGTATACTTTCACCTGGTGTCTGTGAAAACATGTGTACTTTTATGTATTATATTTCCATACCATTTTGATAATTGCCCATGCCAGCTAAAGGCAGGATGATAGCTAACCTTTACTGGACTGATGATGATATCCCATGACAGCTGGTGAAAGGAACCGTTCTGCACAGCATTTTCCTATCATCTTCTTTCTTTCCCTTTATGTGACACGAATAATAAGTACTATTACCAGAAGCTATATTTATTGAGCATTAGTGTGTTATAGGCAATATACTAAAGATTCTGTTACTTCGTCTAATTTTCCATAAGATTTACATGAAGTATGCACTACTATTCCCACTTTTCATACTAGAGAAACAATTAGAGAGAGGTTAAGTAATTCAGGTTATTAAACAGCAGAACTGGGAGTTGAATCTGGGCTCTGATCTAAAACCCTTCCTTTTAAAACTATCTCTGATATGTTGTGTACATTTTTAGTTAATTAACTATTACAGTCATGGTCACGTGTTTTAAAGTCTCTAGTCACCTTTACTTGAGAACCTAGTTACTTCAAGAAAATCTTCACATTCTCTTTTTGAACCTAAAGTAATCATGATAATTTGATGTTCATTAGCATTTCTAGGGATAAAGTTCAGAGGGAAAGAGATCATGTTTCATCAGAGAAGTTATAAATTTGTTTGTTTCTTAAAGATAGATAGATGTTTTGTATAGGCTTCTTTGAAGTCAGTTTATGTGTGGTAAGGGAAATATAGCTTGCTTTAGAGAGTAAATAGTACTGTTAATTAGGATCAGTGTGTCAATATTTTATCTAGAATTTTAAAAATTGTGTTTAAGGCTTGCAGGGACTAATTTTTACCAAATAAGGATTTCATCAAAATGCTTTTTTGACTTGGACTTTTTCCTGCCTCTTGGGCATGTAGGTAGGATACAGAAAATGGGCTTATACTAATATTTTCCTAGGATAAGGTGGACACAATAATGAGTTGATTCATTAGCATCCTCCAGAAGTGATTAATGATACTTTTTCATAACTCTAAATTCATAAATTTAAACACTTATTATGTTTCATTCCATTGCATTTATCATCCTTACCAATGTTCACGTCGTTCATCTTTGGCCAAGGGAGCCTTTTTAAGTTGGCTCCTGAACTCTTGGTATCACACTAGTGGTCTTTGATAGCTTTATGATATCTTGTATGATATGAAAGATGTTCCTGGCTTATCTTTTCCATATCCTGCTTTAGATCTGGAAATAGCCAAATGTCCGAAGAACTCTTCTGGTCTCTTTTTCTAACTGTTATAGTCTTTCTCATTCAACTATCTGACTTTATAGCCCAAACAAATCATTTTTATAAAAAAGAATGCAGCTTTTCAACCACCTACCCTCATATGGAAAGATGGGAAAATACCTTAAAAAGAGTTGGGATTAATAAGCTGTAAGACAGGAAGTAGTTATCAAACTTTCTGGTCTCAGGACTCTCCTATTCTTAAAATTATTAAGTGATCCCCCAAACTTATGTTTATGTAGGCTACTATCAATTGGTATTTACCATATTAGAAATTGAAACTAAGATCATTAAAAAATTATTTCTTAATGTATTTTAAAATAACAATTATAAACCCATTATATGTTAACATATTTTTTGGAAAATAATTATATTTTTTAAAAAAATATTAGGAATAGTAGGATTGTTTTGTATTTTGTACATCTCTTTAAGAGCTGGCACAATAGAAGGTAGCGGCATTATCATATTTGCTTGTGCATATAATCTTTAGCAATATTTTGTTATGGTTGAGGTATATGACGAAAGTCTGGCCTCACACTAACGTGTGGTTAGAAAAAGGAAGAATATTTTAATAACTTCAGATAATTGTAAATATTATTGTTTAATAACGACATCAAAACTCGACAAATAGAAGTTTCTTAAAAGTTAATTGGAATGTAGAATTTGCAACTGTAGCAATGGATATTTTGAACTCTGTTACATTAAAGTCCATTAGTCTGTCTTGTACTTCCAACGGCTCTTTATACCCATGAATGTATTTGATCATTTGGAAAATACTGATTCTCAGTGTGATGAAGTTCTTCTAAACCTTGACACTTTTAATTATACAATATCCAAAAATCACATCTGTTAACATCACCATAGATCTCATCAGAAAAGTCATTAAATATTGAAAGCTGTCGAGCTCATGATGGCAGATACAATTTTTCCAAAATTCTAATTTTCAATGGAAAGCCTAAATTTTATCATTTAAAATACAATGGCTGCCAGACCCTGAAGATTAAATAACTGTGGTTTGAATGTTGGTCATTCTTTCATGTAGAAGGGGTGTTCCACCAAAAAAGTGGCTAGTTCAGCTTGCAATTCATATGCTTTTCTTTGACAACCATTGTACTTCGGTATACAGCAGAAGTGTTTTATGCATACTTCTATCTCCTTGCCTACCATATTAAAAAGATATGTACACAATGTTTGCCATTTGTACTCTGACATCTGTTTCACTTTTTTTGCATCAGTGAGAAAATTTGTCTAACTCTGCTAGCTAATTAGGCCTAAAGAGCTTGGGTGTTTGTTTCTTTGTTTGCTTTTATGGGGAGATTTTTTTTTCAGCACTCAATAACCCTACCCAGATAGCAATTAATAATGATAGATATTTTTTAATTTGAAAATATTTTAACCTAAATTATTAAACTATGGAATACGTTAGTCATATGTCAATACATTTGCAATATATTGATACATTGTCTGTTATAAACATTTTTAGCCTAATATTAATCCTAGTTTGTCTGGTCCAACTTTTTTTCTTGTCTTAAGAATACTGTATTTCCCTGTACAAGACATCTTTTAGCTACTCAAAGATTAAAGTGTATATTCTAACAAAACATTATAATATGTTGATTATGAAAATTTTAAGAGCTTCTCTTCAGGATTTTCTTTTTATAAACCACCTGTTGTCTTATGTGCATAGTGTATGCATTTGAACAAAGTGCTCATCACTTGTCAACCATCAGTGGCAGCATAGAAATTACTTGTGGTACTTGCTTTACAAGAAGTTCTTTTGTATTTATGACATCAGCTTTGTTTTATACAATTAAAGTATTACACGCTAGAATAATCTAAATTGCAACCACTAAATGGAGATGTAGTTCTTCTTGCCTTGAACTGAATTTGTTTACTGATTGTATGCAGCTATTGACTAGTATTTAACATGACATTTCCATAAAAATTTTCTTTTTATTTTGGTAGCAAATAAGGAGGTGGTCATGTTATTAAAGGTTTTTCTCAAATTTAAAATTTGCCTTCAATAAATATTACGTTAAGAGATAAAATGTAGAAAATCCTGTGTGTGTGGAAAATCCTTCAATTATATGATTTGATTTTCAAATGAAGTTTAATACTCCTAATATATTACATTCATGATCACTTTAATAGTATTGTTCTAATTTTACAGTCATTGTTATTCATTTTCTTCTGTTAAAAAAGAACAAAGTATAACTGTTTGATTAAGACTGAAGATTGATACAAGAATAAATATTTAGACTGTTAGATAACTTCTTTTATACTTACGGTAACATTAACTCTACACCAGCTCTGGATTCTTAGAGAAATTTACCAATAGATTCTAAGTAATCTGAATATTTTCCTTTGGTGCCTTGTAGAATAAGCCTGGTTACACTTTATTTAAATAAGTAAACACTAATATATTGACCTTATTTAAATCGACAAGTATTTTCTTCAGATAACTTTTCAGTGAACAGATTTCAGAACTAAAGAAATAAAATTACTGAAAGCAAATTTGTCTTGAACTTTGTAAAAAGCTTTAGGAATGTCACTACTTGGTTTTTATTTTAATAAGTAAAAGGTAAAGTATAATATAAGTACATTTTCCAAAGTAGCCAGTGGTATGTCTCTGCAGTATAATTGGCATGCTACACTTTGACAGTTGTTTGCATACACAAACTCTACATAGTTCCGTGATTCAAAAGCAGAAAACTACTTACAAATAAGACATTTTTTGTTCTTTTCAGAAATAATCTGAATCTAAATGGAAACTTTATATTTGCAGGAACAAAATTTGGAGTTTCTCATTGGTTGGTTACTGTGATGTGAGTGATATAATACAGTGGACACTACTATATAAGTAAATGATTAGATGAGTCATAAGATGGAACATCTGCCTCAGAAGGCCTTTCAGACAGCATAACTTATGTTGTTGAAGTGTCTAATCAGTGCATCTGTCCCTGAGACTTCAGTTGGTGCAAGGATAGTTTTCTATTTTGGATTAGTTACTATATGAAGACAGCATACTGAAAAATTTTTTTTCCATGTGTGCAACTGGAAAATTTGTGCTTATGATATCTGAATAAAAAAATTATAGCGATTTTTTTTTAGCATAGCAATAATTAAGGATAGCAATAAATGTATAAACTTTTACATGTCTTAAAATGGTTATTTATAGTAGGATTTTATATTACAGACTCATAGATGCTCACCAGAGGAAATTTTTTTGCAAATACTGATGTTACAATAGGAGAGAAATCTAGATGGAACTTGAAGCACAGCAGATAGGATAACTAAAGCAGAAGCCTGTATTTTGGGTCCCTTCTGAACTGGAACATTCCTATAGTTTTAAAATTGCCACCAGAGGCCAGGGAAGGCAAAGGAAGGAAGGCATATGTGCATGTTCTTACATTTTACACAAGGTAAAAACTCCAAACCAAAAGCACATTGTAGAATACCAGATGATGATAATGACATACAGAGATTTGTGGTACATATATGTGTATTTTATTCTTTAAAATCAACAAGCCATAGAAGACAAATTATTATGGTCACATTTAATTTTCACTAAAGGGTACTATCTAAAGGAGAAGAAATCTGTCCTCTTCCTATAGAAAATTTATACTCAGCCATCGAATTTATCTTTTTTAATAAGAAAAAAATGAGTGTAAATATAGTAGGGGTGATTGGATCAGAATTGGGTGTATGTTAATTTACACACAAATATTTTTAAATCTTGGAAATACAGAACAGTCATCAGAAAATATTTTTATTCCAAAAGAGGGTTGAAAAAACTTACAGGTCTTTCAGTTTCTAGTTTCTGTCCTGGTATGCAGAGAGCTGCAAGGGGTGTCACCCCCACGCTTACAGTGAAAAAGAACCTAACTTCAGAACAGACAGTGTCTGTAGGCAGAGAGGGATGCAACACTCACTCACCTGAGCTAGACACAGCTGGGCACCAACAGAAGGAGTCCAACTGGAATTATGGACAAAGTAGTGAAGTCCAACTACAGGCTAGCAGGAACATGAAAAATTTTTGAGGACATTAGAAAACTGGAGAATACTATACCCTCTTATGGGCTCTTTTTCAACTAACTTCAGCGCATGGGGTAAGAACTCCAAGAGATGGGAGATAGGGATGAGCCCTAAGTATCCATTGTGGTGTAAACCCTAGGGAGGAGAACAGCGGGTTCACAATCCTCCCTTTTCTTCTACATAACAAAAGCCTTAATCTGGGACTATTGGAAGTAGTACAGTAGGAGGCAAAATGTACCTCTGCCTTAGGAGCATAGATGAAATTGATCGCAGCTGGGGGAAGGATGGGGTGGGGTGTACCTACTTTCTTGAGCATATGCTGAGCCCATAAACCATGGGATTAGATCAAAGGGATGGAGAACTGAAAAAGCTACACCCCAAGACCCAGAGGTGCAGTACGTGACTAAGGCCGAAGCTTGCTTAGAATAGCAGAGAATGTTCTTCCTTCAGCCATTCCCTACCACCAAACTAAGAAGTTTCTAATAATAAATAACAATAGAATACTGCTGGATTAGGCACGGGAGAAGAAAAAGAATAGACAGACAGTGCAAAAGAAAGACCTAAAATTAGAAAAGGCTAGACATTACCCTGATACACTAAGCCTCTCATCCTAAACACAGGAATTTGAAGCCTGTGATATACTAAGGGTAACAATAGCACTAACCTCAAACCCAGCTCTACTAGCTAAATAATTTTACCTCACTTGCACCCCCAAAGGCCTAGGAGAAGAAAAACTTTGCCCCCTTTCAGGCATAAAAACTGTTTACCTCAGGCTTTGCTGTCCTACACAAGATGTTCAGCTTTCAACAACAACAAAAAAATCACAAGGCATACAAAAAGGCAAGAAAAACACCCAGAGAAGAAGCAATCTTTGGGACTAACCTTAGCTATAACACAGATATTGGAACTGTCTGACAGGGAATTTAAAATAAATATGATTAATACGTTAAAGGCTCTACAAGAAAAGGTGGACAACATGCATGATCAGGTGGGTAATGTCAACAAAAATGGAAAGAAGAACCACGTGGCAGTGCTGTAAACGAAAAACAGAAAATGAAAAAAAAGAATGCCTTCCCCAGTCTCATTAGTAGACTCCAGATAGCAGAGGAAAGAATCAGTGAACTTTAGCATAGATCAATAGAAATGACCAAAACTGAAACACAAAAACAAGAAAACTTGAAAAAATAAAAAGAATATCCAAGACCAGTGGGAAAACATCAAAAGATCTAATAATATATACATGATTGAAATACCAAAAAGTAAACAGAGCGAATGGGGTAAAAGAAGTAATGACTGAGAATTTTTCAAAATTAATGAGACACAAAACCACAGATCCAAGAAGCTCAGAGAATAACATTCTGTATATATAACACATACATACACCATGTGCATGTGCTCACACAAACTCACATAGACATACATTCAGACTAATTAAAAACAAAAGCCAGCAAATTTCAAAAGCATCCAGAAAAAAAGGAAACAGTACATACAAAGAACAAAGATAGGAATTTTGTGATGGCTGACTTTTTATCAGAAACTATGGGAACTAAAAGACAGTGGAGTTACATTTTTAAAGTGTTGAATGAAAAAAAAAATGCCATCTGCCTGAAAATATATACACAATAAGAATATCTTTCAAAAATGAAAGAGAAATAGTTTTTTGTAGGCAAACAAAATCTAGGCATTTATTGCTAACAGACATACTTTATAAGAACTATAAAGTCAGTTCTTCAAGAAGAAAGAATATCTACACAAACTTGGATCTACACAAGACCACCAAAAATGGAAAAAAAGTCATTTTTAATTTCCCTGAAAACAGAGGTCAGGAAACCTTTTTATATAAAGGGCTAGATAATAAATATTTTAGGCTTTGAAAGACATACAGTCTTTTGCATCTACTCAATTCTGCTCTGCCATTGTAATGTAAAAAAATACAAATGGCTGTGTTCCAATAAAACTTTTTTCAAAAATAGGGCAATGGACTAGATTTGGCCCAAAGAATTGTTTTAAATATGTATATGGCTCAAAAGTAAAAATTACATTTAAAGGTATATACTGAAAAGTCTTGCTCCTTGTCTTTATCTACTATACTCCCACTCAAAACTCTAGTATTTTTACTAGTTTCTTGTTTATTCTTCTACAGTTTCTTTATACAAATACAAGCAGATACAGTTAAATATTTTTTATTTTCCCTTCTTCAGCACAAACTCTGTCAGATACCCTGTGATGTACCTTGTTTTTTGACATTTAAAATATGCTGGAGAGTGCACAGTTTTTCATTTTCTTCACAAATGCATTGTATTTCATTATGTGGCTGTGTCCTCATTTATTCAAAATGTTCTTTATTGCTGGGCACTTAGGTCATTTCCAGATTTTTTTTGGGGGGCGGGGGGGAGAGGTCCTCATTGTGTTATTGTGCCAAAATTAGTAATCTAGTACATATGTCATTTCATACATTATAAATTTATGGGAGATAGTTTCCCACAAAGGGAAAATGCATTGTTAGTTATGGCAAATACTGCCAGATTTCTTTCCTAGGAGTTGTACCTTTTTTGTACAGCCTCCAGCAATGTATGAGAATACTTCCCCATAACCTTATCAGCAGAATATATGTTAAACTTACAGATTTTTGCAGGGCATTCGGAGAGAGTTGGTGTGTCGGTGTAGTTTTACTTTGCTTTTCTCATTACAAATGAAGTTGAGCATCTCTTCATATGTTTAATAGTGGTTTGTGTTATTCTCTTGGGTTGCCTGTTTATGTTGGTTGCCCATTTTCCTATTTGGCTGTTGATTTCTTTCTTTCTTTCTTTCTTTTTATCTTGACAACTAAGAATTCTTTATATGTTGGGAATATTAGCCCTATATTACATGAGTTGCAGATATTTTTCCCCAATTTTTCGTTTGTCTGACTTTGTCTATGGTATGTTTTGTTATACAGATTTCTTTTTGGTAGCTGAACTAAGTTATCAAAAAAGCCTTCAACTCAGGTTGTGAAGTAATTCACCTGTATTTTCTTCCAGTATGTTTATGGTTTTATTTTTTTCTTTATACATTTATAATCAGAGTTTATCTTTGTATATACTGTGAGACATGGATCCTACTTTTTCTTTCTTTTTATTAGAATGACCTTTTTAATAAATATTTTTTGACATATTCTCTTGCCAAAGAGAATATGTCAGTCTTGCCTGTTTACTTTTCCTATGTAAACCTAATAAGCTTTTTTTATCTCAGAAAAATCTTGTCAAAATTATTGTGATGACATTAAATTTATTAAGAATTTGCATCTTTGCATTTAAAATCAATAGTACATTCTTTTACTTGTTCAAGCCAACCTTTGGAGTATTTGGAATGTGTTAAAAGGTCCCTTTTGTGTTAGTTTTGAACATTTCTTGTAAAATTTCTTTTTAGGTATTCTTTTTCTGTTGGTATTGTAAATGTCTTCTGTTATATTTTCTGATTGTTTATATTTTTAAAATACTTTTCCTATATAAATGTCTGACCAATGTACTGTATACTTGAAACTAATAATAAGATAAAATACTTTTAAAAATCAGTCTGTTTACCTAATTCTTTGTTAGGTACTGTAGGGATTACCCAAAGAAAATATGAAAAACTTTCTATATTCCTGAATGACTAATACGTAAGTTGAATATGTAAGGCTCATATATCTGAAACACGCAGAATACTTTACGTTCACATCTAAATTTTGCATTTCAGACTATAACTGAGACTTAATGAAAACTCAGCATGAACAGAATGAATTTATAAACCCAACATAGGGGAGACCTTACTGGATGACATAGGTTTTGAAGGCCTTAAAAGATGAATAAAATATAGGTTATGTGAAGTTTGATATACTCCATCAATTCAATAGAATTCTATGCAGTTTATGTTAAAATGGACAAGTACCTGTGACATTTGAAGTAAAAAGCATGTTATACAAAGCAGTATGTGTAGAAATATTCTGGTTTTGTTTAAATCCAAGGGAAAAAGTCTCAAAATATATATTCAGATGTTAACAGTAGTTATTTGGAGATTGCTAGATAATTTTTTCTTTTTACCTACCTCTTTTGGTGGCAGTTACCAAAATCTGTGCTCTCCTTCCTAGCACATGGCTACTCTTCTTTACTATATTTTTTACTACATTTCCAAACCTACCTTGAAAACAGACTCATGTTTGCATTTTCAGCTATGAATTGTAAAAACTCCATAGGATTCTTGGAAAGTGATATATAGTACTTATGGTCTAGATTTTAAGACAATTGTCTTACAAAAAGATTCAAGGATAGCATTGAGAATTCTCTTTTAGCCCTCACTTATTTTCAGTTTCCCCTTCTGTTATTTTACCAGGGTACATTTGTCAAAAATAAGAAACCAACGTTGGTACATTACTATTAACTGTACCTCAGAATTTATTTGGACCTACTCATGTTTTTTTTTTTTTTCTGTTCCAGGATCTAATTCAAGGTGCCATGTTACATTTACTGCTGTTTTCTCATTCTTTTCTAGTCTCCTCTGATACTTTCAGTCTTTCCTCCTTTTTTCATGATGTTGACAGTTTTGGCTTTTGAGATATTTTGTAGTATGTCGCTCAAATTAGGTTTATCTCATGTTTTTCTCATGAGTTGACCAAGGTTGTGGGTTTTTAGTAAGAATACCACAGAGGTGAAGTGCCCTTTACATCTTATCTAGAAGCACGTGGTATCTACATGTCATCAGTGATGATGTAAACTTTGGTGAAAGTGGTGTTTACCAGGTTTCTCCACTGTAAAATGACTGGTTTTTCCTTTTCTTTGGAACCAGGTCAAATCTAGCCCACACTCAAAGGGAAAGGCAAAAGTACTCATTTTTGAAGGCTAAATTTAGTCTGATAGATAATCAACAAGACCTCCTTTGGATACTTAAAATTTTCTGCCTTGATCCTGTGGACAGCTGACTACACAGCATGGAACCAGACTGGAATTTCCTTCTTTAATTAAGCACAGAGTATAGCCTACTAGTTGGGAACAGAGAAAAAAATAGGTCAGGGAATATACCTGTGTCCCTCCCCAAATGTCTCATTTTTCGCCATTGGTCTTCTTGATCTGGAAATCTTTTTTTTTTCCCTAGAAAAAGTTAGCATAACAGTTTAATATGCATCGAAGCTGCATGAATATAAAATATACATTTATATGTTGTACTGTTTTACATATTCATTTATAATTTTTGTTTCTGTATCATAGTTCATTCAATTTCACATTTTTAAGAAAGTCTGTAATTTTTATTGTTTGATAATGAAAAGCAGTTTTAATTAGATTCCTGATTCTTAATACAGTTTTTACTAAAAATGATAATAATGGTGTTTGTCTTTCAGGATGCAGCAACCACCATGGAGTATTTTTTTTAACTATTATTCAATTACAATCGACATTCAGTATTATATTAGTTTCAGGTGTACAGCATAGTGGTTAGACATTTGTATAACTTACAAATTGATCCCCCCAATGTCTAGTACCCACTGACCCCCATACAGAGTTATTACAATATTATCAACTCTATTCCCTATGCTGTACTTTACATACCCATAATTATTTGTAACTGCCAGTTTGTACTTCTTAATCCCATGAGCTTTTTCACTCAGACTCCAGCCCTCCTCCCATCTGGCAACCATCAGTTCATTCTCTGTATCTATGAGTTTGTTTCTGTTTTGCTTGTTTGCTTATTTTGTTCTTTAGATTCCACATTTAAGTGAAATCATATGGTATTTCCCTTTGTCTGACTTATTTTACTTAGCACAGTACCCTCTAGATCCATCCATACTGTCGCAATTGGCAAGATTTCATTCTTTTTTATGGCTGAGTACTATTCCATTGTATATATGTATGACATCTTTATCCAATTGTCTATCGGTGGTCACTTAGGTTGCTTCTATATCTTAGCTATGTAAATAATGCTACAATGAACATAGGGGTGCATACATCTTTCAAATTAGTGTTTTGGATTTCTTCAGATAAATACCTAGAAGTGGAATTGCTGGGTCATATGGTAGTTTTGTTTTTATTTTTTTAAGAAACTTCATAGTGTTTTCCATAATGGTTGTACCAATTTACAATCCCACCAACAATGCATAAGGATTTCCTTCATATATTCACCTACACTTTTTTTTTTTAAACTTATTTATTGCTAATAGCCATTTTGACAGGTGGGAAGCTATATCTCATTGTAGTTTTAAGTTTTAATTCTGTGATGATTAGCGACATCGAGCATCTTAATGTCTATTGGCCATCCATATGTCTTCTTTAAAGAAATGTCTACTCACGTCCTCTGCTTATTTTTTAATCAGATTGTTTGTCTTTTTGGTATTAAGCTCTATGAGTTGCACGTTTCTCAGTCCTTGGTATCTCCATTGCATCCAGGACATGTGCAGTTTGCTGCTTCTTAAGCAGACAGGTCTCTATGGTAGCTCTTATGCACAGATCCCACACTCAGACATGCTGGTATGCAGTTTGGGTGTTTTTTGTTGAGTTTTAGATGTTCAGGTTATTGTTATTTCAAGGGGTGAGATCTGGGGACGTCTCTCACTCCACCATGTTTCTCCACACTCTTGATCTGGACATCTTAAATTGAATTCCGTGTCTCTGGAGACGAACATTTCTGATAGTATAAATGGTAAGAAAATATACTGAGTACCATTTATTGAGTTGGGTTCAGGACCGTGCTAGGCCTTTCACATGAATCATATTTAATCTTTAGAACAATCCTAAGAGAAGAGTGCTACTATTATCTACATTTTACAGATGAGGAAAACTGAGACTTAGGGTTTGACTTCTTAGTGTCATGAAACTTGTAAGAGGTAATTTTCAGATCAAAACCACCCCGCCTTTTTGTGCTCTTATATATCACAGTTCCACGATTTCTTTTATCTTGATATTAATGTGAACAACCTAGTTATCCTTAAATAGAGGGATATGATAGCTGTGTGGTGTACTTAACACCATAAATGCTATGCAATATAATTATATTTTCAATTTAGGGTTCTCTCTTTCCCCACCTAGATTATATACTGCTCCCTTATTCCCATCCTATTTTGTCTGCCTTGGTGTATACTTCCTGAATACTGAAGAAACCCTTAAGAGACTGGACTCTTGGTTCTGGCTCACTGTTGCACAGTTAGTTGGTGGTTAGATTATCAAGTCTGACTTTGCCACTAGCCAGTTTATTCTGAGGCCGCTGGCCTATTTTTGCTAACCTGGAATCTTGTATTCTGACACATTATAACTAATTCCTCCCCTCAGGACTAACAGTGGTGAAATAAACTTGTGATTTTTCTGAAAATAAGTTATTTGCAGATGTAATAGTCATATTAGCAAAGATTTATCTTTTTTTTGTTGTTGAAGCAGATGTCAGTTTTCTTTAATGGTATCTTTAGAGATTTGTTATAGACAATAAAAAATGTTTAAACTGTAAAATAGGTTATTTATTTGATGCTAATAAATACTAAGAAAAGTAAAGTTGGGAAAGAGGATAGTAAGTGTTGGTGTGAGGTTTCCAATGTTAAACATACAATAGGGGAAGGCTTCATTGAGAAGTTACCATTTGAGTAAAGAACTGAAGGAGGTAAGGGATCAAATCATCTTTAAGTATTTGGGCACAGAGGCAACAACAAATGCAAGGGCCCTAGGCAGAGTGGGTCCTGGTGTTTTTGAGTTCTGTCATCATACTATATCTGCCTGTATGATAGTCTCCCTTTCCTCTTCGTGTAACAGATGAATTGTTCTCATGACCATACAAACATGGTATAATGACTCCCTCCAGCTACTGCTTCTTTGTTCTCCTACACAACAAAATTGAAAAGAGCTTGTCATATTCTCTCCACTTCTTCACATTCTGTTCTTTTCATCATCGTCTTACACCAGTGAGGCTATGCCACCAAAAGAGCATTTAAGAATGTTCTAGTCTAGGACACCAAGGACCTTCGTGTTGTTAATTGTTCCTTTTCATCACTATCTCTGATTAAATATTAGGCAGTTACTCCCTCACTTGTTTTATCTGTTTCTCCCTACTAGTATAAGTTCTGTGACAGCAGGCACATGGATGCTCTTCATTATTTCTTAAGTGAGTGAGTGATGCTACAAACCTCCTTGTCCATACCTTATATACACCATTGTCCACTTGTCTGACTTTTTTTTCTTTTGAGTATATTCTAAAAGTAGGGATTACTTAATCAAAGGGTTTATATATTTTAAAGGCTTTTGTTACTTGTTAGTAAGATGCTTCCTTAACCAAAACATACATTAATATTTGTTTATTTTTAAAGCATTAGCATTTATTACAAACACTTCTTAAACATTTTTACTATTTTGAGTTTGTTATCTTTTCTCAGAATGTCAGGATCAAAGTACATATGCCAAAATTCCAGTCTAAATTGCAATGTTATACTTTAATATTCTGTCAGGGCTAGATAGTCTAATACACCTCTTGAAATTTTGTGTCCAGAGTATTGGAGACTTAGATTATCCCTAAGCAGTATTATGGTCTTTAGGAAAGAGGTTTCAGCCATTTAACTACATCCTGTTGTCTTATCTGAGGAATAGCACACATTCACTAGAGGTGTTTTCTTTTAGATTGCTGGCCTAGTCAGAGGTCAAGTACTGTGATAACTACACTTTTGCTATATTGATTGAAGAAGTAGAACACACACACACACACACACAAGCACACAGACGCACACACAGACACTTTTTCTGATTTCTGATAGTGGACGTAAAGCTGAATAGTCTGTTTTAACTTACATTTTGCCAGTAGTTTGTAGTCAGAATGTAGGCATAGCTATTGATAAGAATAAAAATGGACACATTTATTTTATAATTATCATAGTGTTATATTCTGAATGTAAAATTGTGTTCCATATAACTTATATTTATAAAAACTATATTTTATTATGGAAACTAGATTTTTTTCCTTCATTGAGAGAAATGTTTCTGTTATTGTTAATTAGCTAGTAACTGCTGTGTTCAGTATGCTTCAATTACAGTATGTCGCTTGATTATATGTTATAAAATAAACAAGTTTACCCCAGGCTGCTAAACTCAATAGTTGTATATTAGCTTATTGTTAGGAGCAGGTTTCTTATACATTTTGGGAGAGAAGAGAAAGATAAAAAAGATATGTCAAGATATTTTCTCTTTCATTAAGCTTTCTCAGTAAATTGGATAAAAATATTTTTAGGCTCCGTAATTATTGATGGGGAAGAATTTCTGTTTATTTAAACTTTGATGTATTGTACTACTAGCCATCAGTTTTTCACATTGTTGTCAAACTATAGCCATTAAATAGCACTTTGAGAATTTTGGGTCTTAGAATTTCACTAGTAAGTTTTTTTGTGTGTGTGATTTTCTTGGTTGTGTTTTAGCTCCCTGGAAAAGAGTAAAATAAACTACTGTTAAGTAACAGTTCAACCAAGTAAAATATAAAGATTTAATTGGCTTTATTAAATGATTCATGAATCAGGCAGCAGTCTGTCTATTAAATTGAAAGGAGCTCAACTGAGAAATGTTTTTTAAAGGTGGAAAGGGGGCAGAAAGAAATTATTAGCAAAGAATGTATTGTTTCTGACAAGGTTGCCCTCCTAAAGGGATCAGAAGGGGCCTTTGGGGCAGATTATCTCTCTAGTTCTGACCAGGTAATTCCATGTTGACTGGTTAAAGGTTGCATTCCTGGGAAGCTGAAACTGCAGTTAGGTTAAGTCTTAAATCTTGCTTTGCTGATTTGGGTCCTAACACAAGTGACTCCATTTTGGGCTCGTCTTTTTTAAGGCTCCTTAAAAAAGAAACTACGTGAACAGATGTATATATAATTTTCTACTTATTATAATTTAATTTAAACATTATCTTTGGTTTAAATTTAAGTTATATAACTCAAAGCATAAACTAAACCAAACCAAAATAAGGCAAGTAAAGCATAGTGTTATGGCATCTTCCTTACTCTACTCTTCCATGCTTCTGGTGGAAGTGGAAATTTTGAAAATAAGGGGCTATTCTTTAAAGGGAAAGTTTATTGTTGCTGTCATTGAAATAATTGTTAAATTGCTTATTTTTTCTTTAAAAAGTTTTCAGAAGTTTACCTGGTTTATACCAGTTTGGGGGACTGATTTTACAACAGAAACTAACGTTAGCATCTTCCTCTTTTGTGATTAGATCTAAGCATAAAGCTTAGGTTTAAGGTATTAGGCAGAAAATAAAATGTATATGTATTTGACTTGAAATATACTTATCTCATAGGCTTTTTAAGACAGTTTAAATTAGCTGGCACAGATTATGCAGAAAGCAATAACAGTTTGAGCACATGAAGTGTGTATATATCTATATCTCTGTAATTTTGTCTTAAGGAAGTAGAGTAAGTATTAAAATTTTTTCTTGTTCATGAAATAATTAAATTTAGATCTTGGTTTTTCCAAAGCACTGTGGCTTTGTAACTGGTATTTGTTTATAGTGTCCCTTTGTGGAAGGAAGTAGATTTATAAATTAAAATTGGTTTACTTCAATAGTCATTAGATGAAGACACTAGGTTGTTGTTTAGGAAACCATGTATAGTTCCATATTCTGTTTTTATATTTGAAGTTATACAAATATAGTTAATACTTGTGTTCTAGTATTTTTAAAAGTTACCGTCTGCTTTGAATTGATATTTGATTCATAGATTGTAGTTGTCCTGTTTTACCAGTGTTTTTATTCTTAAAGTTTAGTTTAGCTCTTCATTGGGAACTGTGTTTTGATTTAATTAGTAATATGCCACTAAACATCTGTAATAAATACTGAAGTAAATACCTATATTTAGTTTATATGTATAATTCTGAAAATTATTTAATGAAATTATTGCATATAGTTGAATTTTCAAGTATAAAATATTTTGGATAAAAACTTAACTGCATTTATTAGCAATTTGAAATGTACAGCTGTTTTATGTGATTGAATCCAATATTTTAAAGAGGATTAGTATATCTTGAAACCATTAGAGAATTAGTCGAATTGGGGGAAAGTGAGTTTTTGTAAATTAATATTCTTTAAGTTCTGCCTTTCCCTCTTAATTGGTATTAATTTCCTGAGGAATTGATATTTTCTGACAAAGCATGTCACGGTTGTAAAATTTAAGTTTAGATCCAGGCGCACTTGATTTTATTAAACTGACTGATTTTATCAAAAGTCTGTTGCCCTTGCTTATGGTTTCTGGGTCTTATAGGCAGAGAATAATAGTGCACTTAAATTGGATTTATGCTGACTTTTAAGGAACATATTTGTTCCAAGCAGTCTAAGAGGCTCAGAGATCCATGTCAATATTCAGAATTCATATTTTCCTTGAACAGAAGGTTGTGATAAAATGGTACATGGTGTGTTTTCATTGCCTGTTGAAAGACTTTCATGCAGTTAAAATAAGCATTTTGATGGTGGTTGAATTAAGAGTTTTTGTCAGTCTCTTCTCATCATGGATGATTAGACTAAAACGTCTGCTTGTCTTGACTTGAGATCACCACAGCTTCAGATAACATGCTTTGTGATTGAAGGTCGAAATATTTTGAATTCTAATAGGCTGCCAGATGAATTGCTTGAAATAGACTGTAAAATTTCAAGGCTTCCTTTTCCATCTGCTGTGAAAAGAACCATTGGGAATGGTTGAGCTTGATGATCATAGAATTACTGGATGGTGATTCTAAAACCCTCAAAGGGAAGTTGCTATGGAGATCTAGTTCCAAACTGTGAAATGATTCACCTTTGAAAGGCTGCAGGGTCTGAGAAGCTGAACACATCATTGTTCAGGTGGTCATTGGTTAGGAAATTGCTGGTGCCTGTGTAATCAGCACTCCTGTGGTAGTTAACGATCTAAAAAGGTTTGTTCTGAATGATGTGGGACAACAGCAACGTGCATAAGATGGCTTCTCTCAATCATGGTTTGCTCAGCCTGGTGCTTGTAAAAAATACAGTGAACTAAATAGCACAGACATAAACTGCTTCTTTGAGTAAATCTTTTGAAAACAAAATTTTCAGTTGATGAGTTTGACATCTAAAACAAAATGTTTCCTTTTGAAAATAAAGTTTTAGCTAAAACATGCATGTTTCTTTGTTTTAATGTATCCACCCCCACCTCCTTTTATAATAAGAAGCTCTTTCTCTAGGTCCAGGGCCTTACCTTGGTGAAATGTTAATGTCCTAAGTACTATGTCAAGATCTTCTTTGCATAACCACAGGGTCACATGAGAAGTTTAGAAAAGCTCCCAAATCATAGGGAATGAGTTTAGGAAAGTCCCTAAATCATTTGGAGTAGAATATAATTAATTCCTTTCTACCAAATTGTTCCCCTCAAATTTTAATTACTCATTATTTGTGATATTTTAAATTACTTTTTGAAATAATTTTTCTTCTATTGTTTTTACTAACTTAAATTTTTTTATCACCTTTCACTTTTTTCCCCTAGAAACCTGAGAACAGAATAATTTTTGAAATTTGAACTGAATTGATGGCAAATCATTTTAAACTGCTGTTCTCCCATATCAAGTTTGCAAAATAGATATAATTCATTCTTAGTTAATTTCCTAACAGCCTAATGTTGAGCTTCAATAATCATGCATGAAACCTTATCAAAGATAATTTTATATATATAGTTTTTCTAGATTTGGAATTTTCCCCAAACATTATTGAGCTATAATTTACATGCAGTGAAGTCACACATTGTTAGTGTACAGTTTTCTTTATTGCTTAGTTATATATTTGCTGTCACAATCAATAAATACAGTGTTTTAATCATCTTATAATGTTTCTTCATATTCTTTTGCAGTCAGTCCCTTCCCCTAAACTGATTCTCTAGCATCACCTGCTTTCTTCTGTCATTTTATAGCTTTGACTTTTTAAGAATTTCATTTAGTATCATATGGTTTGTGGTCTTTTGTGTTCAAGTTTTGTACCTGGCATAATGTTTTTGAGATTTATCCATATCGTATATATCAATATTTTGTCCGTTCTTATTGGCGTGTAGCCTCTTATAGTATGGATATATCACAATTTGCTTATCCATTCATTATTTGATAGATATTTAAAATTTAAGTTTCCAGTTTTGCTTATGAATATTTGTGTACAAGTCTTTGTATGGACATATGTTTCTCTTTCTTTTGGATAAATACCTAGAATTGGGATTGTTGAAGCGTATTGTAAGAGTGTGTTGAGCTTTATAAGACACTGCCATACACTGTTTTCCAAAATGGCTCTAATATTTTGATTTTTCACCAGCAATATGTGAATTCCAGGTACTCCACATTCTCTCCAACACTTGAAATTTTCAGTCATTTAAACTTTAGACATTCTAGGGAGTTTCTCATTGTGACTAAAATTTCTGTTTTCCAGATGATTAGTGATGAACATCTTTTCAAGTGCTTATTTGCCATCTATATATCTTTGGTGAAGTATATGTTCAAGTTGTTTGCCTGTATTTAATTGGATTGTTTGCCTTATTTTGAGCTGAAAGAATACTTTATATATTCTGGATATAAGTTCTGTATCAAATATATGTTAAAGTGAAATTTTCTGCTGGACTGTGGCTTGCCTTTTCTTTCTGATTTGTGTTTTTCAAAGTTTGTCATTACAATGTTCATTTTATCATTTTATCATTTTTCCCAATATTTCAATAATTTTTACCCAATTAGTTTCACAAAGATCTTCTATTAAAGTTTGATAACATTAGCTCTTACCTTTAGGTCTTTTCTAGTTAATTTTGCATATGGCCTGAGGTAAGAGTTTTAAGTTAATTTTCTTCTATACAAGTATCTAGTTTTCCAGAATCATTCGTTAGAAAGAATATCTTTTCTCTCATTGAATTAACTTGGTTCCTTATCAAGTCAATTTACCACACTGAGGGGGAGGGGGAAGAGTGGGTCTATTAATGGACTCTATTCTGTTCCTTTGGTCTGTTTGGCTAGTCTGCCAGTACTACACTGTCTCGATTACTGTAGCTTTAGTGAGTCTTGAAATCAGTATAGGTCTTCCAATTTTCTTTTTCAGGATTGTTTTGGCCTTTCTAGGTTTTCTGTATAAATTTTAGAATTGACTTCTCAGTTTCTACAAATTGAAAAAAAAAAAGGCCTATTGGAATCATATTGATTTTTGATTTTTATATTGAAATTACCAATGGAAACTACCAATCTATGTATGTGGTAAATCTCTCAATTTATATAGGTTTTATCTCAACCATATTTTGCAGGTTGTTAGTGTACAGGTCTTGTACATATTTTGTTTAATTTATCCTAAAGTATTTAATATTTTTCTGCTATTATAAATGATATTGTAGGTTATTTGTATATGCCCTTAATCAGATTGAAGAAGTTCTTTTCTAGTTGGCTGAGGACTTTTATCCTGAATGGGTATCGAATTTAATCAAATGAATTTCATTTTTATTTATTGAAATGATCATATGGTTTTTCTTCTTTGTGGTATTAATATAGAGAATTACATAGACTGATGTTTGTACGATAGTAACTCATATGCCTGAGATAAATTCACTTTGTTTTGGTGAATAATTCTTTTTTACATTATGTTTGATTTGATTTGCTAATATTTTTAAAAGGATTTTTGCATCTCTGTTAATGAATGATTGTCAGTTCTGTGTTTTTTTTGTTTTTTGTCTCATTTGAATATGAGGGTAATATTAGCCTTGTAAATCGAGTTGGAAAGTTATTCCTCCTCAATTTTTTGAGAGTTTGTGGAGGGTTGGTGTTACTTCTTCCCTAAATGTTTAATAGAATTTACCACTAAAGTTATCCTAGTCTGGAGTTCTCTTTGTGGGAGGATTTTTATTTATAAATACAGTTTCTTTAATTGATACAGAGCTATTCATATTTTCTCTTTCTTCTTGGTTCAGGTTTAGTAATTTGTGTCTTTTTAGCATTTTGATTATTTCATATAGGCTGTCAAATTTATTGGTATATAGTTGTTATATATATAGACTTAGGATCTGTAATGATATCTTCTCTTTCATTCCTGATTTTGGAATGAAATGTAATGTTTGTCTTTTATCTTTTTTTGATCAGTCTATCTAGAGACTTGTCAATTTTATCATTGTTTTTAGAGGACCATTGGTTTTATCAATTTTTCTTTATTTGTTCACTTCTGTCTTACCAGTTTCTGTTCATATCTTTATTGTTTCCTTCTTTCTACCTATTTGGTTTTAAGTTGCTCTTCCTACCCCATGTCTTAAGGTGAAAACTCGGATCATCCATTTTAGAGCTGCTTTTCCAATACAGTCATTTAACATTACAAACTTTCCTCTAAGTACTGCTTTAGCTGTATCCCACACATTTTAAAATATTGTATTTTTATTATTTAAAAATATTTTTCTATTTTTCTTGTGATTTCTCTTTGACCCATTAATTCTTAAGAAGTATGACTATTTCTAACTGTCTGGGGTTTACCTAGTATTGTTATTGTTATGGATTTCTAATTTAATCCCTTGGGGTCAGGGATCATGTTCTGTATGATTTTAGTCTTTTTAAATTTATTGAGATTTGGTTTTTGACCCAGTATATAGTCCGAGCCCAATGCACTATATAATCTTGAAAAGAATGTGTATTTGTTATTATTAGGTGTAGTGTTCTGTAAATATCACATAAGTCAAGATGAATATAGCATTTTTTATATCTTCTATGTCTTTACTGACACTTTTTTTTTTTTGGTCTAGTTCTATTAATTTGGTTAAGAGAAGGGTGTCAAAATCTCAACTCTTGATTGTGGAATTGTCTTTTTGTCCTTAAACCTGTCTATTTTGGCTTCCTAGATTTTGGAGCTCTGTTGTAAGGCACGTACACATATATAAATATAATGCCTTCCTGATGAATTAGTTTTTTCTCATTATAAAATATTCTTCTGTCTCTGGTAATACTTTTTATTTTGAAATCAATTTTATCTGATATAGCCACTATAACTATCTTATGCTTATTGTTTTCTATTCATTTACTCTCAACCTATCAATGTCTCCGTATTTAAAGTACATCTCTGTATAAAGCATATAGTTGTGTCCAATTTTATTATCAAATGTTGATAGCCAGAACCTTTTAAAGTACATAGATTATATACTTATTGATAGATTTAGATTCGTGTCATCATATTTGTTCTGTTTGTTGCCTCTGTATTTTGTTCCTGTTTCTTTTCATTTTTTTTATTATTTGAAGATTTCTTAGGAATTTATTTTTATACTTATTTTGGTTTCTCACTTGACTTCTCACTTTTTTCGTTAGTGGTGGCTTTGATGATTACAGTAAATATCCTTAACTTTTCACAGGTAGTGTATAGATAGATGTTTTTGTTTCTTACAGTTTACATACTTTATATTATATCACTTCATGTAAAATATAAAAGCCTTGTAAGTATGTAAGCCCATATTCCCTTCCATTCCTTTATACTAAGTTGTATGTAATACTCTACATATATAAACCCTAAAAATTTTTAAATTCATATAAAATTAGCATAACAGAAAATTAACCATTTTAAAGTGTACATATCAGTGACATTTAGTACATCCCACAGCTTTTTCTTTAAATATATATTTGTTTTAAGAAATCAAGAAGATTAAACCAACAGAAATAGTCATTTGCATTTACTCAGATATTTGCCATTGCTGATGTTCTTTATTCCTTTCTGAGAATCAGAAAGTCTATCTATTACCATTTCCCTTAAACGTAAAGAATTTTCATTAGCATTATTTATATTGTAGGGCTGTTGAGAATGATTACTTAGCTTTCTTTCATCTGAAAATGTCTTTATTTCGGCTTCATTCTTTAAGAAATTTTTTGCTGGGTATAAAATTCTTGGTTGATAAGTTTTCAGTTTTTCGTTTTATACTTTGAAAATGTTGCACTCTCTTCTGGCCTTCTTAGTTTCCAATGAGAAGTAAGGCATTAATCGTAAAAAATTTTTTTGCTCCTTTCAAGATTTGCTTTTTACTTTTGACATTTGTAACTTACCTCTGCTATCGTGTCTGCCTTTGAGTGTCTCTCTGCATGGACTTTGAATTTATTCTCCTTGGTGTTCATTGAGCTTCTTCAGTCTGTAAATTTCTGTCTTTCAATCATTAGGGTATACTTTTTTTCATTAATTCCTCAAATATATTTTTTTTTGCCTCAACTCTTTCTCCTCTCCTCCTAGTATTCCCATTACATGTAAAGTGGACCATTTGATATTGTTTGATAGGTTCCTGGGAGTGTTCATTTTTGTTCATTCTTATTTTTGTGTGTTGTTTAGACTAAGTAGCTTGTGTTGGTTTATCTAAAAGTTAACTTATTCTTTCCTTACCTATCTCATTTGGCTTTTATATTGCATACATTTTTCTTTAAGGTATTGTGTTTATTAGTCCTAAATTTTCTTGTCTTTTTTTTTATTAACTGTTTCTATTTTCTTGGAATGCTTAGCTTTTTTGTTCATTGTGTGCTTAATTTGTTTTATTTATTGAAGATAGTTTTAAGACACTTAAAATTTTTTCTCCGCTACTTCCAACACTCTCACTTGTTTTCTCTTAATATGTTTAATTTCCCTTGGATAACTTTGGATTATGTTTGATTTCCCTTGGATAACTTTGGATATTAGGATTGTTTTGATTCTGGATTCCTTTGTTTTTCTCTGATACATGTTGTTTGTTTTATATTATTAGGCAATTAGACTTGAACTGCAAACTCCATTTCTTAGTTGGCAGCTCCAGTTTCACTCCAGATATTTTGTCTTTGTTCTGCTTTGAGTCTGCCTTTGCGTGGTTCTGGTGTCAAAGAGTTGTGTGTATTGAATTTGGTGATTCCCTCTATGTTTCCTTGCTCTTTCCTGTTACTTTGCACTCTTTTATTGCTATAGGTTGCCTGGCTTTGGTTTTCTGGTTCCCCAGTCCAGACAGTTTATTTGCTTCTTGTACTGTGCGGCCTACACTTGGTCGCAGGTTGAAAGTCTTGAAAAGAGGAACTCTCTTCATAAAACTCTCTTTAAGCATATATTTTCAACCAGTCTGTCTGTCTTTGTTCTCCAGTGCCTTTAGGTAGCTGCTTTTAGTATGGTTTTTGTTCCATAGTGCATTTCCCCATTAGAATGGGGAGTAGTAGTTTTCAGGTGGGATCTTACTATGCCATCATTGAAAATGGAAGCCATTGAGTGGAATATTTATATGCTACCTAATAACTCAGTGACACACCAAAACTGGAATACAGTTTCTTATTGGATTTGTTCACTACTACTTTACTTCCTGTAGTGATAGTATGCATATTAAGGCAGTGGGTTTTGAACCTTAAAAAGAGGTATTTAAATTAATAGTGAAATCAGCTTATTATGCAAAATATAATCATAATCTTGAATTGATTATTATATAGAATTTTATCCTGGTATTACTATATTAGCATCATATCTTAATTTTTATACAATAAAAATTTTTTTGAAAGAATAGTTGATAATTATAAGGATTACTTTTCTAAAGATTCTGATTTTGCTTGTACAGTAGTGCTATCTCTCATAGTCTTTGGGAGTAAATTGAAGAAGATATAAAAGATTCAGTCAGTATATTAGTGAATAAATTGTAACTAGTTTATATTTACTGATGGGGAAATATTTTTGTTGGGCATAGGATACATACTGTATTCAGTTCTGAGTGTTTTCTTTTTAAAAATTAAATCAAGATTCTTTAAAACACGATTGTTGACAGTTGTTATTGTGAGTTTATCTTGCATAACAATTATTTAGGACAGTATTATAAAAGAAGACGTATTAAGTGAATTCTTAACTAAATAGTCACACTAGAAAAAGGGAAGAGAACTTTAAAATATTTTTTCTTTAAAGAAATTTGAGTTAATAATATCTCTTAGGGTAATTTGGGATCATAAATTGAAGCAGTAAGTAGATAAATCAACAGTACAACAGGTATATTTTACCACATCTTAATGCTCTGTTATTTTAAAGATAATACTAATGATTATCACTAACAAATTTTGTAATAGGCTGTATTATTACAGAACAGAATTTTACAGATATTTAAAGTTAGACGGAGATACTTAGCAAAAGATGATAATGGACCACTTTTGCAATCTGTAATAGTAGTAATGAAACCAGTTTTCCTCTTGGGGACCAGAACCCTATTCAAACAACCCTAAACTATCCCCTCCTTTTTTTTTTTTTTTTTTTTTTTTTTTTAAGATTTCCTAGTTCATGTTCAGATTGGGTTTCCCAAATTTCTTAATTCCATTTGTGGCCTGGGGACCCTTCTCCACAGCTTTCACTTTTAGCTTTGTGAGTTTCTTTTGCTCCTCTTTTTGCCTCTGCTTAAATTTCTTCTCTTCCTTGGCCTGCTTCTCAGGCTGCTTCAGGGACTTGTTCTTGCCACCTTCGCAGCTGGACATGGCACCTGCTGCCCCTTCCCTAGACTCTGTCTTCCAATAAAAAGTATTGATATTTACTCTGCTTGGACCTGCTTAGGTCATATTCTTAATCCTTGACCAGTCATTGTGGGCAGTTAGAATTATCTAACCTGAAACTTCTTAAACCCCTCAGAAGTAATGGGGGTGGGGGTTGAAGTTGGGGAGTTTACAACAAATGTGTGCATTTCAATGTCAAACTTAAACATTATTATTTGCAATTCTGTCAATTTGGAGAGAGAATGCCTGTTAAATTTTAAGTTTAAAATGTTCTAGAAACAAATTTGCTTTGATTTTTGCCTGAGAGGTATCATCTTATCATGGTAATACCTCATAATACTGGTTTAAAACATCCCAATATTGTAAGTTAAAGCAGTATAATTCTGATGAAATTTCATTACTAGAGTTGTGATAAAAATGTTTCCTCCTCATTAAATATGTGATCAAGTTGTTCATGAAAATGAAACCGATCTATTATGTTGTGGGATTACCATATATAAAGCAGAATGGTATTTAGAGCTTCCCCATAAGTGCTCTGTATTGATTAGTGCAAATTTTAAGCATGTCTACATGAAAAAAAAAAAAGCATAGTATAAATACAAAATGTTATTAAATGCTGTGTTGTAAAAGTTTTATTTTGTTCTGTTTATTTTTATTTTTTTATTTTTTTAATATATTGTTTTTCCTCTTTAATCTGCCCCACCTACCGCCCCTGACCTATGGGGGTTGCTGTTTCTCTCTCTCTTTCTCTTTTTTTTTAAAAGAACTGGATCTCTGAAGGAGATAGTCTTCTCCCACATGCTCATAGCTTGTACGCAGGGTATGGTCCATGACTCCACCTGGGGCGCGAACCCAGGACCTTCTGCAAGTAAAGCAGACATGCTAACTACTACACTATGGAGCCACCTGCCTGTTATGTTTATTTTTAAACATTCTTTGTTTATTTGGTTAAATAAAGGAGTTCTGTTCACCAAATGAAAATTTTTCTTTCTTTTTTTTTCCCCCCTAGGTCAAAAGTCTTCTGGTATCTAGATTTAAATTTTTGATCAGCTTTCTGAGTAGGCAGTCATACTTTTGTTTAGAGATAATAATGATTTACTTTATGTTATTCCTGTAATCTGTCATCAACTTCTGTTGGTCTTTTTTGAAAGTGTTTTTCCTACTCATTCTATTTCTGCTACCACTTCTTAGTCCAGACTCTTAGGCATTATAACTGACCTTAATAATACATTCTTGGTGGAGTGCTCTCTTTTTCTGCTGGTCAGTATGACCCTAGGACCACCAGTGTTAGACACGTTTTGTTTAAAATGCAGACTTCTAAGTAGTACGATAGTGATCCAAAATTAAGGAAGATGGCTGGGAACCCTCTGTACCCTGGGAAAAATCACTGTTCTAATCTCTCCTTCTTCTGGTTTCTTCCTTCAGAAATAGTGGTTTTCAACCCTTCCTATGTCCCACAGGGACTATGTACAAGCATTTGCGTCTCTTACCGTGGAGGAAAAACAATGTTTATTTTTCACAGAACAGAAAATAATTGTGTGTATTTTGTTAAATTTTATAGTCAAGTTTTGTTAATTTTACAATATTATTTAGAAGTTTATATTATTGCTATGCTTTTAACATATACACAAATAAAAATCTACCAGTAACTGAATATTATGTTTTGTACTGTGCTAACTCTAAAACCTAAAGCTAATGAGTATATAATGATTCAGTTATCAAGTAAGAAGCAGTACCTTAATAGCCTAGTATGAGACAAGAAAAGGGAACACCTAAGGTCTAGGGATATTAATATGCCAGAGGAACACACCTTGGCATATCACTTTTACTTGTGATATAGCCATTGAGAAATTAGATGTGTCACTGCTTGTGTGTGAGTCATTACTTTTGATTATGTTACTGACTCTAGTAAAACATTCATGCCTTCCTTGGGAATTCCATTTTATGCCTAGTGCTCAAGGCTTTTCGTTGTTAAGCATTAGCATGTTTTTCAGTGCTCTCTTTTCAGTTCTAAATTTTCCTAGGATGGATCTGTTCTTTGTACTCTGAATGTACCATATGCATGTCACCCTTGTCTTTGCTGTACCTCTAGCTAAGTTTTATCCTCAAAGGTTGATATCTTTGATCCTACTCTTTTACCCCCTTTTTGCTCTTCCTTTCCTATCTTTGAGACCAGGAGCACTCTTTTGTAGGTACTATTTCATGGAGCCACAACAAGTTACATAACGTTTGTCTTATCTCCCTAACTAGACTATAAACTCCTTGAAGGTGTGAGCCATATGTAATTTCATCTTTCCTCAGATGTTGAAATATGCTTTCTACACTGCAGTCAGTAAAAGGATATCAGTTTAATTGCTAGAAATGTTTTCCAACTGTAGAGTAAGCTGACCTGTATTGTGGTCTAGCAAATTTCTTATACTACATTATTTGCTTGCCTAAGAAAATGAGCAAGGTGAAAATGGAAATGTTTTTATTGTCTTTATCGAAATCTGTGGATCAAGAAGTAAGATTTTAGATAAATGAAAATAAAATTCTTGTAGTTTTATGTTTTACATTTATTGTTAGGCCTCTATATTTTTTCTATATACTTATCACCCATGCAGATTTACATATGACATGTATAAATAATCTTATAGATATAATACATTTATATTTTTTATTTGTTTTTTTTACTATAACTTTAGTGTTATATCATTTCCAGTATATTAATACTCTTTTCAGTGTTAAAACTTAGCTAACAAAATAACATATGATATATATATACTGTTGTGTTTGATACAGTTGGATGAATTCTGCTAGGTAAGAAAGTATATAATGGAAAGGAAATCTTATTTAAGAAATGAACCGTACTATTTAAAATAGAAACCCGAGAGCTCTTTTTAACATTGCAGCTGAATTAAACAAATAATCTTTACACCATTACTAAGAAGTGCATGTAGTTAAAAATACATTTATACATATTATTTTTAAAAAACCTAGTTAACTTTAAAATATGTAAGTTTTCTTGTCGTTTAGGGTTCTGTGAAGCTGATCATCAAGAGGGTTGCAAATCATTGGTGGTTTCTATTTTCAGATTTCCACATCCCGGAGTAATTTGCTTTAATTTCACCCAATTTAACCTATACTTCACACCATCACCATTCAGCTTTAATAGCTATGTTCTATGCATAAGAAAAGCAGATAAATGTCCACAATTAGGCTGCAAATGATTACAACTAGTTAGGGCTTTATGAAGACAAAACTTAAAGGACTATGGCGCCAAACAAAGCCACAAAAGACGGCTGAAAATGCTGTCTCGAGAAGTCAAGTCTACCATGGCATTTGATTTATCACTTTTGTAGTTGATTTTACTTATTTTAATATATCGGCAGGTGTGCCTACTCTGAGAAATATTCATCTTTAAAGAATATTTTTTCTCTGTTAATGTATTTTTGTTTTTACTTGTTTTCTTAAATTTCGGCATAGATAACCAGATTGAATCTTTTTAAAAAAATATTCAAATGGTAGCATTTGTTTGGAAATTAAGCATAGTTGGTTTGAAATGTACCAACTGAAATTTGGTACATTTGAAATTTCATTTGTGAAATTAAGACTTCTCTGAAATCTTTATATATTTGTCAAATGGTCTTATTAGACATTTGATGGAAGTATAATCTTACAATTCTGTATAGAATTTCATTTCTAGTTAGGTCTTAGCATGTAAAATATATGCCTATAGAGTGTTACTGATGTAAAGTATGTGCACATATATAAAAGATTCAGAAGTTGTTCTGATCTTATTTATGTTAGTGTTGTTCTCCTTTTTATATGTAAGTTCTTGTTGATGGTTAGCGCACAGCATATTTTAACGTATAAAGAATTTAGTTATGTTTTAAGGTTTAAAACAGCTAGACTTTTCATTTTACTATAAAAGGATGTCATCCTGCAAAATTAAATTTGTCCTTTTTGTTAATATGGTTCCATATTTAACAAGTTTAAAGACTGGATCTCATCTCTTCAAAATTTTCAGTCAAGGTTTTACATAAATCCTTATTTTTTAGTGAATAAATAAAATTTAAGGTTTTAGTTTTGTGTTTAGATTTGTCTTTAGTCATTCAGTTAAAATTCTCTCAGAAATTATATGTAGAAGGAGCAACAATATTGATAGATAATTTATTTTACAGTTTGTGTGCATACAGAATTCTTGTAATTGAATTACTCCCCATTTTAGTAGTGCTCACTGTTTATTAATTATATGAGGGGTAACATGTAGTTATTTAAAATGTGCTCATTTTAGATAATCCTATATTCTTAAATAATAATCAAATAAATAATGTCTCTTTAGTTTATTGTTGCTTAGAAGCCAAAATAAATGTAGATTAAAAATCCAAGCAATTGTAGTTTTTATACGGTTGTAACAAACACACGAGTATGTATGCACACAGTTGCTGACTTTAAAACCAATCCTCAGGAATTAATAGGTTATTGTCTTTGCTTATAAAACGAATATATGTGAGAAAGTGTACTAAAACCTATTTTTAACATATTTTTATTTTAAAGAAAGTAGTTAATTGTCTATCCTACAAAGTAAACCAATAACCATGCCAAGACAATACAGCAATACAGCTTCACAGTTGTATTAAACTAGTTTCATATGCTATATCATAAAACTTTCAGTCCAATCAGCAACTAAATTTAAATACTGCAAATTGTAGCAGCAAAACAATAATTCTGCTGATTAGCCCCTTTCCATTTCTTGTAAGTGAACTGTTTATGCTGTTGAGTACCTTTTGAAAAAAGAAAAAGCCAAAACAGCCTTGATTAGTCAAGGAGTAATTGGATGACTTGATTTTAGCAAGAGAATGAATTGGTTGATGATAGCCTGTAACTAAGTGTAGTGGTTCTGTTCGGATGAATACATAACATACAGTCATCAGATCTTGACAGGTATAACATATAAGCAGAGCTAAAATCTGGCGGTGGTGTGGATGGCATGGAGATGGAGGGGAGTAAATTTGCCATGAAGTCTTTTACTGAAAAATTTGAGGTGATTCTTAAGGGAATTTAGAGAACTCCCCCCTTTTTTTTTTAGCATTGGGGAAGAGATGTGGAGTTTTGTCTTACTTTATTACTGTAGTCCCCTATGTTTTATGCTCTAAAGTCAAAAGAGCTCTAGGATTTTTAATTTTCTTTGGAGGGTCATTAATATTATATCTTTTCACTCTTGTTGTAGATCATGGTTCATTAGTGTATCATGTGGGAAAGCCTAACACAATAAAGCTTTAGTTGTGTTCATATTTAACTATTTAAAGTCTTGATTAGTCAGAACTTTTTCTACACTGCATTCTTATTTATAATTTCCTGATTGTTTTTAAAACTTTACCTCCATTTGCATTAATGAAGTATGGCATAAAGAAAAAAAAATGTTTAAACTTATTCTGTCACTAGTCTTCTTAAATAAGCCCAAATTGTCAATCCCCCCCACCCCCGAAAGTATTACAGTAACCTCCCCTCCTCTGCTCTAATATGCTACATGGGTCCAAAAGTTTCAACTGCATAGAATATGAGGTAACTATTACTGGCTGAATGAAATGACAGGGGTGAACCTGCACAGCTACCTGCAAGGGGGTGAGGGGTGTGGCAAGGTACAGGCCTAGACAAATCCATTCTGGGACTGGCTTTGATTTGGCACCACCTGGTGGTGATTGTTTGCTCTGGTTTAACTATTGATGGTGATGACTAGATCTTGCAGACTTTAGGATAGCAGTAGAATTCTAGGAATCTTTTAGGTAGTTGGCACCCATTTGTTAAGCTAAATAGGGTAGATTGGGTTGGAAGACTACTGGGAATACAGTGATCTACCTTACACAATATGCTCCCAAAGGCATGATTACTTGTCTATCCTTAATCTCTCTAGGCCTTACCTTTCTATGTTTCTGCTCTCTCTTTAGAACTGTGGATTATTGGATTTAAGAGTGAATTATTTTGTGAGATACATTATCTGATTTTAGGACATCGACCTGCACAGTACTTTTCATTTGGACCCAAGAATGTAATCTCTATTACGTAATGTGGATTTAATCAAACCATCATTTTCCTATTCTAATACCATTTCTTCTATTCCCCCCATATCGTAGAAAAACTAGGTAAAAAGTCACAATCCATTAATGTTATGGATAAAGCTATAAAATAATTATTTAAAAAATTAATAGCCATTTACTTGACTGATTAATACCTGTCACATGTTTACATTTTTCAAGCATTTAAACACCAGTTTCAGACTCTAGCAGAGACAATATTATCTTTTAGCACAGCATCAATACACTTAAATGTGGAATTAAAGAATATACTTCCATCAAACCTGTACATGAATCTTAATTTAAATTTTAAATGGCATCTACATAACACCAGTGTTCCAGTTTGAAACCTTGAGGCTGTCTTCTTCCATCATCTTGCACTGAATACTGACCTTCTGCCTCCTCCCCTTTATCCTGGACTTACTTTCTTGTATTATGTGCTGATTCGTCTCCCCTATTAGACTGTAAACATTTTTGAAGACAGAAACTAATCTTATGCAGCTTTTTCTCATCTCTGAAATTCTTCCAGCTCCTAGTACAGCTCTATGATTAACATTCAGTAAATATTTGTTAACTTTTAAAATATGTATGTTTAACTATTATACACTTCCAGTTATATGACCAGCCACATTTCATTTCTTTTTCAGTTTGATATCATTCTTTCTACCCACTAGACAAATAAATTTTTGTAAAGGTTTCTTTAATTATTTTTTAGATTTGACCTTTTTTTTTTTTTTTAGGTATTTCTATAACTAGTACCCAACAGTCAATTGATTTGTTTGTGACCATCAGTTTCTCTCCAAGCTGTTAGATCTTGTACATAACTGATAGAATCATTTAAAGAGAGTGTGAGCATAATTTAAAGAAATGTGGATGAATAAACGAGCAAGAGCAAGATCACAAGAGTGTGTCTCTGAAAATATACATGAGAATTTTATGATCTAAAAGATTAAATTTCTACTTCTCAATTCAGTGTTAGAACCTTCCCATTAACTCACATCTGTACATTTGAACCTGTGATAACAGCATTTGGTTACTATCTTTGTCTTGTAGTATACACCAGTGGTTCTCAACTGTGGCTTAGCAAATTCTACAGATGTTTTTGACCTTCACAGCTAGGGTGTGTGCCTGTATGCATGTGCATGTGTGTGTGTTACTAGCATCTAGTTTGTAGAGGCCGGGGTGCTGTTAAACATCCCACAATGCACAGGTCAGCCCCCCACAACAAAGAATTTATCTGGCCCAAAATGTTAATAGTGCCAAGGTGGAGGAGAGAACCTGGTCTATACTTTGTCTTTAGGTTTTCATTTATAAGTATAACTAACATATTTTGAGTGCTTACTTACTATGTACCAGGCACCAACCTAGGATCTTTACATATATTATCACTTTTAATATTCACAATAATCTTATGAAGTAGGTATTATTGTCTACATTTTACAGACCAGGAAACTAAGCCACGAAGAAATTCAATAGTCACACAACTAATGAATCAAACAGTCCAAGTTTGAACCCAGATAGTCTGATTCCAGAGTCTGTGCTCTTAATCACTTGTTGTGCTAATACTTCCATCCTGCCTGGAGTGTTCTCTTGACTTCCTTTTGCTAATACCTGTCTCATAAAGTTCTCATCTGAATTCAAGCCTTCCCTCCTTAGTTCTCATTCGTGCTGATCAATTCCTTCTCTCTCTTTTTATTGTATGGCTGCATTTATTGGTCTTAGTTATATTTAGGTCTATTTTTCATTTTCTTAATTTGATTTATAATTTTTAAAATTGTACCATAATACATAACCCAGTGCAACATTCGAGAAGTTCTCAGAAAATAAGTGTAAATATTTGTCACTAATAGTCAAGCAATTCAGGGGGAAGAGATGAAACACAAGAAACTTCTCACGTGTGTTATTGTGGTTTGACATGCTGAGCACTGGTATCTTTGAAATACCTTGTTGTGTGCTGTGAAACTGATCCTTTGCTGTTGTGCTGCATGTCTGGCTTCATCTGGAATCTGTAGTTTCCCTCTAACATTTTTTCATTCAATGCTAATGAGTGCTTGAGGCATTCATTTATACATTGATTCTTTTATTCTTCATCTTATACCTAATTGTGTATCAGCTCTCATCAAGTACTAGAGTAAAATAGAAAGACATTTAAGACAGAATGCCTGAGCTTAGGTAACTAAAAGATAGACTAATATATTCTAAAATTAGATGTACATGCTACAAGTCATGTGAATAAAATGGACAGATTATGCTTAACAGTTCAGGGAGAGGGTATGGGTTAGAGAAGGTGTCATTGTAGAGATATTTCAGTGACATCTAATTAAGGCCGTGAAAGATCCGTAACTTTTTTGATAGCCAAACTTAGGGAGGAAGACTATTCCATGCAGAAGGATGAGTAGCAGCATTGAAAATGTAAAATGGAATCATTAAGAATGGGTCGTTTTGAAAAGTGGGCTACTATTGAATACCAACATTAGAAAAAATAAAACTCTGATTTGCTGTTTAGTTTATTTCTTGAATGGCAGAGAGTTCACATGAATGACTTCAATATTCATTGCTTAAAGTACTAGTAGTAAAGATAAATGCTAGTCTTATTAATTTCTCTTTGCATTTTTTCCCCTTAAAACATTACTCTTTAAAAAGGTATAAAAATGGATTTTTCGCAGGAGCCATATTTAGGGTAATATATTAAACCATCAATTTTACTGTACTTTCTTCCAAGTGAGTCTCTACAACTCCTCTTAGGTTACTCAGGGATGGTAGAGATTTCTTAGACCTAAATTCCTCCAGAATTGTCTTGTAGAGGATGGGATATTCAACTGTGCATTTTAGGGATGGATGTGATTTGTAAGGATATATATCTTTGAAGCCCAGAGAAGGGAGTGGGTAAAAATATAGTGACAGTTGAATTTTAAGAACTTGTAGGGTTTAGTGAGTTGGTAGCAGAGTTTGACTCGAGCTGAGGATTTGTGGAGAGTGAGTGTGAGACGAGGCCAGTTTACAGAAGGATTTTTCTACTGGTAGAAGGCTAAGCGATGTTTTAGAAATTAGGACGTTGGTGAGATGATCATTGGGAAGGTTAAATACAGCAAACGCAGCTAGCTCAACATTAAAAATTGAAGAGAATCTTAATAAATATTAATTCTAAATATTATCCATTAAATTTGCCTTTTATGCATTTAAAGTATCTATTATATAGAATAAGGTGAAAATCCTGAGAGGTTAATGCTTGTTTTCATTAAAATACTTATTTTCTGCCTACTTCTTTAGAAAGAATTGATACATTGCAGCAATTAAAAATGTAAAACGTGAGCAACTGAATATAATTAAGTACAGGTGTTGACTCTGGGTTATCATTCATAACTTTTAAGTGACTTTAGGATTCTCTAATGGTGTGGCTGTCTAGTTATCTACAATATAAATACAGTACCTGTAATTGTTAGGCAGAAGTTTCTGGTATTCTATATATTTAAAAGAATTATATTGTATAATATTGTAATGTGTTGCTTCTAATCCATTAGATGGTGTCAATAATAACCAAAAAGTTATTTTGCTTGCTACTATACTAATATAAGGTTCAATTTTAATATATTTATGTCTTTATGCCTATATATTTTTTCTCTTTGTTCATCTCATTCTTCCTATTTAATGTTTTGTTTTTGAGTCACTGCTTAAAGCATATTATTTTTAATATACTCGAAGTCTTAAAATTAAGAGGAAATAATAAACAGATTTTCAGGTCTTCTCAAAACCTGACCAGCTCACTTTATTATTCTCCCTTATGCTAATATCTGTTTCTCTCAAGATTAGGAATGATTTTTTTTTTTTTTTTGTCTTAGGACATTGCTTGCTTGCTTTCATATAAGTTAACTACTTTGTGTAAATGTCCTGCTTGAATCATTTATAATTTCTTTTAGATTGGTCCCTCAAAGTCAGGCACATGTGCATTTTATTTTACTAAACTTTTTGAAAAACCTCGATCAATTTTGAATATGTCTGAGGGATGATAATTTTCTTCCTCTTGGCCAGGGCTTAGTTTTGGAGCCTTTTTGTATATGAGAGAGAAGAAAGGGAGAGCTCTGGAAGAAAAGCAAAGCAAAAGCAAATTCTTCAGGTTACCCATAGTTCTGTTTTCTATTCCAGCATTAAACAATTAGCCTGTGGCATAGACTTAATTATTTTAGGGCTTTTGCTATATCTCAAATAATAGGTTTTTTCCTGGAAAATGAAGGTTAAAGACTTTAAAGGCTACTTTTAATTGATTTGTTATTGTAAATAAGTACAACCCACCAAGTCTACTTATGCTGTTCCATTTATACTATTGCATCAAGTAATTAACAGTTTATATTACTATACCAATTATTTCCATTTTTTACATGTTTACAAAATATTTTATTTTTCCAGAGGTATATAAATATATCCACTTAAAGTAATTAAAATTTGATTGATAGAACCATTGTTATTTGCTTCAAACTCTGAAAGCTTAGAGACTTAAACCTACATCCTTTTAAGCAGAATTTTGTTAGCAGAATGATTTATTAGTTCTCTGTGTTCCAAAATTCACCATGTTCCCTTATACCTTTTAGAAGGCAATTTTTGAAGTAAATATAATAAATTGAGATGCCCTTCTCCTACCTTCTAGCTTGAGGAAAGTAGTTGAAACTGCACATTTAATGTAAAGATAAAAAAAAAATTACACAAGCTGAGGTCTGGCAATGAGTTAGATTGTGCTTTTGCTCAAATCACTTTTATTGTCAAGATGAGAAGGGGCTTTAGATTAAGAGTAGGGCTGTACAGTGCATCTATATCCTGGGCTTAAACTACACTTCTATTTAAATCAGAGTATTTGGAGTGTGCAATAAACAGTTTAACTCCTTCTTTAAACTACTATTCCCCTCATAAAACAAAGAATTTCTGTCATGTCATTTATGGAAAGTAAATAGGAACTGGCATTTTCCAGTGCTTATGAATAAAGCTATACATGTTAAGTGAATTGCTAATCCAAGTTTTGCTCTCTCTCTTCTCTTTAAATATTAATGAGCTATAGAATTAAAAGGAAGTTAGGAATCATTGTTCTGACACAAATAGGAGTTTGCTTTGAAGAATGGATTAGAAATTTGAAAATATAAAGATATTTTTGAGTAGGATATCCTTGTTTTCTAACATTATATTTAAGAATTTATCTCTACTGGTTTAGGAATGTAGCCCCCAACGTTTTAGTGATTTTGATGGGATTCTGACAAGAATATAGATGTTCAAAACATTGATTATTTACCACACAGGACAAGCTGAGAAGAATGTGAAATAACATAGTATACAGGATGTTTTGGTGCTATGATTTAAGATTCAGTATATTTGTAATAATATTTGAAATATTAGAAGTAATTATTATTTTTAGAATCTATGCTTTGGTTATAGAATACTTATTGCTTTCATCCTTGATTTGGGCTCTGAATGCAAAGAAAGATTTTTTTTTTATTTTTATTTTTATTTTTTTTTTACAAATCATTTTATTTATTTTTCCCTCTCTTTAATTGCCACCCTACCACACTTCTTCCACCCCTTATGGATGTTGCCATTTCCTCTTAAGAATTGGATCTCTGAAGGCGGGACATCTCTTCCCACATGCTCACGGAGGGGACCTGGGGCCTTGCACCTGGAGTGCAGACCCAGGACCTTCTGCATGTAAAGCAGACATGCTAACCACTACACTAAGGAGCCAACCCTGAAAGATCTTTTTTTTTTCTTGAAACCTTGTCATCATCTCTCTCTCTCTCTAATTACTTTTACTAGTTGATATTTTTTTCTTTAGTTGAGTCTCACTGTTCATCCCTTCTTTATATCTCCTAGCAGTACAGTACTCTTGTGTACTTTCTCATCACCATATTTAGAGTGCACCAATTTTTTTTTAGCTGGTTCACTACTTTTGGTTAGTCTTTCTAAAATACTGCTTTTCATTTGTTGCTAACATAAAATCAATGCCAACTTCCTATTGACTAGCACGTGAGTTCCAGACTTACCTTGCTATTTGAACTTCCTTATTCCTCACCCCTTACCTGGTTTAATAAATTTTTATCCTCTACTATGCTTCAATACAGTTTCTCAGTGGTCAGCTCTTAGTAAACCTTATTTATTTCAACCTTTATTTTTTTCTCTGATGCTTTTCCCTGTTACTTGTCATGGCTTTTTTTCATCTTCTTTACCTTTACCAATTTTTCTGTATTTAAAGGCCTTGGTGGTTAGTTATTGTTAGACTTATATTTAAAGTTCTTGCTAGTGAGTATTGTTTTCCTTTTTGATTAGATTAGTTTTCCCAACAAGATTGTACAGTCATTAAGACCAAGGTCCTATTATTTTGATTTTTGTTTTTAATTCTCACAAGACTCAGCATATTGTTAGATATATAAGAAAGCTTTCTTTAAGGGGGAACTCATATTTAACAAGGCATATTATGGTTTGCATATGTGTTGAGGAGTTGGCAATTTATGCACTGGGTTATATACCAAGGAATTCCTTATCTCTGCATTATATAGGGGTAGCAGATGGGGAAAAAACAACATGTTAAATAGGTCCATCTTGACCACATAGCCTCTTATTTAAAAAAGAAAAAGTTCTAGGCATGCTGTTTAGAATATCAGTGTTCCATGGTAGGTGGTTTATGAAGTGCTGCTCTGTAGCTTGTATACTTAAATTAAAAAAGTGCTTTAAAACTGTTCCTACTTCTAGCTAGGGATGCTTTGCTTTCGAAAATTGAAGACAGCCTGAATTTAAATAATGATATTGCAAATCAGTGAATCCAAAGTATATTTTTATTTCTGAAGTCCTTTGCAGTTAGATTTAGTATCTTAAATAGAGTATAGATTTATCCTTTTTACTCAAATCTTTATGGGATAAGATAGGCCTAAGTGAGGAAATTGATCAATCTCAGTCCACTTAATAGTTTAAAATAGCAAACTCATTTCTGCTACATCATACCAACATGCAGAATCTTCAATACATATGGGTAGTCACATATGTCTCACCAAGTCAAATATTATGTCTGTATTCCGACTGGCTTTCTAGTAATGGAGGTACACAAATTTTAAAAGTCACAACTTTAACATAAGCATTGACATTTGGCATTTATTCACTTAGTGAATAGGTTTGATAATAGAAATGATTTTTATAATAACTAAAAAGACTTTTTTTGGTTCATTTTATCTGCTATTTTCTCCAAGTGTACTGGAACCACTTGGGAGTTCTGGGCTAGAAATTCTGTTAATGAGCGTAATAAAGGGATAAGAGAAAAAAATCTTAAGATAGCAACACTTATGGAATAGTTAGAGCAAGACAAGGAATGGCCAGAGAAAATAAAAGAAAATCAGGAGAATGTGGTGAAAGAAGCAATGAAAGAGACTATCAGTGCTCTCAAGTTAGATCCTACTGAGAGGTCATTCAAGATTACTGAAGAATGGCTATTTGATTTAGCTTCACGAAGGCAAGTCATTGTCTTTTTTGAGGTCAATTTTTGGTAGTATGGTGGAGGTATATTCCAATCTGCAATGGGTCATTTTAAATGAGAGGTAAAGAAGTGGAGGGAACAAGTACAGACAGCTTTTTCAAGAAGTTTGACTCTGAACTGGAGGAAAGAAAGCCATAACTGGAATAGGAATTAATGTCTAAGGGTGATCGACATGATTCATTTAATGTAGAATCTTAAACCCACTTACTTAAATGTCGATGTGAAAATATTAGTGGAAATGGAGATTACACAAATGATATGAGGAGAAAGAGAAAGAGAGGCATAATAGATCGAGGTCTCAGGATATACAAAGAAGCTCATGGAACAGACTTCCTTTGGGAGAAGCTAAGATCCAGAGCAGAGATGGTAGAGAGTGGCCATAAATAATAGAAGGTAACGTTTTCCATTTTACTTAAGAAAAGTTTGGGGGGAAAAAATGGGGGGTTCGGTATACCAGAGATGACATTCATTTTTCCTATGACGTGAGAATGGTCATCTGCTGGGTAGCAGGAGATAAGGGGTTCTGCAAGTGTAGAAAGTGTGAGAGAAGTTAAGAAGTTTTGAAAGGGGTGCTTTGTTGTCAAAGGAAACATTGCAGGATTGCTCGATTAAAATTTTTTATAATGGAATTCAGTGTGAGGTTAACTTATAGTTAATTATCTCTTATAACAAACAATTTAATAATGAGGGTTTACTATAATTAGTATTATTTTCAGTCACCCATTATACATATTTATGTATATATGTATGTATTATATGTATATAAAATGAGAGGAGAGAGAGAGAGAAATGTATAGATATAAAGTAAATTTCATGGTAGTAGTGATTTTCTCCTTGTGTCTCCTTTGGTTTAGCAAAACCGAAATTTTAACTAAAATTTGTGCCAGTTTTTTTTGCAAGTTAAACTTGTTTATTGTATTTTAAAGAGAATTATTTTTAAAAAATGACTTTTTCATATAAACAATACATGTTCATGTTCATTGTAAAAAGTTTAAGCAAGACAAAACTGATAAAATGATTTAAAGATTGCTTGATAGCTCACTGCCCAGGAATTATTTTCATTAGCATTTGATCAGTATTAAGAATGAGAAACAATTTTATATAAATCTGATCATCAATATCTGCCATTTTAAATAGAATACTAAGTATTATTTTGAGTTTGAAAGAAGAAAAAGAACTAGAATAATACAGAAGAAATTACTGAACTGGAGGTATTATTTTTTTTTTGACAAAAGATATGTTTTTAATTGATTCTGCTAGAGTTAAGAAAAAGGTTGGAGAAATAACTTTTTAATTACATGTTTCATCTTTTCTGGCATCTGTTGATTCCTTACTGTGAAAGATAAGGAAATGAGCACACAAATATTTTTACTTCCCCCTTCATATCTTTGAGGTTTTATGTTACTACTCATAGTTTATAATACAGTACTTATGTTCTATTTGATTAACATAATTCCTGTGATTAATCTTACTTATATGTTAAGAGTATATTAAGTACAGAGTCTATTTGCTATCAATCTCTCTTCATGACAATGAAAAACAGGTTGGCTAGATATAACATTCCTGAGTTACAGTTTCTTTCCTTAGAACTCTGAAACAGTGCTCCGCTGTTTTCTGGCATAGAGCTACCTTGGAGAATTTTGAAGCTTTCTATGTGACTTGAGTTTACTGCTTTCGATATTGGTGACATGTATGGTGTTGATGATTCTGCATCTGGTTAACCAACTTGCACTTGGTCAGTTTCTGTTTCAGTGTTTTTGCCAGCTTACTTGGAATATGAAACTGCATGTGGCTCTGATTTCTAAATGTGCCATCTTCTTGTCTGACAGGGTCTCTTTCAAAGACCAAGTGATCTTATGGTGTTGTTCCTTATATAAATTAGTCCACTTAGAGTTTATATAGAGAAGAATCTTCAAAACCTGAATGAACCTAGAAATGCCAAAATTTAGCTCTTTTGTACTCTTGAGTTACATGAAATAAGAGAATAGGTTTATGTTTATATCCTTGAGTCGTTGTGTTCTCATCTCTGATATATGGAAGAAAAAGATAGTAATGAAAAGAGATATAGCTATTAAAGTATTTCTCAAAGAGCCACTTTTACCAAAATCAATGATCAGCTTTCTGTACTTCTTTCTTTTCCTCTAAATGGCATCTGACAAGTTGAATACTCTTTTCTTCTTGAAACATTTCTTTCCCTCATTCCTATAAAAGCATACTCCTACTTTTTCCACTTTTTCTTATTCCTTCTTAGTTTCTTTCGCCAAGTCTCCCTCCCTATCACACATCTAAGTGTTAGAGTGCTCTCTCTACATGATGTCGTCCAGACCCATAACTTTAAACACATCTGATAACTCCTAATTTTCTATCTCCAGGCATGACCTTCTTTCTTATATCAAGTCCATCTCTAAAATATATTCCCAGTACAGATACTTCTCATCTTCTCTACATCTGCAGTTTTATATCAAGTTACCACTCATCCGGTCATCTCTCATCTGTACCACTATAGTCACCTCCTAACTTAGTCTTTGTGTCATCATTCTGTCCCTTCCTTAAAGGCTCTTCTTTTTAAAGTAGCCAGAGTGGCCTCTTTAAATCATAAATCTTATCTTATTACTCTGCCACCTCCTTGTTTAAAACTCTCCAATCAATGGCTTCCTTTAACAGCTAGAATAAAATCCAAACTCCCATAACTTACACACGTACATGAACTGCCTTACTTCCCCAACTTAAACTCTATTTACTGTCCTCTGCTGTGGTTCGCTATACTAATCATATTTCTATTTCTGAAACACTTCGAGATTATTTCCATTTTAGGATTTTTATACTTACTTCTTAGAACACTTTTCCCTCAGATCTTCACATTACTGCCTTATTCTGACCATTGTGGTCTCACTCCAACATCTCCTCAGAGAGGCCTCCCTAACTATCCTAGCTAAAGTATTATACAGCAGCACACCCTCCTCTCCACACCCCAGCACACATAAGCTTTACCCGATTTTATATAGAACAGTACCAAAAAAGTTTTTAAAAATTGGATGACATCGCACCACCAAAATGACCATAGTTAATATTTTCAGACATTTCTTGATTTTATTAAAAAATATTATCATATTTTTGACTAAATATTTAAACTGTCTCATGTAAGTAGAAAATTAGTATCACTTGCTGAAATTGAAGATAATAAAAATAAATACAATGAAATACAATGAGAGCTACATATTTATTGAAGCTTTTGGCCTGTAGAAGCTCTGAGGCTGAGGCTTGCTCTGTTGATATAAAGATTTATAAATGTTAGACATTAAGATGACCAGCAGCAAACTGAGACTTTCTTTGACATGATCAGGAGGGCTAAAAGAAAATTGAAATGGAAATAACTTCCTCACCAAACAATTCAGTGTAAGATAGTGTAGTTCAAGATGATTGAAAGTCATCTTTACCAGTCCAATATTTTCGCCAAAGAGGAATTTTGATAATTATTTTAGTTAATGTGAAGTTGAAATAAATAACTTTGACTGTGTACTCGGGTAAAAATGTTCTGGTGAACTAGTAAAAATTGGTGGTGGAGGGGAGAGGGAGCCTATAAACTCATGAAGTTTAACCAGTTCTGAAGAATTGAATAACGTGAAATGATATTACTCAAAATTAATGTTTGCGTATATTACCATGAAATTTAAACTACTAATTCCTACATCTTTAAACAATAGTGTATGCCTCAGTCACTGAAAGAGTTCTGTGTGTTCTCTGTTTGACCCTTTGCATATATTATCTGATTTGATCATACCCATTCTCTCTGAGAAGTAGAAACATTTCATTTTAAAGATGTGAAAATGAGATCCTTAGAGGTTCAGTGATTTGTCTAAGGTTATATGACCAGTAAACCTGTCTGATTTCAAAGCTCTTATTCTTAACCACTAAATCTTGTACTAAAAAAGATAAGATGTAAAAGAATGCTACAATGTAAGTGTTTGGTAAAGTCTGTTTACTCAGGAACATGTCTTTGGAAAGTAATGTCTAATTTTTTAGTTCTAAGAAGTGGAAGTTACCCAAATGGCCACCATATTTTCCATAAGTTTACTTTTCACACCTGTTTCTGGTCTCATTTCATAAGAAAGCTATACCATTTTAAAGGATAGCTTTACTGTTCCTTTACTTATCTTAATTTTTGGCAATATTTATTATCAAAAATAAATTTATGTTCATATAGTATGTTACCACTTCACATACAAATAAATATATTAATAATACTAACTTCCAGCATAGGAACAACAGTGTAATCTAATCCAGTGTGTATAGAGTCTGTGGTTTGAGTTTTTATTCTTATAGTAGAGGGAATGGATTAGTGATCATTCTTGGCAGACTCTAGGCACAGTGCAATCAAGGGAATAATATGAAGGCAGTAAGATCGATAAGTGGTTACCCCCCTTTATTCTAGCTTTTCTATTTGGATTAGTTTAGATTATCAGAGCGCTTTAGTTTCTTTGCGTCCAGAAGAATTATGATTATGAAGTTTCTGTTACTCGGTTAAAATTGAAGGTTGTAATCAAAATTGCCACATAGATGCTTTTACTTGTAGGAATGTTGTTGAGGATATCACTATAGTAGTTACTCATTGGCCCCGGCATAAAAACAACTATGTAGGATATTTTTCATTCTGAGTGTCAGAAAAAGTTTAAGTTATTTCTGTAACTGAAATAACTGTTTCCTCTGTTGCTCAGACTGCCAGGAAGCTAACTTTTATTTTTATTATCCTATTTTATTGTGCCATTTGTGTAAGATGCCTCAAATCATAACAAGAAATGTACAGTGTTGTGCTTCCAGGGAGACTTCTTTCATACCTTTAAATACTCAAAAAATTTACCTAAATTACTGTCTGTCTATTGTGTTTATTAATAAGATATAATGTACCACCACCTCGTTTCAAGTCCATATGAATTTGGCACTATGTAATACATCAATCAGTTGGATGCCAAGAGTACTTAAGTATTATTTTAAATACTTATATTTTAATTGCAATAAGATAGTTATTTTTATTATGATTACTAAATGATTCCACATTGAGATACAAAAAGCTTAATTATTTTTAATTCTGGGAAATAATATTTAAAAACTTTGTAACTTTTAATGAGAGTATCTTGGTCTTTGGTATGTAAGAATGAGCTATAGTCACTATTTTTCTCAACCGAACTCTCTTTCATGATTCCTATGACACCTCTGTCTAAAATAATTGATACTTTATATTTGAAAACATCTCATTTTGGGAGTATAATCTAATTGGTAATTTTAGTGAAATTAGTTTAAATTAATTAGTTTACAAATGTGTTTTATGGATATGCCATTGCTTTCTGTTTACAATGTATCTTAGTACTTGGTATTTGTTCATTTTTGTGATACTGTTCTTTATCTTTTAATTTGAGTAAATCCCAGTTGAATTATGTTGCCACATTATGTCTTCAAAAGGGCATAAAGTCAGTACACATGCTTCAGTAATATCTGGTTGTTTTACCCTTATGTTTCCAGTTGGCAATTTGAAATTATGGCTTCAACTGCACTTTAAATATGTGATAATAGCATGTGTTTCTAATAAGGGCCAGCACAATTTTGTTCAGATAGTGTGAATAGTTGTCACTCATATATGACAAATGCACCTTCATCTGTTTCTTTGATAGCCCCCTAAAAACCATACCCTCAAATCAGGCCGATGAAATTAGCTGCTGTGTAAATTGTGTGTCTGAGTGGTTCATTATCTAATCACCGTCAGAACCACAGTGATAAAGTAGATTGAAGCAGGGAAGAGGTCTGCCAGATGATTTCACCCGCCTCCCCCAAATCTGGTTTCCCTTGGAAACCCTAATAGTGCACTTTAAAACTTCAGGCTCTCATGACTGGAATTCAGTATCTTAATGTACCAAACCTGAAAATGCCAGTAGTTCTGGAGCATAATTTTCTTTCTGTATAGATCATAATTTTATTTATTTCAATCAGTTTTTGAAATGTTGAGGTTCTTGAATTTGTATTGCTGCTAGTGCCCTAAATATTATTAAATAGGAAAAATGCTGTCTTACCTGCTAGAATTCAGAATAATTTGTATAAATTGTTAACCTTAAAAGGAATCATTACTTATTCTAACAGTGATCTGTATTATTTATTGAATTGCTTCCTTTTAATTCATTTTAGGTGCTTTTGAAGATGATGATATCACGCATGTTGAAGGAAGTGTAGATCCTATTCGAGATATAGAAATAATACATGAAGAGCTTCAGCTTAAGGATGAGGAAATGATTGGACCCATTATAGATAAACTAGAAAAAGTGGCTGTGAGAGGAGGAGATAAAAAACTAAAACCTGAATATGTAAGTAAAAATGTATGCTTTCTTTTGATACTTTAGTTCATTTTTCCTGATTAAATTTTTTAAATAAAGCACAAAATATCTAATGTTGTTATGAAATTTTAGAATCCAAGGATCATTTCTGTTAAAAATTGTTGAGAAACTTCATTTTCTTGGCAACAAAACATAGTGACAGGCTATTTAATGTGTTCTTAACTTAAGAAGCCATACTTAGCAGTAATTGTGTTTATATTATTATTATATATATCTTCAAGTTTTAGTGTTAAAGTGTGGTTTTATGATGAAAAATTTACTGGCTTTATAGAAATGACTGAATGTATGAATTTTGTGGATTTGATGAAGTGACTTATACAAGGAATTGTCTTCCCTTAGGGGTTAACAATGAATGCACTATTAAAGTAGATAATTTTAATCTTATCAGTGAAAACATGCTAATATCTTTAATAGTCATATGTTTTCTGTCACGTAGTGAATAATTATTAGTAAATTTATAATGTTTCAAAATCCATTTTGAATCTCTTGGTTAAATATGATTAAAAATTATCTTTTACATTAAAAAGTGCAATACCTTAATTATGTATTTTCTCATTTATTAACATCTTCCATAAACTGCTCTTGCTCTTTATGCTTTTACATCAAAGGAAGGATTTTCTTTCTTTTTAAAGACATTTCATGTATTTTTAATACATGTACTTATTTTTAATTTTCTCATTTTCAGAAACTGATTCTTATTTTTCCCATCATTTATTTGTAATAAGTTTGGAAAACTCAGAGTTGATTAGGAAGCTCATGCCATTAAGGGAGAAATCAACTATAGAATTAACCTCTAAACTTAAGCACACTGTTAATAAATTATGGTCTTAAGTGCCTGGTCTTGGAACATGGAGACTTGTGTTGTGCTACTGATTTCCTCGATAGTCTGGAGCAGGCCCAGCTCATTTTACTCCTCTTAACATCATGGTTATTTCATTTATTTTCCTATTCAAACTGTAATTTTAGCTTTGAACTGGAGAAAGATTTCGAAGTTTTTGACTACACTTGGAAAAGGCATATGGTTGAATATGTGAAGCTGGAAGAGATGCACACATGAGAAGTCATAGGCTTTAGGATAAGTTCCATCTTCACTAACCTGAAAAATTGTATAGGCGATATAATATATAAAAGATTAAGAAGAAACTCCTTATGAGTTTTCTTGAGACTGTGCCATTTTGAGTTGCAAAGCTATTTTGAGTCATGTGAGACTGCCTTTTAAATCTAAACTTAGGTTCAGGTTTTAAGTTGGGTTTCCTCAGAAGCAAGGATTGGAATGCAGGTAGTTTCCTTGGAATCTGTCTCAGGAAGCACACATCAGGGATTGGGGAATTAAGACCAGGAAGGGAAGAAAACCAGTACCTAAATGAGCAGGTGGAAACTCTGAACAAGTAGGGCTCAGTCCTGCTAGAGACCTCTGGAAGACCATGTGGAAAGTGTCTTGTAGTTTTTCTGCTGGAGAAGTAAGGAAGCTGAGGTAATTATCAACTAATTTTTATCAGTCATTGATTATCAACTGCTCCTAGGAATGTTAACGTCCTGGCACCTGAAGTCTTTGTGGTCTGAGCACAGCACTTAGGCAGAGTTACAGATGCATACAAATAAGAAGCCATCAGCATCTGCTGGATCTGTGAGGGCAAAGGGGATATCGGCAGGCACCAACCGTCTGCTACAGGTCTCTTCACCCAATCAATGCACATTTAAATTTTTATCTTGGTTATTCTCTTTATTTTCTGTTGTTCTTTAGGATCACAAGTTCAATTCAGTGGTATTTTATATTTTTCCTTACTTCTGATCTTTCTTTAGTTCATCCAATACAAAGAGGACGCCTATGTGATTATGATCTCAAGTAGTTCTTGTAGGGGAGTTTCTAAAAAAATAATTAAAAAAATAAAAAACAAATTTCCTTATATTCTCTAACAATTGGCCTAAAGGTATCAATTGTGATTAGTTTCTTCTTCGTTTTTTTTTTTTTCTCTTTGTTTGTGATCTTGGCTAATGGAATCAGAGACTTTAATTGGACATATATCCTGGGTTATAAAAGAGATAGCTAATTGAAAGTTATAAGAAAAATAGGTAGATCACTTTGTTCACTAGGTAGTTACCTGATTATTCCTTAATATTCATTCAAATGTGTCTTTATTTTCTGGATAATCTTTTAGAAATTTGGCATTCAAGCCTCTCTATGAAGTTTATATTTTCTAGATTTGGATGTCATTTGTATATTAATGTGAATAAGCTGGGAAAACTTGGATTAAATAGTCTAACATAAAACATGAACCAACTTTTTAATGCTAAATCAGAATCTTTAAGTGTATGGTTGATAAATTCCAACATAAAGATACCTTTTATAGTGGGTCTTGCCGTCTGTCATAAAACTGAGGCACTATAAAGAAGATAAGAATGGGACAAACATTTCCTAATGGTATTAATTAGCCAAGTGTATTCTTTCCTAGGACTGGCATAACCAGTACCACAAACTGGATGGCTTAAAACAATAGAAATGTATTCTTTCACAGTTCCACAGGCTAGAAATCTGACATTGAGGTGCTGGCAGGGCCATGCTCCCTCTGAAGCCTCTAGGAGGGAATCCTTTCTTAGCTCTTTCACTTCGAGTAGACCCAGGTATTTCTTGGTGTGTGGCACTATAAGCCCAGTCTCTGCTTCCATCTTCACATGGCCATCCTCCCTCTCTGTCTCTGTCCAAATTTCCCTTTTCTAAGGATACCAGTCATAAAAGGATTAAGGGCCCACCTACTCCAGTATGGCCTCATCTGAACTATTTCCCAGATAAGATCACACTCTAAAGAAGGCAACTGGACATAATTAATGTCTTTTTTTTCCTATCAATATCTCCAAGTTAAATAATTAATGTCCCCCAAAACATACAGCCATTAGCAGATTTCTTCTCATTATTTTTACAGCAGCTTTTAAAGTTGATTTTTATATAACTTTAAAAAATAATTTAAAATATTTTAATCTGTAATAGATATGTTTTTCACTAAAAATCAAAAGATTCAAAAGAGTATACTATAAACACATAATTCTCCATCCCACTCTGTCTCCTCATTTACCCTTTCTCCTCTTTAGATTCTTATGTATCCTTTCAGAACTAGTCTTATATGACTTAAAAAGATCACTTCTAAAAGAACAAGATACTAAAAGTACTTGGTGAGGCTAAGCTGTGTTTATTCATCTTTTTCCCTATATTCTCTCTGTCCTGATAGTCTCTAACCTAGTTAATGGAACCAAATTGTTTGAACTGAAAACAAATATCTTTGACTCTTCTCTACCATTTACATCCAATACTATTGATTTTATCTTCTAATTTTTCGCTATATCTTTTCTTTTCTCATTTTTATGACTTGCTTAGTTTGGGCCTCATTTGTACTTAATTTATTTTTGCAGTTTAACTGATTTTTTTACTTCCATTATTGTTCTTGTTTTCCACAAATATAAAATGCAGTTCTAATTATGTTATTCCTTTAATTAAAATACCTCACCATCTTCCTATTAGAAACTACCAATGTAAAGTCCCTGGCTCACAAATTTCTCTGTGATTTGGCCTTGCCTTACATTTTCTCAGTTCTCCTGACAGTGAACTAAACATTTTGGTTTCATGTAGGTTCATTTTCTAAAACTTTCTCCTTTGCTGCTCCTCCATTCCCGTTTCTTAAGGCAGAGCCTAAAGCAGAAGTTTCCTACTTAAAAAAAAAAAAGTTTTTGTTGTGGCAGACTATAATAACATAAAATTGACCATTTAAACCACTTTTAAATGTACAACTTAGTGGCATTAAGTATATTCTCAATGCTGTACAACCACCACCACTTACCATTTCCAAACTGAAACTCTGTATCCTTTAAATAACAACTCCCCATTTCCTCCTCCTAGTTCATGTGTAATCTCTAGTCTCCTTTTTTTTTTTTTTTTTTTTTGGTCTATGAATTTGCTTGTTCTAGGTACCTCATTTAAGTGGAATCATACAATTTTTGTTCCATATCTGGCTTATTTCACTTACCATAATGTTCTCAAGGTTCATCCATGTTTTAGTATGTAACAGAATTTCACTCCTTTTTAAGGCTGAATAATATTATATACCACATTTTATGCACATTTAAGTTGTTTCTACATTTTGGCTATTGTACATGATACTGTTATGAACATTGTTATACAAGTACATTGTGGTCATAACATTTTTGAAGAACTCTCCATTGAAAATAGTCTAGAATGAATATTAAGTGATAATACTGACTTAGGGAGGTAGAGTTATGAATGCTTCCCTCTTAAATGTTTTCTACTTCGGTTTTATTGCTTTTGTAAAATAAGCTTATAGAAATGAGCCCTAAAGTTAAACATATTTATTAAATATAGCAGACCATTTAAAAATGTATGAACCAGGAATGTGATTAGAAATTATTGGAGTTCATTATTGAGTCTGCATAATACACAATATCCCAAAGCTAGGAAAGGGATTATAAAATTTTCAAAGTTAAGAACGACAAGTTGTTTAATTTGTTGTGGCAATACCGGTGCAGGAATCAAACTATGGTAGGTAGAACTACTTCCTGGGTCCTGGAGAAATGATTATCATAGTAATTATTCTCAACATAAATGAGGAGTTTCTGACAGTGATGCTCTTAGACCAGTGGGAAAAATTGAGGTAAAGTTGTCTCCTTTTTCATGAACTGAAGTGAGAAGAGTGAGAATGTAAGCATAATTGACCAGTATTAATCTAATGGTCATTTAACACTGCGTAAAATATTTTATGTTCTCAGTTTATAATCATTATTTTAAGCAAATTATTGTTTTTCTTTTAAGATTGTAAGGGCAAATTTTTCACTTCTATTTGCTAATACATTATGTGAACAAATAGGTATCTGCTAGAGGTGAAAATCTTGACTTATTGAATCTCAAGTTTTAGTGTGTGTGTGTGTGTGTGTGTGTGTGTGTGTGTGTGTGTGTGTGTGTTTTAATTGGAGTATTTTAGTTGTAAGGAACAGACTCAACTTAGGCTATTTCAAGAAATGGATTTTTAATTTTTAAATAAAAGGCGAGAAGGGAAATGGAAATCCAAAAATACTCAAGAGCAGGTATAGCCTGGTATAGCCAGGCCTTTTGGAGTTGAATTGTAAATCATCCCAGGATAGCAGCCAGGAATTCACCAGAAGTCTAGCATCTTCTTTGATGGTACCCTGCCATTCATGTAACTCATATGTTCTTCATATATGCTTCATTGGAATGTTTTTTTTTTCCTGCTAGACTTCATCTGCTGTTTTATATATGCTGCTTTTATTCATGATTTCTGCTTCTACATAAGTTCTGCTTACTTACAATTTGCTTATTTGTCATGTCTTGTAATTCACTCTATCTTGTCTTTCAGTATATCCTTTCGGTCTAAGTCTCATTCTATTATCTTGGTATTTCCTAATTTCAATCCTCAGAGCAGGCATCTGATTGCCTCAGCTTATTCCCATTTTGGCAGAGTTTTTTTTTCCCCCTTCTTCTTTCTTTATGAGATAACTTCATAGGTCAAGTGCCTGCCAGTTCTTGCCAGGAAACTGTGTTGTGGTTAAGACTGCCTCCTCAGAAGAACCTGTGGACTGAGTTAAATTCTTTTAGGAGAATACTGAGAGTAAAGCACCATGTTGGATAATGTGTTTAGTATACCGTTTAAAATGGTATGAGCCTTAGCAATTATAGTCTCAGTGCTCAATATTATTTATTTGAGGATAGCAGTTAGGAAATACAAAACTGTTTAAGACCTTTTCAGGATTACACAAAAAAGTGTATTGTGTTCGGGGCAAGGGTCACGAGGATTAGATTCATTTGAGGCCAGACTACTTTAGACCCAATCAGTTCACATCCACCCTGAAGGGAGTGAATTCATATAAGAACTGATGTTATGGTATATATGCTATAGGCATATTTTCCTTGACATTTTCACCTGTCAACTTTCTCCTTGCCCGTAGCCAACACAGATGGAGAAAATTACAAATAGGACATTAGTATCCCTAGAAACTCATTATTACCAACCTCAAGTGGGCCCTCAGCTATACCAACTTTGCTGTTTGCCCTCCTACTCTGCTGAACTGCTTCTCTAGCCCCTCAAACCTCTTATATGTGCCCAGTCCCTACTTTGATCCATCCCTACCCTCAACAGATAACCTTGCTTCCAACTTCAAAGATCAAAATAAAAGCCATCAGACAAGAATTCTCTCAGTTTTCCACTAGCCAAATCTAAAGCCTACTTATTTACTCTTATCTGTGACTAGTTATTCCACTTCTTTGGATCTTATCACTTCTTAAGTTTTCAGAAAACTTGCACTATTAGTCATCCCTTCTTTTTTCTTTTCTTTGTTGCTTTTAAGTGACTGTATTAAGATAGATTTGCATATCATAAAGTTCATTCCTTTAATGTATTCAATCCAGTAGTTTTTATTGCAGTACAAAGTTTTGTTTTGATCACCAATAATCCTTTCTTGTATATACAACTTGTCCCTCTCAAACTAGATTGCTTTCATCAGCTACTTAGAGTGGCTTTTTTAATCTTAAAAAAAAGAAAGAAAGAAAGAAACTTCTTCCTGAATGCCATACTCCTCATCACTTCATTGCCATATTTTCTCTACTCTCCTTAAAAACTTCTTTAAAGAATTATTTTTCCCCACCTCTTAACAACTCAATCCAGTCTATCTGATTTATACTCAAAACAGATTTCACCAGAGTTATCAGTGATTTTTGCATTGTTAAATCCAGTGTACATTTTCAGGTTTGTCAGTAGCATTGGATACTGTCGGGTCATTGCTTGAACTACTCTTTCTTCATATTCCATGACTACATTCTCCTGGTTTCCCTCCTACTTCTCTAGCAACTTCTCAGGTTTGTTTGTTTGTTTGCTTGTGTGTTTACAGGCTCATCCTCTTATACCTTTGCTATTAAATATTGGCCCTACTTCAAGTTGAATCTTAGTTTCTTTTTTTCTCAAATTTCTATCCATTGCTACAGTTACTATTTAAATAAAAATAACTTCCAGATTTGTACCTCTGAGCTAAAGACAATTATATTTAATTCCCGACTTGGCATCTCATGGATTTCTCAAAGACATCTTGTAGTTAGCACATCTAAAATCAAACTCAAGTGTTCCCTCCCTCAAACCTGCTATTCTTCCACTGTTCTTAGCTCAGAGAAATGTACCACTATCTGTTAGTTATGCAAACTAGAAACCTAGTCATCTTTGACACATTCTCTTTCTGTCCTTTCTCATACCTAGTTCATCACTGAATTCTGGCAGTATGTATCTATAAGGATATAATAATATGCCTATTTTTTGTCTGTGTATATGCATATATACATATGTAGAGATAGAGAAAGGATAAAACAAATACAGCAAAATGATACATTAATGAACCTGGGTGTAGAGATAGTCTATTATTTTTGTAGCTTTTCTATAAGTTTGAAATTATTTCAAAGAAAAAGTAAAAACAAAAAAATAAAACTATCTCACGATTTTGATATGTAGATATACAGTTAAAATATATAATAATAATAGCACAGTGGTAAGGGGAGCAGTAATGGAGTAAAAATGTTATGATACTCCAATTAAAAAACAGAGTGATGGCTCCTCAAATAGTTAAACATAGAATTACCATATGGCCAAGTAGTTCCAGTGCTAGATTGACATTTCCAAAAGAATTGAGAACAGGTATGCAAATAAATATATGTATGTGCATGTTCATAGCAGCACTATTCACAATAGCCAGAAGGTGAAAACAGCCCAAATGTCTATCAGGAGATGAATGGATAAATAAATTGTGGTATATACATATGATAGAATATTATTCAGCCTTATGAATAAATGAGTATTGATACTAGATGTGGATCAACCTTGAAAACATTATGCTAAGTGAAAGAACCCAGCCATAAAGGTAACATATTGTATGATTCCATACGTGTGGAATATGTAGAATAGGTAAATTGATAGATACAGAACTGTGTTTAGTATACTGGTAGTTGCCAGGGGCTGGTGGGGAGGGGAGAATGAGGAGAAATTGCTTAGTGAGTATGGGGTTTTATTTTGGAGTGATGGAAAAGTTTTGGCAGTAGATAGAGGTAGTGGTTGCATAACATGAATAAACTAAATGCTTAGTACTAAATTACTTTAAAATGGTCAATTTTATGTTTTTGTGAATTTCACCTCAATAAAATTTTAAAAATTAAATGACATAAAGAATGTCAGATTGGATTTTAAAATATCACCTCTATGCTGCTTACATGACACAAATCTTAAACATTAAGACAGAAAAATTGAAAGTAAAGGATGGAGAAATATATACTGTATAAGCCATCCCCCCCCCCAAAAAAAGCTGTCGTATTATACTAATATTAAAATAGACTTTAAAGACGTTAAAATAGATCATTTGCTAATGCTAAATATTCAATATACCAGAAAGATAAAATAATTTTAAATATGTATATGCCTAAAAATATGATAAAACTAAGTAATAATACAACCTCAAAATATGTAAAGCAAAAACTGATAGAACTAAAAGGTTAAAAAAGACCTTAATCTACAGTCATGAAAGAAAATCTTAATATTCCTTTGAGTAATTGATAAAACAAGCAGACAGAATTTCAGTAAAGATATAGAAAATTTAAACAACGTGATCAAGTAACTTCACCTAATTGAGATATATAGAATACTGCACCTTACAACCACAGAATATAGATTCTTGTCAAGCACAAATGGAATGTTTACCAAAATTGGCCATACAGCAAATTAACAAATTTCAAATGATAGAAATCAAAAAGCATGATACTTGACCACTATGAAATCAAAATTAGTAATCAATAATAAAAAAGATTACTAGAAAATTCATAAATGTTTAAAATAGTATACTTCTAAAAGACTTCATGTTCTAAAGAAGAAATCGTAATGGAAATAAAATATTTTTAATCCATGATAATGGAAATGTAAAATATCAGTCAGTATTTGTTATATTGTATTTGTTGTATTATTGTCTGATGTATACAATCAAGTTCTATAAATTTACAGTTTTACACATATATATCCAAAGTAAGAAAGGATAAAATCAGTGATCTCAAAGTATCCATGGAAGGAGAAAGTACCCAGGGAAAGTAGATGGAAACAATAAAGATGAAAGCAGACCTTAATAAAACAGAAAAGAAAGAAATGTGACAAAGAGACCCAAAAAGGCCAAAACTTGGGTCTTTAAAAACAGTATTAAAATGGGTAAATTCTTATCAAGGGTGATGAGGGGAAAAAAAGCATACAACCATTATCAGGAATAAAAAAGGAATAATATTACTACAGATCCAACAGACATTATTATGTTAACAAGATATTGCAAACAACTTATTACAGTGATTTGAAAAATATGTGAAATAAATTTCTTAAAAGACTACTTAACAAAACTAATATAAAAAGAAACAAAAATCTGAGTAGTCCTTTCTCTATAAGATAAATCTCTTTCGTGAACATAAATGCATAATCTTAAATAAAATATCGGCAAACCGAATCCAATAGTAAATATTAATGATAATTTAATAAGACTAAAATTCCAAGAATGCAAAGTAGGTTTGCCATTCAAAATTTAATAAAACACTAAAGGAGAAAAGTCCTGGGATCTTTATACATTGGAAAAAGGATTTGATAATATTTGATCACTCACAATTTAAAAAACCTCTAACAATAGAGGATAATCTTCCTAATCTGAAAAAAGAGTATCTATAAAAAAGCCTGTGTAAACAATTATCCTTATTTAATGGTAAAATACTGAAAGCTTTTCCTCTCATATCAGGAACAAAGCAAGTCATGCTCTCTCACTGCTTCTATTCAATCTTGTACTAGAATTCTTGTATTAGATAAGATAAATGGAAAGTGCCTTATTCACAGACAGCATGTTTGTATATTTAGAAAACATGACAGAACTGGGGAAATAAACCACTGCAATTAGTAGATGGATACCAGGTCAATATAAAAAATTATTTCTATTTCATAACCCAGAACTTAAAGAAAAAATTTTAAAAAGATGAGAGTTGTAGAGGCATTTGAAAAATTCAAATACTTATGAATAAATCTAGGGAAAGTTCTCTAAAATTTCTACCCAGAAAACTATAAAACATTATTGAGAGAAATGAATGAATAAACCATGTTTTTGATTAGAAGACTCAATATTTTAAAGATGTCATACCTCCAAAATTGATCCATAGATGCAAGCAAATCCCAGTTGAAGTCCTAGCATGTTGTTTTTCTCATAGAAATTGACAAACTGGTTCTAAATTTTACATGGAAATGCAAAGGTCCAAAAATAAGCAAGATAGTCTCAAAGAAGAACAGAGTTGGAGGACTTGGAATACATCAACTTTATATCAAGACTATTATAGATCTGCAGTAATTAAGACAGTCAAGGATAGACAATTGACCAATACAACAGAAAGGATATATACAGGCACAGTTTGATTCGTGGTAGAGATGTCACTGAAAAGTAATGGAGAAAGGAATGCTTTTATCAAGAAATGGTGTTGGCTCAGTTAGATAACCTTGTGGGAGAGAGAATAAATCCTCACCCACCTCACACTATACATAAAGATTACATAGAGTAAAAAGAGAAACTCTTATAGAATAAAACATCTATAATATAACATAGAATATGTTCATGACCTCGGAATACATAATTATTTTTTTAAACAGGACACAAAATAACTATGAAGGGAAAGATTGGAGAAAATTGGACTACATTAAAATTAGGACCTCTGTTAAATAAGAAAGAGAAAATGTAAGGTATAGAGTAAAAAAATATTTGCAGTATCTAAAAGAACTTGTCTACAGGGTATACGAAGAACTACAAATAAATAAAAAAAGACATCCCAAAAGAAAAATGGGCAAAATACTTAAACAAGTATTTCATGAACAAGAAAATGACCCATTAATCATTAGGGAAATGCATATTCAGACTATAGTGAGATACCACACACTTACCCTAAATTAAGAAAAATGATAGTACCAAGTGTTGGAAAGAATGGTAAGCAAATGGAATTCTCAGACAGTGCTGATGGACGTTGTAAAGTAATATATCTGCTTTTGAAAACTAATTAGCAATATATACTAAGTTTGGGTAAATGTATGACCTGTGACCAAGCAGTTTTAATCTTAGGTATATACTTGAGAAATGTATGCACAAATTTATCCAAATACATGTACAAGAGTGTTTTATAGCAGCTTTATTCATAATAGCTTTAATAGCATCAAAAATGTTAAAGCATAAACAGCCCAAGTTTCTATCAACAGTAGAATGGATAAATAAATTATGGACTGTTTCTACAGTGGAATATTACATGGCAAAGAAAACACAAACTACTGTTCCATCTAACAACATGGATGGATTTCACAATATCAAACAAGAAAGCTGAACACAATGCAGACTGTATGATTTTATTTTTATAAATTCCAATAATGGGCTAATTTGTAATGCAAAGAAGCCAGAATAGTTAATTATCTTTGGAAAGGAGTGGAACATTGTGACTTCATTACTAATAACATTCTCTATGTTATCAGGGTGGTAGTTACAGCCATATCTTTATTCCGTGATATTTCACCAAGCTGTATGTAACTTATGTATGTTACACTGAGTATATGTTATACTTCAGTATAACCTCTTCTCACATTTGACTTTCAAACCACTATTTATCTTCTGCCATATCAATTCAATCTCCTATTTGGATTATTTTCCTTCTTTGGTTTTGGTTTCCTTAAAAATCTTTCTTAGTTTATTAACTCTCTTGACATCTTACTCATTTTTTCTGACCTCACTGTGTACTCTTTATGGCCTTTGCTCCCGCTTCATAGATGCTGGGCTTTTTGAACTCTGCCACCTATGCTAGGTAATTCATGGGGGCGGGGGGTGCTGAAGGGAAGGAGGGGGAGAGAAAGGGAGAAAGAAAAGGAGAGAGAAGGGAAAGTGAGAGAAAGAGAGTGTGTGTGATCATTTTTTTCTTCCTTTAGGACTCTCCTAATCCAGTAGCCTTTTTTTAAAAATTAAAATCAGCTTGTGGATTCCGCGCACCATTCTTCCTTGAATATGGTGGAATCCATTCAGACTTACAGGAATCATAGGGACAGTTGCCTCCTTCTTCTCAGTAATGGTCAAATTCTCTGCTGAGCTCTATACCTCAGGAATGAATTGGTGTTCATTCTTGTTGTCAATATTATAGCTGCCTGGGGCCAGGACCACTGCTAGGCTAAATTCTCACTCTTTATTGTAGTGAATCACATAGCAAAACCCCACAACTTCCAATATACATTCTACCCAGATTATTAACCTATTGCTTTAATTATTAAGGATATCCCCCTTACACACATGCATCTCTCGACTCATACCTCTTACAGGCAGACACACACACACACACACACACACACACACACACACACACACACACACAGCCATGCAGAGCATTGCTGCCAGTTGTCTTAGTTCGCTCTTTGTTGCCTAATTCTTTTCTGGGAGCTTTAGTCACTAAAGTAAATAGAAAGATGGTAGTCCGGGAGCATTCATCCAGTAGAGCAACAAATGTTTAATATTCTGATTCAAGCAGATCCTAAATATCAAGTTATAATATACAGTGGAGGTCTCTTTCATGAGAGCAAGCCCAGATTTGGAATATTTAAAGGGGATACTTTGAGTTGGAGCAGGAGGAAGCTATATTAGTGGAATTCCAGCCAGACTGTTTGGAGCTGGAAGCCTTGCATCTCTTCCTCTGGTCTGAGTGTATCGTTGGCTGTGTGTTTAAGCCATCATAGGTCAGTTCATCTGGATGTGAGCACTAGGTATTAAAGTAGTGGGTTTGGCTAGAGGAAAGTATCAGACTTGGAGGCTATAATTATTACAGAATAAAAGTGAGTCACCTTGATAAACTGCCAAGTCTATCCATTTAGCCATCAAATTTAGGATTACATATGGTGGCCAAAGAATAAATGAAGTCTTCTCTACCCCCTTACTCTGTGAATATACCTTTATTTTGTTTCCTATTCTAAAGATGATATATACTGCTTAAATATAAATAAAAAAAGAAAGGAGAAAGGGAAGTCTCTCTGGAATCCAGTCTTCTAGAGATTTCTGTTGCTAACAGTTTGATATGGCATTTGTCTAATTTCATTTCTCGAGAACATTTATTTAATGTATTATGTATACTTTCAAAACCACAGATGGGATCACATTATGCATTCTTCCATAAATAATGATACTAATATCTATTGCATATTTACCATGTGCCCGGGGCTATGGCATTTACTTTACATGCATTTTCTCGTGTAATTCTCACAATCACCATATTTTGAATTAGAGTTATTATCTTAATTTTACATAAACAGACTTAGATTGAGTAACTGCTCAAAGTTACATAGCTAGAAAATGGTGGAGCCAGGACTTGTCCCCAAATCTGTTTGATGACAAAATCCATATTCTTAACTTATTCTATTGTTCTGAACCTGCTTTTTTTCACTTAGCAATATATTTTGGACATTTCCCCATGAAAATGTATATGTAGCTATGTCTTAATGAATGAAACCGTTCTGTTATATGAATGTTCCATAATTTATTAGCAAATCTCTAATTATTGGGTTTTAGGTTGTTTCTAATCTATATCTCTCTTTTGGTGCTAGTATCACACTATTCTAATTACTGTAGCTTTATGGTTTATTTAAAAAATATAGTAAAGCAAGTCATTCTTTTAGAATAATAATATATTCAATTTATAATATTCTCCAATTTCTCTGTTATGATTTTTAACTGGAATTGTGTTAGATAAACATAGTGGCTAGAATTTTTATCTGCACAGTGTTTATCAGGAGGGATGAATTTTGAGTGTAGGGTCTGGCTGAAGCAAGTTTTAGGTCAGTGTCTAAATTCAGGTCTGGGAGTCCATGGACCTGGAACATTTACTTACTAGGCTGTTTTGGGGGAATTTGAGTATTGTCACAGAGTCACAGCCATAGTGCTTGCATTTTGGGATCATAAATCCCTTTTAAAAGCATTTGGAAGATATGTGCTGTCGTTCCTCAAAGGCACATAAACACAGAACTTTATATACAATTTTAGGGTTCGGGAAACTCTGAAATCCATTTTTGGATCGGAGGTTAATAATTCCTGCTGTGGGAACTGTACAATACCAAAATAGAGAAGTCTAGTAATTCGTCTTAGAAAGTCTAGTAAATAACTGGGTTGTGTTATTTTATGCAAAGAAAAAAAAATATTTTTTTGATACATGGGTTGGCAATCAGATATTATACTCAAATATTTCTCTCATGACCTGAAATGAGAATGAGGACTTTGAATAACAACCTTGGGAATGCCTACGCTAAACAAAGAGCAGTTAGAAAGGCAGTAAAGAAGAGAAATAGGCCAGGGACATAGGAAAGGACATGAATTTTCAAGTCAGTTAGATCTGGTTTTGAATCTCATCTGTACCACTTACTGCTACTATGGGAATTTAAACAAGTCACATACCCTCCCTGAGTCTAAATACATTATAGCTGTTATTAACAATAATAATACATCAAGAAAATAGAACATTTCTAAATGAAGTATGAGACACTCAGAAGAGTAAAAAGTAGAAGAGCGAGGTATTCAAAGTGAGTTTGAATTGTTTCTTTGCAGTTAAAAGATAATTATTCAGCAAAAGATAGTCTTTGTAGAATGTTAAGACCAGAAGCCAAATTGAGATTTCTCTAAAAAAAAAAAAAAAACAATACTGCTGGTAACTTTCAGAAATTTGAAGAAAAAGTCTAATGAACAATTATTCAGATGTAGAAGATGTGTATGTGCCTTAAAGGAGTACCCAAGAAAATATATTGCCATTTTGTAGATCACTGATACTTAGTCTTTCAACAATTATAATAATAATGGCAACAACTCATATTTATTAAGAACTTACTCTGTGCCAAGAACTGCACTACACACCATCTAGGCATTATCTATTTTGATCTTCAGAACAGCCCCCAGGAAGTAGATGGTATTGTCATGAAGTAATTAATAGGTCACAGACCCGGTGAATGGTAGACCTAGGATTTATTCCCACACTTAAGCATTAAGCTGTTACCTCTAGAACAAGTATGTATACTCATATCACTGCCATGTAACCAAAAAGTTAAAATAGCCAGGACTTTTTGCACAATCTCCATCTTGTACAGAATTTATTTTGAAAATGAGGAACTTGCTACAGTTATCAAAACATTCTTCCTCCTACATCTGTATTTCTACATAATGATATTACTAAAGAAAGATGAAATCCTAAAGTAACTTCTAATTATCAAGCATTAAAGTGTTTTTATTTTATGTTTTTACTGTGTTCCAGTTTGTTAAAAGTAGATTACATGTGTATTAGATTAAATTCAGTGAATTGGAACCTTTTATTGTTTTAACCATAATTATTAATATATGTGTTAGTGTAAGAAAAAGATTTAGTCAATCTCTTAAGTATTATATACAAATAAGTCCAAATGTTTTCTTTCATCTGATGAGAAGTTTTTCAGGTAAAGACTATAACATCTTCTAATTTTTGCTAAAATTCAGTTTTTTACTTTTAGAAAAACAGTACATTGCAACTATATCATACAGTCACTTCTATAAGATAATCTAATCTGAAAGCAATTTATTTTTTTATTTGTCTTAAGTAAAATTGATGTCTTTTAGTAATCTAAGGTATCTTTTCTTGGCTATTAAATCTTTTGTGGGGATAATTAAGAACCAGGTAGAAAATAAAATATTTTAAATTTTAAACTATTTTTATTTTTAACTATTCAAAAACTTAGTTATAATTTAGAAATTTTTCTAAAAGGATTTGAACATAGCTTTAATGAATATACTGTTTGAGAACTTTATGAGTTAATTCTAAAATTTGATTGTTTCTATTTGTAATATAATATGTTGGTGTGAAGAGGGGGGGAAAACATAACTAATGCCAAAAAGCTTTTGTGATAAGATTTCTATGTCTGAAGTGATGCTCTAGTTAATTTAAAATGAGAGAAATACTGAAATTCCTTCACTAGTGATTAGTATTTATTGAGGTCCTTTGGTTTTGTAAAAATGTTTGTAGTTACGAAAGTATTTGACACTTTTTATATGATTAAAATTTGATTTCCTTCTGTATTTTTGGTTTTGCTTTCTTTTGTCTATTTTCTTTTTTCTTTCTTTAATTGAAAAAACTAATGTAACCAAATATAAGATGGTACCACTGTTTTCTCCTTCTTTTGTATAATCTTGTTGCGTGTCTCTACATAAGCTGTTCTGGCCACTCATCATAGTAACCAGCTGGGCCATTTCACCTGCTGGAGCCATTAAAGAGGACTCTCTCCCCCTAGATTAATCCCCTCCGACATTAGTTTTTTGCACTGACAACTGGAGCAGGCATTCAGAATTTGCAGGTGGCCAGTGTGACGCACATAATTGCCTACAATTTTAGGCAATGAATAAAAATGGTCTACATTACTTGTCAAAGGTTGTATATGCAGTGCCAAGTGAGATCTATGGGAAGCCTTTTAGGGTTTAAAGAACAGTTAATAGCAAGGCTGCACAGGGCTTTTTTAATCATAATGCATTTGTAATATAGCACTTTGATCTTCTCCTTGTAGGAAATGGTGTTACATTAGCCACTTTTAAACATTTATGAGTGAAATTCAGTTATAGAAGAGTAAAAGTGATTATTCTTAAGCAGAACATGTTAGATTTCATTAAAAGTTTTTAGCTTGCCCCTTCCTTGTTAAAATCTGTGGGAAGTCCTTTTCCTGGAGTGTTTTAAATCAGGATCTAAGGATATAAGGCTTTTTCCTTATTTTTCCCGTTGGTAACAGCAAGATTTGGAAGGAGGGTATACTAAATATTGAGGTAATTTATACAAGTGGATATTTATAGACGAATAACTGATTTATGGTAAAGAAAAATCCATCGATGATACTCCAAGAAACCTATTAGTAATAATTGTGTATTATAATAAATTTTGAAAAATGCATATTTTAAACATCTATAAATTATCTTTAACAACAACAAAAAAACAGATGACTCTCAAATGCACTTCTTCTGGAAGAGCTAAGTTTGACCTTTCAGACCCTAGAGCCTTTTATTAACACCTGCCTGTAAGGAGAACCTTGCCACACGCAGCTTTTAGATTCAGAACCACAAAACTGATGAGGAAAGGCTTGAAGGGTTCAGTTTGTGTCACTTGCTGTTTGCCGTTTCCATTTCACAGATGATTAATCTTTCTGTGAAGAAAGGCCAGAGAAACAAAGCACATTGGGCTCTTCCTGCAGTTACTCCTTCTGAATGCACACTAGCTTGCTAACTAAAAGGCCTTTAGATTTCCAGCAGAGAGAGATGTTCTGAAAGTGAATGCAGCTGGTTGGAGGTCACCAGTGCAGGGCTCTTGCCATTGTGTAATGGAGGCTTTGGCAGGTTGAGGTTGGGGGGAGGGTGGATTGTTGAAGTGGGGACAGGAGAAGTGGGCAGGGAGAAGGTGTTGGCAAAAAATTAATTCAGAATAAAAAGGGTTTTGGTGAGTTGATTTAATATTTTGGAGAGTAGATTATCAATAATAGGCTCAATTTCATCTATTTGTTAGTTTTTCTTTTTAAGGAAAAAAAATTGTAATTCGGTCTCTCTAGTGTACCCCTATTTCCTAATAGCATGTTTATCTTGCAGGTGGCATCACTAGGTAATGTTGAGATATTACTAACTTCCGTAGTCTTTGTTGTAGTTGAATTGTCTTGAAATTTTTAACTTTTACTAATTTTGCTAATATTCCACATTTATATATTAATATTTTAATGCTACAACGTTTCATTGGTATTTGTTTTTTAATGAGATATTGAAAATAATTATCTGTGTGATTTAGTTTCTCTATTAGTTTTAGTATTTGCTGTCTAAATGCTTAGTATTCACCTTGTATTTACTTTTTTCTTAATTGTGTATAGGACATAATGTGCAAAGTCAAATCCTGGGTTATAGATCAGAAGAAACCTGTTCGCTTCTATCATGATTGGAATGACAAAGAGGTAAGTTATAATTATCATGCCATCTATTACTGCCTTATCTTTGATTTCTAAGAGAACAAATCAGAGTCACCATTATTTTACACTTATTTTTATATCTAGTTAAACTTTAGTTCTGTCAGTGATGGCTTTTTCCCAGACTTGTTATCTTTTTTCCCCTATTCCTGATATAACAATCTTTTAGAAACAAGAATTATGAAAATGAAAATAGCTGTTTGTTTAAACAGTTTACTTGCAAGCTATTTAATGACTTACTCAATATTTACTCAAGTTTTAAAAAGAATTCTTTCTCTCCCACTTTAGATTGAAGTGTTGAATAAACATTTATTTCTGACTTCAAAACCAATGGTCTACTTGGTTAATCTTTCTGAAAAAGACTACATTAGAAAGAAAAACAAATGGTGAGTTTTTCCTCTCCAGATATACCTAGACATATATCTGCACACACAAACACATGTATATGTACTTAACTGCTATGTTTGACTTTAATATTTTTCCTCTTATTAAAAAGTATAAAATGGATGAAAAAGCTTTCCCTGATGTTTACTTTCCAAGTTGAGTCTCCTAATTAATTTACACTGAGAGAATTTAAGAAAAAAATAAAAAGGATTAAATTAGGCAGTATTGAATCATTCATATTTACTTATCAAATTTAAATTTAATAGATAGCTTGGTTTGTTTCCTTTGCAAAATGAGAATAAATGTAGTTGGAGCAGTAAAAAGTTTTAATATAGGAATTTCTAGCTGTGTCAATATTATATGTGACTTTAAAATACCCACTTGGGATTATAGTTGGGCATAAGTTCTAGAATCCAGACTAAATGCTTTTTTAAAAAAAGTTTTTTTAATTAAAAAATTCTGGGAGTGGAAGGGAAGACCAGGTATTTGTTTCAAATACTTTAAAAGTGTATGAAAGTAAAAACTATAAATTCATGTATCGATTATCATTTTTGCCTTTGATTTGCTAATAACTTCCAAAAAAATCACGTTTGTGTAACGTGTGGACAGTACACATTGGGCATAGCACTTGCTTTGACTTGCCTCACTGTACCCTCACAATTTTATACTGTTACATCAAACAAATCAAATATCCAAACAGATATCCAAAGCAAAATATCTGAATTCTCCTAAAATATATTATCGGTTTTTCCCTGTACTTCATTAAGTACTTAGATGCACATGGTTTCAATTTTCCATTAAAAATTCTCATTTCCATATGATATCAAAGAGTGAGAAGCTTTAAACTGAAAAATAAACATTCATAGACTGGAAGCCAAAACAATAATTAATGTCAGATGGTTAACTCCAATAAATCATTAGAATAAATTCTGTGAAATTACTGCAACTAAAAATCTAAAAATGCCCTGTTGATATTAGTGTAAGATATTCTGTGTTTCTGATAGGAAGCTGAATTTGGCCTCTTTATTGGTAATATTCTAGAAAGCATAAACTTACCACGAAAATTTAGTTCTGACTGATCGGTTCCCTCCAGTAGATAATTAAATTTAAAATAATCAGTTCTGTCTTGTTTCATATTCTTATAATTTTGATGATTTATGCGTTAAAAATTGTTACCTTTGGGAAAGAATTTTAAAATTTATTACTTGACCTTAGTTAATAAATCTTCTCATTGTAGTATAAAGGACAAGGTTTCCTGAGGCTTCCTGAAACAATACAGACATCAAAGTTTACATGAAAAGGGATGAGTCAGTTTCCTTGCCCAAAGGGGCTTCTCACACCTGTATTTGGATGATTACAGGTAGAACTCCCTGGCTCTAATTGTATAGTAAATACCATTTCCCAGACCCTAATGGTAGACAGACTGCTTGGGAGACGCCAGTCTGTGATTTAGCTGTCGCCAGACACCCCGTGTTTTTTGTGAGACCAGTTGTGATGATGATATGGTTATAGCCAATTGAAAGTAAACTCTCGTCTAAATAGCAGATTTTAATATATAAAAATGTAGAGGTATGGATGATCTTATTTATAAAACCAAATTTTAGATTTTATGTATAGCTAATGATCTTGTTTGGGTTGTATGTATGTTTGGGGGTTGGAGGGTCATATCTTGTGGAAGTTAGTGTAATTGTAGCTGAAAGATCAAAGACTCAGTAACTGAGTGATGTTCCAGAAGAGAATTTACCACATAGCCATTTTCTGTACAGTTTCTGCCGCCTGCTGTTCCTATTTTCCCTCAAGCTAGCCATTGACTACCCCCTGTGCATCCCTGCTCGTAAAAAATGATTGAGGAAGTATTTGTCATGTATTTATGAGTGGGAAACATTGTGTGATAGAGAATGGCATCTACTGGAGCCAGAAAGATTGCCATTTCCCTTTCATTCAGCCACTTTGCCATAGCTTTAAATCCTCTGTTTACGCAACATAGCCTTTGTATTAAAGTGCAGAATAAATTTTTATTATGAAGGATATGAACACTAGGTTTTCATCATTTATAACACTGCAAGCAGATGTAAATAATTAAAATATATTTTAAGTACTAAATCCTTTTAATTTGTGTTAACATAGTGGGGTTTTTTTGGAAATGTTTGTATCTAAGCTCTATTTGCATTAGTTGCTCCTTTAGCAAAAGAAAAATCTTGTTTTTTAAGGTTATTATGTAATGTTACTGTAACAAATTAAGACTGATGCAGAGAGCAGTAATAAATATTTTCCTAGGTCTTTTAGATCTAGAAAACTATTTTAAATGGTCAGGAAAGAGGGAGGAGGGGTTTATGATTTTGGCAACAAGAGAAAGACTAAAACTATATTTTAATGGGGTCACCATTTCAGAAGTAATGAACATTTTAATTACTAGGTAAAGTTCACTTTAAATTAAACGGTAACGTTATTTTTCAATATTAGAGAATAGGGAAGCATTTTGAAAGATGAAGTCTATTGTGATATTGAGTTAGGTGTATTGACCTTTTGAAAGATGTAAAAACTGGAATGACTCCAAGCATCTACTCATGGGTTTTAACAATATTGAATTAGTCATTTCATTGATTTATGAATAAGACCTAGCCCCTGAAGAGAAGCTGACATGGTAGCTGGGTTAGTTATAGTTGTGTTATGAATAAATGACAGTAATCAAGATGTTGTAAAGGAATCCACAGAAACTTTTTTTTTTATTATTACAAATTGCTGTTCTTTGAATGAATAAAGGTATACAGAAGTTGTTTTTGTGTTTGGCGGGTGCCAGTGATTTTTGAACACTTGAGGATTTCATTTTTTAAACATAATCAGTTGTTACTTATAACTAAGATAATACTATATGCAGTATTAATTTTCATTCGAGATTGCCTACTGAGTCATGGTGTCAAGCAGATACAGAACAGGAGAACTCTCAAATCATTGCTTAATTAGGAGTTTAAATGTCAATCTTTGCACCTTTGCTATTCTATTAGTAGTATATTCCATCCAATTATGAAATCATTAGAAAAATTAATTTTAGATACAGTAGTCCTCCCTTATCTACAGGAATGCATTCCAAGACCCCCAGTGGATGCCTGAAACTGTAGATAGTACTGAATCCTATATCTACTATGTTTTTTTCCTGCACATACATACCTATGATAAAGTTTAATTTATGAATTAGGCACAGTAAGAGATTAACAAAGTAATTACAAAATAGAACAATTTTAATAGTATACTATAATAAAAGTTATATGAATGTGGTTTCTCCCACAAAATATTTTACTATACTCACCTTTTTACTTAAAGAAAACACTTCGTAGCTTCTCTTTGGCATATCTAAGTTGGCAGCATCACTACACTTGCCCTTTGGGGCTATGACTAAATAAAATAAGGGTTACTTGAACACAAGCACTGCGATGCTGCAACAGTTCACCTGATAACCAAGATGGCTACTAAGTGATAATGAGCAGATAGTGTATACAGAATGTATAGATTGGATGAAGGAACAATTCACATCCCAGGTGAGTGAAGAGGGATGATATGAGATTTCAATCACACTACTCAGAACAGTACACAATGTAAAATTTAAGAATTATTTCTGGAATTTTCCATGTAGTGTTTTCACACCAAGTTTGACAGTGCCTAACTGAAACCACAGCAAAACTGTGGATAAGAGGAACTACCGTATTTTGTATACTTACATAGTTTCCAATGATGTTTCTCTTGCCCTCATCTTTCTTAAAACTATTGGTAAAGGATAATTATATATTATTGTATATTATAGTATATATTCTTATTTAACTGGAAAATATAACTAAAATTTAAGACATTTAGGCTTCAGGCACATGTGTGTGTATGCATGTGTGTATAATACACATATTTGTATATGCCCTGGTGGACTTGTGGTCACTGAACATTACCCTTTGGCTAATATTATGTAAGAACGAATCCTAGTGTTGAAATTGGTTCAAGATAGGTGTACGAATATTAGCAAAGTCTTTTAAGTTATATGATTGGGGCAAAGTGTCAGATTCGCTAAATAATTTTAAATAGAAAAAGATTTTATTCTTACTATGTGAAGATTTAGTCTTCCCACCCCCACTTTTCTGTTTTTGTTAGTTTTTCACATAATTTATACACAGTAACAAGTTTGGCAATACTATACATTGTGTGCCTCATTAAGGGGAGAATTGTGAAATAAATCCAATATTTTCTTATTTCTTGAACTGTATGTAAGAGTTATAGGTACTATATCTCAGCAACCATGTGTGAAGGGGAAGTGTTTTCATTTTGACATATTCTTTTGTATGTCTATATATATATCTACATATACATATAGATACATGTATACATACACCTATAAATATAAAACCATTTCTGTAAAACTATTTTAAGAAGCCATCAGTTTCTGACAAGATTATTCATTGAAGCTAGAAATTTAGCACAGGTATGCTGCTTTAGGAAAATCACATTGTTATAAACTCATGGACATGGACAGTAGATTAGTGGTTAACTGAGGGGAGTGGGGAGGGAAAGGTAGATAGGATAAAAAGGGTCAAATTTGTGGTGACAGAAATCTAACTGTGGGTGGCGAACACAATTCAATATGTATATGACTTACTGTTGAATTGTGCACTTGAAACTTGTTGGGTTTTGTTAATGTCACCATAATATATAAAAAAAGAAAAATCACATTGTTATACATTTAGTTTACTTGAAACGAATAAAATTGGAATGATTAATTATTCTTACATAAATTATTAATTTTAGTTCAAGATGTTTCTCAAGTAGATTCAAATTAGATTCAATTTCATGTAAAGTTTCAAAAACATATATAAAACAAGATTAACATGTATAAGATTTTTTAAATGTTTCACTTTATCATAGTAAAAGCTCTGAAATATTGTATGCAGTGCTTTTGGGGGATTATAATTTCTTTTCTTTTTTATCACTTGTAGTTTATAAAGTTTTTGGGAGGATTTTGTGTGAGCTTCATTTTGAAGTGCCTTACATGAAGGCAATGAGAATACATTATTCTGGGTGTGTCCCTACCAACTTGAAATCACAACATAATGTTGGTAGGTTTATTTTAACATGTGTAGAGTTTTTTTGTTGTTGTTGTTTTGGTTTTTTTTTTTTTTTTAGCAGATTTAAATTTTGTAAGCTATAGTTTGTAATGGTTTTCCTAAATACTTTTTTAGTGGTGATTTCTTTGTGAGGACTAGTGCTTTATTGCTCCTTTGACAGGAGGGTGAGAGGGCAGGTCAAGAGTATTCTGGAAGTCTAAACTGAGCAATTACCTTTAAAAAAAAATGGGATTGATTAAATCAGTGAACTCCTATGCAAGATTCTTCTTAATTTTACTGAAATAAGTTATAAAGGAATATAAAAAGAAAATATTTTCTTAAGACCCTTCCTCCATTTTAAAATTTCTTGTTTTCGCTACTGGATAATTTTCAATTATTTGCTTTTTAATTTGTAATGATAAAGCTTTGGAACAGTATCATATGCACTATAAATTAGGATTTCAAATAATTTCTGGCAAATTATTTTGTGGAATCGATCATAATTTCTCTGATCATAATTTTGAGAGTTAAAAGGAGTATACTAAAGCAAAACATTCTTTTTAATACAAGAAGTAGAAAGCTGAAAGAAGTGGGAGGGGAAAGACCTTTGGCTATTCTGGATCTTTTTTACTTGAAATATTCTTTAACGTATGTATATATGTGTACATGTAATAATACTTATAAATTGCTTTCCAGTTTTTATTTAATGGTTTCGGTTACTCTTTCAGCAGTTTCATATTGTTGTCAAGAGGTTTTAGTGCCCCAGAGCACTTTGTTATAATGAAACCAAATCACACTTCTGATTCCATATTATGAAAAAGGTAATTATAGAAGAAGGCACATCTTTTTATATAAACATAATGCTATTGGCGCACCATTGTTATGTGTATTAGGAATTGCCCCTGGCCTGTTTGCATTTTTGCCCTGTACTATTTATAGTTAATAATTTCTATTTGCAAGATAGTTTACTGAATTTGAGAAAGTGGTATATTTTGGGGAGGGACAATTATCTTCATTAGTCCCATCTGTCGATTAATGCGTGATATAATTGATCAAATATGTCAGGACTTCCATCTTTTTTTCAAGTAGCTGAAGAATTTCACTCCACATAATAGGGAAAAGTTTTGTAGCTTTTTTTTTTTTTCCAGCTTCAAGAGACTCTTAAAAAAACAAGTGTTCTTATGAAATTTAAACATAGCTTCCCCATATATACACACATATATATAATCTAGGAAGTGAAAGACAAAGTTTGGCTTACAGCTATACAGTGTTCTTCAGATTACAAATGATTCATGTACATAGGAATTTCTCTTGCTCATTACCCCACTCACTCTGGTGAATAATTCAGAAATTGTTAATATTATTAAAAATCTGTGCCCCAGAGATTAAGGACCTCTGAGTCAGATTTTATTTCTAAAAATATTAGTTGAGAAGAGCTACACTCAAAATTGGAGTTTTGACTAGTAGTTGGTGGAGGTAGAGGAGAATTTTGAATCCTTAGGACTGGTGGGTCTAAAAGACAGAGGACAGGGCCTTGTGAAGCGTTTAGAATGGAGCTTTATTGCAGGATACAGGATCTGAATAACAGTTTTTCCTGAGAGAAAGATGTAGAAAAGGAAAGGAGAGAGTGCCATTTTGGGTAATTTCACTGTTTTGCCTTGTCTCTCCTTCTTCTACAGGATAGAAGTATTATTTTCTCAGCCCTTCTCTTCTGTGCTCTCTCCTGTGTTCTCCAGTCACAAGGTCTATCTTTGGAGTTAGTGTCATAGTTCAGCTGCATTATCAATTAGATAGACTTCTGAAGCTGAGACCAAAATGCTGGGTACCATTAATAACACGGGTTCTGTAAGGAAAATGAATTCTGAGAAACTTTGAGCATGTAGCCTATTGAAAATTAAGTAGTATGTATTATCAGGAAATTTGGTGTGTTAAGAACATAACTGTTTTAGAATTTGAAATGTTAGTATTGTTATTTGCTGCTAACTAGCTCTTTGACCTCAGGCAAACTACTTAGCCTTTTGTGTATTGAAGGCAGTGCATTAGAATGGTCAAGTAAAATGTGTTCCCTATAAACAGTACTTCTCAAAATGAATACAATAGAAAAAGGACTTTCCCTTAGTTTTTCTTTCCATTATACAGAAAAGGAACAAAATACATTGCATTTACAGTTGACCCTTGAACAACACAGGGGTTAGGGGCACCAACTGACCCAACGACCCCCACCCTACCCTGCACAGCCAAAATAGCGCGTATAACTTGTCTCCCCCAAAACTTGACTGTTGTCCCTTGGAATCCAAGGGGGATTGGTTCTAGGACCCCCCAAAGATACCAAAATCAGTGGGTGCTTAAACCCTTATATGAAATGGTGTAGAACAGTGCATACAGTTGGCTCTCAGCATTCACAGAGACCCAATCTAGATTTGAAAATACTGTTTTCAATCTGTGGCTTGTTGAATTGGTGCTTGTGAAACCTGAGTATGGCCAAGTGTATATTTATTGAAAAAGATCCTCATATAAATGGATCTGCATAGTTCAAACATGTGTCGTTTAAGGGTCAATTGTGTATTTACAGCTATAATCCCATGCTTTGAAAAAGTTGTCCTCCGAAACAAAAACAAACAACTAGGAATCATCTCTATTGTGCGTAGCAATAAGACTCCCATGATATCACCACCATCTTCCATATGACCTCACCCCCATCTCTCTCAGATTGGGCCCCGTGACTTCACTATTTGCAGTTTAGAGGATTTTATTGTCACTCTTGGCTTCCATTAGAGTAAATCATCCTTCAATTGTTAAAATAGCATAATTTTGTTAAAATAGGTGTTTATTTTTTTAAAAAGCCTTATAAAACAGTTCCATTGTGATCTGTATCGCAATTTCTCTGTTATAGATTTGTCATGATAGAATTTTTTTCTAACTGTGGAACTATACAGAGTATTCCCAAGGTTATGAATACCCAATTTATGAGCAACTTCTCTGGAGTAGGGTAGAGATCGAACCTGGTCTTCTCCCCTGCTCATATTCCCTCTTCCATATCTCTTACCCTCTGAAAATATGTTTTTTTTTTTTCTGGATCTTACCATGTTTCCATATTTCCTCATAGTGGGCAGCTCCTGCTCTCACTAGAACAAGAACAAAGTGGAAATAAGACTTATTTGTAGAATTTGGAATATCTATATTTGAGACACATTGCTCAAACTATTGCATTTCTGTATTTTAAACTGACCAAGAAAGCATTTCCCCATCAAAAACATTAGATTAGGGAACACCCTCAAAGTCACAGTGTAGTATATATAGTGCAGTTTGGGTGAGACACATTTTGGTATCTGTGACTATTTTATCACAAATTTTAAAATTCTGCTTAAAAATATATTCCAAAGAACTAACTTAGGCACTTCGAGCACACCCTAGCTATATGTTTGGGGCTGCACATTGGTATCTGTCAGTCTTTTTAGTATTTTATCAAGAGAAATTAACTTCATAAGAATGTCATTATGAATATAAATTTCAAATTTATGTTCCTTATGAACACAATGAACTCATTGAGGAAGTATGTACTATGCTTTCTTTTTTTCTTTTCTAAGCAAATAATCACTGAGTCCTTCTCTAGGTTACCATCCTAGGTATATAACCTAGACCCCAAACCACCCCAGTGCCAGGGATCTGCAGGCAGCCCAAGGGCCCAGCTATGCAGTTCACCTCTTCCAGGCTTTGCCTTTAAACAGGGAAAGCCTTATCCCTGTAAGGTGTGTTGTCTCGTGGAATAGTAGACAACCAACAAACAAATATTTAGTATATCAGGAAATGATATAGGATGATGAATAAAAATAAAGCAAGGTAAGGTTGCTATTTTAGTTGGCTGGTCAGGAAAGGGCTTTATGAAGTAAGAGGATGCAGCATGAGAGAATGTGAGAAATTCTTAGTCCAGTGAGAGGAGACAGTAAATGCAAAGTCAAGTGTGATGGAGTATCACAAAGAATAAAATGTAAAGACAACCACTTGGGAAGAACTCATAAATTCTTATTCACATATATTGTGATTAAATGAATATTAAAACATATCCTAAATGTGTTCTAAAATTTAATTTGGAATTTTAAGAATGACCATCATTTATTTTCTAGTTTGCTATAGTTCATTCCTTGTAGTCCAGAAATATTTTGGAGTGCTACATGTTTTAAGCAGCTTTTAAAGTAATATTTGCAATTATATAAATTTATTTTGGATTTTATCTTCCCTTTTTTCATGTTTGTCTAGCAAATTGCTGATGCACATTACCACTTATAAAGCACTTCTTTCAAAATCCTTTGTTGTATGACTTCAAAGAAGTAGATTAAACTTATATCAAGAATAACATCAACTTACATTTGTCGAAACTTTACAGTGTTTCATCTTACATTATTTCATTGGATCCTCAGAGAAAGCCTGAGATGGCCCTTATGACACTGTATTATTTTGGCCTTGAATTTAATTTTTACTAAAATTAAATATTTTCATCATTGGATGAAGAGATCTGCATTTTAGTTTAGGAATGGGGTAAGCTAGCAGAGAGATAAATAAGATGTGTGTTTCCATTAATAAAGAAACCCAAACTAAAAATTACATCATGTTGCCTAGTCTAAAGTAGAAAACATAGCTTTAAACACAGTTCCATTTTTATATATTAATATAATAAGTAGAATTTGCCCCTTTTTTTACTTCTAGCATACCATACAATTTGTGAAGAATTATCTTCACTGCTGCAGGTTAGGGAGTTATGTATAAATGAACAAGGAAATGGGAGAATATCATAAAATAGGACATTGGCAAATAATTCACATGCCTAAATTGTTGTTTTAGTGGTGCTTGGCCTCAGATAACACTTACCGAACACTTAACTGTATGCCAGTTACATTTAAGACTCCTAGCAGCCTTTAAAGTTGGTATCATTATTATTTTAAGGAAGGCAAGGCAAATATAGAGAGATTGAGGAACTCGGCCAAGATTACATAGCTAGTCAATGGTGCCAAGGTTCAGACTTGAGCAGTTTGTCTCTAGAGCTCATGTTCTTTACTTCTTACTGTTCCATTGTACAGCATTGGGACATTGGTGATGCTGGAAAGGTATATAAGGCTTGAAAAATAGGCCATATACTAGCCATATTTCCTATCACTGTGAATTTCATTTAGATAGAAAAGATTTTGTTATTGTTACATAATTGATGCACTATAAAAGTGGAGGCTAAAAATTCACTATAATCTAATTAGAGAAGGCCAGCTGAAGGGTAATATAAAACTTTTATCTAAAACTGCAACTTTATTTTCATGGACTTACCTCTGAAAACTATTTTCTAAATATGTTCCAATCTAATAGCCTTCATAGGGATAACAGTTAAAATGGTTTATGTATTAGTCTACGGCCATGCCACCCTGAACCAGCCCAATCCTGTCTGATCTCGAAAGCTAAGCAGGGTCGAACCTGGTTAGTATTTGGATGGGACACCACCAGGTGCTGTAGGCGTTAAAAAAGTAAAAAATAAGGGACAGTAAGCTGACAAGGATTTTGCAATCTGTGAGGTCAACCAAGGGTTGCCTCCCCGAAGGAAGAAAGGAAGGAATGAAGGTAGGTTAGTTTATAAATTATTACATAGAAAATACATATTATCAATCCTTTTTAAAAATAAGTACTTCTACCACTTAGTTGCTTTGTTTGTTTATTTTTAACCATAGTGATTTATTCCATTTCCTTGCACGTTCAGTAAGTAACTTGGGTTTGTTTTTGAGACCTTCTTGGGAATAGGGAATCATGTGTGCGTGCACATGTGTGCATATCTGTTTTTATTAGCTGAAATACAGGCATTTGTAGAATCTGTACTATATTAGTGCATAGAAATATAATGGAAAGACATACATACATGTATATGTATATGTGTGTATGTAGACATACATCCAAGTTTTGGGTAAAATAATGACTCTCGTTTGTTGAGTATATATGTTGGACTTTGGGGCACTTAAATAAGTTCTCTCATTTGGTTTAAGCCTCATAACAACATTAAAAGGCAAATAGCTACCTATTTGCTCAGAGAGATGAAGGAACCTAGTTAATCATTTTAATGACTTCTTTTAACTCGAGCTCATGAGATAAAGTATAAAACATTTTACTGCATCTATAGCATGTTTTTCCTGATACAAAAAGTGCACTAAGAGTTTTCTACGCTAATTGTATCCTAGTGAAAATTCCATAGAAATCCATACCAGCTAGAGAGCAAACATAAATGCTCAAGATAGTTTTGGTTGGTTTCCTTATAGTCCTTGTTTCCTCACCTATCAATAGGATATTAATTTTCTTATAGAATAATGATAATTAAAATATTTTACATATGCTAAATGTTATTCTTTGATAGAAATAGATCCATTTATCTTGGAATTTAATTTTTATGTTATGATAAAACATACATATGATAGATCTATAGTTTCTGACAGTTGTAATTACAGAGTAAATTCTTTTAACCAACTTAAGTCCTGCTTATATAAACACTGCAAATTATGTTTGCTCTCCAGCAGGTATGGGTTTCTGTGTAATTTTCACTAGGATACAACTAACACAGAAAACTCACCGTGCACTCTTTGTTGAATGAAATTCAGTGAAATGTTTTATACATTCTCTCATGAGCTCAAGTTAAGTCTTTAAAATGTTTATTTTAACCTAATAATTCTTAAGAAATAAAAGATAGCAATTTTCCATTTTCTCTATTTCTCCTAAATATATATATACTTCTGTTTTTTACAATATTGTAATGTTGTCTTCTCACATTTACAAGTATAAGGTAACTTACATTTTCCCTTCTTTTCACTGTATTTTTGTTTCCTCTCTCCTTGCACCAAAAAGAAATTTAATTTTTTTTTAGTCTGGGTTCCAGTTAGAAATTTGTTTGGAAATACAAGTACCAAATTTTATGTTTGGAGTGGTTTTAAATGTAAAAGCAGCACTTAGAAATCTTGCTGTTTCTCTTTTTGTTAATCAAGAGTGATTTTGTACCTTTCCAACTCAGTTCAAATGAGTTTTTCCCTCGTTCTATAAGCAATTACATTACACCACTATGTAACTAAGAAAATCAGTGGTTTACAAGACATTTCTGTAGTTGTAGACTGGAAAAGAAGAATTCTTAACAGTGTTTATTATTTAAAAGTATTTTTTCTGAGTCTTATCTTGATATTGTGTAGAATAGTTTGTATAGAATATGTCTTGCATCGTAGAACTTTACTTCAGGTGAAATCTGAAATAGAGACAGAAGAGAAAAAAAAACCAAGAGAGAAAATATGGAGAATGTCAACCATTTGTTACCTTCCTGTATTTAGAGGTAAACAAACGTCTTAGTTGTCTAGGTCTCTTGAAATTAGAACTTTTTAAAGCTTTTAAATGTTACTAGAATATATTGTTGAAGTCATACCTGGTTAAAGTTTTCCGATTAAGTATGATTTAAGTAATTATGTTTCAATAATTACACATTTCATGATTATGATGTATGATAGGACATTTTTTAAAATCTGTTATTAAGTGAAATTTGTTTGGGGGCCAAGTATATATTTTAATGTGACTTGGTATTACTTAGACATTGTGCATATATAGTTTAAAGACCACAAGGTTAGACAGGGAAATTCTGTCAGCTTCACAATCTTGAAAAACTGAAACAAAAGGAAAAGCAAAGGCTATTAATCCTTCTTAGCCATATGCAAGGGAATGTATGTGAGTGTGGCTTAGCTACTAACAACAGCTTTCTTAACTGTGTATCATAGAATTTTTTTCCTATGAAATGCTTAATAGTTATACATTTGCTGTTTTATAGTTATTTCAGTGCCCTGTTGACATCAAGGGTTAGTGATTGTTGTATTGGTAGGTCCTGACAAATAGAAATTATTTGATATGCTAAACCATTTCTGACAGAAGATATAAAGTTTTGACAAACACGTATGGCACAGCAAGTGTCCAATTCTAAAGAGCAAAATAAATGCAAACCACCATTATGGTGAACACAAACAGCCTGAAAGCAAGTTATCAGTAAGCAAATAATTGTTGAACTGTTATGAATGGAATAGGGATGTTGAAATAGGGCATGATTGGCTGATGTTACATATGTCCTTGATTACCTTCCTTGTGCTTTTATCCTAATAAGTGACATTCTTTGTATTCCCTTGGATGGCTAGACAGTCTGACACTGAAGAAGAATAAATATTGCATGTGGTACACATTAAGCTGTCATCCAAGACAGCATTTATAAAAAGTAACTGGAGAAATTCATAAGAAATTCTGCACTGCTACAGTTTCCTGGCTCCAGTCATAATTGTCAAAGTTCTTGACACATTCAGGTCTTCAGAAATGATTTAGGTTTACAGTGGCTTGGTGTATGAATAATTATTATGGATTTGTGTTCTTATATTGCTTTAGGATGTTAATGTTAGTTGCCAAAATGTTATATTTTACAATAGTTTTTAAGAAATGTCTCTACATTGGTAATAGTGACATATCTTCCGTCTTGTGATCTTTCATAAAAGGATTTTAGATAATTCATGTATGTGGAAGGAAAAACAGAAGTTTTTATATGCTTAGTTTATCTTTAATCTGTTGGAGAATATTGCTTGCTTGTGTTTAGTGCTGGCAAACAGCTTTGAAAATGAGCATTTTTATTTTTATTTTTCAGCAGCCTTTCAAATGGTGGTCCAAATGAATACCATTTTTAAACTATTCCCCATAAATCCAAGTGACTACTTAATGTTTCATTTTAAAATAGTGTATGCTTTTATTCACATACTTCTGTAATTTTAATATAGTTCTTTGAGGCAGGACAGTGTTTTATTTGTTCCAGTCACTGTTATCTCTTCAAATTTCCTTGGTAGAAGAGGGGTAAAAGACATAATATTGTACTAAAATAAGCATACCTAAATGAAGTAAATTATGAATGCAAATTTAGCAAACATCTTTTAAGCTGCTCTTTCTTTCACTACGCTAAAACATTTATTTTCATCCTGTCTGTTTGATATGTCACATAATAACTGAAGGATGCCCCTCAATTTTTTTTTCTTATTTATATTTCTGTAACCTGACATGATTATTCTAAGCCATTTTAAGTAAGTAAGTAATATTCCCATTCTGTAATCAATATAACATTCTATCAGCCGATTACTAGGAAAATGTGATTAAGTATCATAATGGTTTAGGACCCAAAACAAATATGAAAATAAAATACAGCACTGAGTTGTAAATTATGAGCCCTGTTTTGGGGAAGACAAGAGATCAGTCAGGGTTTCTGTGACAACTGTATTTTATGTTAGTTTTTAAATTATATAATATTAATTTCAGTATTTTTAGCATAGTCTCTTTGAAATCGAAACCATCCATTTGGATTGAGGAAACTTTTCTTTAGGTATAACACTGCTCGAATGTTACCTATAGCTTTTAACTCTCTAGGCCACTACAGAGCACAAAATATTTGCCCAACTGGTAAATTGAACTGTAAGTCCCACTGTGGGAAATTGCTTTGCTGTGCTCCAAACAGCAGTTATCTTAGTAATTGTACCTGAATTCTTTGTGGCTAATAGAGCATAGACGTCCATTTTACAAGCAGAAAATTATTTCTCTTAAATACTTTTAATTATAAATTATCCAAATAAAATGTGAATCAGTAGATTATAGTAAGATATTAAACCATATCATTTTTAATTGTTAGTGCTGAAAAGTGCAATTCTTTTTTCCTTTTAGTGTAAAACTGTACATATCCAACATTTCACATTCTAAACTAGAGCTCCCAACAAGGAGCTTATCAGAGCAAATTGTCTAGTCCATCCCCTTCCTCACTCAAAACCTAATGACCCTTTATCATCATGGTTTAGATTGCTGGACACAGATGTGAGAAAATACAAGTAATCTACAGGTAACTACAGTAGCTGCACTGATGTTCTCAGAGAACTGACTGCTGGGAAGATAAAGAGCTTCCCACAGAGTCTGTGACTTTCCGGCAGCAAAGCACATCATGAGCTCATACATGAAGTTTTATTTGCTGAAGATTCACAATAAAATGCATTAGAACATTCAGCAGGGACTCTTTTTAGATGAGCACAGAAATTCTGGAGGGTTATTAGTTGATGCACCAGTGCATAGCATCACACTAAAATTTTTTTAAAGTTCAACAATATTAATTCTTTCTGTGGGCATCAAAGATTATTCTATCAAATATTAAACTTCTTAATATTTATATATAGTACAAATCCTATTCTCTTTTTCTTCACAAACAGCTGAGCTTCATGCCAAACAGTAGTTTTGTTATGGTTTTTAATTTGAAAGCTGAAAAGTAATTTCTCAAACTTTAGTACTAAATTGTATTTCAAAGGACTTGTTTATGGCCAGGTGCTCTGCTTTTGTTAGGTGCTTAGATTGTGATCAGTGAGGTAAACTCATTTATCTATTTGCATGCACTCGAGTAATTTACCATGAAAAGGATGATGATGATGTTTTTTTCTTTTGGATAAAGGTACTGCACCTGTAACTTAAGTTTTATAATTGTTAGTTCTACTATTTTCAGTGATCATAGATTCATAAAGCTTTAGAAAACTACAATGCAAAACATATTTGTTTAATCTTTTTATGTTTGAAATGTTTTGTTTTTAGTTATTGAATTTGGTTTAAGTTACTAGATTGGGGTGAATCAATGTGAATTAGACTGCCTGAACTTCAGGTGTGTCTCTCTCTTCAAAAATCATTTGCTCGTCCTATTTTCTAAAGGCTGATTAATTTTGTTTCTGTAAAAACTACAACTACTGGATTAGGAGTAGTCTCACATTACCTTCATATGTCAGAATGAATTATAGTCCTCAAATCATTTTTAGAAATTACCATTTTAATAGCTGAAAGATAAAGATAATTTTCAACAACCAGTATTGGTTAAGCAGTTGACAGCCAACAAAAAAAATAGTGCAGTATTTCATTCATTCATTCTTATATAGTGTTATATGGTTTGTGTTCCTAGCTTAACTGTTACTCTTTATAGAAAATATTGAAATGCTCAGAAAATTAGGGAAGATACTGGCTGAATATTTTTGGCTAGGTTCCTACTCATTTTTGCTTCAAGGGTATTATAATGTACTTTAAAAAACACTTCTTTGTAAATAGAGTACCAAAATTACATCTAATATACCTGCCATTTAAAGTAATTGATTTAATATTGTTTCTAGTACAAATGACCAATGAACAGACTAATTTTTTTTTCAAAAAAAAAAAAAACTCCAAAAAACAGAAAAGACAAATTATCTCTAAGTACTGCTAATCATTAGAACATCTATTTGGATAGCAATTAACATCCTTTTTCTTGGAGATTTTTATCAGTGAAGATTTTTAGTTTACATTAAAATCTTTGAAATGTTTGCAGTTGCATGGCATAGATTAATCTAAAAAATAAAACATTGGAGAATTGTTTGAGGCAGTATTATATATTAATTCTGTTTTTAGTTTGCTATAAGATCTAAGAAAAAACTATATTTGTTTCCATTTAGCAGCAAATAGGAAACATAGAACTCAAAATTCTACAAAGCACTTTTTCTTACCCTCTTCGTATTTAAAAGGAAAGAAACCGGAGGAGCATGTACAGTGTAAGATTGTTTTGCATTTTCGTTTTTACATCACCAGATTAAGTATAATGAAACCCATCTGTAAATTGTACGAACTACTCATTGGTTTTTGTCAAGGACTGTAATATGGTTTTTTTCTTTCTTTTTCTTCTACAGCTTTTTTAAAAATTTCAACAAGATATACAGAAAATTAAAAACCTTGTCTGTTATAAAGTTTTGTTTGAGCTTTTTAAACTGAGTGATTAGCAGAAATAATGACCCTGTCAGCCTTAATCACATTAAAATGTGGTTAACATCATTTAATTTTTTCCACTTAATATGCAAAAATTTCCAGTAGATTTGCAGTGAAGGCCATTGAAATTCCATTAGAACAAGAATAAAAATTTCAGGCATCATTTATTCAGAGAAGGAATAAAGGTCTCGATTGAGAACTGCTGAATCTTTCTACTAGAGACACTATGAATCATTACATTGACTGTACCCTACATTTTGATAGACCTGTGTCTAACCTTTTAAATGGTTGAAAATCATGTTTTATCATTAAGTAAACTAGAATTATGTTATTTTATAAATACCTAAAAATGGTTATTGAAACATTCTATTTTGTACTCCTTTAACCAGCTTAAATTTTACGTAGAAAGTTGTTGTGATTTTTGTCTAAAAAACAAGAAAATTAAAGAATGAATTAACATGGAACAAATTGCAAAGCCAACCCACAAAATGTACAGGTTGTGTTTTAATTAATTATGTTGGTATATGCCAGGTAAGAAATTTAGAATTAAGAACCAACACTCTATTACAAAGTTCATAGCTTATCATTCGTCAAGCTTCAACTTGTATGTTATACCACATTAACTATGTATAAATTACAACCAAAGAATATTCTATGATTTCCAGTATTATCCTTTTAAAGATATTAATAAGTATCTTTTAAAATACTTATTTGTTGTGATGTGTTCCTAGAATAAAAGAGTAGGAAAACCTTTATTTTCAGCAATTAAGAAATACTTACCATTCATATTTTCGTTGGCATATTTATGTTTGCCAGTATCCTATAAAGCTTACCTTGTGAGGAATGTTTCTCCACCATTTAAAAAAAAAAAAAAAAAAACAAAGCTGTTACTGTATATACCTGATAAGCAGAAATGGCTTTCTGGAACCGTTCCTATCTCTTGGGTAATTAGGTAATTATACAGTGTTGGGTTTTTTTTTAATTTGTATTTTGTTCCCAAACCATTTGAACCCATTATATAATTACACTGTGTGTACTTTGTAGTAAAAATACCACTGGAAAATTTATCAGGGAAAGTGTTCCATACATGCGCTACTCACAATGTATAAATTTTTCCATCCTCGTTTCTATGTCTGCAGATTCTAAGAACATTTAATTATCCCCCTCCCCCACACTGTTTGCCATACGCCTTCCCCAAACCGTGGTGGCTCCTGTGGCTTCCTCAAAAACACCTTCCCTAACTAACTACCCTGTTAGGAGTAATCCCCCCAGACACCCTTTTGCTCACAGCATCATGAGTATTTGCTTCAGAGCACTTATCACAACCTATAGTCTTGCTTATTTGTCTGTCTTTCTGTCTCATAAAAATTAAAATTCCATGAGATTAGATCCATGCCTGTTTTGTTCATTTTATATCTCCCATGCTTGGCACTGGACTTAGTAAATCTTAATTGATTTAATGACTGGCTGGATAAACTCAGTTGAATTTATCCCTTATGATTCAACAGTGATTTTTAGTCTTCATTAATAGAAATATCTAGATCATTTGAAGTCAGGCAGTTCTGGTTAGAGACAGCTAAGATTTAGAGCACAGGTGTATTGACTCTGTAGGTGTTTTCTATAATGGGTCAGTAGTAAATATTTTGGGCTCTGAGGACCATTGAGTCTCTGTTATAGCTACTCCTCTTTGCTGTTATACTTCAGAGGCAGCCATAGACAGTACGTAAACAAATGGGCATGACATGTGCCAATCATATTTCAATTATGGACACTGAAATTTGAATTCCATATAATTTTACTGTCACAAAAGTCTTTTTTTTTTTTTTTTTTTTTTTAAGAAATCATTTTAAAATATAAAACCCTGACAAGGTAGAAGTTTCTGAGTGGAAGCTTTGCTCAGGATGATAGTACAGCCTTTATTTGAGACATTGTGTAGAATATATGTCTCCTCAGAAAGAGAAGGACCCAAGAAGATCCAATAATGCTCAAACTAACCCACATATTTCTCTACCAGCTTTTTGAAAATCAAAATTATTCACTTATTTTTTAAATGTCAAATTCATTCTCAGTTTATGGACCATACAAAAATGTGCAGTGATTTACTGACCCCTGGTCTATGTGCTTAACCAAAGACAGTCTTTCAGGTGTGCAGGTGATTATATGTCCCCATTCATCTACCAAAGCAGTTCCTTCTTCTCTCTCCTGAAACCACCAGTTTTTCCTTCCCTAGTGGATGCTCCTCACCAGCATATTAGCATTCTGTTATTTCTCCAGTCTTTAGAACAATTTATTTTGACCCTACTTGGCTTTCACACTGCAGCCCCTTTCTACTTCCTCCTTGAAAGAGTTATGTAAGTATTAAATGAAATTACATATGTAAGATGCCTGTCAGTTTCTCTTTTCCTTTTAAAAGAAATGTGGTTGTATAGTAATATTCTTTATTACTTTGTAGAGTTCCCTTTTTTAAAAGGAAAACTAGTATGGAAAATATATCCTGAGTAATATTTTTCTTCAAAAAAATATGACCCCCATGGGGAGAGGGAGAGGAAGAAGTCTGTAATAGAGGGGAAAACACTTCATTCTGTGTATCTGTTTGTCTTTCTGTCTCCACCTTTTCAGAATAAACTGTGCTTTGAAACTTGACGGCATTTTCTTCTGCTTGGCTTTTGGTTGATAGGTATATTAGCCTTTCACTTCTAATCTCTTCCTTTTCAGTTACTGATCTTCTCTCTGCCTGCCATGACACTTCCCCAGGGTTTAGTAAATGAGTGATACATTTTTTCACTTGCCCTCTGTGCTTATGTCTTAAACTCTAACTTGTATGCTAGTAATTCTCAAACTTTAGTGTGCATTGAAATCATCTGGAGGATTTCTTAAAACACAGATTGCTGGCCCCACCTCTAGAGTATCTAATTCAGTAGGTTCAGGATGGAGCCTGAGAATTGTCATGTCCAGCAAGTTTCTAGGTGATGCTGATGCTGCTGGTACGTGGATGTTGCTTTGAGAAGCACTGGTTTCTGCTAATCTGCAAATCTATAGCCTGAGTTTCTCCGCTTAGCCCTCTTCAAGTTTCATTATTCCTGACTGTCAACAAGAAAATTCCATTTTGCTTTTGCATTATCATTTTTAAAGCTTATTATGTATAAGACAAAACTCCTTATTTTACCTATGGTTCATCCATGGTGGACCTACTTTCAGATTTTTCTATCTTTGTTGATAGTACTAGCACTCTCTGAATCTTTTAGGTTTAAATTCTTCAAATCTTTTTAACATATCTTCTTTCATACACTATATTCACTTAATCACTAAGTTCCTTTTTTTTCCTTCTAAGTCTGGCCCTTATTTATCCCTTCCTCTTCAGTTACCTGCTTATCAACCAAGACTAAAACCTCATCACTTCGTTTTTGCCTTAGGTAACAGCCTTCTTCCTAGCTTATCATCCTTGACTCTGTAGCTTCTTTTTATCTGCAGGGCATTCTGATTTGCTTTAAACATGTTCACGCTGCCATTTTCTCAGTCCATGATTCTTCATTGAAACATAGAAGTGTCTTCACAACTTGGGATAGGCAAAGGACTCTTGGATGATATACAAAAAGCACTAACCATAAAAGAAAAAATTGGACTTCATTATAATGAATAACTTCTGTTCATCAAAAAACACCATTAAGAAAATGAATAGACTAGCCACAGACTGGAAAAAATATATTCACTACACATATATGTGACTAAGGACTTATATCCAGAATATATCTTTTAAGTTTCTACAAATGAATAATATAAAGACCAATGATCCATTTTTAAAAAGGGACAAGAGACTTAAACATACATGTCACAAAAGAAGATACATGAATAAACATGAAGAGGTACTCAGCATCTTAAGCATCAGGAAAAAGCAATTTAAAACCACAATGAATTTATCATTCTGTTAAGTGGAAAATAAAAGAAAAAAATTTTTTTTAAATCACACTGAGGTATGATTTCATATTCATGAGAATGGCTAAAATCAGAATAACTGACAACACCAAATCTGGACAAGGAAGTAGAATAGGAATGTCATGTATTACTAGTGAGAATATAAAATGGTATGACCACTTTGGAAAACTGGCAGTTTTTGTGTTTTTTTTTTTTTTAACTTAAGCATACATCTACCCTGTGATCTAGTAATTCCAACTTTCAATATTTGCCTAAAAGAAATGAAAACATATGTTCGTATGTTATAAATACTTTTGTTACACAAAATAATTCATAAGAGCCCCAAACTGGAAGCAACTCATAAGTCTATCAGTAGGAGAATGGATAAAAAAAAAAACTGTGACATATGCTATGGAATTCGTACACCTTACCAGTAAAATACACAGAGCAACAGGGAGAGGAGGTAGAAATTGTGTTTTTTTATTTAGGTTATTGGCCTTTTTTTAAAAAAAAAAAAAAATTAAACGAATAAAGTATAGTGAACATCCTTGTAGCCATCCAAGAAAATACATTTTCTTGACCCCCCAGCCAACACTAGGTGTTATTGTTGCTTTAATCTTTACTAATTTGATTGGCAAAAGTGGCATATTATTTTAATGTTTCTTTGATTACAATGTAAAGAGAATACCTTTAATAACTGTTAAACTAATTATTAGAGAAAAGATATATCCCCTGGGAACAAAATTAAATATTGGGCTTAAGTCAATTGCATAGCTGATAAAGAGAAACCACTCAAGAATATGCATTTGTTTGTAACATGTCACTAATCAAATCACCTTGGCAATTTCTTTTCGAGTGAATTTATTTAAAACAGTAAATAAATGTAGCAGGCAATGTGTCAAGGTGGTGAAGAAAAACCTTTGAGCTAGGAGTTGGGAGCAAAGGAAAAAATGTTTTATCACTTTTGTCTCTCACAGTAGGACCAGGGAACAGGGTCTGAGAAGCTGCTCTTCATACCCAGAGCCAAGTAATGAGTGGTTCCTAGACCACTTTGAATAATATTGGTTTAGAAATTATAGCAAAGTCAAGTATGTTTTCTACTATTTTACCTCAAATCTGTTTTATATATGTTATTTGCAACCCTAAATAATTTTTTGCCCTTTCTTAGAAACTGGGGGAACATAATTCAGCAATGATTTTAATGAGGAGCAAAACTTGCCATTTTTCTATACAGCAGACAGGACAGTCTAAGAAGGAAAATAAAGAAAAGAAATACCTTTAAATAAATTTGTGGTGGTTAGTACTTAGACCTGCCCTCTCAGATAAATCTGATTAATAGATGGATTACCGATAAATACAAAATATAATTTTGCTTAAGAAATCATTGTCTGAACATTGAAGCTCAAAAAAGGCAAAGCCATTCTTCACTTTATAAATAATAATAGCTAATATATGTTGAACACTTACTTTGTGTCAGCTACCATACTAGTAAGCACTTTATTATATGTACATTCTCATTTAATCTTCACAACAACCCTCTGAAGCAGATGCTGTTACCTCCATTTACAGGTGAGAACACTGAGTCTTTAGAAAGGTTCCGTGACATGGCTAGGATCCCTTCTCTCTGGCCCCAGTTCTTTATAATCACATTCTATACTTCCTCCTTCTGCAAAGGGATTTCCTGTGGGAGCCCTTTAATTATTGGATTTCTTTCATTAAAATAAATTAACTTTTGTATTTTATTTACAAAATTTTGCATGCAATGTATTTTAAGTAAAAGAATGGACTCTGGCTTATTGCTTGCTAGGACAAACTACAAGTTATGAAAACAACTACAAATTTTGGTAGATGTGATTCTCCTTCCACATGTTTCCCAATTATTTCTTTTCTTGTGTAAAAATATTTCATTAAGCCAATTTGAACTTTGAATAAGATTATATACACCAAATTTTGTGAAAATAAACTTTCCTATAACAGAATAAGTTCTTTCAGAATCAGCTGAAAGTTTTGCTACAGATTGCATACAGCCGATAGGGAAAAAACACTTCTTCTCTCATCTAACATGGTTCCATTTAGCACGTCTGAAAATATTATGTTAAGAAAAGTTGCATGTACTTATTTGTGACTCGAAGTTTTCATAAGAGCTTTTCTCATTTTTTAGTGTTTCTTGTTCCTCTCCTGCCTCCAAATCCCTTTTCTCCAAAGATACTAAAATGGTGACTTTCCCTTTTTCACAGTGGCTATTTGCCTTGCGTTTGTATCCTTTTGTGTGTGCTTTTATGAAATTCACTTCTATCCCACATAGTAGATAGAGGATTTGGATAAACCAGATCATGAGTGAATGGACTCCTTTGTTAGAATATGGAAGCACCCTCCAGAGGCTGAATTAAAACCAACTTAATTCTTGTTTATATCAGTTAAGTCTTTGTTAGAATATGGAAGCACCCTCCAGAGGCTGAATTAAAACCAACTTTAGGAAGAAGGATCCATTTGGGAAAGGAGGTCTGTGCAAATGAATTCTGACATACATACCTGTATATTTATTTAAGAAGAAGGATCCATTTGGGAAAGGAGGTCTGTGCAAATGAATTCTGACATACATGCCTGTATATTTATTTCCCTTGGAAGTTTTTTATCTTCTTTCTTAGCCCCACAAAATTTCAGCTCGGTCATGAAGAAAAATCCCTTTCCTTTTGTGCTTTACCTGTCATAACTAAATTAACCTGAGGAAAAATGTTATATAACTGAAAAAAATACATTAAATGCATTGGTTTTTCCAAAATTCCTGATTTTAATAAGGCCCAAATCTTCCTTTATCGAGATTGTGCACCACCACTACCCCCTATCATAACACTCACCATGCTCTTTCATAGTTGTGTTTGGTTTCTCTCCCCTGACATACACACCCTTTTTCAAAGCTGCATTCCCAAGATTTAGCATGATGCTTATTAGTACACAGTTACTTTATATATATTTTTGCAGTCATCATACTTGAATTCTTTCCCTTCTTAGTTACCTCTCTATCTGTAGAGAATCAATTAGACAAGACTTCTGCCCAGAAATACAGACCTGACTTTTAAAAAGAGCTTTCATTCTTTACTCCCAGGCAGTCTAACAGTATTTTTAACTCTATAGTAACTATTAAGAATGACCTCACTCACTGATAGGAGACAACTAAGATTGGGGCTAACATTCGAAGGCCTCTTGTGTTCTAGGCGCGTTAATACTAACATTTACCTATGATGATATCTACTATTACTTGTGTTACAGGTGATTAAACTGAGGTTCAGAAGCTTGAATGGCTTTCCTAGTATTTTATAGCTAATATGTGATTACACTAGAATTTGAATTGATATTTGCCTTACTCCAAAATCTCTTTTCCTGTTGATTGCTGCTATGTTGGAAAGAAGAGATAGGATCATAATGTGCAGAATATTAGCATGTTGTTTTTTATCTTTAAATTCTTAGTTTAGCTTTGGGATTGTTTATTTTGTGAATAATCAACTTACACAAAATTCTTCCTTTTAAAGTACAGCAAGCAGGTCTTTGAATAACATCATTTTGTTCATTGTTGTTTCGTTATAACATTGATGAGATGCCATAGGAACTTAACTCTTGTTTATATCAGTTAAGTCTATGGTAAAATTGGTTTCATTCCACCAGTTCCAAGAATCTATGGACATCAATAATTGAGAACTTACTATATGCCATTTCAGTGGGTTTTAATATATTCACAGTGTTGTGCCCGCATCACCACTAATTCCAGAACATTTTCAGCACCCTAAAGAGAAATCCTGTGCCCATCGATAGTCACTGCCCATTGCCTTTTCCACCTAACTCCTGGCAACCATTAGTCTAGTTTTTTGTCTCTTTGGATGTTTATTGAAGATATTTCATATAAATGAATCATATGATATGTGCTCTTTTGTATATGGCCTCTTGTACTTAGTATTATGTTTTCAAGGTTCATCCATGTTGCAGCATGTATCAGTACTGACTCTGTGCAGTCAGAAATATGTATAACTTTTGACTCCCTAAAACTTAACTACTAATAGCCTACTGTACCAGAAGTTTTACAGAAAAATTTGAGTAATGCATTTCGTACGTTAAATGCATTATGTACTATATTCTTACAATAAAGTAAGGTAGAGAAAAGAAAATGTTAAAATCATAAGGAAGAGAAAATACATTTATAGTGTTTGTTGAAAAAAATCCACGTATAAGTAGACCCTCGCAGTTCAAACCCATGTTGTTCAAGGGTCAGCTGTTCTTCATTTCTTTTCATGGCTGAATTACGTTCCATTGCATGGGTATGCCACTTATTATTTTCTGTCTTTTTTATTATAATCATCCTGGTGGGTGTGGAGTGGTATTCCGCTTTGGTTTTGATTTGCATTTCTCAAAAGATTAGTGATATTGAACATCTTTCCGTATGTTTGTTGGTAATTTGTGTATCTTCCTGGGAGAAATATCTATTCAAGTACTTTTCCCATTTTAAATTGGGTTTTTGTCTTTTTATTATTGTCATAAATTGTAATTATTACTGAGTTTTTTTATATCTCCTGATTGTGAGTCTCTTATACATGATTTCCAAATATTTTTCCCTATACTGTGGATCATCATTTCACTTTTTTGATAGTGTCTTTTGGTGCACAAATTTTTTAATTTTGGTGAAGTCTAATTATTTTTTTCTTTGGTTGTTTGTACTTTAGGTATCATATCTAAGAAATTTGCCTAATCCAAAATCATGAAGATGTCCACCTATTTTCTTCTAAGAGTTTTATAGTTTTTATGCTTACATGGGTCTTTGGCCCATTTTAAGTTTTGTTTGTGACTATCCAGTTGTCTAAGGACCATTTCTTGACTATTTTTTCCTCCACTGAATTATTTTGGTGCCTTTGTCAAAAATCAATTGACCAAAACATAAACTCAATAAAAACAACAAAAACCAAATAATCCAATTAAAAATGGGCAGAGAACTTGAATAAACACTTCTCCAAAAAAGATATACGAATGGCCAACAAGCACAAGAAAAGATGCTCAACATCATTAATCATTAGAAAAATGCAAATCAGAGCCATGTGAGATAGCAGTCATTTCATACCCATTAAAATGGCCACTATAAAAAGAAAATAACAAATGACGGCAAGGATTTGAAGACAGTGGAACCCTAGTATGATGTTGGTGGGAGTGAAAAATGGTGTAATCACTATGAAAAACAGTATGGAGTTTCCTTTAAAAATTAAAATAGAATTACCATATAACCAGCATTCATACTTCTGAGTATATATCCAAAAGAATTGAAAGCAGGTTCTTGAAGAAATGTTTGCATACCCATGTTCATCACAATAGTCAAGAGGTTAAAAAAAAAAAAAAATCCCTCAGTGAATGAATGGATAAATAAAATGTGGTATATACATGCAAAAGAATATTATTCAACCTTAAAAAAAGATGGAAATCCTGTCATATACTACAACATGGATGAATCGTAGGATATTATGACCCTTTCTCATCCTAGCATCTTGGGAGCTCCTTCAGGGAACCCAGAACAGATTGAAAAGTACTCATTAGCTTGCAGATAAGTAAATTAAAGCTAAGAGGCCTTAAATAACTGCCTGTGGTCACTCAACTAGTTATCAGCTAAATTCATTCAGAGAATGTTTGAGCATCTATATGTACCTGGTGCTGTGCTAGGTGAGTTCTATGGGTATATCAGTCAGAACAAAGATAAGTCCCTGATCTCAAAAAGTTTTTAGTTTTAGTTTATAGTGGGAGGAGATAAACAAGAAAATAGGTAATTTATCGTATAAGGTAGAGTGTGGTAATAGCATCTATCCATTTGGATGTTCAGGGAATGTTCTACGGGAACTGGTTTCTTAAAGAATAAATTGGAGTTAGACCAGTTAAGAGGGGTTGCAGACATAAACTTAAATAAGGTTTGTCAAGATGCTTTCAGATACAAATAACAGGCAATCCCAATATATAATAATAAGACCCAAGGTAGTTTGTTTCCAGGGTTGGTTAATTCAGTGTACTGTGATATTTTCAAGAACAAGGGTTTTTCTCATCTTTCTCCACTTCCATTCTGTTGGTCACAAAATGGCTGCTAGAATTCCAGGGGTAAGATCCAGACATAGTAAACAGCAGAAATTCTCTTTTTTCTTTTGAAGAACCAAAAGAAACCTTTTGGAATCTTTTCCTAGGCTTCTCTTCTTGCCCCACATTGTCCAGAACTGATTCATATGCTCACTCTCAAACTAGTTACCAGCTGGAGAATGAGATTACTATGATTTACTCAAACTAATTAGAATTCATCCTGATGTTTTCTCCTGCTTATTAATTGTAAGACTTTTCTTTTTTTAATGGAGCCTTTTGGCTGAACACAGAAAATATTTCCATATAGTTTTTACATGTTATCACATATAGATTAATTGCATGAATTATCTTTGCATTATCCCTTTAAAGAATATTAAGGGTTAAAGAAATCTCAGAGTTATGGTGAGCCCAAAGTGTTGGGATAAATATATTCCAATTTTCCTAATTTGCTTTTAAGGTTGTCTGCTTGTCATAACACCTATCATTTCAATTTCCTCATAACCTTCTAGCTACCACTAGAGTCAGAAAGCTTATTAATCCTGAAACAAAAAGCCTGAAACCTAATTTTTATTTATTTGCTGCAAAAGGAATGCTCATTTCTCTAGAATTTTTCTTTTATATACACACATATATACATATATATATGCATACATACATATATACACACACACATACTATAGTGACTGCAAAATGAACAGGGTTTTTCAGACAGTGGTTCTGTGAGGCCCTCATAGGAAACAATTTGTGGTAATATCCCATTTACTTGTTATAAATTCAGATTTCATCAAGTCCTCTCTGCTGGAATCACTTCTTATAATTTGAATCTAGACTCCAAAGCTAACTTACTACAGATGTTTTTCCAGGTATTGAGGCTTATTAGAATAAGAGAGGGATAATTAAGTCTTATAAAGTAAGAAACTGTTGACCAAAGTAATTCTGTCTAAACTTATTATTTTTATTGTAAATCTGAAACTTTTTTGACATTGCAGGGGATTCAAAACAAACATTTGTCTTACACTTTTTGAAATTTTCCCCTTCTGGTTTTTGAACCTGGAAGTTGTAAGCAGGAATTTTTCTATTATATTCTTGCTCCTCTCTTATCAGTGGGATATAGGTAGTCACCATCCGCATAGTTATCAGTTGATCTGCAGAGTTATCTCAGACTTTTTTATGCTTTCAGTTAATGTGCTTTTATTTTCAAAGACCTTTATTAGTTCAGTGCTTCTGAAAGTTTAACGTGTGTATAATTACCTGGGGTTCTTATTAAAATGTAGATTCTGAGGTTCTGCATTTCTAAAAAGTACCCAAATGATGTGACCACTTTGAAGAGCAAAGCTGTAGTTGTTATTCTGCATAACTCTGTAAAGTTGGACAAGAACACTAAAACTTGAAGTCTGTTACATACATCAAAGATGGGAATCTCTTTTAGAAGAGGGGTAAGATTTCCAGACACTAATCAGTAATACTAGAAATTACTTTTTTGGTGTTTCTTCTTTTTCCCCCCTCTTTGTTTTCTCACTGACTTTCTTAATAAACCCATTTAATAACTTTATTTAAACAAAGAATTTTTTTTTAAGAGTTGGGAATTTTGGGTTTTCTACAGTTAATTTTTTGGCTTTGAATGAATATTGTTTATGGTACATATTTCAGTTATGTATATTGTTTGTGCTGATGTATTGCAGGTTTCCAGTATTATTTATTGCCATTTGTAAAATAACTGGTTTGATTAAATAATGTTTGTTATACTTCCCATAAGCGTTACTCTCTTTTTCTTTCTTTCTTTCTTTCTTTCTTTCTTTCTTTCTTTCTTTCTTTCTTTCTTTCTTTCTTTCTTTCTTTTTTTCATCACACTATAAATTGACATTAATTTTCAATGATCATGTTTGGAAAATGGAAAAGAGAAATGTGATATCTTAAAGTCATTCTTTGGACTCTAAACAGTTTTAATAGAAGAGAGTAAACCTGCAAGGGAGGAGACTAGAAATGACCCCAGTGTTTATCAGTATCCCTTGGATTTATAGCACATCCATACCATAACAGCATGAGGGGAACTAGCTTAGTAAAAGTCAGGTCCTCAATAACATTAACTGAATGATGTCACATCACTTAATGAACCAGCTCTGGATCCTCCTTTGTGTAAGTTGCATCATTTTCTGAATATGGACATATAGTTCTTGCCAGCAATTATATTCAATCAGAAGCAAGATATCACTGCTAATTTTTTTTTTAAAGTAAAGACCTAGATTCACCCAGAAAACTTAGGAATAAGGACCAATATTACCATATATGACAACTTTAAAGATTTTAAATATACTTCAGTGTTGCAAAATAAATATTTGAGAGTTCTAATGTTCAGCAAAAATATCATAAATGGTAATGTAACTTGGCTCTAGTGCTGGATTGAGCTATCTTTAAAGGATTTTTAGAAAATGTAATCAGAGTTTAAGTAGCTAGGGGTAGTTGAATGGCTAAATGGACATGAGATATAGAAAATAAAGTTCTTAATTGTGTTGGAGAAAACTATTTCAGGGGGTTATTTTAAGTTGCAAGAATTTAGTTTTATGCAGAATATCAGATAGTACCTTTGGAATTGTTTTATTTAACATTATAAAGGTAAGTATTATTTTATGAAACCTGTCTCAGTTTGGATATGTGTATAAAAATAATGTCTGTGCACCATATGTTTGACTCAGATATAAAATTTATTTCTTCCTGTGGGTGATAGTCAAAAAATGTTGAAAGCTATTGTATTAGAACACAATAAAATGGAGGATTTAACTTAAGTATGGGGAGTTTTTGAGTTAAGATGGTAGACTGAGCCAGTAGCCAATACAAGAATCTTCCTTCTTGTTTCTGATAGATAGAAACACCAGAGAAAATAACCAGAAAAGGATTGTACTGATGATGGTGTGGTATTTTTAGAACACGTAGAAGGACTTAAAAGCAAGAAAGGGGATTCTCTATGTGCCAAAAACCAAGAGGACTCCTGACAGTAGAAAGTGAATCAAAGTGTGTGGACCTCACTGAGCTTATATATGACTTAGAGGCCTTTGTGTCCATATAGAAATAACAGTTGAGGCATAGACCCCAGGCTACCAGTGCTGGAACAAGGCTCACTCATAAAGCCTAGAAAAGGCTATACTTTCCATGATCAGATACTAGAAAAATGCCCCCACTCTCACCCCTTCTGCACAAGAGAGGAAACTATTACTCCCAGGAAATTAGAGATTGGGACTGTAAGAGGTTAAGAGGCCTTAATTTAAATTACCAATGTCCTAGTGCAGAAACACCAAGGTTTAAAATAATCCACCACCCAAGACCCTCCATAGGTCTTTCCCTAGAAGAAACAACCACAAAACTACCCGATAGATAACATCTCAACAACCCAGGAGACCACAAGTTCCCTTGGAACTTAACCAGTACTTCCAAATGACCACACATGCAAAACAAGACACGGAAACCAGCTGTTGTGAGAGATCATTAGCAGATGACGAGTGGTGGGGACAGTACCTGAGAAACTATAAGTAATTAGAGCAGTCTGAAAGGAATTTTTTAAGTAATCTGTTTAAAATATTGAAAGGGACTAAGAATTTATTAAACAAGAATAAAATGTTGCCCAAAAAGAGCAGATAGATTTGAAAGAGAAACAAATAGAATTTTTAGAAATAAAATTAGTGTCCGGGAAGAGAAAAACAATGTAAACATAACCCTAAGAAAATCAAATTATAGAATCTGCAATTTCAAGACTAGCTAAGAAAGTCAGATTATAAGACCAAAGGTAAATTTGGGACATAATCTTTTAGAAATCTAATACTAACTGAATGTTAAAGAGCTCATTCTGCCAAGAATCTAACAAATCACAACTGCCAGTGCATCTCAAAGCATCACCCTTCGTCTTAAAACTGATCTTCCCTGCTTTGTCCTCTTGCTTCATTACCAGGGAGAAAATACAATTAATAGTAGTTCTTCTTTCCCTTTGTCATTCTTAAGACTTTGAGGAAATCAGTGTAGCTCTGGCTCCTTATCAAGAGATGGATGGATCTCCTTGTAATCAATCATCTGTTTATACACATTTATAAAATGAATATGTAATATGAAAGTCTTTACAGTTGAACTCTTAGGAGTGTGTTGTCTTTACTGTTGCTTCTCCCCTCATATAATTTGATATTCTGTGATCATATCATCATCATCATCATCATTTTGCTCACTAACAATTATAGTTTTCTTTAGGCATTTGCTAACATTTGTATAGGGAGATTATTATTTAGTCATTTTGATAGAATGTACTTGAAATTGTTTTTCTAGTAGTGTGCTGAGTTCAACTTTGATTTTATATCTCTCATGTGCCAATAGCACACATTTTTTGAGATGACTAGTTTGGGGTATGGTTTATAGCAATAGAATAGACATTTTTCTGCAAAAGGTAACTGGTCCCAATGGGGTTCAAACTTGTGATCTTGGCCTCATTATCACACTTTTGTAACCATCGGACCTAATAGTTACATTATATGTATTTCAGTCTGTAATCTTGAAATAAAGTCTTTTTTTTTTTAATTACCCAAGGCTTATTTCAAATATGTAATTAAAAATCACTTTGGGACATTTCTCACTTTTGTTTGATAGTAAAAGTAACAAAAGTAGAGCAGACAGCCAAAGAACCTAACTCACTTTTCATCTTCCCTGTGTTTTCTATGACAGTGAAAGTCACAAAAGTGAAGCTTGCAGGCAAAGAGCCTAACTCACTTTACGGAGAGTGCTACGGTACCTTTTTCTTTTAGTGAGGCTATAGCAGGTCTGATGTCAGTCACTTTAGAGACCTTTAGACCTCAGTGCTCATTTATTGCTAAAATGTACCAGCTCTGCTTCTGCATTATGAAGATCATCTGTCAACACTTTGAGATATTCTCCTTTGTTATTAAGCTTGTGATGCTCTACACTGTCAGGTTTTTTGCCAATTATAGTTAAGGTACAATGGTGTATTCACCAGATCAAAGTCTCACATTGGCGGTAGAGGAATGATTTGTAAGTCTTTATTCATCTGAATTGTACAATAGAACACCTGAGGAATGCAAATAATCCCTCTGAGGACTCTGCAGGAAAGGCTGTTAAAATGACAGGGTAGAACTATTGTTATTCTGAATTGATGTTTTAGCCAAAGTAATTATTTCTTATCTTGTTGTTTCATAACAGTTCTATTTTTATTAGTTATGTTGACCATATTTATGAAACAATGTATATGATATTTTTATATTATCCTTTTACATGGCATGTTTTATTTTATTTTCATTGAATCTGTATTTGGTATATGATCTTTTTTAAAATTACATATTTGATTGTATCTGATGTATATAATAAACATGTTATATTTTAGTGTATAGTTTTATTTGAATAGTGTAAGTCTGAAGTAACTTAGATTTTCATTTTATTATAGGAAGAAATCTATTAAAATTTTCCCTTTTTTTCTTAACCTGTACTTCATAATTTTGGATAAGAAAATATACGGTTTGGATTTCCTGTTTAAAAGGACAACTGCTTTATTCCAAAATAAATAAATAAATATTTATTTATTTATTGGATAGGACAATTTTTTTAGGTTATGACCAAAAGAAAGAAAATTTACAAAGATGAAAAACCACTGAAAACATTAAATAAATAGGTTAGTCTTGTATAAAAACATGTACAAACTATTGTGTGAATTTTTCATTCCTTTATCCTATCCTAAATCCTACTCAATAGGCCATATATAGTGTTAGTTTTCTAATAACTCTGGTCCTCTGCCATTTTCTTTGATAGGTGAGTGTTAATGAATTTATGGTTTAGTTCTTGTGTTTCTTTTCCCCTAAAGCAACATTAACAGTGATTATTTAAAGGATTCCTGCCACAGTTTTTTGCCATAATAGCTATTTAAACCGTGGTCTAAATATGGGAGACTAGTGGAACTATGCATGGTATACATTAAATTTTTTAATATAAATTTCTCCGAAATCTGTATTTATTTCTGTTACATAGTATTCCAGAATCATTGGCATATATACTAGGATTATCTGAGAATGAAAATGAATAATAGTAATTAGTGCTAATATTTGTTAACTATATGCCAGGCATTACTTTTCTAGGTTCCTTACAACTTTTGTTATCTCCATTTTTATAGATGAAGAAACTGAGGCTTAGAAAGGTTCAATAAATAACCTACCCCAAGAATAAAAAGGTAGCAAAGTGGTAGGGTCGGAATTTGGTTAATATATTTACTGCACTTATTTCATTTATGTTCTAACTACTACTTTGTCAAAACACTCCACACTTTGAAAGAAAAAAAAAATCACTCAGTCCTCTTTTCAGGTAATACTTGGTATCAGTTTCCTAACTGATTAGGCTTTTCCAACCCTTTGCAATGAAAGGAATTTATTTCCTCTGCAGTTCTATTATTCATGATCCTACAAAAGTGAGATTCATAAGAGCGGTATGTACATAATCGACTAGGTTTGTAAATCTGTATTTCTGGACATATTTGTTTTGATTATCAGGAATCTCCCTCAAAACTAATACAACTGTAAGCTCTGAACCAGGCTTATAGATATCTGGATAGAACAGATTATTTATTTGCCAAAGACTGTTCAAAATGAGCTGACACTTTTAGATATGATTTCTATACAAATAGAACTTTATGTTTTGTTTTTTTTAAAATCTACTTTGTAAAGTAAGGAAAATAAATCATAAAATTGAGATGTTCAAGGGCACTGGTGTTATTGCTGAACAAATTCAGTATAACTTTAAAAAGTTTTAAAATATTTGTGTTATGGTTCCTACAGATAATGTGCTAAAGTAAAACTAGATTACAGTAAAATATTATGGCGTATACCTGAAGCAATTGCTGCCTGTTAATGCCTTGACCTTGGAAAGCTATACACAAAAGATGGCATCATAAAACCGTGCAATTCTTATGAATATGTATGTGCTACTTGATAATAATGAATGTGGTACAGTCATGCATGCACTACAAGATAATGTTGTGCCCTTTTTTGTCTACAGGTTGATAAAAATTAAAGAGTGGGTGGACAAGTATGACCCAGGTGCCTTGGTCATTCCTTTTAGTGGGGCCTTGGAACTCAAGTTGCAAGAATTGAGTGCTGAGGAGAGACAGAAGTATCTGGAAGCGAACATGACACAAAGGTTAATTAGCATTCATTTTCCCTACACTTTATTATCAACTATTTCCTTGCAGTAATTTAATTGCTTGCGCTGATAGAATAATAAATGACAGAGTAATTACCATTATAAAGAGGGAATCTTCTCCTTTCTTTACCATGAGACAGAGTGAAAAGATTTATTTTAAATTAAGTTTTTAACTGTCATCTGTCATCTCCGTACAGTGTTTTAATTATAACATAGGTATTAGTTATGTATATTTTTGAGAAGGAATGATCGCCAAAACTCTTTCGTCATGTTCAGTGGGGGAGGGGAAAGGGTGAATCAGTTGCCTTAATTTTTTCTGAGTAACCATAATATATTGTTTAAACATTGGGTTTCAATCAAATAATTTTGCGTTCATGACCTGTGTGCTGGAAATAACTAATATTGGAGGAAAATAGCCATAGGATGGATAGATCAAGTTTTTCTCTTTAATATAATTAACAATTTAAAAATGATACATTCAGACTAATATAATTAAAACCAGTTTTAGAAGGGATTTTTTAGAAATAGTTATATGCTTTCTGACCTCTTCAAGTACATTATAAGAGATAAATGGTCATTTACTAATATTCTTAGTATTTTCTGCTTGAAATGAATAATTTTAGCTCTATACCAATCTCTTGCACAGTCAACTTGTATGTTGAGTGAATTTGTTTCATTTTATTTCAGCGCTTTGCCAAAGATCATTAAGGCTGGGTTTGCAGCACTCCAACTAGAATACTTTTTCACTGCAGGCCCAGATGAAGTGCGTGCATGGACCATCAGGGTAAGATTCATACTTATTCATCAGCTATATCCAGTTCCACACTATTGAATTCAGATTGATATCACTGACTTTGAAGTTTGTCATGGTGGCGGTTAGCTAGTCATTACAGATGAGGTTTTTGTCCAGGATAACTTTAATTATTTGTGAGCTGCTGAACAGTGAAAGTGGAGCGGCATTGATTGAGGCAGGTAACAATTGATTCTGCCTATTACATAGTCTGAATTTCTTCATCCTGTAGAATCTGTCTACCCTCCTCCTGTGGTCAGAGATAAGACGCACCAGTATTGTGCTTGCTTAATCTGTGTGACTGGGTTTGTCTGCAGTGAAATTGATGTTGCTTTTCATTTTGTATTCGCTAAGTTTGTTTGGGTTGCGGGTGGTTCTTTCCTCCTTTGCTTTGCTTGGATTACATTTTCAGCAATAAAAGCAATATGACATCATTATGCTCTTCATAGATACACAGTTGGGCTCAAAAAGCTAAACTCAATGTGTAATAATTTCATGCCTTTTGTAATTCGAATTTATAGAAGTAGTGTTTATTTTTGTTATGTTATATATTCAATCTTTAAAAATATGTATTTTGAATATTGAAGTATACTGATTACAAGAAAGAATGACTAATTTATTCCCAGAGGACAATAGAAACTGAACTGTAATGGCTTGCTTTTAAATGTAAATATATTGTAATACAGTAGTTACTATTGAAAAATATTTTGAAATATATGTAGTCCAAAATAGTGTTGTAGAATATGAAAATAATGTCAGAACTTTTAGAAATACTTGGTCTTATATACTCTTTTTTTTTAATGCTTTTTAAATATATGCTACATAATTAATTTGGGCTGCTTTGAATTCTGTTAACACTTGCTACTGCAGTTTATTGTTACATTTATTTTGATTTAACATGGATAGGAATATGAAGGCAGTTCAACATAATGTTAAATGCATTGTATAAGTGTGAGATTGACTTTTCTTTTATCTCCTCTTCCCTTTGTAAAAAAAAGTGTTTGATTTCTAACCAAGGTTTTTTTTATATGTAGACTTACAAAATAATGTCAAAGCAAATCTGAGTTGGTAACCAAATTGCCGGGGTTTATTTTTACTACATATTTTAAAGCCTTAAAACTTCCAAACTTAAGTATGTGTAGCAGGAAAGATAACATGTTCTGGGCTTGAAAATGTGAAAGCTGGTTTATCTTAAGACTGATTGTAAGTATCCATGATTTAATGTGCTAAGATATTTAGTCAGGTAAGCATCAGTGAGTAGCCATATTAACCCAATACATCTTTTATTGTAAAAACTGTGCTTTATAGTGTCAGACTTCTTATCACTTTAACATGCTTTATTAAGCAGGCTTTAGGTCACCATTATTTCTCAGATTTCTTTCCATGGTTGTGTGTGTCTGGATGTAGGTCCTTGTAATTTAACACATGGAGTAATTATAAGACATTTTTCTTTTTATATCAACTTGAATTTTTCTAAATGATGATTAGAAGCAGAGTATATAATGTAAAATGCTTGAAATTTTTATTATTAAAATTTTATGAGAATTTCAAAATTATTTGCCAAACATTATATGATTTGTTAGAAATATCTTTAAAATGTCCCTTTATAATTGATTTTTATATTTTCTTTAGATGAGCTGAAAATACCAAGGCTTTTTATCTTTTTAAAACCTTTGATAATTCATCTTGAAAGTTACTTTGAAATTCTTATTTTTTTTTCCACTGTGAAGAATAGAAAATCGAAATGAAACCCAGGCCCAAACCAGAACACTGCATCCAAATCAATAAAGCTGTGGATGACTGTTAGGAAAAACAAAGCTTACTGCTTTAATATCTACTGGTCTGTCTTTGCTGAATCTGCTGCACAGATAGTGCTCAGTGTTGAAAATGCACTAATTGTGTATCTGACATCTTAACTGATATTAAACTGAGTTTAAGTTGACTCCAACTGCAGATCAGAAAAAAACTCTATGCTTAAATCAATCATCTTAAATGCAATTAGTTTTCTCTGGTCTTTCTTTTCAAAGAAAGGGACGAAAGCTCCTCAAGCTGCAGGCAAGATCCACACAGATTTTGAAAAAGGATTCATTATGGCTGAAGTAATGAAATACGAAGATTTTAAAGAGGAAGGTTCTGAAAATGCAGTAAAGGTAAGGAATTATTTTTAGTTTTATATTTTATGGTATTTACTAATATGAAGATACTCATGATTAAAATAAGCAGCCATCTTTTAAACTGTGTGTAGGGTTTAGTATTACTATCAAATGATTGGAGAACTATAGTTATTTACAGGCTTTTAGATAATTTTTTAAATGTAGGAATTGTCATTCAGTAATTTTGTGGTTTTCTAAAACTGAAAATAAAAATAAACTAGTTTTAAGTAATTATAAATTTCAAAGAATCTGTTCACTGATGGCCAATGAAAAATTATGCTTTTTACATTTGAATATCTAAATTAGAGGTAATATGAATATGGTTATGATTAATTCAAGGAAAGGGACAAATTTAGTTAAATAAAATCTGTTCTTACTGAAACTTCATGGTAGTACTTTTTTTTGAAGATCTTTGGGAATTTGATTTGCTTTCTCAACACTAGAGGGCAGGTCCAAAATTGTGCTTTATTTTAACTAATAAGTATAATTTGATTTGCTGCTACTAATAGTGAGGCAATGTTATACATGAATAATAAATGATTTTTTTAAATGTAAACTCCGAGGCTTAATTTTGTTTGGCTTTATTAGATTTTACTTAGCAGGATCTCATAGGAATGTCTCTATTCGATAGGTCAAGTAATTAAACTGACATTGTAGGAAGGCTTCTTTATCTTTACTTTGATGTGTGAAGACTACTGTAGGAAATGTTAAAGAATTTATAGAGATCCCTGCTGTGTTTACTATTTCATAATTGGAAAAGAATGCAGAAAAGTTTATTTTACTGGTATCATTGGAAAGATCATCCCAAACAGCAGGACTTTAATAGAACTTCTGGGTCCCTAGGAAGAGGAGGGAAAAAATCCTGGTATAATTGGTTCATTGTGGAATGAGAGCCATTTTGGTTTTTTTAAAGGAGTGAGAGAAGTTATAGTTTATAGCTAAACAACATCATTAACTTTTCAGTGGTGTCATCTGTATCAGTAGATAAGTATGCAAATATTGAGATTAAACTTTGTCAGGAATGCTAATTAGATTTGAGAATCTCTGGTTATTTTTCAACATGCTACACATCATGTTGGCATATTTATTTTTCATAGAATAAAGATGATTAAAATAAGGGTTTTTTTCTCTTACTGGAATTCAGCAATCAGATGCTGCTTTTTTGTACTTTTATGTGATAAACCTGTTTTACCAATTTTTAATAAACTTGAAAGATGTGTAAACTGTGACTACTTCTTTTAACAATGCAAGGACACTTTATAATATACAATAAAATAATATCTCCTGTTTGTAGAAATGCTTAACATGAACTGAGAGCTTGTATGCTATCAATTAGAAAAGATTGACCTTTGGATTTTCAGCTTATAATACCATTAAGTGTTTTATGTGATTTTTAATCTCCAAAACTAACATTTCAAAATTTGCACACCAAGTAAATAGAGCATTTATGAATTGTTTTATGCTCTTATTCAACAAATATTTACTTGCATATTATCAGGTAGGTTTTAGGTTTGAGAGCAAGAGTCTGTGTATGTGTATGTATGTGTATGTGCTTCTAACACCAGTGCAGCATAACTAATTTAATGCCAGTGCTGTGAACTATATACTGAATAGCTCTGTGTGGGCTTTGTAGTCTACAGGGATATCACATTATTAGCAATCATATCTGCTTAGGCAAAGCTGGCTTCTACAGATGGCTGCTTTCAAGTGCAAATGAACTGGTTAGACGTGTCTTGTTTAATACATACTCAAGATTCACAAATGGGTATTGATTTTTTTTTTCAACCAGTGTTTCTGATAGCAGTGGAAATGGATTAAATGGTCTCTAGAGAATTTAAAGGAACACTGTCACCTTTAATTAATAGTAAACTTGAGTCATAACAATATATGTAAACTTACATTAATATGTTATGTCAATATGTATTTGATTTAAGTTGTCTGTATAGTTTTATAACAGTGGGCTTTATATTCTCAAAATAAGTAGCATATGGGCTTCATACATCACATGTATTTATAAAAGTCATGTGAGAGAGCCTTTTAGAATATTAGAGTATCATGGCTTTTTAAAAATGAGCTTTGTTTTAATAGCACACATTATTAGTAGGTGATTAGGTAGGTAGGTAGATAGATAGATAGATAGTCTAGATATTTGAAAATATGCTTACTAGGGCTCTGTGATCTGGTTTGTTGATTTTAACCTCAGATGTATGATCTTCATTCACTAAAAAACAGTGTTTTTTCTGATTAGTATAATTACACTTGATTTCAAACATTCTTATCAATATCTTCAAAAGGAAGAACTGATATTGCTGGGCAAAGGTTTCATGTTCTCAGTGAATTCTAACAGGAAAATACTTTTGAGAATTTTTTACAAAAGATGCTCGAGTCCTCATTGTCAAGTGGTCAATGGTGGGGCCACGTTGGAGCTGTGTCGGTGTATGCAGTGTTAAACTTAGATACTCAAGAGCCTGTTGTGCTTAGGGTAAAATGTGTGTGCTGTGCCACAGGCTGAGCCTGGGTCCCTGGAACTGCGGCTTGTTTGTGTTAGAGTTGTATAAGCCAATCCCACATCTAGATCTGCATACCAGCAGGTGGAATCAGTTGCGTTGCCGACTAATATACAAGTGGAAAAAATATCTGCCTTTGCAGTTCCAACCTGTTAGAGTCTGCTTGTAACTAGGGCTGTTAGTCAGTGGAGGCATATCTTGTTGTATTGTGCTTCGCTTTATTGCGCTTCATAGATGTTACCTTTTTTTACAAATTGAAGGCCAGACCCTCTACCAGCAAAAAGATTATGACTCACTTTATTGCAGTGCTCACTTTATTATGGTGGTCTGGAACTAAACTCGTGATATCTCCATGGTATGCCTGTAATCTTCGTGATGAATTCTAGTATACACCACTATTTATGGTCATTGACAAGACTAAATAAAAAACTACAAGGAAATAATTTTAAAATCTGTGCATTACCATAGATAATACTTTCCCTTGTAGCAAACTTCCCTTTTGACATCACCAGCATCACAAAAGGATTTCTTCAAGCAAATAAAGAAGCTTTCAACTAGTTATATAGTCTTTTTTTCCTGGTTGGTTTGATTTGTTTTGTTACAGTGACTTGCTGGATGTTTGCAGACACATCAGAAATGTACCATAAACAGCATGTAATGAAACTTAATGATATTGGTATAATTACATTTATCTACCAACAATTTAGTGAAGAATACATTATGATTATGTATGTATGGAAAACTGAGTTCTGCCCAAATCAGGAATACTTTGCTTTTCTCCAAGTCTAGTTTAGAACTTGTATGCCTTCCTATATTTCTTTTTTTTAAATATGACCCAAGAAGTATAATACTTTTTTGCATCTGCTCCTACCATTTACCTTATGCATTTAGTTGTAAAATAACCCGTTTCCTCTATATTTCCTATTTTCAGGCTGCTGGCAAGTACAGACAACAAGGCAGAAATTATATTGTTGAAGATGGAGATATTATCTTCTTCAAATTTAATACACCTCAGCAACCGAAGAAAAAATAAATTTTAATTATTGCTCAGATAAATGTACAATTTCCAAAAGGCACATGAATTTTTTAATTAAAATTTCTGAAAACTGAAGGGACAAACAAAGTTGGGGGGATGGGAATCTTCTACAAACAGAATTATTTTTATTTGTTTTAAAATTAAAATACTGTGTACCCCCAATGAAATGCAAGTTCACTAATGTGAACAGCTTTGCTTTTCACGTGATTAAGACCCTACTCCAAATTGTAGAAGCTTTTCAGGAACCATATTACTCTCATGATACTTCATTAATCTCCATCATGTATGCCAAGCCTGACACATTTGACAGTGAGGACAATGTGGCTTGCTCCTTTTTGAATCTACAGATAATGCATGTTTTACAGTACTCCAGATGTCTACACTCAATAAAACATTTGACAAAACCAGCCTTGGTGTGTTTGGGGATGTCTGTATTGACTGACTGTAGTGTGCTGAATGCGATACGGCACCTGGTGGTTGCTGATTACAGAATTTTAAGGCGTATGTATGACACAGTAACTGGCAGTGTGGGGCAGCTGCAATTGTATCTTAAAAGTGAGTCTTTCATGGGAATCAGAAGAATAGTATACTAGGGATTTGTCTCAAGAAAGTTAATTAATTTGTAGATGGACATTTATTGAAAGATGATAGCAACAGTGTTACAAAGAATATAACATAGGTGATTGTGACCAAAAAGAAAATAATGCTGGGGAAAAAAAGTGCTTCAGAATTTAAGGGATTTTTATTGTTGTGACCACAGTGAAGAGAGTTTCTTTTTAATATTTCCTTTGAAATTATAAAGTTATTAAGAAAACTAACCCATTCATGTCTGGTAGGTTATATTTTTGTTTAAATTCACCAACAAGTGTAAAAGTTTATTCGAAAAAGATTAGACCTTGAAAATTATAAAACTATTTTCATACTTGGCTATTAAAATATTTTAGACCTGTCGGATTTTATTGTGTATAAATTGAGCACTTTCTAAAATTGTAGTAGAAAATTCTGAAAGAAAATAATGACAAATTATTTGGAGACCAATTGGCACTTAGCTTTCTTCTCTTGTGATGATAATCTTAGAGTTCTCCCCTCCCTGAGCCCTCTCTTCCTCTCCCATGTTAACATTTTTGCAAGACCTCCCTTGTCCCCATCCATGGCCCTTTGTACTTCCCCGTGATTGTAGGACCATTTCAGTGTAATCCAGATTCTTACCTAGATTAGCTTTTTATTCTACTGTATTACTTTGTCACATTAAAGATAAGGAAATATTAAACACACACATAAACTTAACATTGAAATGTACTTAATGTACCACAAAAGGCAAGAAAAGTGATTTTAAGGAGATTTGGCTACACATAGGAAAGGATTTTTAAAGAGGATTCAGTTGAGTAATGAATATAATTTAAAAACTCTTACATGAGTATGTTGTTCTTGAAAATGAAATGTAGTAGCCCTTTCTTGTCTTCGGAGTATATGTTCCAAGATCCCTAGTGGATGCCTGAAACCGTGGATAGTATCAAACCCTATCTATATATACTATGCTTTTTCCTATATATACATACCTATGATAAAGTTTATTAACAAATTAGACACAATAAGATTAACAATAATAATAGAACATTTATAACAATATCCTGTAATAAAAGTTACATAAATATAGTGATCTCTCATAACCAATCTAATAACTGAGATGGCCGCTAAGTGACTAACGGGCGGGTAGCATATACAGATAGCATGGATGCATTGGGATGATTCACATCTCAGGCAGGATAAAGTGAGACAGCGTGAAATTTCTTCACACTACTTAAAATGGCTCATAATTTAAAACAATAATTATTTCTGGAATTTTCCATTTAATATTTTTGGACCTCAGTTAACCACAGGTAACTGGAAAACGAAACCATGAATAAAGAGGAACTATAGTAAGATATTCTTTTGCAAACATAAAAGCAAAGTGCAGCAGAAAAATAAGAATAAAACTAAGTGAAAAGTTTTTTAAAAACTAAATAAAACAAATGAAATTCAGGTACAGGTGCAGTTGACCAAGTTTGCTGTGAAAATTCTTGTATTTCTGTATTGGAGGAATATGTAGATCAGTGGTTTGTAGGGATTTTACTAGCATACGAAGAAATGAAATCTTTTGATTTTGAGTCTTCTCCAAGGTGAATTACATAGACTTCATAAAGAATTTTGAAATCTCATTAAAAGGCCTTTAAAAAAATAAAAAAAATTTAAAAGCCTTTAAGATTGTATAATTTTACTTTTGCTAACTTCTAATATAATAACTACACGTTGCAGAACAGAACCATTAATCAAAAGTTTGGAGGTAACTGCATTCATTAGGCGCTAAAATTAAATGCTAAAACTAATTTGGTTAGACGTTCTACAGCATTCTATGTATGTGTACAAAATTGTATTTTCTATAAAAGTTGAGAATTCCAAAAACTTTTACGTGCAGATAACTGAGCATATGACTATACTATATCTTCATGTTTAATATTAGCAGTAATTTGTGTTTTTAGGATTATAAGTGAATATTTTTCCCCTGTCTGTAGAACCATCTTAATCATTTTGTAGATAAAAAGAAATTTTATTTTTGCCCAAAGCTTGAGAAAAGTTTGTGATAACATTTAGTTTAGTTTTATCATATTATCCCTTATAACTTGCACTTTGAGCATGCTTAGATCAGAACTAGAACCACCTCCCTCCCCCAAACGCAAAATGCTTTTCATCATTAACATAGCTATGTGTGAAGCTTCAGTTCGCTTATAATTTGCCAGTTCTATTTGGGGGGTAATTCTTCTTACTCATGATTAATCAACTTTCCTGCATGAAAATCTAGGTTGGTGTTTATCTCTAGTTGTCTTTTTGTATTATACTCTCAAAGCTCCTTTGTAACAACTCAAACCTCTCAGAGTCGAAGACAGAAAATTCCCTTTTTTCCTATCATACTTTTTCTGATTAGTCTACTTAAGTACACTTAATGCTCTTTTTTTATTTTTCCAGAGACCTCAGAAGTGTTGATTGTAATGACCAACTGCTTTAGCTGGGAAAATTGATCTCACTTTATTTTAGACCTGTAAAAATAACACTGTGGCAGTAGACTAAGAGAGCTAAGATTGACTTTGACTTTTTTATCCCCTTCAAACAAATTTGAGGCCCCTTATAAAAATGGACAATTTTTAAATTTTAATTTGTTTCAGGTATATAGTACAGTGATTAGACATATAATTTATGAAGCGATCCCCTCAGTTGCTCTAACACCCATCTGGCACTGCATACAGACATTACAGTAATGTTGACTATATTTCCTATGGGGTACTCTTCCTCCCTGTGGCTGTTCTGTAACTACTAATTTGTACTTCCTCATCTCTTCACCTTTTTCACCCAGCCTCCTAATCCCCTGCCCCTCTGGCAGTCATCAGTTTGTTCTGTGTATCTTTGAGTCTGTTTTCGTTTAGTTCGTTTGTTTCTTTTGTTCCTTAGGTTCCACATATACGTGAAATCATATAGTATTTGTCTTTTTCTGACTTACTTCACTCAACATAATACCCTCTAGGTCCATCCTGACCTAGTCAATGTCATTGCAAATGGTAAGGTTTCATTTACTTATGGCCGAGTAGTATTCCATTATGTATATCAACCACAACTTCTTTATCTAATCATCTGTCGATGGGCACTTAGGTTGCTTCCATATCTTGAGTGTTGTGAATAGTATTGCAACAAACATAGGGGTGCATAGATCCTTATGAATTAGTGTTTTGGTTTTCTTTGGATAAATACCCAGCAGTGGAATTTTGGGGTCATAGGTAGTTCCCTTTTAAATTTTTTGAGGAACCTCCAAACTGTTTTCCATATGGCTGCACCAATTTGTAGTCCCAATAATAGTGCATGAGAGTTTCCTTTTCTCTACATCCTTGCCAACACTTGTGTTTTGATTTATTGATGATAGTCATTCTGATGGGTGTGAAGTGATATCATTGTGGCTTTAATTCGCATTTCTCTGATGATTAGTGACTTTGAATGTCTTTTCATATGTATATTTACCATCTATATTTTCCCTTTGGAGAAATACCTATTTAGGTCTTCCCATTTTTTAATTGGATTGTTTTTTTGTTGTTGTTGAGTTGTAAAAGTTCTTTATAAATTTTGGATATTAACCCTGTGTCAGAAGTGTCATAGGCAAATCTCTCTCCCATTCCGTAGGCTTTCTTTTCATTTTATTTATGGTTTCCTTTGCTATGCAAAAACTTTTTAATTTGACGTGATCCCATTTGTTTACTTTTTCTTTTGTTTTCCTTGCCTGAGGAGATATATCAGCAAAATCATTACTAAGAGCTATGTCAGAGGGTTTTTAGGAGTTTTATGGTTTGGGTCTTACATTTAAGTCTACTACATTTTGAGTTTATTCTTGTATATGGTGTAAGAAGGTGATCTAGTTTCATTTTTTTTTTTTTGCATGTATCTGTCCAATTTTCCCAGCACCATTTATTGAATAAACTGTCTTTACCGTATTGTATATTCTTGCCTCCTCTGTCATAGGTTAATCGTCCATATAGGTGTGGGTTTATTTCTGGGCTCTCTATTTTGTTCCATCGATCTGCGTGTCTGTTTTTATGCCAGTACCATGCTGCTTTGATTACTATAGCCTTTGTAGAATTGTTTGATATCAGGTAGTGTGATATCTCCAACTTTGTTCATCTTTCTCAAAATTGCCATGGCTATTCAAGACCTTTTCTAGTTCCATGTAAAGTTTTGGATTATTTGTTCTAGTTCTCTGAAAAATGCCATGGTATTTTGATCGGGATTGCATTGAATCTATAGATTGCTTGGGATAGTATGGCCAAAAATTGGACAGTTCTTGAATCTCCTTCATAGTCTGTGAATATCCTGAACCACTTATAAATTAGTATCTCAGTAAAAAAGTTTTGTGTCGCAATTAGGAAATACAAAAAGAGAAAGGACTTACTTGACCACACAGGCAGCACTTCATAGAGTTCTCAACTCACACATCCAATCTGGGACTCGCTTTGCAGATTTTTTCATCTCAGCTGATCCTGTGTGTAACACTTCCCTAACTTTGAAGAGTCTAATTTGTAAACTAGAAGGCAAGTTCTTTCATTTATAGTAGAAGATGTTCCTGACTTGTAAATAACAAATGGTGCTTAAGGGCCATACTCAGGAGTCAGGAGATCAGGGTTTGAATCCTGACTATACCACTTTTTAGTTATATGACCCTGGGTAGGCAACTACTCTGAGCCTGCTTCCTCAGCTATAAGAGGGGTAATAGGACCTCCCTCATAGGGTTGTTGTGAGAGTTAAGTGAATTTATGCATATAAAATGCAAAACTGCTTAGTATCTAGTAAGTGCTTAGTAAATGTTAGCAATTCTTTTAACTTATAATTGCAGTACTTTGTTCTAGTGTCCCTATCCACTCCAGAGACAAAATTATAAAACTGAAATTTGCTTGGTGTATGTAAAATTAGAAGACAGAAATGCGAATGTTCTTTAGGAAATCACTTCCAAAACCTCTAATGGATGTCCCTCACTGAGAACGCCTCTGTCCACCTGATCACTAAGTCAATTTATTAGTCCTGCCTCTGTATGGTCACAGTGAAAAGATAAATAATTATGGTGTTTCTTCTAAGAACATATAAGAATGGGGGATAATGGCGGGGGGCGGGGGGCGGTTTGCCTATTTAGCATCTCAGACTTCTAAGCTCTAGGATGTGCAATAGTTCATAATGAAACATGTCACACGAGTTGGGATTCTCAGATCCAGCTCTTCCTTTCACTCTGAAATTATGCTTCCCAAACCAGACAATGACCTATTTTGATGCCATTCCAGGGGAACTTTTCATATGTGTATTGGCCATCTGTCTGTCTTCTTTGGAGAAATGTCTATTCAGGTCCCTTTGTAACAAGCCCAATTCTTATATATTACACACAAGAAAACTACGAAGCATTTTTTCTGGGGTTATCTAAATACCTACCCTGCAGAAGAAATATTAATATTTTAAAGTTGCTAAAGAATATTCTGAAAGAGGAAATTGTTGGATTGAGTGATAAATGTCAACATTTTACTTATGCAGGACTTCATGTAAGTAAATCACTGAATTTTCGGACTGAAAATGTTTAGCTCACCTATTCAGAAGTTAATGAGGAACAGAAAGATTAAGTAAATACTAACTAGAACTATATGATAAAATAATAAACTGTGTTGCAAAGGTTAAAATTTAAATTAGTTATTTGGAAGTTGGAACTAATTTTCTGTGAGAAAATTACTAAATTTCCAGTGTAGCCACAAAATTCTATTCACAATGTAACCAGAAAGGGTAAGGAAGACCAGACATCTCAACTTGGCAACTGCGTCCACTGGTAATCTGGCCACAGCCTATTTCTCTCATTATTTTATATATCTCTGTTCTTATTATTTCTTCAGCTTTCTCTCTCATTATTCCTTTTCTTGTAAAGACACAAATTAAGTTGCTTCACCAAAATTGCACAGCTCATTATTTCCTCTAACAAAAAAAAATAATAAAACAAATGACTCTCCATAATTTCAAAACCAGTACAGTACAGCATTATTTGTATTGAATGACCCATATTGGTCTTAATGAATAGAATTTTGGGAGAGTAGAATGAAAATCCTGTCAGCCTGGATTATATAAACTTGAAAGCTTTCAACACTCCCATGATTTTCTCAATCTAGCCTAGGATATCCATGAGCAGTTTCTAAAAATAAATGATTTGGGACAAGTAGAGATGGGAAAATGCCCAGCAGATGCATGTGATTCCCTGTTTCTTCACCTTTCTCTTCTCCTAATAAAAGAATCATAAAGGAGTATTTGTCCTAAAGAAATGAGGAATGTGGAAATTTGAAGGAAAAAAACAGCTGAAGAAGTATCCTACTCTGAAAATATACTGTCTCTCGACCTGCTATGGTGTAGGAGATACTCTGTATTTTTATCTGGGGAGCAGTTACTCAGATACATAGGTAAAATTTCATCAAGCTGTACAATCAAGATTTGTGCACTTTATATAAATTATACTTCAATTTAAAAAAGAAAAAATGTATCCAATTAAATGCCCTAATGCAGAAAGCATTCCTAGCAATATTGAGTCTTCAGCACTTACATACCTTAAATTTTCGAAGATGTTGGTTAGAGATGATAACAATATATAAACTGCATACAAAAAAATTGTTAGTGCTTAATATGGCCATGTTTCACAATTTAACAGGATGTTTATTTCAGAAACTATAATAAAAAATTGATTCCCATAGATGAGAAGGTAAATTATTTTCTGTGATCTAAACGGAAATCTGTATCAGCTATAATGAGATTCAATCACAATAGTAAGAACAATTGGAAACAATTTAAATATCTATCAGTATAGGAAAATAGTGAAACAAATTATAATACAGCCTTGTAAAAGAATACCTTTGGCCATTAAAAAGAATAAAGTACATCTATATGAGCTGGCATAGAAGATTCCTCACATTGCTTTGCAAAAAAGCAAGTGGCAGAACAATGTGTATAGTATGATCACAGAAGTGACCTCGGTTAACTGGTGTGTACCCTTCCAAATACTAGTCGTATTTACATGTATGTAGTATATCTATATACATGAGGGATTATAACAAAGAGTTATGCAGTTTTTCACTTAAGTAACTGAATTAAAGATTTGAAGGAAATGTAAAAGTGCATGTAGAATTACATCATATCTGAGAACTTTCCTGTGTTTACTTAAGCCAAGACTGGAGGAGTAAAAAGGATCTAGCCATCAAAAGAAGTTGTGTACAAGCATCCCAGGCAGAAGGAGCAGCAAATGCAGAGGCTGCGAAACAGGAAAGACCTGGTGTTTGGAGGAACAGACAGGAAGCTGGGGTAGCTAACATGTAATGAGGACAAGGTTCTCAGTTACTCAGGATCTCGTTTGTATGATATAGTGCTGGAATTTTATTCTAACTCGAACGGGTAGCCACTAGAGGGTTTTAAACAAGAGAAGTTATATGATCTTATTTATATTTTTCAAGATCACTTAGGATCTTGACCCATCTGCCATCTTACTCAATCCTCCCAGTCCTGAGAGCCAGCTGTGAGGAAGAAGCAAAGTGCCGGCTGGCATGCAGAAGGCAGTTGGAGCAGAGACCCTGGGAGCAGGAGAGGGGAATGTCAGAGGCCAGAAAACTACACTGGGCATGCATTGCTGTCCAGGGAAGCACTGTTCAATAGAAATATAATGTAAGTCATGTATGTAATTTAAATTCTAGCAGCCACATTTAAAAAAAAATAATTCACCTTAATAATGTATTTTTTTAACCCAACATATCCAAATTTTTATCATTTTAAAAAGTAATCAAACTAAAGTTATTGAGCTTTTAGATTTTTTTTTCTTTCATACTAAGTCCCCCAAAATATGGTGTGTATTTTATACCTACAACATATCTCAATTCAAACTAGCCACAGTTTCTGTGCTCAACAGCCATATGTGGCTTAGTGGCTCCTGTGCTAGACGGTCCAGGGCTTTATTTGTCCTCCTGAAGAATGTAGCCTGAAATCTCATCCCCATCTGATTTCAATAGATCTCATAAAACCCACTTTGCTCCGACAGGTCGTAGTTTCATTTAAAGTTGAATGTAAAAAGTATATGATAAATCCTCATTTCTGGTTTGTCGTTTGTTTTAAGAAAAAAGTTCAGGGAGCTTACTAACAGTAAAGGAGGGCAAGGGGGAGACCAGTTATAGTACCATCAATGAGGTTGACTCTTAAAACTTAGACTAAGCGGAAATGGAGAGTTGTTCTGCTTGGTCTGATCTGCTTGCTGGAGGAAGAATTAAAAAGACACCAAAGGATTAGATGAGAGGAGAGAAGGGAGGAATCAAGAATGACTCCTAGGTTTTTAGGCTAAGCAACTGGATGCATGATGGTGCCATTTACTGAGGTGGAAAAGACTTAGGGGAGCAGCAGGTGTGAAATGTGTGTGCAGAGGTGGGAATCAAGAATCTATTTTAAATGTAAGTGACACTACCTGACTTCAAGACTTACTATAAAGTTACATTAATCAAGAAAGCATGGTGTTGATGGAAGAATAGACAAATAGATCAATGGCATAGAATAGAGAGCCCAGAAATAGACCCACGTACATGCAGTCAACTGATCTTTGACAAAGGAGCAAAGGCAATACAATGGAGCAAAGATAGTCTTTTCAACAAATGGTGCTGGAACGACTTGACATCCACATGCAAAAAAAAAAAATGAATCTGGACACAGTCCTTACACTCTTCACAAAAAGTATCTCAAAATGGATCACAGACCTAAATGTAAAACACAAAACTATAGAACTCCTAGAAAATAATGAGAAAATGATGACCAGATGACCTTTGGTATGGTGATGACTTTTTAAATACACCGCTAAAGACACAATCCATAAAAGAAAGAATTGAGGAGCTGGACCAAATTAAAAGTAACAACTTCTGCTCTGCAAAAGACACTGTCAAGACAATGGGAAGACAAGCCGCAAACTGGAAGAAAATATGTGCAAAAGACATAAAGAACTGTTACTCAAAATATAATATATATGTATATATGTGTATATATATATATATATATATATGAAATCAACCCAATTTGAAAACATTTAAAATACATATTTAAGATGCTCTTTAAACACCCTTGGGTAGATATTTAGTTGACCATTAGCTGCATGTGTCTGAAGCTCAGAAGAAAGTTTGAGGCAGCAGACACTTAAATTGAGAATCACTCCATGGATGGCGTTTAAAACCTGGGGACTAGAGTAAACCACCTAGACTAGAGGGAGTATAGAAAGACAAAAGGAGAAGGCTCAAGAATGAGCGTGGTGCAGCTGTCAGGGAAAAGAGGAGGGGTCAGCAAAATGGGCCAAATGAAGCAGCTAAGGAGGTAGGAACAAACCAAGAGACATGTTAGAGCAGCCGGAAGGCAGAGTTTCAAAAATAAAAATAAAAAAGCAAATGCTCAGCAGTTTAAAAAAAATGAAGATAGAGATGTGCTGGGTTGATCAAGTCCTGTTTCATTTAAAAGCAAAATTGGATTACTCTTTTGAGAAGTTTTGCCATAAAGAGGACAAGAGAAATAAGGTGGCGGCCAGAGAAGGAGGTGTTCAGGCAAAAGGGTTCGCTGGGTAGGTGGGTGGGCGGGTAGGTGGGTTTGGGTTTTTAGCAATGGGAAATGGTAGAGCATGTCTGGGTGTTGATAGGAATGCTCCTGGAGAGAAGGAGAGTTTGAGGCCGATGGGGCAAGAGAAAGGAGGGGACAAAAGAAGCAGGATCCTTGAGAAGCTATGGGGTGAGGGGATTGTAGGCTGCGGAACACAGGTGCAGGGCCTGGCCTTGAGTAAATGCAGGAATGCTTCTTCCACTGGATTAGAAGATAGGAAAGATGTAGGTAGATGTACGTGTAGGTTGTTTTCACCGTGAAGTCTGAGTCAAAGCCATCAGCAGAGGGGTGTGGAGAGAATAGGTTCCAAGGGAAAGTAGAAGCTGCTACACAGCCCTCTTTGACTGGCCCTTTTTCATTTTTTATGTGTTAGCCAAGGTTCTATGGGCTGGCACAGAATCCTGGAAGCTCTATACCTTAACCATTTAGTGACTGGATTATGGGAGGTGGAGGAGCCCTCAAGTTTCAAGTGAACCATCAGCGGCTTCCGAAGGATTCCAGTATTTCATGCACGCAGACAAGGCACTGCCCAGCGAGTATCATCTGGGGGAATGAGCCTCACACACCTGTTCTTTTCCTTGTTACAGGGACTGGGAGACACCAGTGTTTACAGTCACCTCTCATAAGCTCTGCTTTTTATTTTTCTATGATTGTGGTAAGATTTCTCCATTCTTGCTCTCAGGAAGCCTACCAAGTCTGAGCGGTTTCTGTTTAGAGCAACTACCCTTCGAAAGTGTTTAAGTCTCAGTAGAGAATAGCAGGCGTGGCTACTGCCTTCGATGCTATAAATTGGGGGGCGTGGGGGTGGGGGGCAGGGTGATGTGTACTGTTCACAGCCTTTCATTTCCATCCTTTGAAATCCCATGAAAGTGTAGACAAGAGAGCAAGCACATCTTGTACTTTCTAGGCTCTTGCCTGAGTGGATTTACTAACCCTGTTTACTGCTACCTCTCTGCCCCCTCTGAGGACACTTGTTGTTCAGCACTCTCTTTGCTTTGAGCAAAGCCTCCTAGTTTGCTGCTCTTCTGATTACAGCATGAGAGCAAGCTTATTTGCTTTGGTCAAATTTTGTGTGCAAATGATTTCAGCCATTGGCTTATGGTATTTGTGCCATTTTGGGGTGAATTCCAGGGACCTCGAGACACCATTCCTTTTTTACTTGAAAATAAATTTAACCTGTGTTAGGTTTGGCCAAGTTTTATTTCCTGAGAAGGAGCCTATCCTGTGGTTTAACACCTACAACACCACATACAATATCTGGTTTGAGGTCTTTATCCAATTTAAACGATTTAACAAATGAAAGACCTATTTCCTCTTTTATGCATCCTTTGAGTAGCAATGGCCAGCTCAGGCATTGGGACCAAGGTCCTCCCTTTCACTTGCCGATGCCTCCAAATAGCACGAACACTGCTGATTGTTTACCCATAACTTTCTCATATACCCAGCTCACCCCCTTTTCCTTGCTAACCAAATCTCAATTTTGTCCATAGAGAGTGAGAGTGCCCAGCTCCAGGAAATGAAGCATTGTTGGTTTAAACTCATCAAGTAATCTCTCCTCTGCCCAGCTCTGACCTGTGAAATGTGAAGAGGTCTCGGGAAGGGGCTTGGCAGAGCTTTGCGGGGATAATTCCTCCCTGGTTAAAGAGAGACAAGAAGAGATGGCCACTGTCATTCTCCTCCTGCTATGAAGACGAGATTCCAGGCTCTATGGACTTCATTCTTTTTTTTTTTTTTTTGAGAACAGATTTAATAACTGTATTAATGGAGTTATGGAAAAGGAAAGCCAAGAGATGGGCAAAGAAACATCCCTAACTGTTGTTAGCCAATGCTGGAGCAGCCTCCCTCCAGATTCTTGTTTTGTGCAAGAATTAAATGCCCTCATTGTTGAAGCCACTTTTAGTTAAGTATTTATTCTATTACTTGCAGCCAAAAGCCTCCAGACATAAGGGACTTCGCAGAACTTACTATTCACAAGAGCATTTATAACTAACACTCTTTGTCCCAACACTGCATAAACAATTCCCCATCTTCTGCTTGGCCATAAAGCAACGGTTCCTTAACAGCTCGTTAAAGTTAAAGATCCTAAATTATTATAAAACCAGAGTGTTTTAATTCTGATTTTCTAGCACGCTTTGGCTAAATTGAATAGTACATATAAAATGATTTTTCAATAATTCTATAAAAAAGAGAATGTCAGTATTCCCAAACAGCCATTTTAGAGTTTTCTTCTTTAAAATGTTTTTCAACTTTTCTGGCTTAGAATTTGAGTTCTTAATTCAGTCAGCCTTGCGGAATTATTGGAGACCAACCTCTCCTATTGACTAAGGCCATCACTACATTTGTTGTTTTATTGCTGTAAAAGCTCGCCTGCATTAATAAAACCCCAAATATTCTTCATTCTTTATGGCTTGGCATTTCTTAAACTTATTTGTCCGTAATTTCAGCATTTTTCCATTTTTATTGTGAGAGGCTTAAATTTGTTCTGGATCTAATATTTATCTCAGTTTTTCTCCTTTCCAACCAATTCATATCTTTACACCTTGTTTCCCTAAAAATGCAGGAATATGGCCAAGCCTCATTTTGGGGACTGCTGGGTCAAACTGGCCAAAGACAATACTATCAGTTATAGAATTAACTACCAAATGTATATCTTCAGTTTACCAGGTTTTCTGTTTTCCATATCTTTACCCGAGAGCACAATTAAAGTGTTTGTGTTAAAACCAGCTCCAGGAAATTCCTGACATTTTGTAATAAGCAAAAACATTCATAAACTAATGTTTGCTCAGTGCCTAAAATAAACCATGCAACTAGCCTAAATGGAATAAGCGCAACTTCCTCTCATTCTGAGTTTTAGTTTTTAAGTTGGCTAAGGCAGATTTAGTTATTAACAGTATAGACAAGCCAATTTACTAACTACTCGAATTGGTGTGGGGGCAGGGGATGGGGTGTGCACTACTGGGTCCTGGGTGAGCAGGAAAGAGTGACAGAAGAACAGTGACCAAGTTAGGATATGAGTACTTCTAGTAAATTAAGTCGGTGCAGAATTTGTAGGCCACTGAGCATTTCCACAAGTGGTTTATTGAACCTATTTTCAAATTCTATGTAGAGCACTGATTGCATCAAGCGAGATGAATAATTTATCTCCTGCATCACTGAAGCAAAAACCATTAGTGTAAAACTTGTTTATTACATTGAGCAAGCACGTATGAGCCAGGCCTGCATCGGCAGGTCCTTGAAGAAGACTAGGATGAGGAAGAGGGGTTTCCAAGTTGTCTCGTTTAGACCCACAGGATTTTAATTTATGGAGTTGACTGAGTGACAGCACAAAGAGCCCAATGCCTTTGAAGGAAGACTGTTACTACTTACATTTCCCAAGAGAAGGGAACATGCCACACCAAAAAGGGCCACATGGGGAAGCATCAGTTTTCGGTCAGCAGGCGGAGGCAGTGAGGGGAAAGCAAGGCCCAGAACCGTTACTGTTTCCCACAGGAGACACGAGGCGAGGCAGGGGGAACGGCCTAGGACTGGCTAGTTTGAATGATGTCGGCAGGCTCTGGACTAGAGAGGTGGTCTTTAGCTGTGTGCTACCTGGTCCTAGGTGAGTTAGGCAGGGGAGTATTTGCTTGGTGTGTGAGAATTAGATAAAGGAGGTGGTTGGGAATATGGACTGGTAACTGGTTGGAGGGTTTGTAATATGATATTCACGTACCCACAAAAGCTGGCTCACAGGGGGAATGTAAATAACTTTGTCACTATAGATAGATGATAGGTACATGATGATAGATAGATGATAAATAGAATGATAAATAGATGATTGGTAGATGATAGATGATAAATAGATGATAGGCGATAGATGATAGATGATAGATAGATAGATAGATAGATAGATAGATAGATAGATAGATAGAGACATGATAGAAGATAAAGATAAAATTTTAAAGTAAAGGTATTCAGTAAAAGGAAAGCTCTTCTCCCTTCTCTGGCTTCACCAGTCCCAGTTCTCCAGAGGATCCCACTGTTAACTGCTTCTTTCTGGTTTATCTTTCTAGACATTTTCTGCACAAATTTAAACATATATACACTATTATTTTTCATCATAAATGAGACTGTGCTCTGTAGCCTGCTCTGAAACTTCCTTTCATCCTTTCTATTCCATGAGAGGCGTTCATGTCAGCACATCTGGACCTACCCCTGTGCTTTAGGATGGCTGGGTGATGTTTGGATGGCTGAACCATCGTAAGAAGAGATTCAAGTCTCGGGTCTTGTCAGATCACGTGACTTCACATACGTAGAGCTCTTAGTTGACACAAAATCAGCAAGCACTCCATGTGCTTGTTACCATTTATTTGTTTTGTTTATTTAGCCAGCCCTCTACTATGTGCATAGCTATTACTAATTTTCCCATTATTTCTAACAAAGCTGCGATGGATATTCATTCACATTTAGAATAAATTCCCTGGGAAGGGAATCGCTATGTCAAAGGGTCTGTACATTTAACATTTTGCTAGATGTTGTCAAATTGCTCTCTAGTATTACATCAATTTACATTCCTACCCTTTGCCTGTGAGATGCCTGACTCTCCTTACTCTCGATTACTGAGCATTATCAAACTTTTTAGTCTTTAGCAGTCTAATATGGTTTTAAAAATTGCAACTTTTTGTAGTTTAGTTTGCATTTGTTTAATTATTATGAGGTTGAATATCTTTTTATATATTCATTTACATTTATAGTACTTTTTCTTCTAGCTGCTTAATTGATGTGCTTTAATTTTTTATTTGATTTAAGCAAACTTCTTATGCCATTTAAAACTGATGCCTTGAATGAGAATCGGGCAAAATGAAGGCTACCAGGACGCTCTCCCAGCTAGCATTCCACACCATCATGACTCCCACTATGATTTTAAACTTCCTAAAAAAGCAAAGCAAAATGAAAAACAATAGGCTGAAAGAGGTACTAATTTTCTCTCATTGATTGAAGGGCTTTTGTTTGTTTGTTTATTCCTCTCCACTAAATAGAAATCATTCCCTTCATTTCAGCGTATAGCCATTTCTCCAGCATGGAAACCAACCCGCCAAGAACTGAATCTTTTTATTCTTTAATTTAAACCAACACAATAAATAAATGTTCTGTTATTCCTCACCCAACATAAGTGATGGTAGATAGCAAACTGGTAACAACTTTGATGTGTATTGGTAAGTTTTTTGCACTTTTTATAAGGCTGGATTACTTTACTAAAAGCAGGTTGATTTGTATATTGTTCTAAAGATACATTCCTGATTTTCAAGTGAATCTAACATTTTACAAAGAACATTTGAGTAATCTCAGGAATTTTATTTCTCCAAAAAAGGAGAGACTCTAAAACATGGTCCTGCCTTTCTTCAGATTTTTCTTTCAAAATCGACCTCTTGAAAGCTTCCCAAATGGGACTTCTTGTTTTTCAACTTCTTTCTTCCTTCTTCCCCATTTCTCAGAGCTTATAACAATCGGTATCTAATTATAAATATACTGGCTTGTTTCACATATTTATATATAGCTATATCCATCTTTGCTCTCCTGCTAAGTTGTAAAACTCCTATAGATTAGTAATAAATTTCTATATAGCAAATCATCCCCAAATTAAGCAGCTTAATAACAACAAACATTTATTATCTAGCAGTTTCTACAGGTCAGAAATTTGGGAGTATCTTAGCTGGGCTGTAGTCATCTAAATAAAGTCTTGAGTAGAGCTGGAAGATCTGCTTCTAAGATGATGCACTCTCATGGCTGGCAAATTGATACTCCACACTCTCTCACCAAATATACTTCTCTATAGACCTACTCAAGAAACTTCATGACATGGCAACTGGCTTCCCCCAGAGTGAGCAATCCAAGAAAGGGCCAGGTGAAAGCCACAATGTCTTTTATGACCTAGCCTTGGAAGTCGGACACTTGTTCCCAAATTTCCTGTTGGTCACATAGACTCACCCTCTATAAGGGAACGAATACCAGGAGGCAAGAATCATGTGTGGCCACCCTGGAGGTTCATTATCATGGGGACCCTGTCTTTTACTCTTTCTTTGTGTTAGGCCTTATAGATCATAGATCTTGGCATAGGTATAATCACTTAAAAGAATCCAACTATGCAGAAATACTGCAATGAATCAGGAAACTGGTTATTTTAACTATAACTGGTGGTACATGTATAAATGGACAAGTCTTAGGTCAGTTTATGTAGGAAATATCTCCAAGGCAGAGGTGTACATGCAAGAAGTTTATCGTGGAGAGCTTTGCGGATTGCCACCCCTCCATGGGGAATAAAGGCAGAAGGCTTCTTGGGGTCAGGGAGTTGTAGAAGTATGACAAAAGGCCTCAGCTAATGCCCAGGGGATGGAGCTAGGATGGCCCTGCACAGTGTTTACACAGTGGAAATTGGCAACATTACAAATCAGGGTTTTTAATCCCTGATTTGATCTTTGAGTCTGTTATTGATCATTTACCAGCACACAAGTGCCCTACTGAATCACTTTCTCTGAGCTCCAGATATAATATTTTAGCATATTAAAATTTCTGAGAAGTCCTGCAATAAGGAAGTGCATCTAACTTGACAAAATTACCATTTCCCAGACATATGGCATGGGTATAAATCTAAGTCCACAGACTCAAGGGTACAAGAAGCTATTTAATTTCCGGTTCTGAGTCCCTTTCTTTCCGATTAATGGTGGAAGGGAAAACAAAACATAACCTGCCTCCTTCCTGGACTCTCACCACCCACCACCCTGAGTCATGGCCCAGCTCCAGGTGGCAGTCAGAGTGTGCTTCTGGTTCTGGTTCTTACTCATTGGTCCACCCAAGCACTGCTCAGATGCTCAGAATCCCTCCGTACGCGGCCCTGCCAGGTCTGCAGTCTGGGCTAGCCCTTCTGTAACACCCTGGGTAAAGGAATCCTTGTCCTTTAGGCGGGTTGCGCCCCCTCTCCAGCTCCTCTGTCTGCACCACTTCCTGTGGCCTCTCAGGCCTGTTGCACCTGCTGTGCCTGCTCCTGAAAACTTCCGCGTTGAAACCCTCTGTCTAGGCGGCCTTGCAAACCACCTCCTTTGCCTCTTCCCTGAGCTCTGCTGAACCGCGCACCGAAATGGGCTTCCTCCCTCCTTCCCCTTCTCTTCCAGATCTCCTCCTTCCCCTGCCTCATTCCTTTTCCTCCTCCCCCTCCTTCCTCTCCTCTTCTCCTTCCCCCCCTCCCTTCCCTGTCTCTGCCCCATCTCAAAAACTTTACAGGCTGAAATAAATCCCTCTCTGTTCATTCAGAGTTTGCTTGAGAATCAGCTGAATTCTCCTAAGAATTTAGGTTTTGAATAACAAAACCCAAAAAGTCTGGCTATTTTGTTTTCTATCCTAACAGAGAGACTTCCCCTAAGGCAATGAGCACATCCCCCCTATCTGCTTAAATGGGGAAGAAAGTGAAATTGGGAGAGATGGGGTGAACAGACTCAAACCTAAAAATACCTTTTACTCCATCACATCACGGTTCAGGGAAACTCTGTAAGTGGCTTCCCAGGTGGCATGTGGAGGAGCCTGCTGGGTGCCGAGGAGGTGCCGCAGAATGGCCTCAGGGCTCGCGGTCTGGTGACAGACTGTCCGCAGTTGGGAAGCACTTTCACCTACAGACTTGTCTGCTCTTCTGGAGCATAGGTGCCATAGGAGAGGGAAGGTGGAGCCGAAGGAATCCCGTCAGCCTGGAATAACTGAGTCCAGGCGCTGCCGAGGGTGGGAGGGGACGGGCGAGGTTGCTGTTCTTGATGGCTTTTGAAAACTTTCTAACAAGATCGCATCCTCACCTTTGCACTTATGTTCCTACAGGTGCTGCTTTCTGAGGGGCCAATGGCACTCTTGAAAAGGATCCTGATCCCTATTGTGATATTATAGGGCTCTGGTGGCATCTTAAATCCTTTGGAAAATTAATACATTGATTTAGAAGTGACACTAAATGTGAAGACTCCACCAGATTAAAATAAATTCAAACCCAGTTAAATAAAAATGATGTAATAGCAGGCTATTTCTAAATTGTTTATTTCACATAGCATTTTTATTGGTGGCAACTAAGATAACAAATCCTAAGACCTGATAAAATCAACAAATTACTGAGTGCTAATTGTTTCCGCCAGGTGTAAGGGGAAAGATAAATAGCTTATAAATGAAACAGCAGGGTTTGAGGGTGCCATTCCCGGACTCATGGGCTGTTCTGCACTCTCCAGAAAAATAATTTCCTCTTATCCCATAATTAGGCACTTTTACCTTTAAAAACTGCACTTGTTAATGAATATGTTATCCTTCTACTGCCAAATTTAGAAGAGAAGAAAAAAGATAACAGGGTCAGTAGTCTAATACATTAAATGTCAATGACATTTTATCCTTTTGTCATCATTGAAACACGGACTATCTTAGATCATATTTGGTTGTCTGTGTAATTTTTCCAAAAAGACCTACTTTCCTAGAATTAAAGGGAGATGATCATCGTGTCTGGCCCTGCGTGGCCTGGCATCTTTCGAAGCCTGCTCACACGCCACAGCTGGTCACTGTCGTTTAGTATCCTTCTTCAGATTCACTTATTAGTGTTATTAAACCATCAGATTTAGTCGATGCCAGTTAATATGGCTTAACTTTATCATGAATGCTAGTTGTTCCCTCCATTGCTTCCCATCTCAAGTGAGAATTGCAGGGTCGAACATTGCTGCCACATTATTTAACTGAACATGCAGATATAGAATGCGATGCAGTGCGAAGTCTTGTTTTCTTTTTTATTCAGCCTCTGAACATCTGGTTAGAAGAGTGTTATCTGGATAAGGTTATTTTTCACTCTGCTTGAATAATGATATGTCAAACATGTTAGTAATTCTAAAGACAAAAATGTGTCCATTCCTTGTTACTCCCTCCTTCCTTCCATCCATCCATCCACTTATCCATGCATACATTTATTTCATCATTGATTCTTCTCATGTTTATCAAACTCTTTTGCTTCAGATCCTGTGCAGGGTGCTAGATGAAAGACAAATGTGAGTCCGGCACATTTCTTTCTGCTTAGCTTGGAGGGAGAGGCCGAAATTGTAAATATATACTGATTACAGTAAAAAGCTATGGGCAGGCCCAACCCTGCCTGGGCTTAGAAAGGAAGATTCTAGTGAGATGATAAAGCAAGGAGAAACCGCAGAGAGGAGCAGCTTGCAGGCCCCTCATCTGAGTTTGCCTCAGGAGCGAGTAAGTGCCTGCCACGCCTGGGGTGTGAAGACGAGGTGCAGCACTTGACTGGGTTATCCCCGCTTTGTTCTCTCAGTAGCCCCATGGTGTAGGTCCTTCCCTAGCTGCTCCGCAGTGAGGAGCAAGAAGGAAGAAATCCCAGCTTGCCCTGCCCTCTGTGACCTGGGAAAGGAACTCGACCTTTCTGGGCCTCAATTTCTTTCCTGTGTTAAATGGAGATCAAAACAGTTCTACCTCTCAGGCTTCTTGTGAGGACAAAATGAATTTATACAAGTAAATATATACTTGGAAGGGCATGAGTTCAATAAATAGCAACTATTATTACTAATCCCACTGAATAAGCTTAGAGAGTATAATTAAGTGACTCAAATTACCCAGCACACACAATACTGTGTGTAGTGTACCGTCACACCACAGAGGATGATCACCTAATCAAGACTTGGTGCAACCAGGAAAGGCTTCCTCGAGGAAGTGGCATCTGTGCTACATTTGAAGGAAAGGCTAGGAATTGCCAGGGAAAGAAGTGGAGAGACATTTCAAGGAGATAGAGCAGACTGTGTGACTCTGAAGGCATGAGCAAGTCTGGTGTGTTGGGGAGACTGAGGAATGGCTGGGAGGGGGGAGAGGGGAGAGGGCAGATGGAGGAGTGAGTAGAGCCAGAGCACAGATGATACCAGCCGAGGAGTTTGAACTGGATCCTGAAGGCCTTGCAGATTCTTTGTTTTGTTTTTTGGTGCTAGTTATGTATTTATGTGAAGGGTGGGAAAAAGTTAAAAATATAGGTCATCTGTACTTACAATTTACTTTTTCTCTTTCGATGACTTACCCTTTTTTCATAAATTTATTTTTAAAAGGAATTTTGTATTACAGCCATAAATGGTAAGCTCACAATGCCAGATGTATTTTGAAATTCAGATTTTTTTCTGATTTCAAAAGGTAATATAGTGCAAATACCCAACATTAGTTAGCACCCCTAGAGGGGAAAAGAATTAATGCATATTTCTGCAGAGAAATGCATGAATATTTACACAAAGTAGGATAAAGACTATACATAGCTTGCCTCAAATCAGCCTTGGCTCCAAACTTACAAAAAAAACCTTGCATTTTTCAAAGGTGTTTTTTTTTAATTTTTAATTTTTTTTTTTTTTTTTAGAATGTGGATGGGTAGTATAACTTGCTGTTTAAGTAGAAAGTAACAGTAAATGTATTCAACACAAAAGAAGCAATGTGATGAGAGTCCAGCCCACCCTCCCTGCTGTGGCTACTGAAGAGCTCTTATTGGAAAGGAGAGTCACAGCAAGGTGGTCACAGCCTCCGCCATAAATGTGGCAATGTTAACCACGGGGAACTGGGTGCAGGGCGTACAGAAACTCTACGGGATATTCTTGCAACCTTTTCAGCAAATCTAAAACTATTCTAAAGTTAAACGTTTATTTAAAAAAAAAAAAAAAAAAAAAGCAGACTAGCACCAAACCAGACTTTCTCCTTGACATTGACGTCTAAGAGAGAATAAAAATGAGATTCACTTTCTCATTTGGTCATCTCGTTTTTTTGATGTTCCCTCCTCATTTCACCTAAAATCATTCCATGGACCTCCACATTCCCAGGGTAGGAGCCAGGCCCTGGGAAGCCCTCGATGGGTCTGGGCTGGGCCCTGCTGTCTCTGAATGCCGGGACAGGAGCTTGGGCTCTTTCTATAGACAATGAGGTTTAAACATAGGTGTATAAGTAGATTTGGGAGGAGGGGTGCCTTTGGAAGTTTCATTTAGGGACAAAGGTGAGCAGTTTGGTGGGAGAGAAAGTTGGGCAGAGGGAAGGAAAGGTTGATGGTCATGAAGAGACAGATATGGGACAGATGTGGGTGAACCAGAGGGTTCCAAGTGGCAGGAATCCAGGCCCGCTGGACGTCCTGCTGGGGCAGGATGCTGACTTTGAGGGGGCCAAGGACACCTGATAGAAAATGTTCCTCGTAGGGCTGGAGGCCAGAGCTCAGAGCCAGAGACACAGGTTTAAAGGTGTCCCTTTCTCAGATCTTCCTAAGGCCCTGGAGCAGGAGGACATCTCCAAAAGAGAGAAAAGAACACTCCTCTTCTCCAACACTCTACCTCCCTCCACCTCCACCCCGCTCTGGTTTAAATTGAGGAGGAAATAGAAGAGACCCAAGCTTCCTACAGACTGGGAAATTGGCAGAGGGGCGCTCATTCCTGAGCTTGGTTCCTGGTTGTTAACTGCAAAGCCAGTGGAATTGGGATCTAAGTGGCCAAGGACGGAGATCCTCCCCTAGAGCAGTGGTTGCCCAAACTTTTGGCATTAAGGACCAGTGCTCCTATGAGAATCTAATGCCTGATGCTCTGAGGTAGAGCTGAGGTGGTGATGCTAGTGCTGGGGAGTGGCTGCAAATACAGATGAAACTTCCCTTGCTTGCCAGATACTCACTTCCTGCTGTGCAGCCGGGTTCCTAACAGGACATGGACCAGTACCAGTCTGTGGCCCCGGGGGCTGGGAATCCTTGCCGTAGAAGACTCCGTGCCCAAGGCTGCTTAAGCAGGGAGCTGGTCTACCAAGGCAAAGGAACTAATACAACAATAAGGAAAGATGCACATGGAGAAGTTTTAGTGAAGGCAAAGAAACATGGCTTGCCCCTTGAGAGTCTGCAGGCCTGTTTGCACGCAGAGGACACCATCCTTCCTGCCCACGTGCCTATTTTTGCCCCTCTGAATACTCTCCCGCCCATTAGCCCCTTGCCTGAGCCACCAATACCAAGGACCCTGTGTCAAGCCTATGCCATACTGGGTCTTAGCCCAGTTGCTGGAAGCAAGAGAGAAACTGGGGCCCAGGGCTGGTGACCAAACCTGGGTCTCAGCTGAGGGGAGAGCAGCCCTGAGCAGAGGCCACCATGGCCTTGGCCCGCCCACAGGGCCCTGGTCCCCTAGGGTCAATCCCCTGCCCCCTGGGGTGGGAGGAGTGGCAGCCGACTGCGGGCCTGCCTGGGAAATCGGTCAGCCTGACATCCCCAGCAGATGTCAGTCTGGGAACAGGAAGCAGCTTGTTTGGGTTTCTATAAATAAATAAATAAATAAATAATAACCACAACCACAAGAACAGTCTTTTATTCCAAAGTAAAAAATGCTTTAATGACTAGAGCATTTAACACATCGGGGGTTTTTATTGTTTTCAATTATGTGCAATTCTGAAAGGAGAGCACAAATTCTGAGCCTGAATGGAGAATTGTGGGGCTTCGGATTTGTGCTGTTTCAAACATTTGCTTTACTACTTTAAGAAGAGAACTGTAAAATGGAAATAATGATATATTATTACAAGTAAATTACACTGTGGAGTAGCATTAATATTGCAGTTGAAACCTAGAATTTGAAATAAAGATGGAAATATTCATTTGTACATAGTTTTTGTTCTTAGAAAAATGATTTGGAATTAGGCAAGAAGCTTCCTTCTGCGTACGTGCACTCAGCGGGGGTGGGAGGGTTTGGGGGGGCTGAGTGCTTCCAGGCCCACACTACCCTGCCGGGGCTAGGGGCAGGGCCCAGACACCTGTGGGACAAGGAACCTGAGTCGTCAACCCCCAGGGAGAGGGAAAGGGCACTGGCCCGGAGTGGGGCCCCCATGTTCCTTTAGCAAAGGGGAAATTAATTAATTATAGAAATATGTGATTTAAAAAGGAGAAATCTCTGGAGTCCGGGGTGGTGGAAGAACCTAATAGTTCTAGGTGCTTAGGGACAAAGACTGGATGAGAAGATGGTGGCTGCAGGTGACAGACAAGCTCCACTGCGAGCCTTCTCAAAGGTAGGCCTTATTGCCAGACCTGGTCCTCGCATCCATGTCTCCTCTTCTGGGAAGAGGGATGAGAGAAGGGTGACAGGAAAAAGTTATGGTCCATAACTTCCTTCTATTTATTTGTCAGGTCAAGTGTTTTTTAAACCAATATAATATAGCTGAGCTCCCCTGCCAAGGTTTTTCTGAACCGAACATCAAGGCCTGGAGTGGCCAACAGTAAGTGGTCTGTGGAAATGAATCTTTTAGAGGTACCCTGTCATCCCAGCCCAGGCACCATGCTGCTCACACGTCCCCCCCCCCCCCTTCCCGACCTGGCCCTGCCCACTCTGCCAACTCTCTTCCCCTCTCTTCTGCACGTGTGTCCCTGAGGTCCCTCATTGCAAATCGCTCTCCATCATCACCCATGCAGGCCACCGAGCTCACCATTCCAGACCGCACAGCGCACACGGAGTCTTCTGGGGTATCCCCTCATCCCACCCCACACCTGTGCTCCCAGAGCACCAGCACTGATCTTTTGGCATTTACCACAGTGAGTCCTCCTGCCCCGCACCGATCGTGAGTTCCCTGGAGTCACTGGATCCATACTTCTAGCCCCTGCGCACAGCAGGGAATAACAATAAATGGTTATTGAATGAATGAATGAATGAATGATTTAGCAGTTTGGGAGGTGGGACTAGGAAGTATGATTTATTCGTCACATTACAACAACCCTGCAAGGTAGGCATGGTTTCTCTTTTCACTTGTAAGGAAACCGAGGGTCAGAGATGTTTAGTAACATCCCCTAAGTCACACAGCTGGGAAAGGGTAGAGCAAGGATTAGAATCCAAGTCTGCCTGATGCCCAACCACCTTTTTACCCTTCGTAATGGAGTCAAAACTGACTCAAAGCATCCCCAACATGTACACTGGTCACCACTAAAGACCTTATGATACTTATGCGTTCCTTGAATCTTCCGGACAACCTAACAAATCTCAAGGGGCTTCCTTGTGGAGATTTGCACTGAGTTCCTGATAACCACCTCCCCTGCCTCCACCTTCATAATCTTTTATTTGAAAAACTGTAAACCTAGAGAAAAGTTGAAAGAGTAGAACAATGAACACAGAGTTACCCTTCATATTTGCAAACATATATACTTGCAAACATATATATACACATATATATCTATGTATGTTAGGGGTTTAGGTCATTTGAATTGTTGTTTTTACTTTTTTTGCTAAACTATTTGGAAATAACTTGCAGATATCATGATACTTGACCCCTAAATATTTCAACATGCCTTTGTTAAGGAGAAAGATTCTCCTCCATAATCACAATACCATTACCACACTCAACAAATTTAACACATACTTACTAGTTAGTATATAGTCTGTATTCTAATTTCCTTATTGGTTCTTTTATAGCTCTTATTGTTTTCTAATCCAGGATCCAATTAAGGATCACTAATTTCATTGTTATCTTTTCTCTTTTGTCTTCTGTAACCTCCAACAGTTTTTTTCTTTTTCATGGTACTGATTTTTGAGTCCAGATTAGTTCTTACGTTGAGTGTTCCGCCTTCTGAATTTCTCCGTTTGATCTCTCACATTTCCTCACCAACAATATTGCGTAGGTGACATTGGGTATTTCCCACTGCATTGTATCAGGAGGCACATAATGTCGGTTTGTCCCGTTACTGGTGATGTTATTATGTTCGATTGCGTAGTGTGGAAGGCAGCTTTGAAGATGGCTCCTTGATGGTACCTACTTCCTGGTACTCACATCGTATGTGTCCCCCTCCCCTCGCGTGAGGGCTGGACTCAGTGACTCACTTCGAAAGATGACACTGTGACAGAAGATCTAGAATGCCACTTCTGAAATTAGGTAATGAAAAGACTGTAGTTTTCGTTTGGAGAGCTCTCACCCCCTCTTTCTGTTTGCGTCACTTGCCCTGGGGGAAAGCCAGCTGCTGAGCAGTGAGGTATGGAGAGGCCCACAGGCATGGTCTTGGAAGCAAATCCTCTGAGGCCTGTCAACAGCCACCCGAGTGATATAATGGACTCTAATAACTTCTTTCTGAGAGTCAGTTTGTCCCACATTCGATTAGAAGTTCCTTCAAGCTGAGGTCTGTATCCATTTGACATGTCCCCACCAGTCTTTGAGTACTTTCTTTCTGGTTCACTTTGTATTTTTCCTACCCCAGAACTGGAATCGGCTATCTCTCCAAGGTTTCTTTCAGTGGAGAATGGCATTCAGAAACCAAGCTCTGGTCACTAGGTTTGCTCTCTGCTACTGGGAAATCACTGCTTATAGACCCTTTCAATAGACAGAGCTAGGAAATGCTTTTTTCTTTTTTTAATAAAAATTTGTAAAGAAATTCCTTCCAGTTCAAGTTCAATTCCATAGAGTTCCTCCTCTCCTTCCCATTCCATATTTGTATCTCTCTTCCTCCACCATGAGAACTATGAGTACCAACAACATCAATCTATTTAATCGTTTGCTCTATCCTACGACTCACTCAAAATCCTTTCAGAATTACTACCCCCATGCCATTTTCAACAAAAAAGCATTAGAAGAAAAATCCAAGATTTCTTTGTGAATCTATTTGTTTCTAAGATGTATCCCACTAAAGGTATACAGAGTACAGTATTCACAAATTATTGAAATTAACTGTGTGTTTCTATTATCAATTCAATATGCAGTTAGATTTCTTTGTCAATGTGCAATTAGTTTTCTTTGTTTCTATTTTCATTTAGTTTTAGGGTTTGCTTTCTTCAAATCTTTTAAAATTTGATTATTGCTTTTAACATATAAAACTTTTATGTGGTTCAAAAGTCAAAACTGTATATAAAAAAAGTATACTCAGAATTCTTACTCCCATCCTATTCCTTCTACTCTATTTCTACTCATCCACTATAGGCAACCATTTTTTTCTAAGTTTCCGGCTTATTCTTCCTGTTTCCTTTTCTTATACAAAAAGTAGCATTCTATATCAACTCTTTAGCACTTTGATTTTTTTCACTTAAAATATCTTAGAAATCACCACATGTTAATTCATAGAAATATTCCTCAGTATTTTTCAGCTTCATATTACTCCATTGTATGAATTCATCATAGTTTATTCAGTTAGTATCCTAATGGTGAGCATTTAAGTTGCTTCTAGTAGTTTGATATTATAAGTAATGTCTCAGTTAATAATTTTATAAATTTATTGTTCTGTATTTGTAAAAGTGTACTTTTAGGGTGAATTCCTACAATTTAGATAAATGCCTATTTAGTCTTGCTCGATATTCCAACTTCCTTCATAGGGGTACTACCATTTTTGCATTCTCACCAAAGGATTACGAGAATGCAATAAAAACTGGTATCTCAATGTAGTTCTGGTAAGTATAGCCTCCTGAATGAAGCTGAACATCTTTTCTTATTTTTAAGGTCCATCTCCATATTTTGCATGTGTGTGAACAGTCTGCTTTTTTGCCCAAATTTCTATCAAGTTTTGGCCTTTTTTTCCCTTCAATATTTCAATGTTCCTTAAATTCCTAATATTATAGATTAGCCTGTGTTTGTGATAAATGTTGCAAAGATTTTTCTGTTTGCCTTTTGCCATGCAACAAGGTTTTTTTTTTAATGTTGAATTTACTATTTTCTTGTATTACATCTGGATATTTTATTTTTCACAAGGAGCCTCTGTGTGGGAGTTGGGCTGGGCCTGGACTGGGCGTCCATGCATCTCGATGTCCTAAGCATCTCCCTTTTCTGCGGCACAGCAGTGAGACCACTGTACCCTTCTGCAGAGAAGGTGACGGGGGGGGGGGGGGGGGGGGGGGGGCGGGGGGGAGGTTTGGCAGGGGCGGGGGGTGGTGCTGCGAACTGTGCCAGTACGATTGATTTTTAATCTCTTTCTCTCGCAGAAGTTCCACATCCCTCCCTCCCCTTGATCCAAGAAACCTTGGCTGGGGACAGTCACTTAGCGCACACTGGGGAGCGTGGGTGCCACATGGGAGAGAAAGCTGGTCAGCATTGTCTCTTTCAATTGGAGGACCACGTACCAGAGCCGCCCTGGGTTTGCATGGGGTTTGAATCATAGAAAGACTTTTTTCATAATCAGGGTATAAATAAATCCGCCTATATTGTTTTTTAATACTTGCGGGTTTTCAGTTTTTTACACCTAGAGCTCTGATTCATTTGGTGTTTATCCTGGTGAGTGGTAAGAGGTTTGGGTCCAATTTTCCGATAGGTAAGGTGGTCCCATGGAGTATGGGTGGGGTGGCACGTGAGGAAATAAGTGGCAATCCTTCTGGTCCCGGCCACTAGGTGGCGCGTCTTCAGAGTCATCTCTGGGGAACTGGAAGAGGAAACGCTGTAAGTGTTCAGAAGTCAAAGGAAATGACTTATTAGATTTAATTGGCCAAGAGGAAGCCCTTGTGGGAAGTTCCCCTCCATCCACACAGCCGCCGTGCTTCTGTCCCCTTGTTAGAAAATACCACTTCCCCACGTCTCTGTTTCCTCCAGGAGGGTGACGTGTGCTGAGAGTGTGCACACAAAGATGGCCTTTGCAGTGTCTCCAGGCCCTGGGTAAGGCAATGGGGAGAGGAGCTAAAGGGCAGTGGAGATGGCCACTGCCCTGACTAGTGCTCTTGAGGCGCTGGGCCTGGGTGTGACGAGACGATGCCTGTCCCAAAGCTGCTGCCAAATGGCCGTGTTACTGCAGGCATGCCACTTAGCCTACTATTCCTCGGTGTCCTCATCTGTACAAAGGGACAATGCCTTTCCTAGCACGTGCCAAAGATGTCAATGGCATAATGTAAGTGGAAATGTGTGCCTAAATGTAAAAAGCAGTGTAAAAATGTGTTTTTACCATCATTATGGTTACATTTTGCCACATATAGATATGCCTCTCCAGAAGATATGGTAATCATAAGAACTTGTACTTAGAGGCTAATTTGTTATTTATAAGGTGACTTTTCCATGTATCCTTTATCTTTTAGAAGTGATACAACCTTTATGAGAAAATAGACTAGCTTAAAAATGACTGCCTAAGAAGAGACCCTAGAAGGGGTTGATGATGAGCACTCCCAAGGGTCACCAAACTCTCTGAAATTGTGTGCAGAATAACATATGTGTGTATTTTCCACAGCTCATCACGGATTGCTAAAAACGTTCACAGTTCAAAAGTGGTTAACAATTGCAGCCCCCCAAAAAGAAGCCAGACTGTGGAAGGATTAAACTGGTTCTAGTCCCTCCCCAAGTCCCAGATGGGGTCTTATGGTTACTAGTCTCACTTTTTAATGTAGCTGGTCTGGACAGAAAGAGACAAGAGATCCAATAATGGCCCAGAAGGAGTCTATAGTGTCTAGAAACCAAAGGTGAACTCTAAGGCAGTATAGCCCAGCGGCGGCTCAGCAAATAGGTCAAAAAACAATTTCATCTTGCAAAATTCTTTATCACGCCGCAGTGGTCTTCTTTCTGTTCCTCAATGTGCCAGGGCGGTTCCTATTTTGGGGTCTCTTGCAAGAGGTGCTTTGGATTACCTAGAATATTCTTGCCCTGGCTCTTCCCCTGACTGGCTCCTTCTTATCATTCAAGTCTCAGTTTGAATGCCACTTCTTCAGAAAGTCCTCCCCATCACATGATCCCCTCAGCCCAAATTATCTTCTAAGAGCATTTAGCACCATGGTTAATCATCTTTTTTATTTGCTTCCTAGCTTGTTGTCTGCACTGCCCCCTCCCCGGCCAAATGAAAACTGCCCTTGGGCAGTAGCTCTGCATTATTCCCAGACCCTACAATAGTGTCTAATACAAGGTGGACATGAAACGCATAGTCACTGAATGGATACATGTGTGCAAAAGGAGCCGTGTTCTGGTCCGAGAGTGCTGCGTCAGCATCCTCGACACTTCTTTATCCCTAGGTGCCATGTCAAAGTGATCAGGTCCCACCGGTGTATTGTTGATGTAAGAAACGTCCAATCTGTAAAGAATTTTCACAAGAATCGTTTGAGCCAAAACTGAGGACAACTGCCTGGAAGTAAGATCTCAAGTGTTCCAGAGAATGACAATTGTGCGGTTTTTAAAAAATTATTTATTTATTTATATATTTTTTATGCATTCGAAACTACGGAGTGGTCTAAGGAAGGTTACATGAAGGTGGGAGAAAAGCAAGGAAAGGATTGGATTACAGGACAGTTAGTATGATTACGTGCTCTCTTGAGAGCGGTTACTTATTTCAAAGGTGTGTTAACCTAGATGCACAGAAACAATAGACAGGGCTTGCTTAAGGCAAAGATAAACCTTTGACTAAAGAAGTTACAGGCCTGGGGCGTGACCACCTACCCTGACCTGTCAGTTAGGAATGTATGATCAGATCACCCTGTGGTTTCCTTTTGTCATTGGACTTGTCAGTTTTATTACAGAACCACTTTATCATCCACAGTGTTCTACTTCTGAGAAATGTCTCACGCGTATCCCTCTGTCTCCCAGCCCCACGAAGCCACTACCAGGTTCCCTGGACACTGTCAGCCCTGTATTTCTCTCCCTGCTGCCAGCCAGGCTTTTCTAAAACAGGCGTCCCTGCTCCAGCTCTGCATTCTCCTCCTTCCTTCCCATTCACTGGCCCCCTCCCACTACACACACACTCCTGGGAGAGCCAAACCCCTCAGGTGTCTTCTTGCTATTGTTAGGGCTGAATTGAAGTGTCTTTCTACAGTAACTCCAGGCTCTGCTTTCTCAGCCAACAAATCTTGCCTCTCTCCTTGGTGGAGCCCAAGCACGACAGT